>NC_080698.1:57737150-59098168 GCF_030445035.2 Dasypus novemcinctus
GGGGTTCCAGGAGTAGGAGGTGGCAAGGTCCATTCCTGGTTGTGAGGACAGGTGTTTCTTTAGTTTTTTCAGGGCTGCTGTAGCATTTGGAATTTGATGAATTCTGAAAAGAAGTATTGGATTATGTTTGTAAACTGGTCTTTTCCTCTGGGCGTATGAGATTATTTTGGCTTCGGAGGTTTACTTGGTTACTTAAGGAAACCCCTTGTGTCAGTAGGGCATTGAGTTCCCGCTCCTTGGTCAGTGGGGACTCACAGGTAAGAGGCACGGCAGAGGACAGAGTTGAGGGTTCTTTTTTTTTTTTTTTAATTTGTTTCTCCCTTCCCTCCCATTGTCTGCTCTCTGTGTCCATTCACTGTGTGTTCTTCTGTGTCTGCTTGTATTGTCAGGCGGCACTGGGAAACTGCATCTCTTTTTTGTTGTGTCATCTTGCTGCATCAGCTCTCCATGTATGCAGGCAACTTCTGGGCAGGCTGCGCTTTTTTTCACATGGGGGGCGGCTCGCCTTGCCAGGCGCACTCCTTGCGTGTGGGGCTCCCCTATGCGGGGGACATCCCTGCGTGGCAGGGCACTCCTTGGCACACATCAGCACTGCGCTTGGACCAGCTCACCACACGGGTCAGGAGGCCCTGGGTTTGAACCCTGGACCCTCCATGTGGTAGGCGGACGCTCTATCAGTTGAGCCTTGTCAGCTTCCCAGAGTTGAGAGTTCTTAATAATGGAGATTTGATGTTGGAGTTTGATGCTGAAGCCTTAAGCTGGAGCCCTGGGAAGTAAGCTAAATAATGGAGATTTGATGTTGGAGTTTGATGCTGAAGCCTTAAGCTGGAGCCCTGGGAAGTAAGCTCACAGAGGAAACAGAAGCCAGCCCCAGGAAGAGAGAAAGCCCGAGCCCAGGAAAAGAAGCCTGAGGAAGGGAGGAACCCAGGAAGCCTGAACCCTCGCAGCCGTCGGCAACCATCTTGCTCTAACATGTGAAAATAGACTTTGGCGAGGGGAAGTAACTTATGCTTTATGGCCTGGTATCTGTAAGCCCCTACCCCAAGTAAATACCCTTTATAAAAACCAACCAATTTCTGGTATTTTGCATCAGCATCCCTTTGGCTGACTCATACAGCTGCTGAGTGAGTTACTGTGATGAAAGAATGCTCTGCAGCCCTCTGTGACCCACCATGAACCCAAGTCTGTGCTGAGCATGACACACCTTAGGGGATAGGTTTGGCTCTCAATTTATTTGATAAAACTTAAAGGGCAAAGATCAGATCAGCATTTGATAGACCATGACTCCACGTCAAGCCCATATTCAGATTTATTTATCTTTTCATTGATTAAAAAACCCCACAACAACCTAGAAAGGAAAAAGATCTTAAGTACTCCCATGGTGTTACTTCCACTTTTGCCCCTAGGACAAAGTGAGAGTCAACAGAGATGCAGCTCCCTGCCCACCTGCGCCTCCTCCAGGAAGCCTCCCGCCTAGAGCTCCCCACTGTTTTCACCACGGAGCCTTTGCGCAGGCTGTTTTCCCGACCTAAAGTGCCTTCTCTTTCCTGGTGAGCTCCTTTGCACCTCTGCGACCCAGCTCAGGTTCCAGTTCCTTTGGGGTAGAGTTCCTCCCGGTCCGTCTGGCACCCCGGAGCCGCATGCATGCCTATCCTGCCGCCCGGCCTCCTGAGGGCAGCGCAGCTCGTTGTCTCCTTGCAGCACTTACCCTATGGCTGGACCCAGAGCAGCCCCCTCCACCAAATAGTCGGCGAATGAAAGAGTAGGAAAAAGCCAAGAAAGCAAACACAGCGTTTGCTGGTTTTTTGAAAGAAGCTCTTGACTGGAAAGTGGTCCTGCAGCCCTCAGGGCGGTACTGAGGGCTGGCCCAGGCCCGGGGGAGCTGCTCCTGCCCTCCGGCCCCCCAGTCCTCTCTGGGCGACCTCACCCTGTGGGCCTGGAGATGCTGCCTGCCCCGATGCCAGCACCCTCAGGACACGGCTGTAGCTCAGGTGCCCGGGTGCAGAGCTGGCTTCCCCAGCTCACGGCCGGGCTCCCGCTCCGCCCCTGGGTGTTTCATCTGGAAAACGTAAGGAGCCATCTCTACCTCCAACCATCTCCTGTTTCACAAGATAGACAATTTTTGTACGTTTCCTGTGTGAAGGAAGGGAGGCTTTCTGTGAAGTCAGTGTTTCGTGGTGGCTGGATTTTTGCCAGTTGGAGCTCCCTGGCGTTGCCTCCTGTGCCTGCGCTGGCCCCTGCCAGGGCTCGCACCGGCCTGCTCCGGTGCCTGCGGAGCTGGCAGAGCCGAGAGGGAGGGGAGGGGGCAGGCACGGGTGAGGTGCAGGGAGGTGCTCTGTGCCCTTAGAGCAGCTCAGACCCCATCTGGCACGTCCCCCCTTCCCCTCCCACCACCGCTGTCATGGCCTCAGGTGGGCCAGGTTCGAGAGGTGGGCTGGAGGGGTCGGCTGTCAGGACTGAGGGCGCCCCGGCAGCTGAGCTGGCAGGAGCCTGGCCCCGGCACCAGGGCCGCCCCGGTCCTGAGTGGCCGCAGTCCTCGCCCAGTCTTCTCCCTGTGCAGACCGTCCTGGACCCCTGGGTGTGGGTGGAGCCTCAAGGAGGTGCCCGGTCTTCAGAAGAAAGGGTGACAGGGCGGCTTGTGCCGCCCCCCAGCTTTGTCTCACCCCGGGGCTGAGGTGGGCACCCTGTGGAAAGCTGCCACCCCAGCCTGGGCAAGCTCGGTTTTGTGTTCCGAGCTCTGCGGTAAAGCCCTACTTATTTAGATGTACGAGAATTGTGGGGCTTCCCCTCCCACTGCCAAGTCTGAGCAGAGGCCTCACTGCTGCCCCGCGTGTCCCGTCCTTCCCAGCTGAGAGGCAGCGAGCTGCAGAGGCAAAGCGTCACCCCACCCACACTAGCTCTGTGACCCCAACAGGCCACTTAAACCCTCCGTGCCTCAGTTTCCTCAGCTTCCTTACTTTATAAAGCGGTGCTCTCCTCAGAGCCAGTGCAGGGGTTAAATGGCTTCACCTGCTTGGAGCACTGCCACTGGTGCCCAGCTGTCCTCCGTGCCCCGGGAGCTCTCGCACTGGTGGTTGCCCCTCTCGGTCCTCTCGTGAAGCCTGGGGCCATGCCGCCCTCGAGGTGTAGCCCTCGTGGCCAGGCGCCCGGGCCCTGCTGGCTGGTGAGCAGGTGTGGAGCTGGGGCGGGGGGGACATGCAGCCACAGGCCTTGGCGTCCCTGGCAGAAGCTGCGCCTCAGGGTAGCTGGGTCAGCGTGGCCCTGGTAGGACTCACAGAGGGCCCTCGTGCCGTGCAGGCGGTGCGAAAACCCTTTGGCTTTCTAAAGGGGCTCCAGCGAAAATGAGATCAGTTTGTTGACGTTACGGAGCACTGTGGCAGGACAAGGCCGTACAACTGTTACACATTCCGGCACCGTGACAAGTCCACTCCTCAAAACAGCAGAACCCCTAATTTAATGTTCAGTCGCCAATGCCGACGGGCCAATAGCCATGACTTATAATAGCCTTATCCCCACCTCCCTTTGTTTAATCCAGTAAGTACCCCTCACCATTCCAGCTCGGGGAGACAGATCTGAGGAAAATACTGTACTCCTGTACTTGTGAGGCTAGCCTTTCCTAAATAACTTATTCTCTTCTCAAACGAAAAAAGAAAAACGCAGGGCCGTTCCACCAGCTCTGTGCCTCAGAAGGGAACGCAGGGCCTGGGGTCCCAGGCGTGCCTGCCCAGCTGCGTGGCCTGGGCGCACACTTCCTCCGTGCAGCCAGGCCACTCTGGGAATAGGGAAGGACTCCCCGCGGGGCGCAGCCGTCACAAGGAAACGGCCCCTGAGGGGCCCGCAGGCCGTTTGCTTTACTGTCTGGTTTTCCCGTCTGGTTGAGTAGCTTCAGGGGGACCCAGACTCAGCCCAGTGACTGATCACAGGTTCTGAAGCAGCGGGGGCGGCGTGCAGGGGGCTTGGCGAGCTGCAGTGGGGTGGCCCCTGTGGGTGCAGCCCCCGTGGGTGCTGTGGTTTTCCTGTTAGCTGTGGGCTGCGGCCCCTCGTGAGCACGACATGCATGCCAACAGGGACCTTGAGAATGTGATTTGGCAGAGCCAGAGAACTGGCGGGACCTGGAGCGTGCGGGCGCAGACACTGGGGCCCAAGGGAGAGGGTCCTCTGTCAGGCGGCTGGAAGCTGGCCCGGGCCAGAGCGCCAACTGGAAGTGCTGGGCGAGTGGGCAAGTGCCCGTGTCGGGCGGTGCCCAGCATGGGCGTAGGTGCCACGTGGTCCACAGAGGGCCGTTCGCTCTTTGACCTGACTGAGGCCTGGGAAGGACCTACCGACATGGAGTGAGAGCGTCTGCCCCTTTGTCCAGCTAGCCATCCTCCCGTCCTTCCACCCTGCCGTCACCGAGCAGCCCCTTAGGCTCGCCGTGGCTGGGCTGTGTGGCGGGTGCCAGGCTGAGGGGCCTGGTCTCTGCCCCTACAAACAGCACCTGCAGCACTTTGTATAATACTGTAAGGTCCGGTGCAAATGAAAACACAGGGCTCCTTGTTCAAAGAGCAGACATAACATGCTATGAAGGTCCTAAAATCGGAAGCGTTTTCCTTTTTCCTCTCAAGCTGTCGTGTGTTTTGTTTTTTATTTGTTATTGTTTTAGTTTTCCGGCTGCTAAAACAAGTACTGTACGATGGTTTGGCTTACATGGAACTGGCTGGCGCACAGTTTTGAGGGGTCAGCAAGGCGCCGCCTCCTCCCTGAAGACTGTGCTCTTCTGGGTGGCTGCTGGTCATCCTCGGTCCTTGACTTTTCTGCCATGTGGCCATGACGTGGCAGTGTCCTCTCCTTTCTCTTCCAGGGTCCCTTGACCTCCAGCTTCTGGCTGCTTCCGTGACCTCTCTCTGCAGCCTGCAGTCATAGGAGCAAGAGCCAGCCCGGCTGGCCGGCCACCCCTTGACCGAAGTCCCCTCGTCCAAAGGTCCCACTCACAGTGGGTTCCCATCCACAGGATTGGGTTAAGCTTCAGAACATGTTTTTCTGGGGTCCATAGGTCCAGGCCACTGTAGTTATTTATCATGGTTCCATGTAAAACTTGCAAATATGAGTGTGAATGTTACCATTCATGCTTATATTGTCTAATGCCAGTTTTAAAGCCAAACGTAGGATGTTAAACTTGTATGTGGAGCCCCCGAAATAGCACAGCTTGTATTCTGTACCTTGTACTTGCATATATAGGTCCTTCTTACCAGAACAGTGGAAATGTTTTCCAAAGCTAACTCAGCGCCCTTTCATTTCTCAATGTGGGCCATCTGACCAGCCCGTTCTCCCTTTGACTTAGACGGTGAAAGGTCTGCAAGGAAGGGGAGCCGGGGCTGCCCGTCTTCCCTCTCCCCAGGGTTTGCCAACCCAGGGCAGTAACATGAGCAAGAAAGGCAGTGGCAGGGCCCCTTGGCCACTCCTGTTTCAGAGAGTGCCTTAGAATGCCTGTTCTTGGTTTGCGAGTCTGTACCACACATGATAGGCTTCTGTAGTGGGAAGTGTGTTTAGGGTAAAAGCTTACAGCTCTGAGGCTGTGAAATGTCCACGCCAAAGCACCATCAGAGATGCTTTCTCACCGAAGTCACCTGCTGGTGACCCTGGCGTCCTGCCATGTGGCCAAGCAGGATGGCCGCTGGTCTCTGCCGAGGTCCCTGCATGACCTCGCCTCCCGGAGCCCTTTCTGGGCCTCCCCTCTCGGTCTCAGCTGCTCCACAGTCTTCCTGGGCTCAGCTGTGGGCTTCCAGGCTTGTGACTCATCTCCTCGGCCTTGAGCTGCTCCGTGGGCCCAGCCTCTCGGGGCCTTCCTGCTCCAGCTTTGGCAGCTCGCGATCCTCGAGTCCTCTCTCACGTGGCAGCGTCACAATGGCAGAGCTCCATTTCCCTGCGTCTCTGTGTGTCTGTTTCTCTCAGACCCAGCGAGAGGGTGGAGACTCCGCCTGAGTCCTGGCTCTCTGACAGAGCGCAGTCAGACAGGCCTCACAGCCACGGGAATGGGTCAGTTCAAAAACATCATCTTTTTCTTTCCGGGATTCATAAGAGAACTTCAAAATGGTCACAAAACTGTTGCCTTCCTTCTGGTGGAGCCCTGGTGACCATGCAGGCTGCTCGCCCATGACGCTGGCCCAGCACCCATGACGCCGGCCCAGCCTGTGGCCGTCCCCGGCCTCATGCTGGGGGCTGGGGCCACGGAGGGAAGGCAGAGCTGGTGCCAGCCCTGGGGAGCGGCAGCAGGGGGGGCTGGCGGGCATCCCTCTGTGGGGGTGCCCGGTGTGGCTGTGGAGCCCCTGGGAGGGTTTCCAGCCCTGCTTCCCAGACAAATGGCATGTAAGCGGAATCGCTAAGGACAGCCGAGGGGTTTGCCGGGGAATTCCAAGCCGAGGGAGCTGCATGCACTGAGGTCCAGTGCTGAGAAAATGCCAGCTGTGTCTGAGGGCCATGGCTGGGTTGTGGGTCTTCTTAGAGGCGTCCAGGGGACATTTGGAGGGGTGCGAGTTGGCAGTGCTGGTGGGCAGGGGCTGGAGTGTTCACGCAGAGGCCTGGCCTCCGGGCCGGAGTTGGTGGAGGGGCCCTGGAGGGTGCCCTGAGGGCCCGGCTGCTACAGGAGGGCCCAGCGGAGCCCCGAGCGGGGACCAAGAGCACCTTTGTGCCTTTGGGGTTAGTCTCCAGAGGTCCTTTCTGGGTCGTCTTGGGAGGCCCACGGCTATCCCTGTCCCCCTCCTTCGTGCTCCCTCTCTCCTCCAGCTTGGGGGCCCAGCCGCCCTGCCTGCCCTCCCCCACTGGTGGACCCTGCACACCCCCGGGGTAGAGGAGATCGCCGCAGCCACCTCTGCCCTTGTCTTTGCTTCTTTGACTGAGGTTTGGGCCTTCTCCGGACAGTCCACTGCTGCTCTCGTTGGGTTGGGGGCTGGGGGTGGGCACTGAAGAATCACCTTGGGTGCTTGTCAGAAATCCTCCGTCCCACCCAGGTCTGCCATCCCACTCAGCGGGAGCCGGGGAGTTGACATTTTGCAGTGTGCATCCTCAGGGGCGCATGGAATCGGTTTGGGGAAGCCCTGGCCGGAGCGGGCTCTGCGGCTGAGGGTCCCTCGTCTGCTGCTTGCCGTGGGCCTCGGCTGCCTCGCCTCCCTGACCTGGCCTCCTCACGGCCAGCGCCTGCCCCGCAGGGCCACAGTGGGCATCGGCACGCGTTGCTGAGCACCCGCTCTGAGCTGGGGGCTGGGCCAGGCGCACGGGGCCTGCGTGGACAGTGGGCCACGTCTCTGCCCTCCTGAGAGCAGGCTAATGGAGGTAAGGCACTTCCTGTTCACCGCACAGTGAAGTGCGTGACACCGCGCAGGCTCGGGGGCTTCTGGAGGTCTAAAACCTCGCTGTGAGGAGGCGCCGCGGAGCCATATCGTGAATGACCAAAAGGACCCAGACATTCAAGGTCCTGGGGCGTGAGCACTTCAGGCCAGAGTGAGCGGGGCATGCTCAGCTGCCAACGACGAGGGGCTGTGGGGAGAGAGCGGCAGGAGTGGGAGCCTGCCCTGTCGGCAGGGCCAGGGGCTCAGGGCTGTCCTGGGGTGCAGTAAGTGTCCAGGCAGCATTGGCCCCCCTCTGCCCGTGCTGGCGATGCCGGTGCTCAGGGCTCTCTGCCCGCTCCCTTGGCTGGGGACAGGCCCCACCTGCAGCCCTGAGGGGAGTGTTTGCCGGTCCCCTGACTGTCCTGGCCCAGTTCTGACCTTTTTCGTTTTTGTTTTCCTTGTTAAAGGAAAGTTGAGTGTTTCCTGAATGCGTGTAAAGCAGCACTTAAACTGGATATTTATGATTCTGTCTTTTAAGAAATAAAACAAGAATAAAAGTGCTGTAAACATCGAATAATTGTTCACGGGCCTCGACTTCTACTATGCACCAAGGAAGGACAGGCAAGAGGCCCTATTAGAATACAGACACTTGCCTGCTTATGTTTGAAGTTTTGCTCAAATGCTTCTTTATACCATGTACTTGTAAAATTTTTTATTTGATTAATTAATTTCTCCTCCCTCCCTCCATTGTCTGCCCTCTGTCCATTTGCTGTGTGTTCTTCTGTGTCTGCTTGTGTTCTCATTAGGCTGCTCTGGGAATGGATCCTTGGACCTTCCAGAGTGGGAGAGAGGTGCTCATTCTCTTGTGCAACCTCAGCTCCCTGGTCTGCGGCGTCTCTAATTGTCTCTCCTCTGTGCCTCTTTGTTGTGTCATCCTGCTGCGGCAGCTCGCTTGCGCGGGGCAGCACTCCTGTGCGGGGCAGCACTCCACGCAGGCCAGCACTCCATGTGGGCCAGCTCACCCCATGGGCCAGCTTGCCTTCAGCAGGAGGCCCTGGGCATCGAAGCCTGGATCTCCTAAATGGAAGATGGGAGCCCAATTGCTTGAGCCACATCCGCTTCCCATACCGTGAACATTAAACAAAAAGAAATCCTAGGCATTCACAATTTTGCATAGATTTTTATTTTTATTATTTTTATTTATTTTTTGTCTTTTCGAAAGTTTTAAAATGCGATGATCCTGGGCAAGGGTAATTTTGAGAGCCTGAGCCCACCTTTGTGGCCGCTGAGCTGTCTGTAAGTACATAGCTGCAGCCCGCTACCCCTGGCCCCCACCCCAGACAACATAGCCACTTCCTTGGCCGGTGTTAGTGACAAGGGTCCGTGAGGTTAGAAACCACGGGCATGCAGATCGCAGCGCGTCCTGACGGGGATACTTGCAGCTGCCTGCCCGGGCCCCTCCTGCCCACCACATGCACGTGCACAAGCTAAAGAGCTGACGTCTTCCCCTCAGAGGGCTTGCTTCTTTGAGATGCAAGGAACTGGCCTGGACAGAGGGACGGAGGTGGCTTCTCGGATCTAAGGGCAAGCTGGCTGACCGGGAGAAACGAGCTGAGTGCGTGTGCAGATAGCACGGCAGCAGAGGCAGCGGCATGTGCAAAGGCCCTGCGGGGGGAGGGTGCTCGGTGCATTTGGAGCCCTGAAAGAAGGGGCCCAGGGAATAGAGGCTCCGAGGGAGGCTCGTGAGGCAGGGAGCAGACCCAAGGCCCCTGGGCCTCCTGGTGACCAGTGGTCGGCTGTGGAGGGCAGGCTGAGGAAGAGGCTGCCTTGTGTTCTGTGCAGATGCGGCTGTGTGTGGGCGAGAAGCAGGGGCTGTGGAGGGTAGGTGGGCAGGGGCAGAGCACGTTTCTGGCGACCGATCAGGCTGTCACGGATTGAGGGCAGTGTGGACCAGGCTGGTGGCAGTAGCATGGGACTTCAGGGACATCCAGGAGGGGAAGCCACAGGGCTCGGCGATGGAACGAGTGTGGGCGAGGTTGAAGCCAGCTCCCAGGTGCCTGGCTGGGGTATCAGCACCGGGAGAGGGCACCTGGGAGTGCTGGGGGTGGGCGCGAAGCGGGGAGTGTGGGTTGGAGTTTGCACTTAGGAAGCTCAAAGTGTTTTGGGGGCCTCCGGTTGGAGGAGGCAAGTTGGTGGAAGGGTCGAAGCTCAGAGAAATTTGGGGTAAGACTCCGGTTTGTGGGCTATCGGGGTATTTAACCTTTGCAGTCGGGGCCTCTGGCAAGGAAAGATAAGGAAAGTTACAAAGCAAGACTCAGCTGTTCTAGGGTGGTATTTCTGGTGTTTTTAAATGCACCCACACCACTTCTTGTGCTGGGCCGGGGAGCCCGTTTTCAGTTCTAAAAGGCGAGGGTTCGTAGCCCCAGCTTTGGCACTTGAAGAGAGTGGGGAGGGCGCTTCTGGGCCTTTGGAGATGCTACCCTTGACGCCCGGTGCCAGCGCCGGCCCACGAAGCCTGCGGGTAATGGGGAGGGCAGCGCCTGCTCCACCAAGCCTCCTCTGCGCTGCTGCCGCTGCTGCAAAACCAACAGGGTGACGGGCGGAAGGTCAGGAGTTTAAGAGCTTGTTTTATTCAAGACTGGGGGAAGAGACAGGAGGGGAGCGCGCGGGTTTTTATATGTGGATCCTGGTATTTTCTTTTGAGCTGGGGCGGAGAGTGGTCGGGGCAGGGAGGGAAGGCAGCCAGCCAGAGGGAACGCTGCCAAGCAGAGCGCGCTAATGCGAACCAGACGCAGCGGCCCATCTCCTGGCCGGCGCCGCATGCGGGCCTTGCAGGGAGAAGGTGGCCTGGGCAGCGCGGCAGCTTAACCCTTCAGGGGCTGAGGCCAGATCCGCGCCTGCTGTGCCTCGAAGGATGTTAGCAGCATCCTTGGCCCTGCCTGCCCGAGGCCAGCAGCACCCCCAACCTGTCCAGTGGGGCGCCAAGCCACCCCAGGCTGAGAACCCCTGGCCTGGAGCAAGCCGACTCACCCAGGTGCCTGGCCCCTGCTGCCACCCATCAGGGAGCCCTTCCTCTGGACACAGGCTTTGTCGCGCACAGCACAGAGTGGCCAAGCCTGGGAGGGACGTCTCAGGAAGGAGGCAGCCAGAGGCTTGGGGAGGGCGATGCCACCTGTCCAGGTGGCACGGCTGGTGGGAGACAGCTGGGTCCTGAACTCAGACTCCCGCGGGTGCGGCGTTTGTTCTGCCTCATCCCACCCTCCCTCCACCCCCAGGCACCCGTGGCCCAGGCCCCTGCAGGCCCTGTCCCTGCACCAGCCTCTGGTCCTACACTGGGACAGGAAGCTCCTCCTTCCTTGCTTCCCAGGAGGAGTGACACGAAGTCTGTTTTCCCTGCATATTCCAAATGCAGCAGCACGAGGAGCAGGTGCGGGATATTCCCAGCAGTGCTGTGGACCCTGAGAACAAGTGGGGTCCAGCTTCCGGGGAGCGATCGATTGTACAAACCGTCCAACACATGCAGCCACTGCGCACGATGGCGGGGACCTCTGCACAGGACTTCTGCCCAAGGCAGATCCGGGAGGGGCAGAGATTTTTGTGGATTTTGTTCCCAGGCCCTTCATAGATTTTGTGAATAAACTGAGTAAACATGATTTAGTCCCTTAACTACAGGAAACCTGTGCACACATGCACACGTGGAAGGAGACCAGCAAACCGAGCAGTGGCTACGCCTTAGTGAGGGAGGGAAAGTGGGATTTAGGGGCCGAAAGAGAGCTCCTCTGTCCTAGTTGATGCGATTAGTGCCCATGTCTTTTATGAGCTTGTGTTCCTCTCTTTCTTGTGTGGCACTTATAAAAGAAAAAAAATACAAAGGAGCAGAGAAAGAGCAACTTTTGTCCTCTCCCACCCTGTTTCTCGTGTCCCTATGCCCTCACCTGCTTTGGCCCTGGAGAGCTGGGGCAGGCGTGTGTGTGTGTGTGTGTGTGTGTGTGTGTGTGTGTGTGTGGTGGGGAGGGCCTCCGAGGCGGGCTTGGCCTGGGCACTGGTGGCACCTCCTCCCCGCCCCCTGGGCTGCCCACTGCTGCGCTCTGGCGCCGGCCTGCACAGCTCCCCAGGCGACTCCTTGGCGCCTCTTGGCCTTTGCTAGCTCCTGGTCTTGGGCCTGCAGTGCCTGGTGGCCCCCTCAGCAGGTGGCTGTGTTCTGCGGGGGTCCCTCCTCCCCGGGCCCCAAGACTGGCTGCCTTTACTCATTTGCTCTCAGGCTCTCGGCCCCTTTCTCTGCTTCCTCACAGTCTTCACTTCCTGTCAACCCCCCCACCCCCTGCAAAGACACACGAGCAGCCTGGCACTTTGGGGAGCTCTGTCCTCTGCCCCTCGCTGCCTGCGCGTTAGGCTCGCCGGCCTTGGCCTCCCTCAGAGCGGCTGCCTTCTCTGCTGGTACTCCTGGAAGACGGTCCAGGGCCTCCGCGTCCCGCCCACCCGGCCACACAGTGGCCCTTGTGTGGCAACACCACCACCTCGCCAGGGGCCGTCGGGGCTTTCCCGCCCTTCTGTGAACCCACGCCAGATGTCTTCTTCCGCCTCGAACATGTGAGGAGGAGACGGCGAGGCTCCGCGAAGTTAAGTGACGTGCCCAGGCTCACAGGCAGCAAGGGTTGCCGGGCTCGGAGCCCGCACGGACGCCGGCCCGTGCCTCCCCCCTCGGCCCGCGCGCCTCTCGTGGGCCGTCCCGGGCCGGCTCTCCACTCCACAGCTTTCTCCGGCTGTTGTGGGTCCCCGCGCATGCCAGCAGGCCGGTCCGCCCGCCGCACATCCTCCAGGGTAGCCTGTGGCCTTGGAGGGGCCTTGGGGCCGTGTTGCTTAGGTCTGAGGCAGGCAGACTCCCAGCCAGGGCAGTTCCAGAAGTGTGACTGTGGGCGGGCGGGAGCGACGGACGCTGGGCTGGCTGAAGGGCGAGGCAGTGGAGGGCCTCTGGAGGTCCGGGAGGCCTCGGGAAGCCAGGCTGTCGGGGCTCGGGCTCTGCCGGAGAAGGGGGCTTCCTGGGAGTCTTGGCTCTGGAAACCCTGGGGCAGCGTCGTGTTTCCAGGGTCTGGAGAGGGCGGCCCTGGTGACCCCCTTTCCACAAGCGTCACAGGCCACCGCTCCTGGGGCTCCAACGCTGCCCTGCACAGCTGTCTTCTGAGAGCAGGGAGCGGCCTCCGCTGGCCCAGCACCTCAGGCCTGCGTGCTCTTGCCCGCTGGGGAACTTGGGGCGCCTGCCGCGGCTCTCTGGTCCAGGCGTTTTGGGGTCCCGGTGGGCTGGGAAGCTGACAGGTGCGTTGTCCAGGCGGTGCGTGCCGGGCCTGGCACCCGAGGGGTTTCTGACAAGCCCAGGCTGCCCAGCCTGCCTTGGGCGCTTGGCCGCCTCCCCACTCCCTGTGGGGCCCACTTGGGGGGGCCTCTGGAGCAAGGGTGCCTGGCCGTGGCCTCTCCCTCTCCTGCTGGGAGCAGGGTCCTGGCCTGCTGGCCCCAACCCATGGTCTGACCCTGTGGCCCCCAGGAAACGCCAGCTCCCGGTGGCGGGAAGCAGAGCGGCCGGGCCCGTTCCAGGCCGGGAGTGCATCAGCTCCGGCCTCCTTCCCGGCCGCCGGCCTCGGTTCACGGGGAGCCCTCTGCGGGCCTTTTTGATGTACTCGATGGATGTTTGGCTTGACCAAGTTTGTTTGCTCAAGCATTACTCTTGCCAGTTCATTCGGACCTTCTCTTTCTTTTAAAAATATGCTGCTTGCCAAGGGTTATTTTGGATCTGTTTTTGTTTATCAGGTAGAATTGTTCCAGCACAATTGGAAGCAGACCCACATGTTGCTGTGTGTCTGAGCTCCTCACCAGGGCACGCGCGCACATGCACACGCAGGCCTTGGGGGGAGCCTCTCCCCAAGTTCCAGGAGGCACGCGGCTCGTGGGGGGTTCAGGGAAGTGCCTGCTTCACTGTGGGCCCGAGGCTGGAGGATTTTCATCCTGTAGGTCAGGGGCTTTTAACCTTTTTTGTCCTATGGACCCCTCTGCCAGTCAGGGGAAAACCAGAGACCCCTTACTCAGTCCACCCTATACTGTGTATTATGCAATAAATATATCATGTCCACATCAAAGTGTCCCCACAAGAATAACGTTTCTGTGAATTCCAGCTGAAGCTCAGGGGCCCCTGGTTAAGAACCCCTGCTCTGGGTGCTGACGGTGGCTGGGGTTCCGCTGTGGAAAGGCTAGGGTCTGTCCCCTCTGCGGGAGGCAGTGGTGAGTTTGGTGGCGCTGTGGGATTCGGCCAACCTGAGTTTGGGTCCTGGCCGCATGGGCAGCCCCTGCTCTGCCCAGGCATGTCTCTCGCCCCTCAGCACTGGCAAGCGTGGGGCTGCTCTGAGAAGCCCTTTCTGGAGCCAACTCACTGATTCTCCCCTTCCCCTGCTGCGCCCCCATCCCACTGGGGAGACGGCCGGACGGCCAGGGGTTAACCTGTGCCCCTGTCTGCGTCAGGCCAGCCCAGGCAGGAAGCTCGGGCTAAGTGTGTGTGTCATCAGTGGAGAGCAGTGCCTGGGGACACTGATTCAGCCCAGGGGCTCTCCAGACGGGGAGTTCAGTGTTCAGGGAGGCCAGTTTGGGTGCTGGTGATAGAAACCAACTCAGACGAGCATAAGCAGAAAAAGCCATGTGTTGTCTTAGCTTGGCTCTGTGTAGCAACCCTGGGTGGGTCCTTCCTAGGAACGCCATCCGAGTGCTGGAATTCGGCCTTCCTGCCAGCACGCAGCTGGCACAGGCTCATCCAGGACTGAGCCCCCTCGACCTGGGTGCACCCCCCCCGGCCCAGCCACTCGCACCTGTGCTAGCCTGCGGGGACCCCTCTTCCATTTCCAGTCTTAGCCAGTGAAGGGCTCCCCACTGCACGTGTGGGAGAAGTTTCACCTGCCCTCCCCTCCACTCCCCCAGACAGGAGGGGGGAGACTTGCATTTTAACTTTCCTTTTTCCAGATTTTACAAATAATAAAGTCTTATCGTTAACAATTCCACAGTACCACAAAGGATATAAAAACAACCTCAGATCCCCCCGACTGGAGAGAAGAGCGGCTCACACTTTTCAGCCTGCCGCCTGACAGCTCGGTGTGAATGCACAGGCGTGTTGACACAAATGGAATCGCACTCCATGTGCTGTCGTGTGTCCTGTGCTTGCCTCCCCTGCTTGCAATAAACAGAGATCACATAGGCCCAAAGTGGACTTTAAAGCACAAAAATAATTATGGGTTATCTGACTTTGGGAGTCTTTCAGCACTGTATTTCCTACTCCTGTTTCCTCAAACTACATGGTCCTTCCTAGAATACTGCATGCAGTTTCATCTTTTCTTGATGACTCAGCTATTTCAGCAAGCTGGTCGCTCTGCCAGGGTCAGAGCTGTCGAAGCCGGCGGGCTCTTCACTGCTACGCTCCGTGCTCCCAGCATGCGGCACCCCGTGGACCAGGGCAGCCCACCCGTGGGAGGGGGTCCTGCCCAGGTACCAGAGCCTCCCTGAGGGCAGGATGTGAGCAGAGGCTCCGGTGGGGCTGCCGCGCCTGCTCCTCCCCGCCCCCCCCCTCGGTCCAGGGAGGCCAGCTGAAGGGTTTACACAAGGCAAGGCGGGAGGCCGAGGGGAGGAGAACCTGGTGCCCTAATGTGTGCGGGCTGCAGGGGCTCGGGGGGTACGTGAGACCACCGAGGAGGCACCTGGCCAGGTCCAGGTGAGGACGGTGATGGTTTGGTCTAGGGTGGTATTGAGCGGGGAAGAGAGAGGGTGAGGAGGGAGGGAGGGAGAGGGGACAGGCTGGATTCACGTGCCTCTTGGTGAGGATGGGAAGTGGGGGGAAGAGGAGGTATCGTGGGTGATGCCTGCACTCCCACAGCCTGAGAGGTGGGCATTGATGCCATGGCTGCGGGCAGAGGGTCAGGGCTGGGAGAGCCTGGCCCTGGAGTGGGTGTGGTGGTGCTGGGATGCACCCCCAGCGGAGACCACCAGGCCCTCGACACCAGAGCTTGGCAGGGTGGGGTCATCGCGGACGGCTCGTCTTCGAAATAGTGGAGTTGGGTGCTATCACCCAAAGGAGAAGGCCTTACTTTTTGGGGGGGGGGGAAGAGTGGGTGGGGGGAGTGGGTGGGGGGGCTAACCTTATTGTGGAAACGTATATACAACAGCACATTTTCCATGTCCATTTTAACCACTTCCAGGTGTGCAGTTCAGGGGTGTGAATTACACCTACAGTGCTGTGCCGCTGCCCATTACCAGGACGTTTGCACCCCAGAGAGAGACTCGGCAGCCGCTAAGCCATACCTCCCCTCCCCACCCGGGACCTCTACTCTGCTTTCTGTCTCTATGAGTTTGCTTATTCTAAGTACTTCATATATGAGAAATCATAGGGTTTTTGTCCTTCTGGGTTGGCTCGTTCCACTCACCACCACGCCATCAGGGTTCACGTATGTTGTGGCTTGGATCAGAGCTTCATTCCTGTTTACGGGATGGATGGCCCATATTTCACGTATGTAACGACTGTTGATGGACACTTGAGTAGCTTCCACCTTTGGCAGTTGTGAAAATGCTGCTGTGAACACTGGTGTGAAATACCTGTTCGAGTCCCTGCTTTCAATTCTTTGGGGTATATACCTAGAAGTGGAATTGCCAGGTCATATGGTAATTCTGTACATGAATTTCTGAGGAACTGCCAAACAGTTTTCTGTAGATGCGGTACCATTTTACATTGACACCAACAATGTGTGCGGGTCCCATTTCTCTGCATCCTCGCCATCACTTGTCGCTTCTGTTTTTTGAATAGTAGCCGTCCTAGTGGGTGCGAAGTACTCTCTCATTGTGGTTTTGATTTGCATTTCCCTAATGACTAATGATGTTGAGCATCTTTTCATGTGCTTATTGGCCACGTATGTCTTCTTTAGAGAAATGTCTGTTCAGATCCTTTGCCCATTTTTAAATTGGTTGTTTGTAATTTTGTTACCCTTTTTTTTTTTCTCATTTGCTCCTGCTTTTGGTGTCATATCTAAGACATGGTTGGAGAAGGCTTTGCTTTTGAGCAGTGACACGGAATGGCTGAGTGGAGAGAGGCAAGCCTGCGAGAAGGAAGGCCTGGCCAAGGGGGTGGGGAGGGAAACTGGGGAGAGGAGAGCGCTGCTTGGCTGGGCCTGCCACTTCTCATGCCTCCCTCCACTGCCCACATAGCCACCGGCTCTCTCTCTGGCCCTCAGGAGCCATCGTTTGCCCCCCCTCCACCCACCCTGTGTACTTGCCCACTGCGTCTCAGTCGAAGCCCGTTTTGGACAGTGGAGCCATGGTTCCCCTCCTCATCCGAGAGTTTTGGGTGCTGGCCTGCCCGCCCGACCCCAGTGCCTGGTATGGTCATGCCCGCCCTTCTCGGCCCATCCACACCCTCCTGCTGAGCACCCCGTGCTCTCGTCAGCGGCCCGCTGCACTCGGGATTCCTCCCAGATCTGCACGCTGCCCGTGTACTCCCTATTAATCTTTAAACCAACTCACGTCTGTAAAACTTAAGTTTATGCAAAAAGGAAACTTGATCATATCCGGGAACACACGGGTTTGCTGTACTACTTTTATTTTTTTCTACCTGGAATTTAATAGAACTACTTCTCCTCCATATGCTTGTGTTCATAAATAATATATAGCCTTGTGTTATAGGTTTTGAAGCTGTCTTTAAATGGTTTTCTCTATATGTCCTACTCTAAGCTTGCAGCTTTTCATTTAACATTATGATTTTGCGGTTTATCCTTGTCAATAGGTATAATTTTAGCTCGTAGAATTTTAAACTGCTGGCTGTTTTTCTGTTATATGACACGACTGTAGTTCACGTATCCGTTCTTTTCTTGATAGACATTCCCATAGCAGTTTTTTAAAAATGTGGAAATATGTGTACAACATAAAGCCTGCCTTTTTAACCATTTTTACCTGTACGATTCAGTGGCATAAAGCACATTCACAACGTTGTGCTACCATCACCAACCTTCTGTTACCAGAACTTTCCATGTCCCCAAACGAAGCCCCGGTCATTGCATTTTTTCCCTAACAAATCAATTTTGTTGATCTATATTAATAAAGCCTACAATTCATCCGTAGTGTTCAATCAGTGGTGTTTGGTTTAATCACATAGTTGTGCATTATCACTTCAATCATTATTAGAGCATTTTCATTATTTCAATAATAATAGTAATAAAAAAACCAGACAAACGAGAATTTTTTACCTCTCCATCCTTGTTTCCCCTCCCTTGTGATTTTCCTGCCTTCTCTTGTGGCTCGCGCACGCCCTAGCTGTGCACAGGGTCTGTCTCCACCCCACCGCCCCCTCCGCCCAGGTGCTCCTTGAGGACAGAGCCTGGGTCTTGGTGGCGCCCGCCTCTGGGCTGGCCCTGAGGACACGGCAGGCTGGAGGCTTTGGGCTCTCTGAGGGCTGCTGCCCCTCGGGAGGGCCTCCGGCCGTCCTCAGGAGTCCTCCCACAGAGCTGGCCGCGGCTGGGTGCCCTCCCAGCAGGTGTGACTGTGTCTTCACAGCCAGCCTGAGTCTGGGCCTCACCGCCCGTCAGCCTCTCTGCCACGTGGCCTTCCAGAGGCCGGCGTGGCTGTGCTCCACTTGCTTTCCAAACCTGGCCAGGAACCCACGGGGCCCGGATTTTGTCACGACCAGCACAGCCCTCCCCTCTCAGTCCCCTGCGTACACACTTTATCTGCGATGAGCGAGTCCTACAGCAGGAAGTCTGTTTTTCTCTTCTTCACAAACCACTATGTTAGCATAATTTTGATTTACAGGAAAACTGCAAAGATAGGACAGAGATTCCCATAGGCCCCACACCCACTTTCCCCTACTGTTAACATTTTATGGTTGTATGATGCCTTTGTCACAATTAAGGAACCGATGTGGATACATTATTAATAGCTCAAGTCCATACTTTGTTTGGGTTTTCTTAGTTTTTCCCCAATGTGCCTTTTCTGTCCTGGAATCCCGTCTAAGATGGCGCATGTTCAGTCGCCGTGCCTCCTTAGGCTCCCCGGGGCTGGACCAGGCCTTGGGCTTGCCTGTTCTCATGGCCTCGGTGGTTCTGAGGAGGGCTGGTCAGGGATTTGGGGTCGTGTCCCTTGGCAGTTTGGATTGGACTGCGGTTATGGGTTTTGGGGAGGAAGAAAACAAAGGCAAAGCCACAGGGCATCACTGGGGAGGTTAACCTTGATGTTGACCTCCCCAAGGTCAAGGTTGCTTCCTGATTTCTTCACCTCTTCTTTCCTTATTCTACTCTTTGGAACCAGCTCACACGCAAGGGATGGGGAGTTAAAGCTCAACCTATTCCCCCACTCCATGGCCCCCTCATCTGTTTGCACATTTTTAGCGCTCATTGTCTGCTTGACTTTTTTGCCCTTTTTTTTTTTTCCTCATTGCTCAGGTTTTTTTTGGTTGTTGCTGTCATTTTCTTTAGGAAGCACCAGGAACCGAACCTGGGCCCTCACGAGGTGTGGGAGGTGGGCACTCAACTGCTTGAGCCACAGACGCTCCCTGCTCGGTTTGTCTTTGCTTGGTGTCTACTCGTTTTTGCTTGTTGTTTTTTCTCATCTGCTTGTTGTTTTGATCATCTGCTCGTTGATTTTTTGCTCTGTCTGCTTGTTGTTTGTTTGTGTTCTTTAGGAGGCACAGAAACCAGATGGGTGCTCAACTGCTTGAGCCGTATCTGCTCCCAAAGCTCCACCTTTTTGAAAAGGGGGTATCCATGTAAAGTATTTGTAATTCTTCTTTACAAGAGATTTGCCTCTTCTCCCCACTTCTTTACTGATTCAATAATTTATTTTTATCAATGTGGTCCATGGATAACGTATTTTATAATTTGGGTTATATTCCAATACTTCATTATTTAGTCACTCAGATTAGTCACTCAAATTGTTCCAGGTTGGTTCCTGTTTCCTTTTTGAGCATTTCCTTACTTTCTGGTAAAATAGGGCCCATCTTGGCTCCTCCAGCCCAGCCCTAGGACCAGCCATTTCTCCAGGGAGCCCTGGCTCCGTTTGCCGGATGAGATGGTGCTAGAAACAGCACGTGGGTGCTGGGCAAGCGCGAGGCTGTGGCGTGCTTCTGGGCCCTTTCAGCTGCAGAGCTAAGAGCCGCCTGTGTGCGCTAACCCGGGCGCTAACGCTGGGCACACACATCCAGAACGGCTCCCGCATCTGTCCATCTGCCACACTATCCTGTGTTAAGCTAAGCATCAGTTCGTTCTGGTATTTCTCAGTCTAATCTGGTACCACCTGGTTCATTCTAGCCCACCCCCTTGCTCACCTGCCACCTCCCTCTCCAACAGTGAGGCACCTGGCTCTGCCCCCCACCACCGCTGACTTATTTGTTCTATCCAGCATGTGCTCACAACTCCTTCAGGACTGCTAACCATTACTCTAGGGATGTTTTTTTACTGTGGCCACCCACATGTTCATTTTATTTTATTTTAGTCTAGTCTAGTCTATTTTAATTTTTATGTTTATTTTTTTGACCAAAGGTTCTTGAGCCCCTGATCTGTGGGAGCAGAAATGTTGCTGTTATGACAGGTCTTTAGGGGAATAAACCCTGCCAGCTAATTTGGCAGAGCAAATGGCGAAATATCCCCATTCACCTTGGAGCATGAATTGGTGGCCCGTCCCGGGACCCTGCCGAGGAGGAGATGGCCTGGAAGCAAGTCCAGCGATGCTCTCCGAGGTGTCCTTGTGCAGCCTGCCGCTGTTGTGGGGTGGCATGGCTGACCTAGAAAGGTTGCCCAGGGGGCAATGTGCAAGGAGAGGGAGAAATAAACCAGGAGTAGACTCTGGGAGCTCTTGCAAGCCAGGGCCCCAACAGGACAAACTGCCTCAGCCAGGATAGAATGAGGAAGGTGGAGGGGGGCTGGGGACCCCTCAGCAGCTGCGTGGCTCCTCCTCCCAGCCTTGGCTTCCTCAGGCCTCAGCGCACCAGAATTGCTGACCGACAAGCCAAGGCCAGCTGTGGACAAAAGCGGCAAGAGCCACGTGGCCGGCTGTCTTTGAGGATGTCTCTCTGGGGGTTAGCCCTGGGGAGCTGCTGACTGGAAGGAGACATTTAGGGGCCAGTGGGGTGCACCAGAAGGGGCTTCAGTACTTACACCTTTGAATTTTCGCTGAACTTTTTCATTGTTAAAAAAACAACAGCAACAACAACAAAAAACATGCTCATGATAGCCTTCCCCCCAAAAAAATTCCAAACTGTAGAAAAGATGAAAAGTATGTTTCCCACTTCAGTACCATTTCTAGTTTCTTTTCAGAAATACTCCGTGCACATTCAAGCATGCCCCCTCCCTACCCCCTAGTTTACTTTATACTAATGATACACCATGTATGCATTCTGTATCTTGTCTTTCCCCCACAAAAACTCTCTCTTAGAAGATAATTCCATATGAGAACAGATAGATGTGCCTTTTTTTTTTCTTTTACTGGTGCAATAGTGGTAGTATAGAAGCACTTTAATTTCTTTTCACTAGTCTTACAGTGATGGGTACTTCCCTTGCTCCCAATCTTTTGTTTGAATTTCTACTTCTTGTCTTAAAGTGTAAAGTTAGGGTTCTCGTGCTTTTTTCTACTACATTGTATCAGTGGCTTTTGTGGCTTCGGCAGATATTCCCAAAGAGAAAAATCGAGGCCCGGATGAATGATGTGTTTTGCTCACAGTCGTCTTGTTTCCAAATGGGAACTTGAATCCGAGTTTCTGAACTCCACCCCCCAGTGCCCTTTTCACTGTCTTTGGGGCCTGAGGCTGAAAGAAAGCGGAATTTTATGCTAGTGCTAAAGTCTGAGGACCTGCCTTTGTCTGACTGCAATTGGTGTAGTCTCTGAGGTGACGCCCCTCACTCTCAGGTAGAAATATTTTTTCATCAAAAGAAAGTCTCTAAATGGAAGTGTTCTGCCCACTGTTGTAGTTCAAGCACGTTTTTGTTAAAAGAATGATCTGATGCCAGAGCAAAGGTAGGTGTCATTGGATGGGGCCCTGGCCCACAGCACAGGCATTTCCAGACCGTTGGCAAGTTATCTGCAGCCAGGGACTCTCCCCTTTGAAAATGTCGGCAGCTTTTTTGGCCTCCTTTGTACCTGAAGGCGTAGGCCGATTGCAGTGGTGGCCTTCTCTGTTGGCTGCCAACCCTGCAGGGCTCAGGGGACTTGGTGGGTAGCCAGGCCTCAGGCAGCAGGGCCCCCGAGAAACGCTGCCGTTTTTCCTCGGCACTGCCCTACTCCTTGGAGCTTCTCCCCAGTGGCCTGGGGCAGTTCCAAATGTGGGTGTCCTTCCGCCTTTCTAAGAACTGGCCAGCAAAGACCTAAAGGGCACTGTTAAACCTCAGGGCTTTCTTTCTGCCTCCTGCACATTCTCAGGGCCTTCTGTCGTCTTTCTAAGATACGGGGGTCCAGAGGCGCTCACAGACTCAGACCTGCTGGGGCCAGGCAGGGAGCAGGTGCAGGTGCAGCACAGGTGAAGAATTCACGGAGCTGCTCTGTGTAGGGGAGGGAGACCTGGGGGAGCCGGAGAGCAGACCTGCCAGAGCTGGACCTTGGCATTTTTAAGGAGCAGCAAGGAATCTGGATTGTCAAAGGAAGTGTCTCCCTTTTCATGGTGGGCTCAAATATCTTTTTCACAGAGTGTGGGCTGAACAAAACATGGCGGTAGCCTCGATTTTCCCTTGGGCTCCTGGTCTGGGGTGTTCAACTTTGCCTGACCCTGTCTACATTCCTTTCTGCTGTAGATCCGTGTCTGGAGGGGTCTTCGTGTGCTCTGGCCCGAGAGCGGCAGGACCCTGGCCCGAGCACTGTGGACAGCCAATATGGCGGAGTGGGAGGGCGCTGCTCCCCTTTACCGTGCTTGTTGGCCTTTTGTGAAACGACGTCTTGAGTCTTTTACCCCTGTTCATATTGGGCTGTTTATCTTATTGATTTGTAGGGGTTCTTCTATATTTGGGGTATAGGTCTGTTGTCAGATATGTATTGAGACCATTTCTCCTGGCCTAGAGCTTACCTTTTCATTTTCAAATTGTATCTTTTTTAAAATTGTGCTTATATAGCACACACACATAAAATTTGCCATTTTAACCTCTTTTTCAGTGTATAATTAAATGGTGTAACATTTACAGTGTTGTGCTGCCATTACCATCATTCATTACCAAAACTTCTTCATCACCCCAAACAGAAACTCTACACCCACTAAGCAAGGACTCCCCACCCACCCCCAGCCCCTGGCAGCCTCTGTTCTACTTCCTGTCCCTATAGATGTGTTTTCTTCAGAGATTTCATATACAATACAAAAAAGAAATTGTATTTTTGTGTCTGGCTTATTTCACTTAGCATGATGTTTTCAAGGTTCATTCATGTTGTAGTATGTATCAGCACTTCGTCCCTTTCTGTGGCTGAATAATATTCCATTGTATGGATATACCACATTTTGTTTGTCCATTCATCTGTAGATGGGCACTGGATTGTTTCCACCTTTCAGCTATTGTTTATAATGACGCTATGAACACTGGCATGTTAAGTATCTGTTTGAGGACCTGTTTTCAGTTATTTTGAGTCTATATTTACCTAAATGGTGACTTGTGAACATCTTTAATTAGTTCAGTTCGTCAATTTTTAAAATGTTCTTGGTTAGTGCTTTTTTTTTTTTTTCTGATCAAGTCTCGTTTATTGAGGGTCAATCAGGGGTATTTATAGCCAGGAATGAATGAGGTTTCGCGCCACAGATCTGATTGGTCCACGTCACGAAGTCTTTTTTTTTTTTTTAATTGATTTTTTTAAAATTGGTTTTGTAAAAATATTACATTAAAAAAAAATACAAGGTCCCATTCAACCCCACCACCCTCACCCCACTACTCCCCCCCCAGCAACATTCACTCCCATCATCATGACACATCCATTGCATTTGGTAAAAGTATATCTCTGGGCATCTCTGCACCTCATGGTCAATGGTCCACATCATGGCCCATACTCTCCCCCAGTCCATCCAGTGGGCCCTGGGAGGATTTACGATGTCCGGTGATTGCCCCTGAAGCACCATCCAGGGTAACTCCAAGTCCCAAAGGCGCCTCCACATCTCATCTCTTCCTGCCATTCCCCTTACCCATCAGCCACCATGTCCACTTTTCCCACTCCAATGCCACCTTTTCTCTGTGGACCTTGGATTGGTTGTGTCCGTTGCACCTCTACTTCAAGAGGAGGCTCAGATTCCACAAGGCTAGTGCTTTTTATGGCCTCTCTGAGAAAGCTTTGCCTACCCCAGGGTTATGAAGATATTCTATGTTTTCTCTGGAGGAGTATAATTTTAGCTTTTTAAACTTTTTTCCATAGGTTTTTCCAATTGTCCTAACATCATTTATTGAAAAGATCTGCCTTTCCCCATTGATTTACCTCAGCATTTTTTTGAAAAACGTCAAATGTGATGCACTATGTATGGGTCTATTTCTGGACCCTGTTCTGGACTATTGATCTATTTGCTGCTTTTTTCCCAATTTCATGCTGTCTTTGAAATCAGAAAAGTATGAGTCTTCCAACTTTGTTCCTTTTGAATATTGTTTTGACTCTTCTATGTCCTTTGCATGCAAATAAAATTTTAAATCAACTTAATCTCTTTTTTAAAAAAAGTGTGTTGGGATTTTGATTGGCATTCAGTAGAATGTGTGGACCACTTTGGGGACCATTGACACCTATCCATACTCCAATCCATGATCATGGTATGTTTTTCCGTTTATTTACGTTGTTCATTTCTCTCAGCAATGTTTTGTAGACTTAAGTGCGAGGTTTGTACATCTTTTATTAAATTTATTCATAAGTTTTATTTTTTGATGCTATTGAAAATGTGATTTTTTATTTTCAGGTATTTGCTGTCAGTATACAGAGAGACAATGGACTTATGTATTTTGACCATGCATTCCGTAATCTTACTAAAATTGCTTACTAGATTAGTAGTTGTTTTGTGGATTCCTTAGGATTTAATTTGTAAATAGTCATGCCATCTGGAAATAAAGTCCCTTTTCCTTTTTTTTTTGTGGCCTTATTGCACTGGCTACCACGTCCAGTATGATGTATCTTTCCTTATTCCTGATATTAGTGGCAAATATTTAATATTTCACCATTAAATATGATGTTAGCTGTATGTTTTTTTCATGGATATTCTTTATCAGATTGAGAAAGTTCCTTTCTAATCCTAGTTTGCTGAAAGTGTGTTGTTGTTTTTTTAATCATAAATGGGTGTTGACTTTCGTGAAATGTTTTTTTCTGCTTCTATTGAGATGATCATGTTTTTTCCTCCTTTATTCTGTTAATGTGGCAAGTTCCACTTACTCATTTTTTTGTTTTTAGGAAGTACTGGGAATTGAACCTGATACCTTGTACATGTGAAGCAGGTGCTCACAACCTGCTCCCCACACTTACTGATTTTTTGAAAAACATAGCTTTATTAGAGAGGTTGTGAACTTACAAAAAATCATGAACGTGTATGAAATTTTCATATAACACCCCTCCACCAATGCATTACATTGTTGTGGAACATTTGTTAACAGATTATGAGATAATAAATATTATCAGACTATTACCGCTAACTATGGTCTATAGCATACATTTGGTATAACTTATTGATTTTTGAATGTTAAAAATTTTTGAATGAGAAATTTGAATGTCAAACTCACCTTGTATTCCCAGGTTTAATCCTATTTGGGTCATAAAAAATTATCCTTTTTATGTATTGCTGGATTCAATTTGCTAACATTTTATTTGCATTTTTGCATTTATGGTCTCGAGATGTATTGGTCTGTAACTTTCCTTTCTTGTAATATCCTTGTCATGTTTTAATATCAATTATCTTCTAGCCTCATAAAAAGAGGTGATAATTTCCACTCATTTTTAATTCTCTGCAAGAATTTGTATAACGTTGGTATTATTTCTTCCTTAAAAGCTTGGAATAATTCACCAGTGAAGCTATGAGGACTTGTAATTTTCTTTGTGAGAAGGCTTTAATTATGGTTGTAATTATCTGAAGATATATAAAACTATTCAGATCTTTATTTCTTCTTATGTCAGTTTTGTTCTTATGTTTTTACAGGAAATCTATTTGTTGGCATAAAGTTAATTGTAATATCCTTTTATCCTTTTGTGCTTTTGTGTGTGTGGTTGTTATCATTTTTTTACTCTAGTGATGTCTCTGTTTTATTTCTGATGTTGGTAATTTGTGTTTTCTCCTTTTTTTCTTGTCTTGCTAGGTATTTATCAATTTTATGAATCTTTTACAAGAACGGACTTTGGCGTTCCTGTTTTTCTCTTTAGTTTACTTGCTTTCTATTCCATTGATTGCTCCTTTTTCTTATTTCCTTTTTTTCTACTTTCTTTGCGTTCACTTTGCTTTTTTTAAAAAATGTAGCTTCTCGAGCTTGAAGGCTTAGATCATTGATTTTCAGCCTTTCTTCTTTTCTAATACATTTAGAATGAGAAATTTTCCTACGAGTACCTCTTCAGCTTCATCCTACAAGTTTTGATATGCCATATTTCTATTACCATTTGGTTAAAATTATTTTCACTAATTTTTATTGTAATTCTTTCTTTGGCTCATGGGTTATTTATAAATGTGTTGCTTAATTGCCACACATGGGGATTTCCTAGTCACCTTTTTGTTGTTGATAACGTCGTTCCATTGCGTTGTGCTCAGGGAGCAGACTCCATGTGCTTTCGGCCCACACGTGTGTGGGAGAGTGGGGCGAAGGCCCAGGCGAGGGGCTGTGGGGGGTGCACGGGCACCGGGCAGGGCCGAGGAGGCTGTCTCTGAGTCTGCGTCTGTCTGCTTCTTGTAGATGTCTGTGTTTTCTGCTGCCCTCAGCACTTGCCTGTGGGATCGCAGGGCTGCTGCCAAGATGCCCTTTCCTCCCCGCCCGTGACGATGGCAGGGAGAGAGCTCGCTGACCCTGCCTGAGGCCCAGCGTTTGAGTGCGTCGAGGGGGCCCCAGGTCTTCCTGAGAGTTTGCTCTGAGCAGGGGAGCTCAGAGGGACAAAGTAAATTCAGTCCTGCCATGTCCGACATTTTAGAGAATCAGGGGTCGGGCCTCTGAAAGAGGCAGGTGGCTCTCTGCGAGGCCGAGGTAGCGAGTGGACATCCTCGCAGTGGTGCCGAGGGCTGCCGGGCTGCGCGGTAGAGACCAGACCTGCAGCAGATGTGGGCCTGCCCTTCCATCTCCCGGCCTTGCGGGAGGCCGAGGAGGGGCAGCCGGAACCCAGCGCGCTCAGGATAGAGCCTTGGAGACCTGCAGGGCTCTGAGAGAGCACGTATGCCCTACCCCAAAAGACAAACAGGGCTTCACGAACGGGACGAGGGAGGGCAGAGCAGCAGTGGAAGCAGCGTGTGTGAAGACCCAGGAGAGGGGCTAGCAAAGGCTCTTCTCAGGTGTTGGATGTGTTTGAATCCTGATCATTACAAAACAAATGTAAACAAGCAATCCCTCCAGTGTGCATTGCTGCCATTTTGACCAAGAACCAGCCTGGCATGGCCCTCTGGTCCTCTCTTGTCCCATCAGGGAGGACTGTGCCCTTGGTGCCTGCGTGAGTGGCCACACGGCCAGGCCAGTGGCAGACCGTACCGGGCATGTTGCTGGTTGCACTGTGTATAATGTTTGTCCAAAGCCAGAACGTGTTCCATTGGGGTTGACATTTAATCTGGCCATTTGGATGTCAGTGAAACAAAAGGGGCCAATTCAGAAAGTCAGAGCTGATTCTGGACACCCCTGGCCTGCTTGCTCCTCACCTGGCGACAGTGAGACAGCCCCGGGGGCCCAGTTGCCCTCTCGGGTGATGGCATGGCTCTTGCCAACTACAGGAGCTCGGGCCCAATGCCCCCCTCCCCGGTCACCTTCTGGGGTCTGGGCAGCAAAGCAAGTTCAAATTTGTCACCTGTTTGCAGTTTTCATAATTTTTGATTTGGCATTATGATCAGTCTGGTTTTGGTCAAGGAAATGCATCCGTATCTCAAAACAGGAAACCCCTTTTGTGATCTTTTCTTCAAGGCATTTTTCTCTTTCTCCTTCCCCTTCCCCCCCCCCACCCCTTTTTTTTCCTGGCAAAAATACAGACCTAATATGATGTACATCTTATGAAAAGTTCAGCATAATTTATTGCCAATTGTTTGTTTACAAAATAAGCAATTTCAAACTTCATAACATGGCCTTCGAAAAGCCGCTGCTCCTTTTTTTTTCCTTTCTTTTTTTAAATCTCCCTTGGCTGGGATCAGGGCGGGAAGTTAGGAAAGTCCCAAGCTCGTGAGAAAGCCTGTCTCTCGTGCCTGCTTCTGGGCAGAGCCACAGCCTAACTTCTAGGACTCCAGGCTGCTGAGCCGGCAGCCGGGGAGCCGGGCGCCCCTGACGCGCAGGGGCCTGGGGAGCTGCAGCTCTGCCCTGCATCCTGCCTTCCCGTGTTTGTCAGGTTTGATGAGGGGGCAGGAACCCAGGACGTTTTCAAACTTGCCTCCACAAAGCTCGCCTCCTGCCCACAGCCCCTGAGGGAGTATGTGAGCGGGGCAGCCAAAGGGGAACTTGCTGTGTGGTGGGCTTGCCTCCTGCCTTAGCTTGCTGAAGGCCGCCAGCGCCGAGTACCAGAGCCGGCTGGCGTTTACGATGGGGCTTCTGGAGGTGGGACCTTACTGTCGTGAGGCCGCGGAGTGTCTAGATCAGGGCTTCGTCAGAGGCACGTCTCCCCGGGTGCTGGCCGCTGGCGGAGCTGGACTCGGCTGAGTGGCCAGGGAGGCAGGCTGGGCTCGGCCCCCTCCAGGCTTCCTGCTGGTGCTCACTGGGGACCGTCAGCACATGGCTCTCCTCTCCCAGGGCCCCGTCCCCTCGCTCCGGGCTGCTCTGCTGGTTTCCGCCTCTGGCCTCTCTCAGCCTCTCCGGGTTTCTCCGTCTTTCTGTGTGTGGCAGGGGGAAATGGCAGCTCTCTTTTTCTGCATGTCTCTGCTTTTCATCCTCAGGTTATATGAGACTACAGTAAAAGGAGTCGCCCCAGTCTGGCTCTGGCCGCAGTCTAGTCAGAGGCCCTTAACTGAAATGATCTGATCAGAAGTGATCTAACCAGAAGGTCCCACATGCAACAGGTTTACACACACAGGAGTGGGTCAGCCTAAGAACATAATTTTCCAGGGTTCACAAATGACTCAAACCGGGGCAGTCCCCAACCCCAAAACACTCTCTTCCTGGGCCCTCTCCTGCCATGATCCGACAAAATCCCCCGTCGTCCCAGAAGAGCAGGAGCGAGAGACACTGCTGGTGGCCCGGCTGCCCCTGGCGGGAACTGGGTCCTGACAGGCGAGGCCAGGCCCACGCCAAGGTCCACGCCGAGGGAGCTCACCACTCTTAGCCCGTGGAGCCCTGGGAAATGGATTCCACCTTGGGTCCTGGCAGATCACCAGCAAGGTCTGGCTTCCTGCCCTCAGCGGAGGGAGAGCAGCGGCAGAGGCCGGGGACAGGAAGGCACCTGAGTGAGCGGCTAGCACTGTCAGGTGCCTGCCTGCGCGCCCCACGCATCTGCTTCCTCGCACAAACCCAGCTTCTGGGCGGGAGTCGAGGGCTGGCCCTCCCTGCCCTGCCCCGCCCCACCGGCCTCCGCAGCTGCCTCCCGCCTCCCTGCGCTCCTGTGGCCCCACACCAGGCTCACATCCTCCCAGGTGCGCTTGGCTTCCACGGCTTTTACACGTGACCCACGGCGCCTTTGGCTGCCTCTCCTTCCGGTGCATTCAGACGAGTACATCAGGGAGCAGCGCAAGGGTCACCTCCTCGTTGACCTTTCTGACCCCTTCCTGCCCCTCGTCCCACACACTCATGCCCCCTTCTCCATGTCTCCGCCATCCACTGACCCTTGTCTCTTGGTTGCAACCATCTCCTGGTGTCTGTGCCCACTGAGAGGGCCTGAGGGCCCAGGCTTGCCCCCACCCCGCCCCCGTTTTCTGAGCTCCAGCCTTGGACCTGGCTCCCTGTCGGCACAGCCAGCGCCCTGGAGCAGGCTGGGGGGTCGTGACCTCCCAGAGCCACTCCCCCCGCGGCTGCCCCTCAGAGAAGGGGCTCTCCTGAGCCCCAGAGGCCTGCCAAGCTCCTGCACCTGCGGGGCCCATTCCCACGGGCCCACTCCTCCTGCGGGTCCAGGGCTGCCCCCTGGGGATGAGCAGCACCGAAGAGCAAGGAAGTGCCCACCGGGGCCTGGCAGGCGGCCACAGGGCCTGGGGCCTTGCGTGGATGTGGACAGGGGCACCAGGCGCAGGCCGTGGGCCCCAGGGAGGGTCTGCCCGCAGGGGCTCCTGAGGCAGCACACGGGAAGCCGGCCAGAGCAGCTGCGGGGAGCATGCTTCCCGCCCCTTGACAGGATTACATTTCAGGATACATTTCTGGAGAATTATTTGGGGGCGGGTGGGAGACTCTGAATGGAGTTGCTTTCTGGAAGATTCTTCCTGCCAAAACCTCTACCTTGGCCTTTGGATTGGTTCCTTTCTCCCCAGCTCTGAGGGTGCTGAGAGAAGGCTGCCCGCCCACATCCCCAGGTCGTGGGCTCATACCAGGTGCTCGTCTCACGGAGCGCCGTGGCCCTCCGCTCCTCCAGCGCGTCCCGATGCCTGTGGGACGTGCGCGGCCGCCGTGCTCTTCCCGGGGGCTGGGCCGGCCAGCGGGCTTGGCCAGGGGGAGGAGCATCGCGGGTGCCTCAGGCACGGGGCGCCCTTCACGAGGAGTGGTGCTTGGCTGCCACAGGGCTAACGCAGGCTCTGGAAGGCACCCTGGGCCCCAGGGACCGAGGGCCACGTGCCAGGCCAGTCTGGGTGAGCACTGTTTTCTGTGCTCAGGCACTCTCTGTTGAGTGCCCTGGAAGACAGTGCCGCGCTGCTGCCCCTTCTGGAACACGATCCCGCCACAAACTGGGCGGGCTGGGAGAAGGGCGACAGGAAGCCCTCAGCCCTGGCCCTGGGGTCCAACAGACCCGGGTTCGAGTCTCGGCCCAACCGCCGGCCCACAGGCTGGCCTGGGACAAGCCCTTTCCCCTGTGTGAGCCTCAGTTTCCTCATCTGAAATAGGCGTTGTAAGTGCCTGCTTCACAGAGATGACCATGCACCCAAGAAACATCTGTTCCCTCCTCCCCTTCTTTTCCTTGAGTTAGTGTGAGATTGAATCTGAAAAGACACAACTCTTGGGGCATCTGTGGCCTCGGGACAGGGCTCAGCCCCCGGTGCTCCCTGCGAGCGCTTGGGGGGGAGCCAGCGACTGTGGCTCTGCCCTGCCCTGGGTGGAAGCCCCGTGACTTTCCACGGCCAGGGGCTGGGCCGGGTGATGCCGCCGATTGTGCTCAGCCCTCCCGTGGAGCAGACACCCCAGAAGCCGGGCCTCGTGGTCTCCCCGAGCAGCTGCTTCACTTCCCAGCGGCCTCTCCCGTCTTTGCTGTTTATCTCCAGTTCCACCCCGACTCCACTGCCGGGTGCCAGGACATGGCCCTCCGTCTCGCTCCTGGGCCTGGGAGTCTGGGGTGACGCTAACGAGCCGACGAGATGCCTGCATCACCGAAGGCAGCTGCGTGCTTTCCTCACGCTGCTGTAACAAACTGCCACAAACAGTGGCGTCAAACAGCACAAATTTACTTTACAGTTCTTGCCATCTGGATTCTGAAATGGGTTTCACTGGGCTCAGATCCAGGTGTGGGCAGGCTATGTTCCTTTCTGGAGGCTTCGGGGGAGGATCGGTTACACTGGCCTTTTCCAGCTTCTCCAGGCTGCCGCCCTCCTTGGCTCGTGGCCCCTTCTGTCCTCACAGCGTCTGTGGCCGTGGCCTGTCAAGTCTTTCTCATGATCGCTCTGTGCCTGCCTCTTCTGCCTCCCTCTTCACTATTTGAGGACCTTGTGATTATATCAGTCCCACCCAGATCATCCAGAATAATCTCTTAGCAATCAATGTCCCCTTATCATGTAAGGTCACATTGTCACCATTTCCAGGAATGAAGACCTGGATGTCTCTCTCTCTCTCTCTCTTTTTTTCACAGCCAGAGAAATTTATTTAAAAGCAAAAATATACATACATTAAGCTTTAAAACAACCAAAATTTTAAATAAAAGGAAAAAGCCCTTTGGCCCTAGGTAGCTGGTGTGGACTGAGTTTCACAGGCACCTGAAGTGCGTGCAGGGACACAGTCTCCACCTGACTGGAACTGACCCCCCACCTCTGGTAACCCCAACACCTGTCTGGCCAGGGGAGCACTGCATGAAGGGTGGAGCCACCACGCAGCACAAGAGGCTGCACCCTCCAGGCAGCTCTGGGACCGAGACGGGGGCTGACTTATTTTGGGGGGCCTGCTAAGTGCCAACAGCCCCCCAAACGTAACATATCGGGAGATGGGGAGAGCGATAAGGCATGTTCACGGATTTGGCAGAGGTAGCTGTCCAGGATCTGGGCATCTTTGCGTGACCATTATTCCTCCTTCTAAAGCAGTAATATTGTCAGGAACAGAAACAGCTGCCACTCCCCGAGTGCCCACTATGTCCTAGGCAGTGTACGTGTAGTCACACTAAGCCACACAACTAAGCCACACAGCTGATGGTGTCCTGTGTTATGAATGAGAAAATAGATTCAGGGAAATCATGACTGGCAATTCTTAAATTTATTCTTCCAGATATTTCTTATGTATATAAAAACAAAGAATGTAAATAAATAACATGTTGTTTATCCTTAGCAAACTAAACTAGTTACAATCCTGCTTTTTAAACAAGTAGGATCATACTATACCACTCTGCTCTTGTTCTGTGCTTGGGCAGTTTTCCATGTTCAGGCGTAGCCAATACCCCTCATCCTTCCTAAGAGCGTGACGTGCCGCATGTGCCGCAAGGCATTCGTTCATCTCCTCCTATCGGGCATTAAACTCACCCCCGTCACCCACCTGCCCTCGCTCCCCACTCACCTGGGCTGTTCCTTCTGGACCGGCTGAGGGAGAACTGAGTGAGAGTGGCAGGGGGCCGGGGAGAAAGCGGTGCCCAGAAGAGACTTAGGCGCGTCCTGGCACCTCCTGAGAGGAAGGGCTGGCAGGGGCCGCAGAGGCAGGCCCCGGGGGAAGGAGGAGGCCTCCGCCGGAGCCCACGGCCTGAGCTGCAGCTTCTGCATCTTCCAGCTGCTCAAATTTACCTAACAGAGTGAAGATGAATTTTTTCTCATCACAGTGGAAACGCTGCCCGATTTTTATCAGGGCAAGTTAGTTAGAGTGTTAGTTAAGTCATTTGTCAAAGCTCATTTAGTTGTCAAAATTAAATCATTTTCTCCCACTTCCTGGTGGATTGGTTATAACGATAACTTTCTTGGCATGGCATTTATCATCCTGCTCCAAAGGCAGAGGGAGGGAGGGCGAGGGAGAGCGCAATCAGAGAGAGAGAGAGAGAGAGAGAGAGGGAAGGTGCCACAGCTAGAGTGATGTGACTCTTTAACCCCTTTGTGGTAGGAAGATGCTCTTTGAATAATATTTAATTTTTGTTATCACTTAGAATATTAGGGTGCATTTAACTGTGACCGTGTGCTCAGCTTAGAGCAGAAAAGTGCAAGTGGTCATATTCACAAAAGAGGGAAAGGGAATGAGTGGAGTTATTATCCTGCCTGGTGCTTCTGATGTAGGAAAGGTTGACCATACAGGCAAACTGATTTTGTGGCCGGATTTCTAGTCTAGGTTTTATAACCCAGCCATAGAATTGAAAAAATTAAAATCCTAAAATAATGGTGAAAAAACAGAAATGTATGGTTTGTAAGCAAAATAATCTAAAAACATTTTATTTTTTTATATACAGAAGAGAAAATGATGGCCTAAAATCTCATTCCTCAGATGATCATTGATTTTTTTTAATTTGGGTAAATTATATACATGACTAGAAAACTCAAACAGCATAAAAGTTACAAAATGAAGGGTGAAAGCCTTTCTCCATCCCAAGCTGCCTCCTTATAACCATTGTTAAGTTTTTCTCAGTTTTTCCCAGCAAAAAAAATGTGTGCCTACACAAGCATATATATAGCTGTGTATATAAGATTCTTTTTTTTTTCCCCTAAGATTTATTTTATTTGTTTTTCTGCCCTTCCCCCATTGTCTGCTCTCTGTGTCCATTCACTGTGTGTTCTTCTGCGTTGCTTGCATTATCAGGCAGCACTGGGAAACTGCGTCTCTTGTTGCGTCATCTTGCTACATCAGCTCTCCATGTGTGCGGCGCCACTTATGGGCGGGCTGTGCTTTTTTACTCATGGGGCGGCTCTCCTTGCAGGGCGCGCTTCTTGCGCGTGGGTCCCCCTACACGGGGGCGCCCCTGCATGGCATGGCACTTCTTGTGTGTGCGACAGCCCTGCATGTGGGCCAGCTTACCACATGGGTCAGGAGGCCCTGGGGATCGAACCCTGGACCCTCCATATGGTAGGCGGACGCCCTATCAGTAGAGGCACGTCCGCTTCCCCTAAGATTCTTATGTACCTAAGATTCTTTTAAAAATTGTCCTTGGAGGAAATGCTTCCTCTTTTATTTATTCCTGGAGTCATAGATATACTTGTTTATCAGCATGTATATTCATGTCTATTTCATTTTTTAATGTTTTGTAAGTATTCTGTTATGTGGATGCACTATTTTATTTAACCAGTTTAACTAGCCTTGGTGATGAAATGTTGCCTTTACTTAAAAAAATATATAATTAATGCCATATACACATGCTGATGTACTTGGATAAGTATATTCATGGCTAAATCCTTACCAAAGTGATTTCTGGGTTCAGAACTCTGTGACTATGCTTGCAGAGTTTTGATAAATATTGTCTCATTTCTCTCCAAAAGACTGCATGAGTTTACATCCCTACAGTGATATGTGTATCTGCCTATGTCCCAAGACTTCTGCCCAAACTAAGTATTATCAGGCATTTTAATTTTTACCTGACAGGCATGTGCTCAATTGGCTTTTCTTTAGTTTATGAGTAAGTTACCTTTACATAGGTGTCTTGGCCTTTTGTGTTCCTTTGTCTATCACTTACCTGTTTATAGGCTTTGCCTATGTTTGTACTAGACTGTCCTTTTCTCATTAATTAGTATAAACTCTGAAAATGAGGGAATCAGCTCTACGTCAGTGTGTTGTAAATAACTAAAATCCCCCCTTTCATTCATCTTTTTTTTTTTTTGAGGTGCCAGAGATTGAACCTTGGACCTTGCATGTGGGAAGCTGGTGCTCAACCACTGAGCCATGTCGGCTCCCCAGAGTTGTTTTTTTTGTTTTGTTTTTTAGGAGACACCGGGAACTGAACCTGGAGCCTCCTCTGTGGGAGGCAGGCACTCAACTGCTTGAGTCTGCTTCCTTATTCCTCTTTCAAAGTGCTTTGTTTTTCTACTTAGAAGTGTCACATATTTATGTGGTCTAATTTATTGATCTTTTTTGGCATTCTGCTTAGAATGATCTCCAAAATTCTAAGTTCACCCATGCTTTCTTCTCAAAATTTTTTCATTGTTTCATTCTTTTGCATTAAATCATTGACTTCATTTTGTATAAGGAGAAAGGTAGGCATCAAGCTTTTATTTTCTCCCATCAGTTAGTTAGTTAGAACCAATACCATTTGTTGATAATCCTTCTTCCCCTCCTCACCCCAATTTGAAATGTCACCTTTGTTATAAACTGCTTAAATATGTATAGGAACTTTTTTTGTTCCATTGATCCAATAATTGTTTTTCTCCTGTGCCAATTTTTTTTTCTTTTTTCATTATTGTAACTCCATAATAGGTATTTTTAACCACCCCACACACACACACACCATTTCTGCCTTTTTTCCTATTTTATATCTATGAGCACATGTTAATTTTTCAGGTGAACTTTAATATTTTTTCAGGTACCAAGAAGTAATTTTTATTATTATCATTGGGATTGGCTTGAAGATAGCTTAATTCAAAGAGGATTTACATCTTTATACTGTCTAGCCTTCCTATCTGAGTGCATTTTAAGTCTTTCTGTGTACTTAGAACTTTTGAGTTTTTTTCAGATAGGTCTTACATTTGTTAAGTTTTTACCTAAGCACTTCATCTTTTTGTTTATTATAAATTGAGTCTTTTTAATTGAAATTTTAAATTTGTTTTTGTATAGAAAAGCTGTTGATTTTTAAATATTAATACTCTGACTCATTTCACCACCTTCTTATATTCTCATATTAAGCTATTTTTTTCCACTGATTCCCTGGCTTTTTCTAAGTCTGTGATCTTATCTTTTGTAAATGGTGATAATTTTCATTTTTCCTTTGAAATAATTAGATCTCCAGTTTCTGTTTCTTGTATTATTGTATTGCTTTGTAGATCCAGAACATGTTAAATGGTAGTCATCCCTTTGTTTTTTGTGTGATTTTAATGAGAATAGGGCTAATATTTCATCAGTAAGCAGGATGCTAACTTTGGACTTCGGTCTCATGTATTTTTTTCACATGATTAGGAAATTTCTGTTGTTTTCTTTTTCTTTTTTCATTTTTCTGAGGGGCTGGGTGCTGGGGATTGGACCCCATATATGGGAAGCCAGTACTCAACCACTGAGCCCATCAGCTTTCCTGAATTGGTTTTTTTGTTTGTTTTGCTTGTACATTTTTTTGTTTCTTTCAAGAGGCACTGGGACCTCCCATGTGGGAGGTGGGAGCGCACTCTCTTGAGCCACATCTACTCCCCTATTTCTATTCTTTTAAATCAAGAACTGCTGTTGAATTTTATTAAAAACCTTATGGCATGTTACATATAATACCAGGAGTTAAAAACACTTTTTGATCTGAATCAAGGGGGAAATGGAAAGGAGAAATGAGTTTATATGGCTATGAGCCTCCAAAAAAGAGCCGGGAGATTATCAGAGGGGTTGCCCTTATGCACACCTGAACAGAGTCCCAGAGACAGATAAAGCAGATACAACCCCGGGTATTGGTTCTTCTGAGGGCTACAGAGACCCACAGGTCCTATGGTCATGGCAGATGGAGTTCAGTGCCATGTCAGTTGGCCCTTCTTTGGAGTTTGTATTTCTGTGTGATGGTGCTGGACTCAGATGTGATCTTTTTTCACAAGCCTCTCCTGTTACTTTTACCAGAACTGTAGTTGGTGCTGGGGTTTAATGTATACCCAGGGGACCTGAATCTCTGGACTGACCATATGATAGCCAGGCCCTGAGCCTCAACAGATTTCAGCTCCTACACTCTGGTTTATTGGACTTACCCCACTCAGCTAACATGGAGTTGAAGAAGGTCAGCCACCACAGCAGGGAGCCAAGAGTGCCTACAACTGAAAGCAGGAGGATTGCATCCAGCATCCATGTGGAATCTAAGCCCCTTCTTAATATAGATGTGGAGTGGACACAACCAATCCAAGGTCCACAGGATGGAGGAATAGAGTATGGATTAGAGTCGACTTACTGATATTCTATTCATGAACTATTGTGATTAGTAATTGAAGAAAATGTGGCATTGGTGTGAAGAAAGTGGCCATGGTGGCTGCTGGGTGTGGGGAATGGGAGGAAGAGATGAGATGTGGGGGCGTTTTTGGGACTTGGAGTTGTCCTGGGTGATGCTGCAGAGACAGTTACCAGACATTGTGTGTCCTCCCATGGCCCACTGGATGGAATGTGGGAGAGTGTGGGCTATGGTGTGGACCATTGACCATGAGGTGCAGCGGTGCTCAGAGATGTGTTCACCAAATGCAATGACTGTCTCATGATGATGGAGGAGATTGTTGATATGGGGGGAGGAGGGGATTGAGGGGAGTGGGGAGTATATGGGGACCTAATATTTTTTTAATGTAATATTAAAAAAATAAATAAAGACCAAAAAAAAAAAAAGAAAAGAAAAAGAAATAAATCCTGAGACTAATCTAGAAAAAACAAACAAACAACAACAACAAAAAAAACCCTTATGGCATCATTTGAAATGATTTATGGATTTTTTGTGTTTTGACCTATTGGCCTGCTGAAGATTTTCTAGTATTACATTCCTGAGAATATCCTACTTAGTTGTCTGTGACTTCTTAAATATACCACTAAATTATATTTGCACATATTTCAGTTAAGATTTCTACATTAATATTCATAATTGAGATTTCTGACTTAGTTTTTTTTGTGATGTTAAGTTTTGATAACAGTTGGCTAGCTTCATAGCAAAAATTTGGAAGTTTCCCTTTCTTCTCTGTACTTTTTACAGTTAAAATAGCTATCTGTTCTTTAGAAAATTAGAGGCATTTGCCTCTGAAATCATATGACCTTGGTACTTTTTCTGGGGTAGCGCTTTGATAACTTTCAAAACTTCTTCCTTTGTAATAATCTTTTTTATTTTGTTCTTTTCTAGGAACAGTTTTGGTAATGTATTTCCTTACAAAATTATCTTTTTAAGTTGTATTTTCAAATTTATTTGCCTTGAGTTTTGCAAAGTTAACTGTTTTTCATTTTTTAAATATGTAGTCACTTCCTGTTTTTTATTTCAAATTTTGTGTTTAGCTTTACTACTTTTTCAGAACTCACTTTTGCATTTATCAACTCTATTATTTTCTACTTTCTAATTAAGTTCTGCTTTTTTCTTTGCTTTTTATTTATTTCATTGGATTAATTTTGTTCTCTTTCTGGCTTCCTGACTTAGAAGTGGAATATATTATTCTTAGTTACCTAGATATTTAAATCTGTGAATTTTCTGGTAAACACAGTTTTAGCTGCATTCCATAAGTTTCAGTATATGGTGTTTTGTTATGTTTTAGACTATCTGCAACTTTCGTTTTGAGTCATTTGACTCAAGATTTTTTATGAGAATATCTTTTTATTTCCAAGTGGTTGGGGTTTTATCCTATTATTTTTGTTATGAATTTAGAGTTTTTATTGCACTGTGGGGAGGGAATGTGGCCTGTATCATGTCAACTGTTCAGTTTATTGAGTTTTTCTTTGTGGCCTAATATATGATTTTGTAAATGCTCCAGAGGCTCTTAAAAAGAAGAGTTACTTTGTTATCAGGATATAAAGTTTGAAATATATATGTACAATGTATGTATATATCTTAGTTCAGGCTAATCCCTTGTTTTTGTTCTGATCCTCTGTGATTCTTCCTCGTTCTTCCTACTTGATTTGTCATAGGGATGAAGGAAAATTGCATGCCGTTTTCATATTTGTTTTTTCTTGCATTGCCTGCAATTTGTGCCTTATGCTTTTTTTTTTGCTCTCCTTTTTGGTGTGTAAATATTTATGAGTCTTGTATCCTCAATGTGAATTTAATTGTAGCCCCTTTTGCTTCATTTCACCTCTTCTGCTTTGAAGTCAACCTGTTAGGTTTGTATAGTAATCCAGTTTTCCTTTCTTTGTAATCTTTATCTTTTCTTGCTTTTAAAACTTCTGAGTCATTTTGTTTTGGAAGTGGTTTTTGTTTATGAAACATAGTGGCCTTTTTTTTTTTTTTAATCAAAATTAATTTTTAAAGTCACAGAAAGCACTCTGAGTCTCAATTTCCCCAACTGGAAAATGGGTAGCTTTAACAGAAAGTACTGAACAGAAAGTACTGAGGCTTTGGGCCCTCACTTTACATACATTGTCTCGTTTAATTTGCATAATGCTATCTTTCAAAGTACTTATTCCTTTTGGAAGATGAGAAGACTAAGACCCAAGATGGTGACTTTTCCAAGGCCACACACCCCGTCCAGGGCTTTCAATTCCCCGATCCTTCTCTTTTCCCCCTAGCTCTACAGCACAGGGGTGAACCCTCCGTCCCCCTGTTTGGAATCCCTCTGCCTTTGGAGACGAGCTGAAGTGAGCAGGGTAGCCTGGTAACTAGGCTCAGTTGTGTGCTTAATTGAAACCAGACAGTGGCAGGCTCAAGGGTCAAGCAAACAGTCTTCTCCCAGCACCCTGGCCGTCCCCCAGAATGGGGGGCAACCTTACCGCTGGTCTGGGGGGGCAGCGTCCGTGTAGGACCTCTTGCCTGGCTCACCCCAGGTCTCCTTTCTGGAAGCTCGCACGGTTCCAGCCCCAGCTGTGTGACGTTCAGAGACAGCAGGTGGAGCCAGAGACTTGGAGAAAAATGACGCCCAGTTCAGCGTTCCGCTCCCAGGGGCGAAGGCGCCGTGTGGGGGGCGCCGCCAGGGGCCTGCCTGGCCAGTGGGGGCGCGGGCGCCTCCCCCTGTGCTGGGCTGCGGCTGTGCTGGCCATGCTTCTCTAGCAGAGGGGCCCCGCAGGCGGGCCCTGCAGAGTGAGAAGCCCCGGAAGTCAAGGCCAGGCCCCGCCAGCTGGGGGTGCCGGGGGGCCTGCGGGCAGTGTCCTGAGGCCCAGCCCCGGCCGGCGCCCGTGCGCTCCCCCAGGGCCCGTGCAGGAGGCCTTGAGCACGCTGGCTCGTGGGTGCCGTGCCGATGGGGCTGGGGACTGATTGGTTTCCAGCCACGTGTTATTTCCGTTTCCCACATTACAGCAGTGATGCAGGAGTAGAGTAATTCAGGCAATCGCTGTCACCTTAAATAATCAGTGAGAACACTCCTGTGTCAAGCACGTCTTGGCCCCCAGCAAATGATCATAAAAACAGAGAGCAAAGTTAGCCTGTTCAGTTAGGGGCGTTGGGCTAGACCTCTTTTGGGCCGGGCCTCCCTTTGGTGGTACCTGTAGGATTACCTGCTGTGAGGGTCACAGGCTGCCCCAGAGCACCTCGCGTTAAAGCGCCAGACAGTGCTCACATCGAGCGGGGCTGGCGGCACCACGCCCCGGCCACAGCGAGCTCTCCAGAGCAGACGTGCTGCTCCCTGGCGGCTGAGGGGCTGCCGGGCTGCCATGGGGATGAGGAAGGTGGCGTCGGTGCTCTCTCCCACACCCACCCTCTGGACTGGGCGGCACATTGGCGCACGCGCCTGTTGGCTCACCATGAGCGCGGCCGTTCGCTCCAGCCCTTCGGCTTGGCTCCCGGTGGCCCCCGAGCTCCTGAGCAGGCTGCGGCGCCCGTGAGCAGCATGGCTGGGGATGCGGGGGCAAGCAGCGCAGCGCCCTCGATGGATGAGCCAGGCCGTCTGGGAAGGGACAGGCTCCGACCCTGGTCCTTCGTGGGCCAGCAGCTGCCCCGGGCTTCGTGCCTGTGCCAGGCTGCCTGGGGTGTGTGCGTGCATGTGGGCTGAGTCAGGGTACTCCGTGCCTCTCGTCGACCCCTGTGCCCTTGGCCAGCTAGTGTCTACACACTAGCCTCTGATCCTCCAGGAAGCCTTCTGACCTGGGAGTCTCATGCCCTCCTGGGCCGCGAGGACATGGAGCTGGTGACATCAGCCAGCACGGCGACAGAGGGGCCGAGCCAGGGGCCTGTCTCTCCAGAGCCTAAGCTCTTTCCTCACACCGGGGGTCTTCAAATACTTTGGCCCTCAGGAACTTGAAAGACAAACGAAAGGTTGCACAGACCTCTCACAAATACGTACATACATAAAACAATGAAAAGCAGCATGTAGGAAGTTGGCCGAGACACAGACGGGTGACTTGGCCCTTGTGGTCCCGACCCAGCTCCTCACTCCCCGTGCCCACCAGGTGCTGCCTGGCCAGGCGCCTTAGGGCCCCGTTGGCGAGCCGGGCCCGCGCTGAGGGCGGCGTGCAGGAGAGCCTGCCCCAGTCCTCGCGGGGATCCGGGGCAGTCGTGGAGGCGTGTGGTTTTCTGTGGTGCCTTTTTTCCAGCTGGAACGTTAGGGGTTTCTGCTAGCCTTGATGGAGTGCTGCTGCGTGCCAGGGAGTCCTCTCAGGGCCTGTGCCCCGCTTGTCTCGCTCAAACGGACTTGCCTCTGTTGGCGAGCGAGGCTCTGAGAGCGGGCGTTCATTGCACGCGCGTTTATTTGACAGCGTGTATTGAAGAGCGAGTGTGAGCGGATCGCGCCTGGACGGCGAGCCTGCTTGTCACTTGCCCTTGTGTCCATCCTGGCCCAGGCTTGACAAAAACTGGAATTTAAGGGGTGACCATGGACATGGACAGAGAGAGCTGACTGGGGAACTTGGCCCTGAGCGTGACGGTGACGGGGTGAGAAAAGGGTGAAGGGCAGGGGACGGTTGGAAAGAGGCCCCGGGTGAAAGTCTGCTGCACTGCTGTGAGGGGTGAGGAGACAGGGTGCTGCGGGGAAGGCGGGGTGCTGGGGGGAGGCGAGTGTGTCTAGGGGTCGTGTTTCCCAGGTGCTGGTGGGTGGTCAGTTAGTGGCATCGCGCTCCGGGGCGCCGCGGGGCGAGTAGGCTCCCACAGGCCAGGCTGTACGTGCTTCCAGAACAAGGCCTGGCCTTGGGGCGGGCTGAAGGCGGCCTCCTAAGGCCAGGCTAGGCTGCAGCAGCCCAGGGGCAGAAAGCCAGGGCGGAGCCTCGAGAAAAGTGAGGGAGAGAAGAGAAAGGGGTCTGCCCCTGGCCGAGAGCTCCCGGGCGGAGCAGATGACCAACGTCCCCTGGCGGCCCACGCTCCACTGCCCCGGGACAGGGGCATCTTCTCCATTTCTCCACTGGGGAAACTGAAGTGCAGAGAAGAGGCTTGCCCAGGTTCACACACCCAGGAGGTGGCAGAAACGTGACTCAAATCTGATATTTAAAGGAAATTGAACACCGCCACAAAGCAGCAGTTGTCTCCCCAGCCACACACGCTTTTTATGGCCGAATAATATTCCATTGTGTGGGTAGAGAAGGTTTTGTTCATCCACTCATCAGTTGATGGACACTTGGGTGGCTTCCACCTCACGGCAATTGTGAATAAAGCCACTATGAACCTCGTGTGCAAATACCCGCTCAGGTATCTGCTTTCAGTTCTTCTGGGTATAACCCAGTAGTGGGATTACTGGGTGACATGGTAATTCAATACCTAACTTTCTGAGAAATCATTTGGGTTTATTTTTAAGAGGCCCAGTAAGGAAACAAACTATACAACAATGTGAAGTAGAAAAATATGTTATTTATAATGCAGGAGATACCTTTTAAGAAAATTTAAAACACTTAAAATCCGGATTCAGCCCCAAGTCTCGTGAGAGGACAGTAATCTGTTTTGGAAAAAGATTAGCCATGAGATTCCCTTTAATTGCCTGGACGCTTCAGTCATTGAAAATGTAGTTATTTTCACAGAAATTTGATCCTTGTGCAATTTTCCAAAGTGCACCCGTGGGAAGCGTTTGGCACGTGGGACGTCGCGCGTTCTCTGTTCCTGGCTCGCACCTTCCCCCTCGACGGCTCGGCGCCTCGTTCCGGGTCCTGCTACTTCGCTGCAAAGTGAAGAGTTTGAAGTGTGGTCAGTGGAGGAGTGAGCCCTGTGGAGGGCTGAGAGCCCGGCTCCCGCAGGGAAGAGAGGAGGACTTTGCGTTCCGCCGTCTTGTTCCGGGGCCAGCTGAGGTGGCAAGCCGGCCGTGCCCACACGGAGCCCCTCGGCCGTCCCTGGGACTCGAGGCACAGCCGGGGCCCGGGGCCAGCGTGCCGCCCTATTCCTGGGCTCTGGCAGCGCTCTGACTTCCGAGACCTTGGGCAAGGGACCTACCCTCTGTCGTCACGTCCTTTCTGGGGGTCTCAGAGGGAAAGCTGATACACGTGGTGTAGAGCGGGCGCTCAGGAAGTGTTACTTGTTGTTTTACTTGGGATGCCCTTTTCCCACCTAGACCATTTGAAGCACTCTTAGAAGCCCTCCAGGAGCCTGGGCGCTGTGTCGCTGGGCGCTGGGCCGAGGGTGACGTTCAGCGATGGTTTCCCCTCCCCTGCCTGAGGCCATGCTTCTTAAGCAACGCTTCCACCTCTTTCTCTTGGAATTCCAGCAGCATAGCCCAGGGCCTGGCCCCAGCGAGCGCTCATCAGTGTGGCTCTGCCCCCCAGAGTCTCACAAGAGGGTGGCAGGAACGCTGCCCCCTTGCCACGTCTGTGCAGTTGTGCAGCAGCCAAGAGGCACCTGTGTCAAGAAGGCTCTGAGCCCGAGCTTGAGAAAGCAGGAAAGAACCCCTACTGCGTGGCAGGTGCTGAGCTAAGTGCTCTCTGTGAGTGTTTTTCCGCTGACGTAGCCCTTCCCAGCCCATGGGGTTGGTGGGTTATAACCCCTTCTGAGATGAAGGAGCCAAGCTGGGGCCGTATGACCTGAATGACCCAGCAGCACGGGCAGAGCCGCCTCCCGACAGCCCCTGACCACCTGGCTGTTCTCCTCAGGCCAGGCACCTTGCTCTGGCCTTCCGGCCTGTCCATCTGCAGAGGATGGTATTGAGGGCCCCTGCTGCCTCTGTGTCACCAGGCCGCACTGGCATAGGCAAACCTTTGTTTGGGGCCAACACCCACAAGGAAAAATACCAGTGTTCAGAACAGGGGCTGCTCTCGCCCTCCGGGGAAGGACAGAGGCGTCCTTGGCTTTCGGCAGGTGGAATGTTCCAGCTAATGAGGAGCAGTTGAGAGATGGGTGGGCCACCATCCTCGAAGATGAAGGGGCCAGCAAAAGGCAGCCGCCTCAGCCTGTGTCCTGACCTGCTTCTCAGGTGCAGGTGGCAGGCAGGGCTCAGCTGGCGGGACCTTCTCACTGCTTAATCCGCAAGGTGACCAGCGGGGCCAGGCGGGCGGGGCGAGCGGAGTGGGGCGGGGAGGCTCCCGAACGCTTCTCGTCTCCTCTTCTTGTGTCTTGTTTTTTCTTATTTTCTCTTGTCTTCTTCCCTCCCCTCCCCTCCCCTCCCCTCCCCTCCCCTCCCCTCCCTTCCCCTCATAACCATTTAGCTGTGTCTTTCTGTAAAAGTATCCTCAGAAGACATTTTCCTGAGCTACCATGCATAGAGAATTCTAAACCCCTCTGCAAAGAGATGGCTCCCCAAGAAGATGCTGGGTTTGGGCATGAGCCTTAGCTTTGGAGTCATACTGTCCTAGAAAGAAATCCTGGGGTCACCATCTCTTAGTTGGGTGAGCTGCTTGGTCAAGTCAGGTGGCTCCTTTAGTCTCAGTCCCCTTGCCTGTGCGTTATTTCCATAACACAGGACTGTCTGAAGATTCCCACGTTAGGTACCTAGCCCATGGTAGATTCTGGGTAAGAACTAGTTCTTCCTGCTTCTCAGCTCTTGGAAAAGGCTGCTTCATGGCTCTCCCAGTCAGTTGGCTTTGTGCTTCTCCCCAAAAGGGAAATTGGTTTATCCTGTCTCCACCCGCTCTGGAGAGTCTGGGAGCAGGACAGTCTGCACTTCAGCCATCTGACAGGTGACCACTGGTGAGCGGCAGAGACAGGGCAAAATGGGAGGTGCCAGGAAGGATTTCTTCTCCAGCAGCAGGGTCGAGATTGCGCTTCTAGCTTCTAGCACAAAGGTGATAGCTTTGTGCTTTGTACCTTGTATTTCCAGCCCCTGCAGAACCAGAGGGGACTCTTGCATTAAATTAATTCACAGGCTCCATCTTCAGAGGCCAGGCATTCCTCTTGCCTTCCCAGCTGCTTTGTAAGTGGTCAGCTTTGCCTCATGAAGTCTCCCACTCCTGGGCTGCATATGGGTCCCTACCCAGAACTGGGCATTGGGAGATCTGCTCTGGAGACCTGTCTTCACCACTGTCTGTCACATGGCTTTGGGAGTCTCCATTCCCTTACCTTTCCCCATGGGCATCAGAAGACGCGCAGCGTGGAGACTCTTCATGAACTTCACATGAGATGATGTGTAAGAAAGCCCCTGGCACAGACATATGTGAAAGTCGCCTTTTGGGACACTCGGTTTCCTCTCCCGCCCCACTGAACCCCCTCTCTTTCTTCCCCCATTGATGGATATTGAATTGTTTCCTACCACTTGAGTCTTCCATTTGTGTACTCACCTTCGGCTCCTGGCCTCTAGTAGGTGTTCTGTAAACATTAACTGAGTGTTGAAGAGAACAATTACACGTATCCTGTCTGCTTCAAGGAGTCTATGGATCAGAGTCCCTGAGTGCAGCTTCTAGGGTCTGATTCGGAAAGTACTGTGCACACAAGAACCTTTCTTTTTCCCTCCAGTATGGGACTTCTCACCCTCAAGGCTCTTGGTGTTTTAGACCCCGACATTCCTTAGCATGGGGTGGGGTGGTTAGCAGCACCCCTGGCTCTACCCACCGGGTCCCAGTTGTGACAGCCAGAACTGTCTCCAGACCTTGCCAAAGTCCTTGGGTGGGGGGTCACCTTGGGTTGAGAGCCACTGCCCTGGTGAGATTGGGAAGAGCCTGGCAGGCTGGGCACACGTGTCCAGCTTCTGAAGTGTGGTCTTGGGCAGACCTGTGGCTGGAAAGGCAGGGGCGAGAGGTTACCTAGAGCCACCAACATCCACGTTATCTGCTCATCAGTGGCTGCTTCTCTGGGAGCCAAGGCTGGGACTGCATTTCATTCCCTTACACACACATGTGCACACACTTGCTCCCACACTCACAAAGAGGCATGGACTGTAGTGTGTAATGGGTGGACGCTGGGGCCAGTCTTCTCAGTGCCACCACTTCCCAGATGCGTGGCCAGGAGGAGGTGCCACTGTCGTGACTCGCTGCCCTCAGAATTACGTGAAGTGGGCCTAGTAATTGACCTCTTCCTCGAGTTGTGGGGATGAATGAGTTAATTCATGCAAAGCACTTTGCTCAGTACCGGGCACTCATATTTGCTCTGTGAATGTCAGATATTGCTGTTATGATCAAGAGAAGCAGAAGAAAAAAAAGCAAAATTAAAATGATTGTTGGGCATTATCCATGGGTCAGGCGGGATCTTGAGTTGGTGGCCGCGGTTAAATCGTCTGCAGTCTCCAGTGGCAGGGATCCTCGCCCTGTTTCACATCCAGCAAACAGACTCAGCAGAAGGCTCTTGCTCAGGACCACACGGCTGCTCACTCGCCAGGGGCAGAGCCCATAGTCCAAGCCTCAGGCTCGGGATGGAGGGCCACGCTGCGTCGCCGCAGCCCTCTGCCTGCCAGCACCAGGAAGCCAGGGCCCCCTCCCGAGGAGGGCGGGAGCAGAGTGAAAGGGCCTGTGGCTGGTCGGTACCCCCGTGTCCCACCGATGCATCCTCTGTCAGCAGCTCTCCTGGGTGGGAGGCCCCGCCCAGCACAGTGCGGGGAGGGCGAGGCTCTGCTGGCAGGTCTGCACCTCCACCAGGGGCTCGGCAGGGTCACCCGGGCAGTGGACCTTCCCAGTGCCGGGGGCCGAGCCCTCTCTGCACTGCCAGAGCGCTGGAATTGTGGGTTCTGACTCGGATGTGTGTTTTTACGACGTTTACTTCTTTGTTGATGACATTTTTAAAAAATTATAAAAGCAATATATATGTAGAGAAAATATAGAAAAATCTAAGAAAAAAATTAACCATAGGCTCTGATGAAGATGGTGGAATGAGAAACTTCAGGGCTTTGTCCCCAGACGGAAACTTAGAACAACCAACAAGAACTGACAGAAGCATCTCTCTCAAAGTTCCAGAGAGCAGTTAAAGGACAGCAGTAACAGGGCTTATGGGAAGAAAAAGGCCATTTACAAACAGTCGGATCTCGTAGTGCCCCAGCTGGCCCCCGCCACCCCTCCCTGGTTTGCGTAGAATCAGCCTGCGCTCCCAGCGCAGGTCCCTGGTCCCAGGTCAGAGGGAGCCGAGTAGCCCTCGTGTACATGCTGGGAGCTTGTGTGTCTGGCCCAGTTTGTCTGTGATGGCCGAAGGGGCTGAGCCAGGACACTCATGGCAGGCTCATCATCCCAGAAGGTGCCTTCATATAGAAGGCACCTCACAGAGCTGTCCTACAGACGTGGGAGAGCGGTCACGTCATGGCTGCCTGGGCAAAGGATGCTGGCTGGAGCACCTCAGTGCACTGACTAGGACCAGGAGGAAATGGGAAGAGAGGATATTCACATCTGTGTAAATGGAATTCCCAGGGCCTCACGGTCATGCCTGTGCAGAAAGGATCAGGGCAGCCCTGTGCTTTGCTCTCAAGCTATTCTCTGAACTCATTATATGGATAAGCTCTGAAGGGGAGCACTACACAGGTTAATCTGCAAAGACTGGGAAAGGTGTTTTGTTTTTTTCACCTTTTTATGTTAATTCTTGGCAGTCAAAGAATTAACTCTGTCATATCACTAGCTGGATATAAGCTTAAGAAACAGACGCCTGCAAGTCTAAATTTGAGCAGTAACACATTAAAATATAAAAATGTCCAGGTTTCAACAAAAAATTACAAAGCATATAAAGAAACAGGAAGTGATACCCAGGCAAAGAGAGCATTAAAACATAAGAAACTATCTGATGTGAACCAGACCTGGGATGTACCAGACAAAGACTTTTGAAAAATGGTCCTAAATATGCTCAAGAGCTAAAAGGAAAACACAGACAAAAAACTAAAGGAAATCAGGAAAGTGACAGATGAACACTAAGCGTATCAATAGGGAGATGGGAATTAAGAAAAGGCACCAAACAGAACTGAGAGTCACAGCAGCAGAAAGTCCCTAGAGGGATTTAACAGCAGGTTGGAGCTGGCGGAAGAAAGAATCCGAGAACTTGAAGATGAGCACTGAAGTCATTCAGTGAGAGGAGCAGAAGGAGGCAGAATGAAGAGGGGCCAGAGCCTGAGGGCCCTGCGGGCACCTTCCTCCTTAGCAATGCGCTCGGTGGAGGAGCCCCAGGAAGAGAGACCGTTCAAAGAAATAATGGCTGTAACTTCCCAAAGTTAACAAAAGACATGAATGTACACATCCAGTACACTCAGTGAACTCCAACCATGATAAACCCAAACAACTCCACATTGCAACATATTGTAATCAAACCGTCAGATTCCAACAATGGGGAGAGAATCTGAAAGCTGCGAGAGAAGCCTCAATAAGAATCAGTGCTGATTTCTCATCAGAATCCATCAAGGCCAAAAGACAGTGGGAAAATATATTTAAAGTGCTGAAAGCCAAAAATTGCCAACCTAGAATTCTATATCAGGCAAAACTGTCTTTTAAAAATGAGGGTGGGATTAAGACATTCCCAGATTAGCAAAAACTGAGGGAGTTTGTCACACTAGACCAGCCCTATAAGAGATGCTAAGAGAGTTCTGCAGGTTGAAAGGAAATGATAATAGACGATAGATTGAAGCCACATGAAGAAATAAAGATCTCTGGTGAGGCTAATAACACAAGTAAGTATAGATGCCAGTACTATTCTATCATTTTTATGTGTAACTCCACTTTTTACTTCCTACAAGATCTAAAAGGCAAATGCTTAAAATGTCATGATAAATCAAAAGTTTGGGATTCATAGCATTGAAACATGTAATTTGTGCCAAGAACTTCATAAAGGTGGGGGAACAGAGGGGTATAAGGTAGAGCTTGTGTGTACTGTTGAAGTTCGTTAACAAAGCACACACGATTGTTACCGATTTAGGATGTTAAATTTAAGCCCCATGTTAACTACAGAGAAAATACCAGAGACCATGCAAGCTCATAAAGACAGAAAGTAGGGTACAAGTTGGCAGGGGAGGGGGCAGGAAGAGCAGGGAGTGAATGCAGAATGTATGTAGGGCTTCTGCTTGGGGAGATGGGGAGGTTTAGTGATGGAGGCGGTGAGAGTACCACCGTACAGTAAAGTGATTAATGCAATGAATGCTGTTCTTGGGTAGGGTTGGGATGGGGAAATTTACGTTGTGTGTATGTTCCTACATTTAACAAGAAAAAGGAAAGAAAGAGAGAGAGCAACAAAAGAGACAATGACAATTAAAGGCAATACATGATCCTGGATGGAATCTAACAAGGAAGTTAAAGAGGCTCAAAAGGACATTATTGAGACATACGGAAAAAGTGAAAAATAGACAGTAAGCTTTATATCCCCATTAAAGTGCTTGAACTTGATAACTGCACTTGATATGGTTACATAGTGAATTTCCTGGTTTTTAGAAAATATACATGGCAGTATTAACTATTCAAGGAGCATGATGTGTATAACCTACACCCAAGTGTTCAGAAAATGGAATAATCAATAGGCAAATGGATGGCTAGATCAGTGGGTTGATAGATGGGTAGAATGATATGATAAATGTGGCAAAATGTTAAAACTGGTGGATCTGGGTATCTGGGGGCTATGTTGGAATTTTTAATTGTCCTGTAAGTTTGAAAGGATTTCAAAGTAAGAAGTATTTAAAACTTAAAAATTAACCATGTTTCTAGTGATCACCTTTACCTGATTTTCCTGTAATTTGCTTTCTTATGATATGTTATATATTTCTGTAGTGATGATCGCTGTATTTAATTTTTATAGTTCTTAATGCTGTATCACTGTTTCTTTTTTCTTCTTTATTTTTTAAAAATGTTACATTAAAAAAATATGAGGTCCCCATATACCCCCCACCCCCTCACCCCAGTCCTCCCACATCATCGTGGCACATTCATTGCATTTGGAGAATACATCTTGGAGCACCGCTGCACCCCATGGGCAGTGGTTCTGATGTACTTTAGGACCACTCTTTCACAAATATGTCCTCATGTCTTTGTTTTTTTTTTTTTTTTTGTTGTTTTTTTTTAAAGATTTATTTATTTATTTAATTTCCCCCCCTCCCCTGGTTGTCTGTTCTTGGTGTCTATTTGCTGTGTCTTGTTTCTTTGTCCGCTTCTGTTGTCGTCAGCGGCACGGGAAGTGTGGGCGGCGCCATTCCTGGGCAGGCTGCTCTTTCTTTTCACGCTGGGCGGCTTTCCTCACGGGCGCACTCCTTGCGCGTGGGGCTCCCCCACGCGGGGGACACCCTTGCGTGGCACGGCACTCCTTGTGCGCATCAGCGCTGCGCATGGGCCAGCTCCACACGGGTCAAGGAGGCCCGGGGTTTGAACCGCGGACCTCCCATGTGGTAGACGGACGCCCTAACCACTGGGCCAAAGTCCGTTTCCCATGTCCTCATGTCTTTGAAAGCTCTGTCAGTTGCCATTTTATTGTTTGCCTAATATTACCATGTTAAATGTTTTTCTGAAAATTTTCTATATTTTTAATCACGTAAGTAATACAAGAAGTACCTTTTGTTGTAAAACTTCATGTACCGCAGCAAAGGCCATAGTCCTCTCTTATCGCCTCTTAATTCCAGTCTTTGCCTTAGAGGTATTGCTGCTTATTTGTGGCTTCAGTTCTAAATGAGTATATTTATTTATTGCTTTATTCAAGTATAATATAAATGCACACTGGTGAAAAATTAAAATAACATCACCATAATTTGAAAGTCCAAGTTCTCTAAAATTCTACTTCCTGGGGAGAACCATGTTCAGAGCCTGCTGCGAGTCGCGTGCATCTTCTAAATGCAACACGCAAATGCTGCAACACCTACTTAAGAGCAGAACCAAAGTGGGCTTCTCCTTGGGCTCTGGTATGCCAGTGCTGTGAGTTCGCGTGAAGCAGGCGTGTCCGCGATCCACACCTGGCTCCTGTCCACACACCACGTCAGAGCCCCTGGAAGGGAGTTTGCCCCGGGCCACCCGTCCGTGTCTCCAGCTTTGGGGCGGTGCTGCAGGTGTGCCCGTGCATGTGGCATGGTTTCGGGCTATCTCTGACTTTCTGGGCCAGGGGTTAGCTTGACTGCTGCTTGTGCGTGGATCTATGTGGGGCTGTTGGTCTGGGAATGGGGAAGGGGGTGGTGGACAAGGGGCCTGGGGCTGTGAGCCAGGAGGCTGCCCCCAGCCGGCCCGCCCCCGGCTGTGGGCCGCCAGCCTCGGGGAGCGACCGGGCCTCCCTCCGCCCCACTCAGTGCCATCGCTCTCCCGCCCATGACAGACGGCAGTGGGGAGTGGAGTGGTTCGTTTCATCTCTCCTTAAGCAGAAGTTAAATTTATAACCCCAGCCCCGACCTTCCTTGTAACTCATGGGCTCGTCCTGCTCGCCGGCTGAATATATGGCACCACTATTTCATTAAACAACATACAGGAATAATTAGTTCGGCAACGATGCCTCAGAACAAAAGCCCTTGATTTAGTTTAACTTTATAAGTTGCTCTCTTTTGATGTGCAAGAACACATCTGGGGTCTTAAAGAAAGCAGAAAGAAAAATAGAAGATGTCGAGGCGGGCTGGGGGTTAGGGTTTTCTGAGCACAGCAAGTAACCCTTTGGTGCTAGGCCCGCCAGCCTGGCCTGGCCACAGGAGCAGCGCGCGGCGTGTGCAGCAGGCCTGGCACCAGCGGGCCCGGGCACGCCGTGAGCGCTGGCATCGCCGATCTCCCGACCCCGGCCCCGGGCTGCTTCTCCACCATCTCCATGAGCAGTGACTCTCCTGGTTCCAGCCACTCGACAGACACTTACCTGATGCCTGCTGTGTCAGGACGTGCTCGAGGTCCCCGTGAAGCTGCGGTCCCTGCTGTCTGCAGCCGCGCCCGGCCTCCTGGCTGTGCAGAACTCTTCGCCACCATTGCCTTTCCCGTGAGCCCTTTCTGCACACTGGCCCCGCCGTGGGTTCCCTGGTGTGACCCTCACCGCCCAGGGCCCCGTGGGGCAGCCTCCAGGCCTGCCGCGGGCAGGGCGAGCTGCAGCGACTTGGCCCGCGCTGGGTTTTCCCCACCGCCGCCCCCAGCTCTGCCCCTGCTGCCCACTCGCCTGGCTGACCTCCTTCCTCAGCCCCCGGGCCTGGCCCCGTTCTGCCCTCTCCGTCCTCGGGGCCCGGAAGGGATGTCTCCTCCTCTCGGGGACCGCATCTGTGTCCCCTGCCATGTGGCAGCCATGGCTCCTGACGCGGGGCGCGCTGCCCTCCCAGCCCATGCCCTGTGGTGCCAGGAGCTCAGTGGCGAGGTGGCCTCATGCTCCCGGCCGGGGCGGGCTGTGTGTGCTCCAGCGCTGTCTCCTCAGACCCGGCACGAGGCAGGACGGGCAGCAGGCTCCGTGGACAGGAGGCCGCAGGGCTGAGCGGGGAGGGCCAGGCCACGCTCCCGGCTGGCCCCACGCCTTCTGGCCGGGAGCAGAAGCACGAGCCTGTGAGCCTCGGCTCCTCCGCTGGGAGGCCTGCCTGGGAGCCCTGCCTGGTGGACTGCTATGCGCGCAGGGGCGCTTCCGCAGGGCCTCCTCTGATGGCCCAGACACAGCAGTTGCTCCTAAGTGGTAACCCTGGGGTTCGCCATGTCTGTGGGACCCAGTTTCCCGCAGATCAGGTTCCAGGTGGCGCTTTAGAGCCCTGGACTTAACTAAGACAGATTAAGTGACTCTTTCCATCTCGGGCTTTTGGTTTCTAGGGAACCAGGTTTTGTAGCGGGCAAACAGCTGTCCGGGCTTTGCCGCAGGCAGCAGCTCTCCTGAGCTACCCTTCGGCGCTCCCCCTCCCCTGCCCGTTGCCTGCACTGCCGCGCCATCCTCGTCCTCCTTTGCCCTCTGCACCCAGGACATCAAAGGGCACGGGACACTCTGGTCTCACCCCAGGCATTTGTTGAGTCCACTGCCCATCGGCCTCCTGGCTGCTGTAGAGGACCGCCCTGACGGGGAGCGGCTTCGCCCCACTTTGGGGTCACCCCGCTGGTGGTGTGGCGGTCCCGGCCCCGCCTTTCCCGTCCTTGCCTGTGGGTCGTGGACCCCCAGGGCTCGTGGCCTGACAAGCAGCTGGTGTCAAGGAGCTGTGTAAGGGAGGGCTGGCCGAGTGGCTGCCCGCCGCCCCACATGGAAGCTTCTGGGCTTTGTGGTTCTCCCGGGGACCATGGGAGGGAGGCAGTCAGCACCCCAGTCCCGCAGACGAGGAAGCCGCGGCCCGAGAGGAGCAGGGCCGTGCTGGGCTCGGGGCCTGGGAGCGGGGAACCCAGTCCCCTGGCTCCTTGGAAGCACTCCCAAATCCTCAGAAAACCAGCCTGAGGTGTTTTCAGACCTTTCCCACGTTTCGGTTTTCGGGGCTGTTTCCTGTTCCTGCTGGGGGTATTTCCGGGGTCCTGGCCCCCACCCCACCCCCGTCCCGTTCCCAGTGGCTCCTGACCCTCAAGCAAGACATCCCGGGCGGCAGAAGGTGGCCGCGCACCCTGCGCCCCTCCCGCGGGCAGCGGCTTCAGGCGGCTCTCCTCTCCGTAATCTCTCCATCCACACGGCCCTCATTTTAATTTGCAAAATTGAACCCAGATTGAGAGCAGTAAAGCCAGAGGACGGTAAATATTCATGCCTTAGTGCGCGAGGGTGGCTCCATTACTGCTCCGAGATTGGGAGAATTACCTGGGGGATTATGTATATTCATGGGCCGATTTTTATTTGCGATATAACACGCCGCACCTTGGCCTTTGTGTTGCGCTCTACCCCAAACAGCCTTTGCCCAAAGCTTAGGCCCTTAAGCTTCTGGAAGTCCTCCAAGGTGGAGTGCCCCTCTCCTTTACTTCCTAGGAGACGGGCCACCCTGCAGCCACAGCAGCAGCCAGCCAGGGGCTCCCCGTGTGTTTCTCTCCTTCTGCTTTACAAGGTGCGGGCAGGACCAGGTGACAGATGGGGAAACTGAGCCACAGTGCCATGCCAGTTTAAGTGGCCGTGTCACCCAGGGGTCCCTTGAATGTGGGGGACGTTCTGAAAGTGGTCCTCAAACACAGTCCTGTCTGGCAGCCCTGCTCACAAGCGGTGTTTGTTTGCAAATGTCCGCGTGTCCTCTGAGTTGGCGCCAGCTCCCCGCATCACTCACCCCCACACCGCAGCGCCTCCTCGGGTCCCACGCCTTGGGCTGACGTCACCGAGCTGGGTCTGGCTGCTCAGGCATGGTGTGTAGCAGGGATCGGCAAACTACGGCCGAATGAAGTTTTCTCATCGAGGGCTGGGTCTTAGTTTGCTGAAGGACTACCATGCAAAATACCAGAAATGAGTTGGCTTTTGTGATGGGAACTTTATCAGGAGAAAATTTTACAGTTCCGAGACCGTGAAATGTCCAAATCAAGGCACCATCAGAGATGCTTTCTCACCACAGTCAGCGGCTGGTGGCCCTGGGGTCCTGTCAGGGGGCGAGGGAGAGTGGCGACTGGTCTCTCCTGCAGCCCCTGCCTCCCCTCCAGGACCTGCTGTCTCCCGGCTCTCGCCGTGGGTGAGCGGCTCGTCCCTTCCTCCTGAGCTGCTCCGCAGGCCAGCCTCTTGGGCCTTCGTGCTTCAGCTTTGACGGCTTGCCATCCTGAGTCCTTTCTCACATGACTGGGTCGAAATGGCCGCGCTCCCTTTTCTGTGTCTCTTCTCCAGTGAGAGGTGGAGACCCAACCTGAGTCACCCCGCACTGACGGAGTCCAACCAAAAGCCACCGAATCAAGTGTTCTCATCAAGGTCCCTTAACTGAATCCTACGCAACGAAGGATCTCACACCCGCAGGGATGGGTTAGCTCCAACATGTCATCTTTTTCTTGGATCCACCAAACTTGAACCGCCACAGGCTGCTTTCATGCCGTGGAGGGTGGAGTCTTTGGTGGCAGAGACTTCATGGCCTGCAGCGCCTGAAATACTTACTGTCAGCCGTTTTACAGAAAAATGTGCTGAGCCCTGGCCTCTGTGCCTGGTGGGACCTGGGGCAAAGTGCCCTTGTCCTGCTGCTTGAGCCCTGGATTCATGCCAGACGCCAGGCAGAGCCCGTGTGTCTTTCCTCTCTGTTTCATGATCACCATGCTCCAGATGAGGCTGGGTTATCCTCTCCCATTTACCAGTGATGAAATAGTCGTAGTAAGTTTCGTCATCACTAAATTTATCAAGTAATCCCCGTTTTTAAAATACCATGCTAACTGTCCCAAGGCAGATTATGGGAACAGGAGCCTCACAGCTGCCCTAGGGGTAGGTACATTTTCCTTGCCCAAGGCCACAGAGCATAGTGGGGTTGGAGCCCAGATGCCGGACTCCGCAGCCTGCTTCCACAGCCACTGCAGGCCACGAGGTCTCCAACCTTCCCGTCAGCCACAGGCTCATTCATCAAACGGTTGTTAGCACCGGCTGCACCCCAGCCCTTTCTGGGTGCAGAGGAGACCCCAGCATTCTCTCACGGAGGTCGCTGTGGGCAGGCGACCGCAGTGACACACAGCACACGTTCTGTAAATGCAGGCTGCAGGGGCCCGAGTCGGAAAAGGTCTGCAGCCCGACTCCAGCACTGAGGCGTGTCATGGGCCCTTCCCGTCGGTGAGCTGGTTAGCACACCACTCAGCCTAGCGTGGTGGCCAAGACAACAGTGCCAGGGTGGGTGCACAGGGTGCTCTCAGGAGGCCTCCTGGAGGCAGCACAGGGGAGCTGGGAGCAGACAGGCGAGCTCCCTGGGGCCAGCAGAACGGGTGGTCTGGACGCCCCTTCCCCTGTTCCCTAGACCTGCTCTGCCTCGCCAGCACCCTGCCGTCACCTTCCGTGGGAAGCACCCTCTGGCTCTCTGGGCTGGCTGGGTGCTGCTTTCCCACTCCACCTCTGACATTTTGAGTCCTTTGACATTTTCCCATTCACAGTACTTGCTTGCACATTTAAAGTCATATCCATTGACCTCACTGCAACTTTGAAATGTTAAAAATAGCATTTAATATTGATATCCCAAGCTACTTTCAGGATGATTACTTAGAAATTCTTAACAATCTTTGGGGAACAGTCCTTCAGCCCCACATAAATGGTCCCTGTGGGTTGTCCACATTTAGGAAGAGTTCAAATTAGATCAATCTCTCCAGATACTCAGGAAAGTATTTGTAAGACCCCAGCTTTGCTTGAACCTTTGGCGAGAGCTCTGGCCAGAGAACTGACGCTGCCAGCAGAGTCGGAACCTCGCTGGGAGCCTGTGGCCCCCGGGGCTCTGGGAGCTCCTTCTACGGCTCTCCGGGCCAGACTCGGTGAGGGGAGGGAGTGTCCTCGAGCGGCTGGCCGCGAGCCGGGGCGGCCGTGCGGTGGGAGGTGGGTGCTGGGAGGCGGGTGCTGGGAGGCGGGTGCTGGAGCTGAACACCGGAAACTGAGATTTAAGGGCCTTTGACCTCGTGTTGTGAAAGGCTAGAAACCCACCACCTCCCTGAGCAGGTTTCTGCTTCGCCCACACTCCCGGTCTTTTCACCCCACACTTCAGTGGCGACAGGAGCTCCTCTTCCCTGGGCGTGATCCGCTGTGCGTGGCCCTTCCTGCTGTCATTTCTCACTCCGCGGTAGCCCTGCATCTCCACTTTACAAACCTGGAAGCTAAGACTCAGGTCAGGTTAAGCACCAGAGCTGACCAGCGGGCGGCGGCGAGCTGGGCGAGCTGGGCCTGCTTCATTCCAAAGCCAGGCGCGTCTCACCTTGCAGAGAAGCCTGCACGGGTCGGGTCGTGTTCTCAAGTGGGTCCCCAGGGCAGAAGCTGTGTCAGCGTCTGGGGCCTGGGGCAGGGGGTCAGGTCAAATGCCTCCCTGTGGCTGGGGACTGGGCACTGCAGGGCCAGAGGGCCCCTCTCCTGTGGCATCGGTTTTGCGCAAGGGCAGTTCAGGCCAGACTCTTATTTTTATATGAAAACAAAACCACAAGTTTTCTCTCCTGGGTACCTTCACCCTTCTCCCAGGGAGCTCCCAGGCAAAGCAGCTCAAATCCACAGCAGAGCCCGCTGAGCCGCCGGAAGCCTGCGTTTTCCAAGGGCCTGGAGTCTTGGGGCAGACCAAGATCCTGCCTCTGCCGAGAGCCCAGGAGCCCCCAGGGGAGCTCCTGCCCACGGGGACGCAGGGAAGAGACCCAGGCGCTTCCTGGAACCGCTGGCTGGAAGCACAGCTTTGACCTGAAGTCCAGGTTCTAGGTCTAAAATGCAAGACATTTTGCTCTCCACGTCATAATAGACCCAGGTTTGTTTTCATCCAAACGTAAGAGTCTGGCATTATCTGCCCTTGCACAAAACTGATGCCACAGGACACGGAGCCTCTGGCCCTGCAGCTTGTGTGACGGGGGCGCAGGGTAAGTGGGGGAGCGTCGGGGGGTGTCTTGGGCATCTGCTGTGAGGAGCAGGTGCTTGCCCTGGGACTCCTTGGTGGAGTCAGGGTGGGTTGGCTCAAGTTTCGGGGCAAAGTTGGGTCTCTTGGGCACGCCTGGCTCTTGGGCCTGGCTGGCACCTGCTCCTCCTGCTCACGGCCGGGCACTGCATGGAGCTGAGTTGCCTGGAGCTGTGGCGCCTCACGTTTTACCACTTTTCCCTTTTGTTTCGTTGTGAATTCAGAGCCTTGCACCATCTCTTTTGCCCCCCCTCACCCCAGCCTTGGTGGCTGGCGCGGGTGTTTCTGTAGGTTTCGGGAGGATCAAGAGCCTTCCTTCTGCACCTGAGCCTCAGCACAGGACCCTCAGTTCTTTCCAGGTGGGAGGGTCCCCCGGGCTTGAGCTCAGGGCCTCCTGCCTCCTCACCCTGCTGCCGCAGGGCCGCCGGGCACGGCCAGGCTCACGCTGGCACTGAGGCAGCCCCCGGGGGCCGGGAAGGGTGCCCTTCCCTCCCAGCTCCACCTGCACCTCCATCTTCTCCTTCCTCTCCCATGCCCAGCTCCCTCGTGGGGACGGACCCAGGAGAGTCTCGACTGAGTGAGTTGATTGGAACTGGATTCCATTAAACTGAACTGACTGGAATGCCTGTCATTTTATTTTTAAAGAATTAAGTTTTAACTCCTCAAGTAGTTCACAGATACCTTCCTGTGACAAAAGTGACACCTCTCAGTCAAGGGCCCTGGCCTCCCACCCTCATCCCAGCCTGCTCTTTCCTCACTGGAGAAAAGGGCCCGTTAGCGCTTGGAGCAGCTCCTCCTCGACCCTCTTCTTTGCACTTATATGCGAACACGCACGTTTCCAGTAATGGCCTGGCGTCGTCGCCTGTGGTGTCCTGCAGGTCTCTGGTTTTGCCCACCTTTGCACCTCGTAGCTCCTACCTGGTCAGTGCCTCCCTCTGCTCACCCACTGTCGCATCCTAGTGCAGGCACACCGCACTGCCAGCCCCTCCCGGGCACTGCTGCCTGCTCCTTCCGCAATTATCTCCCTCGCTGCAGGGACCATCCTACCTCTTGAACAGATGTGCAGGTGTTTCTTCCACCCAGTGCCAAGAAGTGGGAGCCCGCCCGGTTTTTCCTGGAGCTCAGTTGACGAGCTCCTTCTGGTCCCCGCTGCACTCTTGGACTCCGTGTGGGGGCACGCCGCCGCCGCCGTCGCTGCCCGTCCCCTTCGCCCCATCCTGAGCGCTGCCCGGGCCCCGTGGCACCTCCTGACACCTTGCCCGCGCGCCGTCTGCTGTCCCCGCGCTCCCCAGGTTCCTTTGCCTGGCCTTGCCCTTCAAGGCCCAGTTCAGATGCCCCCTCCCCTGCGCTGGCCCCACTACACCGTGCTCCCCCATGTCCCACCACCTGCCTCCTCCAGCACGGGGTGGGTGCGCAGGGCCGGGGCTCTGCCTTGTTCTCCGTGTGCCCGCTGTTCAGCAGGGCACCTGGCCTGGAGCCGAGTGGAGGACACCGTGTCTCGCTGAGCAGAACTGGGGGTGCGGAGGCCTCCTGGGGGGCAGGCCCGCCGTGAAGCCTCTTTCGAGGGCCTTCTGCAGGGCTGCGGGGGGTGAGGGGCCCACAAGGAAGGCCGGGCCTGCGACCGGGTCAGAGGCGCCGAGAGGCCAGCCGCACACGGGAGGCAGAGCCGGAAGTGAGGCCGGGGAGCAGGCAGGGCCTGCGGGTGGGAGGTGGGCAAGCACCCGCTCTGGGCTGTGGGCCACGGGAGGGCGAAGGCCGGGCGGGCCCCGGCTCCCTGAGGGCCTGGCGCGCCCCGAGTGCTGTGCTTGGCCCTTCCCACCTGGCACCAGCCCCGCCTTCCCAGCGAGGAGACTGAGGCTCGACAAAAGTTCTGAACTGAGCCCAAAGCCGCAGCTCCGGCCTCAGTGGGTCTGGCTGTTGCTCTCGGGTCTGCTGTCTGCTGAGCGGGGTGGGGGGCTCCCGGGAGGCAGCGATGCTGGCCTGGAACACAGATGTCAGCCATCGGGGGCGGGGGCAGGGGTGGGGGCGGGACTGGCAGAGGCAGCCCTGGTGCGCAGGGCTGGGCAGCAGGGCCACGCGCAGCCGGCCGTGTCCAGCGCACGGGACAGCGGCGAGGGCAGGCAGAGCCGCGTTAGTCTCCGGACTCAAGGCGGCGCGGTGTGACAGCTGGAGTGACGCGAGAGTCCGCTTTAAAGGAAGGCGTGGGACGGGCCCCCAGGGGTTTCGGCTGCTGTGCAGGGCCCACGGGCCCTTTCCGTCCATCGTCCCCCGAGGCCCTGCCACTCCACCCAGGAGGCAGCCTCTCCCGCTCCGCAGGGCTTCGCTGTCCAGAGGACGCTCGTTTCACTCCGTGTCCTCAAGGAGCGGTCTGAAGCTGAATTTGAAATGCCCACCCAAACCTGTGATTCCCCCTCAGTGGTCACGCCTCTCGGAGTGGCCCCGGGACAGGTTCTTCTGCATCTCAGGGAACCCTCCAGGGGCAACTCCAGTTGTGTGCAATAAATCCCAGTGTGGGCACGAAGGCGTGTCTTTCTATTCTTTGTAATAACAATAATTATTGTCACTGCCATCAGACAGCCACCCGAGCCCACAGGACAGGAAGGGTGCATGAGGCCGGGCTCCCTCTCTGACCATGACCTGCTGTCCCCCGCCTTTTCTGGCCCCTGCAGGGCATGGGGAGGGGTTGGGGCCACGCTGCCCCCGCCTGCGTGGCTGGGAATGGGGGTGTCCGAGTGCAGGCGGCAGTGCTGTGCGCCGGCCGAGGAGCTCGCAGGCAGCACGGGGGGCAGGGAGCCCACACTTGAGTCGAGGAGGAGCCAGGCGGCAGGGGCTGTGGGGCTGGGGTGGTGGGACGGGTGTGGGAGCAGCGTGTGGGCAGGTCAGGTTAATAGGCGGTGCTCAGCCAGGGCGCAGAGCCACGGGTGCCACAGGCGTCTCCGGCCAGGGCGCAGAGCCACAGGTGCCACAGGTGTCTCCGGCCAGGCCATGCCTCAGGAGTGTAGGATGCAAAGTGGTGGGAAGGGCTGGGGCTACAAGCATCTCGGACCGAGGGCACCAGGGAGCCGCAGGAGGCTGGCAAAGCAGTGGCCTTGAGACCACCTCTGCCCACGGGCCCACCCTGGGGTCCCGGCCCGCGGGTGGGTTGCGCATGTGCCACCGTGATGGCGGCTTCTCTGGGCCCGACCCCCAGAGTCAGAGCCGGCCCCCTCAGCTTGTCTCCCAGCAATTCTTTACCCCCCAAGATAAGAGTCGAGAAATATTGTTTAAAATATGTGGATATATCCCCAATCGTGTGGCAAACAGAAGAAGCAGCCACTGAGGTCACTAAAGGTGAAGTTTTGTGGGAGGACACGTATGCCGAGGGTGACGGGAGGAGGAGCAGAAGGCCTCGAGGCAGGCGCCTCATCACTGCACGGTCCCCCGCCGAGGGTTTGCGGGTCCCTGGGTGGCAGCAGCACCCTCACTCCACAGCGCCTGGCTCGGGAGAGGGGCCTTCCCTGTCCAAGGCCTTCCCTGACCAGGCCCTGTGCTGGGACCTCCGGGAGCCAGCAGGCCCGGACTGCCCCAGGAGCTGTTGCCCGGCACAGGAGACGCCAGCAGCAGCTGGGTGCCCGGCACGCAGCCGGAACCCCCGCCAGGTGGTAGGCCTGCCGTGGGGGGGCTCGGGCTGTTTGGGGGACCCTGAGATCTGAGGGGCAAATAGCATTTAACTGGGATAGCCTGGGGCAAGAAGAGTGGGGGAGGCAGGGGAGGACATGCCTGCCCGGGAGGCTGGCAACTCTGGGTATACTGTATCCAAGCACCTGACTGGCTTTTCAGGGTCATGAGCCCGGCCTGGGCACGCAGAGGTGGAGGTGGGGGCAGGGAGCCAGTGGACGGATGGGCGGGCAGTGCCCTGCCTGGCTCAGGTGCCTGCAGGTCCCCTGAGACTGCCGGTGGTCCTCTTTTCCTTCTCACGGGGGCTCCCTCTGCTCAGCAGGGCCCCCTGGCTCTCTGGGCACCTTCCCTCTTCTGTCTGAGGCCCTGTTGGATTTTTTACACAGAACTAGCTCTCCGCTCGAGTCAGCCACACAGTTCCCCATCTCGTGGAGGGAGGCCCAGGCAAGAGGGAGACAGGCCAGCTGGGAGGAGAAGCCTCTCGCATGCTGCCAGGAGCGTATTTTCTGGCACAGATGCCCAGAGGACAGGCAGCCAAGGAGGCCTGCGGAGAGCCTGGGCCAGCCGAGCCACTGGGGAGAGGGCCACTCTGACCTCTCCTCCTTACCATGCCACATGAGGCCCCCTTCCCTAAAGAGCTGCTTGGGGCCCAGGAACCTGGAGAAGCTGCCGGCCGAGTGCTTGGGGCAGCAGCGCAGCCGGCGAGTAGCTGGTCCCACTTCGCCTCACCAGGAGTGGGGGCTGGGACACTCTTAAGCAGCAGAGGCTCCAGAGAGGCTGGAAGGACTCACGGGTGGCCCTTCCAGGAGGCCAGCCGCCTTGGTAACAGGGCCACCCGTTAGCCCACCTCAGGGCAGCCGTGGGTGCCACTCCTGGTCTGTCGGCAGTCACAAAGGGAAACGCCCGCAGTACTAAGTGGCAGTGAGCGTGTGGGCAGGGAGCCTCTTCTTGCTTGGCTGGAGCCCCTCAAAGAGCCCCGGGGAAGCCCTCGTACAGCTGCGAACGCGTCTTAAAAACATGCCGCGACGTTCCATCCAGGGAGACTTCTGCGTGTGGGCACGTTGAGTGTGCAGCAGCACAGGAAGCAGCCAAAAAAGTGGCCCCTGCCCTGGCAGTCAGGGCAGAGAAAAATGAGCAGTGGCGCTCTCCCGAGAAGAAACAGTGTCCAGTCTCTGCAGAAACGGCCTAGTTCACAACTGGTCCCACTGAGAACAGATGCTGAAGGCATCCTGCAGAGGACTGGAGTTAGACACCCACGTGGTACCAGTTGTGCAAATGAGCCAATAGACCTGTAAGACAGAAGTACGCACCGAGGTGCGTGAGGCCACTTCTCAGGGCAGTACAGTTTGGGGTCTTCAACTCAAGGTCCAGCCTGGATGCCCGTGTGACAGCGCCTTCGTGATGGGTCCCAGGTCGGGGGAAACACAGGCCCTTGCGACATCACTGGATGCTCTCTCTCTCTCCGAGTGGTTTGCATTTCCCTAAACCTGAGTGGGCTGGGCTGGCGCCCCAAGGCGGGCCTGGAGGAGCCTGGTCTGAGGGGCTGGCTGCCGGGAGCCCACGCTGCCTCTCCTCGTGCAGTCCTGAGTTCAGCTTCATGCGGGGCATGCAGGCAGTGCCCTAGGCAGGGGGTGTCTCATCTGTAACAGCTGGGCTGGAAGAAGAGAAGCAGAGCAGCCAAACCAAACCCTTATTAAGCAAGGAGGTCGGGTCTGGTGGAGCCAAACCCGGGCCGGTCTTTAAAAGCTTGCTTCACGTGTCCCCTCAGGTCTGCACATCTTCGAATGGAGGGAACTGATCCTGAGCTAAGCTTATTAGTGTCCAGCTTGTGTGTTCTTCCCTCCAGTTTACGTTTGATTAAGTCACGATGACAGTGCCAGTCCCGACCCTAGCCTCTGGCCTAGCAGGAGCTCCCTCCCAGGCTCGTTAATGGAACAGAAATGGACAATAGAGGGCCGCTCTCGTTTCAGCAGGACCCCGTCGAGGCTGCTGCGTGCGCGGCGCTTGCCCACCTCTTTGCGCACCTGCTGGCTCTCCAGGACGCCGCGAGGCCCGGGCCTTGTTCTTCCCCTGCGGTGGGTGTGGCATCCTGGGCCCGTCCGCTTCCACCTGTCGAGGCTCGCGGGGCAGGAGCTCACGGTGCTAGGGGACATCTGCTGTCCAGGCTGGCAGTGGACTTCACCTTGTTGCAGAGATGTATGTTAATGGCATGAAGTCAGGACAGACCTGGCTGCTTGGGGACACATCATAGCCTCTGGGGGCTCCAGCATGCGTGTCGTTAGCCACCTGAGAGGTTGCTGTGGGCTGTTCAGCTTCCTCGTATGAGCCCTGCAACAGAGGTGGGAGCACCTTGCTTTATCCTCTGTAGGGGTCCAGGATAGAACAATTAGGTTTATTTGCATACTAATGAGGAGCTTACTCTTCCAAGCAAGGAAAAGCACTGGAGGTTTCCAGTAGCCTCTGAAAGCACAGATTGAAGAGAGGTTGGATCATTAGGGGCACGATATCGTGCAGAATCCTTGCAAGGCTAGAAAACTCAATTCCAGAGCCTCAGAAGCCCAGATGGGGTATCTGAGCACGTCAGGCATGGCGCAGACAGGGGGGGGGTGTGTGTCTGTTCTCTCATTGGTTCGATCAGCAAACATTTACCAGGCTGTCCTGTGCTGGCAATACTACGCTGTCCCCAAAATAGAAAGCAGGGGTAGCTGGGAGGGGACTGTCCAGCTGGGGAGACTCATCTGAAAACCCGTCCACTGGGCTTGGCAACTAGGAGTTCGTCACTGCGCTTGGCCAAAGCAGGGCGATGGGAAGGGCTGGAGGAGGGAGGGGCTCGGGCCTGGAGGGCGGCTCGCTGGGCTCAGCCCTGCTCCTGCCACATTCGACTCTCAGGCCCCGACTTCCCTAGCCCTGGCTTCCACAAGCGGGACGCCCGTGCCTTGCCTCTTGGGGTCTATGTGAGAAGCCAAGTCGTGTTGTGGACAGGGACAGCCCGAATCGGTGGCTGGTATGAAGTGCCCTCTCTGGAACCTTCTCTCTTCACTCCTCCCCTGACACCATCTTCTGGGGTTGTCAGCCATCCAAACTGTCAGTCATCCAGCATCCACCGCCACTTGCGGGCCAGTCCCCTGGTGGTCTGGCCCTGAAGAGCCTGGAGGGCCCAGCCGTCCCCTGCCTGCGGCTCTAGAGAGCCCAGCGCACGTTTCCTGCTCAGCCGGTCAGCAGTCGAGGCTGTGAAATGTCAGCCCTGCCTTGCAGTCCCAGCTCTTGTCGTATTGTCCCGTGCCTCAGCCCTGTTTGCTTTGTGACCTTGGAGACATCAAAAACCTCTGTTTCTTCATCCATAAAATTGAATGTAAAAATATTGACCTGCATCATAGGGTTTTTCTGAAGAATAACTGACCCAGATGATGGCAAAGCTTCTTTGTTCATCAAAAAGGACCAAACTGCTTACCAAGCATGAACTGGAGTTTTAAACATTGTGGGCTTGCTGATGTATTCCTCCCTCCCTCCCTCGGTCCATGCCTTCCTTCCCCAGAAGGGCTTGAGGCTAGAGAGATGGGAGGGACAGAGGGAAGGGCTCCGCAGACAGCCAGCACCTTTGGGGAGCGGGGCCTAAGGTGTGGGCCCAAGGAGGTCCCAGTGGAGGGCCTTTCCTGGCCCACAGCAGCGGCGCCCTCCGCTCTGCGCAGCCAGCCTTGCCTGCTGACGTTCTCCCTGCTCACTCTGCTGGGAAAGCCCGTGTGGTGTCCCCTCACCAGGGCCCCTCAGCCGCTCCTCCCTCCTAGCAAGGTTCCTTGACTTGGGTCTATCTGGAGCCTCTGGCTGCCTGGCCAGCCTCAGGGGCCAGGCCTCATGCTGCGCAGCTTGTGGATGTGTCCCCAGGCCTTGGTGGACGTGCATCTCCTAGACCCAGACAGAAACCCCTGGGGACAGGGACTGGTGCTCGCAGCCGTGGCTCCATTCTCTTATCCCACAGATATGTGTGCGGCCTCCTGTGTGTGAAGGGTGCATTCCAGTGCAGGAGAGAGTCAGGAAATAAATATAGAATAGTGTCTTGGTTTGAGTCTTTTGTGGACCCAGAAAATTTTGTTCTTAAGCCAACCCCATTCCTGTGTATGCAAAACCTAATGTGTGTGGGACCCTTTGGTTAGATTCAGATAAGGGGCCTTTTGATTGGATCACTTTTGATTAGATCATTTCCATTAAGAGCCTTTGATTAGATTGTGGGGACCCAGAGTAGATCTTAATCCTTCTCCTGGAGTCTTATATAAACAGAGGCACTGAGAAAGAGAACCACTACCATTTTTACCCTTCCATGTGGGAGAGAACCCCAGGATTGCCTACGACTGCAGAAAGAGAAACTCCAAGAGTCTGAGAGAGAGGCTGGAGGCTGGAGAAACAAGCCATCTGCCTGGTGGCCCACAACTGAGCTCGGGGAGAAAGTGAGCCTGGAGAAGGCTGTGCTGGTCACTGTGTGGCAGGAGTCCAGGATCTGCTCACAGCTGACTTTTGGTGAGACAGTGTCTCTGATGATGCCTTGATTTGGATATTTTCACAGCCTCGGAACTGTAAGCTTTTACCCTAATAAATTCCCATTGTAAAAGCCAACCTATTTCTGGTGTTTTTGCATTGGCAGCCTTTAGCAAGCTAAAACAATACATTAGGTGGTGATAAGTGCCATGAAGAAAAATCAAATGAGGACTTATTTATTGGGTGGTCCAAGGATGGACTTGCTGGTAAAGTGACATTTGAGCAGAAAAATGAAGGAAACAAAGAAGAGAGATATATGAATGTTAAAAAAAGCCAGTGACAACAGGGGGCTGGACCCTAAGGCCTGTGGGTCGTGGTAAGGACATTGGTTTTTACACAGCGAGATGGATGAAATGCCATTGTCATGCCAGTTTATGGTTATCAGAATTCCTCTAGCTGCTCCATGGAGAGCAGATTGCAGAGGGAAGGGAAGGATCAAAGCAAGATGGTGGCTGGGGACCGGGCGGTAGCAGTGGAGGCGGTGGGGAGGCGGTGGGTTCTGGACCTGGTGTGACAAGGACGCCCACTGGCACCACTGTTACTCAGCTCTGTACAGGAAATTCCTGTCCGAGCAGTTAGGCAAGAAAAAGAAATCAAAGGCATCCAGATTAGAAAGGGAGGAGTAAATTTTCCCTGTTTGCAGATGACATCATCCTATAGAGAGAAAATCATGAAAAACCCACAACAAAGTGACTAGCACTAATAGCACAGAGGCAGGGTACAAGATCAACTTGCAAAAATCAGTCACGGAAACCCAGTCGACATGCACCCAACTCCTACTCTCCAGTTCTTGGGGCTTGCGCTGAACAACTGACTAAACGATGATGGTAGAACAGCCCGGTCCCAAAAGCAAGGCATGTCTTCACCTGCAAGCAGAACAGTTCCATTCTTCTACCCCATAATATCTACGTTCCTCCTTAGCCTGGAGCATTCAGAGTAGACATCGTCCCTCAAGATTGAGAAATGAACAAAAATAAAGGGGAAGTGTAACTATAACCAATGCGTATTTATTGTTATTCTAGTTATCTTGTGTTAACTAAGTAACTTGTAACATTTATATAAAAATTTTTTTTAAAAATCAGTAATATTTCTCTACAACAGTAAAGAACGATCTGACAGGAAAGGAGATCAAGAAAGAAATTTCATTTCCCCTTGCAACTGAAAGAATAAAACATTCTAGGGATAAATTTATCCAGGGATGTGAAGGAGTTGTACATGGAAAAACTGCACAACATTGCCAAAAGAAATCAAAGATGACTGAAATAAATGGAAGGACATTCTGTGTCCATGGATTGGAAAACTAAATATCATTAAGATATCAATTCTACTCAAAGTGATTTACAGATTCAATGTAATCTTAATCAAAATTCCAACAGCCTTCTTTGCTGAAATGGAAAAGTCAATCATCAAATTTATATGGACAGGTAACAGGCCCGGAATAGCCAAAAACATCTTGAAAAAGATGACTGAAGTTGGAGGATTCACACTTGCTGATTTTAAAGCATTACAATGGTACTGTAATCAAAGCAGCATGGTACTGGCACAAGGCTAGATACGTAGACCAATGGAATAGTTATCAAAAGTTCAGAAATAGACCCTCACGTCTATGGCCAGTTGATTTTGGCAGGCCTGCCAAGTCCATTTAATTGGGAAAGAGTAGTCTCTTCAACAAATGATGCTGGAGAACTGGACATCCACATGCACAAGAACGTAGGAGGACCCCTATCTCACACCATATACAAAAACGGGTCAGAGACCTAAATATAAGAACCAGAACTATCAAACTAGAAGGAAACGTAAGGAAACATTTTCAGGACCTTGTGGTAAGCAGTGGTTTCTTAGACTTTACACGAAAAACATGAGCAACAAAAGAAAAAATAAATAAATGGAAGTTCATCAAAATTAAAAACTTTTGTGAATCGAAGGAATTCATCATGAAAGTACAAAGACAGAATGGGAGAAAATATTTGGAAATCACATATCCAATAAGAGTTTAATATCCAGAATATATAAAGAACCCCAACCTCAAAAAGACAACCCAATTTAAAAATGGGAAAAAGATATGTGAATAGACATCTCTCCACAGAAGATATACAAATGGCCAAAAAGCACATGCTTTTGGCTCAACGTTATTATCCAGTGGGGAAATGCAAATCAAAACCACAATGAGATAACATTTCACACTTAATAGAATGGATACTATTAAAAATAGAAAATGACAAGCGTTGGAGAGGATGTGGAAAATGGGAACACTTATTCGTTGCTGGTAGGATGTGAAATAGTGCAGTTGCTGTGGAAGACAGTTTGGTGGTTCCTCAGAAAGTTAAGTAGAGAATTTCTATATGACCCAGCAATCCCACTTCTAGGTATGTATCCCAAAGAATTGAAAGCAGGGACTCCAACAGATATTTGTGCACTGATGTTCATAGTGACAACTGCAAAAGACAGAAGAAACCCAAGTGTCCATCATCCCATGAATGAATAAACAAAATGTGGTATACCCATACAGCAGATGATTATTTAGTTATAAAAAGGAATGACGTTCTGATACATGCAACAACATGGATGAACTGTGAAGACATCGTGTTGAATGAAACAAGACAAACACAAAAGGGCAATTGTACAATCTCACTGACATGAAATAATTAGAATAGGCAAATACAGAGTTAGAAAGTAGACTGCAGGTTACCAGGTGCCAGGGTGAGGGTAGGGAATGGGGGGTAATGCTTAAATTATGCAGTTTCCATTTGCGGTGATGGAAGAGTTTTGGTGATGGTGGCATATCTCTGTGAATGTAATTACCGGTATTAAATTCTGTATTTGAATGTGGTTAAAAGGGGAAATTTTATTACTAGAATAAAAATGTAGGAAGACACAGGCCCGCACACCGTGAACAGGGAACCCTAATGTACACCATGGACTATAGTTAATATTACAATTACAGTAGTACGGGTCCATCAATGGTGACAAAGTTACCATGCTAATGCCAAGTGTTAATAATCAGGAAAACGGCACGTGGGAGGGTGCATAGATGGGAGCTCTCTATTTTCTGCATGCTTTTTCTGTAGACCAACAACTTCTCTAATAAAAGCGAGTAAAACATAAAACACAAACCAAAATACAGGGGAGAGGCTGCCAGTCTCCTGCTCAGCCCGACCGGCCAGGTCCTCCCATGGCTTTCGGCTGTGGGTGTGGCCGGCCATGTTTCCAGCCTCACATCCCCCCCCACGCCCCTGCGTCCCCAGCCAGCCCTGCTGCCTTCCAGCCCTCAAGCAGGCCACATGCTTTCCCCCTCAGGGCTGTGGGGTCCCCTCTGCCTGGAATGCCCCAAAGCCACACGTTCTCAGGCCTCTGCACTCCGCCTGAATGTCCCCCCCTCAGAGAAGCGCCCCCTGGCCGCCCAGCACAAGTCCCCACCCTGGTCTCTCACGACGCCTCTCCCCTTCCCTCACAGACCTCCCCACAGCTGTGAAGTTCTGCTTTGTGAGCGGATGGTGTAACTCGCGCCGTCTCCCCCCAGGCGGTCAAGCCCGAGGGCCCGGCCTGCCTTTGCCCGCCCTGCGTGGCCCAGGGCCCGGCCTGCTGCGAGCTTAATCAGCATGTGTTGAGTGAGCGCGTGCGTGTCCCGTGCGCGGCCTGGGTATTAGTGACCGTGTGGTGAGTGAGTTGTGGATAGAGTCTCTCAAAGTTGGCTCGAAAATAAGCGACTGTAAAGGGAAGCCTGTTGATCCCATTCTCCGGTGGGTAAAATCACCCCCTCACCCCTTTTTTGTGGTGTCCCAAATGGGGTCTCCCGCTCTTGCGTGGACTCTGTCACGACGCGGGCTTGCTCACGGCCCTCCCGGTGACCTGTGCGCACAGCCCGGCCGAGGCCCGTGAGGGCCCGGGAACCTCTGCACCTTTGTGTGTTCCACAATCCCCTGTCTAGCTCTTAAAATCTTGGTCTGCGCGGCTCTTTGTCTTGTGTTCTTCGGGTGCCCTTCAAGCTGGTCTAGTCCTCGGCACACGAGCCCCGTAAAGCGGGCCACGCTCTGAATAAGCCTGCGGGGGCGGGGCGGGGGCGCGGCGCCGGCACAGGAAGGGGGAGCTCGGGTCCTCCTCAGGCCCCGCAGGCCTGGAATCTCAGCCTCGAGCCTTGCCAGGTGTGTGCCTGCCACGAGGTGCTTCATTCCCACCGTCCTCTGCGGCCGCACGCTCCCGATGAAGTGGGGGTTTAACGGGGTCCATTGTGAGTAGCCCTGTGCCGGGAGCCGAGGGCGCAGCGGCCGGTGGAGCATGGTTCCTGTCCTCACGGTCTCGAGGGGCTCAGACGTGGTGGGCGCGAAGCCCCTGCTGGTGCCCGGGGTCGGCGAGGCCAGGAGGCCCGGGCGCTCCCGGCCCTGGCGGTGGGGAGGACGTGGCGAGGATGGGCCGTGGGAAGCCGAGTGCTCACAGGCCCTTCTCCTCCGGGGCAGCTGTCCCCAAGGACCCCTGGCACTGTGTCCCAGGCGGGCTTTGCCCACGAGAGGTACTTCACCACAGCGTCTTCCGCAAGAGGCTGGAAGCGGCCAAAAGCCCCTGGAGAGGAGCCTGGGCCGTGGCTTTTGTTCAGAGGGTGCCCCCATGTCGTCAGTGAGTGGAGTGGCGTACATGCCGCAAGGAGGACCTGTCCATCTCAGAGCCAGTCATAAGGCTCAAAACCTCAGAAAGCAAGTTACCCATGAGGCGTGTGGACCCCCATGGAGCAAATCTCTCCCCACACGCACGCTTGTAGAAGGACGGGGGGTGTCCACGCCAAGGTGAGGACAGCGGCCCCTCCAGCAGGGGCAGGCGGGAGGACGGAGCTGGGAGGAGCACCCACGTGCATCCCGGCTGCCGGGATGTCAGTTCTCAGGGGCGGTGGGGGTCATGGCACTCATCACGTTGTCGTTTAGCTGAGCAGATAAGCAGGCAGGCACACAGGGAACCAGCAGTCCTGGTGCAACATGGCAGTACAGTCCAGCCACCCCGAGGAGAGGAGCCAGCCCTTCCCAGGGGTGCCTGAGCACTGGGGCGCAGGGATCAATGGGTGAGTCTGCCAGGCACAAGGAATTCCAGGGAGAGGGAGCCTTCCCAGGCAAGGCACAGAGCAGGCGGGACCCTGGGGTGCTCCAGGGACCGTCCGGTTCCCTTTGGCTGGGGCTTCCTGGGTTGGTGGCCACACTGGGTGGGACGAGAAACGCCGTGGGGCGAGGCGGCTGGGAAGGCTTGGGGGGGAGGCCTCTCAGAAACTGGGACTTGACCCTGGGGCCCGGGGCCGGTGAAGGTGCTCCTGGGCAGGCAGGGGGACCTTTTGGGGTGCCCTGAGCCGCTCCCCCGTATCTGTGACGTCCTGGCCTTGCAGGAGATGGAGCCCCAGCATTTGGTGTTGGGTGCGCCGGATTTCGTCATTGGCCGGTGTTTGGAAGCCGCCCGGGGTGGGGGCCTCGGGGAGGGGAAAGTTCTGGCCCAGGCCCTGCTCACTGGTAAGATAATACCCTCCAGGCTCCCTAAGACGCATTCCTGAAAGCCTTATCTTCCCCAGCCCCTGTAGCCATTTCAGAGATGTTTTATCTTTCTCTTGGATTGATCTTAGATGTGGCTTTTGACATGCGGGCTCACTTTCTCTGCCCCCTGACCTCTCGGTCAGGTAGTTAATGCTCTTTAAACAAACACTGGAGAAGTGCGGCTCCCCAGCCAAGGCCCTGCCGGCAGCGCCACCGACAGCACCTCGCCCTCCGGGGGGAAAGAGGTGTTCTGCACCCCCACGAGCGGCAGCCTGCCGTGCGCCACCTCGCGCCGGCCTCGCTGCAGCGAGCAGTGTGGGGCGCTGCTCCCTAAGTGCTCCCCACGGCCGTGCGCCACCCCGCGCCGGCCTCGCTGCAGCGAGCAGTGTGGGGCGCTGCTCCCTAAGTGCTCCCCACGGCCGTGCGCCACCCCGCGCCGGCCTCGCTGCAGCGAGCAGTGTGGGGCGCTGCTCCCTAAGTGCTCCCCACGGCCGTGCTCCACCCCGCGCCGGCCTCGCTGCAGCGAGCAGTGTGGGGCGCTGCTCCCTAAGTGCTCCCCACGGCCGTGCGCCACCCCACGCCGGCCTCGCTGCAGCGAGCAGTGTGGGGCGCTGCCCCCTAAGTGCTCCCCACGTCCCTGCTCTGTTGCACAGGTCGCCGTGAGCCAGTCCCCTCCTGTCTCAGGCGGTGGCTGGTGGTAGGGAGCGTGGGCGAGCGTCAGTTAGAGACTTTTCCTTGTCTGTTCCTAATTTACAAACTGTGGCTGCAGAAATTGGCCCCCTCCTAGGAGTCAGTGTGATCTTTGAAAGACAGAAATAAGACCCGGCTCCTCCTTTGCCTGAAGCCCACCCGTGGCTCCCCTTGTGCTCGGAGCCCGGCCGGCACCCCTGGCTGTGGCCTCCCACCCGAGCTCCTGCCCTCCCTCCCCTGCCCCCTCTGCTGCAGCCCCTCCAGCCTCTGTCCAGTGCTCGGGCTCCCTGAGCCGCTGCCCGGTCCGGGGCCTGAGCCTGTGCTGGTACCAGGGTATAGAGCAACCTGCCTTGCTCGCCACCCCGTGGGCACCCTGTCACATCCAGGCCCCACCCAGGCATGACCCCTGCAGAGAGGCCTCCCCGACCAGCAGCCCCAGCACAGGGCTCACGGCGCTCTCCCCCGGCGCAGCGCCTGGCATGGAGCAGGCTCTCCGCGGGGGTGTTGAGGGGACAGGAAAGGAGACCCTGCCCAAGAAGCTCCGGGGCTAGTGGGCAGGTGGGTGCGAGCCGCCCCTTGGGGCCTGGGCAGGCTGGGCTGAGCAGCTTTCAAGGACAGAGGGGACAGGCCGGCTGCCCCGCCAGGGGAGCTAGCTGACTTAGTGCCTACTGGCAAAGGAGGTGCCAGGATGGTGGGCAGAAGGGAGAAGCCGGGGTATTGGAGCCTGGGGCGGGCAGGCTGCGGGGTACTGGGCAGCTAAGGCAGGATTTGGCTGCAGGGGCCCTGGTCTGGGGAGGGGGCTAGATGGGGAGAGTGAGGTGGGCCTGGGCCTCCGAGGCTGGCCTCTCCCAGGGGGCCTGGACTCCCCTCGGCTGGGGACCCCGCCCCCGGTGCCTGGCGCAGATACCAGCTGGGCTCGGGAGTGCAGGGCCTGGGCTGGGCAGCGCAGGTGCCGCCTCGGCCCGTCTGACTCGGTGTCTCTCTCTGGCCCCTGTCAGGTGGTGAAGAAGGTGAAGTCCATGCAGATGTTCCACCTGCCCGTCACGTCGGCCATGCAGGGGGACCGGCTGGGCATCTGCGTGACACAGTTCGACCCCAAGCTGCTGGAGCGCGGGCTGGTGTGCGCGCCTGAGTCCTTGCACACCGTGCACGCCGCCCTGGTCTCCCTGGAGAAGATCCCGTACTTCCGGGGGCCCCTGCAGACCAAGGCCAAGTTCCACATCACCGTGGGCCACGAGACGGTCATGGGCCGCCTGCTGCTCTTCAGCCCCGCCCCCGAGGCCTTCGGCCACCCGCCCGTGCTGGACTCCTTCGACTTCTCGCGCGAGTACCTCTTCCAGGAGCAGTACCTCTGCGAGGACGCGCCGCCGGCCGCCAACGGGGCTGACCGGGAGGCGGGCCGGGCCCCCGAGGGCCGCTGCCCCCGGCAGCAGTGGGCCCTCGTGGAGTTTGAGAGGCCGGTCACCTGCCCCCGGCTGTGCCTGGTGATCGGCTCCAGGCTGGACGCGGACATCCACGCCAACTCCTGCCGCCTGGCCTTCCACGGCACCCTGCTGCACGGGCTGGAGGCCAGGGACTACGCCGAGAGCGCCCTGCCCCGGCTGAAGGTGTATAAGCAGAAGCACAGGCACGGCCTTGTGGAGCGGGTATGTGCCGCCACCCCCCCTCCGCGCGCAGCCCTGGGGCGGGCACTGTGGAGGTCCCGGGAGGCCTTGGGGCCAAGCCTCTCTGTCCTCGGACGAGGGGGCCGTCCAGTGCTCTCAGGCAGCCACAGAGCTGGAGCTAAACCCAGGTGTGGGTGAGCCTGCGGCACGTGCCCACGTGAGCCGCCCCCGTGTGTGGAGTTGCTCGTGGCACAGAGGCAGCCCTGGGCAGCTGCACCGCCCGGCCCGCACCGCCCGTTCCTAACGGCAGCCAGAAGCCCCCACTCGGAGGGGACCGTGCCCTGCTCTGGACCTCAGTCTGAGTGGGCTCCACTGGCCAGGCCAGGCCAGAGTGGCCTGAGGGGGCACCAGAGAGCGAGAGGTGGGAAGGCACGGGCTGAGAGTGCCAGCCATGGCGCCGGCCTGCGGCGTGCGGCGTGGGGTGGGCCGCTCCAGCCCCCAGGCCTAGCAGCGGGGCATGTGCGGCCTGGGCCTGCGCTCCTTGCGCTGCCTTCTGCACGGGGCAGCCCCTCCTCTGCCTGCGGGTCTGCGCGGGTCGGCGATGGCCGTGCTGGCCCTGGGCCTGGCGGAGCCACCTGCAGGTCCAGCAGTGCCGGCGACTGGTGCGAGCCGCGGCGTTGGGGTCTGCGGCGCCTGTCGGCGTCTGCCCCCCTCCCCAGGCCCTCCCTTTGTGCGCAGCAAGCCCGGGGCACGGAGCGCATCTCCCACACTCGCCTTCTTTGCACAGCCTGAGGTTCTCTCCTCCTGAAGTCTTTGTCGTGGTTTTTCCCCCCAGACCCTCCTCCCCACACTCCCTGCCGCCGGGGTTCTTCCCCCGATGCCGATGCCTTGTGGCAGCCCTTTCTCCCGGGCCCCTTCTCTCCTCCCCTTGCCCCCTGGCCAGCCCTCAGGCGGGGAGGTGAGCAGGCCGCCCTCCCGGCCCCTCGCCAGACACAGCTCAGAACCAGACCTCGCTGCCCGGGTGCGGTTCCCACGCACCGCGGCCGCCCACCCTGCCAGGCCCAGCCCTTCCCCCCGCAAGGCCTGAAGGCCGGCGGCGCCCGCCTGCTGCTCGCTGGGCTAGAGGCCATCCCTTTCCGAGTCTGGTGTCCTCGCCGGCAGAGCAGCGCCCAGAGCTGCTGTGCCGCTCCTGGGGCAGCGCGTGGAGGGCCCGGCCAGGGCCTCGGCGCAGGCGTCCGCCCCCCAGATGTTTATTGAGGGCGAAGTTGATGAAGTGCGGGCCTCGAGTGTGTTCTCCTTGATTTATTAGTGGTATTAGAGAGCACAATTACGCCGTGCTGGAGCATACATCATCTCGGGGGAGCCCAGGTCCGGCTCACGGTCTAAGCGCTTCCACTCGGGCTGGGGGCTGGGGGCAGCAGTCCCTTCCTCGGCAAGCTGGGAAGAGGTTTAGAGGAGCGAGTCAGCATGCTGCCACAGAGTCGGGCCCCAGAGGGGCCAGGCCAGGGGCGGGGACGTAGAGTCCGGCTAGGGACCCAGGGAGACGCGCCGACCCCCGTCCTGCCACCGTTCAGGGCGCCTGCAGGGCCCCAGCCTCTTCTTGTTCAGTCCGGGGGCGTGAGGTGAAGGCACAAGAGCCCCCAGGTCCACGGCCTGGAAGGTCTGAGTCCAGATCTCGTGGAGGTGGCTTTAGGGGGTGCTGCTGGCTGGGTGGGGAGGCTCCTGGGAGACGAGGGCTCCTGTGAGGATGGCAGGGACAGGTGGTGGGGAGAGGGCTGCCCCCACCTCCAGCACCCCGAGTGTCCAGCTAGCTGGGCGCCTGCCTTGATGCTGGGGGCTGGGGGGGAGGGCCCTGCCTGCCCACAGGCCCCCTCGTGGGCCCTTGGCTAGACAGCACCCGCCCCCTGTCGCCTCCGCCCTGTGCGCCTCCCCATCTACTTAGTAAGCACCTGCTGTGTGCCAGGCACTGTACTAGGTGCTCTCCTAATAGCCACATGTGTCGTTTTGAATTTTCATAACAACCCGAGGAGCAGGCGGTGCATTGCTCTCTATGCCCTTTGTTTCAATTAAGTGGACCACTGACTGCCTCTGAAAATTACGTGTGAAAACATTTGAGAAAAAGAACGTACGTGCATGGTAAAAAAATAATGCCAATGAAACAAAATGTTTGCTCCATGAAAACTGAATTTCCTCCTACCATGAGCCCAGGCCCCAACGGCAGCCAGATTGGAAATCCACTTAGGATGGGACAAGGGACCCCGGGACGTGAACTCCTGGCCGGCTGGGCTCGGGGCCTTCCGGCCAGGCATCTCTTACACAGTGTGGCAAGGGGCTTCCCACGCTCTTGGAAAGCTGGAGTCTTCCTGGGGAGGCGAGCAGGGCACGGGGCTCCGGTGGGGACCTGTGGCACCGTGTGCCGGGCAGCCCTTCAGCTCTCCTCCTGCAGTCCCTCGAGGGGCCGAGCCCTGCACCGCTATTTTGAAGGAGCCTCCGTGAGTTGGCTCCACAGGAGTCCCTCTACCCGGGGGAAGCAAAGAAGGCTCTCCCAGCCCAGGCAGGTTCCTAGGGCCGTGCTCTGGGAGTGGGGGCCGGCCTTGTGTGGAGGGACACCCCGCTCCTTGGAGCAGGGCCCAGGCCGCCCAGCGGTGTTCAGATCCGATCGCTGGCCCCGGTCTCAGCCAGGATTGTCAGGAGCCGAGCGAGGACTTGGCTGAGCACGCAGGCCCGCGCAGCCCAGCCCCTCTGTGGAACTCGCCTGGAATTGGGGCGGGGGCCCCCCGGGTCTGGGGTCCCTCAGCTGCGCTGGAGACGAAGGCCAAGTGGGGAGTACCCAGGAGGTTGTGGGACCCGGGCTGGCTGCCTCCACTGTTGAAGGCCAGGCTGCACCAGACCCGCTCGCCCGGGTTCCCCCAGCGCCTGCGGGGAATGGAAGAGGGGCCTTCAGTCCAGGCCCCGCTTCTGAGAAGTCCCTGAGGCCAAGGAGCGCCTGGCCTGGGGCGTTGGCGGGGCCTCAGCCCAGGGCCGGCCCCGGGAGCCCGGGCTGGCGGGAGCGCAGGCTGACTTGGCCGCCCTGGCCGCCCTGCACCCCCGCTGCAGACCTGTCGGCTGTCCCAGCCCAGCTTGCACGCCCCTCGCAGCTCCACGTTGCCTCCAGGGCCGGGAAGGCTCCTCGCCAGGCAAGGCCGCCTTGTCCACCTGGGCACGCTGACCATAGCCTGCCTCTCTGCTGAGCCGGGTGCCCGGCCCCTGCCTCCTGCAGGCGGTGGACATGGGGCGAGTGCCTCCCCTGGGTCCCCTTCCTGGGCACGTGGGCCCAGGCCCTCTAGGCGGGCAGTGTCAGGAGGGGGACGAGCGCACAGAAGGGCCCTTGCTCGGGAGCGGGTGCTGTGGCCACAACTCGTGGAGCCTTCTCGTGGCGCGGGGCCTGGGCTCCCCGCTGTGCTGGTGGCGAGGCTCCAGCACCCACGCCACAGCGGGCCAGGTGGGTGAACGCTGCCAGCCAGGTTCTGGCACTGACCGGCGCCAGCTGGGGACGGCCTTAGGGCCCGGCCAGAGAGCCCGTGGCCTTGACCCAACCAGGCGTAAACCAGCAGATGCCACGGGGGCACCAGCCGCTTTGAAATCCGAGGTGGTGCTGCCCGCTGGGTTCTGGTGCTGTCCGCTCTGCTGCCGCAATGGCTGTTGAGCAGCTGGTGGCACCAGGGAGCACACTCACCTGGGCGCAGGCCGGGCAGTCTCCTGAGTGGGACGGGGGGGGAGGGGAAGGGAGAGGGGGGCGGCTGGCAGGCCTGGTGCCCTGGAAAGGCCCCTCCGGCACCCACGCCCTCACAGAGCAGTGCTTGGTCTGCTCCCCGCTGCCCCTCACTCGCCCTGTCCCCGTCCTGCTGAGGGAAGGCCACCTCAGCTCGCAGGCCACTTGGGGAAACAAAGGCTCCGTCCGAGGCAGAGGTGGGAAGGCCCTCTCCTCGAGGAGGAGATCAAGTGGCCACCTTGGTGTTCTGGCCCCGGTCCAAACCCTCAGCCCCTCCGTCGCTTCCACGTCCGCGTCCGTGGCGGGCGTCACACCCGGCTGGTCTCCTTAGCCGCTGTGGGCCTGGGTGAAGGTGGCTTGGCCTGGTAGAGAGCCCGGCCCTGGAGGTCCCTGCTCACGCTCCACTCGGGTGGGAACGGGCTCCACGCCTGGCAGGTGCTGAGCGCTGCATAAAGCGTGTCTCCTGTTTAGCCACGCAGGTGCCGCTGTACGGCTTTCCTGGTGGGTGCTGGACCTGCGCCAGCGCCGGGGAGATGGCTGTGTGGGGGCAGAAGCAGAGGCTTGAGGCTGTGGGGCCCAGGGCTCGAGGCAGGGCTGGGCCTGGCAGCTGAAGGCTGCTCCGGGGGAGGCGGCCTGTCCGGCCTGAGCGCTGGCCAGGGCAGCGACAGCCAGGCCCATCTCTGCTGGGCTCCCTGGCCCCAAGGCTCCAGGGCTTGTGGGGTGGCCTGATCCGAGCTGCAGCCTGCTTGATTTTCTGGGGTTCCACCAGTGGAGTGCGATGAGGTCGATGATCACGCACAGCAGAAGTTTGATGCCAGTCATCTTACTCCTCCCGGCAATCCTGCAAGGAGGACATGTCTGCCCGGCTTTCGTGGCAGAGGCTGCAGTGGAGCCGTGAAATGACTTTGCTGGGGTCCTTGCCTTTGGGTGGAGGAGCGTGGCCCCCCCACCCAGGGGGTCTGACTCCGAGACCTGCTCTTCCCCCCAGCCCTGGCTGGAAGCTGGCCTGGACTGAGGAGGAGGACAAGGCACGGTCCGTGGTGAGTGGTGTGGCGCCAGACAAGGGCAGGCGATGCTGGACCACGGCCTCCCACGGGCTCTTCTGGGGCTTGTCGAGTCTCTGGCGGTTTTCGAGTGACCTGAAGAGTTGACACGTCGATCGCGGGAGCCTCATCTGTGGTCCTGGCAGATCCCAGGTCTCACCTGGTGGTCCTCAGAGAAAGGCCGGGGACTTTGTCGGGGGAGGAAGACCAGGCGTGCAGCACTGGGCATGGCCCGCGCCGAGCAGGGGTCGCCTGCCATCTGGCTTTTGTTCAGATTGGACAGCTGCCTGTAGGTCGGGGTTTCCGCTCACTGGGTTTCACCCTCTCGGGGCACCTCGCTACGACCAGGGTTTAGGTGTCCTTGCCGATGCCCCACCCACCCCGTCCTCACGAGGGCTCTTTCCAGTGAGGACTCGGGTTCAGAGGGGGCCCCTTGCCGACGACCACACAGCCGCCAGAGGCACGGCAGGCCTGAGACCTTCCCGGCCCGCGTCCGCCCCGCGCGGCGCACCTCACGGCACGCCTGGGCGCAGCTCCGGGCTCCCCTTTCCTGCAGGTGGTTTCCCCGCCTTCTTTGGTGCTATCTGGACCACTGAGAGCAGTCGCTTCAGAAGGTGGGCGCTTCCCAAGCCCCGCATAGCAGGCTTGACCCAGAGAGGGAGATGCTGCCCCGTGACAGCTGCACCTGCAGCCTAGGCGGCTTGAGGGGCTGGCCGCAGTGGGGACGCCCCGCCTGGCAGCTGAGCCCCAGCCTGGGTCTTCATTGGCGGCCGAGGGTGTCTCTGACACCCAGTGCCCGAACTGCCACGGCCCAGTAAGGGAAGCAGTCGCTGGTGCCCGCGGTGGAAGCCCGTCAGGCTGTCGTCCAGGCTGGCCCCCGTTCAGCGTTGTTTCTGGGGAGCGGGCCCCCGAGCCAACCCCACACGTGCCGCCTCGGGCTCCGTGCCTCGACTGGTGTCCAGAGGAGCGGCCAGCCGACCCTCTGGCTTTTCCTGGTAGCGGGTGCTTTGTCTGGCCTCTGAGGCCGCTCTCCTCAGCTGGAAGGATCTGTCACTGGGGGCCGGGCCCACGTGCACACACGGGCATGCACACTTGTGCATGTTCGCCTGCTCTGTCCCCCACACCTGCCCGCTGACAATTGTCTTCCGAAGTGCCTCCTCCAGGAAGGACTCACCTTTCTCCTGAGCTAGCATCCCTGGCCCCGCTTCCCTCCAAACCAGTAGTTTCTGGAGTTGGGGCAGGGGGGCCCCTGGGGAAGGTGGAAACGTAGACGTGTGTTGCGGCGGCTCCCGCCCCAGGACCGCTGCCCGCTGGGAGGCATCAACCTGCCGCTGCACTGGACCTGCACACAGTGCCCCGGAGGCCGCGCAGCCCGGGCTGCTTCCTGGGAAGTGGGCCACGAGCAGTTGGCAGCGCCGCCCTGCCAGGGCGCTGGGGCACAGCAGAGGCTGCTCAGCTCACCACGCCATCTAAACCACACAGCCACGCACTTTCCCCAGGTCCAGGCGAGGGGCCCGAGGCCCACAGGGGTCACGCTGTGGCCAGGGCCACCCCAGAGTAGACTGGATCCTGGTGGCTGGTTCTGGGCCCAGTGGCTACAGCCCTGTGCACGCAGGAGCTCCCCGTGCCCCGGGAAAGCCCCTGGCACAGCCTTCAGGGGCCCTTCACAGGGTGGCGCTCAGGCCCCGCCTGGAGGCCCCGCTCCCGCTGTCCCTGCCCCGGGCGCCCCTAGCCTTCTCTCCACCTTCCTGTCTCCACTCTGCTCACCTGGACGCCAGCTCCTCTGCCTTCACCAGAAGGTGGCCCACCCTCGGCCGGCGCAGCCGGCGCTCGAGGCTCAGCCTCTCCCGGCCTCACTGTGCAGACAAGGCGGCCGCCACGGCCCTGGCAGGACCATCCTGCTGCGCCCTGCCCCGCGTGCAGCTGGGCCTCCTGCTTCCCTCGACACCAGGTGCTGTGGCCCCCACCGTCCCCGAGTCGTGGTGGCTGGACTCTGCCCGCCCTCTGGAGGGGCTGGGGTCCCTGGCCCTGAGGGTCCCCTCCTGCGGCTGGGGCTCTTCAGGAGCTGAGGCTGGCGGGGCTGGGGGCCTTGGGGCCCCCAGGCTTCGGCCTCCCGGCCAGCCTGAGTCACTGCTGCTGGTCTCTACAGGGTGGGCAGCCAGGCCCTGGCCGCGGGCGGTGCCGGGCAGGACGGGGCTTTGCCCACGCGCTGCTCTGTGCCTCTGGGCAGGGCGTCGGGCACTGCGGAGCGGCCGGTTCCTCCAGGCGCCCAGCCCAGGGCTCCGTCAAGAGCAAACCACGAGGTGCAGACCCTTCCCACAGCAGGCCGACGCGTGCAGCAGTTGGGGCGCAGGACTGAGGGGCCGAGGGTCTGGGGAGCCCACCGACCCCCAGCAGCTCTGCCCGACTGGGTCCCCTCCGTGGTGGATCCCTCCCAGAACCGACACAAACACAGCACCCCACCTTGGCTGTGGTCAGGTGGCAGTGCGGGGACTGTGAGCAGGCAGCCTCGGGAACCGGGGACATTCCAGAGGCCGCTCAGGTTCCAGTAGCGTAATGGAGCCCAGTCTCCCCCACACCCCGCCGGACCCCACACGTGGGGCTGAGTCGAGGTTTGCAGGCGGGCATGCTTCACCCGGCCAGGGCTTCCCTGTCCCCCCGCCGAGCCGTAGGAGAGCACACGGGAGACAGGCTCTCTTTGACCTTGAACTCCTTTCCGAACTGCCAGCCCAGGCCTGGGAGCCCCCTTGGACCCCTCCTCGCGCCGCTGGGTCCCGAGTGCTTGGACACTCTAAGCGGTATTGTCACAGTGCGAGTCAGTGAACTGAGATGCCACACGCCCCGGGTCGGACGAGAACATAAACAAGAAACGCCGAGCCCCGCTTCCTCTGCCCGCGCCTTTGTTTATGTAGCACTTAAACCAACGTCGGGGTCACGTCCATCTGGAAGGAAAGCCCTGACGCTTTTTGAAGTTGCCCTGAAGTTAATGAAATTAGTCTGTCCTCATTGCAAGACCCCGGCTTGGGAAAGGGTGAATCCGCCACTGTCTTTGTGGCCCTCGGTGCTTTAAGTTAATATTTTATAGCCAGAAGAGAAGGGGCAGGGGAGGAGCTACAGGCAGAAGTCTCCTGAGACGGTTTTTGCTGAGAGGTGGCCCCGCCGCCCTCCCAGGCGCTGATGGTCAGGGAGCCCCAGCCCTGGGGCCCCGGTGTCGTGTTTCCGCCTGAGAGTGGCCGGCGCTGTGCGTGCTCGCTGTCTCAGCCCGTTGTGCCGCCCGGTTTTAAAGAACGAGGCCCAGAGCTCTCTTGGCGGCCACTCTTGGATGGAGCATATCCCCCAAGGACATGTCCACTGGCAGTGGTATCGTGTCGCCCCCAAAGAGCCAAGAGTCAGCAGCCTCCCCACCCCATCGTGTGCAGCTGGTGAGATTTCTCCCCCAGGACTTCCGAGGGTGTGTGCTTCCTGGGACGCACTGCAGGCCGGGGCCGCCCTGGGCGCGAGGCTCACGGCAAAACCCCCGTCCTTGGAGGTCACCGGCCTGAGGGAGGCGGGTGCCCGGGCCCCGGGAGCAGGAGGGCATCTGCCTCAGTCTTGGGGGTACCTGCCCATGGGGAGCCACCCGAAGAGGGCTGCGCCCCGGGCAGGTGCACAGACAGTGGGGAGGGCAGTGCGGGCGGAGGGAGAGAGCCACGGGTGGGGGGGGGCATGTCGCTGTCTTGATGCACAATCTCCCGGGTGGACACATGTCCACACTAGCCACACTAAGCACCTCACCTTGCACTTGTATCAGCCACACCTCCCTGAAGCTGCCAGAACACGCCAGGCCTGGCGCAGGCCCGAGCGGGCTCCAAAGGCGCCGGCCGCTGCCACTCCTTATTCTTCCACACTCAGCAGTTCACCTGCAGCCCTGCGAGCCCGGGCCCAGGTGCAGGGCCCGCTGTGGCAGAGGGAGGCCCTGTGCGCCGTGGAGCTGGCGTTCGGTCGGGGGCAGCCAACCAGGAACATTTAAGGGTCACACGACATCCAGGCACAACCTGTGATCTGAAGACAAGTTCAGCTGGCTAAGGAGGGCCGGGGAGGGGAAGGGAGGAGCAGGGAGGGAGCCAGGGGCCGCTCGGGCACATGGGGCAGGAGGCGCTGCTCGGGGCCACGCCGTGCTGCCACCAGACGGGGGCCCACGTATCCCGCTTAGATCTGGGGGCTCCAGGGGTTAGGTATCCCCTTCCTCTAGGACAGTGGGTTCATTTGCCTGATGCACCCAGAAGCCAATGCTGAGTCACCAGATTTTGAGGAAAGAAAGAGTTTATTGTGCAGTTGACCAGCAAGGAGACGGGAGGCGAGACTCGACTCAGCTCCCTGAGACCTGGGGAAGGCGGGCTGAGGGCAGTGGCCAAGGGCGGGCTGGACGGCGGGGCCAGGCCAGCTTGGGAAAGGCTTGTTACCCGGAACGTGCTCAGTTGCCAGTTGTTCCCAGCAGGCCCAGGGGCCAGAACCGGTCAGAGCCAGCTTCAGGAGGTGCTGCAAGGGGGAGAAGGAACAGGAACGTACCTCACGAGGCAGCAAGCCTCCCATGAGTACACAGGAGGAGATGGCCGTTTGAACCAAAGGGAAGCAGAAACTTGTAGAAACCAGAAGGGAGTGGGTTGGTGAGTGGCGGTTTCAGTTCTCCTGAGGCCCACAAGGGCAGGCGTTGTTCACGCGCCATGCCTGGTGCAGAACAGGCGCTCCACAAACATTTGTCGGAAAAAAGGAGGCCTGTCAGCAGTGATCGGCAAGACGCGCTCCGATGGAACCTCACCCATGGCGCCCGCCGTGCAGCGGGCTCGGCATGGCGCGTTTCTCTGCTCAGACTGTCCATGGACCGTGCCTTTCGAGAGCTGGAGGGCAGGTCTCATGTCCCAAGGGGCCAGCGAGGGTCTTGGGCCCTGTTGACTGGCCCCCGTGGTGCCTGGGGGGTCCCGCGGCAGCTCCGGGTAGGTCGGCCACAGCCCCGCTGGTCTCTTCTCGGCTCCATCAGGGGCCTGCGGGGCCGGCGTGGATGTGAGTGTCCCTGCACAGTGTCCGGCTGGACGACCGCGGCCTGCACCGTCCCTTCCTGGAGCCTCGGCGTCGGCCTGCAAGGTTGGGGGAGACGCCCCGCGAGCGAGGGCATCAGGGTGACGCACGCCACGAGAGCCGGGCAGAGCTGAGGGATGCGAGGCAGCACTGGCGCCTTCGCTGACCAGAGGTCGGCTAGTCCGGAGCCTTCCGGTCAGGTGCGCGCAGCGTCCCGAGTGCCTGCAGTACCAGGCCAGGCCGCAGAGCCCGCCAGAGGCGTGGCCCACCCGCCCTGCACTGCCCCCTGCCAGGGGCTGGGGCGCCAGCTCCTCCTGGGGAGAAGAAGGCAGGCCTGGGGAAGCAGGGCCCGTGCTGACCGCCTGGCGCCGGGCAGGCCTGCGCATGCCTGGGACCGGGGCAGGGGCATCGGCGTGGGGGCAGGGGCTGGGGTAGGTCAGGGCCGGGCAGCCCGGCCGGGGCAGACCCTTCCCAGGGGAGCTCCGCGGAGTCCCGGGGGATGAGGAGGCGTTCACGTGTGGGCAAGAGGTTTGTGCAAGTGGAAATTATTATTCTTATCGTTATTTGCATCCCGATTCATCAATCACTGGAGAAAGGAGGAATGCGAGTACCTTTTATCTGGTGCTATGAATCAAACAGAGTAGGATATGTTTTTCCAAAAGGTTTGTAGGGCAAAAGGGACAGTTTCTGCCTTTTCAAAACAATCCATCTGGGGCCGTCTTGGCAGAAACAGCCTGTCTGCGAGGTGGAGGCTGGCCCCGGCCCTGGCCTCACGGGGCCTCACCCTGCTGGGGTCCCCCGGTGTCTCCGCCTCAGAGAGGGTGGGGGAACGAGGTCGGGGAGGCAGCAGGCTCCCATCCCAGCTCGCCCACCTCACCCAGGGCGCACCACCAACACCCGCTCACCCCGGCAGCTCACTCTGGCTGCTGGAACTGAGCCAAGCTGTGGAAGCATCCGGGCTTTGTACTTGGGGACGTGGGTCCACCTCCCGCCCGGGCAGCAGCGCTTTCTCCTTGCAGCCGTGGGCTGTGGAGGCCTTGCATGCCAGGCAAGTGCTGCTTGTCTCTGCTCTCTGGGGGAGCGCCCTGCCTTTAAATAGCACCCCATCACAGAGAGGAGTCCTTCTCCCCTCTCCCGCCCCCTGTCCGCCCTTCTGCGGCCCTCTAGGAGGGAGCGGCTCTGCTGACACCGCTCTCTCTGTTTCTTCCCCTCTCTCCTCTCACTCGCTCACCTGCTCGCTCACCTGCTCGCTGAATTCCCTCTGACACAGAGGCGCCCCCGCCCCCACACGGGTCACTTCCAGCCCCGTCAGCTCTCCCGGGCTGGCACACGCCGCGAGCAAGGCGGGCGAGGCCCGAGGGCCCCGGCTTTGTGGTCGCTGTGGTTCTTTCCCTCGTCACCCACTGCGTAGGGCCGGTGGTGACAGGCTGCTTTTCACAGCAGCAACAGAAGCTCCCTTGTAAAAGAAGCATCTGCGGGTGGAAAGAAGAGTCGGTGGCTGGTGCAGACCACGCACCCGAGCCAGGACCCAGGGAGGCGGCGCCCACCAGCCGGGGCTGGGGCAGGTCCGCGGGCACTGCTCAGGCACGGGCCCTGGGCCCGGCAGCGTGGGGCTGGCCCGAGCACCCCGCCCGGCTCCGGCGCTGCCCACCTCCGCCAGCGCCTTCCTCCTCCTAAGCCGAATCCCCCCAGGAGATGGCGGAGACCAGCCGACCAGGGCCCCCGGGACGTGGGCTCACCCATCCTCACGGGCCCACCACCCCCAGGCTGGGGCTGGGGCAAAGGGCACGCCGCAGGCGGAGCGGAGGTGCCCGCGTTGGCAGCGCCCCCCAGCCCGCCCCGCCCCCAGGCCCTCCACGGCCCTCCCTGTCGGCTCTTCCCCCGACTGTCCTCCAGAAGCCGGCGGGGCGTTCGCGTGCGCCCCCAGGGCTGGCCCTGTCCAGGGAAAGGCCCGGTGCGTTCTGGCCACCTGGTTCCCTGGCACCGTTCCTCCGGCCCTGCATGGACCCCCGGGGCCTCGAGCAGCCCCTCTTCTCAAGGCTGCCTCTTGCCCTCCACAGGGCTGCCAAGCGCCACCTCCTCGGGGACCCCCCAGCGGCCCTGACCGCCCCACGCCGAGGTCCAGCACAGAGTCCCAGGCGAGCTGGGTTTGCCTCTTTGCTGTTGGCCCCCCTCACTGCAATGTGAGACCACAGCAGACACGTCTCCTCGATCCCCGCACCTTCTGACAGCTGGCGCTTGTCTCTGCCATCGCTGAATGCCAGTCACCGTCCCAAGGGGCCTCCTTACTTCATCTCATTTCAATCTTCCCCACTGCCTTGTGGAGAAACCGAGGCACTGAGAGGTCAAGTAGCTTCCCCAAGGCTAGGGAGGCCAGGCAGTCCAGGACAGGCCCCAGCACACTGGGGTTCCACTGGGGAGGACATGTTGGGGTTTGTCGGGGCAGTGGGGAGAGAAGCCATGTGGGGTGCAACAGACAGCCTGCACCTCTACCTGAGCCGGGGAGCCCAGGGCAGCAGGGGTCGACGAGAGCCGGGGAGCCCAGGGCAGCAGGGGTCGACAGAGCCGGGGAGCCCAGGGCAGCAGGGGTCGACAGAGCCGGGGAGCCCAGGGCAGCAGGGGTCGACAGAGCCGGGGAGCCCAGGGCAGCAGGGGTCGACAGAGCCGGGGAGCATGGCGTGGGCCGAGGAGGGGCGTCTCAGAGGTGGCCCAAGGAGTTTGCAGAGATTTCTGGAAAGAATGGAAGGCCCACCCAATCAGTAGGTAGAAGGAGGGCACTGTTGGTCTGTTTTTAATTTCATTGACTGGTTTTTGACCAGGTGACGCGTTTGCGTATTTTGAAAGTCCACAGGTAGAAAAGAATGTCCAAGAAAGAGCCCCCACCTCGGCGCGTCCCCAGGCACCCAGTGCTCTCTCCTGGTTTCCACCAGTTCCTCATGGTCCTCTCCGTCTATATCCTCCCGCACCCCACCCGTCTCGCCCCGTGGTACACAGCAACCGCCAGTTTTCACACCGAACCCCGCGGCTGAGGATGCTGCACTCAGTTCAGCCAGCGCCGCCCCTTCTGCCCCGTGCTCGCCCAGCCGTCGTCGTGGGGCGCGCCCAGTTCACAGTGCAGGCTGCACGTCCAGGCCGCATCCAGTCTTCTGCTGTCCCAAGCACCGCTGCGGTGGGCAGCCTCGACGCCCGCCACACTGCGGGGTACATTCCCAGCAGGAGGAGGCCTCAGCAGGTGTGTGCAGGAGCCTGGGGGCAGTTGTCACCCTGGGGCCTGAGTGGGGGGGGAGCACCGCCTGCCCTCCCAGGAGGGAGCGAGGGTCTGAGCTGCCGAAGGCGTCGGCCGGGAGCAGCCACACTTCCCCGTCTTTCCCTCCCAAAGGCCACTGGGGAGAAGGTTCTAGGTGAGCGGACCTGCCGCTAAGTCGGGCCTGTGCCCACTTGGCTTTTTCACGCAAACGTGTGTCCTCCCAGCCCGGGGGCTCACAGAGAGGTGAGGGGTGGTGGTGGGACGCTGAGCTGCTGCCGCAGGGGGCCAAGGCGGAGCAGCGGGGTCCCAGGAAGTGGAGAGCTGGGAGTGAAGGTGGGGCGAGGTGGGCCCGCCTGGCAGGGGTCCTGGGCAGTCAGCCGTGGAGCCGGAGCAAAGCCTCGGGCTGAAACGTGCGCTGCGGGAGGCAGGAACGGGGAGCAGAGGCTCCTCGGGGTGAGGCCAGAGAGAAAGGCCGAGATCCTTCTGAAAGGTGTGGACGCCAGGCTCAGGGTGCAGCTCCTCCGCGCCCTAGGGTGTATGTGGGGGCCCTCGACGAGGAGAGCGCGAACCAGCATGTGGAGGCCGGTGCTCCGGGACATCCGGCAGGGAGGATGGGGAGCTGAGAGGTGGGGGTGGCCCCCCAGGGAGCAGACTGGGCCTCGGGCAGGCGCCGCCGTCCAGGATCTGGACCCAAAGCTGACCTCCGCCCCTGAGAGCTCAGCGCCCTCACAGGAGCCACAGGCATCGCCGGGCCTCTGCTTCCTTCTTTCCTGGAAAGCAGCAAAAGGCAGTGTGCTTGTGGAAAGCGTGGTGAGCGTGGCGGGGCCGTGGCAGCTGGCAGTCCCACTTGCGCCCGCCGCTGTGCATTTCACCGCCTGTGAGGCGGGTTCTTGAGGGCGAGGAGTGGGCTAGCGCGATGCTGAGGCCGGGCGTGGGAGGGCAGCTGGGGTGCGGCCGCGTGGGCGGCCCTGACCGCGGGCGCTGATGCTCTTTCTCGGGGCCGGGTGTGCGGGGACAGGCGATAGACGACTACAGCGTGATCGGCCGCTCGCTCTTCAAGAAGGAGACCAACATCCAGCTCTTCGTGGGGCTCAAGGTGCTCCTGTCCACCGGCGAGCAAGGCGTCATCGACGGCGCCTTCGGCCAGAGCGGCAAGTTCAAGGTCCACGTCCCCGGTGAGTGCCATGGTTCCTCCCACTCGCGGGGAGCCACGCGGGACGTGGGCGGTCAAGGAGGCGGGGCGGGGGTCACGCTCCCGGGCCTGGCGCGGGAAGCTCAGATTTCTGACCCGGCCTTCGCCGACACACCCGGTTCAGCCATGGGAACCCGTGGCCTCCGGTCCCCGCTGGCGCAGCGCCGCTCGGGTGTGGGTCCTGGAAGGGTCTGGGCGTGGCGTCAGCATCTGTCCGAGCCAAGGTCAGGTCAGGGCTGGAGCGCCCTCCGCGTTGACCACCGGGGCTGACGTGGACGAGTCACTCTGCCTTGTGTGGACTGGGGTGAGTGTCACTGGGAAGGGCAATGGAGGAAGGCACCGGCTAAGTGGGGCCGCCCGGGGCTGCACTGCCCTGGTCCCCATGGGGGCCCCCACGAGCGTGAGCTGCCCATGTCCTTCTTGCCCAGCAGAGGCCAACAGGCGCGGGGCCTCGCGCTCGGGCTGAGTGGGGTGGGGCTGGTCCACGGCCTCACGGAGCCGTGGTGACCACTGTGCGAAACTGCGTCCCCCCAGCGGGCGGTGGCCTCATCCTCTCCAGCCTGCCCCGCAGCACACAAGCCGAGCCCCCAAAGAGAGCCCAGCTGAGCAGGGGGGAGCCCGGAGGGGGTGTGTGGAGGGAGCCTCAACCCCCACGCCAGCTGCGCCGTGGGGGGAGGCCCTGAGGCCCGCAGGGGCTGTCTCTCCCCAGATGGTTGCCCCTCTGGGCAGTAGCTCAGCTGGGAAGGACCGGCAGGCAGAGCCCCGCGCTCAACAGGCATGCCTTAGCCATCGCTGGGTGTTCAGCCTGCTGTGGTCGCCGGGGATGCAGGCGCACCCCACACCCAACCCTCCCTCCCAGAGAGCCCATGGACCGGGGAGCCAGGCGAGCTCCCTGAGAGTTCGCACACGGGGCGCCAGGCCCTCTGGCAGAGGGCACGTCAGTCCCCAAGGCAGCCGCCATAAATAGAGCGCTGGAATTCCTTTAATCCACTCCTGTACTCCCCCTCTCCTCTGTTGGTTTGCCAATTCCACACCTTTTCTTGAGGTCCTACTGTGCACCAGCCACTGTGCTTGGGCCTGGGCTGTGGTGCTGCTGTCCCCACAGGAGGAGGCAGACAGCATACTGCGTAGAGAACGTCTCAGCTGGCGTCTGTGCTGCGTGGAAAGCCAAGCAGGGAGGGGCGAGGGCTATGGGCCATTTGGGGTCTGGTCCTCAGGAAAGAGCTCTCTGGAGAGGTCACAGCTGAGCAGAAAGGAGGGGTGGGGCCACCCAGCTGTCCACGGGAAGAGCGTTCTGCAGAGAGGGGCGGCAAGTGCAAAGGCCCTGGGGTGACAGTGAGTGGTGAGTTGAAGGATTGGAAGGAGGCAGCTCTGGCGGGCGTGACACAGGCGTGGCAGTGTGGCGGGCGCAGGGCCGGCTCCCGTATGGGAGTTGCCTGGCAGCCTCCGTGAGCGCTCTGGGCTGCATTTCAATAGTAATGGGTTCTGTAATGTGCCGGGACCCACCATCTTTCATCCCCAGCGTTTTATTAGGAAAAAGTTCAAACTGACAGCACCATTGCAAGGCTTGTACGGCAAACGCCTAGGTTTCACCACTCCCACCTCAGCCTACTCTCCATCGCACAGGGCTCAGGGCTCTGTGTGGGATGGAGCCACTGGTCAGAAATCAGGTGAGCCATGGGAACGTGGCGGTGGCTTCTTGGGTAGAACTCCCTAAAGACAAGGTGGCACCCGGCCCCATCCAGCATCAGAAACCCCAGTTCCCTGGCCGCTCCCCGGCGAAGCTGGCTGCAGCCCGACCCAAGACCCTCCCCGCCCCAAACCCTCCCTAAAGCAGGAAGGGCTGTGGCCGCCAGAGAGCCCTCCGCCCCGTACCCTTGGCCCCCGCTGTCCTGCTGGCCCTTCCCCCGGACCTCCTTCGGGAGCTCACCTGGCGATGGTCTCGACTGAGAAGCCAGGGTTTAGACCCCGCCCTGCCCTGCCCTGGGCTCTGTGGCAACGCTGTGCCCCCTGGGGCCCCTCCATGGTGGGCACATGCCCTGGGTGGGAGCTGGCCAGTGTCCAGACCTCAGGCCCCACCAGCCAGGTGTCCCACCCTGGCACAGGGACACCATGAGGGGCCATCCCTAGCCCTGAGTCCTGCCGGCCGCACCCAGAGTGCTGCCCCACTCCCCTGCACATGCCTCACCTTTGAAACAGCCTGGCCCAGTCCAGGCAAAAGGGAAGGCCCCTGTCCCCGCCAGCCTTCTTTGGCCGTCCCCACAGCTCCCCTTCTAGCCAAGGCAAGCTCGGGGTTCTCCCCAAACAGGCCAGGACCCAAGAGGAGTCTTCTTGGGGCGGGAGGGAGCCTTGTGGCATGGAGGAGACCCGGCCGTGATGGACTTCAGTCAACGCCAGTTCACATTCCTCGGGGAGGCCAGCCTTGCCTTTTAATGGGTCTGCTTCCTGTTTGCGGCGTTTAGGCTTTTTATTGCCCATGACTGGTCTGAGTCCTCCCCCCACACCTCCCGTCCTCATCCTCCCGCCGTGCCCCGACCCCGCCGCGCCCCCACCCCGCCACTCCTGGCTTCTCTTTGCCGACAGATCCCACCTTGTCGAAGGGCCTTCGTGGAGGCATCTGTGGTCGCGGCGAGGCTGGGCCGAGGTGGGGAGAGCGGTGCTGGCCGGGGCTGGGCAGGGCCGAGGTGGGGAGAGTGGTGCTGGCCAGGGCTGGGCAGGGCCGAGGTCGGGAGAGCAGTGCTGGCCAGGGCTGGGCAGGGCCGAGGTCGGGAGAGCGGTGCTGGCCGGGGCTGGCAGGGCCGAGGTGGGGAGAGCGGTGCTGGCCGGGGCTGGGCAGGGCCGAGGTGGGGAGAGCGGTGCTGGCCGGGGCTGGGCAGGGCCGAGGTCGGGAGAGCAGTGCTGGCCAGGGCTGGGCAGGGCCGAGGTCGGGAGAGCGGTGCTGGCCGGGGCTGGGCAGGGCCGAGGTGGGGAGAGCGGTGCTGGCCGGGGCTGGGCAGGGCCGAGGTGGGGAGAGCGGTGCTGGCCGGGGCTGGGCAGGGCCGAGGTGGGGAGAGCGGTGCTGGCCGGGGCTGGGCAGGGTCGAGGTGGGGAGAGTGGAGCTGGCCGGGGCTGGGCAGGGCCGAGGTCGGAAGAGCAGTGCTGGCCGGGGCTGGGCAGGGCCGAGGTCGGGAGAGCGGTGCTGGCCAGTGCTGGGCAGGGCTGAGGTGGGGAGAGCGGTGCTGGCCAGGGCTGGGCAGGGCCAAGGTGGGGAGAGCGGTGCTGGCCAGGGCTGGGCAGGGCCGAGGTCGGAAGAGCAGTGCTGGCCAGGGCTGGGCAGGGCCGAGGTAGGGAGAGCGGTGCTGGCCAGGGCTGGGCAGGGCCGAGGTCGGAAGAGCAGTGCTGGCCAGGGCTGGGCAGGGCCGAGGTGGGGAGAGCGGAGCTGGCCGGGCTGGCAGGGCCAAGGTGGGGAGAGTGGAGCTGGCCGGGGCTGGCAGGGCCGAGGTGGGGAGAGCGGTGCTGGCCAGGGCTGGGCAGGGCCGAGGTGGGGAGAGCGGTGCTGGCCGGGACTGGGCAGGGCCGAGGTGGGGAGAGCGGAGCTGGCCGGGGCTGGGCAGGGCCGAGGTAGGGAGAGCGGTGCTGGCCGGGGCTGGCAGGGCCGAGGTGGGGAGAGCGGAGCTGGCCAGGGCTGGCAGGGCCGAGGTGGGGAGAGCGGAGCTGGCCGGGGCTGGCAGGGCCGAGGTGGGGAGAGCGGAGCTGGCCGGGGCTGGGCAGGGCCGAGGTCGGGAGAGCAGTGCTGGCCGGGGCTGGGCAGGGCCGAGGTCGGGAGAGCGGTGCTGGCCGGGGCTGGCAGGGCCGAGGTCGGGAGAGCGGTGCTGGCCGGGGCTGCGCAGGGCCAAGGTGGGGAGAGTGGTGCTGGCCGGGGCTGGGCTGGGCCGAGGTGGGGAGAGCGGTGCTGGCCAGGGCTGGGCAGGGCCGAGGTGGGGAGAGTGGAGCTGGCCGGGGCTGGCAGGGCCGAGGTGGGGAGAGCGGAGCTGGCCGGGGCTGGGCAGGGCCGGGTGTCGAGCAGGCCCGGGGCAGGCGTTTGGGGTGGGGGGGCCGGGGGCTCCTGGGGACCCTGATGTGGGCAGGTCGGCCCAGCAGACTGGTCTTGCCTGATCTAACTTTTACCCACAGATCCGATAGAGAAATAAAACTGTGGGGACCAAATGAAGCACGCCCTTGGGCCAGGCGTGGCCCATAGTCCTTTGTAGCTCCTGCTCTGAGCTCAGAAGGACCCCTGGGGAGTGGGTTATATGGGAACCTCTTATGTTTTCTGTTTTTTTTATGTTTTTTAACGTAACATTCCTTGTGATCTATTAAATTTAATCTTAAAAAATGTATGGGGGCAAAAAAAAAAAAAGGACCCTTGGTGCCCAGTTCAGGGGTTGGGCCGAAGCCCGGCTGGCCATAGTGTGTGAAGGAGCCGCAGAGGGCGGCCCAGAAGCCGCGGCACTGGCGTGAGGCCTGCTGCGTCCCCGGGAGGGGCTGGAGGGGTGCCCGTCCTTCCTCCCAGGGGGACAGCCCTGCATTTACGTGGCCACCCCCTTCAGAGCATGGCCTCTGTCAGGCCCTGCAAGATGAGGGGAGACCTGCCCGCCCGGAGTTTTGCTAATGGAGTAGCTGGAGGAAGGGCGGGGCCTGCGGGAGGCTCCTTCAGGCAGGCTGCCCCTGGCGGTGTCACGATGCCAGCTCTCCTGTCCGAGGGCCTCTCAGGTGCCAGGCACTGAGTCGGGGGCTGGGAAGGGGTGACCCCAACCCACAGAATGCCCCAGGGAGTTGGGGGCTTGTCATCACTGTCGGCTAATGCTGGGGCACCAAGGAACAGAGAGGCCAAGAGACGAGCTCCTCCCTTCCAGTCCCTCAGGGAGCAGCCAGGTTTCCAGGGTGCCGAGGCCGGGGGGTGCCACAGGGCACCGGAACCACCCCTGTGCCCCTGGGCCCTGCGCTCACCTCAGCGGGTCTCTGCCCCCACCCTGGCTCAGAACTCAGTGCCCCCAGCCCCAGCTCAGGTCAGAGGCCTCTTGGGTGGGCGTGGGGCAAGAGCTCTGGGCAGTGCTGCCCATGCCTCTCTGGGGGGAGAATGGCCTCGGAGCAGAGGAGACGCCGCACGGGGTTTGTTCCCAGCGACAGCTGTGAGTCCCTTCTCGTTCCCTCCCTGGGAGAAGAGGCGCATGCACCCACAAAGTATCTTCCAAGACAGTGCCCCTAAATTTCAACATGCCCCCGGAGCGTGGGCACGTGGGGCTTGCTAGGAGGCTGCCGGCCTCAGGGGGTGGCCACAGGCATAGCGCAGGCTGTGGGTGCTCCCAGACGGGCAGACTGGGTGGGCCTGCTCCACATGCTCACGGCCTTGTCGCTGGAAAGCTGCAAACCCCAAGCAGCCTGCAGCAGGCCGAGCTGACAGCCGCCACGGCGTCGCCAGTGCGCGCTTTCCTTGGAAAAGCCAGCGGTGGGCGTCATGGGCCGTCGGGGGCCTCGGCAGACCCTCGTTGCCGTGGGTGCTGCTGCCCCAGGGTCCAGCGCGGCTTCCGCACCGGGACCGCAGCTGCGTTTGGGGGCTGCCGGGATTCTCACTCAAACCCCAGAAGAGGTCCTGCGGAGTTGCCTCTAGGATTGCTGAATTTGGTGGCTTTTCATAGCCTACTTGTTACCAGTGCCACCCTAGGGCCTTTCGGCAGGGGACAGGAAGGGAAAGAGCCTCTCCCAGAGGGGGACTCGCCGTCTGCCCCCTCAAAGGACCGGCACCTGAGCCAGGCAGCAGGACGAGCCAGAGGGCAGGGAGCCCGGGAGGCGGCTGCGGCCCCTCGGGCGTCACCCCGCAGCCCAGCCCAGGGCGCTCAGCCCGGCCTGGGAGGAGGAAACTGAGGCTCAGTGGGGAAGTCCTGCAACTTGCCACGGGGGTGACATGAGTGCCCACATCGCTCAGTGGGCCCAAGGCGCTTCCTGGTGGGAGAGACCCAGGTGTGAAGCAGCAGGTCCTGGCCAGCCCGGCACAGGCCCCTGGGGACACGGGGCCAGGGCAGGGGAGCACGTGGCCATCCTCCAGGCAGCGTCGAGGCTCACGCCCCAGCGGGGTCAGGAGGGCAGGGGCCGAGGCCTGGGGCAGGTATTTGCTGGTCTCCGGGGCTGGTCTGGTCAGCGCGGCCTGGCCCAGGGACTAGGCCACGGGACGGGGGTCTGCAGGCCCCTGGCCTCGGCGCTGCCCCCCCCCACCAGCCTGTGCTGAAGAGCCCCCATCTTCCTCTGCCGCGCACCAGTGTGCGTGCCCGTTGCCGCCTCGCAGCGCTGCTCCAAGGCCAGTCTCGCCTCGAGGGCCTGTGCCCCGCCCCTGTGGAGGTGCGCCTCGCCCCCCAGCCGCCCAGGGCCCTGCCCACTGCCAGGAGGAGGCAGCCACGGGGCTGCAGCAAGTGCCCCCACGCCCTGGCCAGAGCCTCCCCAGCCCTCCCACGTCTGCCTGGCGGGGGAGCGGCCGTTCTGCAGGCGAGGAAACCGAGGCCCAGACGGCTGGCGCTCCTGGCTCACAGCCGCATGATCAGCAGGCAGACGCGTCCACCTCGAGTCCCTCTCTGCCTCTGCAGTCCCCAGGAGCCCACGTGGGGTGGCCCCTGCTCCAGGAGGCTCCCACTCAGCCCTCAGGCTTCAGCCAACGTCCCTCCTTGGGTGCCTTCCTAGCCCGGGACTTGGGCTGGATCCCCCCAGCACCATGAGTCCCCCGAGAGCCGCCAAGCTCAAGCACTGGTGGGTGCTCTAGAAACGGGGTGACAGCTCCAAGCTCGGGGGCTGGGAGAACTCAGCCAGTGTACAGAGATGCCCAGCAGGGTCCAGGAAGTGACGGCCCCTCCGCCCCCTGTGCTGCGAGCCGTGAGCGCGGCCTGAGAAGCCCCCGGGCGGCAGCTGCCCCTCAGCACCACGTGCTCTTGGCCCACACCAGCACAGGCTGGTGCCACCCGATGCTCCCGCGCAGGCTGGTGCCACCCGATGCTCCCACGCTTGGAGAAGCGGAGGGCTGGGTTTTCCAAGGAGCTTCGACTGGCATGGGGGGCTTGGCGTGCGGCTGGAGCGCCCCTAGCACGCCCTTGACCCGGACAGCAGCCGCGGGGTGCAGCGCCCCGTTTCCCCGGAGGGCGCTTCGAGGCCCCGGCCCCAGGGCCAACAGCCCCCTCTCGCCCCTGCCCGGGCCGGCGGCTGGACGCGGCCTTCAGTTGAGGGATGACCGCTCACCGACCGCCCAGCGGAGGGGCTCAGAAACCAGCAGGAGGAGGAAGGGAAAACCACCCCGGGGCCAGAGGGAAGCGCGGAGCGCAAGGCCCGCCACTGTCCTGGCAGGGTTGTTTCCTGTTCCTGGAAATGGGGCACTGGGCCGCGCGTCCCCTCCCGGGTTTGAGCTGACACTGGCTTTCCTTCCCTTAGAACGTGTCCTCCCTGCGGCACCTCAGGCAGCTCCTGGGCAGCCCCACCGTCGGCCCGTTTGGGTTTCGCAAGAGGCGTTTGCCAGCTGCCCTGAGAGTCGCCCTTGCCAGGGCAAAATCGGCTCTTACTGAAAGACGTTGGCAGGGCTGGGCACTGCGTCCACTCGGATTTCCTGCCCACTCCGGGATGCTGGAGGCGGGGCCTCCCTCTGAAGGATGAGCACTAAGCAGTCAGCCAGACCTGAGCCGGAACCCTGGCTAGAGCCTGTACCTGCTGAGCCCGGTTTCCTCGCTGTGCGCTGGCTGCCTTTGAGGGCTCCCCCCTCCCCACTTTCTGAAAAATTTTGAGCTCACAGGGAGGTTGAAGGGCCGGCTCCGCCAGCACTCACGCCCCTTGGATTGAACGGTTGTGACCATTAGTCTCATTTGCCTCCCGTGTGCCCGCACACGCGTGTGTGCCGGGTCGCCCGACTGCTGGCTGCGGGGCGGTGTCGGGCCTGGAGCATCAGCTCGCCTGCCCGCAGAACGCAGGGGTCTCCGTTGCCACGAGGCAGCGGTCACTCGGCATCTGAACGTGGTCCGCCTTCCGACGCCCCCCGGTGTCCCCATCGCGTCCTCTCGAGTGATCGTGATGCAGCTGATGTGACTTGGGATAATGTGCTGGACGTCATTCTTAGGCCCTGTGTGTTGACTCTTTCTCTTGGTGTGTTTAAAATGGTGGCCGAGGAACTTGCTTATCTTTATTTTTATTTTTTTAAAGATTTATTTTATTTAGTTTTCTCCCCTTCTCCCCCACCCCGCCCCGTTGTCTGCTCTCTGTATCCATTCGCTGTACGTTCTTCTGTATCTGCTTGTATTCTTGTCATGCGGCACCAGGAAACCATGTTGCTTTTTTTGTTGTGTCATCTTGCTGCGTCAGCTCTCTGTGTGTGTGGCCCCACTCCTGGGCGGGCTGTGCTTTTTTCCATGTGAGGCGGCTCTCCTTACAGGGCGCATTCCTTGTGCGTGGGGCTCCTCTACACGGGGACACCCCTGCATGGGGCGGCACTCCTTGCGCTCATCAGCACTGCGCATGGGCCAGCTCCACATGGGTCAGGAGGCCCGGGGTTTGAACCGCGGACCTCCCATGTGGTAGGCGGACGCCCTATCCGTTGAGCCACAGCCGCTTCCCTGCTGTCTTTAAAGACATGGGGCTCTTCTTCTTTTTCCTCTCCCGAGCAGTGTCATGTGCAGTCAACCAGAGCTGAGCCCAGGAGCCTCCTCGCTGTCCAATTGCACTCTAGGCTGAGGCCCTGGGACAGGGAGGGAGGTGCAGGGGAGGTCACCCTGAGGCCCAAGCCCCGCGGGGCAGCCAGCCTTTGCATGGAGAGGGCTTCGGAGGCGCGCCTGCCGGGCACGTGGGTCCGGAGGATCCCCTGCTGTGCAGCGACCCACGTGCCTCGGGGCGCTGAGCGGCACCCCAGCCTCTTCCCACTAGATGCTAATAGTGTGCACACCCCCACCGCTCACACCCCACTGCGCACACCCCCCCACTGCATACCCCCACTGCGCATCCCCACTGTGCACACCCCCACTGCTCACACCCCACTGCACATCCCCACTGCGCACACCCCCACTGCGCACACCCCACTGTGCACCCCCCACTGCACACCCCCACTGCTCACACCCCACTGCACACCCCCACTGCGCACACCCCCCACTGCATACCCCCACTGCGCATCACCACTGCGCACACCCCCACTGCGCACACCCCACTGCGCACCCCCCACTGCGCACCCCCCACTGCGCACACCTCACTGCGCACACCCCACTGCGCACCCCCCACTGCGCACCCCCCCACACACAGTTACAACAGCCAGCGTGTCTCCAGGCGTGCCAGAGGTCCCAGGGCAGGGGCCGAAATCGCCCCTCTGAGGTCTACCCGTCTCGGTAGGTGGCAGAAGCTGCTAGTGCCCAGTGTGCAAGAAGGGGCCTGAGGCCAGGCAGCAGGGACGCAGCGGGCCAGGAAGGGGCACAGAGGAGGCAGGCGCCGGCGTGTGGCCTCCGTGGTGGAGGCGGGCGGCCCGGGGCAGAGGCCCCCACATCAGCACCGGCCCTCGAGGGGACGGGAGGCGCCACCGGGCCTGACGGGGACCTGGTGCCCAGCAGCTTTACCTGGAATCTTCCCTTCGGGATGAAGCTTGTCTTTGGGAAATCCCTCTTACTGCTTAGAATTTGTAAAACTTTGCCATTTTTTTTTCTGGGTTGTGGTTTCAGGGGAAGGTATTTTCTCATATGTGTTCATCCTGCCTAAAGAGGGTCGCCAGTGTAAACTGACCATTTGTTTTAATGGCTCAGGCAGTGGCAGGTGGGACTTCTGTGCCTGGCTACGTGCCGTCCCTCCAGAAAGCCTCGATGCAGCAGAGCAGCCAGCGGCTGCAGTCCCCGGAGGAAAGCCCGGGCCCGCCACAGAAGGATCTCGGCTGGGGCCGTGCGCCGGCGTCCCGGGTGTCAGTCCCAGCCCTGTGACGGCCAGGCCAGCTGATCCTGTGACTGGGGCCTTGAGGCCTCCAAAGACAGGGTTGCGTGATGAGAACGCCCCTGTTTTCTGATTCACCACCCTAAAGAAACCTCTAACGTGTATTCAGGGCACCTTAGTAACTAGCGATGAGCCAGGGAAACCCTCTTCCCGACCAAAGGCTGGGAGCACAGAAAAGCACGAGGCAGGAGGGGACGCCCATCACAGCTGCCGCTGGCCTTGCCCAGCCCTTCCTGGGCGCCACGCTCTGCCGTAGACGCACCAGTGGCCAGCGTTCAGCCGTCCCGACAGCCCTCCGAGGCAGGAACTGTTTTGGGTTAAATCACCTGCCCAGGACTGCAGGCAGATAACACGCTGCCTTTGGAACCCAAGTGACACAGCATCTGTCCCGGGAGGGATGGGTCTGGGCGAGAGGGACAGAGGCCCTGGACACAGGTGGATGGGGTGACCATGGGGTCCCTAGAGCTGCCTGGAGGACCAGCACACACTCTGCGTTCTCTCCAGCAGCCCTCTGCACTTTTCCTCCACTCCTTCCTCCAGGAGCTGTGCCTCGTGCAGAGGAGAGGTGACGCTGATGTTGACAGCGACAGCAGGAAAGCAATAGGGCAGCCTGAGGCGGAGAGTTCTCTAGAACTTGAGAATTCTCTGGCCTCCACTGCACGGCGAGCCCCAGCGAGGCCCCGGGAAGTCACAGAACTTCCCCAGGGGGCCCGGGTGAGACCCTTTTGAGACCTGGGGGGCAGCGGAGAGTCGCATCCCCAGCGCGGGGCCTTGGCCTGGCCTCTCACCCTGCACCCGCAGCCTTCTGCTTGGCCGGGAGCCTGTGGAATCGAGAATGGCACTCGGTGGGCTACAGCAGCCACCGGCCCCATCAGGCGGTCAGAGCGTCCCTGGGCCCTGTCCCCGGAAGGCCACATCGGGCCCAGCACCAGGCACGTCGGGAGCTGGTAACCCCAGCAGGTCCCCAGCTTGAGCTCCTGGGCAGAGGCTGGGGTCCCGGCCCGTGCGTCCCCAGGAAGTGCTCCTGGCCGCGGCCCGGCGCCCAGCCTCCTGGCGGCCCTGTCCTACTGTCTGTCCACCCTGGGGCGGGTCAGCCTCTGGACGGCGTGACAAAAAAGCCATCTAGAGCCATGCATTCATTGTAAACCAGCCCTCTCTCATTGCCAAAGCCACGCAGTCACATTCGAGAGAACGTCTCCCCTCAGCACCTCATCCCTGTGACCCCGCAGTGGACTTCAGGCTCCTTTCCTTCCAGGACTTCTTCACATGGGTTCAAATCCCCCCTTCACTACCAGCTGTGTGGCCTGGAGCAGGACGCTTGGCCTCTCTGAGCTGCTGGTTTCCTCAGCCTAGGACGGGAGATAAGTGGGAGAACGGCATGGAGCCTGGAGGAAGCGCCCCGTGCAGAGCGTGGTGCCGAGGCGCTGAACACCTAACAGTGGGGCGCTCCCGGCCCGGAGGGATGGTCAGGGGGTGGCAGGCCCTGGGCGCAGAGTCCTGCGCGCCGCTACCCTGGTGCCCCTCCCTCGCTCCGTCCTGTTTGCTCTGGGCCCCGGGAGGCTTCCTTGACCTCCTCGAGCCGAACCAGCGCCCTCCGCCCCCAGTGCCGGTCCCCTCTGCTCAGCGCGGCGCTCTGCGCTCCAGCGGGTCGAGCCCCTCGTTGAGCAGCTCCCGGCGGGAGGGGCTGCCTCCGCCATCTTCCTGTGGGCGGCCACTCGCGTGAGCTGACACTTGTTGAGCGGACGGGTGACTGAGAGGGAGTGGCTTGATGACCCCGCACCGCTCAGGCCCCCGAGACCTCCTCTGTGCCCAGCGCGTCACCCCCACTCGAGCTACGAGTTGAGAGCTGGAGGCACTGAAGTCCCGGACGCAGAGGGAGCAGGTTGACGTGGTTACCCACGTGCCCGGAGAGCTCAGAAGCTCGTGTGAGGTTCTTGGCCTGCCCAGACTCGAGGGCCCAGCCAGTGTCCTCCAGGCTCCCCGGCCGGCCGGCTCTCCCATGGGTGGCCTTCCCAGCTGTGAGCCCAGTGGAAAGAGAGGGCTCCTCCCAGCAGTCCACAAAGCACCCAGCCCCGTGACAGGGCGTGCGAGCCTCCCGGCACCGAGGGCGGCCACGGCGCACCACTCTTTCCCCAAGGTGGCATGGACTGGCGAGAAGTAGGCAGAAGCGCCAGGCGCACCGGTGATGTGCCCAGCCGAACCCGCCGCCTGCAGCGGCTGACCCTCCTTCCTGACCCTGCTCCTCAGCCTCCTGGCCCGAGCCCTCGGAGCTGGCTGCTGTCCCCGGACCCCCTTCCTGCAGAGTCGAGCTGCTCGGGGACGAGGCGCCCTGGGGCCCCCCATGGGCTGTCAGGCACACATTTGGGTCCCTGCGGCGGCTGGAGACGTTCCTGAGGGGGTTCACCCCTACTCCCCCTCTCCCTGGCCACGGTGGCCGGCCCGGCTTGCCACGCGCAGTGTCTTCCATTGTCACCGCCCCAGCCCCCTGGGTGGGAGGTGGAGAGCCTCTCCCGCTGGCCGGGGCGAGGGCCCTGGGGCTTGCCAGCGGCCGGGCAGGCCCCCAGCTGCCTCCGCAGAGCAAGGAAGCTTCGTGACTCTCAGGGAGCAGGAAGGCGCTTCCTGAGAACCGGGCGGGGGGGGCGATCACCCTGCGCCCCGTGGTTTGGAGGCCCTCCCTGCGGGCTGCGGGGGGGAAGGTTCCCGAAGGCCCTCCTGGCTCCTCCTGCCCTGGCAGGTGCGCCCTCCTGCACAGGGATTTGTCCCCCAGGCGACTGTTCCCAAATGAGGTGCTTTAGGTGATTGGAAAAAAACCAGACTCTGATTGCCTGAAATTAATAGTGATGCTCCTTCGAGGAAAGTAAGGAGAAAAGGAGCCTCCCACGGCTGGCCATTACTGTTTTGACTTCCTTTCTTCGTCTTTTCCACACCAGGGCTGGCTGTTTGTATAGTTGAGTTTATACGTCATAGGAAACTGTGTGTTCTGATTTTTTAAAAAAATACTAGTATTTTCAAGCTTCTTTTCCTTCCGCTTTCCTCTCTCGTCTTTAAGGGAGGTGGTTCAGCGTAGAGACTGAGCGGTAGGGCCCTGGCCTCCTCCATCCAAATCCCAGCACCAGTGCCCACCAGGCCCACAGCCTTGGATAAAGCGACCGGATCTCCTGGAGCCTTTGTTTCCTCCTCCGTAACATGAGAGTAACGTGCAGGCCGTTCTCAGGGGCTGCTGGGCTCTCGAGGTGTGCACAGTGTAAAGCTTGTACGGCCCAGCGCATCAGCCCCGCGCGCCCAGCCGTCGGCCCCCCGCCACGGCCCCGCGCGCCCAGCCGTCGGCCCCCCGCCACGGCCCCGCGCGCCCAGCCGTCGGCCCCCCGCCACGGCCCCGCGCGCCCAGCCCGTCAGCCCTGCGTGCCCAGCGCATCAGCCCCGCCGCCTGCCCGCGTGCCCAGCCTGTCGGCCTCGCCGCAGTGCCGTGGGTGCAGCTGCCCTCCCGGCCGTCCCCTGGGTTACTTGGGCATCTGATGACTGTTCAGGTATAAACAGCTTTGCTGGGACCCCGGTTCTAAGTGCGGGATATTTTCCTTAAGCTGGTTACCAGAGGTTGATTTGTTCTGCTTCTTATAAAAGCACTTTCAAGGTCCTGAGGATTCCTGGCAAATGATTTTCAGGAGTATTGCATTGTTTTTCACCCTGTCAGCAGAGCCTGACAGGGTCTGTTTTCCAGCCGGGGGTCTTCTTTTCCTCGCTCCTGCTAATGCGAAAGGGAACTGGCACCCCTGGGGTTTTACGTGCGTTTCTCTGGTAACTGGTGAGGCCCAGCATTTTGCGGGACCCAGGTGAATGGAGAGGGGTGCCGTTCACTCCGCATGGCGTGCTCGAGGGTAACTGCCACCCCACGGCCCTGTGCCTGGGCGAGGAGCTTCGAGCAAGGAGCCCTGGCCCCACGGCGACACCGCATCCCCTCCCCGCACCGCAGACCCCTCTGGCCAGGCCCGAGCCCAGACCCAGCGCCTGGCGTCCCGGCTCAGCCAGAGACAGGGCGATGCGTCCCGTCACGCCGCCCGGCAGCCGGGGCTGCGGAGGGCCCCCAGGGACCCGAGGGGGTGGGGAGGCCCCTCAGAGCCCTCAGGGTGGGGGGGAGCGGCCAGGAGCCCCACGCCCCCTGCAGACTCAGGGCCGAGCCCCCGCCCGGCAGGCAGGCCCTGCACACCTCGGCCACGTGCCAGACGGGGCGACCCGTCCCAGCCTCGGGGAAACCCGGCAGCTGTCGAGGGCCGGGGCTGGGCTGCACACGCCGTGCCCAGGAGCTCAGCCTTGCCCTCCGAGGCGGGCACTGTGGCGTTTGGGCCGAGGTGGCCAGAATTGGGGGGCGGGCAGTATGTGAAGGACGGGTCCATGCAGCCAGGGCCAGGGCTGGAGCCACTGCATGAGGCCTTGGGGACGCAGGCATGGGGACCCCCAGGCCAGGCTCAGACCCCCGCCTTCTCTCCGGACCCGTCCCACTCCCGCCCACAGACAACCTGGAGAGCCCCAGTGACCCCCGGGGTGCAGGTGGGCCCCCACCGCCGTCGTGACGGGCGTGCCACAGGGTCCCCCCCAGTGGGACCCCCAGCCAGACGCTGGGAAGCCAGCAGCGCGTCTGCGCCGAGGGGGTTGAAGAGGGGTGAGGGTGAAAGTTGAGGTTTCAGAAAATCCCCATAAAAATGAAAACAAGCCATCCGTCTCTCGGCTGGCAGCTCAGCCCGATGGGGCCCTTTGTGAGCCGCCCTGACGCCTGCGGGAGGCGCCCGGAGGACGGAGCCGCGGCCCGTGCACTGCAGCCACCCCTCCTGGGAGCCGTCCCCCCGGAGCACCCACGGACCAGAGCAGGGAGCGCCTCGGGCAGGCTTTTTCTCCTCCCTGAACAAATGGCCGCCCTTCTCCCCCTTTGGCCACTGAAGCATTTCAAAGCAATTGTAAAAATTATATGAACCCCATCGAAGAACTCTTACAACAATGTTTATACCTAGCATTGGAAACAAAGACAATGATATTATAAATAATTGTAGATGATGAAGATAGGCAAGGAAAAAATAGCATAATTAAAAGAATTTTACAAGACGGCCCGTTCACGAAGATGGATGGGGTAACACAATACGTTAAAAATATCTGCAATTAACATAAACACGGTGCTGTGGACAGAAACCATCTGCCGGGCCGGCTCACCCTGGGCGAGGCCCCCGTCACCCACAGGAGGGCGGTCCCAGGGGCTTCTCATGGGGCCCAGGTGTCTCGGAAGCCCCCAGAGGGGCAGGAGCCCCGGGAGAGCCTGTCTGAGGGGTCTCTGCCCAGGCAGCACAGGAGGGCCCGGCCTGAGGCCCTTTAGAAGGAGGTTTGTGAACTAAAGGGAAACTGAGGACTGAGGCGCTATCCCCTTGGGTCAGAGCTTCCTCCAGGAGGCCTTCCCTGACCTCTGCCCCTAGCCTTCCTGCGGGAGATGTGCTGGGGCATCTCTCTAATGGCGTTCGGTGTCTCCCACTCGACTGACTCACAGACCCAGTGTCGGCGCTGGCAGCCTCTCGGGTCAGTACGTGGCCAGCGCCCACGGCAGCCTGGGGCCGGGGGACGGCCAGGCAGCGGCAGTCCTCATGCTCACAGGGCACTGGCTTTGAGTCCCGCATGGCCACCCAGCCAGCCCCCCTTGCAGCCCCGGAGGCAGGCGCGGGCTCTCCCCTGGATGGAAGAAGAAACCGATGGCCCAGGTGCCTGCGCGCTCGTGGGGCCTCCAGGGCTGCATCCCGGCCTCTTTGTCCCTGTGTCCCTCCACACTTTCTCCTTCTGGTCAGCTTCGGCTTTTTAAAAAAATAGATTTCAGGAAGTGGATGTTACTCAGGTGATAAGGCCTCCACCTACCATATGGGAGGACCTAGGTTCAATCCCTGGGGCCTCCTGGGGAAAAGAGAAAGTGTGCCTGTGCGGCGGGCCAGGGTCTGCGTGGTGAGCCGGTGCCCGCACAGCGAGCCGAGCGCCTGCACGAGTGCCCACGTGGTGAGCCGATGCCCGTGCAGCGAGCCGAGCGCCTGCACGAGTGCCCGCATGGTGAGCTGGTGCCCGCACAGCGAGCCGAGCGCCTGCACGAGTGCCCACGTGGTGAGCCGATGCCCGTGCAGCGAGCCGAGCGCCTGCACGAGTGCCCGCATGGTGAGCTGGTGCCCGCACAGCGAGCCGAGCGCCTGCACGAGTGCCCACATGGTGAGCCGATGCCCGTGCAGCGAGCCGAGCGCCTGCACGAGTGCCCGCATGGTGAGCTGGTGCCCGCACAGTGAGCCGAGCGCCTGCACGAGTGCCCATGTGGTGAGCCGGTGCCCATGCAGTGAGCTGAGTGCCTGCACAAGTGCCCACGTGGTGAGCCGGTGCCCATGCAGTGAGCCGAGCGCCTGCACGAGTGCCCACGTGGTGAGCCGGTGCTCACATGGCGTACCAGTGCCCACATGGTGAGCTGGTGCCCGCACAGCGAGCCGAGTGCCCATCTGGCGAACCAGTGCCCACAAGGTGAGCCGGTGCCTGTGCAGTGAGCCAAGTGCCTGCACGAGTGCCCACGTGGTGAGCCGATGCCCGTGCAGTGAGCCGAGTGCCTGCACAAGTGCCCACATGGTGAGCCGGTGCCACATGGTGAGCCAGTGCCCATGTGGTGAGCCGGTGCCCACGAGGTGAGCCGGTGCCTGTGCAGCGAGCCAAGTGCCTGCACGAGTGCCCGCGTGGTGAGTCAGTGCCCATGTGGTGAGCTGGTGCCCACGTGGTGAGCCGGTGCCTGTGCAGCGAGCCAAGCGCCTACATAGCAGCCCAGTGCCCGTGCACGTGAGTCACGCAGCAAGATGATGATGTAACAAAAAAAGAGAGACAAAGGGGAGAGTCAAGGTGACTTGAGCAGAGACCAGAAACCGACGTGGCACAGGTGACAGGGAACCTCTTTCCACATCAGAGGATCGAATCCCAGTGAGTCCTACAGGAGAAAAACTAGAAAACAAAAAAAAAAAAGAGACACATAGAAGATCACAAGCAAATGGGCACAGACAGCAAAAACAGCAGGGCAGGGTAGGTGAGGGTAGGGAAAAATAAATGTTAAAAAAAAAAAGATGTGTTGAGCTGTGAAGAACTGTGGCCTACACAACAGAATCGCCAGCCCAGGGCCCCTGCCGCGGGCGGGCAATGTGGGCCCTCCGTCCTCTGGGCTGTGCACCTCTCTGCCCCCTTCCTCCTTAAGACACGCAGCGCAGAGGGCCAGGCCATCTCCCAGGGGCCCGCGGATGCCTGTGCCTCCCCGCAGGCCGTGCGTGCTGCCGGCGTGTGGGCTTGCCCTCCCGGACCCGGGCCTTTGGGCCAGCAGCTCTCACCAACTCCGCGGCCTGCACAAACGTGGCTCCTGCCCCTCGGGCCCCCTCTGCCTGCAGCTCAGGGACAGGAGCCTTCTCCAGGCAGGCGCTGAGACGTTGGGTCCCCGCCCGTGGTGCGTGGACAGGTACTTGAACACCTGCTGCTGCGCTCCAGGTCATGTGTGCGCCCATCACCGCGCCACAAGCCCCTTGTCCCAGCAAGTCCCGGCGTGCCCTGCCTCACCGTTTCTGGCCCTTTTGATGGCTACAGCGGCTGGTTTTGGGGGCAGCTTCCCTGCCAGCTCCCGTGTGGCCCGTCCCTCGGAGCCCAGGCAGCAGCCCCACGTTTGAAGCCTTCACGGGCGCTGCTGGGGCTTCCGACTGCTCGTGCTGTGGGCGAAGGGAAACCGGGCGCCTGGGCTGGCTCTGCCAGGTTTCCTGCTGGCCGGAGAGACGCACGGGCACATCCGCGGCCCTGAGCCCCCTCAGGCCTGCCGCGTTGTCCCCGAGACGGGGCAGTGTTAGGAGGATGAAAGCTGTGCGCTGAGGAGCAGAGGCACCTGTCGAGGGCCTGGTTTGTGGTTGACCCTTGAGCCACGCGAGGGCCATCCTCGCTGTCGTCAGAAACGAACTGCTTGAAGGAAATGATCGGGTCAGGGTCGGGGGGCTGGCTCTCGCCCCAGGCCAGGCATGCCTTCTCCCGCGTCAGGGCCGGGCTGAGCCACGTGTGGCCTGTGGTCGCCAGCCCGTGTCCCGAGCCACACGCTCAACCCGCGTTGTCCCCACCTGCGCCGGGCCTTCGGCTCACACCAGGACTCAGCGGCGAGGGGAGCAGCTCCAGGCCCTGGGAAAGGGGCGCTCCAGACCACACAGGTCTGGGGGTAAGGGCGGCTTCACGGGGCCTGGAGGGGACATGGAGTGCTCCCGAGGAAGCGGCATGGCAGCTGACCTGACCTGTGATGCAGAAAGAGCCTGCAGCCAGGGTCTGTGCAGAGGCCCCGAGGTAGGAAGGGTGCTGACCGGAAGTGCAAAGGCCCCGTGGTTGGGGCCCGAGGGGCAGGGCGGGCAGCCTGGGAAGGAGCAGGAGAGGGCGCAGGGGCTCCGCGGGAACCACTGGAGACGGGCCTGGGCGTGCACCTCTGCTTCCTGGGCGGCCTTGGGCAAGGCCGTCACCTCGGGGGGGCTCAGCTCAGCTTCTCCATCCCCCGAATGGGGGCCGTCGCACCCCCTCACGGGGTCGTTAGGAGAAAGCTCCTGGTGGTCTTTGGCCTCCCGCCACGCCCTTCGGGGCTGCCAGAGCAGAGTGAGCCACCGCCTCAAATCCGGAAAGCCTCCTTCAGGCCTTCCAACTCCTGGCCCTCTGAGGGGGCTCTCCTGGGCAAGGGGGCAGCAGCCGGCCATGGACACAGCACCCAGCGGCCCAGCTCGTGTCTGCCCGGGCAGAGGCAGCGGCCGCCGAGCCGAGGGCCGGGGGCCCCAGCGCGGCTGTGGGGTGTCGGGCCCGCTGGTTTCCATGGGCAAGAGGGTCTCTGCAGCCCCTTCCCCCGGGGGCCGCTTGGCCTGCCGAGGAGGCTTCGGAGCCGCCGGGAGCTGCTCTGGGCCCGCGTGCGTGTGTCCGCCGGTTCGCGTCACCCGGGCCGTGTCGGGATGCGTGTTTGTCGCCCTCTGGGTGGGGCGTGGGGGCCTGTGCCAGCCTGCGTGTGTGTGCGTGTGTCGTCTTTCCACAGCAGGGAGGTGAGTGAGAGGCCAGCTTCCTGACAGGGCGGCCGTAAAACATTCATAAAACTTTTATTGGACTTGCCACCCTTCCAGATAAATATTTTTTTATTTTATGGGCTTGTTTTAGGGCCCTGAGCTTAATCATGGCTTTGTAGCTGCCTTTTTTTTTTTTTTAAATTAAGTGTTGTTTTGGCAAAGGCCGCCCCCTCCCCCAGTTTTGCCCTCCCACCCTGCCCCCTCCCCGGGGCCGAAAGGAGGCCTGCACACTGTGCTCGTAAATTCCTGCCACGCTCAGCTCTTGCCCTTTCTCCCTGCACATCCTCATAGCTGTGCTAGGATGAGCCTCAGAAAAGAAAGAGGAGTAAACACAGCCCTCCCCGCCCGCCCCCCGCCTTGTCCTGGAGGGAGACTGGACTACGGCTGTGCACAGGAGGAAGCGGGCAGAGGGTCTGGGTGGGGTTGCCACCTGCTGCCCCAGCTGGAGGGGTGCACCCGCAGCCCCCCACCCCGCCGAGCCCTCCTCGTTGCCCCCTGAGGCACGTGCTGGCCCTTTGGCCCTCGTCCTGGCCTTGGGACCTCGGCTCGCGCAGCGCCTGCTCGGGGAGGCCCCCACCTGGCCCCCACTCACCCTCCCCCTGAATGCTCTCCATCGTGTATTGGAGGGCTGCGAGCACGTCCCCCTCCTGCGCCCGCTGCCTCGGGGGGCCCGGTGACTCCAGTCCACACTGGGAGTGCGCCGTGTGGCAGACGCCCCGGCTGCCGGGAGCCGGGTGACAGTAATGAAAAGCGCTCCCATTACTCCACCTTGCCTTGCGGCGGGCTCATCGCACTTGACACGACCACCCCGTGCAGCCGGGACAGGGAGACTGAGGCACAGAGAGGTCAGATCTCCCGCGTGCAGCCACTTGGCTGCTGAGGGCCAGGACTTTTGAGTCCCAGTGCCACCACAGGCCTGAGCTCTCAGTCCCTGGGCTGGGTCTCCTGGCCATGCCCTCCCTGCCTCCTAGCCCACCAAGGCCTGATGCCAGCCCAGTCCAGATGCTTGTGCTGCAGGGCCAAGCCCACCCCAGCGCCCTCCAGCTCAGGCAGGCGACGCGCAGGAGGGAGCGAGCCGCCAGCCAAAAACTAACGTGAGGGCAGTGCCACCAGCAAGAGAGCCTGGGTGAGCAAGAGAGGGAGGGAGGGCTGGTGGCCCCAGCGGCTGCCGGGCACGTGCCAAGCCAGGGAAATCCAAGTGGTATGTCCAGTGGCCTCAGGAGGTAGCCAATTTCAAAAGTCACCAACTCAGAGGTTCCAGAAGCACCGCCACGGCCCGTCCTGCACCCGGGCAGGCTTTTTTGCCTCCAATGAGAGCGTTAGGAAGGAGGACCCAGGCTCCCGGGCCCATGGCTGCAGAGGAGACGCCACTGGCCTGCTGCCCTGGCCCGCCCAGGGAGGCGGCCTGCTGGAGGCGGTGGCCCCAAGCTGAGTGTTGGAGAAGGAGCGGGCCTCTTCAGGCAGGGGCAGATGGGCCTGGGAAGGGGGTTCTGGCAGAGGGAACCGAGCTCAGCTTCGGAGCACGCGTGGCCAACTGCCCAGCTGGACGGGCTGTGGCCGGTGCTGGGGGAATGCGCCAGAACCCTCCCATCTCAGGAGCCGGGGGCGGGGCGGAGTTGGCAGGAGCGCTGGGGTGCCCAGGCCCCCAGGCCAGGGGGGCAGCCCGGAAGGGGCAGACTGGCCTTCCCTGCAGGGGGGCGGTGGGAGACAGCCAGGAGGGCGGCAAGCAGACAGGCCAGGCGGGCGAGTGGGGGCCGTGGGGCTGGAGGGCTCGGGACACCAGCTGCCCGCCCCCCCGCCCTCAGGACACAGCACCCCTGAGAGATGCCACTTGGGTTGTCTCCGCGCCCCCTCCCCCGGCGTGCACACCTGCGGTGGTTGCTGGGAGGGACCCTAGTCGGCGCAGCCCCTGCGGGTGGTGCAGCTGAGGCCGAGAGGGCGCAGGTCTGGTCAGGGCAGCATGGGTGCCATTTCACTGGGCAGATGCCAGAGCAGGTGTCCCAAGGACACTCTCGGGGCGCCTTAGTGCCAGCCCAGCAAAGGAAAATGCACAGGTTTCGGGGGTCCCCCCAGGTGGGGGCCCCTTCCGCAAGGCAGCCCGTGCTAGCCTCAGGCCCCGGGTGGCCCTGGGAGGGCAGGCTGGCATCTTTTTCAACGTTGGCAACCAATCGGATTCCTAAGACTCGTCTAGAAGCCGTGCCGGCCCCCTCCGAAGGCCGTCGGACCCACACGTGGCCGCATCCTGACGTCCCCAGAGCCCAGTGGGCCCTGCCACGCTGCAGCGCAGGCGCCTCTCCCGCGCAGGGCCACGCTGGCTGCGTATGTGCAGGCCTTGCTCCCGGTGAGCTCCACCTCCCTGAAGGGCGCTCGGAGGCCGGGGAGGCCCTGGGCCAGGCCCGAGCGCAGAGCCCCGCCTCGCCAGCGGGACAGCTCGCAGGCCATGGCGGCTGAGGAAGGACGGCCCGCGGAGGGCAGCTGCCGCTCCACTCCCACAGGGCCAAGGCGACTCCAGGGGTGCCCCGACAAGCCTAAAGGGGTACTCTCCCCATGACGGGGATACGGGTTGTGCACGTGCAGTAGCATGTACCTTTTTCTGATTGAGTTAAATGAGCAAGTTGACTTCAAGAGCTATTTAGTAGCTAACAGAGGTGATGGCTGTGGGTCTGGCAGAAATAGTGACAATAAGAAGAAACCTGGCAGATCCTAGACTGGGGCCTCCAAAATTCTGATGGGTGAGGTGGGGCTTGGGTGGGGCCTGTGTGGAGAGGGCAGGGAGGACAGGTCAGCGTCTGGCGCCCTGCAGGCGGACTGAAAGGTTGCACTTTGGCATGACCCCTCAGACTCCAGTGCCTCTTGAAAGGCCGGGGCCCTGGCGTGCGGGCCGCACCCCGTCGGCCCTCCCCAGGACCTGCCCAGCCCTGCTGGCCGCTGCGCGGGGACCCGGGCGTCAGTGAGGCCTGGCGGGGCAGGCAGGCAGGGCCCGCAGGCCAGGCTCAGGGCGCAGGCCCCTGCCCTCCCGTGGGGCCGTGGTCATGGCAGCTGAGCTGGCCGCCCGCTGGCCACTGCTGGGTAACAGGCCTGGACCCAGAGCCCAAGAGCATCCAGCCAGGGGGAGGGCTCCCGCTCCCTGACGGGGCAGCCGGGGTGCAGGGGCAGGAGCGCGTGCCCGAGGTGGGCCACGCCAAGAGGCCAGGGCCTGGGCGGGGGGCGCGTCACCCTGAGGCATTCGACGCCCCGTGCCCCTCACCCACGTGGGACAGGCCCGTGGGCCCCGCGGCTGGTGGGTTCTAGATGTTTCAGCTGAGAGGTGGCAGTGCTTGATTTCTTTCCCCCTTTGATGAAAACGTCCGCCTGTTCGGGCAAGTCTCACCATTTCACCTGGTCTTTCAGAAAGGAGAAGAAAGTAGAAATCCTCTTCTGAGTGTCTGGCACAACTGAGGTGCAATGTGGTCTGACCCGCGCTGCGTCCCCCCCCCCCCCGCCGCAAGGTCCAGCCCTGCAGGAAGCTGGGGCGCCACGGACCACCCCCTTGCTCGCTGCCAGCGGGGCACAGTGGCCATGGGGCAAGGCTGGGAGGGCCGGGAGGGCCAGCGTGGCTCTCCTGGGGCGGCCGCATCACCGCAGTCCTGAGGGCAGGGAGGGAAGGTGCTCGCGGGCCCCGCCGTGCACACCCACACTAGCCCTTCCCGGGACCCCGCAGCGGGGCCTCTGGCCCTTCCCACGGGAGCGGGTGACAGGCGTACACCCAGCTGGGGCGGGCAGCAGCCGCGCTCCCGCCAAGCCCAGACGCGGCCTGCCTGGCCCCGTGTGGCCTCCCTCGGGCCCGGCATCTGCTCGTGGGGCCACCCAGCCCTGGCCCCTGCCCGGCTCCCAAGCACAAGCACTGCCGCCATGTACCCCAAGGAGAGGGGCGGCGCGCGTGCTTCACGCTTGCTTCCCACGGAGCTGCTGCTGGCTTCAGGTGCCAGAGAGCTGGAGGCTTCTTGGGAGAAGCGGGGTTGGGTGGCCCTTACAGACGGGTGGTTGGGGAGGCCCTGGGGGAGCAGTGTGGCGAGAGATGGTCAGGAGACCAGGGGGTGGGCGCGGGGGGCTAGTGGGCAGTGGGGAGGGAGGCGGGCCTGGGAGGCCCACGTGGATGGTGAGGGTCACCCGGGCGATGGCCCTGGGCCCCAGGCTCCCCAGAACAGCACAGAGGTGCCTGTGTGGTCTCTCCCCATACCCCCACCCATCCCGCAGCCCACCCAGGGGTCACCTGAGGGCAGTAAGCGCTGAGCCGCGCTCCCCTTCAGCCACCCCCTGCTTCTAGGGGCCTCTCGGAGCCACCCAGGGGCCTCGGGGGCCCAGGCGCTCCCAGCGTCACCTGGCCTCACCAGCCCCCACCCTCCAGCAAAGGGTCAGCACCCAGGTGGTTTCCCACGGCGGCCCTGGCCAGGCCTCGCGCCCGCCAGCTTTCCCAGTTCCCTCTGCCTCTGCCCATGGAATGGTCGCTCCGCTCCCTCCGAGGCAAGGTGGGGGCACCCACGGGGGCCTTTGACGGTGCTGCCGGAGGCTGAGCGGCTTCTGCAGGGGCCGCTGTGCACACAGGAACCTCGGAGACCCGCAGCTGCCCCCCCACCCCCTCCCCGTGTGTGAAAGCGCCTGTTTCCTTATTCCCTCACGCAGAACCCCAGGGCCAGCGCCGTCGCCCACACCCGCGACTGCCCGCGGCCCTCGCCGTGCCCGCCCCTCACCCGCTCCCCACGCGGCCACGCGGGGTTAACGCGCCGTCAGGAGCACCACGTTCTCCCTGTCCAGGGCCTCGGCCGTCCTCTGCCTGCAAGTCTCTACCCCTCTCTTTCTTCTCATGGCTTCCTTGTTCCTCCTTCAGGCCTCAGCCTTAGACCTCACCCAGGAGTGGCCTCCCCGGCAGCCCATCAAGTAAGCCGCTCCCGCCCTTCCCTCTTTGGCGGCACTCGAGGGGCAGCGGCTCGGTGGTCAGGCGCTGGTTAGAACGGGTACGTCCTGCTCAGCTGTCCTTGGACAAATGACGTCACCTGCCTCGGCCTCCATTTCCTCTTCCCTAAATTGGGGGAAATAGTAGAACTGACACCGAGCTCTCATGGCCAAGTGGAGAGCAGCCCGTGGGAGCCCCGTGCCCGTCAGTGCCCAGAGTCTCTGGCTCGTTGGCCCGTTGCCCTGGCCGCTGAGTTCCAGGAGAGGAGCCGCATCACTGTGCTGCCTCCAGCAGTGCTCAGGGAGTGCCTCGGAGGCGGGGGTGGGAGGGGGCGGAAGTTAGGTGCTCAGTAAACATCAGTTGAGTGAAGGCGTCCCCCCAGGCCTCTGCCGTGGCCCTCCACTGTGGTCTTCCACCACGGGCCTCCGCCGTGGGCCTCTGCCGTGGGCCTCCGCCGTGGGCCTCCTGCGTGGGCGTCCAGCGTGGGCGTCCAGCGTGGTCCCCTAGGCTTACAGCACTCTCTCCGCCCCGACTTCAGCTAACCCTGCGCTTGCCCAGCCGGGCGCCCTGTGGTGTTCCTTGGTGCCAGCTCCTCGGCGCGGCTCTACTGTGCCTGTGCCTCCCGAGGGCAGGATCCTGTCTTTCGTCCCGGGTCCCCGGGGCCAGCTGTGGGCAGTGCGCTGGGACTGCCCCTTCGATGGGGCTCCTCTGTCCCCACAGATGGCTCAGAGTTCGCTTGGCTCCCCCAGTTCATGAGGCGCACGATGGGAACCCAAGCCCTCGGTGCCCTCCCTGACAACTGGGCCCGGGGCCCGTGGCACCTGATTCTGACCCGCTGCCTCTCCCTCGTGGGGTCCCCGGGCAGGCTGCCCCTCCCCCCGCCCCCCGGCTCGTTGCCCTGTAACCCCTCCTCCCTGGAGGCTGGCTGCCCGCAGAGGCCCAGGCCTGCTGCGTCTCGGCTGTGTGCCTCTCAGCCTAGAGGGGTAAAACGGAAGGGCGTCCTCCCTGGGGCTCCCCCCAAGCAGAGGACCCCGTGGAACTGGCCTCTGCCCAGACCTGACACCCCTGAGCCGCTGGGGGCTGCTTGGCCCGGGATGCCCCGAGCCCCATCAGGCGCTGGGTCAGGGACACCCCCCCGGCCCCTGCCCTCCAGAGCCCGTGGGCCTGTCACAGGCACGGGGGCCCCTGCCCCAACAGGGGGTGGCCCAAGTCACTGAGGGAGTCAGTAGCACTTGATGCCAGCACTGAGACTTGGGGCGAGAGGAGCCTGGAGGGGACCGTGGGGGAATGGGAGATGGGGCCGTTCTGTGCTGTCTTCCGGAGAACACTCTGAGGCAGGGAGAGGCAAGGGACTTGGCACTGCGCTGCCACCCTGATGACTGGCACCACCCAAGGACCCCATGGCCCTGTGAGGGCACGGGGCGCGTGTGTGGCCACCACATAGCACTCGCCAGCCGGTGCCACATGCAGCTTCTCAGCAGGCAGGCGAGGGCCGTCAGAGGACCCAGCCCGGGGAGGTGACGTGGCTCGCGGAGTCACACAGCGGCCAGCGGCAAGGCCGGGCCTGTGGGAGCAGCCCCTGGCCGCCCCAGCCCCCCTGGGGGGTCGCAGGCGCCCTCCTCAGCCCTGCCCCGGGCGCTCCTCAAAGCCCCCACTGGCACCCGGGCCAGTCACGGGAGGGAGGCCTTCGGCGTTCGTGCAGCGCACTGAGCTCCGGGACCCGCCCTGCAGGAGAGAGCGGCTTTGGGCCAGCCTAGCGCCTGCCTGGCCCGCTGCCCTCGGACCCACTGCCAAGCCTTGGTGGGGTCTCTGTCCACTCAGCCTCCCGCGTCAGCCAGCCCCGTCGGTGGCGACTGCCATGGACAGGGCACTATGCCCACACCGCCAAGCCCCTGCTGGCACGGGGGCCTGCACACCGCCTAGCCCCCCGCGCACACCTCGTTCACTGTGGCACGCGGCCTGCGACCTGCCTGGCTGTGCAGCCTCTGTCCCTGGGGTGACAGAGAAGTAAGACGTGCAGGCGTTTGTCAGCCTTCAGCCGCGAGCCATGTCATCGTCGTCCTGGCTGCCTGACTACCCCGGGTCTGGGAGTGCTGCCCTTAAGGAGAGGGCCGAGGCACCCAGTGGCTTGCGAGGGCGCTCACGGGCAGCCCGGCCTGCCCTCCCTGTGCCGGCAGTGCCGATGGCCGGGGTCGGAGGAGGCTGTGGGCACGAGCCGGCAAGCGGGGGCTCAGTCCTGGGGGCAGGCAGCCTGGGGAAGGGTCTACGCTTCCAGGGACTGTGTACAGTGGAAGTCGCCGGCCCCCGGGTGCCACCATCGCTGAACACACCCATGCCCCTGGGGGCTTTGCTTCTCGACAGCAGTCGGGTGTCTGCCCTCGGCAGCTCCAGGTCACCGGGGAGAAGGATTTTCCCTGGGCCGCGGAGGCGTTCCGGGGGGGCCTGAGTGGACGTGTCAACAGGGAGCCGGCGGAGCGCCCTAGGCTCGTGCCCGGGCTTTGTGCTGGCGCTGGGACTGCGCACTTCCTCCATCCGCCCCGCCACTCTCCCATCTGTCCCCGTGTGCTCCAGAGGAGGTGGCACCTGCACGGGGGTGCAAGGCGCAGGGGAGGACCCTGGTCTTGCAGGCCCCGAGGTGGGGAAGGTGGCCTAGAGGGTGGGGCTGGAGTGTGGCTAGGTGGCGGGGGGCCAGAGGGGCTGGTGTGCCCTGCGCCAGGGTGAGGGGCACAGCCGGGGATGCCGTGGCACAGCAGAGTGGCAGGATTGGCCTGCGGTGCCCGCTCGCCCCTGGGGCCCAGTGGCTTTCAGCTTCTTCCCCTCCAAGAAGCTTTTCTGTCTGTTCTCTCTCCCCCTGGGGGGCAGCCACTGTTTAGGTGCTGATTTAGCGCCTGGCCTGCTGGTGCCCAGCGGAGGCCAGAGCTCCCGCCTGGCAGTGGGGCGGCGCCAGGCTCGGGAGGGAAGCATGACCACAGTGGCTTCCGGCACAGGCTGGTAAGGCTGGGCATGGCGGTCACCCCGCTCCTCCTCTGGTGCTGAAACACACCCTAAGGTACAGGCGACCCGCACGCGCCCACCTCCAGTGCACCCCGGCTGGTGCTTGCCCAGGACCCCAGCTGGAGGCTTGCCAGCTTCCAGGCGTGCTCAGCAGGCACACGGCTCCCACCTGCCCTCGCCAGACCTCAGTGCCCAGGTGAAAAACAACCCTGCCGGCCGCACCGGAGAGGGCACCGAGCCCTTGGCCACAGGAGAGGTCCCTGGCGTTGGCTACAGCCCCCGGGCAGCCGCAGGCCGCCTGAAGGAACGGTGAAGCAGACCCCGCCAAGCAGGGCCATGGGGCTCCACTTGGCACACGGGCGCAGGGTCCCCACAGCCCCAGGGCCGGTGGCGTGGCCAGGGGCATAGAGAGGCAGTCGCCGCCGGGCATCCAGGGAAGGGTGGCGCCGTGGGCTCCGACCCCGCCGGGCCCAGGCCCAGGACCCCGCGCCACCTGGCTGAGCTGGGGGGTGGGAGGGGCCGCCTGCTGTGCTCTCCTGGTGGCTCAGCCCCTACAGCAGCCACAGCCCACACGAGCCCGCCCGGCCACCATCCCCCTCCGTGGGCCTCGGCCCCCAGTCCCACGGCCGGCACGATGGAGAGGGCCGCCCGCTGGGGCTCCGGGCAGCGTTGCAGGGCAGGGAGGGCTCCTCCCCGTGCCTCGCCCGCCACTTCCCAACCGTGAGCCAGGGTGGGCACTGCTGCCACAGGGGCGCCCCTCAACCCACCCCCACGCCACCCCTGCCCTCTGCCTGCCGGCCCTGCCCGCCCAGCCTCGCCAGCTTGGAGACAGGGCCGAGGCGGTAATCAGGAGCCCACACATGGGCCTGGAAAATGACTGCTCCCTGGGCTTTTGTTCGCACTCATTATTCTGGATGGTTCTTTTTTTTCCCCCCAAGACAGAAAAATGACATTTTTAATATGTGGAATTTTTTTTTTAAAGAAAAGCAATACATCGGAGACTTTTATTGTCAATAAGCTCTACCCTTTAAACGAGTTATCTTAGTTTCTGCTCCGGGTATTTTAATTGGAGATTAACGGCTGTTAAAGAGCGTACACCTTGAGGGACTGGGTGTCCAGAGCAGTCAAATTCAGCTCCGGCCCGGGGGGCCATGCCCCGTGCCCTCCCGCCCTTCCCTGGCCTCAAGGGCTGCCTGGTGGGGCAGCCGTCCCTGAAGGACGAGACCACCCTGGCCACAGCCTCCCTTCAGCAGGGGGGAGTGGGCGAGGGGGCCCAGCCCCTGCCCTGGGGCGCCCCAGCCCCCCAGAGGGGCAGAGGAAGGTCCTGGAGGTTGGGGGCTGCGCAGCCCTTGGTGCCACCCCAGCAGCACTCTTCACAGCAGGCCCCTTGCCTGGGCCAGGCTCTGGCCTTCGGGCACCCAGGAAAGAAAAAGCAAGACCCCATCCACGCACCACCCGCGCAGTGCCAGGAACTCTAACTGCGCTGTTCTCGCCCCACGGCCCCGTTCAGGCTGGTATGTGTTGGACGTGAGGATGCCGGAGACCAGTCAGGGAGCCAAGGTCCCCTGCTCCCCTGAGCAGCCCGGGAGGAAGCGCCTGGCACCCGAGGCCCCGCCCAGCTCTGCAGGTGCTCTTCCTCTCCATCCTCCCGTGAAGGCTCAGGCTCTTAGTCCTGAGAGAAGGAGGAAGGGGAAGGACTGGTGCCGTGCACAAGGCCCTGTGGCTAGGAAGCGGGGACGGGAAGTGGAGGCCAGCACCTGCCACCGGGCCAGCGCGGCTCACCTGGCCTGACACCTGCCTCAGGTGGCACCAGCCCTCTGGGTCCCCGCCCTGGTCCTGGCTGCTGGGACTGTGTGGATTCCTACCGGGCCTGCGCCAGGGAGACCCTCTGCCTGTCCCCACTGCTCCAGCGAGGCCAGACCGCGCCTGGCCCACGCGCCGGCCTTCTGAGTCCACAGTGCCGTCCCTGCAGCCGCTGAGCCCGGGAGCACGGCCCTCCCCCGAAAGCTTCTGATCCCAGCACCTCCCACCCCCACCCAGCCAGCCTGCCCCTCCGGCCTCGGGACGCCCCGGGCCCCACCCGCCTGCCTGGGGCTCCTTCCCTCTCCCTGACACTTTCACCTGCTTTTAACGGTTACATGTGTCCACGTCCCATCTCCCTTACAACGCCTGTGGCAGAAGGGAGAAAAGGGAAGTGAAGGAAACGCTGGCTCTGGCCTGGGTCGGACCTGGGTTCAGGTTCTGGAGCTGCACTCGCCGGCCGCCTGCCCAGCCCAGCCTGCTCCCTTGCAGCCTCAGCCTCCCACCTGCACGCAGCCTGGGTCAGCCCCTGCCTCTCTGGGGAGGACGCTCTCTGTCCAGCACAGGCTGGGTGGGCCGGGGGTGGGGGGTACCTGCAGGTCCCCCAGGGGGCTTGGCCAGCCCCATGCTGATGGGGACCCAGTACCCGGGCCCCTGGCCGGGCTCGAGAGCGGCACACCTGGCCACGGTCAGTGTTGTGTCGTAGCGCCTTCTGGAGGCGGGGCCTGGCTGCCATCGTCATTGTCGCTGTCCCAAACAAGGCATACACCACGGCACGGAGCACAAAGACACCCCCCCCCCACCGGCGTCAGCCGCCCGGGTCTCGGCATGCAGGCCCACAGCACCTCCGTGGGCCCCCATGCCGCTTGCCCCAGGCCAGTCCCAGGCCAGGGCGCCATCCCCTGGCCGTCTCCAGGCCCGGCTGAACAGCCTCCGTGTTCGAGGAGCTGAGTAGAGCGTGGCTTCAAGGGGCCCGGGCATGTGCGGGGTGTGTCCAGCGCTGGGCGAAGCGTGGTCGCCGTGGGCCCGAGCGGCAGGCCGCCCTCAGCGGCTCGTCCAGCAGGCCCAGCAGCGGCTCGTCCAGCAGGCCCGGCGCCACCCCCAGTTCCCTGGAGAGGAACCTGGGCCCGCCCTCTGGGGCTGACGAGCAGGGGCTGCTGGGGCCTCACCTCGCTCCACCCCCAGCTGTCTGGGTGACCTTGGGCAAGTCGTCTCCTGTCCCCGGGCCTCAGTTTCCACATCTGAACAACCGACAGGGTGGTAGTGTACCTACCCGCGTGAGCTGCATGGAAAAGTGGCCTGTGCTGGGCAGGAGCATGGTGAGCCCAGGCTTTTAGGGGCAGTGGCGCCCTGACTGGGGGGCATGCGGGAGTTGGGGGCCTTGGGGACCCAGTCCAGGGCGCAGCCATCAAGGGCGCAGCCATCAAGGGCGCAGCCTCTGGCCTCACCCCATCCCACCTCTGTGACCGTGGGTCAGGTACACAACAGATGCGTACCTCGGTTTCCTCATGTGTAGATGGAGCTGTGGAGCGCAGGTGAAACCCCGGGGCCGTTCTACAGGAAGCGCCTAGACCCGTGCCTGGCACATAGCAAGGGCACAATGGAGAGCTGTGATCGCTGGTGCCATTCCCGCTGTCACCGAGCCTGGCTGGCGCCCGTCTGCGGGACAGCAGGCCAGGCCTGCCTCAAGCTAGTCAGCGTTCTTCCCTCAGCCCTCCTTGCCCCTCGGGCAGTGCTCAGGGTCAGGCAGCGGCCAAGCCCAGCAGCCCAGGCCCACCTCGGTCACCAGTGCCCCGCCCCCCAGGGCACCCAGACCACAGAGGCAGCAGCGGCCTCATCACAGCCTGGTCCAGCCCACGCCACCTGGACTGGGAGACTCCCGCGGCGCGCAGAGGCCCCACACCAGGTCCTGTGCCCCTGCCTCTTGCCCACCCCTGCTCCTCTGTCCCCTGCCAGAAGCAGCAGGGCCTGGGGGGGCCGGGCACCGCGGTCAGACTCGGGGCTGCAGCAGGAGGGCGGTTTTGTAAAACCCCAGGCCTGAGTGCAGGTCCCAGCTCCACTGTGGACAGCGGCGCAGCCCCGGGCAAGGCCCTTGAGCTCCCCGAGCCTGTAGAGGAAGGTCCGCGGGGTGGGACAGGACCTGGCTGTGCACGGGCAGCAGTTAGCTGCTGCTTTCCTTTTGTGTCTGACCTGTGTCACTCAGTGGGTGTCTCCCAGGTTCATCCACGTGGTTGCGTGTATCAGAACGTCATTCCTTTTCAAGGCCAAATACAGTCCACTGTACAGATAGACCGCATTTTGTTTACCCGTTCTTCTGTTGATGGATACCGGGTAGCTTCCACCTTTTAGCTTTTGCGGATAATGCTTCTATAGACATTGGCATACAAACACCTACCGAGCCCCTGCTTTCAGTTCTTCAGGGTACGTATGAAGCAGCGGGATTGTCAGGTCATATAGTATTTACAGTTTCCTGAGGAACCACCAAACCATTTTCCACAGTGGCTGCATCATTGTACGTTGCTGGTAGCAATGTATAATTAATTGTTATAATGTATAATGTGTAAGCATTCCTAGTTCTGCACATCCTCACCAACCTTACTTTGCTTATTTTTTATATAATAGCCACCCTGGTGGGTGTGTGGTGGTATCGCCCTGTGGGTGTGCGGTCTATCTGTACAGTGTACTGTATTTGGCCTTGAAGAGGAATGACGTTCTGATACACGCAACCACGTGGATGAACCTGGGAGACACCCACTGAGCGACACAGGTCAGACACACCCCTGATGGCTAAGGTGTTGGACGTCTTTCCCTGTCCTTGCTGGCCATTTGCAAGCCTTCTTTGGGAAAGTGTCTATTCAAGTCCTTTGCCCATTTTTAAAATTGGATTATGTGTGTTTTTATTGTTGATTTGTAGCTATCCTATATATATTCTGGATATTAAACTCAGACCAGATATATGGTTAGCAATTACTTTCTCCCACTCTGTAGGTTGTCTTTTCACTTTCTTGATAGTGTCCTTTGATATGCAAAAGTTTTAAACTTTGGTGAAGTTCTTTTTATCTGCCTTTTCATTTTTACTTAGCTTTTGGTATAAAATCTAAAACTTTATTGCCTACTGAGTCCTGAAGATGTTTTCTTATGTTTTCTGGTAAGGGTTTTATAATAGTGACTTTTATATTTAGGTTGTTGATCCGTTTTGAATTAAGCTTTGTATATTGTGTAAGGTTGGGGTCCTCCTTTGCAAGTGGATGTCCAGTTTTCCCAGCACCTTTTACTTTAAGAGACCATTCTTTCCACCAGCAAATGGATTGGCACCCTGGACAAAAGTCAGGTGGCCGTACAGGTATGGGTTTATTTCTGGAACTCTTGGTCTGTATCTTTATGCTGTTTTGATTACTGTGACTGTACAAAGCTTTGAAATTGGGAAGTGTGAGACCTCCAACTTTGGTTTTTCTTTGCCAAATTGATTTGCCTGTTCCAGGCCCCTTGCAATTCCATATGAATATGAGGATCGACCTTTCAATTTCTACAAAAAAAAATCCTGCTGGAATTCTGATAGGAATTGCATTGAAACTGTAGACCACTTTGAGTAGTGTTGACATCATAGCAATATTTAGTCTTCCTATCTATGAACATGGGCTATCTTGCCATTTATTTAGGACTTCTTTGATTTCTTTCAGCAATTTCGTAGTTTTCAGTGTACAAGTCCTTCACCTCCTAGATATTTCATTCTTTTAGGTACTATTGTGACTAGAACTTTTAAAAGACTTCCTAAATGGAATTTTTAAAAATTTTCCATTTCAGAATATTCTTTGCTGGTGTTTAGAAACACAACCAATATGTGCATGTTAATCTTGTAGCCTGCAGCGTTGCTGAATTTGTTAGTTCTAGTAGTTTTCTTAGGAGTTATTTAGGATTTTCTATAGAGACAATCACGTCACCTATGAATCGAGATAGTTTTACATCTTCATTTCTGATTTGGAATCCTTTTTTTTCCTACCCTAATCACTTTGGTAAGGAATTCTAAAACAAGGCTGCTTCTTCCAGATCTTAGAAGGAACGCTTTCAGCCTTTCCTCTCAAATACAGCGTTAGCAATGGGCTTTTCATAAATGCTCATATCATTTTGAGAACGTTACCTTCTATTCCTTTTTTTTCCCCCTGATCATGAAAGGGTTTTATGAAACACCTTTTCTGCATCATTTGAGATGATCACATGCTTTCTTCCCTTCATCCTGTCACCTTGGTATATTGCATTGATTGATTTTCTTATAGTGAGCCATCCTTGCACACTTGGGATGAATCCCACTTGCATGCTTTTAAAATGCTGTTGGATTCAAGTTGTTCGTATTTCATTGAGGATTTTTGCATCTGCATCCACGAGGGCCCACCCGCAGACTTTTTCCACATTGCTGAAGCTCGGCCAGCTGGAGTCAGCTCGGCCAAGCTGAGGAAGGGCAGCTCTGCTTTGTGTGGGGGAAGAGGCTCCCAGTGCCCATGGAGATGTCCTGAGCGAGTCCAGTCCTGTACCCCCTCCCTGTCCCTTTCCTCCCCCACCCCAAGGCCTTTGCAAACAAGCCCCCATGGACTGACTGGCCCGGAAAAGCCTGCCCGGCCATTGGGGGAGGATTAGGAGCCAGGAAGGCAGCAGTGAGCTCTGACCTGCCCTCCAGGCCCCCAGGACAGAGCCAGCCATCAGGGCCTGCCACGCTGCAGCTAAGAGGGTGTGGGGCAGGCAGGGCACCAGCGATGCCCTCCTGGAGCCGCCCAGGCCGCCCCCAGGCAGCCACACATCTCCTGGCTCGCGGAGGCCACGGAGCCCCTCCCCGGCCAGGCACCGGGGACACCGGGCGTGTTCTCCAGCCGCTGCCCTGGGTGCTCCTCCGTAATGACAGGGCTCTGGCCACGGGGCAGCTGTGGAAATCTGGGTCTCCTGGGAAGGCTTCACCAGCCACTGAGCCTTTTGCTGGGGAGACTGGAGTGGGACTTTGCCCCCGAGTAGAGAGGCCAGTGGAGGGCTGAGGGCCGGCAAGTGAGAGGCAGGGCCAGCGATGATGCGGGGAGAAACCACCAGGGCCCAGGCCAAGGGCCAGCAGGGGCGGCCCCCGAGGGGCTGCTGGAGGAATTGGGATCCCTTCCTCAGGGGTTGTGAGCCACTGCTGCATTCTGAGCTGGGAGGGACGACCAGGTTGTTTGTTCTAGAAGGATCTCTGTGGCAACAGTACCAAGGGCAGCTCAGAAGGGGCCGGGGCTGGCAGGCAGGGGCTCCTATGGCCACTCTGGTATGAGAGCGGCTGGCGCTGGTGCAGAGGGCAGCGCACGCGGCCCCCACTCGGGGGACCAGTTGAGGCTCTGCCCCGGCCCGGGTCCCCGGCCGCACGCGGGCAGCCCACACCCCTCTGAGGGAGGCCTGGCGGACCGAGTCCCCACGCCTCAGTTTCCCAGCGGTGACAGGAATTTCAAGAGGCCAGGTCTGAGGAGGCCCCACATTCCAGCCTCGCCTCCACTGCACAGGGCGGGTCTCGATCCCGGCTTCACAGGCGAGAGCGTGGGGCCGGAGCCCTGGCCGCGACCTGCTGAGGGACGCGGGCACTGGCGGGGATGTGGCCGGCCCACACGCAGAGCCCAGGCCGCTTCCAGAGGAGTCGATGACAAAACCTGCCTCCCTTCACGCCCCCCTTCCCTGTGATAACTCACCTTCGTCTCCTTCTCAAGACCAACTCATTTCCTGCCGATTTCAGAAAGGTTTTGTTTTCTGTCTTAAAAAAAAAATCCTTCCCTCCACGATGCGCCGGTTTTTCCCTCCCCCACGCACCCCCGGCCCCCCAAGCCTTAAAATCCATTATAATTTCAATTTACACGGTGTGGGAAAGATTGTCGCCAAGTGTCCTTTTTTGTTTCTGAAGAATTCACCGTTGCTGTTAAGAAGCTTAATGTAAATTAAAGGAGGAATTAGGCAACATTAAGACATCAAAATGCGGGCGCGTGTGCTCCCGTGCCCACCGCTTCCTGCGCAATCAAAGGGGCACGTGGAGCCGTCAGGCGCGGGCTCGGGACCCTCAGCGGAGAGCACGTCCCATCAAGGGCCCATTCTGTCCCCGCCTCCTCCTAATTCCCTTTGTTGCGGGGACAGTGAGGTACACGTCTGATAAAAACTTAATCGCCTTATCTTTTTCAAGCAAATTGCATCTCTGTTTACATACGGTATCCGTGGCAGGAAGAGACAGGAGGGAAAACCAGGAAGCGGCCCACGCTGGCAGCCGCTGCAAACAGCTCGAGCGGGCTGGATTCAGGAGCCCGAGCCTCCAAGGAGAAGGTCTGAGGACCTCCAAGGCCAGCACAGAGGGCTCGGGGAGGCGGGAGCCCGTGGCCCGTCCCGGGGGTGCTGCCTTCCTGGGGCATCACCGGACTCGCGCCGACCGCCCAGCCTGGCCCTCAGACCCCGGCCCGGCCTTCCTCCTCATAAACCTGCCGCCGCCCGCCCTCGGCCTCCTCAGGCCCAGCAGGCCCGGAGCTGGCCTGCACTGGCACCAAGCCTATGGCGGCTGCGTGGTGCCCTTGACCGGCCACAGGGCACAGGCCGGGCAGGTCACCGCAGCCGGGCACGCGCGGGGCCCCGTGTTAGACAGTCGCCCGCTCTTGTCCATTCTCCCTCCCACTTCCGCCCCTCATCTGCCCATCCTTGCCCCTTGCCTCGGCCTCGGCCACAGCCCAGGCAGACCTGTCCCAGGGCCACAGTGCTGCCCCCTGGCCTCCCGGGACCCCTGGGAGCTAGAGAGGGGCTGCTGCGTGGACGGAGGAGCCAGAGACCACTTCTCCAGAGGAAGTTCCTTGCTGCAGCCCAGCAGGTGATGGGGGCAGTCACCTCCTCTGGACAGTCCTCCTGCTCACAGGCCCACCCCTCTTGTCGCTCCAAGGCCCTCCAGGGCCACGCGCCCCTGGCCGTCGCCATGCCGTGGCCAGCTTGGCTGCCGGATGCTGACCCCAACGCGAGCCCGGCCCCTGCTCGGCTCCCTCTCTGTGCGGTAACTCCAGCCCCCCCAGAGCTGCTGGTGACTGGGGTGGGAAGTGCGGCAGAGCCTGGAGTTGGCCGCCGGCCCCAGGGGGCTGCCGGGGGGCGCTGACCCCACGCTGCTAGCAAGGGTCAGTTCCTGCCAGGGGGCGCAGGCCGCCCACCAGCGTGGAGGCTTCCAGTCTGGCCCTGGACTTGAAAGCGACGCCAGCCATCAGAGGCCACCAGAGGCCTTTGATGGCCGCCCCAGCTGGGGCTTGGGAAGCAGCCACACTCCCCGCATTCTTCCCTGATTACCCTGCCCGCGAGCCCCCGTGCAGCCAGCCCATTGTGCCCTTGTGTGGGCTGGGCCCTGGGAGCGCGTTCCCAGGGAGCGCCCGGGTTCCCAGGGAGTGCCTGGAGCAGCCTCACCCCAGGGGCACGGCAACCCCCCCCAGCCCGGGGTCTGGGGCTCGCCAGGAAGGGGGGCAGGGATTCGGGAGGAAGGGAAGGGGCGTGGCGCCGAGATCCCCATTCGCCCTGAGCCCGCCTTCCAGGTGGGGAGCCCACAGCTCCACCTGGAGAGGAGGGCAGGCGCGGCGGGCAGGGGTGCCCGTGTGTGTCCGTGTGTGCCGGGGGCCTGCAGGCCGGTCTCTGCTGAAACGTCTCCCCTTCGCCCCCTGCAGCCCTGGGCAGCCCATCGTGTTCCCCTCCAGCAAACGCCCCGGAGCCCCGGGCACCCGCCTGGGAGCGGAGGGAGACTCCCTAGTGGGGAGACAGGCGCAGAGAGCGAAGGCAGCGACGTGAGGGGCGGGGGACAGGACGCTTTCCCGAGAGTCCGGGAAGGGCACGCCAGGCGGGAGCGGCCTGTGCCAACGCATGAGCGCGCGGAGCCTCGCTGGACTTGGTGGCTCCGAGAGCCGTCCGCGGGCTGCGCAGAGAGACCTCACCCAGGGGAGGCCCCCGCTGCCCCCCGCCGACGCCCACAACGTCCCGCAGGTTCCAGCCACGCCGCCCTGGGGCGAGCACTGGGCCTCCTCTGGGCCTGGGACCGAGCCCCGGTGGCCAGGCTGGTGGACCCAGATGTAGCCATCCCCTCCGGAGTAGGGCCAGCCAGGACGGAGGCGGGAAGTGGGGAGAGGAGGAGGAGGGACGCGGTGCTCGGCGCCCCCTCCACACGCCGCCTTCCCGGCCTGGCCCTGCGTCGAAGGCTCTGTCGGGCTCTTCCAGCACTAACAGGACTCCTCCTTCTGGACGACACGGGGCACGGTGCTGTCTGATGCTGGGACATGGCCTGGCTGCCGCCGTGACCGCTGGGCCCGGAGCTGCCCCAGGCTTCCCCCGCCTCGAGAGCCCCAGAGCAGAGCGGTGTCTCTGCCTCTTACCGGCGGCCCCGCGGCCCCGTGCTGAGCCGACGCCCCGGCCGGGCCTCAGATCGCTCATTGGGGCTCTCGGCGCCGGCCCTCGCGTGTGTGCGCCAGGCGCACGGTGGTGGGTTGGTGGCCGGGAGGGAACCGAAGGGACCAGGCCCTTGGCGCCCAGCGACCTGTGGCCCCACGAGCCTCCGCCATGCCCGCCGCAGCCCCCCCAGAGTCTCCTCGGCCTGGAAACTTTCCCACCGGGTCCTCAGGTGGCCCGGCCCCCCGCCCTGGCCCCGGCTCTGGTGTCCTTCCTCTGTCCCCTCCAGCCGCCTTGCCAGCTTGCCTCCTCTTTGCTTGTTGCCGTCTGTCCCTTATGGGTATCTAACAGGGCATCCAACCTTTGCCTTCCCCACCCCCGCAAGGGCCCAGGGCACCCAGTAATTCTCTCAAGTAAAAGGCACAGGAGGTGGTTGGAAGAGACCCACGGGGGGCCAGGCCGTGCCAAGGCTCTGCTGGGCGAGCGGCACGGTCCCTGGCCTGCCCCTCGGCCTCCGGCCCCCCCACGAAGCTCTTCACCCTCCCCTTGCCACTTCGCTCGGGGAGAAAGCGGCCACGGGGGAGGTAAAGCTGCCTTCTAATGACACCACCGCAAATCCGAGCAGCCCCACAGCCCCTGGGGCCAGGTCTCCAGACCAGCCCTGCAATGGTGGGAGGCCAGCAAGCCCCCAGCTCAGGAGAGCCCGGAGGGCCCGTGCTCGCCAGCGCCAGGTAGATCTTCTGGCTGTGCCCGAGCTGGGCGACGCGAGGCATGCACTGTGTGTAAGGAGAGCCGCGGCGGCGAGGTGAACAACGATTGGGCCACGCCTGTCTCCAGCCCACGGAGACGCCGCCAGGGAGCCCGGGCCCTGCCGCCATCAGACCTCCTGGCACCAGAGCGAGACGAGCGCCTGGGCCGTGCCAGGGTCTGGTGCCAGCCTCTGCAGAAGGAAGTGCGGGCCAGGGCCAGGGCTTCTAATACCTGCAGGCCCAGTGGCGCTGCAGGGGACTGGCCTGGGCCATTTCCAGGCCGCTGCCGCCACCCCCAGCCCCGGCCCCAGCCCCACAGGAGGTGACCGCCTGGGTGTGGAGCCTGCAGACTAGAGCCAGGGCGGCCCGGACCTTGGGCCGTGGCTGCCCAGGCACAGGAGGCTCGTCTGCTCTCCCTCGCGGTGCGGCAGTGGGCAGCGTTGTTTCCTGCTGCTTCCAGAAGCCCCCTGGCCCCTGGAGCCCCGCTAGACCGGTCACATGTCCTGAGGGCTGCCCAGGGGAGTAGAGATGGCGGGCAGCGTCCTTCAGCCTGTGTGCCCTGAACAGCCTGCAGGGAAACGCGTCCTCTGTGGCACGGGGCGGACCCTCGCATCTGCCCGGTGACTGCGCAGAGGAGCCCGAGTCGGCCCCGCGTCATCCCCCCCGGCGTCTGCGAGCTGCAGGGCCAGGGTCAGTCTGTCGCAGAGCCTGCATTCCTCCTCAGAGCCATTCTTGAAACTCACTGAGAAAGTGGGTCCCTCTCGTGAATGGGGGGGGGCCTGGTAGCTGGCATTTGCCGTCAGGTGTGGCGTTCAAATCCCAGCTCTTGCCAGTACGTCGTGGGGCCTCGAGCGAGCCTTGCTGCTCCAGGCCTCAGGTCCTCTGCACAGTGAAGGGCTGCCAGCATCTTTCGCAAATGCGCAATGAGGGCCTGAGGTCAGAAATGGCCACCACCCCATGCTGTCCACCGGCCCAGTGCCCCCTCTGGGTGAGATGCGGTGCTCCCCGTGTCTTTGATTGCCTGAGCTCCCTCGCTGTCCTCTCGGGGAGAATCATGCCCGGGCAAGCTGGAGAACGGGAGGCATCCTCGAGTGCTGACAGGCGCGGGGCAGGCTGCACCGGGAGGGCACCGGGCTCCTTCGGCCTTGTGCCTCCACCCGGCTGCCCGCCTGCCCTGACCCTCGAGCCTCTCAGGACAGGCTAGCAGGGTACCCTCTTGGGGTGGACAGAGCCATGCCAGGCACCCCCCCAGCTTGGCATGCCCCGCCCTGGGTGGGTGGGCCGCATCCCAGGCTGCCCCCATGCTGGTCTCGCCTCGGCCACGCCCCAGCCCGGCGGTGCCCTCCCGCCAGGAGCCCCGTGGGGCCTGCCCGCTCTTTGTGGCTCGCAGAGGCCAGCCCGACGAGCCCAGCCCTCCCAGGAGGTCCTTACCGATGAAGTCCCAGCGCAGGCCCTGGGAGCCCAGGCCTAGGGGGAGCCCAGCCTGAGTAGGGGAGGTGGGCACTCTTGGGCCGAGGGCCAGCGCTCATTGAGGCCCATCGTGTGACAGGAGCCTGGGAAGGGCCGGGGCTCAGCGGGGCCTGTGGCTGGGGGCAGGGGGGCAGCAGGGCCCCAGCCCGCTGAGCCCGGGGTTGTGGCACGGCGGCTTACAGCGGCCCGGTCCAGAGCCACCAGCAGAGCCTGGCGCAGAGGCAGCTGGCGGGCGTGGGGCCTGGGTGCTGTCCACAGAGCTCGGCTCATTAGCGCAGGGAGCCTCGGTCCAGTGTTAGGGCAGGGGGAGCGGGGGGGAGAGGGCAGGGGCATTGCAGGGGGGCGGCTGGTATGGACCCAAGCGGTGGAGGCGGGCGCCGTGGCCAGGCGTTTCAGAGAAGGTGGAGAGCGGGCAGAGGGGCGGGTGGCCTGGCACGGCTAGGACGGGGCTGCCGAGGCGGGTGGGGGGCGTGGACAGGGTCGGGTGACGCAGCTGCCTCTGTGCCCCGCAGGTGGCCTCAGCCCCGAAACCAGGAAGCTGCTGACACCGGCCATGAAGAAGCGGGGCCGGGCAGGCCGCGCAGGCGAGGCGGCGGCGGAGGAGGAGGGCGCGCGGCCCGAGCCCGGCCCGCCCGTGGCGCTCAGCCTGTCCTTCAAGCGCTACATCTTCGACAGCGACAAGCGCATGGTGCAGTCTCCCTGAGCAGGCCCGCAGCGCCCCGCCCCTGCGGCAGCCCGGGCCACGCGCCCTGCCGGGGGACACGGGGTCACCCTCCTCACCCAGGCCCCGCCGGGGGCGCCAGCCGCCCTCCTCACCCAGGCCCCGCCAGGCCCGGGGCCACAGCAGGAGGGCACTGGAGGCCGACGTCGGGCCCGCCTGCCCCCCGCGCTGGCACAGCGCAGCTGCCAATAAACGCCCGCGGCCCATCGAGCTTGCTGCTGTCCTCTCTCTCTGGTTGGGATGCGGGGAGGACCCCAAACTTGGAACCCCGTGGGGGAGGGGGTGCTCAGGGCGCCCGGTGTCTCCTGGGGCCTGGAGGGGGCGACTGTGGGGTTCTGGGGGAGTCGGGCCCAGGGTGGGTTCCACGTGGCCTGAGTCGGTGGGGGGGGGCAATGGGGGTGCTGGGGAGCAGGAGCACCCCGCATGTCAGGAATTAGGCAGGGACAGGCGGGGGAGAGGGGCCGGGGCTGCTGAGAGGCGGGGGCCAGGGGTCCCCGCCTGCAGCCCCACGCCAGGGGCCGGGCATCCCTCCTCCCAGGGCGAGGTGCCCTAAGCCAGGGCCCCCGGCCCCCCAGGCCCACCCGCCCCCAGGCCCCTCCGTCTGCCGCTCAGCAAGGGGTGGCATGGGGGCCAGCCAACGGAGGGGATGGAAGCTTTTAAGGACGTGTGCCGGCCGACGGTCCAAACGGCCTCTCTCCAGCTCCAGGCAGACACAGGGCCTCCCTTTTATCCCATTAATCAGTGCATTAGGCTTTAATCTGGGGGGAAATGGCCTTGAAAATATTAACAGGGGCAGGCTGTGATGCAGTGGTTGGGGGTTGTTAAGGCCCAGAGCCGGAGGCCGAGAGGAAGCAGAACGCGACACCCACAAGCCTAATTCAAGGCCCTAGACGGTGGGCGTGATGCCGCCTTCCCAGCAGCCTTCACGTGCCCAGCCTTCCCCGGGGGACATCCAGGTGAGGGCAGGGAGTGGCCGGGCTGGGGGCCCTTGGTTCTGATTTCGGCCCCCTCGGCAGGGACCCCGTGGAGAGGGCAGAGGCCCAGGGCTTGCTCAATTGACGTTGGCTGCCACTGCGGGGTGCGGCGCTGCTGGTCAGCTCAGCTCCACGCCCATGTGTCAAAGAGGGACCCATGTAGGGGCTGCCCCCAGCACACAGCACCCCTGCTGCCACCCGAGGGAGTGCCCGCGACAATTACCTGCAGCAGTCCTCCCCTCCTCTCGTTCAACCTGCAGCCAGCCCTGCAGTCGGAGCTCTGCCACTCTCTCACCAGTGGGAGACTGAGGCACAGAGAGGCCCTGTCCCCAGCCCCAGGCCACTCTGCCCGCAGGAGGCGCAGAGCCCTGCTGGAGCCCAGTGCCAGGCCATGTTGCTGTCTGCTGGGCACTGGCCCTGCACTGGCACCCCACGGTGGCGGGGGTCCTTCACAGACGGGGCGGCTGCCAGGAAGGCGCCGAGCTCGGGTCGGAGCTCAGCTCCCGGAACAGCTAGCCCACCCGCCAGTCCTCAGGCAGTGGGGGAGGCCCGAGAGCCCCTCCCCAGCCGCGGGGGTGGGGGGAGACCAGCCCCTCCCTCCCTGACAGGCTGGTGGCGTCAACGAGGGTCCCTGCACATGGGGCCTGAGCAGGACCTGGCCTGCACCCCCGTGTGACCAGTGCCCTTTCTGCACCCCGTCTCCTCGTTCCCCAGGTAGGGCAGTGCCCAGTGGAGCCCCTGTGAGGGCATAGAGTGGGTGCTCGGTCTCTCAGTGGGAGCTAAGTCGGGGGCATGTTGGGGAGCACACGGGGTGGGCGCCGGTCCGGATGGCTTTGGTGCAGATTCTGGCCCCCTGGCTAGCTATGTGACCTTGGGCAAATTCCCTATCCCCTGTGCCTCAGTTTCCCCATCTACAAGATGGGGAGAATGAAAGCAGCTGCCCCGTGGGGTTGCTCTCAAAATGGACAAGTTCCCCAGGAAACCAGCTTTGCACAGGACTGGCCTGGGCAAGCGTTCGCCTGGCGATGGCCATCATGGGGGGCAGACCTCTTCCCTCCTGCCCCAAGAGGTGGGGGCCTAAGCACCCTAGCAAGGCCGCATGCTGGCCATTTCTTCCCAGGGCCTTGGCAAGGACCCCAGGTCCACCCTCGCCCCTCTCCCCTTCTCTCACTTGAAGACAACACTTCTCGTAGCCCAGGGAAGGAAGTAGGCTCCCGTGGAGGAAACTGAGGCACACAGGGGGAGGGAGCGGCCCGGGACCACGCCGCAGGGAAGGGCAGGCCCCGCCCAGCTCCCCCGCGCCTCCGGGCCTCTCCGGGCCCCTCCGGGCGCGCGGGCTGAGCACGCCCCAGGAGAGGCCTCTATCGGGCCTGGCATCGGAGGAAACCCGAGCACCCATGAGCCGGGCCGGGCCCGCGGCCTTTGAAGGCGGAGGCCGGCCCGGTGGGCGGGAGTGGAGCCAGGGCCCCCACGGTGTTGGCAGGGCCAGGACGTGGCCGTGCGTGTCCGGCAGCCTCAGCGGCGGCCGGGGGCATCTCGGAGCACAGGCCCCCCACCCCGTCCCTGCTGCCCCTGCCCCGGGTGTCCCTGGCCTCTCAGGGTGAGGCCCCAGCCCTCAGCCAGCCGTGCCCTGGGGCTTCGGGAAGAGGGGCGGGGTGCCTGCGTGAACCCGCTGGCTCTCGCGCCCACCGAGGGGACGCCCATTTGTAGGTGGCTAAGGCGACTGAGGCTCGGCCAGCCGCAGCTCAGGACAACTGGGATCGGGCCCACTCTGGACTGCCCCCCGGGGCTTCCGGGTGTCCTCGGAACCGAGGGTCCTCCGGCCCTGCCTTGCGCTGAGGGGTGGGTGGGGCGGGGCGGCTGTGCCCACCCCAGCAATGAAGTCATGAGGTCCTGGGCCGGGCGGGAGGGGCAGCCAGATTGGCAGGTCCCCAACCAGGGGCTAATGCGCCCGCCACAAGATAAGGCTTATCTGGCAATGTCCCTGGAACTGAGACTCTGATGGAAACAGGCTCCTGGGTTAATATATTTTTGATAGATAAAGCCTCGTAAAGGGGAAGGCCTGGGGGCTGGCGGCCTGGCGGCAGGAGGGGGGTGGCTCTTGTTCTCCAGGCGCCTCTGCCCGACTGTGTGTGCACAGGCGTGTGCACGGGGGCTTCCGGTGCGTGTCTGTCTCCAGGGCGTGTCTGGCTGCGAGGCGTGTGTGTGTGTGTGCTTGTGTGGCTCGAGCATCTCCTCTGGGTCCGTGTTGGTGACACCTGCGTGTCTGCGGGTGCCGTGCAGCTCCAGGAGGCTGTGGGGGGTGGGGGTGGCCGTGCGTGTCACGTGTGCTCAGCAAGGGCCTGTCTCCGGCGTCTGTGACGCACCCACCATACGTGGGTGGGGTGAAGACACGGAAGTTGGGTCAAGTGTGCACGGTGGTGCCCCACATGTGTCCAGGAGGGGCCGTCAGGCTGGCGGGGCTTCTCCAGCCCTCGTGACATGGCAGTGGGCTCATCGCCCTGCTCTTGGGAGGAGCACGGGAGACCGGAGCTCCCAGCCAGGGCCCCGGGACGCTCAGTCCCCTCAGTCCTGCTCACGCACGGCTGGTCCTTGCCCACCAGGCAGCCTCCACGTGGGGTTCAGCCCTTGAGGGTTCCCTGCCAGAGGGGAACTAAGGCCACCCTGTTCTCGTGACCGTGCCTGTCCTCCTGTGGCTGTAACCGGCTGGAGAGGCTTCCTGCCTAGGGGCTGCCTGCGCAAGGTCTTGAAGAGAGAGTAGGAGTTTGCCAGAGGAAAAGAGGGAGAAGCTCCCAGCAGAGAAACGGCAGGAGTATCCAGCCACAGGGCCTGCAGGCGGAGGGGTGGCTCCCGGCCCCCAGAGTCCGCCCCAGCCCCAGCCCGGCTCGCTGCAAGCCTCCCCAAGGCGGCCCCAATTAGAAAGAGCAACTCGCTTTGGCTGATACTGGAGCTGAGCGGTCGTTACCCAGCGAAGCCAGCACCAGCCTGGCTGCAGGGGGAGGGAGGGGGGCCACGGCCACGGGGTGCTGGGGGGCTGGGGCTGAACCCAGCCCAACCCGCCCCCCAATTCTCAGCTCTCTGGATCTGCTCTGGGCCCCCCCCCCCCCGTTCCCTCTGCTGAGTGATGGGGGCAGGGAGACCCATGGGGGGCAGGGCCTGACTGCCTTGAAGCCCCCGAGTTGGGGGGCCGGTGTGCGGACCCTCTGCAGGGCAGGAGGGGTGCATCTAGCCTGGGGGCTGCCACGAGGGGGTCAGGGGTGGGGAGGGGCCTGGGGCTGAGGGAGACCCCGGGGTGGGTGGTGGGAGCCGAGGCGGAGGGCTGGGCCCGGGAGCCAGGAAGAGGCAGTTTGGGGAAGGTTCTGGGGTCCCGCTTCGGGACAGCCCTGGAGGCCGGGGCTAGATGTGGTCACCTCCATTCCTCAAACGCCTGCTGTGTGCCGGGGCCACTTTGGGCCTGAGTCCCAGCCGTAGTGGAACAGACCCCGCCCGTCCCAGGCTGGGAGCCAGGCCCCCCCAGGGGCAGGCAAGGAGCTTCGGGGCTGCCAGCGCCCCAGACCCCTGCCGGCACCTCCACCCCGTGCCCCAGAGCCGGGGCCTCCGTGGGGTGCTCTGCAGTGGACGCCGGGCTGGGAGGTTGGAGGCCGCAGGCCCGAGCGCCCTGCCGGGAGGTGTTGCTCAATCCCCCGCACACGCCGCCCGGGGCAGGCAGCAGTGACAGAAACGGCCATTTCCCGCGGCCGCAGCTGGGCCTCCAGATAAAGGCTGGCCTGGGGGCCACAGGCCTCGCCCCTCGGGGACCCCTGCCTGACCTCCTGCCCGCGGGGGAGGGCCAGGTCCAGCGCTAACTGCCAGCCCGCCGGGCTCCGGCCAGCACTGGGCCCCCCGCCCCGAGCACACAAACCCCCACCCGGATGTGACCCCCGTGAGGGGCGACTCCTGCCCAGAGAGGCCCGTCCATCGTCAGCTTCCCCAGCCCGCCAAGGCCCCCGGGGGCCTGAGGGGTCAGGAGGGCGGGGGGGACCCTGGGGGTGCAGGCCCTCATCTGGCGCCTTGTGCTCCTCTGCTCCCCTGCCCGCCCTGCCGCGGGGCCTGGGACTCCAGCCCTCTTCCCTCTGCCTCCGCCTCCACAGTCACCCCCTTCGGCTCAGTTCCTGCTCCGGCCACTCCCTGCTGGTTCCTGCCTGCCCCCGGGAAGGTCGGGCCTGCGCTTCCAGCCCCAGCCACAGAGCAACAGGGAAGCCTCCTGGAGAGCCGGCCGGGTGGGCAGGCGGGGGTGGGGGCGGGAGGTGGAGGTTCAGCCCGAGGCCTGGGCCTGCGGGGGGTGGCGGCCGCCCAGCCCCCTCCTCCCGCGTCTACTGTCCAGGGCCTGCTGCGGGCGCACCCTGTGTTTCTGTGCCACATCATCTCCACCTCGTGCCCGCCCCAGCAGCCGCTGCTGGCCCCCCTCACCTCTGACTCTTGAGTTCCCTTCCGGGCGAGAGTGACCAAAAGAAGCTCCTGGCTCTGGCCTTGGAAGGGCAGGTTAGTGGGGAAAGAAACCAAACCTTCCCCCAGAGCTCCAGGGAGAGGACTCCAAAGGCCAAATTTCCTGAAGGTTCCAGTGCTGGAGCCCAGACCTGGCCCCAAGGCCTCATCCTACCCTTCCCAGGTCATGACCCAAGCAAGGCCCTCTCCAGCCAGATCCTTGCCCACCACCCCCTCCACTACCACCCCTCTTATTCCCACCTCCACCATCACCGCCACCACCATCACTACCACCACCACCATCACCACCATCATCATCACCATCATCACCACCACCATCACCACCACCACCTCCACCACCATCATCACCACCACCACCTCCACCACCACCACCACCACCACCACCTCCACCACCACCACCACCACCATCACCACCACCACCTCCACCACCACCACCACCTCCACCACCACCACCTCCACCACCACCACCACCACCACCACCATCACCACCACCACCACCACCATCACCACCACCTCCACCACCACCATCACCACCACCACCACCACCTCCACCACCACCTCCACCTCCACCACCTCCACCACCATCACCACCATCACCACCATCACCACCACCACCACCATCACCACCACCTCCACCACCACCATCACCACCACCACCACCATCACCACCATCACCTCCACCACCACCATCACCACCACCACCACCACCACCATCACCACCACCACCACCATCACCACCATCACCACCACCACCACCATCACCACCACCTCCACCACCACCACCATCACCACCACCACCACCATCACCACCATCACCTCCACCACCACCACCACCACCTCCACCACCACCACCATCACCACCACCACCACCATCACCACCATCACCTCCACCACCACCACCACCATCATCACCACCACCATCACCACCATCATCATCACCATCATCACCACCACCATCACCACCACCACCACCACCACCATCATCACCACCACCATCACCACCATCATCATCACCATCATCACCACCACCATCACCACCACCACCACCACCACCATCATCACCACCACCACCTCCACCACCACCACCTTCACCACCACCTCCACCACCACCTTCACCACCACCTCCACCACCACCACCTCCACCACCACCACCATCACCACCACCACCATCACCACCACCATCACCACCATCACCACCACCACCTCCACCACCTCCACCACCACCACCTCCACCATCACCACCACCACCTCCACCACCACCACCTTCACCACCACCTCCACCACCACCTTCACCACCACCTCCACCACCACCACCTCCACCACCACCACCATCACCACCACCACCATCACCACCACCATCACCACCATCACCACCACCACCTCCACCACCACCACCACCATCACCACCACCTCCACCATCACCACCACCATCACCATCACCACCACCACCACCACCTCCACCACCTCCACCACCATCACCATCACCACCACCACCACCACCACCACCACCACCACCACCACCACCATCACCTCCACCACCTCCACCACCACCACCACCACCATCACTACCACCAAAATCACATCATCTGCACCACCACACCTCTACCATCAACATTGTTGCCACCCCCATGACCTCCACCACCATCACCATAACCCCCCACCCCACCACCACCACCATCATCTCTACACCCCCATCATCTCTTCCACCACCATCACCACCATCACCACCACCATTACCACCATTATCATGTGACCTGCTCAGATACATTTTCAAAAGACCTTTCTGGAGGATGAGCCAACAGGGAGAAGCAAGAGGGAGGTTGGCAGGTAGGAGAAGCAAGCCCAGGTGAGGGTTGAGGTCTGAACTGAGCGCAAGGTGGGTCAGGGGAGAGGAGGAAGTGAAGACAGATTTGGGGGTGATTTGGGGGGTAAAATGAGCAGACCTCAGCATTGCTTGTATATGTGGAGGAGGCCAGGGCAGGAGAAGGAACCCAGAGGACTAGCAAACTTCTGCCCACATGGGGCCCCCGCAGAGATGCAAGCCCAGCGGAAGGAGCAGGTCGGGGCACACTCCCTGAAAGAACTTGGTTCTGGATTTCTTGCGTGCACAATTCTGGAGCCCTTGGGCACTGGGGCTGGGGAGGCCTCTGCCTGGGCAGCTGCAGATGAACTTGGAGCTCAGGGGAACCATCTGGCTGGCACCCAGTGGCTAAGGAGGCCAAGGAAGACCCGTGGGGAGGGGCGGAACTGGAACAGAGAAACGGGCGCAGGACCGCGTCACGAGGAGCACGTGTTTAAGGCTCTGGCAGCAACAGAGGAGCCCAGAAAAGACAGGCAAGGAGCCCTGGGATGGAGGAGGCGGCCAGGAGGCCCAGCAGCGCTGTGTTCTGCCGCGCCAGGTGCAGGAGGACACGGCAGGGGCAGGCCCGGGGAAGGACCCGCGGGCCAGGGCCTCACGCAAGCAGCGACGCCAGCGGAAGCGGGCAGGGCCCCTCGGGGCAGGTGGGCGTGGGTGGGCGCTGGGCAGGATGCTTGGGCAATGGGTGTGGCGTGAGATGAAGCAAGCTGCTTCCTAATCAGATGTCGGAGCTAGACGATGGGGTGGCCGATAGCCGGCTATCAGCAGCATCGCGGCCGGTTCTCGGTATTCACCGAGGCGGGGGGAGCATCCCCGGCCCCCCTCCAGGCCCTCGGGGCTCCCCACGGCAGTGTCCCCCCCTCCGGCCTGCAATTGTCAAGGCCCTGCCGCCTTCTGGAGCTCCAGCCGCCCCAGGAGGACCCCGCTCTGCGGCCTTGGCCTCTGTGGCCCCTGCCTCCCTCCATCAGCCTCATGTGACCCCAGACAAGACCCTCCCCTCCCCGGGCCCACACCAGGCCCCCCCAGGCCCCCTCCCCGGGCCTCCTGGGAGTGAAGCCTGAGAAGCCGCTCCCGACAGCCACAGCGAGAGGCGCCCCAAGGCCGGGCCCGCACAGGCCCAGGACGGCGCTGCTGGAGCAGGCGACGCGGATCGAGGGAGGGCCGGCCCAAGACCCCCTACTGCTGCCCCTGGCTTGAGGCGTGGAAGGAGAGCAGCAGCTCCGGGGACCCCCGCGCAGGAGGAGGGAGGCGCGCCCTCGCCCTGGCCCCCAGCGCCATGGACGGGCGCCCTGGGAAGGTCAGGGCCACCCACTGCTCCAGGCACTCGCCCACCCGGCCCGGCACAGCGCTGGCCCCCCAGGGGTCTGCGTGCGTGTGTGGGCGTTGGCCACGTCAGGAGCCCCCCACCTCCAGGGACAGCTGGGTGGGCTGCCGATAAGGAGAGACAGTTGTCACGGGTCACAAGGCGCCACTGATAAGAGCAGACGAGCCTCGCAGTGGCCGGAAGTGGGGCCCCCGGGGTGTGCCCACCTCGCCGGGGGAAGCACTGAGGCTGCTGGCTCGAGGGGCCCCAGCCCGGCCCTCCTCGCGGGAGTTGGAAGCCCCTGCCCGGGACATCTGGCCGGCCCGTGGCCCCGGCCACCCCTGCCCGCCTGCTGAGCCCACCGCAGCCCTAGCCAGCCCCAAGTACCGGCGCCTTACACACCTCTGCCCTGCTAGCCCCCGCCCGAGGTGCCCATCCTGTCGTGTCCACGCGGGACCTGCCCCCAGGACAACGTCCTGCGCGGAAGAGGGGGCTCAGGGGAGGCAGGGCTGCCGCAGGGCGGGGTGGGGAGCCCGGACCCCTGCTGCCTGCGTGACAGGTCCAGTGTCAGAGAAATAAGCCCTCGGGACCCCGCAAGCAAGAAGCAACACCCCATTTTCTCGGTTGACCGGGGCCCAGAGACGGCCAGGGCCACCCCCAAGGTCCCCAGCCTGGGTGGGGCCGCTCGGGCCCATGGGAGCCGGGGCAGATCCAGGCCTGCCCTCCCCCGGCTTGGGGCCCAGCTGCGCAGGCGGGCGTCTAGCCAGGCCGGGGGGGACGCCGACACCCGGCGAGGGGACCGAGAGGGTCGGCAGCGGGCCACAGCCCCAGGGCCAGCTTGGCCTGGGGGGCGTCACGTGTGGTCCCGGCCTCCCCCCGCAAAGGGGGCTGGGGAGCTGCCGCCAGGCACCCCTTCCCCAGGCAGCGCCGCCCCCACCCTCCTGCACGCGCCCTGCAGGCACGAGGGGTGGAAGCGGAGGGCGGCGACGCTCCCAGGGTCACTGTGCGCGCGGGACCCCGGCAGGGCTTCTCCTGCCTGTCCTACCCCCATTGCTCCTCCTCCATCTGGTTGGGGCTAAGTGCCCCCACCCCCGGCTCCGGGGCGGTCAGTATGCGCCAGGCCTGGCCAGTCAGTCTGTGGCTGGTCCAGGGGCAGGCGCTCACCAGGCCAGGCCGGCCACCGTAAATCCCAAAGCCACTGGGAACGGGGCGCCGAGCCGGGGGGTGTGAACTCGCAGCTGCTGCACCTGTCTTGTCACCACGGGCGGAATGACGTCTACACCGCACGGGGAGTGACATCTGCACTGACCAAGACCCACAGGGAGATGGAGAGCAAAGGCCTCCAATGACAAGCTCTGCGCACCTGGGTCCAGCCGAGCCTGAAGCCTCCTCCCGGCTGTTCGAGCTAGTCGTTCCCATTTGCTGAGCCTGTTGGCGTCGGGTCTCTGTGTCCCGAGAACAAAGAGCCCTGATTAGAGGACGTGCGTGGCCAGGCCAGGAGCTGTGACTCTGACCGGTCCGAGCCCGGCCCCGGACCACATGCAGCTGTGTGGACGTACAGGGCCCTCAGCCCCCGCCCGGGAGGCTCTTCCCATGGCCAGGGCTCGCATCCCACGCTTGGGGCCCCGCCCCCCCAGCTTTCTCTTGGTGCCCTTCCCCCACCCTGAGAAGCCCCCACAAGTGCCCCTGGCCCGGGATGCTCAGCCAGCCACCTCGGCCCGGCCCCCCGAACACCCCGGTGGAGCTCGGGTGTGGGCAGCCCCGGGACCTACCCTCGTGCCGCCCCCACGGAGCCCCCAGGGGCCACGCCAGGCCCCAGGCCCCGGGGTCCACCATTGCCCAGCTGGTCGCGCGGGCCAGAGCACAGGCAGGCCCACCCTGGCCCGGCCGGCCCTGGACGTCTTCCAAGTGTTGCAATTACGTTTTAAGTAGCAGACTTCACGTAGAAACACCAGGAGTTGCCGCTTCCTCACCGTGGCCTGCGCTGCTGTCTCGTGCCTCCACGTCCTCCTCCACAACCAGGCGCAGCAGCGCCCCGACTCCAGCCTTTACTCTCCCTCCAAAGCCCGTCCAGAGCCTGGCCACCCCCCACCCTCCAGGGCCACCAGCTGGCTAGAGGTCCCCTGGTTGTTGTTTTTTTTTAAGGAAATTTTATTTCAACTTCAAAAAACAAAACAACAGACAAAAGGCAGCCCAACAAATTATGGAAGCATTACTCCAAAATTTTCTGTCCAGGCACATCTATCTCAACTAATTCCCCCAAAAAAAACACCTCATTTTTTTTCTCTAGTGTTCAGAAAAATGCATAAATGAGCAGAGATTGGTTAAACGACATGACCACAGTTTCCTCCTTAATGAAGAACATGAAGAAAATAATGCTTAGTCATATTCGTACCTAAACCCCATATTCTTTTTTTTTTTTTTACCCGTAGCATTGATATAGTAGCTTCCTAGCATTTACTACAAAAATATTACAATATTACTGTTAGGAGTACCCACAAGTCACGTCAGTTGTACTCTCCCGCATACCCCTTCTTACCACCACGTAGGGGAGGGCCATTCCCGTGTTTCCATTATCAACCGCTGGAGTCACTGCCACACGCCCCCGCCCACCGGCCCGCTCCCCGCGTCAGCTCAGCTTCAGCGCCACCCTCCTCCCTCTCGGGCCCAGCCAGGACGGCCGCCCCCTGGCCGGAGTGGCCCCCCGGCCCGCCTCTCCCACCTCAACCCCAGCTCGTCCACCCTCACCGCTCCGTCCCCTCCCAGCCCAGGGGCTCCCTGCTCCCCAGGGGCTCCCTGCTCCCCAGGGCGGGTCCAAGCCCCTCTGCCCGCACAGAGGGCCCCCGCCCCGGCCTCGAGTCAGGCTGGGCATGCCCCGCCCTGCCCGTGCCGTGCCCCTAGTGGGGACCCCCCCCCCGCCCCCAGCAGCCCGGGGGCCTCGCCTCCACCCAGGTCCCCTCTGCGCCCCCAGGCACAGGGCCCCGCGGCGTCTTCTCCACGCCTCCCCCTCCCCTCCACCTGCTCGGCAAGTCCCCAAGGCTTGCTCTAAGACACTCCAAACCCACCCCCCTCCCCAGTTCTGCCGCCGCCGGCCCTCCCCAGGACGGCCCGGCGGCCTGCGGGACAGCGCGAGCCCGTCAGAGCGCGGCCGCCCTGGGCCCTCCTCTGCCCAGCACCCGCCGCGGCGCCCACCCTCTCAGGACGGCCAGGGCGCTCGCCGGAGCGCGAAGGTCAGTGCCGCAGGAGCGGGCCCCGAGACGGGGGCTCAGCGAGCGGGGCCGGGAGGCACCGTGGTGGGACAGGCACGGCGTGACCACGGAGACTCAGGCAAAGCTCACCCCGTGAGCGTCTGCAGCGCCAAGCCCCCAGGCCCGGGAGACCACGGACGTCGTACCCGCACTTGGAAAGTCGCCCACCCCAGGGAGCGAGGCCCTTCCCGGCCCTGTGAGCGCCGCTCCAGGCACGGCAGGCTGCGGCCCCGGGGAGGGCCTCGGGTGAGCCCACGGGGCTGGCGGCTGGAAGCCGGGCCTGCGAGCGTGCAAGTGCGTGCCAGCGCGTGCAAGTGTGTGTGGGCGTGTGCAAGTGCATGCGAGCGTGTGCAAGTGCGTGCAGATGGTAATGGGTGCGGGACAGCACCAGGCGCCAACGTGCTGCTCTGGCCTGGCCTCGCCCCCTCGCTGACCACCCCCCTGGCCCCCCGCGGTTCCTCGTGTGCACCCCTGACTCCCCGCCCCCCCACACCAGCGCGGGCGCTGCTGCGTCCCCTGGGGCTGGCCCTTCCCACTGCCCACCACTCATCTCCCACGCGCCCCCAGTGTTTTTTTTAAATTGCACTAACAGATGCTAACAGCTTTTAAGGGTGTAATTCAGTGGCATTAATTGCCTTCACGATGTTGGGCTACCATCACCACCAAACCGTACCAAAACTTTGTATCACCCTGTAGCAGTTTGACATAGTTATGAATTCCAAAAATAGATATGGGTTATATTTGTAAACTGTCTGAACCTGGGCATGATTAAGTTATGATTAGGACTTTGATGCGGCCACGTCATTAGGGCACTGAGTCCCTGTCCCTGAGTGGTTGGGGACTCATAGTTAAAAGGCATGGCAAAGGACAGAGTTGAGGGTTTCTGATGTTGGAGTTTGATGCTGGAGTTTGATGCTGGAGTCTTGAGCTGGAGCCCCAGGAAGTCAGCTCACAGAGGAAAGAGAAGCCAGCCCTGGGAAGAGAAGACCTGAGCCAGGAGAAGAACACAGAGGAATAGAGATGGCTCCTTAGACAGGGCAGAAACCCCAGGGGGAGAGACAGCGCCATTGCCCTGATAGTCTACAGCTGACCTCATGGAGAAAACGGAGCTGAGCCCAGAGGAGTCAGGAAGCCTGAGCCCTCGCAGCCATCGGCAGCCGTCTTGCTCCAACATGTGGAAATAGACTTTGGTGAGGGAAGTTCCCTATGCTTTATGGCCTGGTATCTGTAAGCTCCTACCCCAAGTAAATACTCTTTATAAAAACCAATCAATTTCCAGTATTTTGCACCAGCACCCCTCTGGCACCCCAAGCAGAAACTCTGCACCGTTGAGCAACAGCTCCCCATTCCCCCGCCCCCAGTCCCTGGTAACCTCTGAGCCACTTTGTGTCCCTAGGAATTGGCTTATTCTAGGTATTTCCTGTAAGTGGAGCCACACAATATGTGGTCTTTTGTGCCTGGCTTCTTTCACTTAACGTCATGTTTTCTAGATTCATCCACATAGTCACATGTATCAGAACTTCCTTTCTATGGCTGAACAGCGTTCCTTTGTAGGACAGACCACGTTTTGTTTGTCCGCTCATCTGTTTGCTGATGGACACTTGAGCTGCTTCCACCTTTTGGCTACTGTGAATAATGCCACTGTGTACAAGCATCTGCTCGGGTCCCTGCTTTCCTTTCCCTTGGGTGTACACCAAGGAGGGTGGCTGCCAGGCCACCCAGCTTGAATGAGCCGCATGGGTGTTTTCTCATTGGTTTCCCCGGTTATTTCCCGCTAGAGCATGAGGCTCCTGAGAGCAGAGACAGGTCTGTATCCCCAGCGCCCTAGAAGCGGGCCAGGCACACAGCAGGTGCTCAATAAATGCACGCTGAATTGATGGGGTGACTGCACAGTGCCAGGGGCATCACCCCGAGGCGGCAAGCCCATCGATGTGAGGCGTCTCGTCTCTGGAGCGCGAGAGCCCTGAGCGCGGGGCGCCAAGCCACAGCAGACTGAAGGGGCCCCCGAGGCAGGCTGGGGCCCTGGGTCTGCCCTAAGGGCCCCAGATCCCAGAGGAAGGCCGACTGGGGAGATAGAGTCACCCCAGAAGCCTGAGGCTCCGCAGGGGCCCGTCCCGCCAGGCCCTCCCACCAACCAGGGAAACGCCGTGAGTGCATTCAGAAGCTGTTGGCTGAGATCCCAAACCCCTGAGCCGCTACGCTGAGTGACAGTGGGAGCAGGTGCTGCTGGGAGTCGGAGCAGCGAGGGGGGTGGGCAGCGAGACCGGGGACCGGGGCGACTTCTGTCGGGGGACGGGGGCGGGGGCTCCTGAACGGGCCTGGTGTTTCGGGGCATCCGTGCACACCACGAGTGGGGGATGGGCAGGCCCTGCCTGCACCAGACGTGAGGATATGGACCAGCCTGGGTGCACCCTTCAGAAGATTCTGGAAAGCACAGGGTGTGGGTGAGTCTCAGGCACTTGGTGTCCACGAGGCTGCGGCACGTGTTCTGGTGAGCCCGGGCACACGAGTGGGGCGTGTGCGCCTGCGTGCAAAGCCGTGTACACGTGCACACTCGCCCTGGGCGGAGCCTGTCCCAGGGCTTCCGTCAGGCGCCCTGACGCTTAGCCCACACACCTCTGGCCGTCTTTGGGGCTTCAGGCAAGCCACATGCCCTCCGCCTCAGTTTCCACATTTGGAAAAAGTGGGCAAGTCCGTCCTCCCTGTCCAGAGTTGGTAACAGGGATTTGGAGCGACACGCCCGCTGGCTGGGCCGGGAGCTGGGCCTCGGTGCTCTCCGCTCTCCCCTGTCTGGACATTCCTCCCCTGGCCCGGGGCCTCTGCCCCTCCCTGGTCTGGGCCCTTCTGTGCCACCCAGCGAGGCCAGAGGACGCCGGCTGCCCACCACCCACCACGCCAATCAAAGCAAGGAGCAAAGGCCATTTTGGGGCGATGGAACTGGTAAAAAGTTGACCATCTGCAGAGGTGAAGAGGCGGGTCTGTGGGAGAGGAGGCCGCTACAGCCGGCTGGAGAGCAACCTGCCGAAGGGTTCAATTAAAAGTGCACATCCCCAGAACAACAACAACAAATGCACATCCCCAGAACAACAACAACAACAACAAATGCACATCCCGGCAACGGGGAGAGCCTGCTTGAGGGGTGCAGAGTTTCTGTTTGGGGAAGTGGAAACGTTTTGGTAATGGATGGTGGTGGTGGTAGCACTGTAAGCATGATTAATAGCACTGAATTGTACATGTAAAAGTGGGGGAATGGCGAATGCTGGGGTAGATATATGGAACCAAAATTTAAAAATAAGTAAATTTTTGGGAGGCGACTGGGGCTCGAGCAATTGCGCTCCTGCTTACCAAATGGAGGACCTCGGTTCAGTCCCTGGGAGTCCTGGTAAAAAAAAAAAGGAAAAGAAGGCGTCCCAGGCTGGCGTGGCGAGGCACAGCCTGGCACGGCGAAGCAAGGCACCAAGAAGACGGTGACACAGCCAGATTTTTAAAAAATTTTTTAACAAATAAAATTTTTTTTAAATTAGTGAAGTCCAAATAATCGGTTTGTTCATAGTATTGTATCAGTAATGTCATTTTCCTGGATTTGATCATGTTCTATGGTTATGTAAGATGTCACTATATGGGGACACTAACGGAGGGATATCCAGGACCTCTCTGGACCACTTTGGCAATTTATTTTGAGTTTATAATTATTTTAAAATAAAAAGGTCTTTAAAAAATTCACATACCCTGTGAACACAAGTAAACACTCACCTGTGTGTGCAAAATGACAAGAGCAGAGATGTTCCGTGCAAACCCTGCCGAAATAGGAGGAACAAACAAAACAGTCGTCTGTAGGCGAGAACATTTGTGGCTGCAGAGTGAAATATCCCACTGCAGTGAGAACGAATGAACTCGGAGTATCATTGTGGATAAATCCTGAAAACAGGTGAAAAAAGAAGTTGCAAAAGGATACTTACAGAACAATGCCTTTTCCATTTCAAAAAATTCCATAATACATTCCGTGGGCTTTCTCTGGGTATGCATATGTCTTTATTCATTTATTTATTTTTAAAGGTTTTTTTTTTTCACTTATTTTTCTCCCCTTCCCCACCTCCCGCCCCAGTTGTCTGCTCTCTTGTGTCTATTCGCTGTGTTCTTCTGTGTCCGCTTGTGTCAACAGCACCTGGAATCTGTGTTTCTTTTTGTTGCATCATCTTGTTGTGTCAGCTCTCCGTGTGTGCGACACCATTCCTGGGCAGGCTGCACTTTCTTTCGCACTGGGCGGCTCTCCTTATGGGGCGCACTCCTTGCACGTGGGGCTCCCCTATGTGGGGGACACCCCTGCGTGGCACGGCACTCCTTGCGCACATCTGCACTGCGCATGGGCCAGCTCCACACGGGTCAAGGAGGCCCGGGGTTTGAACCGTGGACCTCCCATGTGGTAGACAGACGCCCTAACCACTGGGCCAAATCCGCTTCCCACATGAATATCTTTAAATGTGTAGAAAAAGGAATGCAAGGATGCACTCCAAACTAACAACCAGCAGTCGCCTCTAAGAGGAGACTAGAAAAGACAGCTGTGGGCGAAAGGCCCTGTAGCCTTACCTTGCATGTCTTAATTTTGCTCTAAGAGACGATCGTGATGAATTATCCATGAATTAAAGATGAATAAGAGGGAAAGTCTGTGAAGCACAGAGGCAGGCACCTCAGGGCTCAGAGCCCCTCAGCCCCCATTTCCTGACACCAGGTCTCTGGTCAGTCCTGCGTCCATTTAACCAAAGACTGTGGCCTGAGGGGTGAGGCCCCGGGACCCTTCTCCATGGCTGCCCTGGATTCCCACCACGTGGTGTGCATCCAGCCCCGGGGAACCCCAGCGCAGCTCCTGCTCTGCAGCCCAGCTGTGTCCGCCCATCCGCTGTCCCCTCCTGAGTCCAGCCCCAGAGCTCAGCGCCAGCCTTTACAGCAGTCCAGGGAGCCCTCAGCGCAGGACACGGCGCTGGTAACCGCAGGGGCCGGGACGGGCGGCCTCGGGGGAGGTGACGCAAGGGCGGGCTCCACAGAGACCCCGCGACTCATCCCTGCCCTCCTCCCCTTCAAGAAACCGTGCCAAGGCCAGAGACGGGCTGAAGCCCATGTGGGTCGCTGGACCTGGGGCTCACGCCTGTGCGGAGGGGCTGGGGGGCGGGGGAGGGAGAGGCAGCGCGTGCTCAGGCTGCTCGCCTGCCTTGATTGGCCAGACTGACAGCCGGTAAAGCCCGTAATTGATTCCCTCGGAGGATCATTTCAATGCAGAGAATTAAGGTTTTCTTCCAAGATGGAAATAAAGATTAATTTGCAATTTCCTTCCTCATTGCACACATGAGAACAGCCCCTGCTGGGAAGAGAGCTCAACGCTGGCAGGTAGGCAGGGGTGGGGGTAGCCACCAGGACCCCAGCCTGAGGGAGGACAGGTGCAGATGGCTCGAGGACAACTGAGGCTCCCACCCTGAGCAGGGAGGGCTCTAGGGTCAAATCCCAGCTCCCACACTTCTCAGAGGTGGGCCCCTCTGAACCTGTGTGTCTTCTTCAGGCCCAGCCAGATATCTAGGCTCTAGAAAGCCACATCCCCCCTTCTTCCCGGGCAATTGACCGTGGGGTCTGCGATCCCGCAGAGCAGCGAGGGGGGTGGGCTGGGACCAGATCCGGGGCAGCAAGCCCACACACACGCTTGTGCTCCCGGAAGCCACATCCCCGGGAGGGCCCCCCGAGGCAGGGGCCCAGCCACACCTCCTCCACCCTCTCCAGGCTCCTGGTGGGGTCCGGCCAAGGCAGGGTGACCCGTGCCGAGCTCCCAGGCCCAGGGCCCGCTCACCCTGGTACGGGTGCCCTGGAGTAAGCACAACCCCGTCTACCGGGCACCCGAGCTCTTCACCCCACAGCGGGGCAGCTCCTGACTCGGGGGGTCCCGGGGCGAACGGGCTTTAGGGCAGCGGGAAACCGGGGGCCTGGGGTCCCGGGAGGCGCCTCGCAGGCCCGGGGAGCGCTGCCCGCTGGGCGGCCTCTGAGGGGGGCCTCCAGGAGGCCCAGGAACTTGGACTCCCGCTCCCCGCTGGGAACGACCTGAGACGGCCACTGGGGCTGCGGCCCGCGCCGGGGCGGCCCCTGGGCGCCGGCTCTGCCCCCCGCCCCGGGTCAGCCGGGGGCCAGCGGGCGCCCTGCAGCCCCAGCCTGTGCTTATGAAGTGCCCGCCCTGGCCCTCGCGCTGACCTCCCCCGGGGCCGACCTCTGGCTGACCCTGGCGCAGGCAGGAGGAAGGAGCCGGTTTACGAGCGGGGGACCCGCATTCCTCCTGCGCGGCCGCCTATCTCGCCATCGTGGCGGGCCCAGCGCGCCTGCCCCTGGGGCCTCGACGCCCGCCCGCCCCGGCCACCTGCGGACGGGGCGCCACCAGCCAGGGGCCTGGGGCGCCCTCCAAGCCCTGCACTTACACACCTCCAGGGACGGGGAGCTCCCTCCAAGCCCCGCACTTACACACCTCCAGGGACGGGGAGCTCCCTCCAAGCCCCGCACTTACACACCTCCAGGGACGGGGAGCTCCCTCCAAGCCCTGCACTTACACACCTCCAGGACGGGGAGCTCCCTCCCCACAGCCCCAGCCGACTGGAAGCCCTATTGTATCAAACAGAGACTCCGGCAGGGTCAGGAAGATCAGCGCACCCAGCCCGGCACCAGGCTCTTGGGATGACACTGTCTCTCTGATAGAGTCTGGTGAGTCCCAGCTCTGCCCCCCAGGTCCACGGATCCACCTGTCCCCCCGAACCTGGGACAAGTGCAAAGATTTGGAAGCCTCTCCAGTCCCCCAGCAGACTCCTCTGACCTCGACCCAACTGCCCCAGTGCCAGAATTCAGAGCGGGGCCAAGCCCAGCAGGACTATCACCTCTGAAAAAAGGTGGGCATAGACCCTGGGTAATGCAGCCTGAGGTGGCGCCCACACTGATATTGCTCAGGAGCAGGGTGGTGCCTCGGTTTCTTTAGAGTAGCCCCACAGCTCTGTCTAGAGGACCCTGGACTTCTCAGGGCCAGGAGCAATGAGGAGAAGAGGCCCTCAGAGCAGCCAGAAGGCTGGAAATCCAAAGGCTCAACCAGCTGGATGGGCCCCGTGCTGGGGGGAGGGGAGATGCAGCAGCTCAGACGGGAGCAGGGAGGGGCAGAGCGGAGCCCACCCCTCAGCAGCCCCAACATGCCGCTGGCTGCCCCTCATTCATTCACCGAATCTGGTGACAAATACTGGGCCAGGGTGTCCTGAACCCTTGCTTGGGCTGGACGGGTGGCCTCCCGGAGGCCCATCCCTGGGGGCCGTCGGGCCTGCCCAAGGCCATCCAGGACTGAAACCAACATGCAGACATCCCGCGGCCCGGGCTCGGGCTGGCTGCAGGCTCCCCCTGTGCCCGCCGGCCTGCTGGGGGCACCAGGCAACGGAGGCGTCCCGGGGCACCCACCTGCAGGCGCCAGCTCCCCGGGGGCTGTGGGGTCGAGTGGACGGTTCCCAGACCCCGCGGTCACACGCAGCCCGGCCTGAAAGAGCACAGACGACCGGGCATCCAGGCAGGCCCGGAGCAAGCGTCCCGCCCTCTCTGTGCCCCGGCAGAAGGAAAACAGCATTCGGGCCTGCCCGTCTGGGGCGCGGTCAGATGGAAAGCAACGCCCAGCGGATGCTCTCTGCATGCTCCGCGGCAGCCACTTCAGAAAAGCCGGACGGTTTCCACCAAAATGTGAACATGGCCCAAATGCCATCTACCGATGAGTAGATAAGTGAGATGTGGCCCGCCCCCCCAGTAGGATGTAATTCAGCCCTAAAAAGGAACGCAGTTCTGATGCTGCACCATGGATAACCCGGGGGGCGTTGTGCCGAGAGAGAAGCCGGCCACAGAAGTGGTATCACACGATTCCACTTAGAGTGAAACACGCAGAAGAGGCAACTCCATCGAGACAGGAAGTAGACTCCCGGGGGCCTAGAGTTGGGGTTTGGGGGTGAAATGGGAGGATGGCTAAGGGGTCCAGGGTTTTTTTGGGGGTAATGAAAATCTAAAATTGGCAGTGGTGGTGGATGCAGAGATTCGTTAATTTACTAAAAGCTGTTGAATTGTGCACTTTCAGTGGGTGAATTATATGGTACCTGCTTTATATCTCAATAAAACTGCTTAAAACCTAGGATGAGCCTAATTGACCCAGCAATTCCGCTCCTAAGCATATACCCAAGATCATTGAGAAGATATGTCCACACCAAAAGTGGGCAGGAATAGTCACAGCAACGTTATTTGTCATAGCCCAGAAGTGGGAACAAGCCAGATGAGCCTTAGCTGGTGAACGGATCGTGGGCTGTGATTCAGCCACAGAAAGCAATGAAGTCCTGATGCACCGTGGAAAAGCCTCTACATGGAAGGAGCCGGCACGAAACTCACATAGTGCCTGATTCCACATAGAGAAACAGCAGACAAGTCAGGTCCGCAGAGGCAGAGCGTGGACCTGCGGCTGCCCGGGGCGTGGCTGCTGATGGGAATGGGCTTTCTTTTGGGGATGATGAAATGGTCTAAAAGGAGATAGTGGCGGTGGTTGCACAACTTGAATACCCTGAAAAACTGCTGCATTGTTTCACTTTAAGTAGGGGAGATGACAGTGTGGAGATTGTATTTGAATGAAGCTACTAGAAGTTAAATGCCCCGTGCCACCCTAGCTGCCCCACAGCCTCGCTTGTTCCTGGGCCAGGTGGGGACAGATGTCCATCCTCCAGGGAGTGCGTGGGGTCCCCTCCAGGGAAGGATGGGGCTGGGGCTGAGGGGCGGAAGGAGCAGCTGGAAACACCTGCGGGCACAGAGCTGCACGTGCAAGCACACCTGCCCACGCACACGGCCTGGGTGGAAACCAGCCATTCGCCAACCCTGCCCGGAGAGCCCCCGGCGGGCGAGTGTGGGCTGCACGCCGGCCTCGGCCCCAGCCCTGGGGTCCCCGAAGCCGCAGTCTGCTCCCCTTTGGATGAAGCATCACGCTAGGAGTGACACCCCGTCTTCTCACGGACCGGAACCAGCCCTCCTGGAGAACGCCTGGGCAGGGGACGTGGCTCGCGCCGTTTCCAGTCTGGGGACTCAGAGCTTGGGCGCTGCCAGCACCTCTCACCCGCCCCCTGGCCACCCAAGCCCAAGCAGATGGAAATGAGTCACCCCAAGTTCTGAGAGTCCCCAACTGCATGACTTCTTGTTTAAAAAAATTATTGTTTGTTACATGCAGTGAAAACCACCCATGTAAGTTGACAGTTCTATGCATTTGTAAAAGCACGGGGGAGCGGATGTGGCTCAAATGGTTGAGCTCCCACCTCCCACACGGGCGGCTCCAGGGTCAGTTCCCAGTGCCTCCTGAAAACACAAAAAACAACAAGCAAAACTAACGAAAAAACCAACTCAGGGGAGCCAATGTGGTTCCCACATATGAGGTCCCAGGTTCAATCCCCGGACCCCTGTACCTCAGAAAACCAAAACAGACACATGGTTGTGTAACCACCACCACAGTCGAAATATAAAACAGTGGCACCCAAAAAAAAAGCCCCCTCAGGGCCTTTTAGAGTCAATCCCTCCCCTAAACCCAGCCCCTGGCCACCCTGCTCTGTGTTCCATCCCTATATGTATTTCCTGGAATGTCATAGAAACGGGGTCAGACAGCGTGGAGCGTTTGGAGTGACTCTTCCAGTTCATCTGGCACGTTCGAGCCTTGCCCCTGCCTCGCACGGCCCGTCGTCCCTCTGCCCGGCTGCTTCCTCTCCGCTGGCACGGCGGGGCCTCTGCTTGCTTCTCTTCCAACCAGCTGAGGGATGTCTGAGCTGCTTCCACTGTGGGGTGGGTCTGCATAAAGCCGCTCACAACAGCTGCGGGTTTCTTGTTTGGTAACATGAGGTTGTCCCTGCACCCCGTGGGGCGGGAAGCCCGGGCTTGCGTGGTGGAGGCGCGTTTAAGGCACAGGTAACCCCTGCCATCCCCCAGCTCAGCTCGGCCGCGCCGCCTGGGGACCCCCGGACCCGGTGTCTTTCTCTTGCCAGCACCTGCGTTCCTATGAGGCCCCCACCCAGGGCCAGGAGGCTGGGAGGGGGGGGGCGCGGCCAAGACGGGCAGGGCCCTGCCCTCCTGGAACCGCCAGTCTGATGGGGGAAGCAGATAGGAAAGCAGAAGTCTGACGACACTCAGCTGGTGATAAGGGCTGAGACCACCCCAGGGCGAGGAGGAAGGGAGCTGGACCCCACCCTCAGGGCCCCGAGGGGCCAGCCAGAGTGCGGGGAGAGGTTCCGGGCAGGGGCAGCCGGAGGAGCAGCGCCCTGGGGCGGGGGCGCCAGATGGGGGCCAGGGCTCGGGACTGAAATCAGAAGGGCCAAGCCTTCCTGCACGGCGCCGTGTGCCGGGACCGCGCCGAAGACCCCGGCGTGCTCCTGCCAAAACCTCCCAGCGCCCCTGAGGAGGAAGGGCTGTGCCACCCCAAACTGCAACCGTGGTCCCTCCAAGGTTCCAGGCGGGGCTCGCCTGCCTCAGCGCACACGGCTCGGAGGGGCCGAGGCGGCTCTCAGCAGCGTGTTTAATGCTGGTTCCCTCCCCACCGTGCTGCTGTGTGGTCCTCTCTGACCTTCTGTCTCCCCATCTGTAGGAGTCCACATCACCCATCTTGCGGGCCTGCTGTGAGAATCCGGGGAGGCGCATAGAGGTGGTGCCCAGCGGTGGGCAGTGGATGCACGGCGAGTCCCCGGGGCTGGCCCTCGGGGGGCCTCAGAGCCACCGCCTCTGGGCCCGCCACGGCCGCGCTGCGCTGCCGCCGGGCTCCGACAGAGGGCAGGAGCGGCCCGCGCCTCCGCGGCCCCCGCGCCACCGCAGGGAACCCGGGCCTGTCCCGTCCGGGGTTCCCAAGGGCGGCCCTCTGCATGACGGTGCCCGGGTGCCCCACGGGTGCTGCGGTCTGGAACGTGGGGCCCCCGCGCATGGCCGGGATCGTGTTGGGACACACCACGCAGGCACCGGGCCCCTTAGCCACGCGAGGAGCGCGGGAGGGCCGAGCCGGGGCGCCTGCCCGCCCGCCCGGGCCAGGCCCTGGAGAACCCGGCCCTCGGGCAGCGCCCACTGGGGACCACCCCCTGTTGCCCCCTCCCTGGGGCGGGGGCGCGGCAGCTGCAGGCCAAGGTGTGTCCAAGGGGCTACAGGAACCAGAGCCCCCACCCACCCACCCTGGGGGCTGCCCCGGCCCCTGGGGCCACTGAGACCGGAGGCGCGGCCAGTCCCGGGCTGGTGGAGCACCCACTCAGGGTGCAGCCTCCCCAGGGAGAAGGGCAGGGCCGGCAGCGCAGCGTGCAGCACCCCGTGGGTCGCGTGGTCCGGGAAGACCATCCAGGACGGAGCCCGCTGTTTCCACGGTTTTGATGGGGCCCGTGGCTCGGGGCTGTGGCCACGGGTTCCCCGGGACAGCCCTGGTCTACGCTCGGACGCTCGCAGGCCATTTGGGCCTCCCTGGCCCTGCCCCAGCCAGTTCCACAGAGCGACAAGCCTGCCCCGCCCGGCTCAGGGTCCCCCCGGGACGAGGGGCACTTCCTGGGGCAGCAGCGGGCGGTGGGCGCCCATCGGCCTGGCGCCCGGGGCACGCACACGCGTGGGACAGTGGGGCGCCGTGTGTCACATTCGCAGGGACGCGCATGGCGCACAGCCGACCGGCTGCGCACACGTCCAGCGGCCCGGCCCCCCCACGCAGCCACCCCCGGCCGCGGCCCCGCCAGCCCGCGCACCCCTACAGGTGCAGCCCAGCGCGGCCCGGGCGGGAAGGGCCAGGCCAGGGCTGCGGGGCTGCGCTGCGGGCCGGGCCCTCTGACCCAGCGCCTGGAGGCGGGGCGCACCCCGAGCCCCCGCCCGCCACCCCGGGCCCGCTGCCCCCGGCCCTCCGCGTCCTGGGGGCCGCAGAGCATTTGCATAAGCCTCCCCGGGCCCGCGGGTCGCGTTACAGGGAGGCCTGATGATAATCTTTGTTGAAATAATATTTAACACATGCTGCACTTTTAATTAACTATCTGAATAATCTCAAATTAATACCAGAGCTTTAAAAATAAGTTTTCATTTTCGCGTTTGGTAACATAATAGCGGCCCGGCTGGCCCGTTTCCCCCGCCTTTGATTTAATTAAAAGCTCTTTTGTGTGTCTCTTGTCACTTCAGAAACGCACAAAAGCGCCCGCGTGGGCAGCCTGGGGTCCTGGGCTGGCGGAGGGGCCGGGGGCCGCTCGGGTGCTGGGGGTGAGGGTCCCGTGATGCAGGACGCAGGACACGGCAGCGCGGGCCCTGAGGTCACCTCCCGGACACGGGCAAGCGCGGCGACAGGGCCCTGGCACGCCTGCCCCGCGCCCCCACGGCCTGGGGACAGGTCGCCCGCCAGCCCCGGCTCGCTCTTCCCGCGCAGCGCCTTGCCGGTGGCGCCCGTGGACAAGCGTCACCTGCGAGGACCAGGTGCAGCCATGCCCCCGCCCGGCGCTCTGCCACCCCCCGAGCCTGGCGCACGCGCCGTCTGCCGGCCGCTGCCCCTCGCCCTCCTCCCTGGCTCTTCGTCTGTCTCTGGCCAGGCTGGACGCTTCTAGAAAGGGGCTCCCTGGGGGCTCCTCGGCGGGTTCTGGATTGCGGTGCCTGGGGGGGGCTCGCCCTCTGCAGGCTCCTGAGGAGCAGGCGCGGTGGGCAGTGGGCTCCGGGGCCCGTTGCCCACCCCATGCCCCTGTCCTCTCGCCCCATCCTGGAGGGCCGAGGCCACCTCCCCGTGGCCGGAGACGGCCGTGGGAGGCAAACGGCCCCGGGGCTCCCAGTGGGGAAACTGAGGCCCTGGCGGGCAGTCCCCAGCAGGTGGGAATCTACGCACGGCAGCCTGAGGCCTCGGGAAACTCTTTAGGGGTGGGTGGGTGGGGGTGCCGGGCAAACCCCAGCCAAGCCTGGACCCTCGGGGCGCAAAGTGGGTGTTCCTCCTGAGCGACACTGGCCCTGCGGCTAAAGGCCGGAACCGCGGCGGGCGTGGAGAGCAGGGGCCGTGACGGCCGCGTGTCCCCACCAGAACCCCAGGGGCGAGCTCCAAGGCCGCGTGGCCAGCCAGAGGGCGCGGGAGGCCGCAGCTCCAGTTTCCTACCCGACTTTAAGGTTGTTCATTCGATCAACAAACCAACAGAGCACACATCCGCTGAATGACCGCCCTAAACACTGCGGCCACCCAGCGTGACTGTGAGAGGGTCCCCTGCCCTCGCCAAGCACCCATCCCAGTGGGGGGATCAGCACAGAGCCGACCCCAGGCAGAGGATGACAGCAGCCGCTCATGCTATAATTGAGACTTTATTAGGTGCCAAGTCCCGCTCCAAGAATTGGGTGTCATAACTCAGTTCAGTTTCTTTGTTCATTTCTCTTCATTTTCATCTGAAGCACATAAGAAGTGAGTGGTGGGAAGCGGACTTGGCCCAGTGGTTAGGGCGTCCGCCTACCACATGGGAGGTCTGCGGTTCAAACCCCGGGCCTCCTTGACCCGTGTGGAGCTGGCCCATGTGCAGTGCTGATGTGCGCAAGGAGTGCCCTGCCACGCAGAGGTGTCCCCCATGTAGGGGAGCCCCACGCGCAAGGAGTGCGCCCCGTAAGGAGAGCGCCCAGCGCAAAAGAAAGTGCAGCCTGCCCAGGAATGGCACCGCACACACGGAGAGCTGACACAGCAAGGTGACGCAACAAAAAGAAACACAGATTCCCGGTGCTGCTGCTAAGGATAGAAGTGGTCACAGAAGAACACACAGCAAATGGACACAGAGAGCAGACAACTGGGGGGGGGGAGGGGAGAGAAGTAAATTTAAAAAAATAAATAAATCTTAAAAAAAAAAGAAGTGAGTGGTGCAGGGAGCAGATGCTGCTTGAGTGGTTGAGCACCTGCTTCCCATGGATGATGTCCTGGGTTCAATCCCTGGTACCTCCTAAAAAAAAAATAAAGTAGTGGAAACCGGAATTGAGCCCGGAGAGGGAGCTGAGGTGAAGACCGGCCCCTGCAGGAGGTGGGAAGGGTCCGCGGTCCGCGTGGGCTGAGGGCCTCACTGCCTGGTGAGGCCAGGCGAGGCGGCCGGGACCCCAGGCTGCTCTGGAAGACCTGAGCTGCCTCCTCTGTAAAGGGTGGGAGAAGAGCCTCCTGGGAAGCAGCAGGATCCGTGGCCTGACGGGCTCAGCCCAGGCCTCCTGCCCCCGCCGGCTCCCAGGACCTGGAGCGTGACGCGGGCCGCGCTGGCACCGCCCGGCCGCTGCCCCCCACCCCAGCGACCAGTTGCTTCTGGCTCCAACCGACCGGCCAGGCTGGGTCAGCGGGTGCAGCTGCCTCCTCAGCCCCAGCGCGGCCCAGAGGGTCGGCCAGCCGGCTCCCACCCCACCCGGGGCCAGCCGGGCCACCCCTCCGCCTGCCCCCACCGCAGAGCTCGGCCCCTTCACCAGCAGGGACAAGGGCCACAGACCAGCGACAGCGCGGCACGGCCGGCTCACGCCCCCACGCCCACCCTGCCACACGCACGTGCTCACACGCCCCAGAGACATGGCCAGCCCCCCCACGCACGCGCGGTCTCACGGCCAGCCGCACCCACAGCCCAGCGGGCACCTGGGGTCACAGGCGGGCTGCCTGGTCCAGACGCCCCCACCCCGGCCCATGGTGCTCAGAGGGAGGTGACCGGCCAGTGGGCCTCAGGGGCCTCGATCGCCGGCTCTCGAGGGAGGCCGCCGGCAAGGGCGAGAACCGCTGTTGTCGGAGCACCTCACGAGCTGGGGCCACACCAGGTGCTCAGGGCGCGCAGCTCCAGGAATTCTCATAAGTTGGGGGGGCAGGCTCAGAGAGGTGGGTTAAGTTGCTCACGGTCACACAGCGAGAAGCAGATGGGGCCGACCTGGGACTCCAGCCTGTCTGCCGTTCACCTCCCAGGCTGTGCCTTCTACTCCCAGAAGTCTAAGCCAGGGCAGGCCTTGGGGGAGGGCAGGTGCAGGGCAGGGCCCTGCCTGGAACAGCAGAGGGCGGCTCAGCTCGGCTGACCCAGAAGACTTGGAGACCCACCTAGTCTTGTGGTGAGGCCCCGGGGAGCGGACATGGGGGCTGGAGTAGGCAGAGAGCAGAGCGGGGTGGGGGGCCAAGGAGGGCCCGGGAGATGGCATTTGGATGAAGACTTGGAGGAGATGGAGCGAGCTGCACGGTCCAGCGGCTGGAACAGCCAGTGCAAAGGCCCCGAGGTCTGGCTGCCGGTGGAAGAGCAGGAGGTGGGCATGGCTGGAGTAGAGAGAATCAGGCCTCAGAGTGGGAGGAGGGGGCTGGGAGGAGACGGGGTGGGGCCTCGTGCCCGCGGCGCGCGGGCTTTGGTGTCCCCTCCGAGGAAGCCGGGAGCCACGACAGGGTGTGGCGCGGGGGGCACTGACCGGCCTTGGTTCTAACTGACCCTGCTGGCTGCTGGGGCTGCGAGCCGGGAGGACAGGATGCGCGGGGCGCCAGGCGGCGGTGGCTGGACCGGGGGCAGCTGTGGGGTGGGGGGAAGCTGGTTGGGTGCCGGGGGGCTTGGACGGTTTAGCCTCAGAGGGGCTGAGCTCCGGGAAGGACGGCAGCCCTGTCCGGGCGCGGGGAGCTTGTGGGAGGACTGGTGTGGGTGGGTCTGGAGCCGGCCCTGCGGAGCTGGGCACCGGGAGAGGGTCCGGGGAGAGGCTGCAGCGCGGGGCCCCGTCCTGGGGCGGACGAGCTCCCGGGCGCATGGGGCAGGTGCAGCCGGGAGCCAGGTCGTGCCGCCGGAGCCGGAGCCTGTGGCAGCCGCGCCGGGGGGCTGCGCCCTAGGGGCTCCGCGCTCCCGCGGCCCCTGCGCTGGCAGGGACGGCAGCGGCCGAGGCGGGGGCGCGGGCAGGGCTGGGCTCTAGTGCCAGGCTCCTCCCCGCGGGCGCCGGCGGCTGGCCCCCTGCCCCCACCCCGCCCCGTGCCACCTGCGGTGTCCGTCCCACCCCAGCCTTTTGTCCCGAGCGGGGCGGGGTGGAGGGAGGGTGGCGTCCCAGCCCCGCGCCCCCGCCCCGCGCGGCGCCCCCCGAGCAAACACAGCTGACTGCCGCCTCGCGTGCCGCCTGCCCGCTCCCCAGACCCCGGCCGCGGGGCGGGGGCTTAGCCGGGCAGCTGCGGGCCTGCGGAGGGGGCGGGGGCTGCGAGCCCGCTCAGGCCGGGCGCCCTCGCCCGGCTGCACCCCTCCCCACAGCTGCCAGGCCCCCCTTTGTCATGCAGATGCAGACATTGTCAGGCAGCGCCACGCGGCCAGCTGACCCCGGGGTGGGGGGTGGGGCAGCGCGGCTCCCAAATCCGACGCAGGCCTGGCAGTGAAGAGCCGTCGCCCCAAGCCCACCTCTCACCCCCCTGCACACCCCCACCCCAGGCTTGCTTGATCTTCCAGCTTGGGTTTCCTCTGATGCTGTGTGACAAGCTCAAGATTACTAGGCATCTCTGTGCCTGTCTTCTTTCTCACATTCCAAGCGGAGGAACCTGCCAGGGACTGGGGGAGCAGAGGCTGAAGTCCCCTGGCTGGGGGTGGGAGTGGGTGGAACATACTCGGGGAGCCCCAGCCCTGCCAGACCCAGAAAGCCGGCTGGGCAGTCCGCTCGGAGCCTCTGCCCGCAGCCCTCACTCCAGCATTAGTTCTCCCCTGCACTTGGAGGGCCTCTGAGGGCCTGTCTGGCAGAAAGAGAGGGGCCTGGGGGTCGGGGAGGGTGGGGCGGCTTCCCGGCACCGTGGCCCTGGGGTGCTCAGGCTGGCCCCGTGGCTGCGGGCGCTCCCTGGTTGCAGGACGTGACCTCTGGGCCAGTGGGCTCTGGTCACGCCGGGATTCCATTCCCTCCCGGCCCCCTCCCTCCCACCCTGACCTCGACCCGAAGGTCCCGGCTCCAGGGAGGGGAAGCGGGCCTGGAGGGGGACACACCCACCTGCCCAGAGCGGAGGACAGAGGGGAGAGAGCAGGCAGGTCACGTCCTCGGTGCCTGCGCCCTCAGGAGCCCCCGGCCAGGCCCGGGGGAGAGATGTCCCTGCGCTGGAACAGCCTGGGGCCGCGGGGGTGCTGGGAGGCAGGCGCCCCCCCAGGTGCCCTCTCGCCCCGCTCCCACAGCCTCCCTGCAAAGACGCGAGGACTGGAGTTCACGCCTTAAGATTAAACCAGGAGGAAGGTGCCGGAGCCTGGGCTGCACGCGCCACGAGGACCTGACTCCACCTCCCCGTAAAACCAGAGCCCAGGTCCAGAGGCGGCCTCCAGCCGCGGCCGGGAGAGGGCCCGGCGCCGCCAGCGGGGGTTTGTCAGGACCACCACACTCAAAACCGGCCCGCGCTGTGGCCCAGGGCTTTGACTTGGAATTTATCTCCGAGGTGAACTAAGAGGCAGCCCGGCCAGCTACTGCCAAGAGCGTCTGCCGTGGCGAAGCCTCCAGTGCAGCCGTGCCCACGCTGTGTGACCCTGGGCAACTGGATTAACCTCTCGGAACCTCAGTTTCTTCATCTGTAATGTAGGCGTAACGGCCACATGCAGCCTTGGAGGCTGTCCTCCCGCCCCGAGGCCTGTGCGCGGTTTCGATAGGAAGGGTTATTACGCAGCCATTGCAAAAGGCAATTGGGAGTCCCTCCAGGCCTCAGTTTCCCTTTTGACTTGGTCTTGGAAGCTCACGGGGTGATTCTGCAGGCGGGTGGGCTCCAGGCTCTTGCCAGAGGCCCCCCAGACACACCCACCGCACCCTCTGGCCGGCGGAGCGGCGTCCTCAGCGCAGGGCCGGGGGGCCTGGTGGGCCGTCAGCGCTGGACTCGGCATCAGGCCCAGCGGGCAGGGCGGGCCGGGGTGCGCCGGGTGCCCCCCGCCTCCGCCTAGGGCCCCCCCCAAAGACCAGTGGACGCTGAGGCTCGCTCCCGCCAGCACCCCCCGGGCAGGGGCCTCTGCGGCCAGATCCAGTTTCTGGCAGGACTGGTTAGTCCAGGGCCGTGGTGGATGGAGGAGATAAGGGCTGGACGGCCGGCGGGTGCCCGCCGAGGTGCCGCGGTGTCTGCCCCTCTCGATCCCGGCTGCAGACAGCTGCTCCCGGGGTCGCCCAGGCGTCCCCTCGGGCCTCCCTTCCCCCTGCAGTCTGAGGGGTGCAGAGAGAGGCAGGACTGCGGGGAAGCCCGGCAGTAAGGGTGTGTCCCGGCCCCCACCCAGGGCTCTCCGTGGCCCCTCTGGCCGTCCGGGGAGCCCCCTGGGCCTGGGGCCCACTGGCCCTTGGGGGCTTGGTTCTCACGGCCCAGGCCTAGCACAGGCCCAGGTGGCAAAGCCGTCCTGCCCGCGGGCAGCACAGCCTCAGGTGGGACCACCCAGCCCGCTCAGGAGCCCTGCCTGGGAGCTGGGAGCTGTCGCCAGCCGCGGCTGGACCCTGGCTGAGCGCTCAGAGGTAGGGGGCCACCTGGCAACCTGCCCCGTCCCCTCTGGGGTCTGTAGCCGTGGGGGGCTGTGGTGGACGTCCCACGGTGGAGCCCAGGCACCGAGGCTGACGGCGACAGGAACCCAGAGCTCTTTCCTGCGCTGGCTCGCCCGCGGACCCCGTCTCCCACCATATGGGGTGACCAGGGACAGCCAGCAGGCGAGTGGGTCTTCCAGCCAGCGCAGCGCCTAGAGCGGCCCTGGAGCCACGGGGAGTGTCAGGCGCTCTGGCATGACCCCCTTCATGGCCGTCTTTCAGCAGCACGCCGGGGGGGGCGGGCCGGGGCAGGGGCTGTCTGGGCTTGCCCCGCACACCCAGCAGGCCCAGCCTGGCACACCGGGCGTTTCAGAGCAGGGCCCGGCTCTCCTGCCGGGAAGCTAGAGGAAAGGTACAATCCCAGGCTGCCGGGGCCACGGGCTGCGCACGGTCTCGGAGGGCCTAGCGACGCTGGCTCATCACGGCCAGCTCCAGCCACGTGTCTGGCGCCCTTGTTCGGTCCCTCTTAGTGGTAGGGGGTGCAGGGCACCCTGACCTGCACATTTCCAACACAGCGGTTTCCCAGCATGCTCCAGACCTTTGGTCTCCCTTGAGGGGCCACACCCCATGTCCCCCGAGGCGGTGGGAGGTGGCCCTGGGTGTGAGAGTTGACTTGAGGAGGAGGCATCATCTGGTGGGGAGGGCCTTGGGACCGCCCTGCCCTTCTAGAAGCTGTGTGCAGGGGACGAGCTTCAGGCCCCAGTGGGGCTGGCAGAACTTGGCCAGGAGCAGCAGGCTGGAGGCGAGAGAGGCCCGGCCAGGGGCACAGGCGTGGGGGCTGGGGGCCTGAAAGCAGGAGAGTCACATTTGTAGCCCTGGGTATGGGCAGCGTGCTGAATGTCTCACCCCCTCAGCTCCTTCAGGCTCCCAAACTACTCGGGGAGATTGGTCTGTTCTTTTTCCCTTTTTAAAGATAAGGAAACCGAGGCAAGTGAACTTTTAATGACACGCCTGAAAGAAACTGAGGCAGGAATCCAGATCCAGGGATAGGGGCCCCATTAATTCATTTATTTTTCGGCAAATATTTCCACATGCCCGGCGCTGAGTCTGGTATTAGGAAACGAAGAGCGCAAACACACACCGCCCCCCCACCCCGAGAATTTCCAGGCTAGTGAGGAATGAATACACTCAGCCTGTGAGCACACAAAGCGTTGTCAACGACGGCCACCGAGAAGAAGGGTACGCGCGACAGTGTGAGATTACTTATGAATCCCCAAAAGAGAAAGATTATTTGGAAACTAATCTAATCTTCTGTGTGCGATACCCTTGGATTATACTGGATTCAGGTGAGGGGCCCTTGATTAAATTACCTGTTACGATTAGGGCTTTAATTCGACCGCGTCAGCGAGGCGTGACTGGGGTGGGTACCCACCCCTTGCTGGGCTGATATAAACGGACACGCGAGAAGACACACAGAGGAGAGAACGTGGTCAGTGTTGATCCTGCCATGTGACAGAAGGCTTCAACAGCTAGAACCCCAGGGAGAGAGGACCACTTGCCTGATCGCTCACAGCTGCCCTGGGGAAGACAGCCGAGACTGATGCAGGAAGCCTGAGAGACGAGCCGCAGCCAGGAGAGAGGGAGAGGACTGGAAGCCCGCAGGGAAAGGGCAGAGCAGGCGGAGACGCCGCCATCTGGCGCCAACACGTGGCAACTGACTTTGGTGAGAAAGCAACCTTGACTTGAACTCTTTAGGGTCTTGTAACTATAAGCTTTTACCCCAAAGAAATACCCTTTATAAAAGCCAAGAGATTTCCGGTACTTTGCATCAGCACCCCTTCGGCTGATTAATACAGAATTTGGTACCAGAGAATGGGGTACCACCTGTTGCAATTACCAAAAATGCTGGAAGAGTTTTATAAAGTTATAAAGGGCGTAAGGGGTATTTTGTGGAGAAACTGTGAGTTACTTGATGGAAAAGGCCTAGACTGCTTTGAAGAGATGTTGGTAAGAATATGGAGCCTAAAGCTATTTCTGATAAGGCCTTACAAGAAAATGTTGAAACTATTATTGGAAACTGGAGGAAAGGCGATCCGTGCTTTAGAGTTGCAGAGAACTTAGCAAAATTGACTCTTGATGTTATATGGAAGGCAGCATTTGAAAATGGCGAGCCTGGACATTTAGCTGAGAAGCTTTCCAAGGTAAACTTGGAGAATGCAGCCTGGCTTCTCTTTGCAGCTTATAGCAAAATGCAAGAGGAAAGAGTACAAGTTGAGAACTGAATTGTTGGGCACAAATAAACCAGAGACTGTTTCCAGAAATTCCAAGCCTTTGGAAATCAAGTCCACAGACAATACTGCCCCATTTGAGGAATTAACTAAACTTAAGTCTTGTAAACCAGGATTGAAAATGCCATTATCCATGAAAGTCATGTGGAAAGTCTTTCTGTCTCATGGCTTGGGCTCCTGCTTCCTGCATGCTAAACCAACAAGCTTTTTGAGAGATCAGTATGAAAGAAACTACTATCAGGCAGGACTAAAAGGGACAGGGAGAGGAGATATGGAAGGGAAAATGGCTTTAAGAAGAAAACCATGGAAGCTGAGATCTGGAATTAAGACCTCTCCTTGGGCCGAGAGAAGGACCCCACCCATGTGAACAGAGAGGGTGAGTTTGCCCCAGCAAGTGAAGAGGGTGGATGTTCCAGCCCGTTGTTCAGGGAGAGCTTGGCTGCCCCAGGCTACAGAGAAGGTGGAGCGTATTCCTTGATGGTTGGGGAGAGCAAGGTCACCACCCTACTGCTCAGAGAGGGGTCGGCCTGTTCCCCATAGATTAGGGAAGGTCAGGTTGCCACCTCACTGATCTGAGAAGGTTGCCAGAGATTAGAGTGAATGTTGCCACCACCTCACTGTACTAAGAGGCTTGAAACTACCCCAGAGATTGGGGAAGGTGTGGCAAAAACCCCAGTGAGGTCTGGAGCTCGGTCACCACCCAGATGGTTGATGAGTGTGGAACCAAGAAGATGGCCACTGGGCAAGCTTTTGGAAAGGGTGGGCCCCCATGAGGTTCAAGAAGAAGAAACTGTCCTCTTAAGAAGGACTCTCAGACTTTGACATCTAGTGGAGTATACCCTGAAGGTTTTCAGAACTGTTGGGAACCTGTGACACAGGTTTCTCTCCCAAATTCTCCTTGTGGTAATACAAATATTTATCCTATGTCTGTGCCTTGTTTTTATATTGGAAGCAGATAACTTATTTTATAAGTTTTACAGTTCTGCAGCCAGAGGTGACTCTGCCCCAAGACAAACAGTATTCCTATAACTGATTATGATGTGAGTTTGTACTGAGCATTGCTACTGATATGATGTAAGTTTTTTTGAATGTTGCAATATCTTTTTGGGATTCAGAGGGTGGAGTGTGACAGTTTGAGATTACTTATGAATCCCCAAAAGAGAAAGATTATGTTCAGAAACTAATCTAATCTTCTGGGTGTGATCAGATGAGGGGCCCTTGATTAAATTACCTGTTAAGATTAGGGCTTTGATTTGACCAAGTCAGTAGGGCGTGACTCGGGTTGAGTCTCCGCCCCCTTGGTGAGCTGATATAAATGGACACTCACTCAAGAAGACACATCGAGGAGAGAACTTTGTCAGTTTTGATCCTGCAATATGACAGAAAGGAGAAGGCTCAAACAGCTAGAGCCCCAGGGAGAGATGGACCGTTTTCCTGATAGCTCACAGCTGACCTTGGGAAGACAGCCGAGACTGATGCAGGAAGTCCGAGAGACGAGCCCCAGCCAGGAGAGAGAGGACTGGAAGCCCATAGGGAAAAGGCAGAGCAGGTGGAGATCGCCCGCCATCTTGCTTCAACCTGTCGTAACAGACTTTGGTGAGAAAGCAACCGTGAGTTAGACTCTTTAAGCCTTGTAACTATAAGCTTTTACCCCAAAGAAATACCCTTTATAAAAGCCAACAGATTTCTGGTACTTTGCATCAGCACCCCTTTGACTGACTAATACAGTGTGCAAGGAACTAACTTTGGCTGAAGGGTCAGAGCAGGGATCCTGGAACAAAAGAGAGACGTTAGCTGAGCCCTGAAGAATGCATACAAAGTTAGGAGCTGAAAACATTCTGGGAATTGGAATTGGCATGTGCAAGAGCCCTGTGGTGAAGAGATTAGTTCTTTAGAGACTCCAGAAGGACAGCAGCATGGTTGGAGAGAGTAAGCAAGAGGGAGGCTGGTGGGAGATGGGAACACAGAGGCAGGCAGAGACGCCATCCTCCCAAACACACAGGTCAAGAGAAGGAATTTAGATTTAGCCTTGGTGCACTGGGGACCCATGGGAGGGTTTTAAGCAAGGCAATAATATGCTTTTTACATTTTCACAAAACACTGCTGAATGGAGGGTGATTAGAAGAGGGCAAAAGAGGAAGCAGGAGGACCCTCTAGGGGCCTAGGGACCGTGGTGTTGAGAAGAAGGGAAGGGGATGCCCCTCAGTTAAGAAGCTTCCTGGAATCCCCTCACCCTTCCACTTTTGTGCGTTAGCCAGGGCTGCACAGAGCTGCGAGAGAACCTGGAAAATGTATTCTTTTAATTTAAAAAAAAATGATTTATTTTCCCCTCCCCTGCACCCTCCCTGCTGTTTTTGCTGTCAGTGTCCATTCACTGTGTGATCTTCTGTATCTACTTCTCTTTTTTTGTCTTCTCTTCTCATCTTTCTCCTCTCGGATTCAGAGGGATTCGATCCTGGGGACCTCTGATGTGGAGAGAGGTTCCCTGTCAGTTGTGCCACCTCAGGTCCTGGTCTCTGCTGCGCTTCACCTTGACTCTCCCCTTTGTCTCTCTCTTGTTGTGTCATCATCTTGCTGCGTGACTCACTTTTGCAGGTACTGGCTCCCCACGCAGGGACTCATGCAGGCACTTGGCTCACCACACAGGCACTGGCTCATCGCACAGGCACACTTCCTCTTCTTCTTTTTCACCAGGAGGCCCCAGGGATTGAACCTGGGTCCTCCTGTATGATAGGTGGAGGCCATATCACGTGGGCCACATCCACTTCCTGAAAATGTATTCTTTATTCCAGATGATCTTGTCCCCACTGAAGAATCTTGCCTTCTGCTTCTAAGGGAGAAAGGGGGAGCAGATATGGAGGCAGACAGCTAGAGCCTCTGCCCCCGCGGTTTTAGGATGACATTGATGGTAACGCCACTGGTCGTGGTGGCGGTGAAGGGCTGGTGGAGGAGGAGGTGGCAGTGCTGGTGCTGGGGGAGGTGGAGGTGAGGACGGTGTCTGTGAGGGTGACGGTGGTCCTCCTGGTGGTGGGAGCAGCAATTACGGGGATGGTGGGTCCGGTGGTGGTGCTGGTGGAAGCAGCAATTACGGGGATGGTGGGTCCGGTGGTGGTGGTGGTGGAGATGACGGTGATGCTTATGGCGATGGTGATTGTGTTTGTGTGGTGGAAATGGTGAGTGAGATACTGCTGGTGGTAGTATTTGTGCTGGTGATGGTGATGCTGTGGCAATGGTGATGGTTTTACTTATGCTAAAGTAATGCTTGGGGCGATGACGATGTTTGTGTTGGTGATGATGATGGTATTTGTGTTAGTGGTGTGGCGACGGTGGTATTTGTGCTAGTGGTGAGGATTTTGCTGGCCCTGATGGTGGTGATGGTGGTGGTGGTGACAGTGGTAGTGGTGCTGGTGATGGTGGTGGTTATGGTTGTGATGATGGTGGTGGTTATGGTTGTGATGATGGTGGTGGTGGTGGTTGTGATGGTGATGGTGATGTGGTGGTGATGGTAATGGGGGGGTGATGGTAGTGATAGTGGTGGTAGAGATGGTGGTGGTGGTGGTAGGGAAGATGATGGTGATTTTGGTGGTGGTGGTGGTGATGGTGGTGGTGGTGGTGATGGTGGTGGTTGTGGTTGTGGTGATGGTGATTTTGGTGGTGGTGGTGGTGGTTGTGATGGTGTTGGTTGTGGTTGTGGTGATGATGGTAGTGGTGGTGTTTGCAACAATGGCACTGATTTTCCCAACACTCTGGTAATGATCATAGTGGTGATAGTAATGTTTGTGGTGGGACAACATATAGTATAAAATTTATCATTTTAATTGTTTTTAAGTATAAAATTCAGTGGCATTCATCCACAATGTTATGCAACCATCACCACCATCCCTTACCAAAACTTTTCATCACCTTTCTGTGGGATTTTAATGTTTTCCTGAACAAGCTGTCCAATCTCTGGCCTTTCAGTTCCTTGGCTGCCTCATCATCAGTGATTTTTTCTTACTGGGCTCTTAACCACTCCTCTCCAGGATCACTAATTCAAATACCCCACACTTGGACCACTACCACCTCCCTACCGAGCTTGCTTCTTTCAACCGTCCCTGGCTCGTCTACTCCTTCCCCCTCTTTGGCTCCTTCATGCCTTCATCTGTCTACTTTTTCTCACTCTGTCAGCTCCTTGTTTTCTTCAGTTTCCCCTTAGATCAGAGCCTGGGGTCTTCCCTACTCTCCCTGTTCCACTGTCTTTTTGATGTCATTATCTTTGTATTAGTTATCTAGTGCTGTGAAACAAATTACCTCAAAAGTTAACCCCTTAAAACAACACTAAACATGTATTACCTCACACATTGTCTGAGTCAGGCATCTAGGAGCAGCTTAGCTGGGTGCTTCTGACTCAGGGTCTCTCATGAATTTCCCATCAAGACATTGGTGAGGATTGCAGTCGTCTGAAGGCATGACTGGGGCTGGTGGATTCACTTCCATGATGGCCCACTCACTCGGCGCTGTTGGCCGGAGGCGTCAATTCCTCACCACACGGATCTCTCCACAGAGCTGCTCGAGTATCCTGATGACATGGCAGAGTGAGTGATCCAAGAGAGCAGAAGGGGAAAGCCGTGGTGTCTGTCATTGACCTAACTCCAGAAATCACACACTGTCATTTTCTAAACGCCCTATGGACTACACACGTCAGCCCTATGCAATGTGGGAAGGACATGCAAAGGAGCATGGGTGCCCGGAAACCATTTTGATGACTGGCTACCACAACCCTCTACCTTCTCCTTGCCCTGACTGGAGCAACTGAGCCCAGAAGGAGAAAGCCACACAACAGGGCAGATGGAGTTGAGTAATGGATTCATGATTACCAGCTCCAAAGGTCCTCAGCACTCCCCAGCAACTCTGCTACCCTTGGTTGGCCAAAGCATCCTTCAACTCTCTGAGCAACCATTTCAACCCTTCTTTTTCCCCAAACCTCTAACCTATCCACTGCACTCTTCTTTTCACTCCTTTCATGACCTCACCTCCAATTTTACAGAGAACATGGAAGCTATAGGAAGTCCCTCATTTTCCTGTGACCGAGCAGCAAGCTCACATCCATCTTCTCTCCCTGCTGTGACAGTAGATGAATTATCACTTCTACCCAAGGCCAATCCCATAATTTGCAATGCCTTGGACCCAACCCCTCTCCCCTTCCCGGGAACCTTATGTTATCAACCATCTCTTCTCTCTCTCTTGCATATTCCTTCTCTCTCATACAACTGTATTCTTCCCAATGAATTTTAAACACTTGCAGATCTCCATTATCTTGAGTTGCCCTCCCTGAACTCTGGTGGCAGAGAAAGTGGTGTTCCAATGTTCCTTTTGCTCATCTACACTTCCAGGCCCCCTTGTAATTATCCATGGCATGGTCCCGCAACACCATAACTCACTCAGTGGAGCCAGGGCTCATTGGATGAAGGTCTGATCCCAGGTCTACAGAGAAAATATGCAAGAGAAGCTTGAAAGATTTTATCATATAGAAAGTAACAGGAAGCCATCAAAGACTAGAGAAGTCTGAAAGAAGGATTCCAGACTATTGTGAAGGGGATCCCACATGGCCAAAGTTGGGGCAATTTAAGCATCAAAACAATCTGTAGTGGGGCATTTCCAGGACTTGGAGTTGTCCTGGGTGGTGCTGCAGGGACAGATGCTGGACATCGTATGTCCTGCCATGGCCCACTGGGTGGACTTGGGGAGAGTGTGGACTACAATGTGAGCCACTGTCCATGGGGTGCAGCGGTGCTCCAGGGTGTGTTCACCAGGTGCAACGAATGTGCTACAATGATGAAAAAGGCTGTTGATGTGGGAGGAGTGGGGTGGGGGGTATATGGGACCTCATATTTTTTTATGTAACATTTAAAAAAAAAAAAGAAAGAAGGAAAAAGTGAAAAAATAAAAAAAACGATCTATAATAGACTGAGATAAAGCAAATAAGTTAAAAAGTCATGTGCTTATAAAGATAACTAAGGGAAGCGGACTTGGCCCAATGGATAGGGCGTCCACCTACTACATGAAAGGTCCACAGTTCAAACCCCGGGCCTCCTTGACCCGTGTGGAGCTGGCCCATGCGCAGTGCTGAAGCGCACAAGGAGTGCCGTGCCACGCAGGGGTGTCCCCACGTAGGGGAGCCCCACGCTCAAGGAGTGCACCCCATAAGGAGAGCCACCCAGCGCGAAAGGAAGTGCAGCCTGCCCAGGAATGGCACTGCCCACACAGAGAGCTGACACAGCAAGATGATGCAACAAAAAGAAACACAGATTCCCGTGCCGCTAACAACAACAGAAGTGAACAAAGAAGATGCAGCAAATAGACACAGAGAACAGGCAACCGGGGTGTGGCGGGGGGGGAGAGAAATAAATAAAAATCTTTAAAAAAATAAAAATAAATAAAGGTAACTAGAAAACCTTTTTGTTCAACATGATGGGAACCAACACACCATTCCGAAAACTGTGAAATCAAAGGAAAGAACACCATTTATGCTGCATTTCCTGGATTATTATTTCTCAAAGTAACTAGTTGATGTGGGAAGTCCTCTTTAAGAAAATTCCAGCTAATAGTGGAACTAGATAAGATCATCAGTGGCTACCAAAATCATTAGCAAAAAGCTGATGGGGCACTTTATACTGGGTGGACCCAGCTGAGAACACCAGTCAATCACAATCTCACAGAAAAGGGGTGACCAAGCATCAGCTGTCTCCTGGAGTGATGCCACAGAAAGCACACAACACCATGTGTGTTAGTTTCCAATGGATGCTGTAATGAATTACCACAAGCTTTGTGGCTTAAGCCACAGAAATTTATTCTCTCACAGTTCCGGAGCTACAGGTCCAAAATCAAGGTAGTGACAGGATCATGCTCCACTGAATGGTCTAGAGAGAACCGGCCCCTTGTCTCCTTACTAGTCCCTGGGTCCTGGCAATCCTTGGTGTCTTCGGCTGGTAACTGCACCACTCTGGCCTCTACTTCATCTTCACACAGTCTTCTTCCCTGCATCTCTGTGTCCAAATTTCCCTCTTCTTTCTCTTATAAAGACACCGGTCACTGGATTTAAGGCCCACCCTAACCCAGCATGATTTCATCCTAACTTGGTTATATCTGCAAAGACCCTAGTTCCAAATAAGGTCCCAGGTACCAGGGGTTAGGGCTTGGACATATCTTTTTGGGGGAACACAATTCAACCCACTATACTACCTATGAAGTATTTTTGCCAAAGACTCTTACCAAATCTGACCATGTATTTATACCTGTATGGAGCCTCAGTACCTAGAGAAAATACAGGGCACAAAGGAATGTGCTGAATGACACTACCGGGATGGAACTGGCAAAAGAATTACTTAGGTCATCCTGCCTGCTGCAATTGCTCATCCCAGTCTAGCTACTCTCACACTTCTCTACACTCTCTTATCTATGTCTTGTTCGGTCAACGCCCCACCCCACTTTTGCTTGTGCCCCATCACTCCGTAGAAATAGTTTTTCATTACTGTCAACGACGTCCTCCATGTTGTCAAAACCAATGAACTCTTCTTGGGCGTTATTGATCGTTCTTGGCCTTCTTAGCAGAATTCAGCCTGGTTGAGCATGCCATTCTTGAAACACCCTCTTCTCCTAGCTTCCACGTTCCTACATGCTCCAAGTTTCTTTCCATCTCTCTAGAGGCTCCTGCTCTATCTCCTCTGAAGGTTTATTCCCCGTGTGTGTCCTTTAAGGATGGGAGTCCGAGACCCTGTCATTTTCTTTGCATGCCGTGCTCTTTCCCTGGGGAAGCTCACCTACTCCCCTGCCTTCCCTTACCCCTTATAGGTACGTGATCCCCAGGGGTATATTCCCAGACCGGAGTTTCCCTCTGAGTCCAGACCCAGCTGTCCACTTGAAATACTTTGGCTTCTCAAAAGCACCTCAAACCTGGTAAGTCCAAATCTGAATTTGTGCTCTTCATCTCAAACATGGGCTTCTTCTACATTCCCCATCTCAGTAAATGACCCCGTTACCCATTCTGATATTTAGACCCAAAATTCAGGAATCTACCTTAACGATTCCCTTCTCCTCAATTAGACATCTGGTCTACCACTAAGTCCTTTTGCTCTTACTTCCCAAATAACTGTTGAATCCATCTTCTTTTCTCCATCTCCACACAACCACTTGAGATCAAGCCATTAACATCTTGCACCCAGACAAAAGCATCTGCCTCCTGACTGGCCTTTCTGCTACCCTGCTGGCCCCTTGTCATCTTTTTTGCACCCAGAAAAAGATCAGAATGATCTCTTCATGATGCAAATCCCACTGTCTTTTTAAAATGAGTCATTTTGTTTATTTAATCTCCCCCTTGTTGTTTGTGCTTGCTGTCTGCTCTCTGTGTCCATTCTCTGTGAGCTCTGTGTCTGCTTGTCTTCTCTTTAGGAGGTACCAGGAACCAAACCTGAAACCTCCCATGTGGGAAAGAGGTGCTCAATTGCTTGAGTCACCTCAGCTCCCTGCTTGCTGTGTCTCTCATTGTCTTTCCTTTTTGTGTCTCCTTGTTGCATCATCTTGTTGTACCAGCTTACCGCACCTGCCCATCATGCCAGCTCGTGGTCTTGCTTGCCTTCTCCAGGAGGCACCAGGAACTGAGTCGGGGACCTCCCATGTGGTAAGCGGGAGCTTGGTTGCTTGAGCCACATCTGCTTCCCCCCACTCCTCTGTTCCCCACCCCTGCCATTTTTGCTGTCTGTGTCCATTTGCTGTGTGATCTTCTGTGTCTATTTCTCTTTTTGTCTTCTCTTCTCATTTTTCTCCTCTCAGATTCACTGGGATTCGATCCTGGGGACCTCTGATGCAGAGAGAGTTTCCTTGTCACTTGCGCCACCTCAGTTCCTGGTCTTTGCTGCACTTCACTTTGACTCTCCCCTTGGTCTCTCTTTTTGTTGCATCATCATCTTGCTGCATGGCTCACCGCACAGGCACTGACTCACTGCGCGGGCACTGGCTCACCACGCGGGCACGCTTTTACTGAGAGGGCCTGGGGATCGAACCTGGGTCCTCCCCTATGGTAGACGGAAGTCCAGTCACTTGAGCCATGTCCTCTTCCCCACCACAACTCCTAAGGTCATGGTGACAGCACTCACACCAGCACAGCCTGTCCCTGGCTCTCATCTCCTATCACAGTCCTCTGCTTTCTCCCTTCCAGCCACACTGACCTTCTCACAGCCCCTTTTACTCATCATGTGTCCTCCTGCCACAGAAACTTTGTACACTCAGATTCCTCGGCCTGACATGCTTTTCCCTCTCTGATTAATCAGGCTTGTCTTTCAGATCTCAGAGTCACATCCTCAGGGAAACTTTCTCTCATCTTCCTGCATCTTGTCCGTCTCCTCATGGCACCTCTCTGAGTCATACTTCCACAATTTTGGTTGTGACTATTGGATGAAAATCTATTTCCCTCAGTAGAACGCAATCCAGCTGAAAGTAGGAAACATCTTCGCTCAGCAAGGCGTCAGCAAAAGCCAACCTTCTGCCTGTCACAACATAGACACGCAAACGTGGCCTGAGGAAGGGAAACGGCGGTGGCTAGGTGCTAGGTGAAGGTGCTTGGGGTGTTGGCGAGGGTTGCCGTGGGGACGGCACTGTGTGTGGTGATGGTGGTTGAGCAGTGGTGGACGTGCTGGCGGTGGGACGGCTCTGAAGATGGTGACGCGATGTTAATAATGGTGCCGGCAGCAGTGACGGTGGCAGCAGTGATGTTTTGGCAAGAGGGTGGTGGTGATCGTGTGAATTGACGGTGGTGATGGAGATGTGGTGATACGCGATGGCAAGGGTGCAAAGGGCAGTTGAAGGGACCGTGGTGGCGATGGCAGAGTTGATAGTGATGATGATGCTAGAGAAGAGGGTGGCGGTGCTCATGGCGCCCCCTCCACACACGTGAGCAGACTCCCACAGAGGTGAAGTGACGGAGCTGACCTGTGCCAGTGACGGCTTTCCGAAGGGAAGGCCTCTCAATCCCAGGAGCTGCTCAGGTTCCTGACCGTCTTACAGGTGCTCTGCCAGCACCCGCTAGCTGCTGGTTCCCAGGAGAGCACCCTGCCCCCCACCGTTTAGCTTTGTTAGCTGGGATTCACTTCTGTCTCCTGTAGCCAGAGACTCTAACTAGTGCTAGATGGGACCTAGCAGGTGTGGGGGTGCTGAGAAGGCTCATTCCTCCTCATCTCCTTTGGGGTCCCTCCTCCTCAACCTGGCCTCTGAGTGTCCTCGGACTTTCCCCCATCTCTGCTCACTCCTTGGTAATCTCATCCACTCCCTTGCCTTTAAACACCATTGTAGATGCAGAAAAATCTGAAATTTCCACCCCGTATCCTCATCTGCCTCCCAAACCCCAGACCCGAGTCTCCAGTTGCACACCGTCTTCTCTTACCCAGATACCTAATGTGCATCTCCAACTCCAGAGGCCTGCAATGCCACTCTTGATTTACCTCCACGAATCTGCTCTTCACCTGGTCCTCCCTTCTCCATTCTGTCATGCCAGAAACCCCGGAGACATCCTGGACTCCTGTCTTACTCCCTCCAGCCAACACCTCAGCAAGTCTTGGCAGTTCTAGCTTCCAGATCATTCCACCAAGGTTGCCACCTCCCCGACCGTTCCTGATCCTAGTCACCGTTGCCTCTCACAGGGAGGGCTGCCACGGCCTCCTCTCTGGGCTCCTTGTCCCCACCAGCATTCCCACATCCTAGCCAGAATGATCCATCTAAAACTTACCTCAGCCCCTCCTCTGCTCAAAATCTTCCGTTCAGCTTGGTGGCTCCTTAGCTTTTCCTGGGAAGCCCCCCGTGGCCTCAGAGCCTTTGCAATTGTTCTCTGCAGGGCATGCTCTCTGCCAGACACTTACATCCTTCCAGGGAGGGCTTGTGAAAGCTCAGACCAGGGCAGTGGCAGAGGGAAGAGAGAGAAAATATCTAGAGGCCATTGGAGACGGAATCCACAGGACACGGTGCCCAGTAGAGCCGAATTTAGGATGACTTCCAGGTGCTGGGTGGGCCACGGGGCGGCTGCGAGGACCCATCACTGAGGAGGGATGTAGGAGGGAGACCACGTGTGGGCACCCGTGGGCCGTGCAGGAGGCGGCTTCGGATGCAGCACAGTCTTCTCAAGGTCCAGAGTCCAAGGCCGAGACCCGGTGGGAGAGACGGGGCCCGGCTGGCGATCACTGCCCTGGAGGGAGCTGAGCCCCTGCCGCGCCCGGGCCAGCCTTGGGCGCCCAGCACCGCCGTGTCAGAGGACCACAGCCACATGGCTCCAGACAACGGAAACTGACTGCCTCGCGGTTCTGGGGCCGGAGTCGTCCCGCGCCTCCTCCCAACTGCCGGTGGATCCCCAGCCGACCCCCAACCCCAGGCTCTGCCGCGGCCGCTCCTGGGTCCCTCTGTGTCTGTGCCCACATGTCCTCTCCTCGTAACACCACCAGTCATGCTGGATTCAGGACCCAGCTGGCTCCAGGACGCCTTCATTTTAACCTACCCAGTTCCCTCGGAAACGACCCTATTTCCAAACGAGGTCCACTCACAGGTACCGGGGGTTAGGATGGCGAAATGTCTTTTTTTTTGGGGGGGGGCACAGTTCCACCCGTGACAAGCCAGCTCTGAATCCGCAGGGCTACTGGGTGAGGGTCCAGCCCCCCCGCAGCAAAACCAGCAGCTGGACTAAGGCGAGCAGAGCGGGCTGTGGGCCTGATGCGGCCGGAAGCGCGGCTCTGGGCAGGGGGCGTCTGCCCGTGCCCGCCCCTGAGAGGCAGCCATCAGCCTACTTAACAGGTCACTGTTCAGTGAAATATCAATTGCAAACAAGTATGGGAATCGTCTCTAGCAATTAATGTCCCTGCTTTCATTTCCTAAAGGGACTGTCAAGGGTCCCCGGTTTGCGACCCTCATGGGAGGGCGGGGGGGGGCCACAGCCATGGGGAGAGGGAGGGCACAGCAGGGCTGGGGGCGCACAGGCGGGGCCTTCCTCTCGGTCTCCACTAGCCCCGGCGACCCTGGGACCCCAGCCCTGTCACCTTTGCCCCTCCCCGGCCGTCGCCTCCAGGCCCAGCCCTGCGCACCCTGGGGAGAGAGGAGACGCTGTCCCTGCCCCTTGGGGGTGGACCAGCTCCAGGCAGCTCGAGTGCCAGGCGGAAAATCTGCAGGAACACTGCGGGGGGTGGGAGACGGATTCCCAGGACCCCCGGGGAGGCGGGGGGCGCGGGAGGCCAGGGGCCACGGCCGGACGGCGCCCACCGGCCTTGGTGGCCCCAGCGGGGAGCCGCCGCTGCGACCGTGGGGCCGGGGTCACGGCGGAGCCCTGGGTCGCAGGAGGGCGCGCCGACGCCAGGCAGCCCGGGCTCCGGGGCCGGGAGCGCGCGCGGCGGTCTCTCCGCTCCCACCCCGGCGTCCCACGACCCGGGGGGTTTCCTGACTGCCTGCTCCGGCGACCGCAGGCGAAACCACGGCGCCCGGGGGCTCCCGTGCCGGCGGGACCAGGTTCCTGCTTGGGGGTGTGGTGACGCGCAGTGTGGTTGACGGGCAGGGCGGCCCAGACCAGCGCCGCCCGGCACCCGCGCCTCCCCTGCCCTGCGGAGGCCGGCCGGGGACCCCCCGCCCCGGGGCTCCGGGGGCGCAGCGCAGAAATGTCCCCTTGGGTCACTCTCAGCCTACGCCGGCCCCAGGCCCCTCGGACATACTGACGGGGGCTGTAACCGCACACTCAGCCTCGCGGGGACCCCAGCCCCGACCAGCTGCTCGTGGGCCTCCCGTTTCTCCGGGCGACAATTTCAGCCCTTCCTGGCGGCCACGAGGCCCCCTCCTCAGGCTGGGCCTCGAGACCCAGGGTTAGACCCTGGGGTGGGGGTGGCTGGTGCCTCTGATGGACAGGATTCGGGGACCGAGGCTCTGGGGCAGGACACCTGGTCTCAGGAAGTGAGGTCCTGGGAAAGCTTCCAGGGCCAGGGGGAGGTAGAGGGGGGCGTACGGGGTGGCGGCACGTGGGGCCTGGGCTGGCCTGCCATCCTGCAGCCCTCCCCGCCGGCCTCTCCCCGCCCTGCCTCCGGGCTCTGCTCTCCGTGTCCTGCAGCCCAGCCCCAGCCCCTGGGGACCCCTTCCGGGATGGGCACTGAGGACAGGTCCTGCCCCCGGGGCCCGGGCCCTTCAGAGACTTCCCCGTGGGGTCTGGAAAATGGGGCACCCCGGCAGGGGCCACTGCCTCAGTCGATGGCCACAGGCTGGAGCCTCCTAGCCCCTCTGCCGAGCACCTGCGGGACGAGGGACACGGTCGCTCTTCTCCCAGGAGACTCTGGGGTTGGAAGATTAAAGCTCCCCAAACGTGCCCACATCTCATCCGCAAAACCTGGGACAGTGTCACCGTCCACAGCAAAGAGTGCCTTTGCAGGTGGGGTCCAGCTAAAAAGCTTGGGGGGAGGAGATTTGCTTGGATCTTCAGGATGACCGCCAGGTTACAGGAGGAAGACGGGGAGGTCAGGGTCAGAGGGGCGAGGTGGGGGGATGCGAGCGGCCGGCCGGGGAGGTGGGGGCCGCGCGCACCCCAGGGAGGTCGCCTCGAGGAGACGGAAAGGCCCACGGCGGACGCTCCTGGCTCGGGGAGGGCCGCGGCCCTGCGTTCCAGCCCGCGAGGCCCATTTCAGACGCGGGACCCCCGGCCGTCGGCGGATGCCGCTGTGTTGTTCTCACCACTCGATTTGTGGGAATCGTTACAACAGCGAGAAGCTCTTGGCCGAGAAATCCTGAAAAAAGCCAAAGCTGGGCCCCGCAGTGGGGAAGGCCGTTCCACGAGAGGCCTGCGGCAGGAAGCATGCCCGCTGCCCTCGGGACACTGCAGGGAGAGGAGGGGAGTGCGGCGTGGGGAGGCGTCTTGCCCGTGCCAGGAGCTGCCCGCACCTCCCCGCACTGGCGAGCGGTACAGTCCTCACTTGACGGATGAGGAAACCGAGGCTCAGAGGGTTGAGGGGCTTGCCAGAGCTGGACCCCCACCCGCCTGACTCGAAATCCCCTCCCTCCCCGCCAGAACCTGACGCACAGCTCGGCTGCGGCTGGAGGTCCGTGTGCCCCCACCTCCCGCCAGCCCCACCCCACGGTCATCCCTGCGCTGCCTGCTCCACAGCGGGCTGGCCTGCCACTGAACGGCCCGGGCGAGGTGAAATTAGGGGCTCCCCCAGCCCCCAGGCCTGGGGGCTCCCTCAGGGGATGAGCCCCCAGCGGAGAAGACCGGGAGGGAACGGGACGGCTCTGGCATCGAGCAGACCCGGCAGCCTGCCAGGCTCTGCTCCTGCCCACCTGGGCGAGCTTCGGCCACCGCGTTCTCTCCCACGAGCCTCAGTTTCCCCTTCGTGGGGTGGGCCGTGCACCCTCTGGTGGGAGCGCAGTTTGCGTGGCCTGCGGGGATGGCCGCCGTCCCCTGTGAATTGACCGGCGACGCGACCAGCCGAGCAACCTGTGTAACGCGATGTCCGTTTGGTAAAGGAGGAAGAGTTTTCCAAAAGGCTGACTGGTGGAGGTGGCCACCGGCCCGCAGCGGAGACCGCCAGAGTGGCCCGCGGGTGGCGTGGGCGCACTGGGGCTTCTGCTGCACACTCTCCTATCCGTTTGGATCTGTCACCAGCCCAGGTGTAACGTCTGTTTGGATTGCCCGGAAGGCCTCGGTCCAGAATCGCCGCCTGCACAAAGCGCCGCTGACGCGGCCGAGGCCGCTGGCAGCCCTGGGTGCCTCCCCCGTGCCCGCGTGGGGTGGCCTTCCCTGCAGCCAGGCAGCTCGCAGGACGCCCCGGGGCCGGCAGAGGCGGAAACACCTGCTGAGCCCAGGTCAGGCTGGAGGAGGCGCCAGTTCTCGAGAGGAGAAAAGGCCGGGGAAGCTGAGCCGGGAGGAGCGGGGCGAAAGGGCGCAGGCTCTGTGGGAGCTCGTGGGTCTCAGGGGTGCCCGGCTCAGCCCTCGGGCCTCGGCGGGTGCCGGGCTCAGTCCTTGCGCCTCGCGGGTGCTGGGCTCAGTCCCGTGGGTCTTGGTGAGGAGTTTGGAGACTCGGTCCTGAGGACATAGTAGGAAGTTTGATGTGTCCTGAAGGTCTTGGCGGGGATTTGACTATTTTCCCAGGAGCCACCTTAGGGAGTTTGGACTACGGACAAGGGCTACTAATACCTAATAAATAAAACACAGTAGAAATGCTCATTGCCCCCAAAGAGAAACACAGGGCCTTGGTTTTCTTTCATGGGCTGCAGCGGGGAGTGACCTGGTCAGAAAGGCGGCCTAGAATCCCCTGGGGAGGCTGCCCGGGGCAGGAGGTACTGGAGGCTGCAGCAGATTGATATGGTGTGAATTCCAAAAATAGATACTGGATTATGTTTGTAGTCTGGCCTGTGCTGGGCGTGATTGAGGTATGATTAGGGCTTTGATTGGGCCATGTCATTAGGGCGTTGAGTCCCCGCCCCTTGGTGGGTGGGGACTCACAGATAAAAGGCATGGTGAAGGACAGAGTTGAGGGTTTTGATGTTGGAGTTTGATGCTGAAGCCTTAAGCTGGAGCCCCGGGAAGTCAGCTCACAGGGGAAACAGAAGCCAGCCCCAGGAAGAGAGGAACCCTGAGCCCAGGAAGAAGCAAGACCCTGGAAGGAGGAACCCAGGAAGCCTGAACCCTGGCAGGCGTCAGCAGCCATCTTGCTCCAACACGTGGAAACAGACTTTGGTGAGGGAAGTAGCTTATGCTTTATGGCCTGGTATCTGTAAGCCCCTACCCCAAGTAAACATCCTTTGTAAAAGCCCACCCATTCTGGCATTTTGCAGCAGCACCCCTTGGCTGACTGACAACAGGCCCCAGCCAGGCAGGGGGCTGGGCCGGTGCTTCGGCTGCGTCCTCGCAGGAGCAGGGGCCGTCGTCTCTGGCGCTTTGCGTGCAGAGCTGGGGGCCACCCGGGGAGCGCCCGGCAGACAGGGGGGCAAAGCCTGAGCCTAAGGCCAGGGCAGCACGTCGGAGCGGCCGTCGACTGGCTCCTCTGACCCCGCCCCCCGCATCTCCGCGGCCCCCGTGTGTCCTGCGTTCTGAGCAGGACCGGGGCTACGCGGCGGCAAACGGCGCTCGCTCCAGCGGCCGCGAGCTTCCCAGCAGGCGCAGAGGGACCAGCCCAGGCGCACGGCTCGGGAAGGGCCTCAGGGGCCCGCGCCGGCAGCTGCCTGGGTATGCGCTGCCAAGGGGGCCGCAGCAGCCCCTCTGAGCAGGCTGAAGGTCGCGGAGCCGGTGCTCCTGCAGCTGCCCCAGCAGGGAAGGGCCGGGGAAAGGAACCGCATTTGCCAATGCACACAGACCCGGGGGAGCGCTGCGGTTGGAGTTGAAGTGTGGGGACGGGACCGGGGACCCACCAGCTTGACGGTGGGAGACGCTGAGCCCGGGGAGGGGGCGGGGCTGAGGACCCCAGGGACGGCGGGGCGAGCCGTGTCGGGCACATGGCCTGGCACATAGTAGATGATCAGTGAACACAGGGGGAGAAGAGAGACACGGGGGCCCTATTTCCAGGCCCCCGTCCTGGAGGCTGACTGCCCCTCCCACCCAGCTTCGGGGAGGTGAGGACCGCTGGCTGCGAGTCGCGAGGCTGAGCTGGTGGTGAAGGCCGGAGCCTGGAGACTGGAAGCCGCGTGGCAGAAGCCTCTGACGCCCAGCCGGGGGCCCCCAGCCCAGGAGCACCTGCCTCAGTGGCTGACGCCTCTGGGCCGGGGACCTCCTGAAGGGCCTGGCCCCTGACAGGGCAGGGGGGACAGATGGGGGGGGGTCCAAATTTCCCACCAAGGCCCCCCCCGAGAAGGCAGGAGGGGAAGCCCTCAGGATGCGCCCGTGGACCGGGGCCGCCCGGCTTGGCCGGGCTGGGGGCGGCTATCTGGGCAGGGACCGAGGCCCACGGGTGCACCTGATGCCCCAAGCTCCAGGCCAGGAGGGCCCCTGTCGCCTCTTTGTTGCCATCGGATGGGCCTTGCTCAGGTTTTCTCGGCTCCGCCGCGGGGCGCCCCCCACCCGCCCGGCATCCCTGCCCCCTCCGTGTCGGTGTCTCCCCGCTGCCCCGTCTCTCTCTGCTCTGGGTCGTCCTGCCCCGTCCAGCTCTGCCCCCTTCACTCCCCCACTGCAGTCCCCTGGAGCCCACTCCCCGGGCGCCCCTTATCTGGGCCCACCCAGCACAATTGCTGGGAGTCCATCCCCATGACAACCGGGCAGATGGCGGCTGCGATTAGCTGCTCTCCCTCCCACCGCCGCTCAATCCGTCTTTGAAATTAAATCAGCTGAGATAACATCGACCACCAGTGGGGGGTGAAGGCTGCCTGCACCCACCGGCCCACCCGCCCCCTCCAAGCCCCTGGAGAGAGAGGACCAAGGGGCAAAACCGGCCCCAGAGGCGGCTGTGTGACCTCGGGGCAGGCCTCCAACCCCACAGGCCTCAGTTCCACCATCTGCAAAATGGGGGCAAAGAGCCAGGCTCCGGCTTGGGGGTGGAATGTTGGGGAGCGTGTGCAGGCAAAGCTCCTGGCGGGCGGGCGGCACTCAGTAGGGCCGAGGGCATTGCAGCTGCCCTGCTCCACGCCGCAGAGAAACCTGAGCCTGGACGGAGACCCCTCCTGTAGGGGCCAAGCTGCCCGCCCGGGCCTAGGGGCCACGGGTGTCCAGGACCCCCCAGAGAAGCTTCCAGACCTGGCTCTGCCCCAACCAGCCCATGAGCAGAGGCATCGCTGGATCCTAGTGCTGGAAAGACGTGCTGGGTCCAGCCACGGCTTACATGCACCCGGTGACGGGGAGCCCACTCCCTTCCCACTGACACCCAGAGCCCCTGCAGGATGGGGATCCAGGAGTGCAGGGTGTACGCCTGCCCGGGTCTGAGGCCTTCCTGAGGAGTGACATCTGCGCCGAGACCGAGGGGTGGGTGGGAGTTAGCTGGGGGGGGGCTGATGGGAAGAGTGTTTTTGGCCATGGGATCAGCATGTGCAAAAGCCTTGAGGCAGGAAGGTAGGGGGTGGGGAGTCTGAAACATAGAGAGTGGGGGGAGTGGAGGCAGATGAGCCAGGACCTGAAGGGAGTGGGGGCAGCGGGCCAGGTGGGGACCTGGGGACAGGGCTCCAGGCAGAAGGCCCGGCTCGTGCAAAGGGCCTGAGGCAGGAGCGTGCAGGAGCTTTCCAGCAAAGTGAGCAGCCAGTGGGGCCAGAGCAGAGCCAGGGGATGGGAGGCAGGCGAGGCCTCACAGAATGCTTAGGCTTTCCCAGATCCCGGGGCCCCGGGGAGGAGGCTGGAGCCGAGCGGCAGCCGTGGGCAGGGAGGGCCGTGCTTTTTAATTTGTTTAATTTTTAATTTTTTTAAAATTTCTCTCCCCTTCCCTGTGCGCCCCCCCTCCTCGGTCGTCTGCTCTGTGTCCATTTGCTGTGTGTTCTTCTGTGTCCACTTGCGTTCTTGTCAGCAGCAGTGGGAATCTGTGTCTCTTTTTCCTTTTGCATCATCTTGCTGCGTCAGCTCTTCGTGTGTGCGGCGCCACTCCTGGGCAGGCTGTGCTTTCGTCATGCTGGGCGGCTCTCCTTATGGGGCGCACTCCTTGCACGTGCTCCCCTATGCGGAGGACACCCCTTCGTGGCAGGGCACTCCTTGTGCACTCAGCACTGCACGTGGGCCAGCTGCACACAGGTCAGGAGGCCGGGGTTTGAACCCTGGACTCCCATGGGATAGGCGGATGCTCTGTCCATTGAGCCAAGTCACTTCCGAGGGCCGCTCATAAAGCAACGTCCTCTCGCCCACACGCCACGCCCCTCTCGGGACCCGGTCCACACCGGGTGCTGGGGAGCAGAGGGCCCTTGACGGGGTCTCCTTTGCAGGAAGTGGGACTGAGACCTGGAGCCAGCTGGCCCGCCCCCACCCAGGGGCTGGGGGTGGAAAGACAGGGCTTTGTCTTGGGTTTGCGTCCCCATTTTGGGGTGCTCCTGGGCAAGACATGCGGTGTGCCTGGGCCTCAGTTTCTCCATCTGTGAAATGGGACTGAGGGTTGATTCAAGGATTCAGCCAGGCAGTTGAGGACCTGTCACCTGCTTAGCTGGTGGCATCAGCTGTGGTCTGGGGAGCCTCGGGAGAAGTGGGGGCTCTGACCTGATGGGCCTGGTGTGGGTGAGAGAAGGACCGCAGCTCCAGGCGGGGAGGCCAGGGGAGCCCCGAGCCCAGGCCCGCGGGGCGTGCCGATGCTCTGCCAGCGCCCAGCCTGCCGCGCTGGAGCCCGCCGCGGGCCTGCGCCCGGGCCGCTGGGCCGTAATTGGATTTCCCAGCAGCTGTCGGGGCTCAGCCCGCCGAGGCAGCCGCGGTGGCCTCGTAATTGGTGGCATTTGCAGGTTGGTGAGCGCAGAGGTCACGCGGTTAATGCAGTCGCCGGGGCTTTGATGAAGTTAGTCGCCGGCCCAGGGCTGGAAGCTGGGGCTTGGCCACTGCGGGGAGAGGGGCGAGGGGGCCTCCAGATGCTGGCCTGTCCCTGGGGCTCCCCGAGGTGGGACAGGGGCCCGAGCCCAGGCTGCGGCCAGAGCAGCCGGCCACCCGCCTCGGCCCCTTGGCTAGGGCACTGCAGCCCCAGGGCGGTCTCTGCAACACCAAGAGGCCCGGTGGTGACGCCCCTTGGCTGCCGGGACGGGCTGCGGCAGGTGCGTCTTGGAAAGAAGCACTCAGACCCACCTCTCTGCCTCTAGACTCCCCGAGTCCTTGTCCTGACTGCACATCTGGGGGCAGAAGTGAATTCTTCAAGAGCTTTCCTTTGTCTCACTAGGCCCCCCGTTCCTCAGGACCCACCCGTGGCTCCCCATTGCCTCCAGGCTGAGCTCCAGGCTCCTTCCTCATCTGACCTTCCAGCCTCTCCCAGCCTCTCCTCCCCGCGGAGGTCCAAAGGTATGTCCTCGAGCCTACCCCTTGGTTCTTGCTCTTCCCTGGAACAGTGTGCTGTCACCTTCTTCCTTCTACATCATTGATTCAACCCCTGCTAGGCGCTAGGTGCAGGGCTGGGAGCTGGTGGGGTGCAGAGGTGAGCAAAATCGAGCAGGTCCCAGCCCGCATGGTGCGCGCTGCACTTTCTCAGGCCATGCCCGTTTCTTCACTGGCTCTGCCCACTTCTCCCTGGTCTGGGAACCAGAGACTCTGTCATTAGCCCATCTTGAACCCAGAAATCTGCAAGCCCCTCCTTTCCTGGCTCTCATCTAGCAGCCTGCTGCCCCACGCCTGCCTGCCCAGCTTTGGTTGGTGCTGCTTTTTTTTTTAAGTGCAAGTCCTTTGGACTCGGCCCCCTGGATGAAATCCTGGCTCGGCTGCTTTCTAGCTGTGTGAGCCTGTGCCAGGCCTCCCACCACTCTGTGCCTCAGTTTCCTCCTGTGTAACATGGTATAGAGAATCTCCCCCCGGCAGGCTTGTGGGTATTGAGCAGAACTGTGCGCAGCCACCCCCCGGCCTCCTTAGGACTCAGCAAGGTGGATTTGTTTCCAGCCTCAGTGCGTTTGCACGCACCCTTCGCTCAGCCCAGAATGCTCCCCCGGGCTGGCTCCCGGCTCGCATTGTTGCTTCACCCAGGCTTCTGATAAACGCCTCCTCTTTCAGAAGGGCCCTCTGGGACCACCCAGCTGAACCCCACCCCCCGCACCTGCTGACCCCATCCCTCTCTAGCCGCTCACCGCCCTCGTTTCTGCACTTCAGCATCCTTTACTACGGGAGACAAGAGGCCTGTTTGCTGTACGTCTCCCCAGCTAGCAGGGCAGCTCCCTGAGGGTAGGAATCCCAGGGCCGAGACCCGAGCCCTGCACAGAATGGACACTCAGGAAATACTGCTCAAATTGCACTGAATTAAAAAGTACGTGGCCCATAGGTAAGTTTGGGATAGTTTCAGGATAAAACTGTTTTTAAAGTACTTTTTAAAAAAGCCTGGGCCCCAGTAGGTTTACACTCCTCCCGTGACAGGGAGCTCACTCTGCCTCCGGGAGTCTGCCTCGCTCTGATCTGGGAAAGCTCTGGCTCCACCAGCTGGGCCTGCCTCTCTGTCACACCCCTTACCGGGAAGGGTCCCAGGCCTGATGTGTGGACTTCAGACCCACCTGCTCCCCTGGCCTGGAATAGCCCACAGAGATTTGGGGGCAGCAACTGGAGTCCCAGGAAGCTGCCTTTCAAGTGGAGGGTTCTTCCAGGTTGGGATCTCCAGTCCTCTCCCTACCCCAGCCACTCCTCTGCCCCTAACCCCAGGCTGACCCTGTCCCTCTCCCCAAGCAAGGCCTGCAGCTGAACACAAAGTGTGGTCCCCAGGTCTGAGCAGAAGAGCTCAGAATTTTCTCATTAATCCCTTCTGGTCAAAGCTATCTTGTGGCCCACTAAGACCTCCAGCTCCTTGCCCTTCCCACTGCTGAGCCAGCCAGTTCTCCCCAGGCTGACTTAGGCCTCAGAATTCCTTCTTCTCTTTTAAGCAGGATTATCACATTCCCTCCAGTTGCAAGAACATCGTATCCTCTCGTTTCTGATTTGGAGCAAGAGCTCCCCTCCCACTAAGCGGGCCTCCTTCAGAGCCTCAGTGCCAAAACTGAAGAGACGATCCTGGGGACAGAGCCCCATGGCCCGGCTCTAGGGACCCCACCCAGGTTCGTGGGCACGCCCCAAGCACAACCACAGCACGCGAACACCACAGCGGGCATTTATCGCACATCTTCCGCACCCAGGGCCTGGCCTGGGTATGGGGCCGCAGGGCCTGCGCTCACGGGGCTCCTGGCCAGTGGGGGAAGGAGAAGTGACCAAGCCTCCTCCACCCACCCAAGCCCCACAGGCCGGAGACGCACGCACAGCTCCACGCACGTGCGATCACGGGGTCCCGACCCCTTGGCTTCCTTCTCAGGGGGAGGGGCCATTTGGGAAATCGGGCGACAGGGTCCCGGCCCCGGGAACACCTTCTGGGGCCCTCGTATCTGGCCACAGACGTGAGCCTCGGCTGCCCCACGGCACTGCCAGCCCTCCTCTCCCTCTGGCCCCCAGCCCAGACTTAAAGGGGGCTCATTGGCACCGCAGCTGCGGCAGCCACGTTAAGACCCCATGCCAGGAGCCTGCCCCTGGTTCAGGGCTGCCTACCCCAGGGCCTCAGCCCAAAGCAGGTGCAGAGGCAAGCCAAGGCCGCCACCCCAGACTGCTTCTGGGGACCGGGGCAGACACGACCCCCCGCCTCCCTCTCCAGCACCCGCTTCCTCCCCCCATGGACGACCTCAGCTTTGGCCTGCCTGAAATTACCCAACACACGTGGTCCAACGTGCGCACACACACACACACACACACGCTCTTCCAATAAAGAGGCGCCCGCCCCTTTTCAGGGCCAGGCGCTGTTCCAGGCTTGGCGTGGGGGGACATAGCAAGGGGTGAGGCAAAGGCCCCGCTCCCTTGGACCTGCAGACGAGGGCACAATTCTAAACGTCATCAGGGCCTAGAGACCCCGGACAGGGGCTGTCAGAGCAGGCCTCCTTGAATTCAGAGGTGACATCCGAGCAAAGGCCTGAAGACGGGAAGATAGATGGGCGGGCATCCACCAGGGAGGCCAGCATGTGCCAAGGTCCTGAGGCTGCAAGGAACTGGGTGCGGTGGAAGGACAGAAGGGTGAGCAGTGTGGCTGGGGCTGGGAGAGCGAACGGTGGAAAGGAGTGGCAGCCACAGAGGGGAGCTCAGGGAGGTCTCGGGGGGCTTAGATCGGAGCGAGGCCTCGAGGGCAAAGCCGGGCAGGCACGCGGTGCCACTTGGTTCCACCACGGTGGCCCCACCGAGTCTCGGGGGGGGGGGGATTGAGCCTCTGAACGGGGATACCCCTGAAGACCCACATCCAGGCAGCGCTGGCCGGGACTCGCGGGTCAGTGGGCAAGGGGGGCGTGCAGTTGCATTTGAGGGCAGTCAATGGGGGGAGGCCGTACTATTCACCAGCCCACGCAGTGAACGCACGACTGCGGCCCCTCGGCGCCAGCCCCGAGGCTGGGTCCGGAGCACGCGACTGAGCAGGACGCGTCGTCCCTCCTGGTGCCTTGGCCCCGCGCCCCGCGCCCCCGCCGCCCCCATGAAGCCGGGCGGTGTGGCCGAGAGCTCACTGGGCACCTTTATTGGCGCGTGCAGGCCGCGGGGCAGGCCGGGCCCGGCCTCACTGGCCCTCCACCCGCCTGAGCTGCTCCTTGCCGTTGACCGTGACCGACTTGAGCTGCCCATCCTCCTCCACCTCCACGCGCTCCTGCCCGTTCTCCACGATGCGCTTGGTGGTGACCTTGCGGCCGTTCACCATCTCGGTGGACGACATGACGGACTTGAAGCCCGAGCCCGAGCCCCCGAAGGCGGCGGACGAGAAGGCGCTGCGGCCGCGGCCCAGGCCGTCGAAGGCCGAGAAGGCCTCCGCGAAGGCGGGGAACTCGCCGAAGCCCGCTGGGAAGGCCCCGCGCAGCCCGCGGCCCTCGCGCCCGCCGCCCAGCGGGCCGTCCCAGAAGTCGAAGGAGAAGGGATCCAGGCCGCCGAAGAACTCGCGGAAGATGTCCTCGGGGTTGCGGAAGGTGTAGCCGGCGTCGAAGGGGCTGCGGCAGGGGCCGCTGGCGCCGCTGCCCGCCCGCCAGCCGTCGCGGCCCGCGCGGTCGTATAGCGCGCGCTTCTTGGCGTCGGACAGGACCTCGTAGGCCTCCGACACCTGCTTGAACCTCTTCTCGGCCTCCTCCTTGCTGTCGGGGTTCTTGTCGGGGTGCCAGCGCAGGGCCAGCTTGCGGTAGGCCTTCCTGATGTCCTCCTGGGAGGCGCAGGCCTGCACCCCCAGCACCTCGTAGTAGTTGGCCATGCTGAGCACGGGGCGGCGGGCACGGAGGCAGGCCCCGGGGCCCCGCTGGCACCGGCGGGCTCGCGAGGGCTCGGTGGCCGGCAGGGGGGCGACCCTTCCGCCGGGGGTCTGCTGGACTGGCTGTGGGCGCGGCCCTGCGAGCTCACCTGTTCATAGTACCAGCCCTCGGGGGGCAGACGGGGACCTCCACTGCGCGGGGTGGGGGGAGGGGGGTCGCTGTGGGGCCAAGCCGGGGCGGGCCCCCCTCCAGAGCCGGGGCCGGCGGGGGGGCCTTTGTGACATCAGCTCCTGGGTGTGGCAGTTCCCCACCCCAGCTCCGGCCAGGGCGTCCCCTGGCACCTGGGCGGACCCTGCCTGTGGGACCAGCCTTGGAACCGGAGCTCGGTCAGGATGGGCCGGCGGCCGGGTGGCCCGGGGTGCAGGCCTGGGGGGACGGCGAAGACTGGGGGCAGGGGCCTGGGCTGGAACCGCTTAGCCTGGTGGCTGGACTACTGGTCTGGAGCGGGGCCGGGGCTGGTCCAGGTTGGGGGACTGGGCAGGTTGGGAGACAGGGCGTGTTGTTCTCAGGCACGATTACCCCACCAGATCCTCCAGTGTGAGCTGCACGAGGTCAGGACAGTGCCTGGCACACAGTGGCAACCAATCCCCTTGCTGAATGGCCAGGGCGATCCCCACAAGGCAGCGCAGTGAGCCGGGGAGGGAGAGGGCGTGCGGACCCTGGGCTGGCTGCGGGGTGGGCGGCCAGGGAAGAGGCGCTCCCACCGCCTGCTCTGGGAAGAAGCACAGGGGCTGGCTGGAGGGTGGGTGGGTGGGCGTGGTGAGGGGCATGACGGGCGCCAGCACGCCCTTCACCTCCCCGGCCTGCGCACGGGGTCCCGTTTAAATGGGCCTTTGCGGATGGAATTGAAGGGAGGCTCTTGAGATAAGGTCAACAGGGGTTATCTTGGTGGCCCAGATCCCAGGACAAGGGTCCCCAGAAAAGACTCCCAGGGGAGAGGCTGGGGGAGAGGAGGAGAAGGCGAGGGGAGGTAGAGGCAGAGGTGGGACCAGCGGGGTGACAGGCGCGCCAGCAGCCAACGGCCGCTCTGGAGCGGCCAAGCAGGGGTCTCGCCCGCAGCCTTCACAGCCCCGGCCTTGGACTTGAGACTTCCGGCCTCCACAGGAGGGAGAGCTTAAAATTCTGTCTCATGAAGCCATCCGCCTTGGGATCACTGGTTTTCCGCAGCCTTAGGATGCTGAGACGGTGAGCAAGGCAGCCACGCGTTCCTCAGCATTTTTATTTCTTTAGCTCTTGTTCAGATGTTGGGTCGTAATTGGAAACAGCAACCAACAACGCCGATGAGCGTCTGCTCGCACCTGTGCCGCTCAGCGTCCAGGTAAGACGGGAAGCACGTGCCGGCCATGCCGCTGCACACCAGGCTGTCTGCTTCACGGTCTTAACCCAAGACGGCACGCCCCCTCCTTTCCTCCTTCCCTCCTTTTCTTCTTTTTCTAGGCTGTCTTTACCCCTTTCTATTTTTTCCCCTCTTTCCTTCTCTTTGCTTTCAATATTCATTGGTGCCACGACAGCATGTGCTAATAACCCCAGATACCAGCAGGGACGAAAGCAGAACTGGAGCCACTCTGCAAACCCTAAGCCAGGGTGGGGACACTGTCCTCCCCATGCACCGTCCACGCTAGGAGCCAGGACTCCACCGGGCGGAGCCACCAAAGCCAGCTTCCTGCGGTGGTACTTAAGCCCCTGCTCCTTCCCAGGCTTGCTCATCTGAGCGGGAGAAAGACGCCCACACTCCAAGATTCTGTGACTGTGGCGATGAGAGTGGGTGTGTTGCCAGTGGTGAGTCGACGAGGCGTGAAGTACTGCGCGTGGCACTGCACGAAGCACTGTGAGGAGAGTGGAGGTGAGCACGTGGTTGCATTGGGCGAGGGTCGTGGTGCTGGTGGGACAGGACGGGGGTGGTGATGGGGCTTCGTGGTGGGGTAAGTGGCTCCGGTGGAGAAAGAACAGTAGTGATGACCAGTGGACATGATGGTGATGCTGGGGTGAGGATGGTGGTGGCGAGGTGGTGATGGTGGAGGTGGAAACAAAAATGATGCTTGTGGAGATAGGAACTGATGGTGGTGATGGCGGGTTATGATAACGACGGAGGTAGTGGCAAGAGGAGAAGGCGGCGGCACTGAAGGCGTGATGGTGGAGGTGAGACGGTAGGTGCTGGAAGTGGCGTGCTGGAGGAATTATGGGTGTGTTGGCAGCTGTAACGGTGGTGGCAGAAGGGGTGATGTTGGCAACGTTGATGACTGGTGGAGGAGGTGGATGTCATTGCTACAACATCAAACAACGCCGCCATTGCAGGGGCTTACAACAAACATTTATTTCTTGCCCACTTTATTTGCCAGTGCCTTGGATTAGCTGCTGGGGCCCCACCTCCGGGTCCCAGGTGAAGGAGCAGCTCTGAACTGAAACATGCCATTCTCCACAGAGGGTGCAAGTAAGAGAGCTGGTGGGAGCACGTGGTGCCTCTTAAGACTTCAGGTGGGATGTGATGTGCAGCGCTCTTGCTCATGTCACGTGGCCAAGGCAGTGTCAATGAGGTGGGGAATCTTTCAGGAAGCTTCTCCAAGTCTTATAGAGAAGACGGAGTGACAATATGGGGCCAAGGCTACAGGACACTATAGGTGATAAGGGAGTCGGCAGTACTGAGGATGACGGTTGATGATGGTGATGGTGATCAGTGGTGGTGACGGGATGGAGGGCAGAAATTACGATATTAGTGGAGGATGGTGGTAATGGTGGTTACGGAAGAGGTGACAGAAGATGTGGTAATACTGAAAGTGGTGGAAATGCTATCCTGGTGTGTGGGGGACTGAAGCTGTATGTACCCGAGAAACATGTTCTTAAGTTGAATCTACTCCTGAGGGCCCATCGTAAGTAGAAGCTTTTGATGAGGCTGCATCGGTTAAGAATGTGGGTCAGTCCTCTTACTGGAGACCTTTATAAGGGAATGAAATTCAGACAAAGAAAAAGCCATAGGAGCAAGAAGCTGAAAGCAATGAAACCCAGACGAGAAGGGAGAGATGCAGATGGTGTGATGATGGTGGTGATGATGGAGGTGATGTAATGGTGACACTGGTCGGGGTGACGTTGGTTGTGATGGTGGTGATGGTGGTGATGGTGGAGGTGATGTAATGGTGACACTGGTTGGGGTGACGTTGGTGGTGATGGTGGTGATGGTGGAGGTGATGTAATGGTGACACTGGTCGGGGTGACGTTGGTGGTGATGGTGGTGATGGTGGTGATGGTGGAGGTGATGTAATGGTGACACCGGTTGGGGTGACGTTGGTGGTGATGGTGGTGACGGTGGTGATGGTGGAGGTGATGTAATGGTGATACTGGTCGGGGTGATGTTGGTGGTGATGGTGGTGATGGTGGAGGTGATGTAATGGTGACACTGGTTGGCGTGACGTTGGTGGTGATGGTGGTGATGGTGGAGGTGATGTAATGGTGACACTGGTCGGGGTGACGTTGGTGGTGATGGTGGTGATGGTGGAGGTGATGTAATGGTGACACTGGTTGGGGTGACGTTGGTGGTGATGGTGGTGATTGTGGAGGTGATGTAATGGTGACACCGGCCGGGGTGACGTTGGTGGCGCTGGTGGTGATGGTGGAGGTGATGTAATGGTGACACTGGTCGGGGTGACGTTGGTGGTGATGGTGGTGATGGTGGAGGTGATGTAATGGTGACACCAGTTGGGGTGGCGTGGTGGTGGTGGTGGTGATGGTGGAGGTGATGTAATGGTGACACCAGTCAGGGTGACGTTGGTGGTGATGGTGGTGATGGTGGAGGTGATGTAATGGTGCCACTGGTTGAGGTGGACATGGTGGTGATGGTGGTGATGGTGGAGGTGATGTAATGGTGACACTGGTTGGGGTGATGTTGGTGGTGGTGGTGGTGATGGTGGAGGTGATGTAATGGTGACACCGGTTGGGGTGGACATGGTGGTGGTGGTGATGGTGGAGGTGATGTAATGGTGACACCAGTTGGGGTGGACATGGTGGTGGTGGTGGTGATGGTGGAGGTGATGTAATGGTGACACTGGTTGGGGTGACGTTGGTGGTGGTGGTGGTGGTGGTGATGGTGGAGGTGATGTAATGGTGACACTGGTCAGGGTGACGTTGGTGGTGATGGTGGTGATGGTGGTGATGGTGGAGGTGATGTAATGGTGACACCAGTCGGGGTGATGGTGGTGATGGTGGAGGTGATGTAATGGTGACACCGGTTGGGGTGGCGTTGGTGGTGGTGGTGGTGATGGTGGAGGTGATGTAATGGTGACACCGGTTTGGGTGACGTTGGTGGTGATGATGGTGATGGTGGAGGTGATGTAATGGTGACATCGGTTGGGGTGGACATGGTGGTGGTGGTGGTGATGGTGGAGGTGATGTAATGGTGACACTGGTTGGGGTGACGTTGGTGGTGGTGGTGGTGGTGGTGATGGTGGAGGTGATGTAATGGTGACACTGGTCGGAGTGACGTTGGTGGTGATGGTGGTGATGGTGGTGATGGTGGAGGTGATGTAATGGTGACACCAGTCGGGTGATGGTGGTGATGGTGGAGGTGATGTAATGGTGACACTGGTTGGGGTGACGTTGGTGGTGATGGTGGTGATGGTGGGGGTGATGTAATGGTGACACCGGTTGGGGTGACGTTGGTGGTGGTGGTGGTGATGGTGGTGATGGTGGAGGTGATGTAATGGTGACACTGGTTGGGGTGACGTTGGTGGTGGTGGTGGTGATGGTGGAGGTGATATAATGGTGACACTGGTCGGGGTGACGTTGGTGGTGATGGTGGTGATGGTGGAGGTGATGTAATGGTGACACTGGTTGGGGTGACGTTGGTGGTGGTGGTGGTGATGGTGGAGGTGATGTAATGGTGACACTGGTCGGGGTGACGTTGGTGGTGATGGTGGTGATGGTGGAGGTGATGTAATGGTGACACTGGTTGGGGTGACGTTGGTGGTGATGGTGGTGATGGTGGAGGTGATGTAATGGTGACACTGGTCGGGGTGACGTTGGTGGTGATGGTGGTGATGGTGGTGATGGTGGAGGTGATGTAATGGTGACACCGGTTGGGGTGACGTTGGTGGTGATGGTGGTGACGGTGGTGATGGTGGAGGTGATGTAATGGTGACACCAGTTGGGTTGGCGTGGTGGTGGTGGTGGTGATGGTGGAGGTGATGTAATGGTGACACCAGTCGGGGTGACGTTGGTGGTGGTGGTGGTGATGGTGGAGGTGATGTAATGGTGACACTGGTTGAGGTGGACATGGTGGTGATGGTGGTGATGGTGGAGGTGATGTAATGGTGACACTGGTCGGGGTGACGTTGGTGGTGATGGTGGTGATGGTGGAGGTGATGTAATGGTGACACTGGTCGGGGTGACGTTGGTGGTGATGGTGGTGATGGTGGAGGTGATGTAATGGTGACACTGGTCGGGGTGACGTTGGTGGTGATGGTGGTGATGGTGGAGGTGATGTAATGGTGACACTGGTCGGGGTGACATTGGTGGTGATGGTGGTGATGGTCGAGGTGATGTAATGGTGACACTGGTTGGGGTGGACATGGTGGTGATGGTGGTGATGGTGGAGGTGATGTAATGGTGACACCAGTTGGGGTGGCGTGGTGGTGGTGGTGGTGATGGTGGAGGTGATGTAATGGTGACACCAGTCGGGGTGACGTTGGTGGTGGTGGTGGTGATGGTGGAGGTGATGTAATGGTGACACTGGTTGAGGTGGACATGGTGGTGATGGTGGTGATGGTGGAGGTGATGTAATGGTGACACTGGTCGGGGTGACGTTGGTGGTGATGGTGGTGATGGTGGAGGTGATGTAATGGTGACACTGGTCGGGGTGACGTTGGTGGTGATGGTGGTGATGGTGGTGATGGTGGAGGTGATGTAATGGTGACACCGGTTGGGGTGACGTTGGTGGTGATGGTGGTGACGGTGGTGATGGTGGAGGTGATGTAATGGTGACACCAGTTGGGGTGGCGTGGTGGTGGTGGTGGTGATGGTGGAGGTGATGTAATGGTGACACCAGTCGGGGTGACGTTGGTGGTGGTGGTGGTGATGGTGGAGGTGATGTAATGGTGACACTGGTTGAGGTGGACATGGTGGTGATGGTGGTGATGGTGGAGGTGATGTAATGGTGACACTGGTCGGGGTGACGTTGGTGGTGATGGTGGTGATGGTCGAGGTGATGTAATGGTGACACTGGTTGGGGTGGACATGGTGGTGATGGTGGTGATGGTGGAGGTGATGTAATGGTGACACCAGTCGGGGTGGCGTGGTGGTGATGGTGGTGATGGTGGAGGTGATGTAACGGTGACACCGGTTGGGGTGGACATGGTGGTGGTGGTGGTGATGGTGGAGGTGATGTAATGGTGGCACTGGATGGGGTGGACATGGTGGTGATGGTGGTGATGGTGGAGGTGATGTAATGGTGGCACTGGTTGGCATGACGTTGGTGGTGATGGTGGTGATGGTGGAGGTGATGTAATGGTGACACCAGTCGGGGTGATGGTGGTGATGGTGGAGGTGATGTAATGGTGGCACTGGTTGGCGTGACGTTGGTGGTGGTGGTGATGGTGGAGGTGATGTAATGGTGACACCAGTCGGGGTGACGTTGGTGGTGGTGGTGGTGATGGTGGAGGTGATGTAATGGTGACACCGGTTGGCGTGACGTTGGTGGTGATGGTGGTGATGGTGGAGGTGATGTAATGGTGCCACTGGTTGGGGTGACGTGGCAGTGGTGAGGTGACAGTGATGACAGAGGAGCTAGAGAGGGGACATGGAATGATGGTGGAGAGGGAAGGACGGGAAGTTTATGGCGATTGGGGTGGGGGTGTTGGTGGCCGCAGCCGCGCGGAAGGTGCAGCCCAGCACTCCTGCGTTGTGACTGGGACGGTGCTGTGGTGGCTGCGGTGACGATAAGGGTCAGGGGACCCAGACTGATGAGGTGTCTGAGCACCCCGCAGGGGCCACCCCTGAGCCAGGCTGCCCCCTGCCGTCCTGGCTGGAGCCTGCCGAGCTGGCGGGGTGGTGGGCTAGAGCCCCCAGCAGGCTCCTCGCTCCGCTCCCTCCCCTGGGTTCCGTGCTCAGCCGAGCAGCTTGGCGTGGGGCAGCTGGGGTGGAGACGGGGCTGGAGACCCCATCGCTACACCATCCAGATCCCCAGGTCTCATCCGGCTAACCCGAGCACAGAGAGCAGACAAGTCTGTGGCCCGGAGAGCAGCAGGGCTCATGGAGCGGGCCTGTCTGGGGGATTCAAGTCCCAGCTCCTCACTCTCAGATGCTCCGAAAATAGAGAACCCCGGGAGTGCAGTCAACCCCTCCTACAAGGAGGTATGGGATTTGGGATGGGACAGCCACTTGGTGGCAGCATGCAGGGCTGATCCATTCTTTGCAAAGGTTCAGTCCTCTGAAGTCCTAAAGCCAAAAGCACTTGAAGAGACCCAGGGAAGCAGTGGGGTCTCGAGCTCCCTCCAGGGGGCCTGGGGAATGAGGTGTAAGGAGGGGCAGATGAGAGCATCAGCTTCGGCCGCCCCACTCTTGGCTCTGACTCACTGGGAGGTCACTTTCTCTGCCATGGGGTGACGGAGCCCCTCCCTCCCCGAGCTTCCTCCTCTCTGGGGAGCTGGCCTAGCCTCCTGGTTTCTGGCCTCTGCAGCAAGGATACTCTCATAACCCTGTTCTCAGGCCCACCCTAAAACCCCCAGACCACCACCTGGAAGAGAGAGTACCTTGAGTGACTGGTAAGTAGGATGGTGCACAGGGAGGCTCAGAGAGGGCAGGGCACACCCAAGGTCACACAGCAGTCCCAGGAAGGCTTCCCCAGGGCAAGCTGATAGAAGCCGATTAGGCAGCCAATTGGTATTCTAAGCAGCCAGAGGCCCCTCTCTGTCTCTGTAATTAATGGAGTGGCTTTTTAAAAGGATTCTAATCACCCCCGATCCTATCTGCTTATCACTAGCGTACCTAATTAGATGATCCTGGCAATCACTCGGGCTAATTCCCTCCAGCCCCAGGCAGCCCTGCCCAGCCTGGGGGCGGCCGCTCCCACCCCCATAGTCCACCCAGGCCCAGCCAGATGGGCCATCCGGGGCCTCCTCTCCCCTCGCGGCCCCTGGTTCTCTAACTGCATTACCTCCAGGATGGATGGGTGACAGCGATGGATGGATGGGCCGCTGGGTGGGCAGAGTGACAGATGAGGGAAGGGACCCGAATGATGGACAGCAGCGAGGGTGGATGGGTGGACAGGCGGAAGGACCAAGAGGTAGATTCCATAGTGGATAAGAGGGCAGCCTGTCGCGTCAGATGACCTACCTTCAAATCCCGGCTCTGCCGCTTACCAGCTGTGTGTCCTAGGGGAATTCACCTGACCTCTCTGTGCCTCGGTTTCCCCATCTCATCTGTAAAATGGGAGGAGTAATAGTATCGACTGCACAGAATTGCTGTGAGGATGGCTTAGAACACAGAAAGAGCTGTATGTTTGGGTTTGCCAGTCAAATAATGGCAGTGTTGGTGAGGGGTGGGTAGATGGGCAGACTAACAGGTGAGTGGACAGGTCCAGGGAAGAAGGGATGGGGGTAGATAGGCATGCAAGCGAGTGGACGACTGGGAAGCTGGCCGGAGAGTGCTCTGTGCCAGGCAGGACCACACAGAAATTTCGGGAGTAGCCTCTGCTTCCCCGGAGGTGACAGGACAATCTCAGCTCAGGTCTCACTGTACCTGATCTGGCTCAGACCTGCTTTCCCTCCCTGAACCCCCGGGAAACCTTCTTCCTGGTCCGTCCCTTCGGCCAGCGGTGACAGGTGTCCACTGGGGGCCCCCGATCCTTCCCCACTGGGCCCCCCGGATCATTCCCCCTTGATCCCGATCCAGGAACCCCTCTTGCCGGTGGTAGTCCACGCGGACTCTCGGGGGTCAGATGGAAGCTCAAGCCAGGGCTCGTGCCCAAACAAAGGCAGTCATCTGGGGGAACTTCTGAGCCCCGAGGTGTGCCAACCTGCTGGGGCAGCTCTCCTTCTCCCCAGCACCCGGCTCAGCCCATCCCACCCGGGGCAGCCCCGGCACCAGCATGATGGAGAACGAAAGAAAGCACATCGTAGAAAAACCCCTTTTGCTAGGACACCGTTTATATAAACAGCGAAGACGCACAGGACGATACGGTCTGTGGCTCGGGGACTCACGTTTATAGTAAAAATAGGAGCTGCATGGATGCAATGAAGATGAGATCCAGGATCCTGGCTGCCTCTGGGATGGAGAAGGAGGGTCGGGATGGGGATTTGGCATTAAGGGGAGTGGGATGGGGCTGTGCCGGCCGACTGTACAGGACCTCTGATTCCTCCTCCTCTGGGGCCCGAGCCCCTGCCTGAGCCCAGGGCTCAGTTATAACTGGTGAGAGTAGGTGGAGGCAGCGGATGTCACCCGCTGGGACTGCTCGTGTGGCCCTCCATCTCCTTAGCAGGGGCTCTCGAGGAGGGTCTCGGTCGCTGCCACGAATCCCACGGCCGCCAGGTAAGGACGCCTGCCAGCCCCTCGGGGCAGCTTGGGAGCAGGTCCCTCCCCAGGGGAGCCTCCAGGGAGAACCCCGTCCAGCCGACACCTCCAGGGCAGCCCCAGGAGACGCTGAGCAGAGGCCGGGCCAAGGACCCTGACCCCCGACCCCCGATGCCGGGGGGGGGGGGGGGGGGGGGGCTGACACAGGCACGGCGCTGCCAGCCGCCAGGGTGGCGGAACTTGCCACGCAGTGTGGCAAACGAGCGCGGGAAGGCGAGCGAGGGGCGTGCCCTGGTGTTAGCTGTGTTTTTGGAGGCCTGAGAGGGTCCACTGTGGGAAGAAAGCTAAGGGGCTGAGAGAGACCCCTTTGGGGCTCTCACCTGTAGGCGAGAAGAGGTGATGGTGAAGGCAGAGCCAGGGCTGGAGGCTGGAGCAGGAGGGAGCGGGCCTGGAGGCGAGGAGGGATGGAGGCGAGGAGGGATCGCGGCGGAGGCGGGAGCGCGTGTGTGGAAGGAGGAAGGCTAGCGGCCTGGCGTCCCCACGCCTGGGAAACCTGGCTCATGGGCCCACCCACCGCTGGAAGGACAGGAGGGGAGGGCCCTGCGCTTCTTCCCAGGATCCCCTGGGGACCCTGAGCTGGGGGTGGGACAGATGGGGTGTGCAAAGGGAGCAGGTGGTGGGGGGCTGAGTCCCCTCTCTCTCCAGGGAACGACCCCCCCCAAATTCCAGCCTGCACGTCCGTGGGAGAGACCCCTTGCCTTGTGATCTCCCACAAGTGAGACCCCACCCCTGGCTCGCTGGTCCTGTTTTCCAGCTGGACAGAAAGGACCACTGGGGGGACCCTACCTGAGTTGGGGCAGGCTGCAGGAAGAGGCTGAAAGCCCCTCCTGAGTGCCCAGGGGCGTCCCACTGGCATTCCCCTGGAGCCCGACCACTCTGGCTGCTGGAGAAAGGGTGGGTACTCGGGAAAAGCTGGCTGGACCAGCGGGTGTGTGAGATTTTGATGGCTATTTCCACCCTGACCTGTAGCAGGGTTTGTTTCTCCATGCATGCTTGGCCTTTGTTCTCTCTCTGTGTATGTACGGTGTATGTGTGCACGCGTGTGTTTTTATGACTTACTGCATTTTTGTATTTTGAGTTTTTGCACATTTTGCAAAATTGCCTCCCATTCTAATATGATTCTCCTGAACCGATCATTTCTATAATTAAAGCTAGAAAGCCACAAGTACAGAACATTTGGAAAATGGGGGAAAGGAGAGGGGAAATCACCCATCCCACAGATGGCACCGTTTAACATTTGGTAACAGTGCTTTCCCCCTAGATGGAATTACCCCACATTTCAGCTCCGTGTCTTGTTTTTTTGAGAGTTTATCCTTCAGAAGGCATCCAGAGCTTCTTGTCAAAGTTTTTGTATAAATACTCAACATTGGAACCTCAAAATTGGAATTATTAGCTCAGCGCTCATTTAAAAAGCCTGATCCTCTCCCTCCCCCCTGCCACTGCAGAAAATTTTACACCTTTTACATTTGCTCAACAATGTTCCAGCTTTCACTCATTGGTTGCTAGAAAAGGCTGGACTTACCTCCTTGAGTTGTGTCGTAACTCCCCACCAATCTCTCTGTCCTGGAACCCAGCTGAGTATGCCAGCTAAGGAGGATGCAATGGTTGATTTTGAGTCTCAGTCTTTAATAAATCTCAAACATGTAGGTAATAGGATATGCACAGGTGGTCAGGATTCGAACTCGGTGCCCCCAAAGCCTGAGGGACTGCGTCAGGTGGAGATGGGCTTTGCCCTTCTCCAGCCTGGAGACACCAGAAACTCCGGCCCAGGTCTGCAGTACCCTCGGGGCCGTATCTTCCCCTTTTTTTTTCCCCAAGAGAAGTCAAAAATCCCCGTTTTTATGTGAATCTCCTCATTTAAAATCATTTGCAGCTCATTCACAGTTTTGCAAGCCACTGGGCAGTGCAAAGGAAACTGCGCTTGCCCCCTGGGCGGCTGGGGCTGGGGTGGTGCTGCTGGTGGCCTCTGAGTGGGATCACCGGCCAGATGTCGGCCAGCTAGTCCCTCTCCCTCCACCTGGCTGACCCCCAGCCCTGCAGTGAGCCAGGGGTCCTCCTTTTTTTCTCTGTTTTCTTGTAAATAATAGGGTGTTTTGGGTTTACCCACGCCTGCACCCACTGATCTGCTTATTCTTAGAACAGGACCCACGGGGTTTGAACAATTGTGACACTAGAGTCTCGTTTAATATTGGAAAGTTCTACACCCACAGCTTTACTTGCCCTCATGTCCTGACTGGGCCGGCTGGTTTTGCTCGTTAGTTCTTACAGATCAAGGTTCCGCTTTATCGTTTTACCTAATGCCATTTGAAGAGCAGGCAGTGCAGTCTGATGGAGCTGCCTAGTACTTAAACGCTTACTTGGGATCACCCCCTTACTTGGGGGAGAGCCCCCCAGTTGTTGGCTCTCCGTCCGGCCTCTCCCGACCCTCAGGCAAACGGACGGCAGGCCAGCTCCAGAGCCTGACTCCCGGGGGCGCTGTCCGTTCCTGGGGCCCTGGGGACGGGGTCCCGAATGGCGGGGGGGAGGCACCAAGAGGCGGAGGGCCTGGGGAGAAGGTCAGAGCTTCTCCAGGAACCCTCCGGGCCTTTCACACGGAACGACCTTGGGCAGGGACAAAGGGGGTTTGGTTTCTTCCTCTGGAAAATGGGAATCACGCACTGGCCTGGAAGAGTTCCGGCCAGGGGAGAGGAGGAAGGGGCCGAGGCCCGGCCAGCCGGCCCCACCTGGGAACAAAGGCCGGCCCCGCCCGGCCTCCGCGGCGCCAGGCCCCGCCGAATCACAATGGCCGCCCGGCTCCCTCCGGGTGGCGGCCGCTGGCGGGCGCTCGGGGCCTCCAAACCGAAACTGTTTTCCCCGCAGGAGGGCTCGGGGCCTCGGGAGTCATTGTTCGGAGCCCAGGGTTTCTGGAGGAGGGGGGAGAAGCCGCCGGAGCCGAGCGCTGGATTCTGGGGACTGCTGTGCCCAAGTGAGGCGCTGGGACCTGAACCTGGGTCTCTCCAAGGCCAGGGTATTGCCCGGGCTGAGGGGTCACCTGTCCTCAACTCAGGACACACACAGACTAGCCCTCCCCCTGCTCTGGCCGCTGCCCGAAAGCCCCTGCCCCCGCAGGAGTTTCCTGGCAGCCAGGGAGAGCTTGCTCTCCGGCGCAAGAGTGTTTGTGTGTTTCGTTCACCGCCCAAATGCCCAGAACCCACGGAGGCGGTAAACACTTGTGGGATTATTAGCAGACATCTGGGAAGCACCCTCCGACAGCCAGCGAGAGGTGTCGGGGGCCCAGCAGTGACAAGAGAGACAGTCCCTGACCCCTGCAGCTGGCGTGGGGGGAGTGGAATCACCCCTCGGCTTGTTTCTTGTTGGCAGCCTGCCTCCCAGCACTCACAACTGTGGCTGGTGCGCCGAGAGGATCTGAGGGCAGAAGGAAGGAGAGAAGGCAAGGGCAGCGACGGAGGCAGACAGACTTGGTAGCCACTGCGTTCTGGGGTTTGCGCTGGGGTTCCAGCTCCTGAGCTAGTGCTGAGCTCTAGGTTCTGAATTTGGGGTTCAGGGCTCTGCCCCCAGCCCGGGCTCTGGGCTGCCGGCCCTCAACCCTGCGCTCTGTGCTCTGAGTTCCTGCTACTAAATTCTGGGTTCTGCGTCCCACGCTCTCGGCTGTGGACTGGAGGCTCCCCACTCGGGGACTGCGTTCTGGGTTCTGAGGTCTGAGTTCTAGGCCCGAGTTCTTGGCTCTAAGTTCTAGGGTCTGTGTGCCAAGCTCTAGGTTTTGGATTTGGGGTTCCAGGCACTGTGCTCTAGGTTTGGGGTTTGGGCTCCTGAGTTGGAATTCAGGACTCTGGTTCCTCACTCACGGGTTCTGTGTTCTAGGCTGGGGGTCCTAGACCTTAAACTGACTCCAGGCTCAGGCTCAGGCCAGCAAGCACGATGGTCAGCAGAGGCCAGGGAGGGAGGCCTCTGCCAAGTGTGTCCCCTTGGAAACCTGCCTCCCACCCTGTTTCCCTGCCTCTTTACCCCAGGCAGACGAGAAGGCAGGAACGGGGAGGTGGGCCAGTGCCTTGAGCCCCCTCCTCCCACACCGGTCTGTGCTTGCATTGCACCTGCTACCTGAGATGGCACCCAGATGGCCCTGCGGAGGGCCGGCGTCCTGGGGCAGGCTTTTCCTGGGACATGGAACTCCTTTCAAACCTAAGCCGTGGGCGAGTGGGGTTAGGTGGACTGCGTCAGCCCCTCCAGGGCTCTGTTTTTCCATCTGTGAACTGGGGGTTCGTTTCCTACCGCAGGCCTGCTGTCGGCGCCTAAGAGCACGTGCAGGCTCAGGCTTACAGGTGAAGTTGATAAAGGTGAGCCTCCCTCCCTCTGATGGAGACGAGAGGGCCAGATGGACTTCACGCGATTTGTGATGCATCAGGTCTGGAGTGGAAGCTCCCACGGACAGGAGTTCCTGTCTGTCGTGCTCAGTGGTGTCACCCACACCTGGTGGCGGGAAGTGCTTGCGGGCACCCACATGCACCTCGAACCCGCAGTCCTGTTCACTCAGCCTTGCAGCCGTGACCGGGTGGGGGCTGGGGGGAGAGCAGGGCCATCCCTGCCCGCACCGTGGCTACAGCAGGCCGGAGGAGGGGAGGCTCCCACCCCATCCCACCCCGAGCGGAGGCCAGAACCCTTCCAGGAGGGCGGGAGGAGGAGCTGTGGAGGCCTGAGGGGAAGGGGTCGCTGTGCATTCACCCGGGCTGGCTCTGCCCCTTCTAGGTGCCTGCAGGGAGAGGGTGTGGGCAGGCAGTGGAAGCAACCAGGGGCAGAGGTGGTCTAGAGGTCAGGGTCCCCGAGGGCTCGCCCCACTCCATCTGGACCAGCTGGAGACCTCTGGACAAGGTGCTGGCCGTCTCAGGGGTTTTATGTCTCCAGCCCTAAGTGAGGGCCCTGCCAGCTCCAACGCACCAGGATGGGAAGAACCAAAGGAAAATCCCCTAGACTAGGTGGGCATCAGGGACATCTGGTCACCAAGAACGTTGTGATCAGAAATACTCATCCTCAGAGACCCAGTAAGCAGAGATGATGGTGGCCGGAGAATTCGGGTGAAGAAAAGTCACTCACGGGGCATCTGAGTGGTGGAGTCCACAAGATGGACCATTCAAATACAGACCACAGAGAGTGCTGGTCATCCTGGTCCAAACTGAAGGCTGGAGGAGGGGTGCACTGCTCATAGACCCCTGTGGCCAGAGAAATGACTGTTTGGATACACCATTAGCCATTCATCGGGGACCTGGGAGACAAAGGTCGTGGGTTTTCCACTGTTGATGAAAGCATTTGGCACGCATCTCCTTGATGACCAGGGATGACAGAGCAAAGCGGGAATAGACATTGGTGATCAGATCCAATGACTGGAAGAGACATGGGGGTCCAGAGGGCTCGATGACGAGAACCATCTACGATCAGGTCTACGGCAGATCAAAGGCACTGGTGATACGAGGCATTGACGACCAGAGATCCTGGTGACTGGTGATACTCATGACTGGGAGGTTAGCCATTAGTGCCCTGGTGATCGGGCGGTATAAGGGCTGCTAGAGAACAGGGCATTGCCTCTCAGGGACTTTTCCAGCCATCACTGATGTTGGTCAGCTGGGACATTGGTGATAAAAGATGTTGGTGGGCATAGCTGAGTGAGCAGGTATGCAGGTAGCCAAAGGCACTGCTAACCTAGGACATTGGCTGGCATCAGACACATTGATCATCAGAAAACCGATGGTAAGGGGATTGTGCGATGGGGGGCATTAGTCATTAGGCACAGCACTGGCTAGAGATATTGGTGATCAGACTCAACTGTGACCAAGGACATTGTTAAAACGACGTTGGTGATGAGAAGTACTGTGACTGAAGATGTTGATCAAGCATGAGTGATGGGATCCCCACTGATCAATGACATCAGCAGTCACACGCATTGGTGACCTAGTGGTCACAGACACAGTGAATGGAAATATTGGTTAACAGGGAGGGAGGCCATAGGAGATATTGACCATCCAGATACATTAGATAAAAATATTGGGAAACAGATATGCTAATCAGGAACGACGGTGACTAGAGATACTCATGACAGAAACACGGGTGAGCAAAGCCATGGAGGCACCGGTGGTCACGCTCGGTGGATGTCAGTGGTCTGAAGACATCACTGACGATGGGCATCAATGAGATATTGGTGACGAAGTTTCAGCAATTGGTTGTTAGTAATCAGATGCCTACAGTTGCAGACGCTGGAGATCAGGCATCTCATTGACCAGGGATACGGGTCATGGGGGTTATAACTGCTGACCAACTTTGTTGACCAAGGAGGAAAGCAATCAATGACATCGGTGGTCAAAGACATTGGTGATGAGGTTTGTCGAGGAACAGGAACGCTGGTGACCAGGCATTTCAGAAGCCAGGGCTGATCAGCACGCGGGAGGATGTGGGGGCTCAGCGGGACCTTCCTGAGGCCTCCAGAAAAGGCTAGGGCTGGAGATACCGCGGTCTCCCCAATATCCCCCAGCCGCCGTGACCCCCCAGGGCATCAGGAAATTCAGAAGGAAATCAGAGCCCAGCTGGGCACCACCCCGCCCCCGAATTCAGGAGCCCTCCCCCCCACACCACCTGGGAGGGAGCAGCGTGGCGGGGGTGGGGGTGTCGGCAGGCAGCCGCTGGGGAGCACAACGCAGGCCAGAGGCATTCACAAAAAGTATTTTATTATTCTTACCAGTATTCACTTTAAAGGAATAGGAGGATAGCATACAATTTTTACAGACAATATATAAATGTTGTACAGAATTAACAATAACTTAGTTCACTAATCCAAAACAAAGCCAAATAAAACATAAAAACAGAAAATACTGCCGATTCCTTTTCTGATGCGGAGAGGAGTACAAAATAAGTTACTTGTGGCTGTGGGGCCCCCGCAGCGACTGCCCGCCCTATTGCACTTGGTCGACTGATCAGCTCAACCCTCCGCCCGGGCTGGGAGCCCCTCGCCGGCCAGGCTGCCCCCGCCGCCGCCACCGCATCCAGAATCCGAGCTCGGTGCACGTATGTACAGCTGTACCTTGGGAAGGATCCAGAAAGCCACGGCGAAGCAGGACAGCACCCCACGACCCCACCCCCACCCCCACCGGGGACTCAGCCTTGCCCCTCCCTCACAGCTGCGGCCCACCCCTCCAGCTCCCCGGGACCACCTGTGGGTGTCAGAAGAGGCCAAACCAGCCCCTAGACGCCGAGAGCAGTGGAGGGCCCTCCCGCTCCCTCCTCGGCCCCCAGCTCCACACCCGAGGGCTATGGGAATCCAAGATCTCTTCCAAAAATAATTGCCAAGCTACAGGCTTCCTCGGTAGGTTTTATTTCTTTCCATCGCAGGACTTGAGCGGCAGCGTACGACTGACTGGATCCAAAAGGGGTTTAAAAATAAAGTAACTCATCGGTGAGTTAAGCTTATGCATTTTACTTTTTTAATATTTTTTACTTTTGTTGTCGGAGGTGGGGGGTCAGGGGGGTTAGCAGAAAAAGGAGGTATGTACAGGGGTCCATCCACCTGGCAGAGAAGGCAGGCTGGGACTTGGGCCCATTTAGAGGACACGGGTCACACGGGCTTCGGCCTTCGAGCTGGGAGAGCAAGCTGAGAGACGTTTCCCATTTCAAGAAAATGTTGTTTCCTTCCTGTGACCCAACCCTGGCCTGGGAATCTGCAGGACGGCGTGTGATTGTCTCTTCCCTCTGGGGACAGGGCCAGGAGGGCACGGGGCAGTGGGTCCCTCTGGGGTTGGCTCAGCCCCGCCTGGGGTTCAGCTGTCTCTCAGTGGGAAGCCGGAGATCGGGGTACAGCCTGAGAACCCCCGCCTCCCCACCAGTAGACCAGCCAGGCAACGCTCGGGCCCGGGAAAGTTCTTAGGAAAAACACGAGCAAAATAAATTATTTTTTTTTAAAGTACTCCTTTCTCCTTCTTGAAATGGTTTTCTCTGGCTTGTCCCTGCCCACCCACCCCTCCTTTATGCTTCCTAACGTTGTCCTTTTTTGCTCTCTAAGTAGTTGTCCGGGATGGCAGTCCCACCTGGCAGCAGCCGAGGGCCGGGCAGCTGCTCGGCCTGGTGGACAATATTCACAGTAATTGCCCACGGGCTGATGTGAAGCATCACAGCAGGTGACGGTGGTGGCTCTGGGCTCTCGCCGCGTTGGCAGGAGCAGGTATCGGTCTCCAGGGAAGGGCAGGCAGCTCAGAGTTCGGTCCGTCTGTCCATCCATCCCGGCCCCTTCCTGCCCCGCCACCCTCTTTGGGACATCTGTCCGTCCGTCTGGCCAGAGGCCTTCTCCTAGCCCATGGCGGTCACCATGCTGGATGGGTGGGGGTGGCCGAAGGAGAGGCTGGAGGAGGGGTGGATGGGTGTGGGCGTGGGCAGGATGTGTCCCGAGTGGCTGAAGGGCGGCAGGTGGCCCACGGGGGTCATGTGTCCAGCCAGGGCGGCCGCGCTGAAGGGCGACGACTTCTCCTGCATGCACTTGGACAGCTCCTCGAAGCACTCAGCTCCCTTCTTGCTCTTCTTCGACTTGTTGGACATCTTCCGGTTCCGCGTCTGGATCCCTTCCTTCTTCATGGTCAGCGGCCGGTTTACCTGGGGCAGCAGGGGCGACCATGAAGCCTTCGGGGCGCCAGGGTCCCGTCCCGGAACTTGAGCCCCTGCCCGGGCCTTGCGCATTTCCGCAAGTTTTCCTTTAGCTGCACCCCCCACCACAGCTGGCATTTCGGGAAGGACCCCTCTGGGGCGGGGGCCGCCGAGCCGCCCACGGCTGCCCGGCCAGCACCCCCGGCTCCTGCCCACTAAATGCCAACACTCCCTTCCCACCCTGGAGACAGCCCCACCCCCACCCAAGCCTTCTTAAATTCTTAGAGTGGGGGCGGCCTTTCGGCCAGCATTCCCCACCACCGCCAGCGCAGGCAGAGGCACCCCCTCTCCGAGGAGGCCCCCGTGGCGTGCTCAGGGCCCTGGGGGCCGCGGCTTCCCAAGCCAAGCCAAGCTGCTGGATATTGTGCTGGGGGGCCCCCCCGCCTGGCGGCACAAAGAGCGGCGGTCCCCGGGGAGGGGCGGCCGGCGGGGGCGGGGCACACTCACATTGTGCAGCTTGTAGTAGAGGCCGCAGGCGTTGCAGACCGGGTCCCCGTTGGCGTTGCGGCGCCATAACGTGGTGGTGGTGGTCTGGCAGTTTGCACAACAGGTGCCCGCTCTCCTAGCGGCCGACTGGGGATTGGGGGGGGGGCGCAGCATCAGCAGGCTTGGCTCCCATGCCCCGCCTCGACCTCCCTCCCTGTACCCCCCCAGCCACCCCACTCCCGCCAACCTTGCCGAGAAGCAGTAGAGGATCAGGGAATCTCTGGAGAGGTGCAATTTGAGAATTTGAGAACAGAACTAGCCGAGAATCATAGAACTTTAGAATAAAGACATCTCAGCAGCCCGGGATCAGTTTGGGGGGTGGGGTGGGGGGGAGTTGGCAGGGCTGGAAGGGAAAACGACTCTCGTCTCCAATCCCCATAACAAATCTGATCATTCTATAGAGGGGGAAACTGAGGCCAGTGGGCCTGGCTTGGTCACACTGGCATGTCTGCCCGGTAGCTGCTCCTCTGCCCCCTCCAACACTCTCTACCTCAAAGTCCACCTTCCCGGGGCCTGGCCGTGGGAAGGGGCGGGGAGTTAGAATGCCAGTTTTGGAGAAGTCTGGAGTTGCGTGCTGTCCAGCCGCCAGCCTCCTGTGGCTATTTAAATAAATTTACAGGAACTGCAACTTAATAAAATAAAAAATTCAGTCCCTTCAATGGCACCAGCCACATTTCAAGTGATCAATAGCCACATGTGGCAGTGCAAACAAAACATTTCCACGATCACAGAAGGTTCTACTGAACGGTGCTCGCCTAGAGGTCCGGATTTAGCCCCCAATCCCGGGGAGTTCTGCCCAGCTCCCTGTATCCCAAATTTGGGAACTCAATCCCCAGCCCCACCAAGTTGGACTCCCAAGTCCCTCCGGGAACTGGGTCTCTGGTTCCCGGAGAAGATGCCAAAGGCTCCGGGCGGGGGAAAGGGCGAGGGTGTCCTTTCCCCAAGCAAACAGATCCCCACCGCCCCCCCATCCCCCGCGCTGGTGCCACAGTAGCAGGTCGTGCCCCCCACCCCCACCCCCGGTACTTCCAGAGAACTCCAGGCTGGAACCACCAGCCCGTGGGGTGGGGCAGGGCCCGCCGACCTGGAACGGCCCCAGGCCCGAGGCTGGTCACCGAGGGGACAGAATGCCGGCCACAGAAGGGGCGGGGAGGGGTGAGTAAGCAGCCTGAAGCTGGAATTCTGACTCAGGGGCCAACACCGACTCCTCCACCCTACCCCCGCCCCCCTACTACCGCCACCCCAGCCCTCACCCCCGCCCTCGCTCCAGGAAAAAAAAAAAACGTCCCCGAAGCTGAGAACGATTTGGGGCTCGTAAATCACTTCTCCATGAAAAAATATATTTATTATTCTTAGCATTTTACGCATTATTTGCAGAGTGGAGGGTATTCGAAATTTCAAAACAGCCCAGCGAGAGGCAGGACGGAGCGGGGAGACGCTCAAAACTCGCGGAGTCCGGAAACAGATACACAAAGTTTCCTTATCTTCAGGCTGCAGATGTCCGGATAGGAAACTCCGGCAGGAGATCCGAAAGGGCTTTTTTTTTTTTTTTTTTAAATCACTCAAATGAAAATACACAGTATAGGTGACTCCATGGAAAAATAATAAAGGGCAGGTTTTTTGGGTGGTTGGTGTGAGTGCGTGTATGTGTGCGTGTGTTTTATTTAAATAAGCACGAGGAGATTGTGTGTTGGGAAGCTGGGAGAGAGCTGCCCCGAGCCAGGAGGAAAATTACTTCATGGCCCTATTTTTAAAAAGAGTTACACAGGGGCCAGGGGCCAGGGGCCGGGAGCTGGGCCCTTGGGCACTCAACTTTGGGGGACCCCTGTGCGGGGAGCGGGGCTGTCTGGTGATCAGCCATCCCACCATGGCTGGGCCGCAGAGCGGGGAGACCTGGGCTAAAAAAGGGGCGACCCCAACGACTGCCCTCCAAGGGATTTTCACAATCAAAGAGTTGGGTGCAAATCACCTGCATTTAAAGGGCTGGAAGTGTTTTTTGAACGGGCTGGCTCTGGCCTAGGCTAGCATCCTCCCGGGTTAGCAGGTCCCTCCGGTGCTGCTCTGAACCCCCGGGGAGCGCGGCGGGGGGGGCCCCCTTCCCGGCCCCCGGCCCCCCGCATCGCCTACCAGCCTCCGCTTGGGCTTGATGAGCGGCCGGTTCTGCCCGTTCATCTTGTGGTAGAGGCCGCAGGCGTTGCACAGGTAGTGCCCGGTACCGTCTCGCCGCCAGAGGGGGGTCGCCGTGGCCCCACAGTTGACACATTCCCGGCCTTCTGGAAGGGGGCACAGGAGGAGACGAGCCAAGGTCACGGGGGGGCGAGAGCAGGGATGCCCACACCTGGGGGCAGTCGCTCACCTCTGCCCAGCGAAGAGGGCGATGCCGTTTAGCCCCACGCCGGGCAGCCGGGCCCAGCAGGGCTCCCCCCGGGGAGGGGGCAGTTCAGGGAGGAGTTTAATGCCAACCCCCTCTCCTAGAAATCCTCCCAGGTAAGAGAAGGAAGGGCAAGGAAGGAGGGAGGGAGGAGAGGGCGAACGCCCCAGGGGTACTGGGAAAGGGTATTTACAGCAAACTCTGCCGAGGGCAAGGTGGTGGGTGACCTCCGGGGCCCCCTCCCCGCTCCCACCTCCCCCCTCCTCCCCAAGGACGCCTGCCATCTCCCACGCTGTCCTCCATCCCCTCACCCCACCCTCTTTTCTGCTTTCGATCCCTTACCCCAACTTTCCCCCCCTCCCACCGAGTCCCTAGAACTCAGTCCTGGCCTCGGATCTAAGTTGTTCTTTAAAATAAAATAAATAATAAGCCCTTTCATTTTGAGACTTAAGTGGCCTTGTTTTTTTGCTTAAAAGGCCATCTGGAATTCAAATAAAATCTAAAACAAACTCGGGAGGAAGAACTAAGAAGAGGCAACCTGGCTGAGCTGAACAGACCTTGGGACCCTAAGCCGGGACGAAGTGGGAGCCCGGGGGTGGGGTACGGTCGGGAGCGAGACACGCTGGGTAGCTGCCTGCGCATCGTGTTACCCAGGAAGTTCTCGATTTTGTTTAAACTAAATTGTCAGTAGATACGGGCTAGAGAAGGTGGGTCCCGGACTCGGGAGTAAACCCGCCGTTTCTAAACTCCCCCACCCTAGACTGACCACGAGAACGGGGCTTCCTGGAAGCAGCGGCCCCTCCAGTCGTGGGTTTCTGCTCCGCCATCAGATTCTTTGAGAAACCCAGCCTGGACCCGGCCAGGTCCTTGTGGGCAGAGGGGCTGGGGCACAACGGGTTTCGTCCCCTGAGAGCCTTCGGGGAGGGGGAAGGACGCGCCAGGGGCAAGGGAGCAGAAAAGAACAAGTCCAGGGAATTTTGCTTCCGGGGAAACGTCCCCAGGAGTGGCAGAGCCTTGGAAATTCCAAGATTGGGCAGATTGGAGTGGGGGAACCAGATTCCTCAAGGGCCTGGGGCCTCTGCGTGCACCCGCGCCGGCGCAGGAACGCGCACGTCCGCAGCCTCGCCTGTTTCGTTCCCACACGCGCCTCGACACGAGGCTGTTTGAAATTTCACTTAAAGATCGAGGGAGAGGAAGGGAAAACCCTCCTTCTGCGTTCTGGTCTGGCAGAAGCCAGCCTTGCAGGGAGCAGGGTAGGCGTGGGGGGATAAGGGAACTGACTTTGGGGGGGTCACCAGGAACACTGGAAAAAAGGGCAAAGTTTTAGGGCCCCTATCCCCCATTCCAGGGTCGCAAATAACTGTCAGGGGGCTGTTAGCGAGGGACGGCTCCCATCCCCAAATCTGGGAAACTGACGCTATCTTGCTCGGACCCAAATCACAGCCCCCCGCCAAGGAACCCAACCCCACTCCCCCCTCCTCTCTGTCCCAGGCACCTGGCTTTACCTGAGCAGGAGCGTGCCTTGCTGCGCTGCTTAGGGGTGAAGCTGGAGGTGGGGCCACCCAGGAAGCCCCCGGGGTGGAAGAGTCCGCTGCTGTAGTCATGGGCAGCGGCTGGCACGTAGGGCGGGTAGGTGGGGATGGGGTGGTGTGTGGCAGGCTGGGCCCCCATGCCCGCCAGGCCTGGGCGCAGGGGGCTGCCACTCTCCATCTTCATGCTCTCTGCCAGGGACACCTGGTACTTGATACCATCCTTGTCCTCGCCCCGGGCCAGGCTACCTCCCGCAGAAGACGAGGCCGGGGAGGCAGCGCCCGTGGTACTGGGGTCGGGAGACACTTCTTTGGGTGGTGTGGGTGGGAAGCCGAAGAGCTGGGAGCCGGAGTGGGCAGCGGTGGGCGTGAGGGAGGCCACCGAGCTCCCGCTGCTGCCCCCGCTGCCCCCCGCCGCTCCGGGGTACATGGAGAGGGGGCCTCCAGGGCCTGCAGCAGCCGAGGGGTGCAGCGGCGTCTTGGAGAAGGGGCTCACGGTCCAGGGGTTGTGGTGATGTGCTGCCGCTGCGGAAAGGGCTGCCTTGCCCCCATCCAGCCAGGGCAACCCCGGGCTGTGCAACAAGTGCGGGCGGCACATCTGGCCTCCGGCCAGGCGGGCTGTGGGGCCAAAGAGAGAAGGGTCAGGGTGGCCAGGGGCTGGGCCTGCACCCACATGACCTGGCACGCAGGACCACGGCTCACAAAGCCACCAGCAGTGCCCCCTCCCCAGAACCAGAGCACTCCCCCAAGCAAGGACAATCAGGAATGCCAGCCAGGGGCCCAAGGACAGGGTGGCACAGGAGCCCCACGGGGCAGGACCGAGAGGGAACCCCGCTGGCCGGGTGGAAATGGGCAGCCACCCTGGGGGCCCCAGACCCTCCCCGAGGGGCCGCTGCCCCCACCGTTCCCCTCGCGATCTCTGCACGCTCCAGATTCCTGCCGATCCCACATCCGGGAAGCAGGCAGCCGGGCCCTCCTCCCCTCCCTCGGCCTGGTCCGAGGCGCCTGGGCGCCTGGCCGCCGCCGGGCCCCGGGCTCACCGTGCGCGGGGCTGTAGGAGACGCGCGCGCGCGCGTGGGCCGGGTTGGCGTAGTAGGGGTTGCCCTGCGCGTCCAGGTGGTTGAAGAAGACGTCCACCTCGTCCGGCGGCAGCAGCTGCGCCGGCTCCATGTAGTTGTGCGCCAGGCCGGGGTGGTGCGCGTCGGGGTGCTGCGCGTTCAGCACGGCGGGGTGCGCCATCCAGCGCGGCTGCTCGGGCGCCACCTCCATGGCCGACGGCGGGGCTCGGGAGCTGGGTGGAGGCCGCAGCGGCCCTGCGCGACGGAAGGGGGCGTGAGGAGCGCCGCCGGGGGGCGACGCCCCCCAAACTTCGCCGCCACCACCCCTGCCCAGGCGCGCGGCTGCGGCCTGCGCCCCAGCCGAGGTTCCGCCGCGGAATCCCGGGTGCGAGGAAAGCGCCCGGCTCAAAACGAAAGGAAGGCGGGGTGGGGGTGGGGGTGGGGTCAGCCACGCACACACGGCCGGTGGCCCGGGTCCCAGAGCCACATGCCCTGTGCACATGGACTCACACACGGGGGCGAGCCCCACACGGGTTACCCCAACCGACGCGAGACGGGGCCGCATTAAGTCAGCCATCGCGCGCCCCCGCCCTCCGGCACACGACACACAAACACAGACTAAAAGTTGGAGACAGGCAGCCGGGCCCCAAGGGAGCACACGGTCGCCGCGGCAAGCACACACCTACACTTGGTGCCGTCTACGCCCGCTGATCTGCGCCCCCCTCCCCGAAACGTCCACACACAGCCCCCACGCACTGAGAGCCAGCCCCCGCGCGCACTGCTAGGCGACCCCAAATCAGGACATCCCACCAAACCAGGCACACCAAAGCAGTCACTCGCAATCCACAGTCCCGATCCTCAAGCCTGTGGAGAAACCCCGCAGAGCCAGGGGTACCCCAGATTCCCCGGCCAGCTCTCGCACCCAAAACTTACACGCGCAGCGCCGCGGGGTGGAAGCGCACGGCCGCGGGGGGGAGGGGGGGCGCTGCACCGGGGACGGCGGGCCCGGGGCCGACGGCGTGTCTGGAGGCCGGCGGGGCTCACGGGGCAGGGGCGGGGGGCAGCGCGCGCTCCGGCCTCGGGCCCGCCGGGCTGCGGCCCCTCCGCATCCTCCGGCCGCCCTGGCGCCAGCTGCCGACTCCTGCACAGACATGAAGCGGGGGCCGCGCGCGCCTAAGAAGGCCGCGCCAGCCAATCAGCGCCGCCCGTCGTCCGACCTCCGCCCCCCATTGGCTGCGCCTGCAACTCCCCGGCCGCTGGACTCCGGGGCTGACCAGCCGGTCAGTCCCCCGCAGCCCGCGGACCCCCGCCCAGCACTCTTTCCGCCACCCCTGCTGCCCGCGCCCCTCCATCGTACCCTCGCCTCCGCCGGCCGACCCGCGCGCCCCCACCCCCCGCGGACACTCCCGTGTCCCCCAACCTCTGGGCCCCTTCCCAGGAACTACCCACCAGCGGGCCCCTCCCGCCCTGGGCGCCCCGGGCCGCACGCCCTTTGGGCGTCTGGACGTCCTCTCCTCGGGACCCAGCCCCTCCACTCCCTCGGATCCCACCTTCCGAACCCCGGAACGGGTGCCTGCCGGCGTCTCAGACGCCCGTGCCCCCCACGCACCCGGGCGCTGGCCGGGCGAGGGGTTGGAGGGGCTGCGGGACAGGGGGTGCCGAGAGGGGGCAGGGTCCACAGGCCCCCGAGGGCACCCGGCCTTGCACCCGGGGCTGCTCAGAGTCGTGCCCGCCCCAGAAGGGTGGCCCGGTCTGCGGCTCCAAGGAAGGGGAGGGGGCGCCCCCTCCCCGGGCGTGGCCTTCGCAGACCAACGGGCAGAACTGCCTGGGGCGAGGCCGCGGAGACCCGGACTGGCGCCGGCTCGACGGAGACGCCCCCGGGCAGGAGGAGGCCTTTTTTTTTTTTTTTCCCTCTTCCTCCCGGGGGTCCCCGAGGCGGCTTGTTGGGACCGTGTGGCGCAGATCTGAGGCGGTCCCTCTCCCCTAAGTCACCTGGAACAGCCCCCCACACACCTCTCCAGCCCGGAGATCCAGCTGTGCGGATGGAATGGTCCCGGCTCGCCCATCTCCTTGCTCCCTCCCCATCGTTCAGATGGGGGGAAACTGAGGCTGGAAGGGAACCAGAGGCCGAGGAAGGGATCAGGCCCAAAGAAATGGGGGTGGGGGGGACCGGGACAGGTGCGGAGTAATGGGGGGGTAGTTGGCGTCCCCCAGCCCCCCGCCCCCCTCGCCCGGCCCCAGGCTGTCGGGGTAAAAGCCCACAGGCTCCGCAGGTAGGTCCCGGCAGGGAGAGGGCGGGGTCCCGGCCACCCCCGGGAGAGTGGGGGAGGGGAGGCGGGATTGACAGTCGGTAATTGGGTAACTGGAGGCGGCTTCTCCGGCCGGGCAGCCCCGCCACCGCGACGCCGGGCCCCTGACGTCACCCGATTCGCCAGGAAATGAACTTTTTAATAATCCGGGGAGGGAGGAAAGCCCTCGGCCCCCCTGGCTTGGGGGGCGCCCGGCCGGGCCCAGCTCGGCAGGCGCGCCCCCTTCGTCCCGGCTCCCCGGTTGCACCCCCCTCGCCCCCTCCCAGGCCAGCTCTGGGCAGCGCGGACGCGGGCGCAGGCCGCGGCCGGGGTCCTCCGCCTGCCACTGCGTCCGGCGGCCCGAGTGTCGGTCCGAGGCCCCGGCACAGGTAAAGACGCGGGATTTTGGGGGTGGGGGGGGCACAGGGTTCCGCGGGGCTGGGAGCCGGCACGACTCGGTCCCGGCCGCTCGCTGCGCCTCCGGCTCGGTCCACTTCGGCGTGCGGGACGCGGGCGACGTGGAACTCCGCTCCCGGGATGAGGAAGCCGGCGCCGGCCGGGGAGGGCGCGCCGGGGGCGGGGGCGCGAGGTCCCAAGCGCCGGGCTTGGTGGGCCAGGCGGGCAGGTGAGCCGGCCCCCTTGCCTCCCGGTTCGCGCGTCCCCGCAAAGCGCTCAGCCTGGCCCGGCCTCGCCGTGTCTCGGCACGTCCGTCTCTCTTCCCTGCCTTTCGCTTACGATTCTCCATCAACGCGAAAAAAGGCCATCGCCGCGGAGCCTCGAGTTGCTTTTGCGCCCCCAGAGCCTAGAGTGAGCCTCTCGAGGATACCCGCGGCCTCGGGGGCAAGCCTCCGAGTCCGGCAAGGCTGCTCCGCTCCGGCTCGAACCCCGCGATCCAGCGCCGGAGCCGCCAGCCCGCCCGCCGGCCGCGGGGCGGGAACGCGGGGCCCAGCGGAAGCTTCGGGCCGCGATTGGCGCCGCGGCTGGCGGGGAGACGGCTGCGCTGCGCCCGCGGGAAAGCAGGTAATTCGCCGTGTTCCCCAAACGGAGCGGCTAAAATTGCCACCACCGCCACCCCCAGAGTTCGATGGGTCCGGAGTTTGAGGACCTCGAGCCCAGCCTCGAGTCCTTCCTGATCGGCGACCTGGCCACCGTAGCTGCGAAGGTGGCCGCCAGGCCAGGCCCCCCAACCCAGACGCGGTACCCCTGCACCGCCCGCCGGCCGGCGCGGCGCGGAGCGCGGGCGAGGATTTAATTACCCCGCTCGGCGGCTTAGAAAATCGTCGTGCGGCAGGGGCTTTGCAGGGCGGTTAAGCAATGATTGAGTAGGGACCTCGGGAGACCCGCGCCTTCCGAGTGCCCGCAAGGCCGGCGTAGAGGAAAAAGGGAAAGGGGAACCCTGGCAGGTCCCCGGAGGCCCTGAAAATACCTGGGGAGGCTGCGGGCGGGTGACCGGCCCGGCCCAGGCCCCTCTACCACGCGCTCCGGAGCTCCTGCGTTGGACGCGGGATTGCTGCGTTCTCGGGCAGCGACGAACCCGCGTGGCAGAGAAAAGTGCCGCGCAGGGTAGCGGCGGCGCCGAGCTGGCCAGTGGAGGGGGGTGCGCGTTCATGGGTGTGTGTGTGTGTGTCCGTGTGCCAGCAAGACCGACGGCCGCCAGCCGATCGCCTCACCCACTGGGCAAGCGGAGACTGTCCGGCCACCTCGGGCCCCAAACACATGTCCGGGAGGGTCAGGGCAAGCCCCCAGGATTCAGCTGGGGGGGCTCAGGGCGTTGTCCTCCGGCCCAGCAAGAGTAGGGTTATTCCTCTCAGTTTATGGCCTTGGACTTTGAGGTGCCTGGGACCCCTTCGGAGGGACTCGTTCCCTTTTTCAATTTTTTTGTTCGTTCTGGCGGATGGTTGGAAAGGCGGCTGCTGCCTTGCACGGCACATCCTTTACACAGGAGTTAAGATTTCGCAGGGGTAAACTAGGGAAGGTCGGGACGACAAAACGGAATTTTCTAACGGATTTTCCCCCCGCGTGGCCTGAGAATCGTAGGCAGAATGTGTGCCAGTGTGGCCCGGGGTGCTCGGGCCCCGGAGCTGGGGGTGCAGCGGCTCCCGAGCCCAGTGCTGGACTCCAGGGGAGAGCCATCCCCGGCCTCGGCAGGGGCTCCGGTGCCCTGGCGTCCTGACTGAGCCCGATCCAGGCTCGTCCTGCCTTTTGTTTAAACTTAGCTCATCCGAGGGGTCCCCTCCCCGACCATAAGTTTGTCCTCGCTTTGTAACCTAATTCTTCTCGCCCTTTCCTACGGGTGGCTAATTGGCCGGCAGCAGAGGGGGGTTCCAAGAGAGCTGTTTGCTTAGGGGCTGCCTCCCATCGGCATATTTAATTCCACAGGCAGATTGAATTCGGGGCCTCCCAGCCCCACACTGGCAAGGTGGCTTGAGGGGTACTGGGGGGAGGTTCTGAAGTCCCCTGCAGATTGAGGCCTCTGGTCATCAGGCTGGTCCTCCACAGGGGCTCCCGAAATGGAGACGACAGCTCCAACAATCCCTCCTGCTCTTTGGGGTTCACTGCCAGCCCCCCAAATCAAATGATTCCTTCTCCCCTGGCCTCCACCCCATCTGCTTCTGGGCCTTTTTGGAATTGTGGAGACCAGGCCCAACCTCCTAGATGTCCCGGTGCCTTCAAGGGGAATCGCTCCGAGATCCTGTATCTCCTTATCGGGTTCAGACCGCCCCCCCTCCAAGATGGGCAGCTGCCCCCAGGGGTCCTGCAGAAAACTGGCAAATAAGCCCTCCGTCTCCCACCTTCACGAGCAGCCGCGGTTGACCCAGAACGCCCAGCGGCCTGACAACTGGGAAATCCGTTTCGTTAGATGCAATTTGTTTGCAATTTGTCATCCCGGCTGGGAAACACTCTCCAGGCCCCTGGGCAGCCGTTTCGGCCCTACCTGCTTCTCCTAATCCTGCCGACTCACAAACGAATTCCAGCGCGGGGTGCCCTCGTAAGACTACCGGCCCCAATTCCAGCGGCCACGGACCTCACCGCCAGATGTTCCCCGCCTCGGGAGACGGGGCTTTTTCCAAAACAACGAATTTCCTTCCGTGTTTTCCGGGAAAGGAGCTGCCGCCACACCCGGGAACCCTGAACTCAGGGCCTTTCCCCTCGCGGCTGGGGCAGCCCGGGGTTCAAGTGTGACCGCCGCCAAAGGATTCTAAAGGCCTAGCGTCCAGACCGCCGTCAAAGCCTCCAGGCGGCAGATCTCCGAGCCCGCGGCGGCCCCATTCTTATTGAAATCCTACTAAACGGATTCCGACTCCGGCTTGGGGCAGTGGGGAGGCTTCCAGAACCGGAGCTCTCTCCCACCCCGCACCCCAGCCACGGAGGATAAAGGGCCGCGGGGTGCGGCGCGCCAGGGCGCACGCAGGAGCGAGCCGGGTTAAGCCGCGCAAAGCCGGCGCACGGGACCGGCCGGCAGGTGCAGCCGCCGCTCGGCTGCCGGGCTCGGGCGTAAGCAGCAGCCGCGGCCCGGGGTGGGGGGCGGCCGGGACAAAGGCCCCACAGCTCCCAGGCCGGGGAGGGGGGCCGCTCTGCGAGACTCCAAGAAGTGGGAGGACCCGACGCGGGCCGCTGTCCCCAGCTCCCCGAGTCCTCCTCCCGGCTGAGGCCAGGGCGAGCCCCGAAGGCTGTGTGCCAGGGGTCCCGGGGCGAGGAAGACAGTGCGACGCGGTGCCCGGCAGGTCGAACCCGGGGACCGGAAGGGGCCCGGGGTGGAGAGCAGGGAGACTTACCGAGCCAGCAGCGGCGGGAGGCGCCCCCGGGCGGACGGGGTCGGAGCCGAGCGGGGCGCACGGGGCGGTGCGTGGCCAGGCCAACGCGCGGGGCCCTGGCGCGGGTGGGCTGGCGTCGCTCAGCAGCAGGGCCCGGGCGGCGCGCCGAGAGGCCACATGGCGCGCGGCTGGCCGCTTTTGTTTGCGCGGTGGCCCACGGGGGCCGCTTGGGGTGGGGGCGAGGCCGCCAGAAGACAGACCTGAGCGGCGAGCCCCAGCGCCGCGGGCCTGGCTACCTTCCTCCGGCTCCTGCAGCCGCTCCCTCTCCCCGACCGCAGCGCCGCTGCTTTTTATTTCGACAGCACTTTGAGGGGGCGGGGGTGCCACGGGGGAGGGGGCTTGCCCGCGGCTCTGTGCCGGGTCAGCCTGGTCCAGCCACCGCGCTGACCGGCGGGCAGGGAGGCACTCGGGGCTCACACACCCTGCTCGCTCACCCTCCAGGCCGCCCCCACCCTCACTGGGCACACACACGCGCTCCCTTCTCTCAGGGATCCAGGCTCAGAAAGCCTGTGTAGTCCCTCTTCCCAGACCCTCCCTGGGGACCCCCGGGAGCAGTGGGCACACGTGCTCACACGCAGGTAGACAGATACCGCCCTCCTCCTCTTGCCACTTCCACGGGTGCTGGTGCACACGGCTGGGCGAGCGTCCCCAGGCAGCGGACCTGGTCACGGTGACACGACACACTCAGCACTCTGCTACACGCTTACACAGCCCTCTCGCTTGCAGGCTGATTTGGCTAAGTGTAGCCACCTTCCCTAACTCTCCTCCTGCCGTATTCACCAACTCTAGAAAGGACCAGAATTTCAGAAACAGAGTTTCAGGAGTCTCTAGCCCACCCACGTGCTGGAAGGAGCCAGGAAGGGAAGAGAGGGCTTGCTCTTGGAAGACTGGGTTGAGGGATTGGGATCCAGGGGTCCTTATCTCAGGAAGACGCCCTGGGTCAAGGCTGCTCTTGTGAGCCCATCGTTGGGGTCTGCCTGGGAACCCCTATGTGGAGTGCACCCTGCAGCGGAGCTGCCCTGCTCTGCCAGGGAGAGTGGCCAGTGGCCCAGGGGAGCCAGGCGTGCTCCAGAAAAGGGGCATGCCCCACCTTCCCAACCATCTCCGTGGCACCTGGTGTCTGTGGCTCTGTCTCTGAATCTGGTGACACGTGCTCTGCGCCTGCGGCTGAACGCCTGTGTCCTGTGTGCGTTGGTGAGCACACAGGGTCTCTGCAAGACAGAGCACATGGGTACGGCCCTTTCTTCTTGTGGGTTCCAGAGAGTTTGTGTATTGGGAAGTAGGTCACTGTGTGGCTGTTTCAGGGGGCATCTGTGGGACTTGGTGTGTGTCCCTGTGGATTTGTATCTACGGAGTCAAGATGCCCATGAATCTAGTGGGGGGGGGCAGGGTTTCCAAGTGTTTGTAAAGCTCCGTGTCTAAAGCACTGTGTGTTTCTGTGAATCTGTGCCTATGAACTGGTGTGCTTGGGGGCCTTTGTCCTTGTTGCGACCCGTGTGACTCTGTATCTTTGTATGTCTGAGTATCTGTGTGTGTATCTTTGAACTGGTATGCGTGTGCAGTGTGTGTGGCACAGTGAAGTGTCACAAATCTGCTTACGAACCGATGTGTATTGGGGTGGGGTGTTTGTGTGTCTATCTTCCACGGTGTAGGTGTTGGTGTATATCGTTGCATCTTTGAACTGATGGTATATGTGGAGTGCATACCCAGTGTGCCTGGGCATCTGTGTCGAGATAGCTCTGTGTGCGAATTAATGTGAGTTGAGGGGCTGCGTGTGACTCCGTCTGTGAACTGGTACGTGTTCCCCTGCCAGTCCCAGGTCCTCCCGTGATCCCCAGAGGGGTATGTCCTGGGATTGCTTGCCATCCCACCTTCCCTGGCCGGGTGGCAGGCAGGCGGCCAGCGGAGCTCCGGGGTGCCATTTGCTAGGCACTTTCTGTCTGTCTGTGGGAGGGGGAGATGGGTTGATAAGGCTTATCTGCTGCCGCCAGCGCCATGCTGAATAACTGCTCTAATGAGGTGGCCTGCTGGGACCACCAGCTCCCTGGGCCCGGCTGGGGAGGGGCATGGGAGAGCCGTGAGCCCAGCAGGGCCTGTGCCTATGAGGCCTTTGCTAGCTCTGTCTTCTTCCTTGGAGGGGATGGGGGGGGGGCGGGCTCCGGGTCTCGTCCCCCCACCTCCCCAGCCATCTCCGTGCTGGGCTGAGCTGGGCTGGCCAGAGCTGGCAGGTGCCCACCAGCCTCTGGCCTCCTGCAGGTGCATGGCTGGGGGAGGGCAGGGGGTGTGAGGCCCGGAGCCCTCTGGGAAGGGGTGGAGAGGTGTGTAGGGACCCAGGGAGAAAGACCCAGAGGAAACTGGAAGGAAGGAAGAGATGGGAAGATGCAGGGGCAGGTTTTAGAAGCGACAACTACAGAGAGGGAGAGTGACGCTGGAGATGGGGAGACCCAGGGAAAGACCAAAACAAACTTAAAAAGTGTCAGAGAGTCTCCGAGTTAGGGACCAAAGCGGAGAAAATGTAACCCGGGAGACGCGGGGACAGAGGAACGAGAGGGGCAGAGAGAAGCGGAGAGGCAAGGCAAAAACAGGGATGGGGAGAGAAAGGAAACCCCAGAGAGGCTCGGAGAGGCCTGGGGAGTGGAATGGGGACAGAGGCGGAAAAGGCCCGAGCGAGAAAGTGGACGCGCGAGCGAAAGATGGGCTCGGCGGGACCGAAAGAGCGAGACCGAGGCCGAAAGGGGCCTGGGAGCCACCCAGCGCCAAGGGAAGAGCGCGCGGGCGAGGCGGCGGGCCTCGCAGGGCGTGAGCGCGGGGCCGCGGGCCGGGCGGGGCCGGGGGGCGCGGGCGGCGGCGGGCAGGGGGGTCCGCGCGGGGCTGCGCCGCTGTCCGGGGTAATTTTTCATCTCGGCCGGCTAATCTTTGTTCCCGGCGAAGATAATGAATAGCCAATCGTTATCTGCCCGGCTCCCGGAGGCTGCCCGAGAATGGGGTTGTACAGGGCTGGGAATTGTTTCCAAAGTGCCGCGGAATAAATGGCGTTCCTTATCTCTGCCTTCCAGATTATCGGAGCCCTTTCAGAGAGCGCTCAACAAATGCGCCCGCCATCGAATGCATCATTTACCACCGCAGATCCGCGCGCTGATGGGCAGGCCGATAGCGGCCCGCGGGGGGCACGCCGGGCGCCCGGTGCCCGCGCCCCTCTGCCTGCTCGGGGGCCGGGGCCGCCCGAGCTGCTCCCCAGGCCGCGGGCGAGTGTGCTGGGCGGGCCTTCAGCCCAGGCGCGGGTGTGCCTGGAGTGTTTGGATGGATTTATGGGTGTGTCGATGGGTGGGCATTATTAGCAAGCAGGGATACGTGTGAGGGTGGGCTGGTGTGTCAAGCAAGTGTGCTGTGAGAAGTGCACACGTGCCGCCCCGTTCGTCCAGGCGTGGCGGGCATGTGGGTCTGGAGACGAGGCTCTCGGAGGGTCCACCCAGGAATGGGTGTTGCACAGAAGTGTGTGGTGGTCCGTGCCACCCCGGCGGTGGGGACGTGTGTAAAGGTGTGGATGTGCAAGCGGTTGTCCAAGGGTGGTGGGCGAGTGCATGGTGGGTGCTCAGCGGTCCGCCTTCGGGGAGAGCTGGGGGCACGCAGGGCCTCCTGTGAGCCGCCCCGCATCCTGTGTGCGGTGTACTCGGGCCACACCGGGACACTGGTGCTGGCAAGCGCGTGCCTCTGGGCGCACACAGGTGCCTGCCAGGAGCCAGTGTGCAGTGTGTGCCTTGGGGGCGTGCGGATGTTTGCGCCCTGGTGTATACCTGCCCAGGTGTGTCCGGGTTCCCTGGAGGAGGGGATAGGGAGAAGGAAAATCGCTGGGGCCTGTCCGTGTGGTTTCGAGTGTAGACCGAACTGGATAAACACACTGGGGACCACTTCTAGCTTGGAGAAGAGGTAGCCGGAGAGGAGCGAAAAGTGTATGCCGCTGTGACGGATGAGGGCGGCAGGCGCGGGACGCGCTGCGTGGCAGAAAAGGGGGTGTCACCCGAAGAGCGTGGGGACCCCGGGGGCTCCCAGGCCGCCTCCGGCGACCGCTCTTGCCAGGGTCCCAGAGCCTCACCGCTCCGGAGCTGGGCGGGAGAGCCCCGCGCCCCGTCGCCCGAGGTCCCCGCGCCCCGCGTGACACGCGCCGCCGACAAAGGCTGTATTTTTCCAGGCGCGCGCCCCGCCCGCGCGCGATGGTCCCCATGGCGACGCAGATAGCGCCGCGGCCATTTTCCCTATCTCCCCCGAGTCTATTATACGGCGGGATTAGCTCATCCCCGGGCAGGTCAAACCCAAAGTCACACAACCTGCCGCGCGCCCCGCCCCGCCCCTCCCCGCGCGGGTCGCGGCTCGGCGCGGAGACCCCCGGGGGCGGCCCATGCGCGGGCGCAGGGCGCCACCTGGCGGCCCCCGGCGGGGTCTCGGCGCGGCTTGGGGGTCGCTCGAGTGAAGAGGTGGAATGGCTTTCCTGCAGGAGGGGGCTCTGGGCAGCAGGGGCTTTGTTTTGGCATGCTGTCTCCCCAGGACCGGGCCTGGTAGGCAGGAGCCGCTCCAGAAGTGTTTGTTGCCAGGGCGGATGGACAGATGGACGCGTGGATGGGTGGATGGATGGATGGGTGGATGGGACATTGCAGAAGGGCAGCCCAGGGAAGTCCACGGTTCAGGCGCCAGCAGTAAATCGTTTCCTACCCTGCACTCCCCTGGACTTAGAGTACCCCCCACCCTCCCCCACGAGCTGCTCTTGAACCGCTCCGGTCTGGTTTCCTCCATTCTGTTCCTTGAGCAGGCCAGGACATTCCCATCTCAGCTTTCTCTTACAATACTTAGCAACATCTAAAAGAATCTTGTCTCTGTACTCCTGTGTCATCTTGCGCCTGCTAGAACCTGGGGGTGTGGGGACAGGGAGATGTCTGTTTTGTCTCGCGGCTGTAGCCCTGGAGACTGTTGCAGTGTCTGGCACAAAAGCTGCGACTGTGTGAGGCTGAAAGAGCAAGCGGGCCCAGGGGTAAACCTCAACGACCTCTTGACCATCCACCATTTTCCCTTCCTAGGCACAAAATCCCCTTGCAGTGGGAGGCCCGCCTTTTGCTCAAGTCCCTTAGTGGTCAGCCAAGCCCTGATGTGCCTGGCACTGCCGACCAAGCCCACGGCACCCCAGGGGCCTGGCCTGGGGGAGCCACAGAGGCACCCCACAACGGTGCGCCCGATTCGGCCCGCGGAGGGGGCGGGTGGGCAGAGGGGCAGTTCTGACCCAGCTGTCAGGGAGCTGCGCGGCCTCTGCGGGCAGCACTGGGTGGCATGGGCCAGACTTCACTCATCATACAAGATCATTCCTCTGGAGTTGTCACGAGGCGGCGGTGATTAATTGCTGCGCGGGGGCAGAGACGGCGCGGCATCTAGAGCTGCGAGAAGGCCACGGCTCCAGCTAATCGGGCACCAGTCCACGCTTGCCCTGTCCAGTCAGGCGCAGGGCGAGCCCTGTGAGGGGGCCTTGCCCGGAGCCCCCCGATGTAGTGCCCCACCCCCAGAAGTGCCCCATCAGCCTCCTGGAAGAGGTTCTGTGCAGCGGCTGGCTGTGGGGGCCATCGCCCCCCGCCCCCCAGCACACGCACACGCCTCTCCCAGCAGGATGTCTTCGGGCAGGTCCTGAGCGTGTATGTAAAAAGCTTTGTACAACTCAGGCTCCGTAAATTGGCAGCCCCGGTCTCCGGGGATGACCGATCATGGCCAACATTAAGACTGGAGGAGTTCACGTAAACAGCCGCATGCCCAGCTTCTCCCGGAAACCTGGAAGACTGGCCGCCCTGGGCCGTGTACTGCTGGAGCTCCCCTGCGACCCCTGAGGCATGCCCCCGGCGGGGGGGGGTCCTCCATAGACTTGCTGGGGGTTGTGGCTGCATTGGTTTCTGCCACCTTCTCCATCTTTCGGTGCAACTCCTGGCCCCTTTTGCCCTCCAGGTAAACCACTAATTAACTGGTTGATTGATTAATCCATTAAATAATCCATTTAAAGTAACACATTCGGCCACACTGTGTGTTAATGAAGCAATGAAGCAGTCCAGGGAGATTTCAATGCAGGGGGAAGAATCGGACACGGATTAAATGTCATCACAAATTGTGATAGGAACTCTGAGGGGAAGAGCATATATTTACAGACAGTGACTCCACACTTTTTTGTAGTGACCAGTGCTGAGGGAGGCTCTCCGCTGAGCACTGAGGGACACACGTGGAAGCAGATACTAGTGACCACGTGCAGGCAGGCAAGTTAGTGCGGTCGAGGACACGGGCGCATCACCAGGCCGTGTTAATTCCAGGCTGCCGTCCTCAGAAGCACCGGGCGCTTGCTGGAGGAGAGGCACTTACCCTCATCTGGGAGCATAATACCTAAAGAATGCCTGCAAATGGATGACTTTAAAAAGCAGCAGTACAATAGAGAAAACAGCCAAAGGGTATGAACATAAAAACCATAGAAAAAGAAATAGAAATGTCTCTTAAATGAATGAAATAAATCTCAGTCACACTCGTAAAAAGAGAAATGAAAGTCAAAACCATATCAAGATATTTAGGGGGAGCAGATAGTGCTCAACTGGGTGAGCATCTGCTTCCCGTGGAAGAGGTTTTAGGGTCGATCCCCAGTACCTCCTAAAAAAAACCAAGCAAACATAAAAACCAACTCCCATTGGGGAGTGGATGTAGCTCAGGGGTTGATCACCTGCTTCCAATGTACAAGGTCCTGGGTTCAATCCCCAGTGTCTCCTTTGAAAAAAAAAAGAAAACATAGGTAGTTGGGGTGAAGGAGATGTTCTAAAATTAGATTTGTGGTGATGGTTGTAACTCTGTACGTTTACTAGAAATCACTGAAGTACCCATTTAAAATAAGTGAATTTTATACTATATAAATTACCTTCAAGAAAGCTGTTTAAAACATAAAAAATAAAATACCCTCTGAGATTCCATTTTAGACCCCTCAGTATCAGCAAATATCATAAAATCTGAGAACATACTGTGTTATCAGGGGTGTGGGGAGACAGGCCAGTGGAAGGATAAACTGATGCATTCTTGGGGTGGGATGGGCCAGTTGACAGCTTTACCAACACAGTCACCCCTTCAGCCACCAGTTCTGTTTATAGGACTTCATCCGATAGATTTGTTCTTGTGCCTGTGAAATTTCATATTTATATTCACCATTGCCTTATACATTATGACAAAGGGTTAGAAAGAAAAGATGTTCCTTGAAAAGTGACAGTTAAAGTAATGTATGACAGCCAAGCAGTGGAATGTTACGCTGCTGTCAAAAAGAAAGAAAAGGAGGGGAAGAAGAGGGAAGGTAGGGAAGGCAGCTCATTATATGCTGATAGCAAATGGTCTCAAGATATAGCAAAAAGATAAAGAAGAAGAAAACGCTGGTGTGCTTCCATTTGATTAAGTTGGGGATAGGGAGAGAGAGCTGTTCTTATTTGCTTACATATTTATAGAATTTCTCTGGAAGGAAGCAAAAGACACTGATAAGAGTGGCTGACACCTTCAGCAGTACCTGGTTTGGGCTGGGGGCCAGTGTTGGGAGGAAGACTTTTCACTGTGTACCCTCTGAGTCTTTGATTCTGGTTAAAATGTGATTATGGATATGTGTAGGTGTGTGTCCTTACACAAGACAAAACAAGAGATTGATTGAAATAGATGTTTGCTGGGAAGAGAAGTGAGGGACACAATGCAAGTCACTGGCTAGAGTTTAATGAAACAAGAATTGTGCGTGGCTGGCAGGAGTGTGCCTTGAGATTAGTATTTTGAGGAGTAATTTGGCTACATCTGATAAAGTTAAAGATACAAAGGCCACATGACCCAGCAAATCCTCTCTGAGGCATGTGGGAAACCCTCACGTGTGAGCGGAGGGGAAGTGGGCAAGGATGAAGCTTTGGACACAATCGGATGGCCCATCTTGGAGCAACGAGGTAGCTAAAGGCGACGTTCTTAGGATGCCCCCCAGCAACTACAGTGTGCTTTATCTGTAAGCATCTGCCTGGTTAGACATGAGGTCCATAATGTTGTAATCAAACAACTGGCAGAATTTTAAACAAAAGACTGTACTGTATATTGTTAATGGAAATGAAGCATATGAAGTAAAAGCATAAAAACATAGATGGGATTAAATCTTCTGGAAGATTTTAGAACAAGATCTGAGAAATAGCAAGCCATGCTGTATTCTTGGAGAGGGGAAACTTAATACCATAAAACTGTCAATTCTCCCATATTTTCTGTATAAATTCAATGTAATTTAAATTAGAATGCCAACAGTGATTTTTTTTTTTAAACCTGAATAAAATGACCTCAAAGATTATGCAGCAGAATACGTGCCCAAGAATAACCAAGGAAAATTGGATATAAGAACATACCGGAAATAAGAACATACTATAAAGCCACTATAATCAAATCAATATGGCATTGGCAGAGGAATAGACAATGGAAAAAAGCACAGAATCCAAGAATAGATTCCAGTATATATGAGAATGTACTATACGACAAAGGTAGTATTTCAATCCGGTGGGAAAAGGATACATTGTGACATGAACGGCACTGGCACGCTGGGTGTCCATCTGGAAGAAAATAAAATTGGGCCCTTCTTATATATGCAAATGAACTCCAGATGGATTAAAAATTTAAATGGGAGAAATCAATGAAGAGCAATCTTGCAAAAACGATCTCGGAGGTGACAGGTACAGTCTAGATGGGGAAAGAGCGTGTGTGAAGGGTCAGAGGGCAAACCTGCTTGGCACATTTCTGGGAAAGGCAGAGGGTCGATACGGCTGAGATGAAGGCGAGGCCAGGAGAGGGGGCTCGCCCGTCACCCTCAAGGAGGGGGGGCTCGCCCGTCGCCCTCAGGGCAGCCTTTCTCAAAGCCGGGTCATTTCCAGGATCACCTTCAGAATTTCTTGTCACACGTCATCACCTCCTTTATAATTTTCTTTAAATCGACCGATGTCTTTATGAACCAAATTGTACGATTCCAACTATATGACTTTCTCGAAAGACAAAACCATAGAGATGGTAAAAAGATCAGTGGTTGCCAGGGGTTGGGCGAGGATGAATTGGTGGGGCACGGGGCATTTTTAGGGCAGTGAAACTATTCTGGGTGACTCTGCAATGGTAGATACGTGGCATCACACACCTGTCAAAACCCATAGAGGGGAGTGGGTGTGGCTCCGTGGTTGAGCGCCTGCTTCCCATGTATGAAGTCCTGGGCTCAATCCTGGTGCCTAAAAAAAAAGAAACTCACCATAGGAAGCAGATGTAGCTCAAGTGGTTGAGCGCCTGCTTCCTGTGTACAAGGTCCCAGGTTCAATCCCTGGTACCACTAAAAACAAAACAAACAAACATGAAAAAAACAACTGGGGGGGAGCCAATATAGCTCAGTGGTTGCGCACCAGCTTCCTATGTACAAGGTCCCGGGTTCAATTCGCAGTCTGGCACCTAAAACAAAAAACAAAAAAGTGATAGAACTTTACAACACAAAGAGTCAACCTCAATGGAAACTATGAGACTTTAGTTGACAATAATGTATCGATATTGGGCCATCAATTATAACAAATGTCCCACACAAATGCAGGATGTTAATAGAGGAAACCGTGTATCTGGGGGCGGGGTGGGGGAACGGGAACTTTACTTTCTGTGCAATTTTTTAGTAAACCTAAAACTGCTCTAAAAATAAAGTTTATTCCTCCAAAAAAATGTTTCTAAAAGGCAAATTTATATGACTGCCAACATCAGGGTTTCAGTGGACTTGTTGCATACTTTCTAAATCACAGGAAAATAAGCGCATTAACTATGAGGATGTTTTAAAAGATGTTCTGATGGGTGAAATTTGCACCTTGGAAGCGGCTCTGCCATCGTGGGTGCCAGGGTGAGCCCGATAGTGGTCCCAGCAACAGTGACTGCCCCCCCCACTTCCCCCAGCTTCAGCCCACCGGCCAGCACTGCAGGTTTACCTCCACCACTGTTCCAGAATCTGACCGTGTCTCGGCAGCAGGACCGCTCTAAGCACCTGGGGCCCAGCTGCAGCCCTGCTCCGTGGATTACCGCGCTAAGCCTCACGGTCTCCCAACGCCCTCCCGCACCTACCAAAGCACAGTGCCCAGAGGACTCCTGCTAACACGTCAGGCAGGACCTGTCCCTCTGCCGCGCCACAGCCTCCTGTGGCTCCCGCCTCCCCCAGGAGAAAGGCAGCGTCTTCCCATCAGCCCACGAGGCCCCTCGCTGCCTCTTTGCCTTCATCCCATTTGCTGGCTCCACTCCCCCCTTCCTTGCTGTTTCTCCAGTATAGCTGCAAAGTTGTCCACCCTAGAAACTTTTTATAATTTTGTCTTGTAGTATCCTATGTATAACACAGAGTTCGACATTTTAAACATTTTAAGTGTGCAATTCGGTCACGTTATTACATTTACCATACTGTACTACACTCACCACCCTCAGTTACCAAACTTTTTTGTCACCCAAAACAGAAACTTTGTGCCCGTTTAAGCCAAGTATCTCCCCATTTCTCCTCACTCCCAGCTCCTGGTAACCTCTGATGTATTTTCCAACTCTGTGGATTTGCTTAAACCACAGAGTTTCATATAAGTGAGATTAAACAATATCTGCTGTGCCTGGCTAATTTCACTCAACCTGATGTCTTCAAGGATCAGAACTTGGAAAGCGGATGTGGCTCAAGTGACTGAGCTCCCACCTACCACATGGGAGGTGCCTGGTTCAGTTCTTGGTGCCTCCTAAAGAAGACATCAAGGCGGTGTGATGGGTAGGTGCAGCAAGCTGATGCAACAAGAGATACAAGAAGAAAAATCATAATGAGAGACACAAGAAAGTAGGGAGTAGTTCTTGGTGCCTCCTAAAGAAGACAGGGAGCTGACACAATGGGAAGGTGCAGCAAGCAGACTCAACAAGATGATGCAACAAGAGACAAGAGGAGGAAAAACATAATGAGGAACCCAATAATTGCAGGAACAGCGGTGACCCGAGCAATTAGGCACCTTCCTACCACATTAGATGTCCAGGTTTGGCTCCCAGGGCCTCCTAAAGGAAGCAAATTTGACTCAACTGATAGAGCAGTGGGTTCAGGGTTCAATCCCCAGGACCTCCTGAGCCATGTGGTGAGCTGGCCCATGCGCAGCGCTGCCACACACAAGGAGTGCTGTGCCATGCAGGGGTGTCCCCTGTGGAGAGGGGGATGTGGAAGGAGAATCGCCCTGTGCAAAAAAAGCGCAGCCCAGCCAGGAGTGGCGCCATACACATGAAGCGCTGACAAAACAAGATGACGCAACAACAACAACAAAAAGCAACAGTTTCCTGGTGCCTCATGACAAGAACGCAAGCAGACACAGAAGAACACACAGTGAATGGACTCGGGAGAGCAGACAAACGAGGGGGGGGGTGTAGAGAAGGGGAAATTAATTAATTAATTAATTAAATTTTAAATAAATAAAAATCAGAAGAAGCCAGAGAGGAGAGAGAGATCGCCAGCACCAGAATGCTACCGACCCAGGAGGAGGCATGGCCTTGCCGACCTCTTGATATTGGACTTCTATAAACAGCAGTAAATGCTTGTTGTCTAAGTCCAACCACTGTGTGGTATTCCTCATAGCAGCCACTGTAGACTAAGACAGTTGGCTAGGGTGCTGTTGGGGCCTCATGGCCCAGCAGTCTCTGGGAAGCTTCTGGGCAGACAGACATCCCTGGAGCCTGAGGTCGGGGCAAGACCCCTGGTCTCTGCCTCCAGAAGCTCCCTGACTTGAGAAAAGCAGAGACCATGCCCTTCTAGGGAACTCTGGTCGGGTTGGGAATGTGGAAACACAGAAATGTAGATGCGGGGTGGGCAGGGGAGAGGAACTCAGCTCAGTGCAGGGGCCCAGGGCCAGCCCGAGGAGGGCTAGACCACCTGCAAGATAACAGAGGTCCAAACCTGGGCACCAGAGGCGTCACGGTAGCATCTTCCCTTTCGGTAGCAGCATTACGAGTTTCCTTCGGGAACTGCCCCTCCACAATTGGTGGTCCAGAAAGCCTCCTGGAGTTGGCCCCGCCCTCTGGCCTGGCCAATCAGAGCCTCCCTGAATCATGATTGGTCAGGGATAGGCACATGGCTCGGGTGCATCCATGGAGTGTAGACTTGGAATTCTTGGGAACTGGCCTCCTGCTGGGGCCTCTGAGCTGACCATGTTGGACCTGGAGCTATTGGTGGCCATCTTGACCACCCCAAGGGAATCTGTTGAGAGTGACACTAGCACAGGGGGGCAGAGTGGAGGGGCCTAGAGAGACAGTCCCGGAGCGCTGTCCTAAACCCTGTGCCTGAGGCCAGACACAACCCTGGCCTTTGCAGTTACATGAGCCAGTAACTACTCCACCCACTTTCTTGTTGTTTTTCTTAAGCCAGCTTGAGGTATTGTTTCTGCCTCTTACAGTGGAAAGTCCTGGTAATCGTAATTACAGTAGGTTAAAGATAGCCAAAGGGAAACGGATGTGGCTCAACCAATTGGGCTCCCATCTACCATATGGGAGGTCCAGGGTTCAGCTGGCCCACGCAGAGCGCTGGACTGCGCAGGAATGCTGCCCGCACAGGAGAGCCACCCTGCGTGTGAATGCCACCCAGTGAGGGAAGCCAACCTGCACAGGAGGGCCGGCCAACGAGGAGAGCTGGCGCAGCGAGATGACGCAACAAGAGACACAGAGGAGAGAAAATAAGAAGCCGTAGCAGAACGGGGAGCTGAGGTGCAGCGAAAGAGTAATCGCCTCTCTCCCACTCCGGAAGTTCCCAGGATCAGCTCCCGGAGCCGCCTATGAGAATATAAGCAGACACAGAAGAACACACAGCGAATGGACACAGAGAGCAGACAACCGGGGGAATGGCAAGAGGGAGAGGGGAGAAATAAATAAAATAAATCTTAAAAAAAAACAGATGGCCACAAATGTAGTTACTCCTCCCACTGAGAAGGGGTAGGGCTTAGCCCCTTGAATCTGGTGGGTGCTGACCAATAGAATGTAGTGGAAGTGGCTCTGTGCAGTTCCCAGGTCCAGACCTAAAGGGTTTAACAGCTTCCACTCCTTGTCTCTTGAAACCCTCCCCACGGGAGTCCTGGACTGCAGCCGCCATGCTGAGGAAGCCCAAGCCAGCCAGGCAGAGGGGCTGGTGTGGAGACAGAGCTGTCCAGCCAGTCTCCAGCCGCCCCAGCCATTCAATCCCTGCTGAAGCTCCGTGTATGAGCTATCCTCCTGGGTGCTCTCCAAATCTAGACCCACAGTTCTGTGAGATATAATAACAAGGAACTGGGTTAAGCCTCTACGTTTTGGGATAATTTGTCATGCAGCAATAGGTAAGTGCAATAGTTATTACAGAGAGCCACATAGACCTATTGGATTGAGGGTGGGACTGCTGGTATGGAGAAGACTGGCTCATTTCCTTGTAAATTCTTACAAACATAAAAATATTATGGGTGAATTGTGTGGACTAAATTCAGCTGCACATAATAACCACAAGATGGAAGTTTTTTTGTTCTTTTTGTTTTTTGCTTTTTTGTTCATTTTTATCTTTATTTTTCTTTCTTTCATATTTTACACAAGATGGAGATTTATTTCTCTGATGTGTGAAAATTCAGAGGCAGGTAATCCCAGAGTGGTAGGGCACTCACACAGGGTCAAGTGCGTGCCAAGACTTCTCTTGCATCTTGTTGCTCCTGATGCAGAGCCTCCATTGCCAAGGTCACCTCATAAGCCAAGATGGCTGCCTCAGTCTCACCATCATACCTACGTTACAGGGAGCAGGAAGGAGGAAGTGAGCACAAAGGGCAAGTGGTGCACAGCCGCTGCCTCTTAGGGAAGTTTCCGGAAAGCTGATACTTCCGCTTATACCTCGTTGGCTAGAGTATAGTCACATGACCGTACCTAGCAGCAAGCGGCTGGGCCATGTCGTCTTTGTTCCGGAAAGCTGTGCGCCTAACTAAAATTCTCTGTTTATGGAAGAAAGAAAGAACAGATTTTGGAAGATATCTGTCAGTCTCTGCCACAAATATCTATGTCCAGAGTTCTTGTAAGGATTGTTTCAGTGAACTCTTGTTTTGAGCATCTGCATGTGCCAGCTCTTATGCAGGTAATTGTAAAAGGTAAATCAGATCTATAAAGGACACGGCAGAGAGACTGGCACATAGTAGGTGCTCAGTATGTCTTGGCTTCCTTTTCTCTTCTTTCCTGCTCAGCTTGTCTCCCTCTTCAATAGCCTGTCTCTGCTTTCAGTCCTCAGGGATGAGCTTCGTCCCCTAGAAGGCGACCCAAGGACTTTCTTCATAGCATTTACCTTATAAGTATTTGCTTCTTCACTTGTTCATTGCCCCTCTCCCATCACTCTAATATAAACCACACAAAGGGAGTGATAGGATCTCCGGGGTCCCGCCAGGAAAGCAGAAACCATTTTAAGCAGAAAGTTTAAAAATTAAATGAAGAGTTTCTGCCCAGGGAAATGATTGTGCTGCTGATGGAACTGCTAAGAACAGGGGACAGGAGGCTGCCCAGAAATTAGCCAGAGCAGGAAGCCACTGCCACCTCCCAGGCTGGGGCTCCGAGGGAGGTGCTCAGAGAAGCTCTGCAGGCCTGTCCTGTGCACCTGGAGCCAGAGAAAAGCCAGAGCCACCAGCAGATGCCACCTGAGACCGGAAAGAAGGGCGAGCGCTTCCCTGGCTTCTCCCATCCTCCTGCCTCCGCCCGGCTGACTCAAGCAGGAGGCCGGCTGCAAGGGAGTCTGGGGAAGCCACCCTGCAGGGCTGAGTGCCTCATGATCCAAAACAGCAGGGGAAGGAGCTGAGCACAAACTGGCCTGGGGCTGGCGCTGGGACCTCGTCCGTATTCTCAGCCCTGGCACACAGTAGGACCCCGACGAGCAGTGGATGAAGGGATTGGGGTTCTCAACTCATCTTATCACATACAGAAGGCAACTCGGAGTCCAAAATACGACTTTAATCCCCGCGAGGGGTCCTGGGTCCCAGCCCACGGAGGGAGGCCCGTTCCGGACACACAACCCAGAGCTCTGCTGGGCCAGGAGCAGACAGGGGCTCCCCATCCAGGGGTCCTGCCCGACTTGCTTCAGCCCCCGCCAAGGGGGCCTCCTGCCACCCGATGGCCAGCGCGCTCTCCGGTAAGTTCCCGGCCTGCCAAGGCAAAGCATGGGCATGTCTGGGAGAGCCGTGGAAAAGCGGTGGGGCTCCCGCCTCCCACGGCGCTTCCATTGTGTGTTGAATTGTGTGTCCCCAAATAGACCGGTTCAGCGCCATGACCGCAACCCGATTTGGAAATAGGGTCTTTGGAAACGTGGTTCTGGGCCCCCATCGAAAGGCGGGTGTCCTTGGGTAAAGGGGAGACGTGGACACAGGCAGAGGAGGGAAGGCCGGGCAAGGGCAGGTGGACACACCTCTAGCCAAGGAAGCGAGGAGAAGCCAGCAAGGACTCTCCCGAGGGCCAGGGGAGCGCGCCCCGTCCGCACCTCCATTCCACACCTCCCTTCCCGTCTTCTCGCCTCCAGAGCTGCGAGGCGCGCTCTGCTCTGAGCCGGCCAGCTGTGCTGCTCGGTTTGACCGCCCGGCCAGCCGGGACACCTCCGTGCACACCATGACCATGGCCACAGGAAGCAGCCCTGTCCGAACCAAAACACTCACAGGGGAAACGTGCAGGCAACGTGGGGCTGGCAAGGGGGCCCCCCCCCCCCCCGAAGAAATGAGAGACGTTTCCCTGGGGCCCAGCGAGGGGTGGCGATGGCATCATCCATATTCTGAGGAAGAAGCTGAAGAGGGAATGGGCAGTTCCAAATGCTGGCGCGACCGAGCAGCGGCAGTCCTGGCGCCCTGCTGCCGGAACCACGCGGGCGAAGGCGCTTTGGAGAAGAACCCGGCAGTGCTCAGGAAGAGATGCGCGCCTCTCGACTCAGCAGCTTTACTCACAGGTCAGGTTCTCAGCAAACAACCACAGTAACAGCCCGCCTGGGAACCCCCAAAAGGCCCACTCGCAGGAGAACGGACCATGAGCAGTGGTCCTGTCACACGGAGTACAATACAGCAACGAAAATGAACCACAGCTCCCTGCGCGTGGACGTGGGTGAATCTCAGTAACGATACCGGGAGAGAGAGAAAGCAAGTCACGGAGAATGCCTTTGTACAGCTCCACTTAAACGGTGATGAAAGCAGGCAAAAACCCTTGTGCTCATTCCATGTGTTGGCCTGTGTGCTCACGGATGGGGCTATGGGCACAAAACTGGGGTACCCCGCACTTCAAGGGCGACCTCGGGACTTTCGAGAGCGGTGCTGACTCAGCAAGGCCTTCGCTGCGTCAGCAGGTGTCAGAGCTCCACGGGCCTACGCAGAAAGGCCCCCCTTGCGGCCGGTGCGAGGAGTGGAGTAAGTCACAGCGGTGGCCAGACACAGAGCGTGAGACCAAGCAAGGTTTGCTCTCACTGCTGTCACTAACAGATGACCTCGTCGCGCAGGCGCACAGAGGCCCGGGGAGGGCGGCGAGGGGAGGCACAGCTGGTGGCTCACACAGCGGGGCTTGGCCTGGGTCTCCCAGGTCCAATCACAATTTAGTGTTTCCAGGCTTGCTGATGACACCTGGCGACAGCTCGGCTCTTGGACACGCGAGAAACAAGAGGCGAGTCGTGCCTCTCCCCACAGTCTGGAGACTGTGATACTGAGTGAGTGCTGCTCTAAGCCTGAGTTTGTGGCAACCGTTAGAACGGCAATAGGAAATGTGTAGTAGAGGCAACGCAGTGTCTTGTCCAGGTGGATGCCCAGGCGGACGTCCAGCTCCAGGACCCGGGTACCAGGGGTCCAGTAGTAAAGTCTAGGCTTAACTCCCCACACATCCAGCGTTGCTTGTGTAGAGAGAGAAGGAAAAGCATGATATGAATCCCCCCGTGGCCAAAGGGAGAGCAGTGGGTGGCCACAGCCCGTGGCACATCTCAGGGCGTGCGAGCGAGAGTACTGGGGGATTTTAAACATGGAATCACCACATGACCCAGCATTTCTTACTCCTAAGTATCTATCCAATAGAACTGAAAAGACATGTCCACACAAATACCTGTGCATTAATGGTCATAGCAGCATACTTCACGATCGTGAGAAAGTGGAAAGAACCCAAATGGCTGTGAACTAATGGATGGATAAACAAAGCGTGGGGTGTCTGCACAACAGAACGCTATTCAACCATACACGAGAGCAAAGGGCTGAAACACACTACAACATAGACGAGCCCTGAAAACACGCTAAAAGGAAGAAGCCAGGCAAAAGAACACATTGCAGTATTCCATTTATATGAAACATTCAGGAAAAGCAAATCTATAGAGACAGAAAGTGGATGAGCGGTTGCCGGGTCCTGATGGGAGGGACGAGGCAGAGTGGAGAGAGCGGCTGCTAATGGGTGTGGATTTCTTTGGGAAGTGCTAAAGATCTTCTGAACTTTGACTGTAGTGATGGTTTCTCAACTCAGGAAATACATTGAAAACCAGTGGGAGCAGGGGTGGCTGTAGCAATTAGGCACCTCCCTCCCACATGGGAGGCCCCAGGTTGGGTTCTGGGTGCCTCCTAAAAAAAAGAAGATGAACAGATAGTGAGCACAAACGATGAGGGGTTGGAGAAATAAATAAAGTAAAAATAAAATAAATCTTTAAAAAAAAAAGAACTATTGAATGGCATAATCTAAATGGGCAATTTTGTAGTATGTTAATTACATTTCAAAAAAGATGAAGAAAAAAATACTGGAGACTCTGTGCATGGGGATGAGTTTCCTGGGCAGCCAGGATGTGCTGTCTGGGACAGGGCCCCACTTCTTTCCTTCTCCATGGTCAGTCCAACAGTTGGCATTGAAGATTCCATTTCTTTAGTTGCCAAGTCCTTATGGCTCATATTCCAAGATTGTATAGACTTAGAAATAATGTCACATAGTCTTGTTTAACTGTTTATATATACTTTTTGCCAGACTTAGAGTTTTCCTGGCAATGCAACTGCATCAAACATATATTAGCATTCCCTTTTTTATTTCTTTTTTAAAAAATTTATTATCAAATATTTCAGGCATATGAAAGATTAAACAATAATATAAGAAGCACCTATGTTTATGGCACCTCGCTAAAGCATTAAAATATCAGCAATAAGGTTGAAGCACAGGAATTCACTACATACCAGAAGAAAATGTACAACTTCTTGTATAACTTTGGGGTGGGGAGAGATTTTCTAAGCAATGCATAAAATGTAGAAGATTTATAAGGAAAAAGATTGATTTATTGGACTACATAAAAAGTTCCAACTTCTGTATAGTAAAAGATACAATAAACAAATTTAAAAGAGAAACAATAGACTGAGAAAGAGTATTTGCAGTGCAGCTAATGAAGTAATATCTATCATATGCAAAGTGATCCCAAAAATCAATAAGAAAAAGCCAGCCCAATAGAAAAATAGACCATTCAGATAAAAAAAAAATACATCGGTCAATAAACATATGAAAAGAAAGCATGTCCCCATTTATAGTCAAATAAATGAAAATTAACACAACAATGGAATACCATTTTTCATTTAGCAGACTGGCCAAAAAAATTACACAAGTAGTGATAGATCCATCAATGATGGTGAGTCTACAGGAAAGCAAGCGCTCTCCCACACTATTGGTGAGGATGTAAACAAATACAACATTTTGGAAGAGCAATTGCCCTAGAATATCTAAATTTAAAATATTCATACCCACAATCACACACTTAGAAATATATCACGCAGAAATACTAGCACATGTGGGAAAATAAATGGACAAACATTTTTAATAGCAAAAATACCAGAAACAGTTTTAATAAAAGTTTCATAAATATGGACTGATTAAATAGATGCTGGTACAATCATAACTTGGTGTGTTATGCAGCAGCTATTTAAAAGAATGGAGGGAAGCAGACTTGGCCCAGTGGTTAGGGCGTCCGTCTACCACATGGGAGGTCCACAGTTCAAACCCCGGCCTCCTTGACCCGTGTGGAGCTGGCCCATGCGCAGTGCTGATGCGCGCAAGGAGTGCCCTGCCACGCAGGGGTGTCCCCCGCGTAGGGGAGCCCCACGCGCAAGGAGTGCGCCCCCCGGTAAGGAGAGCCGCCGAGCGTGAAAGAAAGTGCAGCCTGCCCAGGAATGGCACTGCACACACGGAGAGCTGACCCAGCAAGATGACGCAACAACAACAACAAAAAAGAAACACAGATTCCCATGCCACTAACAACAATAGAAGTGGACAAAGAAGAACACTCAGCAAAATGGACACAGAGAACAGACAACTGGGGAGGGGGGAAGGGGAGAGAAATAAATAAAAATAAATCTTTAAAAGAATGGAATGAATTTGTGTGTACTGACAGGGAATGTTGTCCATGATTTTTTTTATTTTTTATTGTTTTTTGGATTTTTTTGTTTATTTGATAATTAATTTTTAAATAGGGGTAAAATAAGTCATAGAATAATACATTTATTATGATCCCATTAGTATTTAAAAGCCCCTGTATAACATGTATATGTGCATTGCTTAAGATCTTCTGTTGAGTGCCTATGTTTGCATTGTAATAACAAGCATAATATCACTTTTGTAATTAAAAAAACAATAAAGACTTAAAAACCTAATGTGTAATAAATATGTGATTTTAAACCAATAAATATGGATAAAGATGAGATCTATTTTCTTATTTTTTTCTTTTATAGATTGTGCTTTTTGTGTCCTGCTGAAGAAGTCTTTGCCTAACCCAGTGTCACAAAGGTTCTCCTGCTTTCCTCCAAACTTTTAAGAGTTTTATAGCTCTACCGCTTAGATCTATGGTCCCTTTTGAGTTAATTGTTTTCTCTCTCCCTGGGATGGCTCCCTTGTCTGTGTGCTCATTGTCTGCTTGCTGTGTTTGCTTGTGTCTGCTCGTCTTCTTTAGTAGGCACCAGAAACCGAACCCAGGATCTCCCATGTGGGAGTTGGGTGCCTAACCACTTGAGCCATTTCCTCTTCCTGCTCATTGTGTCAACTCACTGCGTCAGCTCATCTTCTTTAGGAGGCACCAGGAACCGAACCTGGGACCTCCCATGTGGGAAGTGGGCGCTCAATTGCTTGAGACACATCTGCTCCCAAGTTAACTGTTTAATTAGAGCAGTTGTAGGTTTTCAGGAAATACAGAGTTCCCATATACCCCCCTCTAACACACAGTTTTCCCTATTACTAACATTTTGCATTTCTACAATTGATGAAAAAATATTATTATAATTATGATATTAACTTTAACCCACTGTTTACAATAGGGCTAAGTCTTTGTGTTGTATAGCTATGGCTGCTTTGGTTTTTTGGTGTCATCACTTGTATGCAACATAAAATATGATTCCTTTTTTAAAAACTTCTTCGTCAAATATACACTTCACTGGTGTTAATTACATTCCCAAAGTTGTGCCTCCATCACCATTATCCATTGCCAAAACTTTTTCATCACCCAAACAGACGAATTATTAAACAATTCCTCCCCCTACCACTCCCCCGATCAGACATTGGTAACCTGTATTCTAGTTACTGACTTTACGTATTTGCATATTCTGCTTATTTCATATAAATTATCATACATATTTGTCCTTTCGTATCTGGCTTATTTCATTCAATACGATATCTTCAAGGTTCATCGATTTTGTAGCATGGATTAGAGCTTCATTCCTTTTTACAGCTGATGTGCCACGTATTGTTTATTCATTCAACTGCTGATGGACATTTGGGTTGCTTCCAGCTTTTGGCAATTGTGAATTATGCCACTATGAACATGAGAGCGCAAATATCTGATTGAGTCTCTTCTTTCAGTTCTTCTAAAAGCGGGATTGCTGAGTCATATGGTAATTCTACACTTAACTTTCTGAAGAATTGCCAAACTGTTTTCCAAAGTGGTTGCACCATTTTACATTCCCACCAACATGTTCCTCTATCTCCATATCCTCTCCACCACTTATTTTCTGTTTTTAAATTTTTCTGATGGGTGTGAGATAGTATCTCATCGTGATTTTGATTTTCATGTCCCTGATGACTAATGACACTGAGCATCTTTTTATTATATCTTCTTTGGAGAAATGTTTATTCAAGTCTTTTTCCCATTTTTAAAAATTGGGTTGTTTGTCTTTTGTTGTTGAGTTGTAATTCTTTATATGTTCTGAACATTAAACCTTATCAGATAAAGGTTTCCAAAAATTTTTAATCCCATTCTATAGGTTGTCTTTTTACTTTTTGGTAAAGTCCTTTAATGTATAAAAGTTTTCCAATTTTCATTTCATTTATTTATTTTTTGTTTTTGTTGCTCATGCTTTTGGTGTAAAGCCTAAGAAACCACTAGCCAGTACAAGTCCTGAAGATGTTTCTTGTGTTTTCTTCGGGTAGTTTTATAGTTTCAATTCTTATCTTTAGAGCTTTGGTCCATTTTGAGTTAATTTTTGTACAGTACAGGGTGTATGATAGGGGTCCACCACCATTATTTTAATATGGATATCCAGATCTCCCAACACCATTTGTTGAATATTTCTTTTCCTTGCTTAATTGCTCTGGCTAGAAATTTTAGTACAATGCTAAGTACAAAGTTATCAAAATCAGTGGTCAGTCCTGAGGTAAAATTCCTCTCTATGGATCCATGAAACTTAGAAAACAAGTTATCTGCTTCCAAAACACAATGGTGAGACAGGCATAAGATAGACATTCCTGTTATGGAAGAAAGAAATTAGAAGGAAAATAGGGGTCATGGATTCCCAAGCAAATCCAAAACCAGCAGGGCAAATTCCATTAGGTCTCAAGGTCTGACAGTCATCTGCAGATTAATGCTTAGTCCTCTGGGTCTGCTTGAGTGGCAGCCCCCCTCTTTCCAAGTGTTGGAATGCAGGGGAGTAGGCTCCACCCTCTCTAAGCACCGCAGGGCAGCCTCCCTCTGTCTGAAACCTGGGGTGTAGGTCCCACCCTCTCCAAGAATTGAGGTTATGGCTAATCTCTCCCTAGGCACAGACACCACTTTCTCCGAGCTTTGGGGTGACAGCCGAAGTCTCTCCAAATTGAGGTGGGAGCCCCATCCACACCAAGCACCTGGGTAGATGGACTGCACCCTCCAATGCTGGGGCAAATCTGCCCTTTCTACTCACATATGTGCTCCCCCTTTCTTTTCTTTTTTTTTTTTTTTTAAGATTTACTTATTTCTCTCCCCTTCCCCTCCCCCCCCACCCTGGTTGTCTGTTCTCTGTGTCTGTTTGCTGCGTCTTCTTTGTCCACCTCTGTTGTTGTCAGCGGCACAGGAATCTGTGTTTCTTTTTGTTGCGTCATCTTGTGTCAGCTCTCCGTGTGGGCAGCACCATTCCTGGGCAGGCTGCACTTTCTTTCGCGCTGGGCGGCTCTCCCTATGGGGCGCGCTCCTTGTGCGTGGGGCTCCCCTATGCAGGGGACACCCCTGCATGGCAGGGCACTCCTTGCGCGCATCAGCACTGCGCACGGGCCAGCGCCACACGGTCAAGGAGGCCCGGGGTTTGAACCGCGGACCTCCCATGTGGTAGATGGATGCCCTAACCACTGGGCCAAGTCCGCCGCCTGCTCCTGCTTTCTTAGTCCAAAGAGAAGTTTTGGTACGACCTCTGTTTCCATGGTTGTGCTCGTGAAGTCACTCCTCCTTCAGTCTGTCCCTTCCAGTCCAGGCTGGCAGTGGTTCTGCTCATACGAATTTTGTAAAAGAACTTGTTGGCTTTGCATGCAGTTCAAGGGGAACCTGAACCATGAGACATAAAGGATTTCCCACACATGCTTCCTAGACAAACGTATTTCCAATGCTGACTTCCTCCAAAATGGGTGGCTGAGTCCATGTCCAGCCACACCCTCTTTAGCAGGGGGCTGTTCAGTTAAACCTTCACATTGAACCCTGTTCTCTGGGGAACCACTTTCCAGAAATTCAGAGAGTCCCTGATAGGGCTGTTTCTGGCCCTCGTCTCAGAACACTATCTGGATAGATGGAAAGTTTTCCAAATCACCAAATGCTGGTTCCTTTGTACTTAAAAGTTCAGTCCTCAGTGTGTCTCTTTCCTCTCACATTATACTATACACAGCAAGGAGAAGCAAGGTCACACCTTTCACACGTAACCTGGAAATCTCCACAGCCAAATACCTAGGTTCATAGCTTGCAAATTCTGCTTTCCACATACTTGTAGGACACAATTCATTTAAGCTTTCTGACCCTGTGACAAGGATCCCCTTCCCTCCAGCTTCTAATAACATGTTCCTCATTTCCTTCTGAGCCCCTCCAGCAGCACTTGAACATCCATTTTTTCATAAATGGTCTGTTCAAAGCAATTTAGGCTTTTTCTATCATGTTTCTCAAAATTCTTCTAGCCTCTCCTATTGTTCAATTCCAAATCCACTGGTAGATTTTTAGGTATTTGTTACAGCAGCACTCCAGTTCTGGTACCAACATCTGTATTAGTTTCTTACGTCTGCTGTAACAAATTACTACAAATCTAGTGGCTTAAAACAACACAAATTTGTTCTCTTACATCCTGGAGGTCAGAATCCAAAATCAGTTTCACGGGGCTAAAGTCAAGGTGTCAGCAAGGCTGGTTCCTTATGGAGACCTTGAAGGGAGAATCTATTTTCTTGATTTTTCAGCCTCTAGTTTTTGCAGGTATTCTTTGACTCGAGGCCCCTTCCTCCATCGGCCAAGTGCATCACTCTAATCTCTGCTTCCTTTATCACATCCCCTTCTCCTCAGACTCTGATTCCTTTTGTGTCCTTCTTGTAAAGGACCATTGTGATTGCATCAGGCCCACCCAGGTAGTTCATCATTGCCTCCCCATCTAAGATGCTCAACCACATCTGCAAAGTCCTTTTTGCCATGTGAGAGAACATATGAGGTCAAGGGATTAGGGCATGGATATAGCGGGGGTGCATTTTTCTGCCTGTCAAACCTACCACCTGTCATTCTCCCTCATCTGCTTTTCTAATCAAATCCCAAGTTTGTCTAGGTTTTGGACAGCCACATGCTTGGTGTGGGGGCTGGGCCCCTCCCCAGACTGAGGGGGTGAATCTTGATCAATCTAGACTAGAGCAATGCTCGTGATAATTCATGCTGGGGCAGAGACTGTTCTTTGTTACTCTATATTCTTTTCCTTCTTCTCTTAGTAACAGAACTACATTGTCTAGCCTCAGCACCTAGACATGCATATGGGTTTAAGTTAAACCAAAGGAAATGAGCAAAAGTTACATCTGAACTTCTGAGTCATGACTTTTAAGGAAAGTCTCCAATACCTTATTCTTTTCCAGCTGACTGGAAGGAAGACGTTATGGCAGGAGTTGGCACTGCCATCTTAAATCACAAGTTGAAAGATGGCAGAGAAACAAAATGGGAAGAATCTAGGCCTCTGTTCATTGTGGGACCATTGACTTAGAATTTTCCTTGAAAGAAACTTCTCTCTTGTTTAAGCCACTGTCATTTTTGGCTTATTTGTTATAGCGGTTGAACCTGACTCGTAACCAATATGCATTACTTTGACTGTGAGCAATTAGAATGAGCATGTGCTGGACACGAAGCTGGTCTTCTGTGGAGCTTTTGGAAAGGCTTTTCTCTTTCTAAATGTGCACAAAGCAAGGCTCATGCCTCCTTCTGTTTTGGGGGCACTGCTGTGTAAAGATATGAGTCATGGAGCTGATTCCATCTTCTGACCTTGGAAAGCGAATCCTAAAGATGTACGAGATGTACCAAGGCTGTACGAGGGGAAAGTTGGACAGCCCAAGGGTCCTGGAAGGTGTCCCTGAGCTACCAAATTAACCAACCCAAGAATGCCTGCCTTCAGACACCCTGCTATTTGGGATGATAATTGACTTTGATGTTTAGGCCACCTTAAGCCAGACTTTCTGTTACTTGTGGCCGAAGAAATTCTAACTGGTTTGGGGGTCTCCTTAGGAACTCATGGGACCTCAATTAGACTTTCCCCCTTGCTTCCATGCTTTTCCTTTCCAGACTTAGGTTCTTCCTGCCTTGGTGCAAGGTGATCGTCCATCTTCATCATGCCTCTATCTAGCCAAGCATACTGAGGGCATTGGAAGCTCTACTCCCCAGTGTCAGGATTTACCAGGCATCTAACAATCCCCTAGGCTGGATGATGCTATGTGAACCATTAAATTCTCAGAGTCTCTTCCCGTAACTGCAGGATAGGCTAATACATATATAATGGCTTCTCTTACAAAATTTTTGTGCAAATAAAATAAGCTGATCATGGATTTTTTTTAAAGTTTGTTGCATGCCAGTTTACACTGCCAGAAAGTGAGTTCTTGAGGGCAAATGAAGATGACAATATCCATTTAATCCCAGAACTTATTACAGAGCCTAACAGCAGCTCAGTACGTATTTGCAGTGGATTTTAGATGTGACCAGTCAGTACCTATTACTGCCTTTTGTGCACTGCAAGTTCTTTTGAGGCACAGTAATTGGTACAGAGATTGGTTAATCAAAGTGAATCCCAGGACTTCTACTTGCACGGCTAGGAATAAGATTCATGTTCCCACTGAACTTTTCAAGTGAGACGGATATTAGCCCAGAAAAGCTCCAGTTAACCTGCCCCATGAGGAGAGTCCACCTGAGAACAAGGTCTGGTAGAGGAAGAAGACCCCAGAAGCAGGGAATGCACTAAGGGTGCCGATGACATCATTTGAGTCCCTAGATCAAGTCATACCTAAAGACCACCCTTGGATTTTTTAGTCACATGAAGCAATACCTTCTCTTCCTCCTTCTCTCCCTCCAACTCCTCTTTTTTCTTAAGACAGTTTAGTTTGGGTTTTCTCTCACTTCCAGTGAACAGATTCCTGACTGATACATTGAAAAACAAGAAGGACACTTGGTAAATGGCTAAGTCCTATTTGTGTGCATATAATTATTCCTGTTAGATGGGTTAATAAAACTGATGACAGTTAGTAAATGGGCACCTTTGCTGTGGGAACTGAAAGGCTCTCAGAAGGTTTCTGTGTCCCATGTCAGAGTAGAACAGTTCACAAGTATCTATACCCAACCACAACTCTGCTGTTCAATGTCCAGTCTAGCCTTTTGATTACATCCTCCATTAGGCGCGGGTCTGTCTTTAGCACATCTCTTTAATGGCCAACTGATTTCTCTTTCAAACCAGAGCGTGCATTTCTGGTGTAAGGCAGTCCAAATGATGCCCAAGCAATAGTGGCCTGGAGAACAGAGTTGGTTGGAAAGGAAGAGCATGGAGGAGTGAAACTGCTAGTTTGAATATCAAATATTTGAATTTGCTCAGTCTACATCCCTAAGTACAGAGGGGCTCCTCTGTGGTTCAGCACATGCCCCCAGGTTGGCTCCCCAGGAAAGAGACTCGACAATTTTACTGGGGAGTGCCCTCACCATCAACAAGGGAAGGAGGGAAGCAGAATCGGGCAGAGAGGGGTTGCCTTCATTGCAGTAGCAACAAGGCCTTCTGATCTCATGGGAGCTCTGTGGCAAAGATGAACCTTCAAAGGTGGCCCAAGTTGGAGCAAGGGAATTGGGCATTTTAATTCCTACAGTTGACCAGTCATGTGATGTGGGCTTCCCCCGAACCTCCTGACTTGGGAGAGAAGACTGTCCTCAGCTGACAAAACTTCCTAGAGAAGGATTCAACTGTGAGCCTCATAGCCAACAGTCCTGGCACTTGGGGAATGAGTTGTTGGGTCCTGAATGGGGGTGATCTACGAGATGCATCACAGCGTCCACTGCACAACCCAACTTCCCCCGACCTTTGCAGAAAGTGGGAGTTCCCCTAGTCCTCTCTTCATCCGTGGCTCCATTTTCCCTGACATTCCTGGCTTTTGCTTTGGGAGCATCACATAGTTCACCCCTCAATCTCTGGAATGATAAGGCCCAAATAACTGGGGACAAATGGCTCTCAAGCTCTGAAAGCTCTGGAGATGGCCAACCCTGAGGTCCCCCTGGTCAACCACTCATAGCTGTCGTCGGCAGGTTGTACACAGGCTAGTGGGACTTCTTCTCTCTTCCTTTGTCAACCACAGACCCTCATTCTCTCTTCTGAGAATGGCCATGGAGCCCACCTCTTTCTTAGAACTCACTCTCACACCTCCTTGGAACAAGTCTGAGCACCCAGGGGTACTCTCTGCACATATGCTCCATATGGGATTCTGCCCATGGATTGATGAGAGGTCTTGCTCAAATGAGACTTATCATCATTTGAAGCCAAGAGAACCTCTTGGCGTGTGATGGAGACTTCTCAGAAGTCCATCCCCCCTCCAGGTTGGTCTGTGGACTTCTCCACATCCTCCCTTAGACAGCAGGATGGAAGGAGCCTGGGAGTACCCTGCTCTGCCCAGCAGGGGACTGAGGGCAAGGATGTAGAGAGAGGAGCCAGTGCTGTGGCTGACAGGTTCCTGGGAGGCTCTGTCAGTTGTTTTTCACTCTCAGACTTCCTCCGACCTCTGTGGGAGGCCTGGCCATGCCAGTGACAGATGTGGCACAGCGGACTGGGTTGCAAAATATATCCGGCATGGCAGTTGGCGAAAGAGTTATGCAATCACCACCAACTTACGGAAACCACCGTGAGATGCTCCCTGGGGGGAGAGACGCGAGCTTTGCCAATCTGGTCACAGGGTTGGGTTCCGTGTTGACAGCCTGAGGGGTGCCCGGGCTGCGGCGTTTCAAGAACTGTGATGGATACTCCCTGAAGTTACCCCGGGAGCACATGACCCCAAGACCCCAGCGTCGTTGGCATCTTCGCCAGGGCCACTTTCTCCCTCGCTCTGTACAAACTCCAGCAAACAGTCCAATTTGATGGCCAGCTGACCCTCAGACTCTGCGGATCCTCCAGGTCTCATCTTAGGAAATGGACAGGGCCAACCTGGGCAGGGCCATCTAAAAGAGACAGAAGGAATGGGGAGGGGGCTGGAGACCCCATCCTGGAAGGAGATTAAGAGGAAGGGCAGTTTCAAGGGACCCAGGCACTGTCTCGCTAAGTTTCTGCAGGGTTGTCCCAAGATGAAGAAAGCAGGTAGGACAAAAGGTAGGACATGGACGACAAAACTGGGGTCAGAGCACCCCATGGATGGAATAGGTTGTCAAAAGGGGGTGAAGTCCTCATCAATGGAGGAGCTAGACAACTTCCCGCTAGATGTCATAATCTAAGCACATTTGTCCCAGGGTCCTGGAGGTGATAATCATCTGCCCCAGAGATGCCATCAGCCATTCCTGAGAAAGCTGCTCAGCAGCGTGGTAGGAGAACATTTGTGAATGCCAGGGGTAGACACTCCCTCTCCCCACCAAAGACACTCCTGTTCTGCTGAGCCTCCACATCCATCTCCAGCAGGAGGATCGAAATCAAACATATGTGGTCTGAATCCCAGATCTGCGTGACCCCGGGTAAGTCATTTACCTTCTCTGAGCCTCCTGTTTCTCCTCTGAGAATTACATGACATGAAGGCTATGAGAGTTCCTGTGCTCTCCTGTGCTGAATAAAAGGAAAATATGTTTTATTTCCATCATCCCAAAGATAACAGACGTTGACGCCATGTTGGAACGTTTCCTTCTAGGCATTTTTATGTGCCCTATGTGCCTACATATGTACACCACTGAGGAAGGTTTATTTTACAGAAATGTTATCCTCTGCACCTTGTTTTTTTTTTCATTTCATATCTTGGAGACCCACTCATGCTAAAAAATATAGATCCACTTCATTCTCCTTAACTCCTGCCTTATTTGATGAATGGACATACCATGACTTATTTTGCTCTTCTTCTATGAATGGATTTTGAGGTTGTTTCTATTGTTTCACCTTGACAAACAATGAACAAAGGTATTTTTAGGGAATAGCCAAAGAAGTGAAATCCTTATGTCAGAGAGGGTGTGCACTTGTTATTTTACAGAAAGTTAAAACTTCATTAATAAATAAATAAAAGCTTTGACTTGGGCACCTTAACACCAGATGCTAGTCTCAGATATTGTGTGATTTTTAAAATAGTTACATTGTCTTTAAAATTGCAAAAGGAATGCATGTGTCTAGTAAGAAATGTAATCAACACCCATGTGTTGTTTTTTTAAGCACAAAGCCTTCTCCTCCCATTCCATTCCCTTGCCCCTGTTGTGATCATTGGGTATGTCTACCTCCAGAACTTTTGCTTTGCGTTTACAAAATACACTAATACACACATGCACCCAGTTTTTTCTTTGTATATAAATGCAATATAGATAAACTAAAAAGTTATATAGAAAACTTGGTTTCTTGTGGTACTGATATATCTTGGACATCTTTCCATATCCGTTTATTCATATCTGGGTCTTGCTTTTAATGGTTGTATAGAAATTACTGTAAGAGTGACCATAATAAATTTACTCACCACCACTCCCCCCATTGATGGACACTTTCTTTGTTTCTAACTCTTTCCTCTTATAAATGAAGCTGCAGTGAACAAATGTGTATATGCATCTTTGTATGATTTTTAACATATATTAAACTAAATCTGCAAAACTACTCTTTGGTGTTAGAAGACAGGATAGCAGTTACTCTTGGGAAGGAGTTGGTAGCTGGAAGGGGGCACAAGCAGTTTCTAGGGTGCTGATAATGGTCTAGCTCCTGATCTGGGTGCTACTTACATGGATATGTTCAGATTGTGAAAATTCATCAAGCTGTATATTTATGATTTGCACATATTTCTGTATGTATGTTATACTACAACTTAAAATTTTATTTTAAACCGGAGTTTTAAAAAACCTATTACATTTGTCTTAGGAAAGCTAGATGTGACCCAAGTTCTAAAACAAGTTAATTTTGTATTCATGCAAAACAGATATACTGAACATGGCTAAATAATTTGCTGACAGAAGTTGGACAATTAATGATGGGAAGCACAGGATTGGATGAGATTGATTTACTTGGGGTTTAATGAGTCTCAAGAGTTGAGAAAAACTTTCCTGAGGAAGTAATAATGTTTAAGCCAAAATTTGATGGAGAATGAGGTCTGTTTCTATTATCTGTTTTTTCTCTTGGGTTTTTGGTCACAGCCTGTCTTCTCATATGCTTGGTGATTTTTAATTGAATGCCATAACTTGCATAAGAAAAATTATAGAGATAATATAAGACTGTAGATGATATTATTTTCTTTCACACAGGATTTGCATTTGCTTCTAGAAAAAGCTACCCTAGGAATATTATAAATCCCAGATCATTAATCTAACCATGGAGATGATGCAAAACTAAAATTCAGTCCCTTTGAGGTATGGTCTATTTCTTGTTCACTCTTGTTTTTGTTTTTAATAACAGCTCTATAGAAACATAGTTCCTATACCATACAATTCACCCATTTAAAGTATAAATTCAGTGATTTTTAGTGTATTCAGATATTTGCAGCCATTACCACAATTTTAGAGCATTTTACTCACCTCAAAAAGAAACCCCATCCCCTTTAACTATCACCCTACTGCATGTCAGCCCTAAGCAAACACGTATCTACTTTCTGTCTATAGATGTTCCTATTCTGGACATTTCATATCATGAAATCTTATAATATATGGTCTTTTGTGACTGGCTTCTTTCACTAAACATAATGTTTTCAAGGTTTATCCAGGTTGTAGCATTTACCAGTGCTTCATTCTTTTTTATAATACTCCATTGCATTTAATTTTTTTATCCATTTATCCATTGATGGGCATTTAATTTATTTCCACCTTTTACTTATTATGAATAATGATGCTATAAACATTCAGGTACACATTTTTATATGGACATATGTTTTAATTCCTCTTGGCTGTATACCCAGTAGTGGAATTGCTGGGTAATGAGGTAACTCTATGAGGAGCTGCCAGACTGGTTTCCAAAGTGGCTACAGCATTTTACATTCCCACCAGCTACGCATGGGGGCTCCGAGTCCTCCACTTCCTCACTAACGCTTGTATTATCAGGCTTTTTAATTGTAGCCGTCCTAGTGGGTATGAAGTGCATCTCATTGGGTTCTGATTTGCACGTTCCTGCTACTAATAATGTTGAGCATCTTCCCATGTGTTTATTGGTCATTTGTCTATCTCCTTTGGGGAAATGTCTATTTAGATCTTTTGCCCACTTTTAAATTGAGTTATTTGTCTTTTTGTTGTTGAGTTCTATATTCTAGATACAAGTCTCTTATCAGATATATAATTTGCAAATATTTTCTCCTCTTCCGTAGATTGTCTTTTCTTTTTTTCTTGTTTTAAATAGTGTCCTTCAGTGCACAAAAGATTTTAATTTTGATGAAGCCCACTTTATTATTTCTATAGCTGCTCTTGCTTTTGGAGTCATATTTAAGACTTTATTGCCAAATAAGAGATGGTGAATATTTATCCATATGTTTTCTAAGAGTTTTATAGTTTTAAGTCTTACACTTAGGTCATTGCTCTATTTTGAGTTAATTTTTGGATATGGTGTAAGGTAGTCATCCAAATTCATTCTTTTGCATGAGGCTATTCATGAAAGATTATTCTTATTTTTCTCCATTGAATGGTCTTGGCATCCTTATCAAAAATCAGTTGAGGGAGCAGAGGTGGCTGAAGCAGTTGAGCACCTGCCTCCCTAATGAGAGGTCCCAGGTTCATTTCCCCATGCCACCTAAAGAAAAAAAAAAGACAATGAGCAAACAACAAGCAAAAAACAACGAGCCAAACAATAAGCAAAAAAAAAAAAAAAAAATCAGTGGACCATAGACACATGGGTGTATTTGTAGATTTTCAATTCTATCCCATTGATTTATTTACATCCTTATGCCAATACTACATTGTTTTGATTACTACTGTTTTGTAGTGAATTTTGAAATCAGCAAATGTGAATCCTTCAATTTTGTCCTTTTCCAAGACTGTTGCACTATTCTGCACCCCTTGCAATTAAATACAAATTTAGAATCAACTTAATTTCTACAAGGAAGTGAGCTGGGATTTAATAAGGATTGCATTAAATCCATAGATCAGCTTGAGTAGTATTGTCTTATAAGCAATATTGTCTTCTAATCCATGAACATGGGATGTCTTTCTTTCCATTTATTTAGGACAAAGCCATGTTTTATAGTTTTCCATGTGCAAGTCTTTCACCTCCTTGGTTACATATATTAAGTATTTTATTCTTTTGGATACACTCTTAAATGGAATTGTTTTCTTAATTTCCTTTTCAGATTGTTCATCACCGGTGTATAAGAACACAAGTGATTTTTGCATGTTGATTTTGTGCCCTGCAACTTTGCTGAGTTTGTTTATTACCTGTAATTTTTTGTGTATGAATTATTTGGGTTTTTTATATTTATCATTTCACCTTCAAATGTTTTATTTTTTCCTTTCCAATTTGTTTTTTTTTTTTTGAGGTACCAGAGCCAGGGATTGAACCTGCGACCTCGTATGTGGGAAGCCGGCACTCAAACATTTGAAACACATCTGCTTCCCTGAATGTCTTCCTATTTCTTTTTCTTGTTTAATTACTCTGATTAGAAATTCCAGTGTAATGTTGAATAGCAGTGGTGAAGGTAGGTATCTTGTCTTGTCCTTAATCTTAGAGTGAAAACTTTAGGTCTTTCACTTTAAGTATGATTTTAGCTGTAGGTTTTTTGTAGATGCCTTTTATCAACCTGAGGAAATTTCCCTCTATTTCTAGTTTTCTGGAATTTTTTTTTTAATCATGAAAGGGTGTTGGATTTGGTCAAATGCATTTTCTGCATCTATGGAGATTATCCATACAGTTTTTGTTTTTTATTCTGTTTAGATAGTGTGACAGTTTGATATTGTTTATGAATTCCAGAAATAAACTTTGGATTATGTTTGTCAACTGTCCCTCCAGGCATATTACATTATATTGGATTCAGAGGTTTCACTTTTACTTGATTAAATAATTATGAAGGCTTTGATTGGGTCATATCAGTAGGACACTGCATCCCTGCCTCCAGGTGGGTGGGGACTCACAGAGAAAAGGCACAGCAGAGGACAGAGTTTGGGGTTTCAATGCTGAAACCCGGGAAGGAAGCGCACAGAGGAGCAGAGAGAAGGCTCGATTAGACACAGCAGAGCCCTGGGAAGAGAAACGAGCCGTTTGCCTGAAAGTCCACAACTTGCCTTGTGGAGAAAGCACAGCAGCTGAGCTCAGAGAGAAATAAGCCCCAGGAAGGCTAAACCCCTCGCAGATGTCGGCCGCCATCTTGCTCCTACACGTGGCAATAGACTTTGGTGAGGGAAGTAACTTACGCGTTATGGCCTGGTAACTGTAAGCTTCTACCCCAAATAAATACCCTTTATAAAAGCCAACTGATTTCTAGTATTTTGCATTGGCACCCCTTTTGCTGACTAAAACATATGGTGTATTACATTAATTGGTTCTGCACAAATCTTTACATAATGTTGCTGGATTCAGTTCGCCAGGACTTCATTGAGCATTTTTGCTTCCATATACATCAGTAAAACACTGGCCTCATAGAATGAGTTGGCAAGTGTTCCTGCCTCTTCTAATCTTGGAAGAGCCTGTGAAGAGTCAGTACTAATTCTTCCTTAAATGTTTGTTAGAATTCACCAGTGAAGTGCTTGCATTATCTGGCAGCACTGGGAAACTGCGTCTCTTTTTTGCTGTGTCATCTTGCTGCATCACCTCTCCGTGTGTGCAGTGCCACTCCTGGGCAGGCTGTGCTTTTTACACAGTAGGCGGCTCTCCTTGCAGGGTACACTGTTTGTGCATGGGGCTCCCATATGCGGGGGCACCCCTGCGTGGCACAGCACCCGTTGCGTGCAGCAGCACTGCATGTGTGCCAGTTCACCACATGGGTCAGGAGGCCCTGGGTATAGAACCCTGGACCCTCCATATGGTAGGCAGACGCTCTATCAGTTGAGCCACATCCACTTCTCATATTGCATTACTTCTTTTTTTTTTTAAAGATTTATTATTATTATTTTTTTTAATTTACTTAATTCCCCTCCCCTCCCCTGGTTGTCTGTTTTCTGTGTCTTTTTGCTGCGTCTTGTTTTCTTTTGTCCGCTTCTGTTGTCGTCAGCAGCACAGGAAGTGTGAGCGGCGCCATTCCTCAGCAGGCTGCTCCCTCCTTCGCACTGGGCGGCTCTCCTTATGGGTGCACTCCTTGCGCGTGGGGCTCCCCTACGCGGGGGACACCCCCGTGTAGCACGGCACTCCTTGCGCGCATCAGCACTGCACATGGGCCAGCTCCACATGGGTCAAGGAGGCCCGGGGCTTGAACCGCGGACCTCCCATGTGGTAGACGGACGCCCTAACCACTGGGCCAAAGTCCGTTTCCCTGCATTACTTCTTAAAGGTCTATTTACACTGCCTTCTTTATCAGTTTTGGTAGTTTGTGTCTTTTTAGGTATTTGTTCATTTCTTGTAAGTTATCTAATTTATTGGCATACAATTGTTCATAGTCTTCCTCTATAATCCTTTTTATTTCTGTAAGGTTGCTAGCAAGGACCCTCCTTTTGTTTCTGGTTCTTAGTCATTTGAGTCTTCCCTCTTTTTTTTGGTCAGTCTAGCTAAAAGTTTATTGATCTTTTCAAAGAACCAGCTTTTGGTTTTGTTGATTCTCTCTACTGATTTTCCATTCACTACTTCATTAATTTCCACTCTAACCTTTTTTTTTAATTAGAGAAGTTGCACGTTTACAGAAAGATTATGCAGAAAATATGTAGAAAATAAAGAGTTCATATATACCTTTCCCCATTTTTAACATTTGCATTAGTGTGGTACTTTGTTAAAATGGACGAAAGAATATTATTATAATTGAACTGATAACTATACTCCACAGTTTACATTAGGGTTCACAATTTGTGTTGTACAGCCCTATGGTTATTTTTTATTTTTTAATTTTTGTTAATTTTTATTATGGTAACATATATCCCATGTAAAATTTCCCTTTTAAACTACATTCAGATATATAATTCAGTTAGTGTTAATTACGTTCACAAGGTTGTGCTACAATAACCACTATACATTACCAGAACTTTTCCATCTCCCCAAACAATTAAGAATTAACTCCCCATTCCCTATCCTCACCCCTGGCCCCTGATAACCCATATTCTAGTTTCTGGCTCTGTGAATTAGATTTGCTTTTCTAATTATTTCACATCAGTGAGATCATACAATATTTGTCCTTTTGTGCCTGACTTATTTCACTCAACAGGACGTCTTCGTGGTTTGTCCATGTTATCATATGTGCCCAATTTCATTTTTTTGTTGTTGTTTTAAAGTCTGTTTTGTCTTATATTACTAGTATGGCCAGTTCCTGTGGCTGCTCATTTTGGTATATCTTCTCCCATCCTTTCGCTTTCAACCTACTTATATCTTTGATTCTACAGTGTGTCCTTATAGAGAGCATATGGTTGGATCTTGTTGTTTTTTTAAATCCAGTCTCACCATCTCTACCTTTTGATTTAATTGTTTAATCCATTCACATTTAATGTTATTACTGATGTCATTGGAATTATCTCTGCCATTTTACTTTGTTTCTAGGTATCTCATGACTCTTCCCCCCTGTCTTCTTCACTGCTTTCCTTTGTATTAAGTGAATATTTTCTAAAGTAGCACTTAAATTTCTTTAATGATTTTTCACTATATTTTTTAGTTATTTCCTTAGCAGTTGCTCTAGGACTTACCATCAACTTCAGATTTATACAAACTTAATTCCAGTGAGATATAAAATATTACTCCTACGTAGCTCTAGCCCCTTTTCCCCTTTCTGTGATGTTACTGTTATACATATTACGTCTATAAACATTACAAACCCTACTATATATACTGTTATAACTATTACTTTATACAATTTGTTGTCTCTTAAGGAAAGCATGAGAAGAAGATAGAGCAAGTCTTATTTTATTAGCCTTTTTATTTATCATTTTTGTCACTTCATTTTTCCTATGGACTTGAGTTACTATCTGGAGACATTTCTTTAGCCCCAATACAACCTTGCTCCCACACATCTTCTTCTGGCTACTATTGAAAAATATATTGTATTTCTATGTGTTGTAGGACCAACAACACATTACATATATATTTGTTTTATATAATTGCTTTTTAAATCAATTAAGAGAAGAAATATGAATTTATACTTCCTTTTATAATAATATAATAACCTTTATCAGTGCTCTTTGTTTCTTTGTGTAAATTTGAATTATTGTCTGAGTTTACTTGCTTTCTGCTTGAAGAACTTCACTTAGTATTTTTTGTAAGGTAGCAACAAATTCATTGTTTGAAAATCTAGGAATGTCTAATTCGCCATTTTTTAAAATTGTGTTAGACATTTTCTGCTGGATGTAAGATTCTTGGCTGATAGGTTATTACTTTGAACCCTGTAAATACATTTACCCCACCGCCTTCTGGCTTCCATTGTTTCTACTGAGATACCAGCTGTTGCTCTTATTGTGGTTTCCTTGTAAGTGATACATTGTTTTTCTTGCTGCTTTCAAGACTTTTTCATTGTCTTTGACTTTAGGCATTTTTACTATACATCTCAATTTGTGTATCTCTTTGTGTTTATTTTATTTGGAGTTCATCATGTTTCATGGATATATAGATTAACATATTTCAAGAAGTTTGGAAGTTTTCTGCCAATATTTCTTTGAATGTGTTTTCTGTTCCTTTCTCTCTCCTCCTTCTGATACTCCCATTATGCATATTTGGTGTACTTAGTGGTTTCTCTGAGGATTTGTTCATTTTCCTTCATTCCTTTTTCTCTGTGTTCCTAAACGCATAATCTCTACTGATTTATCTTCAAGTCCAGTAATTCTTTCCTCTCCCAGTTCAAATCTCTTATTGAACCCCTCTAGTCAATTTTTCATTTGAGTCATTTTACATTCCAACTCCACAATTTCAATTTGGTTCTTTTTTAAAAATAATTTCTATCTCTTTGTTTATATTCTCTATTTGAGAATTATCACCATACATTCCTTTACTTCTTCAATCATAGTTTTCTTAAGTTCTTTAAACCTATTCATAATGGCTATTTTGAATTTTTCTCTGTTAAAACCATCATCTGTTTGCTCTCACAGGCTGTTTCTATTGCCTGCTTTTCCTCCCAACGTATGAGCCACACTTTCCTGGTTCTATGTATCTCTCATAATTTTTTTTGTTGGAAACTGGACATTTTGGATGATATATTGCAGCAGTTCTGGATACCGGCCCCTCCCTGCACTCCCGGGCATGTTGTTTTCATTTGATCATTTATTTTAGTGACTGTCTAGATTATTTTAGTGAAGCCTTACCCTGCCCTCCCACAGGACATGAAGCCTCTGATGTTGCTCCCAGGGGTACAGCCTTGGGTGTGCCCACAGTCATCCTGGGGTGTCACTGGTTATGGCAGGGCTCTCTGTCTCTTACACTGACCCCACTCAGCTAAGTTCCACTAAATGCCAACTAATTATGCTATTGTTTTCAGCCTTGCCTTGGGACATAAATTATTCCACAAACTGGTCCAGTCAAATTCCTTTGTGGGGATAATTCCTGAAGTCAGTACTTGAGATTTGTTCTGACCCCAGGAAGACTCCTTCCAGCCGTGTCTTTTCCCTGTTTCTCTCCAGCAAACCAGCCAGCCTATCATTTAGCCTGTACGTCCAATGACTCCTCCAGTCTCCTTCCAATCACCTTTCACCACAACGTCCACTGCTTTTGAGAGCTCACTTGGGCTTGAATTTCTCCACTTTTTGTTGAAAATTATGTCAGTTCCTTTGGGAACATATTTGGAGCTCTCTATTCCATGGACTGCTTCTCCCCCCAGGCAAAATCTCTTGAGCCATGGCTCTCGGTGAAGGGAGTGGGGGCAATGGTGGGATTCTGGGAAGTGGACTTGGCCCAGTGGTTAGGGCGTCCGTCTACCACATTGGAGGTCCGCGGTTCAAACCCCGGGCCTCCTTGACCCGTGTGCAGCTGGCCCATGCGCAGTGCTGATGCGCACAAGGAGTGCCCTGCCACACAGGGGTGTCCCCACGTAGAGGAGCCCCACGTGCAAGGAGTGCGCCCCGTAAGGAGAGCCGCCCAGCGCGAAAGAAAGTGCAGCCTGTCCAGGAATGGTGACGCACACACGGAGAGATGATGCAACAAAAAGAAACACAGATTCCCATGCTGCTGACAACAACAGAAGCAGACAACAACAAGAAAGAAGAACACGCAGCAAAATGGACACAGAGAACAGACAACTGGGGTTGCAGGAGGGGGGAAGGGGAGAGAAATAAATTTTAAAAACAAATAAAAACGGTGGGATTCTCTCTGAGTAACCCCCTTAGGTTCGGAGCTGAGCACTAAGTGGAGGTAAGTTCGACAGTCCCAATCTCTTCAGCTTCCTGCCTCCCCACAAGCCACAGCAAGGGCATTTGGGCACTCTCAGCAGGCTGTGTCCAAAGTAAAACCTCAGTCCCATGAGTGAGCGCTGGGCAGAAGGAAAAAGCACCCATCTCTTGGCCACAATTACCCAGAACTTAGCCTCAAATCTATGTAGCTATGGGAACGATGAGAAATGCTGCCATTCTGTGCTTCCTGGGGAGACGGCCCTCCAACCGGGAGCTGGGCGAGAGGGAGCGCTGTGCTCTTGGCTGTACCAGGCTGGCGCGGAGTTTTTATCTCATCAACCTGAGGGAGAGGGAAAAGGGAGGGAGTGGGTCTTACTTAAAATCCTATTCTGTCTCACTTTTCTTACCGAGTTTCAGCAGATTTTCTTAAATAAGTGCTTCTTCATTTCCTGTATGTGCTTAAGACCATTCCAGAGATGTAAAATTTATTTTTAAAATAACTCTCACCAGCTTCGCTTGGGGTTGGTCAGGTACATGGAGCTCTAGGTCCTCATGCCAGCGGGGGGCTGGTTCACTATTCCTTCTAGGGTGTAGTACTTGAAATTCCAACATTTGAATTTTGCCAGGACCCCTTCTCTTTGGCTGGCTCATCTCCCAAGCCCCATGAGTTTGTTAAAACTCTCAGTTTACTTCTTAGCCCCTTGGCCTTTCAGAAGCAGAATCACCTTGAGAGAAAAATAGTGTCAAATACCACATTAGCCTGGCTGGGTTTCCCTCTTCTCCTCTCTTATCCTTGCAATTCCTCATTGCCAGAGTATGTCTCCAATACCTTCAGAGAGATGCTTTTCAAATATTTGGTTCAGATTTTTAAATAATCCTCAGAGGAAGGATTGTTCTGGAACAAAATGACCCACAATTGATGGAGATTTGAAGTAGAGTGGTTAACGGAGTGGATGGAGAAAAACATTTAGGAGGTAGGATCAATATAACCTATTGATTCACTGGATATAAGGAAGAGGATATGGGGCCCCTTCCAGAGGCAGGTTTTTGGGGTTTCTCCCACCTTTTTTCCTCCTTGTCAGAACCACGATTTTATTTGGGTGCTCACGCCTTGTGGCTCCTTCCCCAGTTCCAAGTTGCAAGTCCTAGTTGGTCTGAGTCAGCCATGGTGGTCTCATCTCTCTTGCCAATGACTGGTTCAAGGATGGTCATGTGACCCAAATCGGCCAATAGCTTCTGAGGGGGATGTGCAGGGAGCATAGGGTCTCCAGGGAAAGCTTTCCTATGAGAGAGAGAAGAGGCACAGCTTCGCCAGATGGGGTCATGTCTGATCTTGGCATCTGAAGCTACAGCAGCCTCCTTAGATCACGGAGCTATAAATACCAGTGTGCTGAGGGTGGCAGCGGGAAGATGAATGACACTCAGCTTTTGTTTTTTAAGGGGAGCCAGTGCTCAACCACTGAGCCACATCGGCCCCCCTGAGTGGGTTGTTTCATTTGTTCGCTTGTTCGCTTTTGTTTTTAGGAGGCACTGGGGAATGAACCCGGGACCTCCCATTTGGGAGGCAGGCACTCAGTCGCTTAAGCTACATCTGCTCCCACACCCTGCTTCTTGAGGGCATTTTTGAACCATTAACTTATCCAACATTGAAGGTAGCGCCAACCTCTGGGCTTCAAGTTGTGTGAGAAAAAAATAAGGGGAAACGGACTTGGCCCAGCGGTTAGGGCGTCCGTCTACCACATGGGAGGTCCGCGGTTCAAACCCCGGGCCTCCTTGACCCGTGTGGAGCTGGCCCATGCGCAGTGCTGATGCGTGCAAGGAGTGCCGTGCCACGCAGGGGTGTCCCCCGCGTGGGGGAGCCCCACGCGCAAGGAGTGCGCCCGTGAGGAAAGCCGCCCAGCGTGAAAAGAAAGAGCAGCCTGCCCAGGAATGGCGCCGCGCACACTTCCCGTGCCGCTGACGACAACAGAAGCGGACAAAGAAACAAGACGCAGCAAATAGACACCAAGAACAGACAACCAGGGGAGGGGGGGGTATTAAATAAATAAATAAAATCTTAAAAAATAATAATAATAAGCTTCTTACTGATGAAGGTCCCTAAAGTTATCTGTCACTTGCAGTGAACAGAAATCAACTAACACACTCCTCCTCCAAAGGTACCTTATCAAAGCATTCAAGTATTTTCAGTCTGATTCCTCCCTGCCCTTCCACCTTCACGTTAGTTTCTCCTTTTGTCTACTTTTCCAATTACAAAGCTCTTTCATTTATCTGTCTCATAAAATCCTCCCAAGACCCCTATCATTTAGGATTCTTTAAATCTCCATTTTACAGGTAAGGAGACCGAGGCTAGGAGATTTAAGACTCAACCAAGATCACCCAAATGGGAAGTGGCAAAGTCTCTGCTCACTCTGCTTGGCCCTGGGGACGCCACGTCCTCCGCTCGCACGGTGACCCTAGGCTGCCTTTCTCATGAACCTTACCAGGGTTCTGCTACTCAGAGGGTTTCCTTGTCCCCGCCCACACACTGTGCCTTTCCTCAAAATAACCTGGAAAGTCCCTAGCTTTATTTCCACTTTCAGAAATCTTCTCCAACCTGAATTCAGATTGAGCTGAAACATCACTCCAAGTGTAAGATAGTACCAGGCCCCTGGGCAACGGTGACTGGATGATGGGCAATCACATGACCCAGGATGAACCAGGGTAAATTCTGAAACTTTTGCAGGAACCACTGGGAGAGAAAGAGGTCCTCTCCTCCCATTGGTGGAATGTGAGCCTGAGGAAGCCAGAGACTTCTTTGCCACCTTGTAGGAAGCCCGCACAGAGAAGAAAAGAGAGTGATGGGAAAAGATGGGTCTTTCTGGTATTATCTGTGTCTAATGCCATCCCATTTGCATGAGCCATACCTCCTCATTTTTGGGTCAGCATTTGAATTGTAATTCTGTCACATCAAGAGTCCTAACTAATAGATACCTTCTAATCTATGACAACTTCTCTCAGTTGTTTATTCTTTCAATAAACGGTTTCAAACATTTATCATGTGGATGGTCTCTGCCTTCCTTAGGTTCACAGCCTTACAGAGAAGAAAGATATGAACTTAGAAGAAACACAAGTTAATGTATAATCAGAAAAGGTGAAAAGTTACTCTGAAGTAGACAATGCCATGTAAGTACCTGGGGAACCTGGACTAGGCTGAGGGGTTAGGGCCAGATCACAGGGCACACTGGAGAACATGTTTGGAATCCTGATCTTCATGCTAAAAGCAACAGGAACCCATTGCTTTGGGATGAGGTAGTTTTTTTGCTTTTGTTTTTGTTTGCTTTTCTTTATGGGATGGGGTCTTATATATTTCCATTTTTTTACCCCAGAGTTCTTTCAAGTCCCCTTTTCTTTCCTTTCACCATTTAAGCCATCAAGGCATTTCTGTTTTTGTTAACTCAAGGCAAGGACATGCCAAAGCAGTAAGTAGAGAAGAAAATGCAAGTCTCTTCATGGCTGTGGGTTTAAATAAGGTAGAAGTTTATTTCTCTCTCAAGAAACAGACCAGAGGCGAGCAGCCCAGGGCGGGCAGAGCATGGCTTATCCACAGGATCACTGGGTCCCAGATTCCTTCTCTGCTGCTCGACCATCTCCTAGGGTTTTGTCCTTGGCTACCTGGTTGCAATATACTCACCTCCGTGTTTGCGTTCCAGCCCACAGGAAAGGGAACTCAGCATGGGCAGCTTGACTGGGACTCGTCACTTCCAACATCCCACTGATCGGAACATAGTCACGTTTCCTTTACTGTGTGCATTTTAGTTATTTTTTAGTAGTTACCGCAGGTTTATAATTAACAGCATAAATTTATAACGATATACTTTGAATTGATACCAACTTAGCTTCAATAGCATAAAAAAACTCTACTCCCATACAGCTCTATACCCTTTTATGTTGGTAATTGTCAGACTTCACATCTTTATATAATGTGCGCCCATTTTTGTTAATCATTTTTGTTTTATGCATTTGTCTTTCAAATTACATAGAAAACAAAAAGAGGAGTTACAAACCAAAAGGACGATAATAGCGTAGTTTACATTTGCCTATGTAGTTGTCTTTACCAGAATTCTTTATTTCTTTATTTGGCTTCAGTTTACTCTCTAGTGTCCTTTCATTTCAGTCTAAGGACTCCCATTAGCATTTCTAATAGGAAGGTCTACTAGCAATAAACTCCCTCAACTTTTTTCTATCTTGGAATGTCTTAATTTCTCCTTCAGTTTTTGAGGATAGTTTTGCCACATATAGAATTTTGGCTTGACAAGTTTTTTTCTTTTTCTTTCAGCACTTTAAACAAATCATCCCACTGCCTTCTGGTCCTCATAGTTTCAGATCACAAATAAGCTGTCAGTCTTATTGAAGATTCCTTATATTTGACACGTTGCTTCTCTTGCTGCTTTCAAGGTTCTCTCATTGTCTTTGTCTTTTGACAATTTGATTATAACGTGTGTCTGTGAATCTCTTTGAGTCTATTTTATGTGAAGTTCATTGAGTTTCTTGGATGTGTACTTTCATGTCTTTCATCAAATTTGGGGAGCCTTATTTATTCAAATAGTACTCAAATATTCTTTCTGACCCTCTTTCTCCTCCTTGCGGGATTTCCATAATGTATATGTCGGTATGCTTGATGGTGTTCCACAAGTTCCTTAGGCTCTGTTCATTTTTATTTATTTTTTATTTCTGCTTCTCAGACTGGATAAATTCAATTGTCCTATTTTTAAGCTCACTGATACTTCTGCCTGCTCAAATATGTTGTTGAACCTCTCTAGTGACTTTTTTTCATTTCAGTTATTGTTCTTTTCATTTCCATAATTTCTATGTGGTTCTTTTCTGTAATTTCTAATTTTTCTTTCTTTCTAATTTTCATACATCATTTTCCTGATTTCCTTTAGTTCTTTGAGCATTAAGGTACTTGATTTCGGGAAGCAGACTTGGCCCAGTGGTTAGGGTGTCCATCTACCACATGGGAGGTCCGCGGTTCAAACCCTGGGCCTCCTTAACCCGTGTGGAGCTGGCCCATGCCCAGTGCTGATGCGCACAAGGAGTGCCCTGCCACGCAGGGGTGTTCCCTGCGTAGGGGAGCCCCACACACAAAGAGTGTGCCCCATAAGGAGAGCTACCCAGTGCGAAAGAAAGTTCAGCCTGCCCAGGAACGGCGCCACATACACGGAGAGCTGATGCAGCAAGATGATGCAACAACAACAAAAAAGAGACACAAGATTCCCATGCCACTGACAATAACAGAAGTGGACAAAAGAAGACCACACAGCAAAAGGACACAGAGAACAGACAACTCGGGGGGGAGAAGGGGAAAGAAATTTTTTAAAAATCTTTTTTAAAAAAGGCTCTTGATTTCAAGTCTTTGTCTAGTAAGTCTGATGTTTGGATTGCCTCAGGGATGGTTTCTAAAATACATATTTTTTCCTGTGGATGGGTCATATCCTTTTTTCTTTGTATGCCTTATAATTTTTTTGTTGGAAACTGGGCATTTTGAAATATATATTTAATAACTCTTGGAATCAGACTCTCCCCCTGACCAGGTTTAACCATTGTTGATTATTGAGGGCTGAAATTGTCCCTTTGTTTAGTGGTTTTTCAAACTATTTTTGCAAAGACAGTATTACTTCTCATTTGTGATCACTGAAGTCTCTGTTCTGTTATTTGAACAGTCAGGGACCTGGCAGAGATTTCTTCATATGCCTGGAGCAGAAAAACAAACAAACAAAGCAAACCTTTCCTGGTTTTGGTCTTTGTAGCTTGACTCTGACTGGGGCACTCCTCAATATAAGCCAGGTCACTGTAACTCTGCCTTGGTCTTCACCTCCTGCTGGCATGGAGTCCATCAGGTGCAAGCCTGGAGTTAACTCAGGTCTGTTCTGAGCAAACATCCAGGATTCCTGGGATGTACATTGCACTCTGGCTCCTCCAATATACACGATGGTCCTTTTAAGAATTTTCCTCTGCAGCCTCTTACTTCCTGGGCTCTTGGGTCTGTCTGCTGCTTGCTCCATTCACCATTGCTTGCTGCACATGGGCATGGGGAGTATATGTTCTTTAAACCTTTCAACAGATGCTGCCACTGACCAGAAAGTCACCCTAGTCCAAAACAAAGATGAGCTTCTGTGCTGTTCCCTCAGTAATCCACCAAATCAGTCAAAATGAACAACCATGGCATTTTAAGAACAAAGTTCATACCAGCCTCCTAGAACTGGAAAGTTGCACCCAGAAAACAGGCTGCTGTCCCCATATCTGTCACTAATGCACTGGGGAATGGGAGATGCTGGACAGGTAAGCAAAAATTCCACGTATCTTTCTTACCTAAATCCAGTTGTCTTTTTCTTCATTAAGCATTCCTCTGGTTCCTCTAAGTTTTTTTTGTTTTGTTTTGTTTTTAGATTATAGTGTTCCCAAAAAGTTGATTCTGCCCATTTTTGGCAGTTCAAGGTTATTCCTCTGTAAGGATCCATTTTCTTGAGCTCCCTATTCTGCCACTTTCTGTCCTTGCACCTATGGTTAACTTTTTGAAGATTTGTCCAACTATTTTCCAAAGTGGTTGCACCATTCTAAATTCCCACCAGAAATGTATGAAGCTGCTTATTTTTCCACATCCTTACCATTTGTTCTTATTTTTTTTATCTTTAAGTTTTATTTTAAAAAATCAACTTCAAAATGAGTTGGGAAGTCATCCCAGAAGTAATGCTTATGCACGTCTCAGCAGGATCTCATAAACTGCTAAAGTGGATACTACTCCAAATAATGGGCCTCCTGAAGGCTCTGGGGACACCCAGAGCTGCTTTCTGGGCAGATAGGTTCAGAGTTTGGTGCCTTGCCAGTGGGCCCTACACTAGAGTTTGTGCTCCTGAGAGTGACAGAGTTGGACTCAGTTATGGCTTCCCTACACATGGCTCATCCGCTCCTTCTATTTGCTGGAGTTTGTAGGTATACATCCAAGAGACTGGAATCTTTGGGCTGTCCATGTGCCAGCTGGGCCTGGAGCCACAGTGGAGTTGCAATATCTACTCACCAGTTCATTGGACTCACCCAGGACAACTAGCAAGGAGGTGAGGATGGACAACCACCATACTGTGGAAATGAGAGAGCCTACAACTGCAAGCAAGAGAGTCCCATCCATGGACAGTATTAGATCGAAACTCCCTCTCAATTAGAAGTAGAGTGGACATCACCATCCCCAGAATCCTCAGGACTGGGGAATGAACTAGAGTGGACTTACTGGTATTCTACTATAGACTTATTGTGATTCTAGCAGTGGAAGAAATTACAATATTGATGTGGAGGCTTGGCCACTGGAGGCTCTGGGGCAGCGAGAGGGAAAAACAGGAGTAAGATGAGCTTTCTTGGACTTGGAAATCATCCTGAATGACATTGCAATGACAGATATAGGCCATTTTATATCTTCCCATAAGCTACAGAATTGTGTGGGAGAGAGAGTAAACTACAGTGTGGGCTCTGGTCCATGCTCAGTGGCAATGCCCCAGGGTGCGTTTATCAACTGTAATGAATGTGCCCACTAATGAAGGATGTTGTGTGTGCAGGACGGTGTGGGAGGTGTAGGGAGTGGGGCATATGGTTTAGTGTAACATTTATGTAATCTAAGTATCTTTTAAAATATATATATATTATTTTTTTAAAAGAGGTCATCTTCATTTTCTTCTGTAATAAACTTAACAGATATCCACCCATTTGGTAAGATTTATTTATTCTTTAGCAGGTGAAGCATTAAATAGTGACAGTCTTTACTTTCAGTCCTTAATAGTGTTGTATTCCTTATATATAAGATTGTTTAGCTTTCTCATGGAGAAAATAAAAAGGCCAGGAATTAACCTGTATACTATCCACTTGCCAGTCTTCCAACAAATTTTAATACAAAAGTTATACTGATACTTAGAAAATATCTAAGATGCGGGCAGAGAAATATCAACAAGATTGATTGAGGGAAGCGGATTTGGCTCAACTGATAGAGCATCTGCCTACCACATGGGAGGTCCACGGTTCAAACCCAGGCCTCCTGACCCCTGTGGGGAGCCGGCTCACATGCAGTGCTGATGTGCTGTAAGGAGTGCTGTGCTACACAGGGGTGTCCCCCAGATAGGGGAGCCCCACGTGCAAGGAATGTACCGCGTAAGGAGAGCCATCCCACGTGAAAAAAGTGCAGCCTGCCCAGGAGTGGTGCCACACACACGGAGAGCTGACACAGCAAGATGACACAACAAAAAGAGATACAGATTCCCAGTGCCACTGGCAAGAATCCAAGTGGACACAGGAGAATACATACAGCTAATGGACACAGAGAGCAGACAAGGGAGGGGGGAGGGGAGAGAAATTAAAAAATAAATAATTTTTTAAAAAAGAGTGATTGAAATGTGGCCAGTCTTGTAAATCAAGAACAATTATCTTTGATCTATTGTTCAATCCATTTTAATATATCTGATTTATATTATTCTCTAGCTCTTCTGGATAATTACTGGGCAGCTGATGCACTATTTCTTCTCTGTAAGATGCTATGGCTTCTTCAAAAGAACTTTAACATTTTCGCACTGAATATTATCCGGTAGTTTCTTCATTATAACCCCTTGTTTCAAGTCTTTTATCCACTACACTATTATCTGTTCTCAGCACAAAAACTGCATGAAACCAACATTCAGGGAAGAACTCACAGCCATGGTAATCAACGATAACGCCACCTTCCTTCATTTGGTTTTCTGACTCATCAACTACTGCATGTTCATCTAAAATGGGACCATCACACTCTTCATCATAGCCATCATATAGTTGCCCTTGTGTAGCTAACTCATCCACATGAATGCATTTCAGTCTTGATCTTGATGCAAGTTCCTTGCCTACTGTAGTTTTTCCAACCCCTGGTGCACGGCTGAGAAGGACGTTGGGCGCGACACGATCCTCCCCACGATGGCTCCCACTGGTTACTGCCTGTCTTTTTCACTCTTATAGCCATCCTAGAGTGTTCCAAGTGGTATCTCATTGTGGGTTTGAAGTGCATTTCTCTATTGACTAATGATATTGAACATCTTTTCATGTGCTTATTGCTATGTATAATTTGTATTCAAATCCTTTACCTGTTTTAAAAATTGGACTCTTTGTGTTTTTTTATTTTTGAGCTATGCATTATTTGTATACAGTGAATACTAAACGCTTATCAGATACGTGGTTTGCAAATATTTTCTCCCATTCCATGGATTGTCTTTCACTTTCTTGACAGTGTCCTTTGAAGAAAAGAGTTTTTCATTTCAATGAAGTTCAATTTATCTATTTTCCTATCATTGCTTCTTCTTTTGTTAACATGTCTAAGAATATACTGCATAATCCCAGTTCATAAAACTTATGCCTATATATTCTTCCAGAATTTTTATAGTTTTAGTTCTTATATTTAGGTCTTTGATCCATTTTGAGTTAATTTTTGCCTATGGTGAGAAGTCAGGGTCTAACGCATTTTTTGCATGTGGCTATCCAGTTGCCCTGGACTATCTGTTGAAAAGACAAGTCATTCCCTTATTGAATCGTCTTACGGTACCTTATCCTTAAAAGGAAGAAAAGACAAATGGAAAAAGAGAGACAATGAGCTTTATCTGCCAACAGATCCTTTGGAGAACAGAAAGTCTTGGTGGCAGAAACAGCCTGAGAGCAAGGCGTCTCAATTCCCAGACTAGAAAACAATTTCCTACAGCAAGGGTTAGAGGGAAAGTGATGACAACGTGCAGGCTGGTGTGAGCGGTGAGGAGGGCCTTGTAAACCACGCCCCAGCGAGGGCCCTGGAAACAGGCAGTCCCCAGGGAGCTCTGTAACAGAAGGAACTAACGGGCCTTAGACATTCCCCCTGAGCTTGCCACTCACCACAGCGAGGAGGACTGATGTCCAAGTGGCCTGGAGAGCAGAGGGCAGCCAAAGGCAGAGGAGCCTCATTAAAGATAGAAGAAATCCCCGTGGACAGACTACAGGGAGGCACAGATGGGGCCCCGAGTCTCTGCTCAAGACCCCCAAGGAAGAGGAAGCCTCCGAATTGACTAAAATTGTTTCCACCATCACTCTGGAATGCGAGTCGATAAAAATGAGCTATAGAAAATAAAGTTATATTTCCTGCACTCCTAAATCTGTAGACTGAGGCTCGTTCCTGATACACCATCAAAGATGTTTTAAGCTGGTAGTAGGGTGGAAGGGAGGCGACCCGATCAAAGGTGCATTTCAAATACATGCACCCTGTGCACCTGCTGGCATGGAACTGGGAAGGAGGGGCTGTGTGAGGACAGTGAGGAAGCAGTGGCAGTGGTCAGACAGACAAGCAGACAGACAGACAGACAGATGAGGGGGGTTTCGACCAGAGTGGTAGAAGTGGGAATGGAGAGCATTTGGCAGATTTAAGAGATATTTATTTAATTGAGCAATGTATGTTTTTATTCAACTTCTTTTTATTTTTTCATTTTTGTTTATATTCTCAATTTTTAAATGTACAAAATTTTCAAAAAGAAGCAAAAAAAAAAAAAAAAGAGAGATTTAGGAGAGTAAAACCACAGGACTTCGGTAGTCCCCCACCCTCCACCCACTCTGTCTTTCCCCTGGTCTCCTTTTTCTTAAGCAACTTGATTGAGATGTATTTTACATATCATACAAGTCACCAATTTCAAGCAGGCATGTCAATGATTTTTAGTAAACTTACCGAGTGGTGCAATCATCACCATAAATCAGTTTTAGAACATTTTCTCCCCCATGAGATCCTCATGCCCATTTACAGTTCATCTCCATTCCCAACCTAGGCAGGCACTAGTCTGCTTTCCGTCTCTATAGATTTACCTTTTCCAGGCATTTCATCTAAATGGAATCAGGCACCATGCCCTTTTGTGCCTGGCTTCTTTCACTCAGCAGGTGGTCAAGCTTCCTCCACGCTGGAACGTGGATCAGGGCTTCATTCCTTTGTGATAAAATACACATAACAGTCACCATTGTAATGTCTTTAAAGTGTACAATTCAGTGGCACTAAGTACATGCACAATGTTGTGCAACCATTACTGCTATCTAGGTCCAGAAAAATTTCATCGTGCTAAACGGAAACCTCGTATCCATTCAGCAGTCCTCCGCCCAGGCCCTGACAACCGCTGCTTTACTTGGTCTCTATGAATTTGCCTATTCTGGACATTTCATATAAATGCAAGTATATGCATCAGACTTTCTGTGTCTGGCCTTTTTCACTTAGCACAGTGTTTTCAAAGTTCAACCATGTGGCGTGTATCAGTACTTCATTCCTTTTTACAGCTGAATAATATTCCACTGCATGAATATACCACATTTTATTTATCCGTTCATCAATTTGTGATCAATTGGGTTGTTTCCACCCTTAGACTAATGTGAATAATGCTGCTATGAGCATTCAGCATAAGTTCTGTTTGAACACCTGTTTCCCTAGGAGTAGAATTGCTGGGTCCTGTGGTAGTTTTATCTTTAACTTTATAAGAAACTGCCAAATGGTTTTCCAATGTGGCTGCACCATTTTGTATTCCCACCACTCACGTATGAGAGTTCCCATTTCTCCACATTCTCACCAACACTTGTTATTGTCTGCTTTATTTATTACAACCATTCTAGTGGAAATGAACTAACACACTTTAAAAAATGCTTTATCCTGGCAATGCCCCCATGTGGAGCCAAACTGGGGCTTTCTGGGTCCTGGCCAGATTTCATTCCCACTCCTCAAAAGAAGAGATGGTTCTGACTATCTCTGTAGCCCCCGAGCTCAGCCCAAGGCCCAGCACTAAGAAGGCACCGTTAATGCTTCTTGAGTGATGAAGACTGTGCAAGGAAAGATTGTAGTGTGGGGGCAAGAGTGAGCTCAGGGTAGTTGGGGTTCAGTGATACCTGGGGTATCTGGAGGGCTGGGTATCTGGGGATATCTGTCAGCATGTCTAACGATACCCCCCAGAGTGAGACTGGGCTCTAGTCACTGTAATTAAATGGAACCAAAAGGAGAAAGTGATCTGGGTGGGAAAGCAAGTGCCCAGGGCTGCCCCCTGGGTGGGAAAAGCAGGTCACTATGTCTCCCCACTAAATGGGAAAGCAGGTCCCCCAGCCTCCCTTTTGGTGGGAAAACTTCCCCTCTGGACCTAAGGAATATAGAGTCCCTGGGGCAGCCTCCATCCCCCATTCCCCTGGAGCATCGGCTCCACAGCTGTCCCAAATCATATGTGCGTATAGGGACAGGGTGAAGACATGAAAGTCCCAGAGAAGGTTCCGCTGGGACCAAGGGCGGGGCTGAGATCTGGGACTGGGATCCTCGGTTGGCTCCCCTGGGGGGCGCTGTGGGCTCCTTAGCAACTCTGGCCGGCATTCATAATTGGGATCTACTGGGCTCATGCTACCTGGATTTTCTCTGGGCTTTTTTATGGGATCTGGACCTTGGGGATGCTTCTTCCCTCAAGAACCCCCTTTCATACCCCTGATCCAAATTCCTTGTCTCCCCACCCAATGCAGAAACTCGCCTCAAAGTGACTTAAGCAAAACTTGCAATCTACTGTCTCGTGTAAGGATTGGATGACGTGCCAGCTTTATGGCTTGGATTCAGTAGCAAGACAAAAGCTGTTTCTCAAAAGGAGAGTACTTATCTGCAGAGTGGCAGGGCTTTGCTCTAAAATCCCAAGGGCCTGGCTTGTGATTCTCCTATGGGGGCCTGCCAAAGGCTCCAGACAGCATCTCTATTTGCCACTGAAACTTCCAGCACCATTGGATCTGCTGGATCGTATGGCCCAAGTGGCAGAGCAGCTGGCACGGCAGATCGACCTGTCACAGAGCCTCCTCTTGTTCTGGATCCCACTCAAAACTAGCAGCTTTTTTTGGTCACTCAAGAAATGGGCTTGGCCCCCTCTCAATTAGAGGTGGAATGGACATCACCATCCCGGAATCTTCAGGGTTGGGGAATGAACTATGGACAGAGTGGTCTTACTAATATGCTACTATAGAAGTATTGTGAGTCTAGTAATGGAAGAAATTACAACACTGAAGTGGAGGCAGTGGCCACTGCAAGTTCTGAGGGCAGGGAGAGGGAAAAACAGGTGTAATATGGGGGCATTTTGGGGACTTGGGAATTGTCCTGAATGACATTTCAACGACAGATATAGGCCATTATATACCTTCTCATAACCTGCAGAATTGTGTGGGACAAAGTATAAACTACAATGTAAACTATAATCCTGGCTGAGTGGCAATGCCCAAAAATGCATTTATCAATTGCAATGAATGTTCCACACTAATGAAGGATGTTGTTTATGTGGGAAAATGTGGGAGGTATGGGGAGCGGGGCATATGGGAATCCCTACCTATTTTTATGTAACATTTATGTAATCTAGTATCTTTAAAACATTTTTTTAAGAAATTTTAAAAAAAGAAAAGAAATGGGCTTAGAAGAGCACACCCAAATGAGGAATATGTTGCCTTCAAAATCCAAAGAGGTTCACTAGGTTTTGTGCCTCTTTTTTGGTTGTAGGAGGGGCCAGATACAGTAGTTTATCCTTTACCTTACAAAGGATGTCTCGACATGCCCCACACCACCACACACCTAGAAATTTCAAGGAGGTAGAAGGTCCCCGAATTTTTGTCAGATTTATTTCCCACCATCTGACATGCAAATGTCTTACAATAAGTCTAGAGTAGTTGTTATTTAGGTCCAGTCAGCATAATGTCATAAATGTAATGGACTGGTGTGATGTCTTGTGGAAGGGAGAGGCAATCAAGGTCCCTGCAGACTAAATTACAACATAGATGGAGAATCGATATACCCCTAAGGTAGGATAGTGAAGGTATATTGCTGACCTTGCCAGCTGAAAGCAAACTGTTTCTGGTGGTCTTTACTAACAGGCATTGAGAAAAAAGCATTTGCTAGACCAATAGCTGCATATCAGGTACCAGGGAAAGTGCTGATTTGCTTAAGCAACAATACCACATGTGGAACAGCAGTTGCAATTGGAGTCATCCCCTGGTTAAATTTACAGTAAGCCACTGCCATCCTCCAAGAGCCATCCGTTCTCAGCACAGGCCAAACAGGAGCGTTGGATGGGGACGCGGTAAGGCTCAGCACCATGTATCCTTCATCCAGTTCCTTGTCAGTGGCACTGATCTCCTTCCGGGAATCTGTTATTGCTTTTGATTTACTATTTTGCTAGGTGGAGGCAGTTCTAGTGGCTTCCACTTGGCCTCTCCTACCACATTAGCCCTCATTCCAAAAATCAGGGAACCAATGTGGTAATTAGGTGTAATTATTCCAATCAGACATTCTGGGACCAAGGAAATAACCACAGAAAGGGTTCCGGGACCCACTGGGCCCCCTGTGAGACAGACCCAAGCTAGACAGATCCATTAACACCTGACCTCCATAAGCCCCCCTGTGGCCAGGGCACCACAGGGACATTTTGGGGCTCCTGGAATGAAAGCCAGTTCAGAGCCAGTGTCCAGTAATCTCTGAAATACCTGATTGTTTCTTTTTCTCCAATGCACAGTCACTCTGGCAAAAGCCATAGATCCTTTTAGGGAAGTCTGAGAGGAAAATGAGCTGTGTACACCTTTGGCAGTATAGCAGGGTCCTCCCTCAAGGAAGCCAGCCTCCCCTTCATTCACGGTGTTTTGAGTTTTTAAACAGGATCAAGTCTGGGAATTGACTGAGGAGCTATTACTCTGTTTTGATGATTAAAGTTAGACTTCGGTTTACTTGTTAGAACTCTTCTGCTTATACACTTCAAGTAAGAATTTAGTAGACTGCCATCTAGTTCTCTTCTTGGAACACCATGACCAGTGACCCAGGGCTGTAGGTCTCTGCAAGCCAGACCATTGCGCTCACTGCTTTGACCCATCTGTCCATTACAGTAACCACTCCTGTCTTGTCTTTGGCAATTAAGTGCTGCGACTTGGCTCCTGCCAACCTGGGAGCTGATCATCCCCAATGCAATTAAGGATTCCAATTCAGGGGTAGCAGTTCCCCCTGAAATTTCTGAGCTGCAGAAAAGAGTGTCCACAGAGCTCTTCAAGCTGCTGGGTCTCCCCACAAATTTCTTTCTCACAGTCACAGTGAAAGGCATGTCCTCTGGTAACATTCTGATCTCCTTAAGCTTTTGGATGCCTTCTTCAACGGTATACAAGGCTGTTCTGGCATTTCAGCTTCCTTTAGTGTAAGCCACCTTTTGGTCTATGTGTCAGCCAACCAATCAAACAAACTGTTGGAGCCCTTTCTAATCCCTCGAGCTACAACATTAAGTCCAGACGCTCTGAATAGTGGGCCCATATCAATAACTCTGGCCTGAGCCAACTTCATCCACCATTATCCTGCAGCCTTATTATCCATTCCCACATATATTCTCCCAGATTTCCAGATTGGAAAAACCATGCAGTTCTTTTGGAGGGTAGCGTGCCTCCTCATAGGTCACACTCTGTACCTCACTTTTTGGAGCCGACTGGTACTTGAGTCTAGTTATATGTCTGGAAGCAAAGAGGGGTGCTGGGGTCAGGTCCTGAGGTGAATCAACAGGGTCTCATAAGGCAACTACTTCAGGGGCAGCCAAAACAGGTTCCTCAGGCAAGGCATGGTTACTCTCCTCAGACAAGGGTAAGGGCTGCTTCCATTGGCAAAGAAGACTCAAAAACTTTAGGGGTTCAGTGTCCCCAGCTTCATCATGTTCTGCCCATATATCCCCATCCCCAGTTCTGGGATTCCACGCCTTCCCTGTCAATGCCCTCACTTTAACAGCTCTTATCCCGCAAGATTGGGGGTTCAATTTGCATTGTAATTCAGCCGCTCATAGGCTGAGGCTCTGGGTTCCATGTTCAGAAATTCCTGCTCGGCAGCAATAGGGGATAAGAGTTTTTTCAGAGCAGACACAGAAACTTTCAGATCATTTATGAGGCTCTTGAGCTGTGAACCCGAAGCCCTTAGCACATCTGCTTTCTAGCTCAGTTAGGAGCAATCATCTAATCTCATTATATTCTTTAATTTAACAAAAAGTTGTAAAGTAGCAATACATCATCTCCCAGAAGGCTGCTGTATTAGCCAGCCAAAGGGATGCTGATGCAAAGTACTAGAAACCTGTTGGTATTTATAAAGGGCATTTATTTGAGGTAGAAGCTTACAGTCATAAGGCCGTAAAGTGTAAGTCACTTCCTTCACCAAAGTCTGTTGCCACATATTGGAGCAAGACGGCTGCCTGCCTCCGTAAGGGTTCAGCTTCCCTCTTCCTGTGTATCTGCTTCGTGGTCCCAGCTCCTTCCAATCTCAGCGGCATGCTGGTATAAAGCTTGTGTCTCTCCCCAGGTGTTGTTTTTTTCCAGGTTCAGCTGCTCAGTTCTCTTCACAAGGTCAACTGTAGACTATCAGGCTCACCTCTCTTCCCAGGGACTCTGCCATGTCTAAGGAGCTGTCTCTCTTCCTCTATGTTCTTCTTCTCTGTGTATTTACTTCCCAGGGCTCCAGCATCAAAACGAAAATACTCTCCTCTGCCATGTCATTTTCTCCGTGAGTCTCCCCCTATAAAGAAGTGGTTTCTCAAAGTTCTACTGCCATGGCCAAATCAAAGCCCTAATCATAATTTAATCAGGTGAAGTTGAAATCTCTGAATTTAATACAATCTAATATGCCCAGAGGATGGGAAGCGGACTTGGCCCAGTAGTTAGGGCGTCTGTCTACCACATGGGAGGTCCGTGGTTCAAACCCAGGGCCTCCTGACCTGTGTGATGAGCTGGCCCACACACAGTGATGATGTGCGCAAGGAGTCCCGTGCCATGCAGGGGTGTCCCCTGTGTAGGGGAGCCCCAAGCGCAAGGAGTGTGCCCCAAGCGCAAGGAGTGTGCCCCATAAGGAGAGCCACCCAGTGCAAAAAAGTGCAGCCTGCCCAGAAGTGGCACCTCACACACTAAGAGCTGACACAGCAAGATGATACAACAAAAAGAGACACAGATTCCCGGTGCTGCTGAGAAGAATACAAGCAGACACAGAAGAACACACAGTGAATGGACACAGAAAGCAGACAACTGGGGCGGGGGAGAGAAATAAATAAATAAATAATAAATCTTTAAATAATAATAATAATATGCCCAGAGGAACAGACCAGTTTACAAACATAATCCTGTATCAATTTTTGGAATTCATAAACAACACCGAACTGCCACACTTCCTTTTATAGGTATTTGAATAAGAGTATTCAATGGTCATATTTTGTGTATTTCTGTTGCCACATCATGACATGGACTTTCGGAATCCTTTTTACCACTAGAAATAGATTCAAGAATCTAATCAAATTAGAGAATCAATTCCAGAAACTCCAGAACTAATTCAGAAAACTCATCCTTAAGATTCTGTTCCTCTAGAACCATGCTCAATTCTAAAATCTGTATCTAGTCAGAGTTCTCCAGAGAAAGAAAACCAATAGTGTAGCTAGATAGAGAGCTAGATGTAGAGATACAGAGATATATGAGAAAGAGAGAGAGATTGTTTTACTAAATAAAATTTAGTAATAGGAGACTATATTTACCAAATCTGTATAAGTCATGGTTCTCTAGAGGAACAGAATCAATAGTGAATAGATAGATAGATACATAGATACATAGATAGATACGTAGATAGATATACATATACATATGCATAATATAAAAAGAGAGAGATTATTTTAAGGAATTGGCTCCTGTGACTGGCTCATCTGAATGATTGTGCAAAATGTAGGATAGACAATAGGCTGGAAACTCGGGGAAGAGTCGATGCTGCAGTCTTGAGTCCACAGTCCATGGGGAAGGCTGGCAGCCTGGCACTCAGGCAGGAGCTTATGGTACCATCTTGGGGCAGAATCCCTTCTTCCCCAGAAACCTTTGCTCTGAGGCTTTAACTGCTCACCCACACTTTCAAGAGTAATCTCCTTGGGAAGCAGATGTGGCCCAAGCAATTGTGCTCCTGTCTACCATATGGGAGGTCCAGGGTTCAATTCCCAGGACCTCCTGGTGAAGGCAAGCTGGCCCATGTGAAGTGCTGACCTGCGTGGCAAGTGGCCCAAGCGGAGAGCTGGCACAGCAAGACGATGCAACAAAAAGAGACACAGGAGAGACAAGAGATGCAGCAGACCAGGGAGCTGAGGTGGTGCAAGAGACTGAGCACCTCTCTCCCACTCCAGAAGTTGGCAAGATCAGTTCCTGGTGCTGCCTAAAGAGAAGACAAGCAGACACAGAAGGACACACAGCGAATGGATACAGAGAGCAGACAGGGGGGCAGGGGGGGGAAGAATAAATAAATCTTTTTTTTTTTTTAAGAGTAATCTCCTTTACTTAAAGTCGACTGACTGAAGATGTTAACCAATTCTATAAAATATCTTCTCTGCTACACCCGCTTAGTGTTTGGTGAAATGACCATAGACTAGCCAAGGTGACACAAGACCCTGACCGTTAGAGATGTCACAATCAGCTAGCTGCCACAGAAGATTCATGGGGGTCAAGCCATCGTGATGATTGCTCTGGTCCCGCTGCCCGTTTTATCTCTGGTATTTAGGCACTACCACCCATATTCTCCTTCTTCCTTAAATCAGTTAACTTTCCCAAAATGGAATGACTTAAAACCACCACCATTCATTTTGCTCAAAAGTCTGTGGTCATCTGCGTCGCTCTTGTGCTCTGGACGGGCCCAGCCCTTCCATGCGTCAGTCGTCAGCTGGTGGCTGGATGACCAGGGACAGCCTCACTCACATCTCTGGCGATTGGCTGGCCACAGGCCACATTCTGACCGTCATCCAGCAGTCTAGCCCAGACTTCTTCACACAGAGGCTGGGTTCCAGAGAGCAGAAAGCACGAACAAGCCCCGATGTCAAGTCCGCTAATGTGCCAAAGCAGGTCACATGTCCAAGTCCAGCTACAAGGTGTGGGAAATGCACTCCACTTCTTCATGGGGAGAGCTGCAAAGTGCTGTGGGTTCAAGGAAGGCAAAATCCATGGCCATTTTTGCAGTCTATTCAAGGAGCTCATCTCAGTGGCAGCATCTTCCCCATCATTCCTGGCCTGCAAAGAACAATCACAACAGAGCCTTCCCAAATTCTGATGTGCCTCTCACCATGTGTTGTCATTCAAGGTCGTGGTTAAAAGAATGTCCTATGGAACCCCCAGGGGTCATGTAGGAGGTAAATGAGCAAGTGATTGCTCCAGTCTAAATCATATCCATAACTCTAGCTGCAAGAGAGTCTGGGAGAGGTACTTTTTTTAGCTTTCCAGCATCATCAGTACAGGAAAGACACTGGAAGATGGTGGCGTGGATGTTTAGCTCCAGCCCACAGTATCTGCCAGTGCTGACGGGCTACAGGAGAAAGGGCTTTCTCCTAGGTTGGCGAGCCCTGTAGCAGTAGGAAAGAATCCTGAGGCAGGAGTTCCTCAGTGCCAGCTCCTACCCCAAGGCTCTGAATTCTAACTCGTTTAAGCTATATCCTTAGACTCCACAGAGCCTGAATGAATCCCAACAGCAACAAAGCAGTCCCCACGTCTTGGCCAGACCCAGAACCCACAAGAACCACGGTGTTCACCAGCCCTTGTAGGTGCCTTGCTCTTTAGCTATACCACCTTGTTTAGTCCTCAAAGCCTGGGGTGGAGGGAAAGTTCCCATTTTATAGGGGATAAAACCTAGGATCAGAGAGGTGAAGCCACGTATCCAAGATCACCTAGAACAAAATGCCTGAGCTAGGATTCGAGCCCAGAGCCAAGTGTTAGGAAAGCCTTCTCACTGGGTTGCATAGTTGTCCCATCTCTCATTTTCCAAACTCCACCATCCCTAGAACCCAGAACCAACGTTCCAAGGAAGGACCACACTGCCCCAGTCTCTCGGCTGCCCGTGCTGGTCTTTGCCTTGTTCTCCATGCCCACACTCTGGCCTCCGTGCTGAGGCCCTTTCTGCTGCCCACAAACACGTCACTGGGTGAGAGGGACGCATGCTCCCCTCCAGCTGCCTGGAGGGAAAAACAAATGTGGAATTGCCGGAAATGCGCAGGAACAAGCAGGCATCCCTGAAGTCAGCGATGTAAGTGGAGAGGACATTGCCTTCTCTGAGAACAGACTTTTCCTAAGAAGAATCCCTTACGATATTTGGGGGGATTTGACTTCACCCATCACCCAGGAGCCAGACTGTGTCATGTGAGCCACACCTGGCCAATCAGAGCTGCTGCCTGGCTGGGGGGCGGGCATATGACCCAATCTGAGCCAATGGTGAGTCAGCCTTGTGTTTTTTTTTTTTTCTGGAACTAATGGGAACAGGAAGTTCTTTTTTCACTGGAATTGTTGAGCTGATTGACTATGACTCTGCAGCCGCTGGGAATCACCTTGCTAGTACAAGGGGAAAGCCTCCAGAGAAAAAAGACAAAACAGAGGCCCTGCATCCAGCCATCCGTGAAGCTGGCAAAGTCTTCAATTACATGAACCAATAATTTCTCTTTGTTCCTTTTTTTTTTTTAAGATTTATTTATTTATTTATTTCTCTCCCCTTCCCCGCCCCAGCTGTCTGTTCTCTGTGTCTATTTGCTGCGTGTTCTTCTTTGTCCACTTCTGTTGTTGTCAGCAGCACGGGAATCTGTGTTTCTTTTTGTTGCCTCATCTTGCTACGTCATTTCTCTGTGTGGGCGGCGCCATTCCTGGGCAGGCTGCACTTCCTTTCGCGCTGGGCGGCTCTCCTTATGGGGTGCACTTCTTGCGTGTGGGGCTCCCCTACGCGGGGACACCCCTGCGTGGCGCAGCACTCCTTGCGCGCATCAGCACTGCGCATGGGCCAGCTCCACACGGGTCAAGGAGGCCCGGGGTTTGAACCGCGGACCTCCCATGTGGTAGACGGACGCCCTAACCACTGGGCCAAGTCTGCCGCCTCCCTCTTTGTTCCTTAAGGCATTGAGGAGATGGATTTCTGTCACATGCAATCAAATGACTCTGTCAAACTCAGCAAATTGTGAAAACAAAGTCAGGGTTCTACCTTTTTTGCAAGGCTTAAACTTTGTCATTTTCTCATCAAGTAAAAAAATTGAGAGGCCCCAACCACATTCATTCCCCACCCCCACAACCCTTCGCCACCCCCGCCACCCCCCACTACACAGTGGTCCCCCAGCAGCCAGAGCCTGCCCCTCTTTCCGGGATACCCATGGTAGGTGCCCCTGCCCTTCTCTCTCCAAGGATGCCCCGGAGCCCAGCAGGACGAAGGACTCCAGACAGCAAAGCCTTGTAGATCATGCGGCTTATCAGCAAGGACTGTTTACAGTGAGCACCCCAACATATGTGTGGCGTTTGTTTAGGGGTTTTTGGTAAACTACATACTTAATAACACTATTTGTATTTTATGCTTTAGTAAACCTTAATTAGTTTCCCCTTTGTAGAGAAGAATATAGATTCCCCTGTGTTCTCCCCTCGTCTTTCCCACCCCTTTGGAGACCACAGGTGGGGCAGGGGTGGGGGCCTGGCCTGACGCTCCCCTCCCCCAGCTGCCCTCCCACCTTTCCGCGTGCGCCTGGGGACGGCTGGGTGAATCACCCCATGGAAATCCTGGCGTCCCGGGCTGGGGGCAGGGAGGCCAGTTTCCAGGAAAGGCTTGGGCGGGGAGCCAGGCAGGAAGGGACCGGGGCTTTCTGGAAGGGCGGCCTCGCAGGGTTTTGGGAGGCCGGCCCCAGGCTCACGGGGGAGCGCGGCGGGCTCCCCCTTGCAGAGCCGGGGAATCCTTGCTACTTCCTGGCACATGCCAGGGCCCCGGTGGGGCATGGGGTGGGAGGCCGTGCAGACCAGGGGCGGGGCGGCGGGCCGCTCCCACTGGGCCGTCGCACACACGGGGCAGACGGGGGACAGGCCCGGGACCCCTCGGGCCCCGCTCGGCCTGGCGCCGCCCACGGCCTCTGTTTCAGAATGGGGAGAAGGGCGCTGTCCCCTGCGCGAGGTGCTTCTCCAGCCGCAGGACGCTCGGGGTGGGAGGGGGCAAGGAGGAGGGCCGGGGGACCTTGACCGGTCTCAGGGCAGAGAACCCCTTTGCAGGTGGGGATGGGGCTCTCCCTTGGGGGACCCCCTCGGGTCTCTCCGGCCCAGGACATCTCGCCCCTGTGGTCGCACCCCCCCCTATGTTGGTTAAGTTTTGGGACAAAAATCCCAAACGGTAGTGGCCTCAACAATACAGAAGTCTAGTTCTCGCTGTCCTTTAGTCTTTCAGGGCGGGTGTCAGAGGCCCGGGCTCTTCGTACCTTCTTGCTCCTCCATCCCACAGCCGCAGCAAGCAGCAAGACACGGAAGGGGCCAAAGGCGGCCCCCCGCCCTTTAAAGGCCCAGCGGAGACCCCAGCTCAGGACCTGTCAAGTGACCACACCAGCAGCAGGGCTGTGGGAAGTACAGTTCTCAGCACGTGCCTGAGTCCAGTTCCTGCGGAAAGCGGAGAGCAGGGACGGGGACAGCTGGCAGGCAGCCGCCTTCCCCTCCAGCGCCCGGGCGCACGCGGGAACGCGGGCCTCTCTGCTGAAGCTCAGAGGAGGCCCAGCGGTCCCCATGGAAAGCGGGGACAAGCGGAGAAACAGCCCCGGGTCCCCAGCCTCGGCCTGTGCGCAGAGCAGGGCACTCGCCAGCGGCACCTTCCCGCGGCTTCAGCCTCTCGTCTCCTTGTCCGCCACCCCCTGCACCAGCCCCGGCACCAGTGTCCCCGACACCGGCCCCGGAACCCACCTCCTCTCTGCCCCTGAGTCTGGAGGCTCATTCACTTAGTCATTCTAATATTCACTCATGCCACAGTCACTGGGCTCCTTCTAGGCTCCAGGCAGCTAGCCTCGCTGCTTTTCCGATCCTGGGGTCTTCCCACCCCCGCCCCTCCCCACCACGCTGGGTTCAGGGATAAGTGCCATCCAAGCCCAATCGGGGGGACGTCGGGGCTTTGGTGGGCGACAGCTGGACAAAGACTTGAACCTGGAAAGACGGAAGCCCTGAGCAGTTTGTCACATCAGGGGGGAAACTTACTGAGAGTGGTCCCCAAAGGAAAAGAACACAGATCCCAGAAATGGGGAAAGAAGGCCCGTGGTGTCGGAGCCCCTGGATCAAGCAGTACCTGAAGCTGCCCTGGATAAGCTTTTCCCCTTAAGTCAGTCTGAAGCTGGTTTTCTGTTGCTTACAACCGAGTGCGGCTCTTTCTCCCAGTTGCATTACAGACTACAAACATTCTTAAAACCTCCTACTTAAAAATCCATGTAACTGAAGGGTGCACTCGCTGGGATCCACCCGGCCTCTGAAGAGCCCAGAGGTGCCTCCGAGGGGCTAGGGACCAGCACAGGTGCCCCAAAGGCAGGAGGCAGTTCAGAAGACGCGCGCGAGCCACGGAAAGGCAACCCAAGCGGGAAACACTCCCGGCGTGGCGAGCAGGCTGCAGGGCTCCCTCCGTCCCGGGTTCCCCAGGCAGTGTTGGTGGAGCCCCAGGCGTGCCAGGGGTGCCCCTCGGCCCGAGGTGGACGCGGCCCCTGCTTCCAGAGCAGGCAGTGCGGGGGGCCTCGGCCTCCGTCGATGACCGCACAGCCGGGCGCGCGTCCTGCGGAGAAGCACGGGGCTCCGTGGGAGCTGCCGAGAGGGGCTTCGCTGGGCGCTGGGGTGGCGGCGGGGAAGGCACCCTGAGGACAGCAACTGAGCTGGACCTGAAGTCAGGAGGCACCGATGGTCACGACTAGGCTTCCCCTCTCCTTCTGGGTCCCTTCCTGGACTGCAGAGGCTGCCAAACAAAAACTCCATCGCCCAGACTCCTTGGCAGCTAAGGTCCAGGGGTTCAAATTAGGGTCCAGGGGAGCAGAGGGGGCTCAGGCAGATGAGCACCCGCCTCCCACACGGGAGGTCCCGGGTTCGTCCCGGGTGCCTCCTAAAAACAAACGCTATATAAGCAAACAAATGAAAACACCAGCTCAGGGGAGTCGATGTGGCTCCGTGGTTGAGCACCAGCTTCCCACATGTGAGGTCCCGGGGATCAACACCCGGCCCCAGTACTTCAAAAAAAAAAATTAGGTTCCACCAATCAGGTACATTCACGCGGGATCTCAAAGGCAGGAAGAGGCCGTTTCTGCGTTGCCTTTGGGCGTTTTCGGCTGCTCAGTGTGGTCCTGGAGACGTTGGGTTTCTCTCCAAGGACATTCCAGGGTCCAGGCTCCAGCCTTGAGGCATCGACTGGCGGCGGCGGCAGCAGAGGTGAATGCGGATCCGCGGTGTGGGCAAGATGCTACATGCGTGAACGGGCAGGTCCAGCAGTGACCTCAGGACTGCTCCTTCCCTGGACAGCCTAAACCAGGGGCAGAGGGAGGAGATGGCACCGCCGGGGAGCGACGGAGGGGCCAGGGGCTGCTCTGCTAACGGGCCCGCGATGAGCCAGAGCACCCTGCTCCCGTGTTTAATAACATGCTCCCAAATTAATGGCAAATGACAGAATAACATGTTAAAACTCGGCTGTCCTTTGTGACAGCCAGGCCCTGAGCCTCAACAGACTTCAGCTCCTACACTCTGATTTATTGGACTTACCCCACTCAGCTAACATGGAGTTGAAGAAGGTCAACCACCACACCATGGAGCCTAGAGTGTCTACAACTGAAAGCAGGAGGATTGCATCCAGTATCCATGTGGAATCTAAGCCCCCTCTTGATATAGATGTGGAGTGGACACAACCAATCCAAGGTCCACAGGATGCAGGAGTGGAGTGTGGATTGGAGTGGACGTGCTGAGGCTCTATTCTGGAATTGTTGTGATTAGTGATGGAAGTAAATGTGGCATTGAGGTGGAGAAAGCGGCCATGGTGGCTGCTGGGGGTAGGGAGTGGGAGGAAGAGATGTGATGTGGGGGCGTTTTCGGGACTTGGAGTTGTCCTGGGTGGTGCTGCAGGGACAGTTACTGGACATTGTACGTCCTCCCATGGCCCACTGGGTGGACTGTGGGAGAGTGTGGGCTATGGTGTGGACCACTGACCATGAGGTGCAGCAGGGCTCAGAGATGTGGTCACCAAGTGCAGTGAATGTCCCATGATGATGGAGGAGGCTGTTGTTATGGGTGGAGGAGTGGGGTGAGGGGGGTGGGGGTGTATGGGAACCTCATATTTTTTTAATGTAACATTAAAAAATAAAGACCAAAAAAAATCAGATCAACTAAAAAATAAATAAAGTGTATCAAAGCAAAAATAGATAAATAAATAAATTTTGTCCAATTCCTCCCCCCCCCAGAAAAAAAAAAAAAACTCGGCTGTCCTAAGTTCTGGCTCCCCAAAAGGGCTGAATTACACATGCAGGGGCCAGACAAATAGTGCAAAAGGCGAGGAGCAGGGGAGGAGACCAGAGTCAGATAATGTCAAGAACCCCATGGCCAAACGCAGACCAAAGGCAGCCAACGGGGGCTCATGGATATCAGGGGAACAAGGGCAAGGATTGAGGTGAAGGGAGAAAAGTTCCAGAGAATTCCAGGTCAGATTCCAGGTGGTGACAGTGACCAGCCTGGCTGGCTAAAGCAGCATGAGCATTATTGACTTAAGTAGTAGAAAGATTCAGAAGTAAATGAAGCACAGAATAAACTCCAGGGGCCACCGTACTGCTGCCCTGCTCCGGCGTCTCCCTCTTTTAACTTAGCTCGCTTCACTCTCCTGGTGGGGAGATGGCTGCAGTAGCTCCAGCCCTTACATCTGCTTTTGAGGCCATCAGGAAATGGAGAATGTCTCTTTCCCAGGAGTTATCGATAAAGTCTTGCTGCGTTTCCTTGACTTTAGATTGTGGGCAGAGAGAGGCAGGACATTGAAATGGTAGAGGTTACACGACCCCTTAAGAGCCAAGGCTGGGGTCAGTCCAGTCGAATCACAAGGGCACAGAGTGGGGGAAGAGCAGTTGCCGAGGGAAGTCGGGGTGAGTTACAAGAAGGGAAGATGGAAGGGGAATGATTCACCCAGGACTTTGCTTTATTACATTTCACAGATCTTGCATTTTTCACAAATTGGAGGTGTGTGGAGACCCCGAGTCGAGCAAGTCTGTCACACCGTTTTTTCCAACAGCTCGTGCTCACTTCTGGTTACATTTTAATCAAGATGTATACATTGTTTTTTAGACATGATGCTATTGCACACTTAACAGACCCCAGTGTAGTGTGACATAACTTTTACATGCAATGGGAACAGAAGCCTGGTGTGACCTGGTTTATTGCAACATGCTTGTTATCGCAGTGGGCTGGAACCGAACCTGCAATATCTCCGCGGTGCGCCTGTCCCGCCACTACTGAAAATCATTAACGTTTACTTAGCACTCGCTCTGCGTCAGGACCATCTGCGCTCTTCCCACGGATTCTCTCACTCGCTCCCGCAACAGTGGCTTCTCCAGCCCCTTCCTCTAAGCAGGCCGTGTCCTAGATGCCGCGGGCCCAGCAGTGCAGGAGGCAGCAAGGAGAGGCGATCCGTGAGTGAGCAACAAGCAAGACGCAGGGAGGCGACACACGCTCTGACGACGGTAACGCAGGGAAGGGCTGTGGGCGTGTGTGTGTGCGTGTGTGGTGTGTGTGCGTGTGTGTGGTGTGCGTGTGCGTGTGCGTGTGTGTGGTGTGTGTGCGTGTGCTTGTGTGTGCGTGTCCGTGCGTGTGGTGTGCTTGTGTGTGTGTGGTGTGTGTGTGTGGGCGTGTGTGTGCGTGTGCGTGGGCTGTGTGTGTGCGCATGCGTGTGCGTGTGCGTGTGTGTGGTGTGTGCGTGTGTGTGCGTGCGTGTGTGTGGTGTGTGGTGTGCGTGCGTGTGCGTGCATGTGTGTGGTGTGTGTGGTGTGCGGTGTGTGTGCGCACGTGTGCGTGTGTGTGCGTGTGTGGTGTGTGCGTGCGTGTACGCGTGTGTGCGTGCGTGCGTGTGTGTGGTGCGTGTGTGTGGTGTGTGTGTGCGCGTGTGTGTGCGGGTGCACTGGATAGTAAGTGGGGTGGGCAGCAAAGGCTGTTGGGCCTTACACTGCGTCCCCTAGAGCAACAGGTTCAAGGCTTTTTTTTCTTTTCTTTCTCGACCCCACAGTAACTCCAGAGTCTGGAGGCTGGTTTCCCGGGATCCCTGAATGATGTATCACGATTCCTGAAGGACCCGTCACAACTGGGGCTAATATCAGTTTTATCTGAGACCGTGGTTGGGTCTGTGAGTGGTAATCGGCGAGCCTGTGGTGTGAGCCCATTTGTAACTGGCCCTCTGAAGACGTTATTATCAGCTAAGGGATTTGTGAACAGGATCTTCAAAGATCCTACTTCGAGGAGGCCAGCCTCAATCAGGGTGGGCCTTACTCCACGAGGCTGGCGTCCTGGTAAGGAGAGGAAATCCAGACGGAGACCCGAGGATTGAACAGGTGAAGGAGGCGCCAGAAGGAGAAGCCACGGGAAGGGGCCAGAGGAGCCGAGGAGCCCAGGGTGGCGGCGAGCGGCCGCAGAGCCGGCTCCAGGAGAGAGGACGGCCTGCCGGGCCCGACGCTGCGCTCCCGGACCCCCAGCCTGGGAGACGGCAGGCGCCTGCTGCTGGGGCCCGCACGGCGCGTGTTTGTCACAGCAGCCCTGGCGAACTGAGACATGCAGGAAGCGCCGGGCGGGCCGGAGGGCTTAGTGGGGCGGCGAGCGAGCAGGCTGCCTCGGGTCGAGCGCCCGCTTCCCGCGCGAGGCGCCGGTTCCAACCCTGCACCTCCTAAGAACAATGCTGACGGCAACAAGACGGTGAGCAAGGTCTCCCTGAGAAGGTGGCGTCTGAGCGGAGTCTCCCGGGACGTGGGAGCGCAAACCTTGCACCCGCCTGCGGGCGCCGCTCTCCAGGACGAAGGCCGGCGGGGAGCAGAGGCCGGCAGCGGGAACGGGGGAGGCCGGCCGGGCCCTGTGGGCCTTTCCCCGGAATGGAACGGCGGCCCCGGGGGCTTGAGCAGGACCCGCTGGCCGCCGAGCGGAGAAAACCAACGGGGCCGAGGGAGCCCGCGGGGGAGCAGGGTCCAGGGAGAGCCGGCGGGGCCACAGGGCCAGGCGTGGGGTTCACCGTGAAGGCAGAGGCGGTGGAGCGAGGCAGGTGGGCAGCCCGGGGCCCAGGGAGGGACGTCAGCGGCCTTGGTGCGCAGGGGGTGGGCGAGGGGCGAAACCCCACACGGCCCCGCGCCCCCCCGGGGGCGCCTTCCTCTTGCATGGGGTGGGCTTGGGGCGGGGAGGGGGCTGCCTGGTGTCTGGGATGGCCAGGGCACAGCGGCCCCCGCGGTGGGGGGGAGGGCCCTGCAGCCCCTGCTGCCTGGTGGGTGCGCACTGAGCCCCTCCCCAGCGCGGGGGGTGGGGGGGTCTTCCAAAGGGGCAGGGAGGAGCGGGGGCGGCCCGGGCCCTGCGGAGGGCTCGCGCAGAGGCCGCTGTTTTGCAGGAAGGAAACCTCGGCTCCCGCAGCAGCCCGGGAGCCCCGGCCCAGCGCAGCCGTCCAGCCCGGCCCGCAGGAAGTGACCCCCGCCCCCCGGGCCCCCGCGGCCCGCAGGCACACGCTTCTGAGGACAGGAAGGGAGAGACGAGGCGAGTGGCAGAGCGGCTGTGGAATCCAGGGCAGGGGGAGGCGCGGGAGGGGGCCCGGCCGGCCCGAGGGCCGCGTCCAGCGCCCCCGGGGGCCCCCTGCGCCCCCGGATCGTGAGGCAGCCAGCGGGGCGGGGGGGCGGCGGAAGGTCTGCGGGACGCTGTGTTCTCGGCCGGCGGCCCCTGCCAGGGCGTCGGGCTCTGCCCTGCCCGGGCCAGGCCGGAACCCGGGCTCAGGAAGCCCCGGCCGGCCAGGGGGCGGCGCTGCCCCCGCTGCCCACTGCCCTCCTCCGGGGCCCCCCGCCCTGCACGGGCTCGCCACCCTGGAGCCGCCTGAGAACTGGGCCCCAGCCAGCTGGACAGGCCGCGGCCACCCCGGCGGGCGGGCCCCGCGCAGGCCGCTTCCTGTGGCCGTGCCCAGCGTCCACCGGCGGCCTTGTACCTCCGCCCGCTCCGCCGCGCCGCTGCCCCCCTGCCTGGCCCCCCGACCCCGGCGATCCAATCCCTGGATGGTCCACAGTGGAAACTCGAACACCTGCCCCGGCCTCTCGCAGGCTGTGTGACGTCAGGAAAGCCGCTCAGCCCCTCTGGGCTTCAGCTTCCCCCACTTTCGGGGAAGCCCCAGCACCTCAAGCCAGGGCAGTCGACCCGGGTGAAGTGATGGGAAAAATCCGAGGGGAAATCACTTTAATTTTGGTATTGAGTTTGCATGTTAACTTTGATTTATTGGATTTTTTTTTTAAAAAAAAAAGCACACATGCATCTACAGGGCTCGCTCTGTGCCCAGCACTGTTGAAAGCACTTTACAGTGTATTAAGAGGCTGTTACCACCACCACTGTCACTATCCAACAAAGGGGATCCAACAGTTTGCTTGGAGCTGGGAAGCTGCGGAGCCGGTGCTCAACCCCGGTGTCCTGGATCCAAGCTCAGAAACATGGTCCCCCCCGCACGCCCCGAAAGCCTGAGGGTTGTAAAGCCCTCAGCCGGCCCTTGTCCTGCCAGCCTCAGAGAAGAGGCGAGATCATTCTCCAGGGCCGGTAAGGGGTGCTGCGAGTGTGTATCTGGGAGAATTCCCAAGACGAACTGGAGGAGAAAGAGGGAGGCCGCAGGGGTCCGACTGGGATGAGCCTGAAAAAACGACAGAGCGATTCGTCAGAGTCTAATTGTTTTTCTAAACTCCTAACACAAAAAACACGCAGGGCAGAGCCCAGCTGGTGCCCGGATTGCCCCCGACAGGGTCCTCAGGAAGCAGGTGCTTCTGGAATGTTTCCTGCCTCTGGGCTGTGGCGAGCGAGCGAGGTCTCTGTGTCCTTTATTACCGTCAGGCAGGGCCCAGCTGCAGCGCCGTCCAGCTGGGTGGAAACCACTGGCCACCAGTCACAGCCCTGCGGGCTCAGCTGGGACGGCCGTGCCCTGCCTCGCCAGCCTGGGAAGGTGCCAGCCTGGGCCAGGACCGGGCACGGGGAAGACAGCTCTGCCGGCTCCGTGGGGCTGCCGGCCACGAGGCTCCGAGCATCTTTCATCGTGAAAGCTCTTGTCAATTATTCGCCTTCCAAGCATCCGACCAATGTACAGTTCTACCAGTGGAGGATGCTGGTCATTTTTTCCCTACGCCTTCTGTAAGTTTGGGAGATTCTTGGACTTTTTTTTAGCTTTGCCAGTTTGGTAATGGAAACGGTATCTCCCAAGGGAAGGGTTTTAAGCAGAAGAGGAGTCCAGCTGTGCCTAAGTCTTAGGAAGACCATTCTGCTGGCCAAGTTGATGACAGATGATACACCAGTTAGGATTCTGTTCAGTCACAAAGAAACTACCTTGGGGGCTCAAATAGGGGTTTATTTCTCTCACATAATGAGAAATCCAAAGAAAGCCAATTGCAGGGGTTATTCAATGGCTGAAGCATGCCCGAGCATTTGAAATCACTGTGCTGCTTTTTCCTCATGGTCACAAGATGGCTGCTGTAGCTCCAGCCATTAGATCCATGTTCAAGGCAGAGAAGGAGGAAAGAGGAAGAGTTAGGCCAGCTGAGTTCAGACCTTTCTATCAGAAAAGAAAGGCTTTTCTTAAAGTCACCCCCCCAGCAGATATCTACCAATATATCACAGGCCATAACTGAGTCATATGCCACCTCTAGCCACAGGGGTATCTGGCTTTCCAGTCTCTGCAGTGGACGGCACCAAAGGCGCAGGAGCTGGGAATGGCTGTCGTAGCTGGAGCTGGGAGTCTCTTGCTCCGTGGCTGTGTCAGCGTATGCCACGCTCCCCTCTTTGGAAGGAGCCTGCAGCCACCTGCAGAACCCGCCCCCGCCCCGAGTCCTGGGACCGGACAGCGTGGCCTGGAACGCCGTCGGGGCTCTCCTCCAGCTCCAAGAGACCTCGAAAGCGCTCCTGTTACTCGCGGCCGGCGACGGGTGCCGGGCTTCAGGGGAGGGTCCCCGGCCGACACGGGGCTTCCCCGGGGCGGGGCGGCGCGGCTGGGTCGCGGGGTCTCAGGCCTCTAGGACGTCCCACCCGGGGCCCTGAGGAAGCCCAGCCCTGTGCCCCGAGACCCCCTGTCCCCCCAGTCCTCTCCCAGCGTGCGCCCGGCAGGCACTGCCCGGCTGCCCCGCCTCGGCAGCACTGTCCGGCTGTCGGACGGCTCCGACCCCTGTCCTGCCTGTCCACCCCCCCCGTGTGGACAGCACTGGCCGCGCTGCCCCCGCTCTGCTGTCCTGCCGTGGCCCCCCCTCTCTGTGCGCAGCTACGCGACCCCGCAGCGTCTCCCGGCAAGATCGCCGCGCGGGACGGTGCAGTCGTCACTCTCGCCGTGGCAGGCGCACACCCAGCCCTCGGGACAGCCAGGCACCTTCCAAACGTTCTGTGCTTGCTGGTGTGGCCCTGCCTGGGGAACCAGCAGTCTCCCACTCCACAGACGAGGACACCGAGGCACAGAGCGGCTGAGGAGCCTGCCCACGTCACATAGTTGTGAGCGGCCTTTATTCTCTAGAAATGAATAAAGTTTAATAAACACCCTTTAAAATGCATATCTGAGCTTGCTAAAAAAAGCTTGCTTTGACCGAGGGTCAAAAAGAAGGGACATCACGAGGATGGAGCCTGAGTCCCCGCTCCTTAGGTGCAGGCGACACGTAGCGACTTCCTCCCAAGGAGTACGTTATGGACCAGGGAAAAGGAGCAGCGTTAGTTACCGTGACCTTACCGTGACAAACAGGACCCTCAGCCATCTGATCAAGGCCAACACCATCGGTCATGAATCTCGTCAATGACCTGTGCCCTTGATAGGCTGTGACGCAAATGGCATCTTACCTTTGCACTCTCCCCCCTCAAAGCCTATAACCCCAGTCTAATCCTGAGAAGAACATCAGACGCATCGCGGCAGAGGGACAGTCCATGGAATACCTGACCAGTCCACCTGGAAACTGTCAAGGTCGTCACAAACAAGCAAAACCCGAGAAGCCGTCACAGCCGAGGGGAGCGTGCCGAGGAGGGCAATGCAGTGTAGCGTGCTCTCCTGGGTGGGAGCCGAGCAGAAAGGCGGCGTTAGGTGAACGCTGAGGAGCTCTGGTAGAGTGTAGACTTTGGTTAACAATGATGTATTTTTTTTTAAGATTTATTATTTACTTATTTAACACTGCCCCCCCACCCCGACCCTGCAGCTTGCTTGCTGTCTGCTCTCTGTGTCCATTCGCTGGGTGTTCTGCGTCTGCTTGTCTCCCTTTGTTGCATCATCTTGCCGCACCAGTTCTCGCGGGCATGGGCCGTCAACTCTCGGCGGGCGCAGGGTGTCAGTTCTCTGCGGGCGCAGGCCAGCCTGCCTTCCCAAGGAGGCCCCAGGACACGAACCCAGGGCCTCCCACATGGTGGACGGGAGCCCAATCGATTGAGCCAGAGTCACTTCCCAACAATGATGTATTTTTATATAATACATTTTATTTTTAGAGAAGCTTTAGATTACAGAAAAGTTACATCAAAAGCATAGGAGAGGGAAGTGGATTTGGCTCAACTGACAGAGCATCCACCTACCATTTGGGAGGTCCAGGGTTCAAACCCAGGGCCTCCTGGCCCATGTGGTGAGCTGGTCCACACACAGTGCTGATGCGCGCAAGGAGTGCCATGCCACGCAGGGTGTCCCCTGCGTAGGGGAGCCCCATGCACAAGGAGTGCGGCCCGTAGGGAGAGCCACCCAGCGCAAAAGAAAGTGCAGCCTGCCCAGAATGGCACCGCACACACGGAGAGCTGATGCAGCAAGATGATGCAATGAAAAGAGACACAGATTCCTGGTGCCACTGACAAGAATGCAAGGGGGGAAGCAGACTTGGCCCAGTGGTTAGGGCATCCGCCTACCACATAGGAGGTCCATGGTTCAAACCCCGGGCCTCCTTGACCCGTGTGGAGCCGGCCCATGCACAGTGCTTATGCGTGCAAGGAGTGCCCTGCCACGCAGGGGTGTCCCCCATGTAGGGGAGGCCCATGCATAAGGAGTGCGCCCCGTAAGGAGAGCCGCCCAGTGCAAAAGAAAGTTCAGCCTGCCCGGGCACACACGGAGAGCTGACACAGTGGGATGACGCAACAAAAAGAAACACAGATTCCCATGCCGCTGACAACAACAGAAGCGGACAAGGAAGAACATACAGCAAATAGACACAGAGAACAGACAACAAGGGCCGGGGAAGGGGAGAGAAATAAATAAATAAATAAATAAATAAATAAATCTTGGGGAAAAAAAGAATGCAAGGGAACACAGAAGAACACACAGTGAACAGACACAGAGAGCAGACAATGGGGGAGAAGGGGAGAAAAATAAATGAAAAATAAATAAATAAATCTTTTTTTTTAAAAAAAGCATAGGGGATTCTCACACTTTCCCACCCCCTCCCCCTCCCACATTTTTCCCTATTAATAACATCTTACATTAGTGTGGAACATTCTTTACAATTGATGCGCCAATACTGAAGCATTGCTACTAGCCAATATCTATAATTTGCATTATGGTTTACACTTTGCACTGTATGACCTTATGGGATTTGAGAAAATATATCTGATGTTACAATGTCATGCAGAAAAATCCCAGTGCTCTGTGTTCTACTTCTTCTTCCTGCCCGCTCCCCTCAGAATCGCTGTTAACCACTGTCTTTATATAATAATAATGTATTGATATGGGTCATTAGTTGTAACAAATATATCATAATAGTATAAGATTACAATACCTCCCAGAGCAACCTACAGTTTCAATGCAATCTCTATCAAAATTCTAACAGCCTGATCCTCAAATTCATATGGAGTTTCAAGGCCAAAACAATCTTGAAAAAAAAGAAAGTTGGAAACTCACACAAATCCACCATAATTAAAACAGAGTAATTGTAACAAATATATCACATTATTAATATATAATGAAATAATATATGAAGAAAGCCTTCAACTTAGGAATAAAAAGACAACCAACTCAATTTAAAAATGGACAAAAGACTTAAATAGATATCACTCCAAAGAAGATATGCAAATGGCCAGAAAGCACCTGAAAAGTTGCTCAACATCGTTGGCCATCAGGGAAATGCAGATCAAAACCACAAGGAGATACTGCTCACACCCGTGAGGATGGCTGTTATTAAAGAACTGAAAACATGGGAAACAGACTTGGCCCAGTGGTGAGGGCGTCCGTCTACCACATGGGAGGTCCAAGGTTCAAACCCCGGGCCTCCTTGACCCGTGTGCAGCTGGCCCATGCGCAGTGCTGATGCGTGCAAGGAGTGCCCTGCCACACAGGGGTGTCCCCCATGTAGGGGAGCCCCACGTGCAAGGAGTGCGCCCCGTAAGGAGAGCCACCCAGCACGAAAGAAAGTGCAGCCTGCCCAGGAATGGTGCCGCACACACAGAGAGCTGACACAGCAAGATGGCGCAACAAAAAGAGACAGATTCCCATGTAGCTGAGCGAGAGGGTTTCATCCTTGCTCAGGCCCAAGAGTCGGGGGGGCTTGCTCCTGCCGATCAGCCGGCGGGGGGTGCCCCAAGAGGGAGCACCGGTTCTCCAGGCGTGGGGGACGCGCGGTTGGGGAAAAACCACGGAGACCGCTTGAGCGCAAAAACAGGTCTGCTTTATTGCGGAAGTACACTTAGCTATATAGGGTTGGGTAGAGGGAGGGGCGTGATGAAGGGAGGGTTGGCTAAGGGGCGGCTGTGGACAGGCTGAAGCTGATGGATAGACCTGAGGTAAGCAGTTACTGGGGAAGAGGGCAGATTGTGGGTTGGCAATATGGGCGGGACTGGCGGGAAGGGCGGCGGGGGCTGAAAGGGGAGGAGGGGTGGAGAGAGGCGGTAACATTCCCATGCCGCTGACAACAACAGAAGTGGACAAAGAAGACGCAGCAAATAGACACAGAGAACAGACAACTGGGGGGGGGAGGGGAGAGAAATAAATAAATATTTTAAAAAATAAAAATAAAAAAAAAAAGAACTGAAAGCAGTGTTGGCGAGGATGTGGAGCAGTAGGAGCCCGTGGACATTGCTGATGGGAACACAGCGGTGCCGCTGCGGAAAACACTGTGGCAGTTCTTCAGAAAGTTAAACAGAGAATTAGCACATGGCTTGGCAATTTCACTCTTACATATATGTCCAAAAGAACTGAAAGCATTTGTACAATGATGTTCATTGCAGCATTATTCACAATAGCCAAAAGGAGGAAGCAACCCAAGCGTCATTAATAGATGAATGAATAAACAAAATGTGGTCACTCCGTACAAGGGAACAGTATCCAGCCCTAAAAAGAGAAGTGCTGATACATACTACTACACAGACGAACCTCGAGGGCTTCATGTCGAGTGACATAAGCCAAACACAAAAGGACACATACGTTATGATTTCTCTTAAATGAAATAATTAGAATAAGAAAATTCAGAGACAGAAAGCAGAATAGTGGTTACCAGAGGTGGGTGCATGGGGAGTTATTACCAAATGAGTATGAGTTTCGATTTGGGATGATGAGAATAGTCTGGAAATAGACAGTGGTCAAAATTAACACAGTATTGTCAATGCACTTAACATTGCAGAATTGTCCACTTAAAATGGCTAAAATGATTTTTATGTTGTACGTATTTTGCACAATTAAAAATAAAATTCAGGGAAGTGGACTTAGCCCAATGGATAGGGCATCTGCCTACCACAAGGGAGGTCCACGGTTCAAACCCCGGGCCTCCTTGACCCATGTGGAGCTGGCCCATGCACAGTGCTGATGCGCACAAGGAGTGCCATGCCACACAGGGGTGTCCCCCACGTAGGGGAGCCCACAGGCAAGGAGTGTGCCCCGTAAGGAGAGCCACCCAGTGCAAAAAAAGTGCAGCCTGCCCAAGAATGGCACTGCACACACGAAGAGCTGACACAGCAAGATGATGCAACCAAAAGAGACACAGATTCCTGGTGCCGCTGATAAGGATAGAAGTGGTCACAGAAGAACACACAATGAATGGACACAGAGAGCAGACAACTTGGGGGGGGCGGGGGGAAAGGGAGAGAAATAAATAAAAAATAAATCTTTTAAAAAAATAAAATTCATTTTTAAAAAAGAAGAAAAAGTCAAGTAACTCAAATTATAAAATAAATATCCATGAGTCCATGTTGATAAAAATAAATGATTGAATACCTGAATTAAGAGAGGAGAAGAGACCAATCACCCATGCATAAGAATTCCAAAAAATTGATGTTGATACTCCGTCCTAAAGGAGGGGGACCCTAACTCCCCACTCCTTAAGTTTGGGCTGCACATAGTGACCTCCTTCCAAAGAGTAAGAAAGGGAGAAAAATAGAGAAACTTTGCAGTGACTTCACAGGCACAAGCATCACCTCAGCCAGGTGATCAAGGTCAACGCGACAGCTATAAGTCAGGTTGACAGTACATACCTGTGGTGGTTTGGAGCTCTATACCACAGAAAAACACGTCCTCAAACGTCATCCGCTCCCAGGGCGTGAGCCCACCGTAAGCGGGACCTTTGATGAGGTGACTTCAGCTAAGGCGTGGCCCAATGGCATACGGTGGGTCTTACTGGTATTACTGAAGGTCCTTTAGAGAGGGTTCCAGAGAGAGACAGAAAACCAGAAGCAGCCAGATGCTGAGTCAGGGGAACCCGGAGAAGAGAGAAGCTGAGAGAGACCGCCATGTGCGCGGCCATGCGACAGGAAAGCCAAGAACCGGGGACCACCAGCAACCAGCCCCAGAGTGTCCTCGTCTTCCGGGAGAAAGCACAGCAAGGCTGACACCTTGACTTTGGACTCCTCGCCTCAAAACCATGAGCCAATGAATGCCCATTGTTTAAGCCAAGCCATGGTGTGGTATTTGCCTTAGCAATGAAGAAACTAAAACAGCACCCTTGGTCTCCTACAATGAAAATGTCGCCTTACCTCTGTGATCTTCCTTCCAAAAAACTTAGAACCCCAGTCTGGTCATGAGGAAAACATCAAACAAATCCAATAGAGGGACAGTCTATGAAATATCTGACCAGACACCTCAAAATTATCAAGGTCATCACAAACAAGGAAAGCCCTAGAGACTGTCCCAGCCAAGAGAAGCCTCAGGAGACGTGATAACTAAATGTGAAGTGGGAAGCGGATGTGGCTCAACCAACTGGGCTCCTGTCTACCATACAGGAGGTCCAGGGTCCGATGCCCAGGGCTTCCTGGTGAGGGCGAGCCGGCCCATGCAGGAATGCGGCCCCATGCAGGAGTGCCCCGGGCAGGAAAGTTGCCCTGTGTAGGTGTGCTGGCCAACATGGAGAGCTGGCGCAGCGAGATGATGCAACATGAGACACAGAGGAGAGACAATAAGAAGATGTAGCAGAACAGGGAGCTGAGGGGATACAAGAGAGTAATCACCTCTCTCCCTCTCCGGAAGGTCCCAGGATCGGTTCCCAGAGCTGCCTAATGAGAATACAAGCAGACACAGAAGAACACACAGCGAGTGGACACAGAGAACAGACAATGGGAGGAATGGGAAAGGAGGGGGGGGGATAAATAAAATAAGTCTTAAAAAAAATAAAAATAAATGTAATGTGATAGCCTAGATGGGATCCTGGAACAGGAAGAGGATATTAAGTAAAAACAAACTCTGAATAGAATATGGACTTTAATTCATAGTAATGTACTGATATGGGCTCATTAATTGTAACAAATGAACCATACTATTGTAAGATGTTCATCTATAATAGGGGAATGTTTGGGAGGGTAGGGAAGAATATAGTAACTCACTGTAACGTCTGCTCAGTTTTTCTGTAAATCTAAATCTGTTATAGTCTAGTAATAAATGTTTTCAATCAAATAGCATAGGGTTTATAATTGAAAACAATCGCTGCTTATCCCACTCCCCAGAAACACCCTACCCTCAAACCATATTCACAATTTTTGCTTTATCTATCACCTGTATTATTACTTGCTTACTATATATCCTTTAATTGATTTGCTTTTTAAAATCAAGTTATTTTAAAAGAAAGCTTTTATAACACTGTATTTTTTAAATCTTACACTAAGGCTCATATAAGCAAATATTCATGTACATTGGTATACCACCTAAAACTCTCCCACCCTGATCAATTTTAAGCTACCAAGTGATGTCACTGAAGCAGGAGTGGGAAAAATGGACACATCCGACTCTTCCAAGCCAATGTGACCTTCCTCCTGCTCATTACTGCCTGGAAGCCAAGTCAAGAAAGAGTTACAAGAAGGACTTACAAGAATGGAAGAATAGTAAACCATATTAAATGCTGCTGACATGTCACATTAGATCAGGACTTCTGAGGTAATATAGGTAACATTTTACCACACAAAAATGTTAAAACTCATTCATGCAAGATGCAAAAAATAGTTTGACTTCATATATTTGATGCTACTTCAAGCTATCAAGTTTGGCTTTGTAAAGTCAAGATCTCTCAAAACAACTTAAAAACCAGAGAGAGAAGGAGAACCAACAGTTTAGTTCATTCATTTTCAACCTTTCCTCTTTTTAAATATATGCATGAAGGCTACAATTTTCCCTCTAAGAATAGCTTTAGCTGCATCCCACAAGCTTTTATATGTAGTATTTTCATTGCCATTTGTTCAAAATATTTTTAAAATTACTTTCGCGATTTCTTCTTTGGCTTTTAATGTTTTAAAAAAATTTTTTTAATTAGAGAAGTTGTAGGTTTAAGAATAATCATGCAGAAAATACAAAGTTCCCTTTTTTGTTTTTTGGGGGGTTTTTTTTGTTTGTTTTTTCTTTTAAAGAGTATTGCTTAATTTCCAAATGCATGGAAATTTTCTAGTTATATTTTTAATAATTATTTCTAATTTAATTTATTGTGGTCAGTGAACATACTCTGTATGGTTTCATTCTTTGAACCTTGATGAGGCTTACTTCTCAGTGTAATCCCATGCACAATGTGTGCTTGCCTGTTGTATCTTCTGATTTTCATTCATGTTGTCTTGTTGCCTGAGCCTAGTTACTTCTCACGTGCTGATTATTAAAATTTAGCATTGTTAGCTAAAATCATCTGAGGCCTAGAATGCTGTTATATTCCTCCAAAAATGTATTATAACTGTGCCTTCCAGTTTCCTAGGGCACTAGCAATCCAAGAGCATCTAAATCCAGTTTCAGGGTTTTAGATTAATTGAAACTAAGCTGCAGTCCCTGCCTGGGTTGGTCTAGGTCTATTTCTAGTTTACCCTTACTCACAGAGTGTGGTCGTCAGAACCCCAACCTAAAGCACAAAGAGTGCACCACTCCCCTTCAGTTTTTATCTCCCTAGTCCCAAAAGCTGTCAAAAGTGCTGCTCAGCGGGTCAGGGAAAGGTGGTGGAGCAGGGGGCTCAAGACCCAGTCCCTGCATCAGAACGACCATTGAATAGGCAGCAACTGCCTCAATCAACCATTTTAAAATTCTGGTAGCCAGTAGAATACAATACATCATCCAGGAAAGGGCAGAAAGAAGAGGCTGATAAATTCCAGTAAATACCAGTAAACTACTCTTTCTTCATGACGAATACTGGTTCCCAATCTCAGTGGCAGGCAGCAGTGGAGTCCGGCCCCCAGAGTAGCTTGCTGGTATCAGGAAGAGATAGAAAAACCCACTGCCCCTAGATCCAGGGTGGGCACGGGCCAGTTGCTCATCCCTGCTTTTAATTAGCTACCAAGAGCAGCCTTTGCTCCAGCCTGCCCCAAACAAAGGACAATTAAAGACAGTATGCTTCCTCAGAGCTGCAAGGACAGGTGAAGAGCTGCACTGGCTGGGCAGGTGCCAAGTCAAGGAAGCACGGCTTTGGGACGTGTGGAAGAAGCGCTTGGGGGCCTCCCCAGCCCCGCCAGCTCAGCGGTTAGGAGGCAGCCTGTGTTCCTTCTATGGGTCCTTGGCCTTGATCTGGCTGGGAAAGACTTACTTGGGAAACTTTCTCTGACATGCCCACCCTCCCAGAATGTGTCCCTGGGCAAAAGCAGCTTAAGACAATGAAAGAAACAATTGAGGCAATGGCCTGGGACAAGGGCTTACTTGCCTTAAGTCCTCCAGTGGAAGACTCAGGGGAAGGAGGTCTGTTTCCTGGGAAGCAGAGGGGGCATTCAAGCTCCTGTAAACGGGGAACCCCCAAGGCCAGTGGAAGCCAAGCCCAGGACAAGGCACGGGCCCTGAAGGTACAGGGAGGACCCTGTGCTTTGCATCTGCCTTGGGCTGACCTTCTTGACAGGAGGGCTGAACCCTGATGGAGAGCACCAGCCAATGCAAAACGAATTTGCAAAAATGATGAATGGGTTTTTTTTGCTTAGGTTGGCTTGGTTTTGTTAACTCCTGACACTCAGGAAAATCAGTCTTAGCACCAGCTGAATACAAATTCAGGGAATAAATCCTAGAGTTAGCAATTTAAAATATTAAAAGGTACATGTGCAACAAAAGATTACAAGACAAACTAAGAAACAGGAAATGATAGCCAAGCCAAAGGAAGAGGATAAAAATCCAGAAAACTTAAATGAAGAAAACAAGACTGTGGACATACCTGACAAACATTTTTTTTTTAAATGATCTTCAAGGCTCAAGGAGATGAAGGAAAATACAGAGAAAGAACTAAAGGATATCAGGAAAACAATGAATGAACAGTATAAAAATCTCAATAAGGAGAAAGAAACTTTAAGAAGGAATTGAACAGGACTACTAGAGTTGAAAACCACAATAACTGATACGAAAAATTCCTGGTAGGGTTTCAATATCAGATTGGAGCTGGAAGAAAAAAGAATCAGTGAACTGGAAGATAAGACCATTGAAAAGAGTCAGGCTGAGCAACAGAAAGAGCCATCAAGAGTATATATGCAGTATGGGTGTCCCAGAAGGAAAAGAGAAAGAGAAAGGGGCAGAAGGAATATCCAAAGAAATAAGGACAGAAAACGTCCCAAATTTAGCAAAAGACATGGATATGCACATCCAAGAAGCTCAGAGAACACCTAACAGGATAAACCTGGAGGAAAAAAAACACTCTGCCACAGTCTGATCAAATGATTGAATGCAAAGGACAAGGGGAGGGTTCTGACAGCTGCAAGAGAAAAGCAATCTGCCAAATACAAGGGAGTCCCAATTAGATTAAGTGCCAATTTCTCATCAGAAACTAATGAAGCAAGAAAGCTGTGGGTTGAGATACTTACAATGCTGAAAGAAAACAATTGCCAACCAAGAATTTCATATCTGGCAAGATGGCAGCTGAGTAAGATGTTCCAAGAGTCAGCTCAACCTACAGAGCAGTTAGTAATCTAAACAGGGAAACGGACTTTGGCCCAGTGGTTAGGGCATCCGTCTACCACATGGGAGGTCCGCGGTTCAAGCCCCGGGCCTCCTTGACCCGTGTGGAGCTGGCCCATGCGCAGTGCTGATGCGCGCAAGGAGTGCCGTGCCACACAGGGGTGTCCCCCGCATAGGGGAGCCCCACGCGCAAGGAATGCACCCATAAGGAGAGCCACCCAGCGCCAAGGAGGGAGCAGCCTGCCGAGGAATGGCGCCGCCCACACTTCCCGTGCCGCTGACGACAACAGAAGCGGACAAAGAAACAAGACGCAGCAAAAAGACACAGAAAACAGACAACCAGGGTAGGGGAGGGGAATTAAATAAATAAAAATAAATCTTAAAAAAAAAAAAAGTAATCTAAACAGAGCTATCTAAAGCACCTGTTTGGGGAGACCAGGAGACTAGAAGTGTATCCTGCAACATCCGTGAAAGAATGGAAGGAGGAGACTGCCCATCTGCAGAGAAGATTCATGAGTAGAGCACTCCACACCATGGAGGCTGGTGCCTACCCTCCATTGGTGGCTCAAGCCACCTCAGGAGCTTTTCCATGGCTGGAGTTGGAAGCTCCATTTCCCAAAAATAGGGGAGGAAGAGATAGTTGGGTGCCTACTTCAGCTACTGATTAGTAAATTCAACTGTCTAAAGTATAATCCTAAGAACAGCTGAAGTTTGAACCTGCCCAAGTTGGAAAGAGATCACTAGCTGCCATTTTATCTCTACCCTCAGCATGAGGAGAAGCAGGGCTGATTAAAAATCACAGTAATGGTATGGACGAGCTTCTTTCCACCCAGATCAGATTGCAGCCCTAGCCTGGGCTCCAGCTCCACTTCCAGCAGGGAAGAAGCTGGGACACCTGCACCAGCCTGTATGGGTAACTGCAGGTGCTTTCAGCTGGCACAGACTGAATAGTCAGACCCCTGTAGCTCCATCCCCAACCTCAAGTAGGAAAGGAGGGGAGCTGTGTTTCCTCAGCCTCTCTGGGCAACAGCAGGAACTTTTGACTTGCACAGACTGAACTGTTGAGCACCTGTGATTCCATCCCCACCCCCTAAAGGGCAGAAGGGACAGTATGCCCCCAGCCTCTCAGGGCAACTTGAAGATGCATTCAGCCCACATGGATTAGATTTTTGGGCACTCCAGAGGGTCCACCCCACTCCTGGAAGGGGAGGAGAGGGGCTGGTGCTACATCAGTTTACCTGGGCAACTGAAGTCATTGTGGATGAACATGGAATAATTACTGCCCACACCTGCAGTTCCATCCCCACCTCAAGCAAGAGAGGAAAGGACAGAAGCTTCATCAGTTTCTCCAGATAACTTGGATTATTACACACAGCTGTGGCTCTGTCTCTACCCCTGACAGAGGAGAAAGGTGGGAGAAGCTTCATCAACTCCTGGAGCAATGCAGTCAGCAACTACATCCTCAGGTCTTCCTACACAATCAGCAAGTGATAAAGGGTAAGAAAGCCCTAAACTAAAGAAAGAAACTGCACACAAAATAAATACATCTAGTAAGCCAGGTCCCAAAACACTAACAAAAAATTACAATACATACCAAGAAGCAGGAAGATATGGCCCAGTGAATGGAACAAGATGAACCTCCAGGTGACATAAAGAGGTTGAGACAATCAATCATAGATGTTCAAACAAATCTGCTTAATAAATTTAATGAGATGGCTAAAGAGATTGATATTAAGAAGATACTAGATGAGCGCAAAGAAGATTTTGAAAGCATACATAGAAAAATAGCAGATCTTATGGGAATGAAAGGCACAATAAATGAAATTAAAAATATGCTAGAAATTCCACTGCTGGGTATATACCCAGCAGAACTGAAAACAAGGACACAAACCGATATATACACACCAACGTTCATAGCAGCATTGTTCACTATCGCCAAAAGTTGGAATCAACCCAAATGCCCATCAACAGATGAATGGATAAATAAAATGTGGTATACACATACAATGGAATACTACTCGGCTTTAAGAACAAATACACTACAAACACACGTGATAACATGGATGAATCTTGAAAACCTTATGTTGAGTGAACAACCCAGGCATTGAAGGACAAATACTACATGACCTCAATGATATGAAATAAGTAAACCAAGCTGCCTCAGAGAGCTAGAGACTGGATGATAGGCTTATAGGAAATCGGGGGGTAGAGGAAGGATATAAGCTGACATCTACATGGGTGAAATCTATGATAAGCTGGAGGTAAGTATTTGTACAAGGAAGGGATAAAATGGGGGAATAGGGTTACCTTTGGGTGGGACTTTGTGGGCTTGAGGGGGGCTAGGGATGGGAGGATGGGTAATATTGCCCAAGAAATTGGGGGGAGGGTGGGGCAACATACAAACATAGGAGATTGTCAGGTATTTCAATGAGAGTATAATGCTGAGAAAACCTTTTCAAAAATATAATAAGGTAAGTTACCTGTTTAAGATACTTAAAGGGGATAATCTGATGCAGGACAGACTCCTAGGGAATATCTGAATGCTCATTTTGCCAGAGTGGGTTATATCATTGGGTAGAGACCCATTTAATGAGAGTGAAAGTATACCCACATCCTGGGGAGGACAGATGTTCTCAAATAGAGGGAATTGTATCTCTCAAGAGAAATGGTGGCTCCCAGGGCATTAGGGCAGTTGAGCATGTCAAGCCCTCAACACTGTTGCAAGTATCTCTGAACATGACTCTTCAAGAAATGAAGATTGACTGTCACTGTGGGCCCTAAGGGGAGGGGGAAATAGGTATTGAATAGATGGAACCAATGTAACTGTGTGGGCAATAGAAGTGTTTCATAAGAGTATGCAAGGATGGATATAAGACATGTAAAATTACACCAAAAATATATAGGGGCTGATAGGCTAAAATGTAAATCATAATGTAAAACATAAGATAACTAAAAATTTAGAAAATTGTATAGTCTAAAATATAAACTGCAATGTAAACACAAATGTTACCTTGTTTGAAAGCTATTGTCTCAATATCTGTACATCAGTTTCAGTAAATATGGTATGAACATGTTAAAAGATTATTGCTGTGGAATGGAAAAGGTTTTATGTTGGATATGTGGGAGTACTGTATATTGTGTATATGAATTACTGTGATCTAAAACTCTTGTGAAGATAATTTTAATAATTAGTAAAAAGAAAAGAAAAAGATAGGATGTAGAATTTTTCCATTTTAATATTTATTCTATACCTAACCTTTAAACTCATCGCTATATTCCATTTTACTATTAAGGGAACCTGGCAATATATTGGGATTCATTTTTCAGGAAGTTCTGGATCACAGAGAGGTTCAACAATGGCAGCAGAGGAATACTGGTGTGGGATGTTATTGACAGGGGACACATGGTTGGCAGGGAGCTCTACAAGGCATATATCCAGGGTACCTAAAAGTGTTTGGATACTTTCATAGTGGAAACAATTAAAAACAACAACTGAGAGAGTGCTGAGTTCCTAGCCAGGGGAGCTTTATCACAGTCCCTAAAGGAACAGCAACAATCCCCCAAGTGCAATGGCAAAAAAGAATGAAGGTCCAACAATGAGCCCCTGATACTAATGACTATGCTTGTGAGCCTGTGCACCTGAAATTAGAACAAGGCCTAGAGCAGCAGTGTGCCTAAGAGTTACCTCCTGAGAGCCTCCATGTTGCTCAAATGTGGCCAGTCTCAAAGCCAAACTCAGCATGTAAATTCGTTGCCTTCCCCCCAGCATGGGACATGACTCCCAGGGATGACCCTCCCTGGTGCTGAGGGACTACTACCAAGTACCAGCTGATGATGTAACTAGAAAATGACCTTGAATAAAAGGGTCAACTCGGACCAGCAGAATATCTCGGTCTACATATAATAACAGGAGTTAAAAATGCATTTTGACCTAAATCAAGGGGGAAATGGAAAGGACAAATGAGTTTATATGGATATGGGTCTCTAAAAAAGAGCCAGGGGATTATCAGGTTGCCCTTATGCACACCTGAGCAGAGTCCCAGAGACAGATAAAGTAGATACAACCCCAGGTATTGGTTCTTCTGAGGGCTACAGAGACCCACAGGTTTTATGGTCATGGCAGATGGAGTTCAGTGTCATGTCAGTTGGCCCTTCTTTAGAGTTGGTGTTTCTGTGTGATGGAGCTGGACTCAGATATGATCTCTTTTCACAAGCCTTTCCTGTTACTTTACCAGAATTGTAGTTGGTGCTGGGGTTTAATATATACCCAGGGGATCTGAATCTCTGGACTGACCATGATAGCCACGCCCTAAGCCTCAACAGACTTCAGCTCCTACACTCTGGTTTATTGGATTTACCCCACTCAGCTAACATGGAGTTGAAGAAGGTCAACCACCACACCATGGAGCCAAGAGTGCCTACAACTGAAAGCAGGAGGATTGCATCCAGCATCCATGTGGAATCTAAGCCCCCTCTTGACATAGATGTGGAGTGGACACAACCAATTCAAGGTCCACAGGATGGAGGAATAGAATATGGATTAGAGTGGACTTACTGATATTCTATGCATGAAGTATTGTGATTAGTAATAGAAGAAAATGTGGCATTGGTGTGGAGAAAGTGGCCATGGTGGCTGCTGGGTATGGGGAATGGGAGGAAGAGATGAGATGTGGAGGCATTTTTGGGACTTAGAGTTGTCCTGGGTGGTGCTGCAGGGACAGTTACCACACATTGTAGGTCTTCCCATGGCCCACTGGATGGAATGTGGGAGAGTGTGGGCTATGATGTGGATCATTGACCATGAGGTGCAGTGATGCTCAGAGATGTATTCACCAAATGCAATGAATGTCTCATGATGATGGAGGAGAATGTTGCTATGGGGGGAGTAGTGGGGTGAGGGGGGTGGGGGGTATATGGGGACCTCATATTTTTTTAATGTAATATTTAAAAAATAAATAAAGACAAGAAAAGAAACAACAAAAAACAAAAAATTATGCTAGAGGCATATAACAGCAGATTTGAAGAGGCAGAAGAAAAGATCAGCGAACTTGAAGACATGGCCTCTGAAAGTGAACACACAAAAGAACAGATGAAGAAAAGAATGGGAAAAAATTGAACAGAGTCTCAGGGAACTAAATGACAGCAAGAGACATGAAGACATATGTGTCATGGGTGTCACAGAAGGAGAAGAGAAGGGGAAAGGTCAGAAGGAATATTTGAAGAAATCATGGTAGAAAATTTCCCAGCCCTACTGAAGGATGTCGATATCTGTGCCCAAGAAGCACAACATACTCCCATCTGAATAAATCTGAATAGACCAACTCTGAGACACATACTAATTAGAATGTCAAATACCAAAGATAAAGAGGGTCTGAGAGCATCAACAGAAAAGTGATCCACAACACACAAGGGATACCCAATAAGATTAAGTGCCAATTTCTCATCAGAAACCATGGAGGCAAGAAGGCAGTGGTATGATATATTTAAGATACTGCAAGAAAAAAACTGCCAGCCAAGAATCTTATATCCAGCTAGACTGTCTTTCAAAAGCAATGGTGAGTTTAGAATATTCACAATAAACAGAAACTGAGAGAGTTTGTAAACAAGAGACCAGCTTATCAGGAAATATTAAAGGGAATGTTACAGTCTGAAAAGGAAAAACAGGAGAGAGAGGCTTGAAAGAGAGTCTAGAAAAGAAGATTATATCAGTAAGAATAACTAAAAATATAAAAAGAGTGGTGGAAATAAAATATGACAGATAAAACCCAAAGGTCAAAAAATGGGTGAAATAAGAACTTCCTTTACAGTAGTAACACTGAACGCTAATGGTTTTAAACTCCACAGTCAAAAGGCTGGTAAAATGGGTAAGAAAATATGAGCCCTCTATATGCTGTCTATAAGAGACTCATCTTAGACACAAAGATACCAATAGAGTGAAAGTGAAAGGCTGGAAAAAGATATTCCATTCATGCAGTAACCAAAAAGAAGCTGGAGTAGTTATACTTCTATCAAATGAAATAGACTCTAAAAGCAAAATAGCTATTAGAGACAAGGAAGAACATTATATATTAAGAAAAGAGGCAAATCACCAGGACAAAATAACAATCATAAAAATATATGTACCTAACCAGGATACCCCAAGATACAGGAGATGTACACTGGCAGAACTTAAAGGAGAAATAGATATCTCTACAACAATAATTGGAGACTTCAATACACCATTCTCAGCATTGGATAGAACATCAGTACAGAGAGTCAGTAAAGAAACAGAGAGCTTGAATAATATGATAAATGGACCAAATCTAATAGACATATCTAGAACATTGTGCCCCAAAACATCAGGATATACATTTTTCTCAAGTACTCACAGATCTTTCTCCAGGATGGACCTTAAGTTGGGTCACAAAGCAAACTTCAGTAAAGTCAACAAGATTGAAATTATACAAAGCACTTTCTCTGATCATAATGGAATAAAGTTGGAAATCAACAAGGGCAGGAAAAGGGATCATTCACAAATATATGGAGATCAAACAACACACTCTTAAATAATCAGTGGGTCAAAGAAGAAATTGCAAGAGAAATCAATAAATATCTCAAGACAAATGAAAATAAGAACACAAAATATCATAACGTATGGGATGTGGTAAAGACCATGCTGAGAGGGAAATTTATAACCTTTGATGCTTAGATTAAAAAAGAAGAAAAAGGTAAAATCAATTACTTAACTACACAGAAGAACTAGAAAAAGAACAGCAAACTAGTCCTGAAACAAGTAGAAGGAATGAAATAACAAAGATCAGAGCAGAAATGATGAAATTGAGAAGAAAAAAATAAACAAATAAACAATAGAGAGAACTAACAAAACCAAAGGTTAGTTCTTCGAGGAGATTAACAAAATTGACAAACACTTAGCTAGACTGACAAAGAGAAAGAGAGAGACAGTGGAAATAAATAAAATAAAAAGTGAAAATGGAGACATTAATACTGATCCCACAGAAAAAATAGAGATCATAAGAGAATAATATGAACAACTGTACACCAACAAACTAGACAATGTAGATGAAATGGGAAAATTCCTAGGAACATAGAAATACCTTACACTGACCTTAGAAGAAATGGAAGACCTTAACAGACCAATCTCTGTAAAGAGATTTAAAGAGTCATCAAACAACTCCCCCAAATGAAAAGCCCAGGGCCAGATGGTTTCACAGATGAGTTCTATGAAACATTCACACACAAAAAATTAATACCAATCTTACTCAAGCTCTTCCAAAAAAACTGAACAAGAAAGAAGACTACCAAATTCATTCTATGAAGCCAAAATCACCTTAATACCAAAGTAAAGATATTATGAAAAAAGAAAATTACAGACCCATTTCCCTAATGAACACTGATGCAAAAATCCTCAATAAAATACTTGCTAATTGAATCCAACAACACATTAAAAGAATTATTGATCATGATTTAGTGGGTTTTATATAGGCATGCAAGGGTGGTTCAACTCAAGAAAATCAATTGGCATAATATACCACATTAATAAACCAAAGAAGAAAAATCACATGATCTTATCGATTAATGCAGAAAAAGCATTTGACAAAATACAGTATCCTTTCTTGATAAAAATAGTATAAAAGACAAGAATTGAAGAAACTTTCTCAACATGATAAAGTCCATATACAAACAACCCACAGCTAACATTGTACTAAATGGTGAAAAGCTGAAAACTTTCCCATAGAGATCAGAGACAAGACTAGGACGCCCACTGTCCCTACTGTTGTTCAATATAGTGCTAGAAGTTCTAGCTAGAGCAATCAGGCAAGAAAAAGAAGTAAAAGTCATCCAAATTGGAAAGGAAGAAGTAAAACTTTCACTTATTCATGAATGATACGATCCTATACCTAGAAATTCCCCAAAAAATCTACAACAAAGCTACTAGAGCTAATAAACAATTTCAGTAGAGTGTCAGGATATCACTATGCAAAGATCAATATGCAAAAATCAGAAGTTTTCTATACACTAGTAATGCACAGTCTGAGGAGGAAGTCAGGGGGAAAATTCCACTTCCAATAGTGACTAAAAGAATCAAACACTTAGGAATAAATTTAACCAAGGATATAAATCAATTGTGTTCAGAAAACTATAATGCATTGCTTAAAGAAATGTTTAAAAGACCCAGATAATTAGAAGTACATTCCATGCTCATGGATTGGAAGACTAAATATCATTAAGATGTCAATTCTACCCAAATTAACATACAGATTCGATGCAATCCCCATAAAAATTCCACCAGCATTTTTAAAACAAATGGAAAACACAATCATCAAATTTATTTGGAAGGATAAAGAGCCCCAAATAGCCATAAACATCTTAAAAAAGAAAAGCGAAGTTGGAGAACTTCCACTTCTGAATTTTAAATCATATCACCTAGCTACAATGGTAAAAACAGCTTGCTACTGCCATAAAGGTAGACACGTAGACCAATGGAAATAAACTGATGGTTCAGAAACAGACCCTCATGACTATGTTCAAGTGAGTTTTGAAAAGCCTATCAAACCTACCCAGCTGGGTAAGAACAGTCTATGCAACAAATGATGCTGGGAGAACTGGATATCCACATCCAAAAGAAAGAAAGAAGACCCCTGTCTCACACCTTATATAAAAATTAACTCAGAATCGATCAAAGACCTACATATAAAAGCTAGAACCATAAAATTCCTAGAAGAAAGTGTAGGAAAACATCTTCAAGACCTGGTGGTAGGTGGTGGATTCTTAAACCTTCCACAGAAAGCACGAGCAATGAAAGAAAACATGGATAAATGCAACCTTCTCAAACTTAAACACTTTTTGTGATTCAAAGGACTTCGTCAAGAAGGTAAAAAGTCAGCTCACTCGATGGGAGAAAATGGTTGGGGGCCATATATCCAATCAGGGTTTGATTTCCCTTCTATATAAAGAGATCATACAACTCAACAATAAAAGAGCAAGCAATCCAATTTAAAAATGAGCAAAAGACTTATATAGACATTTCTCCAAAGAAGAAATACAAATGGCCAAAAAACACATGAAAAAATGTTCAATATCCCTAGTTATCAGGGAAACGCAAATCAGAAAAGCAATGAGACATCATCTCACACCTTATAGAACAACCATTATTAAAAAAAAAAACAGAAAACAAAAAGTGCTGGAGAAGATGTGGAGAAATAGGAGCATGCCTTCACTGTTGGTGGGATTGTAAAATGGGGCAACCTCTGTGGAAAACAGTTTGGCAATTCCTCAGGAAGCTAAATATAGAAATGCCATATGATCCAGCAACTCCTCTAGGAATATATCCAGAAGAACTGAAAACTGATGTGAACAGACATCTGCACACCAATATTCATAGCAACATAGCAGCACAATTGCCAAAAGATGGAAACAACCCAAGTGTCCATACCACTGAATTGGATAAACAAAATGTGGCATATACATGCAATGGAATACTATGCTGCAGTAGGAAGAAATGAAATTGGGACACATATGCTAACATGAATGAATCTTGAAGACATTATGCTAAGTGAAGCAAGCCTGACTCGAAAGGACAAATATTGTATGGTCTCACTAATATGAACTAAATATGAAGAATAAGCACGGAGTTAAAACCTAGAGGATAGGTTACAAGGAGATAAGAGGAGGGCTGTGAAGGACTACTGATGCTTGATATATATAGAAGTTTTAATTAACTTGACTGTAAATGTGTGGACATGGATAGAGTTGATGGTAACGTATTATAGTGAGTAGCAGCTGGTTTATAAATGGGATTGTGGCTGAAAAGAGTAGTCAGAGATTTAAATGTCAATCAAAAGAAGGCTAGAGAATAATCTAATAACTGAATAACACAGTGAACGCAGAGGGGGATGAGAATAGTGGTTAATAGTACAAATGCAAGAATGTCCTGTGAACTACAACAGATGTACGTTACTATTGCAGGGTGGTGGAAATACGGAGAAGCATGGGGAAAATAACATCAATGTAACCTATGGACTATAGTTAACAGCTATAATGTAATATTCTTGCATCTATGCTAAAGATGTACCATGTTAATAATAGGGGGGTATGGAAAAAATATGCCAAATGTATGCTATGGGTGTTAGTTAGTGCTAATAGTCTGATGATATTATCTCAAAATCTGTAACAAATGTTCCGTAACAGTGCAGTATATTGTTGGAGGAGGGTTGTTGTATGGGAATTCTACACATGTGCATGATTGTTTTGTAAGTTCACAACTTCTGTAATTAAAAAATATATTTTAAAAAATGAGAGAGAGAGAGTGGGATCCAAGATGGTGGAGTAGGGAACATCAGGCTGTACTCCTTTTCCAGAAACTGTAGGAAGGTGCGTGGAGAGAGGCAGGCCAAGGGGTGATTGATTGGCAGACACTGGCAGCCAGAGAAGAGAGCATCATTAGTAGCTGGTAGCCTGTGAGGGAGGCCTAGGTTTTTTCTCTCTTTTCTTTCTTTCTTTCCTTCTCCTCTTCATTTTTTTCTTCCCACCCTCTTGCTTTATCTTCACTTCTTTCTTCTCTTCCCATTTTTCTTTTCTTTTATTTATGTTCTGTTTCTTTTTTCTCCTTTTTATTTTTTATTTATTATTCTCTCTCTCTCTCTCTCTCTCTCTCTCTCTCTCTCTCTCTCTCTCTCTCTCTCTCTCTCTCTCTCTCTCTCCCCCTCCCCCCTCCCTCCCTCCTTCCCTTCCTCCCTCTCTCCCTCTCTCTCTCTCTCTCCCTCTCCCTCTCTCTCTCCCTCTCCCTCTCTCTCTCCCTCTCTCTCCCTCTCCCTCCCTCTCCCTCTCTCTCCCTCTCCCTCCCTCTCCCTCTCTCTCCTTCCTTACATCTTTTTTTCCCCATTTTTGTTGACCTATTATTTTTTCAGTTGAACATGGGCAACTATACTGATATAAAATAAGTGGAACCAAGTGTCAAAGAGGACTCTTAAACAGAGCCAAACAAAAATAAAAAGCTAGACAACAAAGAAAAGCTAACCAACAGGATAAATACATCAAGATAAAGAGGTGCCTAGACACCAGCAAAAAATTACAACGTATACTAAAAAAAACAGGAAGTCATAGACCAGTTTAATGAACAAACTAAAAACCAGGAGGAGACATAAAATATGGAAGGACTACTCATGAATTTCCAAATAAATACCCTTAATTAATTCAATGAGTTGACGGGGAGATAAAAGATAACTGAAAGAATACTGCACTCCCATCCTTGGAAGCCCTCCTACATTCACTAATAGAGCATCAAGAATCCCTTGAGTACATGGGCAGTGTCTAATGCAGGACAGACTGTTACACCAGGCCCTTGATATTGATGGTTGTACTTATGAAACTTTTCTGGTGAAATTGAAACTTAGCCTAGTATTATATATTAACTAAGAGTTACCTCCTGAGGGCCTCCTTGTTGCTCTAATGTGGACTCTCTCTAAGTAAAACACAGCATATAAGCAACTACCTTCCCCCTGACATGGGACATGACTCCTAGGGGTGAGCCTCCCTGGCACCAAGGGAAAATTGCCAAGCACTGACTAGCAATGAATCTGGAAAAATACCTTGATGAAAAGAGGGAAATATTAAATACAAATGAGTTTTTATGGCTAAGAGATTTCAAAGTGAGTTGGGAGTTTACTCCAAAGGCTACACTTACGTATGTCTCATCAGGATCTCATTGACTGCCAGAGTAAACAGTGCCTCAAACAGCAGGGCTCCTGAGGGCTCCTAGAGACATCTAGATACTATAGGCAGGGCAGGCAATCTCAGGAATTTGGCACCCTGTCAATAGGCCTTACTTTGGAATATATGCTCCCCAATGTAACAGAGTTAGACTCATTTATAATTTCCCTACACATGGCTCTTCTGGTCCTTTTATTTGAACCTATAATTACCACTATACTTATTAAATATATATGTTCCGGAGACTTAACTCTTCAGTCTCTACATCTGCTGGTTGAGTCCTGAATCTCAGCAGAGTTGCAACACGTAGTCTCCAGTTCATTGGACTCACCAAGTACAACTAACAAAAGGATGATGATGGATAACACCCATCCCAGGAAGTGGAGAATGTCTGCAACCATAAGCAATACAGTTCCATCCATCTGCCCAATGGGATCTAAGCCCCATCTCAATTGGAGGCAGGGTGGGCATCACCATCCCCAAATTCTCATAATGAGGAATGAACAAACATAAGGGGAGAAAGTAGCCATGGACTAAAGGAGACTTATTATTATTCTAGCAATGGAAGAACTTGTATTATTGATATAGAGGCAGTGGCCACCAGAGGTTCTGAGGAGGGTAGAGGGAAGAACAGGTGCAACATGGGGGCATTTTTGCAACTTTGGAATTGTCCTGCATGATTTTGCAACGATGGATAAAGGGCATTATACATTTTGTCAAAACCCATAAAAGTGTGCAAGGCAAAGTGTAAACTATAATGTAAACTATAGTCACTGGTTGATGACAATGCTTCATTATGTGTTCATCAATTTTAACAAATGTACCACACTAACGAAAGATGCTGTTAATGTGAGAAAGGATTGGAGGGGGAGATGGAGGGCTAAATGGGAATCCCTATATTTTTTATGTAACATTTATGTAATCTGGAGCTTCTTTAAAAATTTTTTTTTAATGAGAGAGAGGTTAAGACATTCCTAGATAGGAAGCGGACTTGGCCCAGTGGTTAGGGCGTCCATCTACCATATGGGAGGTCCGTGGTTCAAACCCCGGACCTCCTTGACCCATGTGAAGCTGGCCCACACGCAGTGCTGATGCACATAAGGAATGCCGTGCCACACAGGGGTGTCCCCCGCATAGGGGAGCCCCACACGCAAGGAGTGCACCCTGTAAGGAGAGCTGCCCAGCGTGAAAGAAAGTGCACCCTGCCCAGAAATGGTGCTGCACACACGGAGAGCTGACACAACAAGATGACCCAACAAAAGAAACACAGATTCCCAGTGCTGCTGACAACAGAAGCGGACAAAGAAGAACACACAGCAGATAGACACAGAGAACAGACAACTGATGGGGGGAAAGAGGGAAAGGGAGAGAAAGAAAATAATTAAATAAATCTTAAAAAAAAAAAAAAGACATTCCTAGATAAACAAAAGCTGAGGGAGTTCATCACTGCTAGACTTTCCCTAAAAGAATGCTAGAGGGAGTCTTCTGACTGAAAGGAAAGGACCCTAGACAGTGGTTCAAAGTAGCATAAAGAAATCAGGAAGTTGCAATGGATGTGTCATGATGATGGGAGAGAGTGTTGCTGTGGGGGGAGTGGGGGGCGGGGGCGGTGGGGTTGAATGGGACCTCATATTTTTTTAATGTAATTTTTAAAAAAATAAATAAATAATAAAAAAAAAAAGAAATCAGGAAGTGGACTTTGCCCAGTGGTTAGGCCATCCGTCTACCACATGGGAGGTCCGCAGTTCAAACCCCGGGCCTTCTTGACCCGTGTGCAGCTGGCCCATGTGCAGTGCTGATGTGCACAAGGAGTGCCCTGCAACACAGGGGTGTCCCCCGTGTAGGGGAGCCCCACACACAAGGAGTGTGCCCCGTAAGGAGAGCCGCCCAGCGTGAAAGAAAGTGCAGCCTGCACAAGAACGGCACTGCACACACAGAGAGCTGACACAACAAGATGGCGCAACAAAAAAAGAAACACAGATTCCCGTGCCGCTGACAACAACAGAAGCGGACAAAGAAGAAAACGCAGCAAATAGACACAGAGAACAGACAACCGGGGTGGGGGAGGGGGGAAGGGGAGAAAAATAAATAAAAATAAATAAATCTTTAAAAAAATAATAAAGAAATAAAGGCCTCCAATAAAAGTAAATATGTAGGTAATTGTAAATGCCAGTATTTATTGTATTGTATTTTTTTTGAAACGTAACTCTGCTTCTTACTTCCTACATGTGCTAAAATACAAATATATAAAATGTAATGATAAATCTATGTTTTTCACCATGCAATGCACAGAGATATAATCTGTAACAAAGAAAAATGTGGGGGACATAGGGATATAGGAACAGTGTATATGTAAGTCTATATGGTATCAAATCAAATATCCAGACAGAAATGACAAGGGACTCAATATGGTACCATACAAAAAAAAAATCTAATAAATTTTAAAGTAGTCATTTTTTTTAATTTATTTTTTATTTATTTCTCTCCCCTTCCCCCTCCCCCATTGTCTGCTCTGTGTCTATTCACTGTGTGTTCTTCTGTGTCCGCTTGCATTCTTGTCAGCAGCACAGGAAATCTGTGTCTCTTTTTGTTGCACCATCTTTTTGCATCAGCTCTGTGTGTGGTGCCACTCCTGGGCAAGCTGTGCTTTTTTTGCACAGGGCAGCTCTCCTTATGGGGCGCACTCCTTGCACACAGGGCTCCCCTACATGGGGTACACCCCTGCGTGGCAGGGCACTCCTTGCATGCATCAGCACTGCGTGTGGGCCAGCTCACCACATGGGTCAGGAGGCCCTGGGTTTGAACCCTAGGTATCCCATATGGTAGGCAAATGCTCTATCAGCTGAGCCAAATCCGCTTCCCTGAAAGTAGTCATTAATGGAAGAATTGAGGGTAAAAAAATGTGTACGACTTACAAAGACCAATAGCAAAATGGCAGAAGAAAGTCCTTTTTTATCAGTAGTGACTTTAAATGTAAATGGATTAAACTCTTCAGTCAAAAGGAGGAGACTGACAGAATGGATAAAAAGGCATGATTCAACTACAGGCTCACCTTAAATTCAAAGATTGAAAGTCAAAGGTTGGAAAAATATATGCCATGCAAGTAATAACAAAAAGAGAGCTAGGATAGCCATACTAACATCAAATAAAATAGGTTTGAAATCAAAAACTGCTATAAGGGATAAAGATAGTCATTATATACTGATAAAGAGGTCAGTTCAACAAGAAGCTACAACAATTATAAATATATATGCACCTAATAGCATAGCCCAAAGTATATGAAGCAAATACCTAAAGATTTGAAGGAGAAAAAAATGGTTCTACATTAACAGTAGGAGACTTTAATCTACCACTTTCCATAATGGATAGAGCATCTAGACAGAAGAGCAATAAGGAGATAAAAGACTGGAACAATATTCTAGACTTATCAGGTATATATAGAATACTTCACCCAATAAGAACAGAATACACAATCTTCTTGACTGCACATGGATCATTCTCCAAGAGAGACCATACTTTAGGTCACAAAACAAGTCTCAGTAGGTTTAAAAATATTGAAATCATATATTTTCTCTGGCCACAGTGGAATGAGCTAGAAATCAATAGCAGAGGAAGAAATGGAAAATTCACAAATATGTGGAAAATAAACATTTGGGATAAAAAGGAAGTCACAAGGTAAATTAGGAAATATATTGAGGCAAATAAAAATGAAAACACAACATACTAACACATGGGATACAGTAAAGGCAGTACTGAGGGGGAAATTTATAGCTTTAAATACTTACAGTAAAAAAGAAGAAAAAATTTCAAATCAGAGACCTAATATCAAAACCTGAAGAATTAGAAAAAGAAGAGCAAACTGAACTCAAAGAGAGAAGAAGGAAGGAAATAACAAAGATTAATGAGATAAATGAAATAGAGAATAAAAAAGAGAGAGAGAATGAACAGAAGCAAAAGCTGGTTCTCTGAAAGGATCAATAACATTGAACAACCTTTTGCTAGACTGATGAAGAAATAAAAAAGAGAGAGGGCACAAATAACTAAAATCAGAAATGAAAAGGGGGCCATTAGAACCAACCGCACTGTATGAAAACAGATTAGATAATCTAGATGAAATTGGTATTCTAGTTACACACAAACTACACTGACTCAAAAAGAAACAGAAGATCTCAACAAATGAATAATTAGTAAAGAGAGTGAATCAGTAATCCAAAACCTCCCCAACAAGGAAAAACCCAGGACCAGAGGGCTTCACAGGGAATTTTACCAAACATTCCAAGAAGAATTAATACCAATACACTCAAACTCTTCCAAAACATTGAAGAAGAGGGAATACTCCCTAATTCATTCTATGAAGCTGATATCACCCTCATACCAAAACCAGATAAAGATACCACAAGAAAAGCAAACTACAAACCAATATCTCTTATGAATATAGATGCAAAAATCCTCAACAAAATAGTAGCATATGGAATCCAATAGCACATTAAAAGAATTATGCACAGGGTGGCGAACTTGACCCAGTGGTTAGGGCGTCCGTCTACTACATGGGAGGTCCGCGGTTCAAACCCCGGGCCTCCTTGACCCGTGTGGCACTGGTCCATGTGCAGTGCTCATGCACGCAAGGAGTGCCCTGCCACGCAGGGGTGTCCCCCGCGTAGGGGATCCCCACGCGCAAGGAGTGCACCCCAGAAGGAGAGCCGCCCAGTGCGAAAGAAAGTGCAGCCTGCCCAAGAATGGTGCCGCACACACGGAGAGCTAACGCAGCAAGATGACGCAACAAAAAAAAGAAACAGATTCCCGTGCCGCTGACAACAACAGAAGTGGACAAAGAAGAAGACACAGCAAATAGACACAGAGAACAGACAACCGGGGTGGGGGGGGGGAGGGGAGAGAAATAAATAAATAAATAAATCTTTTTAAAAAAACAATTATACACCACGATCAAGTGGTATTTATTCCAGATATGTGCAAGCAGTGGTTCAACATAACAAAATCAATTAATGTAATAAATATACAGTGTTAACAGAATGATACATGCAGCCACATGGATAAACCTTGAAGACATCACGTTGAGCAAAATAAGCCAGACACAAAAGGACAAATGTTGTGTGATCTCACTAATATGAAATAATTAGTATAAGTAAACATCCTGTCAGAATCTAGAACATAGGTCCCCAGGGGACAGGATGGGCTAGGGAATAGGGTGTCAATGCTTGAAATGGACAGAGCTTCTATTCTGGAGGATGGAAAGGTTCTGGTGATGGATGGTGGTGATGGTAGCATAATTTACAGCACTGAATTATATATTTGAATGTGGTTAATGAGAAATTTTAGGTTGTATATAGGGTACTAGAATAAATTTTTTAAAAAATCCATGTAACTGCACAATACAGTGAACTCTAAGTTAAACCATGGACTACAGTGAATAGTACAATTATTAAAATTTGCTTTCCCCAATTGTAATAAATGTACCATACCAACACAAGGTGTTAATGATGGGGTGGTACATGAGAACTCTGTATTTCATGCATGATTTTATTATAAACCCACAGCTTTTTAAATAAAAACAAAAATAAAGCACCACTCACCTCTTCACCAGCACTTTTGAAGTTCAAATTCTCTCAAGAAAAATGTGGTCCCAAGTACTAGACTTGTCTTCCTGAATTTTTACACTCTACTGGACCTTGGTCTAATAATTCTTAACCATATTGGTAGTTTTCCAATGCCTTCAAACAGGTATTTTATTTGTTTTGTTTTGTTTTGATTTGTCCAGTTATTCTTATTATTCCCAGTGGAAAAATTAGTACAAATTTCTTAGTCCTTCTTACAAGAATCAGAACTTCCACTTCATTTTTCAAAGAAAAATCTATGACTTGCCACTCTGCAGAAGAAGTACCCCATTTTTTTTTTTTTTTTTTTTTTTTTACTCTTGACATTCAGAACATTTATTTGTTTCCAGTGGTATAAATTTACTGATTTTACTCTGAAAAAAAAATTTTAAAAAACAAAAAAAAAAAAAACTAACATCAGACAAGCCTTAACTGTGGGACACCCTAAAAAATAACTGGCCAGGACACTTAGTACTCTTCAAAAGTGTCAAGGTCATGAAAGACAAAGACTGAGGCCTGGGCTATCACAAATTTCAGGAGACTAAGGGGATGTAACTAAATGCAATGTGGGATCCTGGATTGGATCCTGGCCAAAAAAAAATGACACTAGAGAGACAAGTAGCAAAACCTGAATAAGGTCTCCAGGCTATTATAATAGTAGTGCATCAATGCTAATTTTCTGATTTTTATTCTTTTACTGTGAAGTACCCCATTTTAATTCCCCAAGCGTTCACTTCAATGACGTAACATCTCCCTTGATAGGAAATCGAGGCAAGAGCTTTGGTTCAAAGGACTTTTCCAAGCAGGCAGCATTTTTCTAAGGCGGTACCGGGGACTGAAGCCAGGACCTTGAACATGGGAGGCAGGTGTTCAACCACTGAGATCCATCTACTCCCCTAGGTAGGCAGCATTAAGAACAAATTTTGCAACTACCAGCCACAATGTTAATAAAGAATTCTGTTTCCACCGTTTATTTAAGCATGCCAATATCTTCAACTCTGGTAAACCACAGCTGCCGTTAAGCCCCCTGAGCATGTAGACAAGATGGAAGTGCCACTGCTACTTGGTGACAGCATGTCCTGATTACAGGTCATGTAAATTGGAAACAGACCCAAAAGCAATTCACAGGTTTCAACAGTTAACCATAGGAGATTTGAAAGCCAGTCCCTGCCTCAAAATACGACAGGGAAGGAATGACACAGAACACAGATTCTGGAGTCCTACTGGGAAAGAAAGAATCAGCATAGCTCCTGGCCAGGGTCTCTTCCTGGACCCCAGGCTCCTGCTCAACCCATTTGCCCACCATCCTCACCGCCCCTCAGCTCTCACCAAATGGCGTGACTATTTTGCAATTGGAACTCCTGGATCTCAGGAGGAATCTTGGTCGTTTTTCAGCCCCTGCCTGCCGTTCAGCACCGTTGCAGTCTCTTCTAGTGTATTGTCTTAACCAGCTCCCCCACCAATATAAATATTCCTTCTCATTCTTGTGCTAACAATCAGAGAAATTTTAAGTTGGAATGGCTATTGAAAAATGTCTAGTGACCCTTCATGTAAAAAAAAAAATGAGATTTTTAAAATGTGGTTTATACATGCAATGGACTACTACTCGGCTGTAAGAAGAAATCAGCTGGGGAAGCACATGACCACATGGATAACCCTGAGGATGTCACGTTGATTGAAATAAGCCAGACACGGAAGGATGACTATTCTATGGTCTCACCAATATGAACCAAATACGGCGAGTAGACTTACAGAGTTGGACTACGGAACATAGGATGATGGGAGATGGAATGTGGGTTGAAAAGGAGAGCTGGGTGGACCCATATCCTGGGGAAGACTAATGCCGTCGAATAGAGAGAACTGTATCTCTCGTGAGAAAGGACGGCTCCCAGGGCATTAGATTGGCAGGCGTTGTGGGCCCTAAGGGGAGGGGAAAATGGACGTGCAATGGATGGAACAAAGGTAAATAAGGGGGCAAAAGAGGAGTTATGTGAGAGTACACGAGGATGAATATAAAACAGCTAATATTACACCAAAAACATATAGGGGACGACAGACTAATAATGAAAACCATAAGACAAAACATAGGATAACTAAAAAATTTAGAAAACTGTACAACCTAAAGTATGGACCACATAGTAAGCACAAATGTTACTTTGTTTGAAAACTATAGTTTCGGAATCTGTACATCAGTTTCAGGAAATATGATATGAATAAGTTAAAAGATTATTGCTGTGGAAGGGAAAAGGTTTTATGGTGGATCTGGGGAAATACTGTATATTGTATATATGAATTTTGGTGATCTAAGACTCCTCTGAAGCTGACATTATGTTGGGATTCACTTTACGGGAAGTTTTGGATCACAGAGTGGTTCAACAATGGCAGCGGAGGAATACTGATATGGGATGTTATTGACAGGATATATATGGTTGACAGGGAGTTATACAGGGCATATGCCCAGGGTATATGGTAATGTCTATATATACTCATAGTGGAAACAATTAAAAACAACAGCTGGGGGGGTACTGGGCTCCTGGCCGGGGGGTCACTGTTGTGGGCCCTGGGAGAGCAGCGGCAATCCTCCAGGTGCAACGGCAAGAACCAGGAAGGAAGGAGGGCCCAACAGTGGGCTCTTGATACTAATGGCTACACTTTTGAGCCTATGCACCTGCAATAAGAACAAGGCCTAGAGTAGCATTGTGCCTGGGGGTTTCCTCCTGACAGCCTTCATGTTACTCAAATGTGGCCACTCTCACAGCCAAACTCAGCGTGTAGATGTGATGCATTCCCCCCAGCATGGGACACAACACCCGGGGATGAGCCTCCCTGGCACCAAGGGATCACTACCACATACCAGCTGAAGAAGCAACTAGAAAATGACCTTGAATTAAAGATTCAATGCGGAACAGCAGAATATACCTATCTACATATAATAACATGACTTCGGGAAGCGGTTTGACCTAATGTAAGGGGGAAATGGAAAGGAGAAATGAGATTATAAGGCTGTGAGTCTCTAAAAAAGAGTCTGGAGGTTGTCAGTAGGAATAGCCCTATGTACAACTGAACAGAGTCTAAGAGACAGATAAGGTAGATACAACCCCAGGTATTGGTTCTTTTGAGGGATAAAGAGACCCACGGGTTCTATGGTCATGGCAGAAGGGGTTCACTGCCATGACAGATGGCCCTTCTTTGGAGCTGGTGTTTCTGCGTGATGGAAATGGACTCAGAGGGGATCTCTTTTCACAAGACTTGCATGCTACTTTATTGGAATTGTAGTTGGTGCTGAGTTTAAGATATACGTAGGGGATTTGAATCTCTGGACTGATAATATGACACCCAGGCCCAGAGCCTCAACAGACTTCAGCTCCTACACTTTGACTTATTGGACTTACTCCGCTCAGCTAACATGGAGTTGAAGAAGGTCAACCATCACAACATGGAGCCTAGAGTGTCTACAACTAGAAGCAGGAAGAGTGCATCCAGTACCCATGTGGAATCTAAGCCCTCACTTGACATAGATGTGCAATGGACACAACCAATCCAATGTCCATAGAGAAAATGTGGAATGGGTGTGGGAATGGTAGCCATGGGGGCTGCTGGGTGTGGGGAACGGGAGGAAGAGATGAGATGTGGAGGCGTTTTCAGGACGTGGAGTTGTCCTGGATAGTGCTTCACGGACAATTACGGGACACTATAGATCCCCCCAGGGCCCACAGGATGGAACGTGAGAGAGTCTGGGCTATGATGTGGACCATTGACTATGGGGTGCAGTGATGCTCAGAGATGAACTTACCAGGTGCAATGGATGTATCACGATGATGGGAGAGAGTGTTGCTGTGGGGGGAGTGGGGGGCGGGGGCGGTGGGGTTGAATGGGACCTCATATATTTTTTTAATGTAATTAAAAAATAATAATAATAATAAATAAATATTAAAAAAAAAAAAAAAAGAAAAGGAGAGCTGATGCTGGATGAATGTAGAACGCTTAGTAAGGTTAATTGTGAATATGTGGTAATGGATGGAATTGATGGTAACACATTATAATGAATGTAACAAACACTATTGATTTATGGTTGTGATTGTGGCCAAAAGGGGTAGTCTAGAGAGGTTAATGTTAGTTGGAGGGCAGCTGGAGGATAATAGGGAATGTGTAGTAGTGACTTTGGTGATAGACAAGGATTGTGGTTAATAATATAAATGCAGGAATATTCTTCTATACACGGAGATACATGGAGAAAGTATAACTAATGGAGCTTATAAACTGTAGTTAACAATAATACTGTAATATTTTTGTAGCAAAAGAAAGATACTATATCGATGCTAAAGGTTAAAAATAAAAAGAATATAGGAGAGTAACTGTGGCTCAAGCAGTTGGGCTCCCACCTCTCACATGGGAGTTTGTGGGTTCGATTCCCAGTACCTCCTAAAGAAGACAAGCAAGACAGTGAGCTGATGTGCTGAGGTGACACAATGAGGAGACACAAGGAGACTCAACAAGCAGGGAGCGGTTGTGGTTCAAGCGACTGGGTGCCTCCCTCCCACAGGGGAAGTCCCAGGTTTGATTCCCAGTGCCTCCTACAAGAAGACAGGCAGACACAGAGCACACAACAAGCAGAGAGCAAGTGCAAATGAGGGGGTGGGGAATAAATAAATCTTTTTAAAAAATACATAGAGTTGAGGAAGTGGATGTGGCTCGACTGATTGGGCTCCCGTCTAACATGGGAGGCCCTGGGTTCGCTTCCCAGGGCCTCCTTGTGAAGGCAAGCTGGCCCGTGCCCACAGAGAGCTGGCACAGCAAGATGACACAACAAAGGCAGACAAGCAGACACAGAAGAGCGCGCAGCAAATGGATACAGAGAGCAGGCAGCAAGCAAGCAGCAAGGGGGGAGAGAATAAATTAATAAAAATAAATCTTTTTTAAAAAATACATGGGGTTTAGTTTTATGAGATATGAATATGATTAAGCATTTTTTTTCCTCCATTTTCTTCATTAAAAAGGAAACCTTGATCATGTCATTTCAAAAAAGAACAAAAGCATTTTAAAAAGGAGGAAAGGGTAAACCTACAACCTAATGATAATAAAAAATAAAATACTAGAATTCAAAAAAAAAATAGGAAAGGGGGGAATTCCGAGAGCTCCGCTGACTTGCGCAGCGTCTCAGCAGTCGCCGGGTGGACCTGCGGCCTCTGACGTCCTGCTCCCGTCCACGCCGCCTCTTTGGGGCAGGGCCCTGGGATGCTGAACTCAGCGCTGAGGTTGAGGGACTGACTCCCCGGGGGTTAGTTGGGTCTGCAGGGACTGAGTGTGTGGCGTTGGGGAGAGCGGAGATGAGGCTTCACAGCTGCCCTGGGCTGGGGACGGCCACCTATTCCCAGACAGCCTGCAGCAGGAATCCCCAGTCCGTGTCCTGGGGACCCCTGGGGACCCCCGCTGCAGAGGAGTCACCAGATGTCAGGGGCCAGCGGGCCAACACGCAAGCCTTCAGATCCATTCACTCTTAAAAAAAGAGACTTATTTATTTATTTTTCCCCCTCCCCTCCCCCCATCCTGCTGTTTTTGCTGTCTGTGTCCATTGGCTGTGTGATCTTCTGTATCTGTGTCTCTTTTTGTCTTCTCATCTTTCTCCTCTAGGACTCACTGGGATTTGATCCTGGGGACCTCTGATGTGGAGAGAGGTTCCCTGTTAGCTGCGGCACCTCAGTTCCTGGTCTCTGCTGCACTTCACCGTGACTCTCCACTTCGTATCTCTTTTGCTGCATGATCATCTTGCTGTGTGACTCGCTCATGCAGGCACCGGCTCACCATGCAGGCCCTCAGCTCACCACATGGGCACTGGCTTGCCATGCAGGCACGCTTTCTCTTCTTTTTTATCACCAGGAGGCCCTAGGGATCAAACCCGGGTCCTCCCATATGGTAGGCAAAGCCACATCCCCTTCCTCCATTCGCTTTTTTTTTTTTTTAGAATAATGGTGGTTTTTTGTATTTTTTTTAAGATTTATTTTTATTTATTTCTCTCCCCTTCCCCCCCTCCATTGTGTGCTCTCTTGTGTCCATTCATTGTGTGTTCTTCTGTGTCCACTTGTATTCTCATCAGGCAGCATGGGAATCTGTTTCTTTTTGTTGCGTCATCTTGCTGCGTCAGCTCTCCGTGTGTGCGGCGCCATTCCTGGGCAGGCTATGCTTTTCACGCAGGGCGGCTCTTCTTGCAGGACGCACTCCTTGCACGTGGGGCTCCCCTACGCAGGGGACACCCCTGCATGGCAGGGCACTCCTTGCGTGCATTAGTGCAGTGTGTGGGCCAGCTCATTACATGGGCCAGGAGGCCCTGGGTTTGAACCCTGGACCTCCCATATGGTAGGTGGATGCTCTATCAGTTGAGCCACAACCGCTTCCCCCCCATTCACTCTTGAGCAAGAGCTTCCCAGTCAAAGACCTAGGTTCAAACCCCGGCTCTGCCATTTACCTGGTAGTGTGGCTTTGGGTCTCTCCATCCTCCCCTTCCTCCTCTCTCCCGTGGAGATAATAATAACGCTGTGCACAGCACCAGGAGATATTAGGTAAGTTATTATATGTAAATTGCAGAGAACCAGGTCTGGCACATAGTAAGTTCTCCATTAAGTTAGTGATTATGAACAGAAAAGGAAAGTTGAGAAAGGTTTAATGGCAGACACAGGTCTAGAATAATCGCCACTTGCCAAGGGCCTACCCTTCTGCAAACATCACTTTAGCCATGACTTTGTCCAAAGGAGATATCAATAAGACACTGACACTCAGAGAGACTGAGCGACTTGCTCAGCTAGCAAATGATAGAGATGGAGTCTTATTCCAAACCAGGCAGTTTACATCTCTATCTCATTTAAGCTTCTCAGCAACCCCAGCTGATCAGTATTATAGCTCTATTTTACAGGCTCAAAAAATGTGAGTACTTTGCCTAGGGTGAAACCACTGGTCAGTGGCAAAATTAGGATTTGAATTCAGAACTTTAAGACCCCAAAGTCCTTGCTCTTGCAGTTAAGCTTTGCTGCCTGGACAAGTCCACTTCAGATGCCCCAAAGCATTTCGTAGAACAAAACAGAGATGTGTGCTGGCCCTGGTGGAGGGAAAAGCATGACTACAGGGAGAGAGAGAATCTAGAATTTACACTTGGGTGGATGCTTATAAAGGTCCAACTTGTCTGAGCTTCCCTTTTCCCTATAAAGTCATTCCTTCTTCAATAGCCAGCTTCTGCTTGAACTCTCTCAGTGACGGGGCACTCACTATCAGTCTGTTCCTTTGAACAGGCTTGATGGATTAGAAAGCCCTTTAAATGAGGAGAAATTTACCACCTGCAATTTATTGGTCCCACTTCTGTCATCCTAAGCCACCCAGATTTTGCCTCCACATAAAATAATAATAATAATAATGGCAACTAATTTTGAGTATGTATAGTGCACTAATCACTGCTAAGGCTTTTTTAAAATAAAATTTTGTTGAAGTATATCACTCATACATGAATATACATAAACAATAAGTGTGTATTAAAATTCATGAATTTACAAAACAAACATGCAGATCATCATACAAGCCTCCCATACTTCCCTCCACCACTAAAACCTTGCATTGTTGTGAAACATTTGTTACAAACCATGAAAGAGCATCGTCAAAATACTACTAACTATAGCCCATATCTTATATTTGGTATATTTTCCCCAACCAAACAATTATTAGTACCTTAATAAATATCGTATATTTATTATAGTTCATGAGAGAATGTTCTCATATTTGTTCTGTTAACCACAGTCTATCATCCAGCACCGGATTCCCCATGTTAAACAGTCTCACACATTGCACAGTCCATTCAATGGATCGTGGCTCTCATTGCCATCATAGACTTGTGCTATCATCACCTTAGTCCATTTTAGAACATTTCCATTATTCCAAAACGAAAAATCCCATACCCCCTTATGCCCTACTATTATTGTCCCTTAGTATTAAAATATCTTCTTGCCATTGCTGCAAAATAAATACAATAGAGAATGGATGTGGCTCGAGCTGTTGAGTGCCTGCCTCCCACGTGGGAGGTCCCGGGTGTAGTCCCCAGTGCCTCCTAAAAACAAATAAACAAACAACAAGCAGACAAAAAAACAGTTCAGGGGAGACAATGTGGCTCCGTGGTTGAGCACTGGCTTCCGCATACGCGGTCCTGGGCTCATCCCCCAGCCCCAGTACCATTAAAAAAAAACACTACAGTATTACTGTTAACTGTCCTCCATAAATCACAGTAGTTATAATTTCCCCCTGTATCACTATGTTCTTAACACTTTGTAAAAGAAGAGCTTTCTTATATTTATACTATTAACCACAATCTTCATCCACCACCGGAACCACTGTTACACATCCCCCAGATTACTCCCTAAGCTCCTTTCAATTGGCATTTATGTCCACTGACACGCCTGTCACGGGTTAAGCCTTTCATACGTATTATCTCATTTGGTGTTTGATACTAGCTATCATGCCCATTTCCCCTTCCCATACCAACAAAGACAGGAAGTTCCCAATTTATGAGCTAATTGTGCTTCTAAAATTCTTTTGTAAGGCTGTTGTTTGGATGACACAACTGCTTTCCCACAGAAACAATGTGATCATTGTCTAGGGGTGCCCCAAGAAAGGCCCTCGTCAGCCCGCTCTACCCGTCATGCCCCTGACGGGCCACTGTAGTTCCCAGCCCGCTCTACCCGTCATGCCCCTGACGGGCCACCGTAGTTCCCAGCCCGCTCTACCCGTCATGCCCCTGACGGGCCACCGTAGTTCCCAACCCGCTCTACCCGTCATGCCCCTGACGGGCCACCGTAGTTCCCAGCCCGCTCTACCCGTCATACCGCTGAGCATCTCCACGTGGAAGGTGCTTCGAGAACATGCCGGGTTCCAGGGCACGTTACTGTTTTGAGGAGGTATATAGTTTCGGCGAGACAACGTTACCCGTTGCCGTAAGTTAATGTTGCTTATTTGAATTTCATTAGCCTTGTAATTTTTTACTGTATTTCTGCGTTTGTTTTGATTTTTGTCATTGTAGAAGCAGGTGTGTTTGTTCAGTTTTACGTGTGCACATACTTATGTAACATTTAAATAAAGCTAAATTCATTAGAGGAAATGGGTAGAAACTTTTTTCCTGTTAAATGATAGCCATATAGAAGATAACTTGAGTTAAAAAAAAGAAAAAAAAAAACCCATAACTTGAGTAACCTGGGATAACCTGGGATTCTTAGGACTAGGGAATTTACCCCTTTCCCAGCAGCAGCAGCAGCTTCTCCACCAGGCTACAGAGGAGAGAAAAAGCAGTTCTTTGTGCCGGGGCCAGCAGAGCTGGTAAGAAAACTCATCTATCTACCAGTAATTCACAAACCCGTCTGTGCACTGCCTTCACCTGCACAGCCTGTTAAATGAAGTTTCCTGCGTCCTGTCCCAGGCCTGCCGAATCTGAATTTCCAAGGATAAGGCCCTGGAATCTGTATTTTTAACAGTCTCCCCAAGCAACTCTGAATGTTCAACCTCCTGGGGTATTGAACTGGGCAACTTAGAGTACTGAAAGAGCCAAAGCTTAAAATTAATAGATCTAACTTCGAAACTGTCTGCTGTGTGACTTTAAAGAAAGTCAGATAGCCTCTCTGGGTCTCCATTTCTCATCCATGGGCTGGACTCAGAAATGCTTGTCTTGTGGGGGCTTATCTTGAGGATTCACGATAATGTGCATAAAGTCCCTGGCACATTCTAGTCACTCAATAAATGACGTTGTAGTTAGAGCTCAAGAACCGACCCAGCTGGCACTGGCAGGGGGGTGAGGGCTGAGACTAGCCAAGCAGATCAGCCCTTTCCTCCCGAGCAGCTGGCTCTATCAAACTGCGCGTGTTTCCTGGAGGGGGGTCGGCTTTAACCAGGAACATGGATAGCTCTGAAAAATGGGACAGACCCTGTGAAGGAGAACCCGCCTGGCGCTGTGGGACCCTTTCCTCTTTCTCCCTCCCCACCCTTGGCCCCCAGAGCTCGCACCCTACGGTCTGTATTACCCTTGAACCTGGCAACTGACAGCAGCTTTTTGGGCTTCAAATCCCAGGCGTTGTGGTTTTGAGGAAATTACTTACCCTCTCTGAACCCAAGCACTTCATCTCTAAATAGGGGGACGAGGGCACAGCCATTCATTCATTCAGGAAGTAGTTACTGAGTACCTGCTAAGCCAAGACCCTCAGCTAGGTACTGGGCTATAGCAGTGAACACACAAGTTCAGTTTTTATCCTCCCGGACTGACAGGCCTGTCAGGGGGAGAAGCAGACCTTCATCAAACGATCCACAAATGCTTTTTTGTTTGGTTGGGGTTTTTTTTTAAGTTTTATTTTTTTATATTTCTCTCCCCTTCCTGGCACCCCCTCACTCCTGTTGTCTGCTCTCTGTGTCCGTTTGCTGTGTGTTCTTCTGTGTCTGCTTGTATTCTTGTTGGTGGCACCAGGAATCTGTGTCTCTTTTTTGTTGCGTCATCTTGCTGCGTCAGCTATCCCTGTGTGCATGGCACGGCACTCCATGCGCGCTATCAGCACTGTGTGTGGGCCAGCCCCCCACACGGGTCAGGAGGCCCTGGGTTTGAACCCTGGACTTCCCATGTGGTAGGCGGCCACTATATCAGTTGAGCCAAATCCACTTCCCCGCAAGTAATTAATCACAAAATAAAATGCCTACCTTAGAAAGTTGTAGTCAGGCGGTACTTTTTGCAAGTTTTGTATTTCTTTAAGTCACAGACTCCTTTGTTTAAATAAAGTCTTACCCAGAACCCAGACTTGGAAAATAACCAAAAGGGAACCTGCCTGAGTACCCCCCAAGGAACCCGAGGCTACAAGAAATATGGTAGAATGTCTACAGGGAGCCAGGCAGAGTCTTGACACATTGTAAACACTCAAGAAATGGCAGTCCCCATCCCTGATTTCCCCCCCATCTTCTAGGACAGAAGAAGACACCATTTCCATGATGGGGGGAGTGGGGAACAAGGGGACAGCCCCAGGCTCTAGACCCCTTGTCTCTCAGCTGGCAGAGGACCTGGCTTCCCCCATCCTAGGACCCCAAGGTCCCAGGCCCGATGAGTCTAGGGGCAGCAAGGAGCTGAGAAATGTGGAATCTGGGCGTGCTCGCTCTGGAAGGCAGCTCATTTCAGCGGTCTGATTATCTGATGGAACGCTTCCTTCATCAGTGTTAATATCCATGTAGTGAAACAATGAAAGGGTTTCCTATCAGTTCCAAATAGGACGTGAAAAACTCTCAGCACTAAGAGTAGAGGATGCTAGAATAGGGCAATGGGAAACGCCTGAGTCACCGGAGGGCCTCTTTGATTCCAACAGCCCAATCGCTGAAAAGGAAAAAAAAAGAGAGAGAGAGTGGTTCATTAATGATCAGAGGGAGGAGACCGGAAGGTCCGGCCCTTCACACAGGACCTCCCGAGAGGGCCAAGGGGAGAAGCCCTGCGGTGGGCAAGCCGCCCTGAGAAAGAAACCAGCCATGGCTTCGTCCTTCCAGCAGCCCCACCCAGCAGCCGGGCACAACACGAGCCATTCTCCATGAGCAGTTCCGGTTTCCACAAACAAAGGTTTCTTTCAAGGTTTCTCAGCCATTGCTGAGAAGGTAAAAGGATATAACCACTGTGGAAAACAGTTTGGAGTTCTTGAAAAAGTTGAACATAGAACTATCATATGACTCCATTCCTAGGGACATACCCCAAAGAGTTGAAAACAGGAACTCCAACAGGTGTTTGCACAGCAGTGTTCATAGATTCTTCGTTATAGCTAAAAGGTGGAAGCAACCTAAATATCTGTCAACAAATGGGTGGATAAACAGGACCTGGAATAAACACGCAGTAGAATAGTATGCAGCCACAAAAAGGAGTGGAGTTGTGGCACACACAACAGGGATGAACCTTGAAGACTTCATGTGGAGTGAAAGAAGCCAGACATCAAAGAACAGGAATTGCATGAAATGCCTAGAATTTGCAAATTCATAAAGACGGAAAGTAGATTAGTGGTCCCAAGGCGCAGGAGGCAGGGAGGAAGGCAGTGTCAGTGGCACAGGGTTTCTGTTCGGGGTGATGAAAAAGTTTTGATAATGGAGGGCGGTGAGGATGGCACAACCCTGTGACTATAATTTAATGCCATTGAATTGGTGGGACGTTTTGTGCTTTATATGTATGTTACCACGATTAAAAAAAAGAAAGTTTGAAGGAGTCCTGCTCGGTTATTCAGTGTTTGTGAAGAGCACCTGCTCACAGAGCGGCTGGAAAGCCACGGGTCCGTCCTCCACCTCACGCTGGGGCTCTGGGCGAGTTTCTCGGCCTTCTCAGCATCCCAGGTTTCCTGCAGGACAAAATCATGAGAGAGCCACACATTGAGAGAGCTGCCAGGGCCCCGCACAGAGCCTTTCAGAACGAGCACCCCAGTTCCTCGCCGGCTGGACTCGGGGCCTCTTCTTTCCCCTTCTCTAAAAATGCACCAGCCCCTTATTCTCTAAGAGATGGAATGTGAACGCTCCCTAGGCAGGGAAGAATGATTATTAACTGCGTGGCGGCACGTCCGCCCAGACCCATATTCCAAAAGTTAATTGTCTATTAAAGTCAAACCCGCTGCCACGGTTATCAACCTCGGTAATTAAAAAGGAGCTTGGCATCCCACGAGCCCGCTGAAATCTCACGGCCTTTCATTTCACTCTAAGGAAAGTGCTTACCTTCACCAAAGGAAGCCATTCAAGCCAGAGTCTGCCTGGCATAATTATTATTTTGGGGATCAGAAATGATCGTAATTAATGAATTTGCTAGTGATCCTGACTTTCTGGTGCTAATAGGCTGCATCCCTCTTTAACCTTGAGAAGTGAGATGCAGCCTTTTAAGCTGTGCGTGGATCCCCGAGGCGTAGGGCCTGGCAGGAGCCAGGAGTTTTCTTCTGGTTCGACAACCACGTTCATGGCAGTCTTTCTGGTGTCGTGCTAACAAGCACACAGGGTTGTGTGCACAGTAGGGGCTTTCTGAATATGCATGAAATGAAGCTGAACTGGAGTGAGCATATAAACGCGGGTCGCTGGGGGGTCCTCCTTCCACGGGAAGTGCTTGTCCCTGGGGGAAGGTTGAAGGTGCCTGGGCTCATTTCCAGAAAGAACTGGAGGCTCCTGGGGAAAGGGGCCCTGACCGGCTCCAAGCCTAGGACAATGCCCCAGCAGCTCAACCCACCGCAGGTGTGTGCGTGCTGGAAACTTCTTTCTGAGGCCTCTGAGGTCAGGGGCCGGGGCCCAGTGGGCTGGCTGCATTTATTGTCCATTGTCCCAGGCCGGGACAGGAAGCACTTTCTGTTCCCAATTGCTCGGGTGGATTAATTTACAGTGAGGGAGCTCAGTGCTGCAGGCCAGCACCTGCTCCCCGCCCCCCAGGCCAGTTTCCGGCTGGGAGGGTTTTTAAGGAGGGATCTGCCTCTGCCTTCCTGTTGGGGCACCCGTCTCCAGCTGGTGCTCAGATGCAGACGGAGGAGCCTGTGTGCCCGCCTAGTTCTCACTGCCTTCTGCACACAGCCCATCCTCGGGGAAAAAGCACATGGCGCACTGGTCCGACAATGAGCGATGCTAACAGAACATCAGGAGGGGAGGCATAGCGAGGTGCCTTCCCTTTTCCTGAGGGCCCACTCTCTGTGCCAGGCTCAGTATTCAGTGACATACGTTCACTTCAAGATCATTCAAGAGTCCCATTTTACAGATGAAGAAACTGAGGGTCAGGGAGGCTGGCTCTACAACTAGTAAGTAGAATTGGTGGGGTTCAGGCTCAGGTCTGCTCTAGGTCCCAGGGGTCTCAAACTCAGATGCCTGCAGGAGCTAGACAAGGTTCATGTCCCCGTGGTGCTGACTGGGTGTGCAAGAGGGAGCTAGGGAGACTGAGGAGAACCAGAGAGCCTGAACCCCAGCTCCGCTCAGCACCAGCACAAGAGGGCCCTGCATGGCCAGATTTTTGCGTGGAATCTCCACATTTTTCCACGTTAGTAATGCATGCAGTGAATTTTCTAAACCCTGGGCAGGCCAGACACAGCCTTTCTGCAGGCCCCACTTTCCACAGCCACCCTGTGCCGTCAGACAGTCACAAACCTTGGGCTCCCCTGCATGTGGGCGCTGCCAGTGACCCGGCCATCATCCTCACGTCCCTCTGTGGGCTGCACTGCAGTCCCTGTTGGACCGAGGTTCAAAACAACAAACGAACGCACCCCCAGGCATCCAGCTCGCCCCGTGTGCTCCTTCCACTCTCCCCCCATATCCAGTTTCCATCGCTGTCAATCCAGAAGGCGAGGAGGCAGGCTGGAGTCTGGTGGCAGGTGAGGAGGCTGACCCTGTTTTTCCTGAACCCCCTTTATTTTCCTAGGCGGAGTAGCTCAGCCTCTGAGATAACAACCGCCGGCCCTGCTGGGGTGGGCCAGCTTTCCGGCACGTGCTGCCACACTTTCCTAAAGTGAGCATGGCTCCCTGACTTCGGTGGCCCAGGGTGGCCCTGCGCCCCCCCCCCCCCCACCCAGGCCTTCTGCCCCCTTGCCCCTGCCCGGGCAGCCTGTCACCTGGGCGGCCCTGGCCGGCTCTGCCAGGCCTCTTCTCCCTCGCCCGGGCTGGCGGATGCGTTATCGGGGTGGCCTGGGGTCCAGGCTGCCCCTGAGTGACGGGGCTGCCCTTTGTGGAGGGGGAGATTAGAGGCGGGCCGCGGCCAGATGACAGGAGCCATCAGCCCCGCACGCCTGCGAGCGGGCAGAGCCGTGACAGGCCTGGAGGGGATCCAGGCGGCAGCGGAGGGGTGGGGGACAGCGCGCACACACAAAGGCCGGGCCTGTCTCCACACCTGCGGGGTGAGCAGAGACCCGGCGGGGAGGGGGGGGTGCGAGGGGGGATGAATAATTCGCTCTGAAAGAGGCATGTCACGGGGAGATAGCTCAGCCAGACACTTCAAATAAAGGCAGGCAGCCGCAGTGACAGGGGACATTCTTTGCCACCAATGCGCTCCTGGGACCTAAGTGCTGAGATGTCATGAAAGAAAGGCGCCTGGAACCCTTCATAGTTATTTTTATTAAAAAGAAAAAAATGAGAGAAAAAAAAAATAGCACCACAGAAGCAGGGCTGCGTCTCTGAGCCCATCTGGGAACGGCCAGGCAGCGAGTTCCAGCACCTTCCTTTACCTCTGCTGGAAAGAACGAGGCTCCCCGGGCATGGCAGGAGGGGAGAGCCAGGCCCGCTCTCTCCTCTGCCCGCGTGCCCCCTGCCTGGCACCTCCTGCCACTGAGCCCCTTGACATAACCTGCCCAAGCTTCCAGAACCGGCTCAGCCGTGGTCTCCTCCAAACAGGGATTCACTGCTGAGGTCTCCTCCCTCCACCCAGCACTTTCTCATCCGGCTCTTAGGGAATGTCCTCACACGTCCCCAGGTTTATCCCACCCCCTGGCCAAGCCCTCTGGAGTGAGACTGTGTCTGATGCCGCCCCCCGTGCCCCAGCAGAGCACAGCGTCTTGGTAACAGAAGCTGCTTGGTTAATGTCAGTGGATGGGGACAGCTGCAAGGGCTTCTGGTGAGGTGGTGTAGCTACAAATAACAGCAGTCCAGGGAAACGCTGAGTCAATAATTAAATGAATAGATAGCGCCAAACATTAGAGTGCCGTGGGGCCACTCAAAAGAGTGCGCTAGATCTGCCTGTGAGGTCACAGAATTACATGAAAAAGCTTCGGAATGGGCATATATAGAGCAGGGAAAGGGTCATAGGGGTTCTCCCCACTCTGTTCATTGTGGACACCTCTGCTGAGTCAAGATTTAAGGAGAAAAGGGACTGGGGGACTTCAACTTTTTAATATATATATACTTAGGTATTATTTGAATTTTTTACATTGAGCATGATATTACTTTTGTCATAGAAAAAATAAATAACCCTCTTAAGCCATGTGATTTAGCAAGAGCCGAGTGCTTTCCTAAGCTCGGGCTCTCAGGCACATCTGCCCGGTGTAAGTTGGCTGCCCCAGCCCCAGCCTTCAAGGAAAGAAGACATTGGAAGGGTCAGCACTGGCCTTGACTGTCCCACTTTAAAAGGACAGCAAAGCTCGGCCCCAAATCCTCCTAGCGGACATCTATGTGTGTCATATTGGCCAGAATGGGTCACATGGTCACCCTAGCTGCAAGGGAGGCTGGGAGAGTGGGGGCGGGATCAACAGGCTGAGACCAGGAAGGCATTTCATCTCCTCTCACCCGAAGGGCCTCCCACCCACTTTCTCCCTCTTTGTTTCTAAGTCTCCTGCAACTCTTTTATCTTGCTGTGATTTAACAATAGTTCTCTTTTCTTTTTTTTTCATTTCCCACAAACAAACAATTCTGCATTCGCATTGTCCCACCACACCTCAAGAGAAGAGCCTGCCAGAATGTAACCAACCCAGAAGCCAGGAGATGTACAAACACCACGTCCTGCTGGTCCAATTAGCTCCTGGGTCAGCCAGACCTGAAACTACCTGGGGTTTTGTTTTTTGTTTTTTAATTAATGAACAATGGATTATCTCTTTTTTCTCCTCCTTATGCCAGTTTGAATTGAGTTTCTGTCTCTTAAAACCAAGAAGAGGGAAGCAGATGTGACCCAGGTGATAGGGCTTCTGCCTACCAAAAGGGAAGACCTGGGTTCGACCCCTGTGGCCTCCTGGTGGAAAGAGAAAGCGTTCCTGCTCAGCGAGCCAGTGCCCACGCAGCGAGCCAGTGCCCATGCAGTGAGCTGAGTGCCTGCACAGTGAGCCAGTGCCCATACAGTGAGCTGAGTGCCTGTGCAGCAAGCCAGTGCCCATGTGGTGAGCTGAGTGCCTATGCAGTGAGCCAGTGCCCATGCAGTGAGCTGAGTGCCTGCGCAGCGAGCCAGTGCCCATGTGGTGAGCTGAGTGCCTGCGCAGCGAGCCAGTGCCCATGTGGTGAGCTGAGTGCCCACGTAGCAAGCCGAGTGCCAGCACAGTGAGCCAGTGCCTGCGCAAGTGAGTCACACAGCAAGATGATGATGCAACAAAAGAGAGGTGAAGGAGAGGGTCAAGGTGAAGCGCAACAGAGACTAGAAACTGAGGTGGCGCAATTGACAGGAAACCTCTCTCCTCCTCAGAGGTCCCCAGGACCAAATCGGTGTGAATCCTAGCAGAGAAAGATGAGAAGACAAAAAAGAGAAACAGATACAGAAGATCACACAGCAAAAACAACAGGGTGGGGGCGGAGGAGGGGGAAGGGAAGAAAAATAAATATTTTTTAAAAATAAAACCAAGAGGAAAAGAGTCCTATAGAAATAATCTCTGAGCTGAGTTTAACCGCGTGCCCTGAAACATGGCACACGTGTATGTGCTGGATTTTATATCTGAAGCGCAGATGTCCCCCAGGTGGCCCCTGACCTTGAGAGCGCAATAGATTGGGGTCCGGTCACCCATCTTCATCCTGCGGGGCTGTCCAGTGGCCTCCCCAAGGTTCCCAGGAGCCCGAAGCCGCCTGATCACGTGACTCCAAGCTGCTTGTCATTCTCGCTCATCTCTCCACATCCTTTGTCTTCCATTGCCTCCAGGCTGATCTGGAGGTGGAATTCAGACCCCTTCCCCTTAATCCACCCCCCCACACCCACTCCTAAAACCGCTCACACCAGGTGTCTGGGAAAGGGCAGGTTTACGCAAGTCTTGAGGCAGGCTAAATACGAGCAGCGAGCACCTCCGCGGGATAAGAAATCCCGCCACAACCTCATCACCAAGAATTTATTTTGATGCCCTTTTCCAAGGGTTCCAGGCCCTGCCTCCTCTCTTCCCATTGTCTCCCTTCTCATCTCCACCCTCCCCTTTCCAAATTTCTGCTCATGACTTACAACAATTTAGCTCTCTCTATTTTCTCATTTCCTTCCAAGCCACTGTCCTGGCGCTTCAGCAAGGTATTTCCCTGAACAAAGAGAGCTCCCCGCCAAGAACTCTGGTCCTGGCTACCTATATTTAATATCTGTCTCCCAGCACTTGCTTTTCGTTCTTTAGCACCCAGAGTACACTAGACGTTTGGGGGTTGAGTATAAAGTACGTGGCTTCTGAAACAGGAAATCAAACCAATTTGATTTTGCAGAGAAAATAAGAGTCAACGATGTCTAATTTGAGAGAACAGATAGATTTACATACCATAATAGCAGATCTCTGGGGAAAGTATCAAAAGTCACACATTGCTCAAATCTTGAGAACTTTCTGGGGAGGGGGAAAGGGCACTCCCTTTGGCGTTCTCCCACAAGGCCAGCCAAGTGACACAGATTGGAGTGTGACACAGTTCACATTCAGGACGTATGTTGATCTTCCCTTTAGCAAGCTTTGAGGTAAGCAAACCAACCTACAAGCACTATCCCTGCCGTCATGATCCTATGAATGGTGGTGCTTTCATTTGCTAAAGTCTGCCCGCGCGAAATACCAAAACGGGTTGGCTTTCATCGTGGAGATTTATCAGGGTAAAGCTTACAGTTCTGAGGTCGTGAACATGTCCAGATCAAGGCTCCAGCAAGCTGCTGTCTCACCAGAGGCCAGCTGTGGCGGCTCCTGGACCCCTGCCTTGTGGCAGGCACAAGGGCGGCTGATGTCTGCCCTCTCCTCCAGACTCACGTCCTCCCTGAGCTCGGCTGTGGGCATCGGCACGGGCTCGGCGCGGCCTCCGGGACCTGCCCCTCTGCTTTGGGGCTGTAGCTGATCCTGGAGGCCTCTCCGCACGGCAGGGTGAAGCGGCAGCTCTCTTTCTCTGCGTGTGTCTGCGCTTCAGTCCTGCCTTTATATAAGACTAGTAAAAGGATTAGGACCCACCCTGGGTCCCAGTCTAATCCGAAGTGACCTGGGTAGAGAAGACGTGGAGAGACAGCAGTGCTGACTCACTGTTGGTGGGAAAGGGGACTGTGCAGCCACTGTGCAGGACTGCTTGGCAGGTCCTGAGGAAGCTGAATACAGCTGCGCCATGGGCCCTGGCAACACCGTTGCTAGTGTACACCCAGAAGAACTGAGAGCAGGGACACGAACAAGTATCTGCGCCCTCATGTTCAGAGCAGCATTAATTACAGTGGCCAAAAGTTGAGACAGCCGAGGCGGCCATCAGCTGATGAACAGATAAACAAACTGTGGTGTATGCACATGAAGGAATATTATGCCGTGGTAAGAAGAAAGGAAGTCATGAACCATGACAACATGGATGAACCTGGAGGACATTATGTTGAGCGAAGCAAGCCAGACACACAAGGACAAATACTGTATGATTGCCCTATTATGATCTAAATGTATTATGTGAAATATGAATATGGGTAGAATTTCATATATAAGATCGTTTTTCTTTGAAGCTGAACAAATGTAAGTCGATAGTGCAAAATGTTAATATCAGACAAAAAAAGATTATACTAAGTGGAGGAGATCAGAGTACTACATACTATATGATTCCATTTCTATAAAATGTAAATATAAATCAATTTATAAAGATGAAAGGAGACTAGTAGTTACATAGGGGATGCGGACTTGGCCCAGTGGTTAGGGTGTCCGCCTACCACATGAGAGGTCCGCGGTTCAAACCCCGGGCCTCCTTGACCCATGTACAGCTGGCCCATGCGCAGTGCTGATGCGCCCAAGGAGTGCCCTGCCACGCAGGGGTGTCCCCCGTGTAGGAGAGCCCCACACACAAGGAGTATGCCCCGTAAGGAGAGCCGCCCAGCATGAAAGAAAGTGCAGCCTGCACAAGAACGGCACTGCACACACAGAGAGCTGACACAACAAGATGGCGCAACAAAAAAAGAAACACAGATTCCCGTGCCGCTGACAACAACAGAAGTGGACAAAGACGACGACGCAGCAAATAGACACAGAGAACAGACAGCCGGGGTGGGGGGGAGAAGAGAGAGATTAAATAAATAAATAAATAAATAAATAAATAAATAAATAAATAAATAAATAAATAAATAAAGTAGTTACATAGGTCTGAGGAAGGAATGCTAAGGGATATGAAGTCATTCTTTTTGGTGTATTGATATTGTTCTAAAATTTTTGAGATGATGGATGTACAACATTGTGATTATGCTGAAAGCCATTAATTATACACTTTGGATAGAATAGCCAGAAACAGCAGCTTTGTATGGTGGGGGAAGCAGAGTGAGATTGAGAGGTGAGGCATTTTCTTGTTTGTCTGTTTTATGTTTATGATTATCGTTGAAATAATGAAAATGCTCTAATAATGATTAAAGTGATGAATGCAGTCATTCATTATGTGATTATAGCAAATACCATAGATTGTATACTCTATGAATTGTATGTCTATTAATATGTATTAAATAAAATTGATTTGTTATTTTTAAAAAGTGAACCGGGAAGTGGGTGTGGCTCAACCAGGTGGGCATCCGCCTACCACATGGGAGGTCTTGGGTTCAGGTCCCAGTGCCTCCCAAGAAAGGATGAGCAGATGCCGCCCCCACTGCAAGGAGCAGCTGCCACAAGCCAGCAAACCCACAGCCCACGGGTATCGGATGTGGCTCAGGCCACTGGGCACTCGCCTCTCATGTGGGAAGTCCCAGATTCGGTTCCCAGTGCCTCCTGTAGAAGGCGAGCAGACAGGTGAGAGAACCATCTGAGGAAGGGGGGAGATAAATAAAGAAAAGTAAAGTAAATCTTTAAAAAAAAAAGTGAACTAATTGGGGAGCAGACATTGCTCACGTGGTTGAGCACCTGCTTCCCATGTACAAGGTCTCAGGTTTGATCCCTGGTGCCTCCTAAAAACAAATGAAAAAAAAAAACAGCTCTCATTGGGGAATGGATGTGGCTCAGTGGTTGAGCACCTGCTTCCCATGTGCAAGGTCCTAGGTTCAACCCCGGTACCTCCTTAAAAAGAAAAAAGGAAGTGATCAAAAGCTTCCTTAACGGGAAGCGGATTTGGCTCAACTGATCAAGCATCCGCCTACCACATGGGAGGTCCAGGGTTCAAACCCAGTGCCTCCTGACCCATGTGGTGAGCTGGCCCACGCGCAGTGCTGATGCACACAAGGAGTGCCGTGCCATGCAGGGGTGTCCCCCGTATAGGGGAGCCCCCATAAAGAGAGCTGCACTGCATGAAGAAAGCGCAGCCTGCCCAGGAGTGGTGCTGCACACACAGAGCTGACACAGCAAGATGATGCAACAGGGACACAGATTCCCAGTGCCACTGACAAGAATACAAGCAAACACAGAACACACAGCAAATGAACACAGAGAGCAGACAATTGGGGGGGGGGGGCGGAGAGAAATAAAAAATCTTGAAAAATTTTTTAAAAAGGTCCCTTAACTGAATCTAACCAGGAGGTCCCTCATGCAATAAGTTTACATGCTCGGGAGTGGGTTCACTGAAGAACATATTTTTCTGGGGTCCACAAAAGCCTCAAACCAAGACAGACAGTGATGAGAATTAAGAGACTAAGCTTTGAAGAAATAAGGTTGGGAGCCAAATTGAAGGAAAGTCAGCTGACGCTTCTCACCAGTCCACCCTCCACTGTTGACGTGGTCAGGTGCAAACAGCAGGTCTCAGGTTGGGAAAGTTGTCCATCGAGCTTTAGGAAACCTCAGAGCTCCCCCACCGCAGCCCCCCAAATCCAAGCAACACGATGGCAAAGCCTGCTTCCCCCCACCCAGCTGCCACCTCGCAGCCCCGAGTCTCCTCTGGTTCACCGTCTTGTCAGTTTTTAACAAGGCAGCAGCCTCCTCACCCCAGCCTCTCCCCCCACCCGCCTCCACCCCACCAAGGGCCCCCTGCAACACAGCAGCAATTTTTTTTTAAGCACAGATCTGATCCTGTCTAAATTCCACACAAAAAAATAAAAAGTAAAACTTTTTTAAAAATTTTTTTATTAAAAAAAAATAAAACCCACACAGGAGGAAAAGTCCAAGGACCCTGAGATAGGGTGCAAGGTTCTTCTTTCTTTCCTGCCTCTTCTCCAAGCATCCCAGCTCCCAGGTGCCAGCGCCCTCTTCGCCCCGGCCACCCAGGCCTGCCCACTGCTGAAGTGTTAGCCCAAAGTCCGTGTCCTTCCCAGGGTCCTGGTGGGTCTTTTGGGTATAGCATCAGTCAGATTCTCCACATCCTCCCTGATCTTGGATCATTTTTTTCCAGCCACAGTCCCGTCACTTAATTATTAGTCACACGCCACAGGAAACACGCCTTTCACTTGCTCCACGTTGCTTTCTGATGCCTTGTCAGAGACCTTTCTGAGTGGCAACCCTGGACGCACGTTGCCAAGAAGTTTTTGAAGGGATTCTGATTTCACTCATCCAGGGTGGGGTATGGTTTGGAAACTCTCCAGGGTGATGCTAATGTGCAGGCAGGCTGGGAAACCCCTGGTGGAAAAAGCAGGGCATGATACCTTTGCATCCCAGCAGGTAGTTAGCAGTAAACACTGGTAAAAGACCTCTGGACCATTTTGTCTTTGGCAGAGGATGAAAAAATTGGGTTTGTTTGTTTTTATTGGGCCTCAGTGCACATCCATGGATGTGTTCAAATCAGCGGATTGGGCCAAGAAGCTTCACTACACCACGTGTGGGCCATGAACAAGCAGCGTCAGCGTCTTCCAGGAGCTTGCTAGCAGGGGAGATTCTCAGGCCCCAGCTGGCTGGGAACCTGCATTTAGTAAGATCCCCAGGTGATTCAAACCCAGGAACACCTGAGTAACACTGCCTGAAACTTTCAAACACTGAAGTGTGAGCACAGGAATACTCCAGATCCCAGATTCCACAAGGGCCAGGCAAGATACAAACGAGAGAGGTGGGTCCAGTGTAAGACTCTAAGGAGCACTGGGGACTGCGGCAAATAGAGTCAGCACACCTACATGGCATCTCCCTTTGGCCAGGTAGGAACAAAGCCCTAGTGTTGCCAGATACTGCTCATTTTCCAGAGACTCCTGAAGTCTGATCTTCTTTAGGTGAACTCTACTGAGTTTTGCATATTGGCCCTACCCCCTTATTCTGCTCTCTCTCTAAAAAATTTTAGAATACCTATCCCTAATGCTTTTTATTCCATTTTACTTGCTTATTTATTGATTGTTGTCTGCCCCCTTCTAGAATATTGAGATCGTTATCAATTTGGTTCACTGTTGTGTTCCAGGCATTTAAAACAGCCCCTGGCAAATAGCAGTGCTCAACAAACCGGTATAGGCAGCATTAACTCCACACAGCCAGTGGAGCTTGTCAGGGGCCAAATCAGCAGCCAGCCCACTTGGCTGGTTTTGTTTTTTTATTCTTAACTTTTTATTGTCGTTACTTATATACAACTCAAAATTTCCCATTTTAACCTCTTTCAAGAGTACAATTCAATGGCATTATTTACATTTACAGTGTTGTGCTACCATCACCAATATCTATTACCAAAACTTTTCATCACCTACAAGGAACTCTGCATCCATTTAGCAATAACTCCCCTTCCAAACGCCGAGGCCCTGGCTCCCCTGGCTTCTGGGAACCTGTAATCTACGGATCTCTCTGAAATTTGCTTCTGCTAGGTATTCCACATGCACAAGATCGTACAATATCTGCCCATTTGCGTCCGGCTTATTTCATTCAGCATGGTATCTGCAAACCTCTTCCCCGTCGTTGCATGTATCGGGACTTCATTCCTTTCTTTGGCTAAAGAACATTCCATGGTGTGTGCCGCCTTGTTTCGTGTGTTCGTTCACCTGCTGGTGGACACGTGGGTGGCTTCCACCTTTGGCCGTTGTGCATAACGCCGCTGTGAGCACTGGTGGACAGGACCTGTGGGGGCCCCACCGGGCAGTTTTGATTAAGGAAGCTGGGACGCGCTCATCTAGCAACGCCCTGGCCAGGAAGGTTGAAACCAGACCCCGGCCCCCCACGAGGCCCTAAAAAGCCGTCCTTCTTCCTCAGCTGCACCAGCTCCTCCTAGAAGCCCCTCTGCCCTCCATCTCCGTCCCCGTCGGCGCCATGAGATCGTCAGGTATGGAGGGGGAGTAGGAGGGGCTCCAGCCTCAGAGGGGGGCCTGGGGGCCCCTCCAGTCGGGGCAGCTGTGGGCAAGGAAGCGCTGTGGGAGCCTGGGGGGCTAAGGAAAGTCGGGGCATTGCAGCTAAGCCTTGCTTTCACCAAGGATCTGGAGTGCAGCCTTTTTATATGCTCTCTAAGTGCAGCTAAACCTAGAGCCATTGTAACCTTTTTTTGTTACTGATATTTATCTGTGCCACGTAAACCCTTGAAATATCCCCGGATTCGTCACCATGCTGCTCTGCCTTGCTGTCACTAACACTCTAGAAGGTTCTCTTGCTCCTGGAGGGAGGAGCCCTAGGACTGAAACCACGGTGTGGGGGTCCTCGGTGGATACCCCCTGCTGTGGGGCCAGCGGAGACTGCCTGTCGGGGTCGCCGGGCCTTGTGGCCGGACCGCCGAGGCCTAGCCCGGAGCCCCTCGGGGAGCCCGGAGAGAACCGAAAGGAAGTGGAATCATGCTGAATTCTCCTTTTCAGAGGAAACGTGTCTCCAGCCGCTTTCCTTCAAAGGCCAGCAGGCCTGCCCTAGACACAGAGGCACGACCCGGCATGACCCTGGGGCCTGAGCTCTGGGCCCGCAGCTGGGCTGGGGCTGCGGCTCTGCTTCCCTGAGTGCCGGCTGCCCCCTGAGGGCAGAGGCCGGCGGCGGCCCTGCAGCTGGCCGAGGGGAGGGGGCCGCGTGGCCGGAGCCCCTGCTAGCAGCCGGAGGGCACGAGGCTTCTGGAGGCAAGGAGGCCGGGTCTGACCCTCTGGAATGTGTGGGTTAAAGAACTAACCAGGCAAGTCCCAGCCAGGTCGCCCGTGCAAGAGCCCGGTGGGGACCCACATGTGGAGGAGAAGGCCAGGGCAGGGCCAGGGAGGGGCCAACTCTGCTTCATGGGAGGCTTTACATTTTATTGTTAGTTCATTTTTTTGTTTTACCTTCCATTATGGAAAACTTCAGACTTTTGCATAAGTGGGCAGGATAGCATAATGACCCTTCATCTACCATCACCCAGACTCTGCAGTTGCTAATTCAGGGACAGCGTTGCTTCTATTACTGCCACGTATTACCACTCCCCCATTATTTTGTAGCAAATAATGTTGATCCCATTAATGCCTAAATCCCTTCACTCGTTAAGGGTTGCAAAATGGCGCTATTCCACTTCCATCATTTCCTCTTCATCCACTAGCAGGAACGCATCCAGCAAGAAAGAGCTCCTTTCATCTGCTATTTGATTACTTAGTATTATAGCTGATATAGGAAAGAAAGGATAGATGATCAATTTTTTCCCTCTTATTTACCATTCTTCAAAACAATAAGTTGGCTCCCAAGGTGAACAATGAAAACAATGAGTTTTGTTATCTGGTATATGTGTTTGTTCTTATCACCATTGTGAACTCTTGGATATGAACAGACTTGATGTGCTACAGTCCATTAGCACTATTCTGACGGAGGCTCAAGTTGTCCCATCTTTGGCCAGTGGGAATGGGTTGAGTTGGCTCCTAATTCCTTTTGCCAAAACCCCAGATGTCCTGGATACCTTCCTTGTTCTCTCTCTGATTGGATGCTCCAAACTCGTCTTGCGCATTCCCAATTGCAGACCTAGAACCAGCCATTTCTCCATGGATCCCTGGTTTCTTTTAGTGAGGAGTGGTGTTTAGAGACCACACTGGGAGTGTAAGGGTGCTCATGGCAACGGGGTTGGTCTTGTTTTTAGGCATTTCACTGAACAGCCTGGATAAAATACACCAAAATTTTTAACACATCAAATACATGAATGCACACCTCCAATCAAATTCAACGCCATGAGGTTTTTAACTGAAGTTCCTGTCTCACATCTGTGTCTCCTTTTCCCCACGCCTCCATGTTCACAGGGACACCAGGCATGACTCTGTGAGAATATCCCATAATACTCATTTGCTCTATGCCCGCCAGGGTGTAATAAGGTGTGATGGTTTGATGCTGGATGGACCCCAGAAAATCATGTCCTTGGAGCTAATCCATTCCTGTGGGTGTGAGTCTATTGTACCTTTTGATTAGATCACTTCAGTCAGGCGTGGCCCAGGTGGGTCTTACTCCTCCTACTGGAGTCCTCTATAAACGGGATGAACACTGAGAGACACGGGAGTTCAGAGAGGAACTGACAGAAGCCGAGAGAAAGCCACAGGTGTGCCACCAGGAGCTGCGCGCAGAGAAGGCAGAGACCGCCGGACACTGCCAGGAGCCTCCCCATTCGGCAGAGGCCTCCAGGGTCACCAGCAGCTGGTCTCTGGGGAGAAAGCATCACCTGGCAGTGCCTTGATTGGGACATTTTTCTCTGGAAGCGTACAATCTAATAAATCCCTGTTGTGAAAGCCAACCCATTTTTGCTGTATTGCTTTCAGCAGCTTTTAGCAAACTAAAACATAAGATTTGTGAGTTGTCTCTGCGGGTTGTAGAGAGAGTAAATCAAACAAACTCCAGCCAAGGAGGTGCATCGCGTGAAGAGAAAACTCTGGCAGCTGGCTGGACTTGGAGAGAAGAAGAGGCCTGAAGGTGGCAGAGCTGGCTGAGGGGACGGCAAGGGCCTCGACTTCCTCACAGAGGAGGGGCGTTCCCGTCTCGGCGCAGTTCATGGGGTGGGAGGCTCGTGTGGAGGCCGTGTGAGGGTGCAGAAGGCTGAGGCAGAGGCAGCTCCAGCTGGGAAGGCACTGAGGATGGGGCCCTGCAAAGTCCAGGGGCCCCAACTTGCTCATTTGTGGGGACCGCCAATATTTTTTTTTTATTTAAACCCAAAACAGGGTTACGCAAATTATGGTATATTTTAAGTGTTTCTGTGTAACAAGTTAAAGCAGTTATAAGGGGAAAAAATATGCTGTGATGTCATTATGCTCACACAAGAAAATGAGATTTATAAAAAAGATGTATATAGCCTTCCTTTCAGCTGGAACCGCCGTCCTACAGTAATTCACCAGAACGACCAACACAAAGGGAAAGAGGAGGGACAGAGGTGTCCGCTATGTTTTCTAGGCCTTTTAGAAAACATGGAGTTGTTCCTTTGGCCACACACCTGCAAATCTACAAGAAAGGTGGCATCAAGGGAATGGGCACTGTTCAAAAAGGAACGCCCCACGGTGTCACCCTGGGCAGCGGAGGAGCCTGCAGGGTTCCCAGTGAGCTCTGGTGTTGTGCATAAACACGTGCAGGGCAAGATTCTTGCCAAGAGAATTCACATACGTATGAGCAAGCATTCTAAGAGCCAGAGAAGCTTCCTGAAACGTGGAGGAAAATGATCAGAAAAAGAAGGAAGCCAAAGAGAAAGGTACCCGCGTTCGTCTGAAGCGCCAGCCCGTTCTGCCCGGAGACGCACGCTTTGCGAGCGCCAGTGGGAAGGCGCCTGGGCTCCTGGAAACTATTCCCTATAAACTCACGGCCTCAGAGGTGTGAGAAACTTACACAGGGAAGAGCCGGGGTTTGAAAACTGCAAACGTGCTTAGCAGATGCGTCTGTTCCTCTGGAGTCGCGGGGAGCAGGGAGCCCGGGCGGCACACGAGGTCACGCGCGCGCTTGCCGCCTCCTCCAGGCCTGCAGCACGGCGCTCCGGGGAGCCGCTGCGGGGCTGTCCGCCGCCCCTTCACGCCCTCACGGTCCCTGAGAGGGGAAGGCCTGCGAAGGAAAGAGCGCGACCCCGGGGATGGGAGAGCCGCGGGGGGGGGCGTGAAACGGGGGGCCCGGCACCCACCCGGGGCGGCGGGTCGGGCTGAGGAGGCGGAGGGGACCGCGGCGGGGGCGGGCAGGACCGAGGGACAAGGGACCGTCCTGGGCCAGAGCGGGTGGGCGCGCAGCCCAGAGCGCGGGGCGGCGGCGCAGCGCCGGGCCGTCACTAGGAGTCCTTCTTGAGCTGCTCCTGAGACTTGCCGTTCTGCTTCCCTCAGACTGAGACCGAGGGGACAGGCCGTCCCGGCACTTCTGGAGCCACATCCTAAATCCCAGGCAAATGTCGAGTTTCATTACAGTGCTCTATGCCACACATCCTGGAAAATCAAGACCTTTCAAAACCCACGCTCCAAACGTCAACCCTTCCTAGGGCCAGGGCGGGGTAGCCGCATTCCAGGGGAACCTGCGCTCAGATATTTCCTGACTTGACAGAATGGGCCATTTTAAGGATACGTTTGCGAAATTGTTTGCATTTGATTTCCCTTTTCAAAACCCACACCACCAAAAATAATCAAAGAGGTAAACAGAAAAACCCGGAGCGAACCCAGCTGGTCTCCTCTGTGCTGAGTTGTTGCCAGTTTCACACACATTAAAAAAAAATAATTTGTCAACTGCCGAAGCACAACTACAGCTCTGTCTCTGCTGCCTCAGAAAGAGCACAAGTTTTCACGGAGCCTCTGATCATAAGATCTCATATCAAAAATCTTAGCCAAATTTTCTCAGCTGCTTCTCTATCTACAAGCTAAGCCAAATAAGGAACCTACATTTTAGCAGCTCTGGCTTGAGACCATGGTCTCCATTCCCAGCAGGCCTTGAACAGGTCCCATTAACACCCGGGACCCTCGCGGGATCTCAGATTTGGTGCCTTTTGGTGGGAGGACGTAAGGAGGAGAGGCTGGAGGAAGCGCAGCACGAAGGGCAGGTGAGACCAAGGCTAAGCAGCATTCTGAGTCACCAGCCTGCAGGTGCCACGCAGGAAAGGCACACACATGTCCACAGACTCGGGGACCAGCCACCCACGGCCCAGACGCCCCAGGCAGAGACGTCCTGGGGCCCCAAGGCTCAACACCGAGGGTCACATGGCAAAAGTCCCCTCCAAACAGCATGCCTCGAACTTTCTTCCCCTGCAGTGTACACAGTAGGAAAAAACTAAAGCCCGCCAGTTGGCCCTAAGTACTAGACGCCTTAAATATAGTACAGGACTTACGTGCACTGGACTCCTACACAGGCATGAAGAAGGAAAAAGAAACTCTTTCAAGGGGCTTCCAAGGCCCTGTTCAGCGGGGGGAGGTCAAGGTGCAGAGCACAGGGTGTAGGGAGGAGGCGGAGAATTTATGTCTCTGCTTGCACATTATGCAAAACCCATCTCCAGAAGAATTCACAAGGAACTGATCGTGCCGGTTGTCTCTATGGAGCGAAAATGGGTGGCTGGGGGCAGGAGGAGGTATTTCATGGTAAGCCCTTTTGTACCTTTGGAATTGTAAACCACACGCGTGTATTGTCTTTAAAAATATATTTAAATTTCACAAGAAGGGAACGAGCACGGCCTCTCTGTGTGGGCAGGGAAAGGTGTCCAAGACTCACGACTGAGTGAGAACGAGTTGTTGGCAGTGTGTCTGGGAGCTTCAGTCCATGTTAGAGGAAAAAATAGATCCATGAACACACTTGTGGACAGGTAGAAAAGCGCCTTGAGCGACGCCTCCTGAGAGCAGCCGCACCCGGGGAGCCTGGCGAGCCAGCGGGGGCTGTCGCGGTGTGTTTCGACCCCGTGCGCGGGTTTTCTTACAGCAGCGTTCGTTGCTGTTTTCGTCGTCGTCATAAAGGAATTGTTCAGGTGAAAGGAGAGGCCCCGTGGATGTCCCCGTGGCCCGTGGCCCTGCCGGGCGGCTCGGCGCCAGGCAACGAGAGCGCCCCCGCCGCCGTCGGAACACGGAAACGAGGAGACGTGGGGAAAGCTCCAGAGGAGGCCAGCGCCGGGGAGCACCCTGTCCCGAGAGCTCGCCGTTCAGGGCCCGGTGGAGAGGGCAGCGCGGCGGCCTGTGGGGCAGGGCTCCGCTTCTCCCCGTGGCGGCAGCTCCAGCCCCGACGCACCTGCCACAAGGATGGACTAAGCGCACACCCACCGCGGGCACCCTGCGCTCGGGGCATCGCCTAAGTGTCCCGGTGGTGACGTTGTCCTGGGGTCTCGCAAGATGCTGCCACTGGTCACCCCAGCATGGGGACGCGCTTCCCCGGGTGGTCCCGACGACGGGACCTGGGCCTGTGCGGCCTCACAGCCCCCTTCCATCAAACGCACAGCGTCTTGCAGCCTCATCACTTGGCTTGGGTTGGAGGGGGCCTGATGAGAGTCTGGGGCGCAGCAGAGACGGGGCCGAGGAGACCAGCCCTGAGGGAGCAGGGGCTATTGCCTGGACCCCCGCGACTTGCCCAGCGTCCCCTGGAGGGACCAGAGAGGACAGCAGCGACGCGGCCCCGGGGCCGGGGCTGGGGAGCTAGCCTGAGGAGGGGAGGGGTGCGGAGAGGACGCTGCCGCCGAGGGGCTTCTCCGCTCCTCCCGACAGGCCCAGCCCGACTCCCAGCGTGCATCAGGCAAGGGGCGTCCGCTCTCTGAGCCTCGGTTTCCTCCCCTGGAAGATGGGCTTTTAGAGCGCGCAGAGACGATTCTGGCAGTTTCCGGCATGCAGTAGATACTCAGGAAATGCCGTTTCCTTCCACTTGGCATAAAGGGGAGAATCAAATCGATGTAATCGTCTGGGGAGGAAGCAAAGGGGATTGTCCTCCCCAGCCTTTCCTGCAACCCCTTACCCTGAGGCAGGAAACAGGCCTGGAGAGAGAAAACCCGTCCACCCTAAAAGCCTCTACCACCATGTCACTTCTCAAGAGACGCTTCGTCAGAGAAGCAATTCTTTTATTTCTAAAGAACAACTTTCTGGCTCACTCCTACAGGGCCAGCTCAGCGTAGAGCTGTGTCGCCCTGGCAAAGCCTCGGTTTCCCCATCTGCAACTCAGAACACCCTGGATGGTGGTGAGGGGTAAATTAGACGAGGATCGAATATGGACGAAAGGGCCCCGCACCCTGCGACGGTTATTTGCTGTCATCGATCCCTTTGGCCCAGGGACGGCTGAGCAGCCCGCGCCCCCCACCCCGCACTCCCCTCCTCTGTCTGCTGAGAACATGGACCAGCAGGGACGGGGGCCAGAATGGCCGCAGGCACAGGAGCCCGTCCACAGCCCGGCACGCTGCGAGGGCTGGCGTGCGCCGCTCCTCACCATGGCCGTGCGTGGGCATTGCTAGGGGGACCCTCATTTTTTTAAGCCCCTGGAATCCACGTGGCCTGGGTTGGGGCCACTCCGACGGCCCCACGGGTGCACAGCGCTCGCTCCCAGGGCGCGCCTTTCCAGAAGGCTCCCACGGGCCTGGGGCCTGGGGGCGGCGCCACGTGGTGGCCTGGGCCTGGCGCCAGGTTCCCGCTTCTCGGAACTCGGCAAGACCGCCCGGAAGGAAGAGGCCAGCGCCGATGCCATCTGATTGGAGGGGAGCCCTCCGCCCAGAAAGGCACAGCCTCACGCCTCTCATTAGTCATTTTTTTTGTGCCTGGCAGCCCCCCCCCCCCTTCAAAGCTCAGAAAGGCTGAAATCTGTCACCCAGGGAGGATTGGCTTGAGGTCCTAACAAGAGAGAACGTTTGTGGGGTGGGGGAGCCGGGGCTGCGCGCCATGGCTTCTTAAACTCCCCCCGTGCGCCTCTGACACACATTGGCTGTGGAGCTGGGCTGCCCTCTATCAGCCGGGGCAGGAGCGAGAGGAGGTGGGCACTGCAGGTCCAGCTGCCAGGGGACCTTCTAGGCAGAGCTCTCAGACTGGCAACTACAGAGCAAATCAAATCCTACCCCATCAGTGTGCATTGTTTAAAACACATCTGAGCCAACATGGAAGTATTAAAGAATTTCACTTTTTTTTTCTTTTAATCCAAATTTCTGAGTTCTCTCAAGAAATACCTGAAGATTTACCAGCTCTGGGCCACATTCTCTCAGAGCCACCATCAGCTGGAGTCTAGGAACAGTCATTCCTTAACAGGGGCTTGCGCTCAACAGTTTGCCACAGTCCCCACCACTCCCTATTGCCATCATTTTGCCACAGTCCCCACCACTTCCTTTTGCCACCAAAGCTAAGGTCCTGTAGTCATTTTTAAAGGCTTTTACACTGTTGTTTGTCTGATGGTAGAGAGAGCATGCTTGGACCCAGATGTCCATCAGAAGTTGGAAATAGAAGGTAAATCAGAGAGCTGTGAGTTCCGCTGTGTCAAAGTGAAGAGCATTCACCTGCAGTCAAGCCACAGACCCTGGGTTCTGTTCACTCCTTGCTATAACCCGCTTGGTCAGAGCTGCCTCATGAGGCTGTAAAGGCCGCACAGTGCTCAGCACCGGGGCACCGTTCGATCGGGCTGCTCAGCCTGACACAGCCGTGGCTCCGGGAGGCTTGGCATTTGCAACCTCGGGTCTCAGGGCACCCTGTTCCCCAAGCCCCGCACCAAGGTCTGTCTCGACTTGAAGTTGCCCCTCTGCTTGCTGCACGCCCACCCCGCTGTGTGAAGCATCTGCGTTTCCCCAGAAAGTTCCAGGAAGGGGTGGGTGTGGCCAACCCCCCATCCTTCCAAAAGCAGCCCAGAGAGCACGAGGGAGACGAGGGGCAGCGATGGGGAAGCCCAGGACGGCCCTTCCCACGAGCCTCTCGAAAGCGACCTAAGATAAGCCTCCGGGCAGCGCAGCCCCCACCAGCCTCCACGAGGGGCTTCCCTCGCCAGGGACGGGACCCCACACTGGAGCTGCCAGGGCTCACCTGGGTCTAGAACTCTTGCCTTAGAAGATGAAAGATAGAGGGAGACAGAGAAAGAAGGTGAGGGAAAGGGAGGGAGGGAAAAAGGAAAAGTCATGTCGGTGAAAATACCAGCCGGGTCAGGACACGCCCAACTCATGGAGCTCCGTGGGGAAGGGTTTTGTTTGGTCATTTGGGTTTTATTCTGAAAACTTCCTGCAATGTTCTATCACTGTTCTGATTCAGAATAAATAAATGTGGCCTTAAACCTGGCTTGCTGTCTGGGGCCCCCGAGCTGCGAGGCTGGTGTTAAGAGCGGGCTCTGGAGGGAGCCCCCGGGCTCCTGTGGCAGCCCCTCCGTGCCCGCGGGCGCCTGCCGCAGGTCCTCGCCCTCTCCTCGGCTCGTTTCCTTACGCGTAAGAGGGCACGCACGGGAGGAGGCTGGTGCCGGGTCGCTGGGGCGAGTCAGCGTGAAGCGTCCTCGCCCAGGCCTCTTAGGCTTACTGTTGGTGGGCAGAGACCCCGCAGCTCAGCCCAGGGCCCCCCGCTCCAGCGAATCTTCCCACCCCAAATGCACCCTAAACTCCACTCTTCTGTGAAAGCCCCCAGCATTCCCCCCCAGCTCAGGGGAGGAGAGAGGTTGGGGCCCCCACCCCCAGCCCGTCCCCGTACCCCCCAGCTTCCCAGTGCCCTGCCTGTGACAAGCCCTCTCTCCCCAGAAGCCCCCTCCTCCTCAGCCCTCCACCTTCTGACCATCATCCCTGCAAAGGGTCGATCGAAAACTCTGACCCGACAGGAAATTGCATTTTCACACTTTTAGAATTCATTTTCCTTCTTATGCCGACGTATCTGAAAGTAAATCACAGGCATCGTGTTATACTCCCCACCTCCAGCCCAGAAAAGCTGAGGAACCTTTTCCTGTGTGGTCACAACACGGGAGCACGGCTAGTGAGGTGACAACCCCTCCATGTCACCTAAGCTGGGTCCCTACGCAAACTGAGAGGCAGCATTTAGATGTTTTCATGTTTTCCTTTGTCTTTCCTTTTGAACTTCAACCTGATGGGAATTGGTCAAGGTAGGGAAAAAAATGTGAAAGTGCCTGTGTGGCACAGTGCCCTCCGACACAGCTGGCAAGGGGCAAAGCACAGGGCCACGTGGCAACGGTCCAGGTGATCGGGACTCTTCTGGCCCAGCAAGCCCCCATCTTGGCCCTCATCTTGTGGGCACGTGCCTGTGGGTGCACAGACGAGGGAGGGGCTCCCTGACGCGTGGCCAGTGGGGCAAGGCCCAGAAGCGCTGTCTGCGCCCCTCACCAAGGGAGGGTGAAATCCCCTCTGAGCCTCTGGAGAGTCACGGGAAAGTGCCGTGCAGTTCCTCGTCCTTAGCCAGACACTGTGTCTGAGGCAGGAAAACGCTCTAATGGACACTATTGGGACACGGCACAGAACTGGATTACAGAAGGTGGATTAGAGAAAAGCACCATTCTAAGGTTAATGACTGAGTTGTTTGTGGAAAAGACATCCCTGTCCTTGGGAAGCACATGCCGAAGCATTTAGGGGTAAAGACCCATGAGGTATGTGACATATTCTCAAACAGCTCCCCCAAAATTAGACGTATTGTTCTATAGATGCATAACGTAGACGATGCTGTGCCCAGGCATACACATCCAGACGTGCCTCCACCGAGAGAGAGAGAGAAAAGGATCACGTAAACGGGGTAAAATGTCAACAATGGATGAATCTGGGTAAATGACACACAGGAGATTTTTATGCTACTCTTATTCTTAGCTTTTTTTAGGTTTTAATTTATTTCTAAATGTTTAAAAATAAGAGTACAACTATGAGAGTGTTCGCTCATGAACTATAACAAATATACAATTAGTAACATGGTGTTAATAATAGGGAGGTTGGGAAGCAGACTTGGCCCAGTGGTGAGGGCGTCCGTCTACCACATGGGAGGTCCGCGGTTCAAACCCCGGGCCTCCTTGACCCGTGTGGAGCTGGCCCATGTGCACTGCTGATGAGCGCAAGGAGTGCCGTGCCACGCAGGGGTGTCCCCCGCATAGGGGAGCCCCACAAACTCTCCTTGACCCGTGTGGAGCTGGCCCATGCGCACTGCTGATGAGCGCAAGGAGTGCCGTGCCATGCAGGGGTGTCCCCCGCATAGGGGAGCCCCACGCACAAGGAGTACGCCCCGTAAGGAGAGCCGCCCAGCGCAAAAGGAAGTGCAGCCTGCCCAGGAATGGCGCTGCACACACAGAGAGCTGACACAGCAAGATGACGCAACAAAAAGAGACACAGATTCCCATGCCGCTGACAACAACAGAAGTGGACAAAAAAAAAAAAAAAGAACAGGCAGCAAATGGACACAGAGAACAGACAACTGGGGGTGGGGGGGGAGGGGAGAGAAATAAATCTTTAAAAAAATAATAATAATAGGGAGGTTATGGAAAAATATACCAAATGTACACCACAGACCATAGTTAGTGGAAATAGCCTGATGATGTTCTTTCATAATCTGTGACAAATATTCCACAACAATGCACGATGTTGGTGAAGGGGTGATGTATGGGAATTCTGCACAAAGTGCGTGATTGTTTTGTAAGCTGACAATTTCTCTTAAGAAAAAATACATTAAAAAATAAAAATTGAGGCATAGGAAACTAACCAATATTCACCATCTCCAAAATAAAGGGGAGCCAGGCCGGTGCCAGGTGCTGAGTGACCAGACCCTCCGTGCCATTTCCGAGCACACGCAAGGGGCAGGCGCTGAGCCCGGGAAGAGCCTGCGCCCAGATCTGGTGGCAGCGGCAGCCTCGGGGGAGCTGGGCAGGAGGCTGCCAGGACTTCACAGCGTGCCTCTGAGTACCGCGCCGCGGATTTCTTAAAAAATAATCTCATGTGTGGAGGATCATCCTCATTACAAGGACAAGAGAAAAAAAAGCAATCAGTGCGGAGAATAATTCAGCCAGAACTCATACAGTATAATTCAGCCAGAATCGCCACTAGCCCCGTACCGACCCTCCCGCACCCGTCCCGCGAGGACAAGGAGCGCAGGGCTTTCCGACTCCCTCCTGATTTAAACGTCCCCTCCCATCACCCACAGCGGATGCCCTCGGCGAGGGCCTTGAAAAGCGTGTGGCCACAGCTTGGAGGGGCACGTGGCCGGCGGCCCTGCCAGCCGGGAAGGGTAAGGCTGTTCTCCCGGACTCAGGAGCCCGCCCGTGTTTCACGCAGCCGGCCTTAGCCCTGGGCTCGGCTCGGTGCCTCTGCGACAAAGCCACCGGGCGCAGCCCCGCGGGGCGGCGGGATCAGGCCTGCGGGAAGCAGGGTCCGCACCACCGGGGCCTCGGCCACATCACACGGGCCTGATGACTGCGCCTGGGGAGGGGGCAGGGGCGGGCCCCAATGGCCCCTGCAATCCCTGCCCTCCTCAGGGCCCCCCCAAGGCTGCTCCCTGCCACCCTGGGATCTGGAGGGAGGGCCCGGACCCTTCCAGAAGCTTTTAGGGAGCAGGAAGCAGGGTGGGGGCGCCTTGCCCTCTCGACCGACACGACTCTCCTCAGTTGGGGCCAGAATGACGGAGCAGCTTCCTCCCTTGGGCCTGGGCTGACCGACCGGCAGGGCTCGGCAGGCAGTGACGAGGAGTCAGAGGCCCTGCCTGCGCACGAAGGCAAGAGGCTATCGATTAGCCATGTCTGCCACGGGTGCGAAATGGAAGGCAGGAACGCATGCTGTGCATTTGCTGTCCCTGCGCTGAGTTTTTCTTTTCCCCCCAAGTTGTAAGCATGACCGCAGGTGGAGGCTGTTAGGGAAAGTCGTGTCATTCTTACATCTTCCAGTTTGTAAGCACCTACTTTTAGCCAGTCAGTTTATAGATGCCATCTCCGTAGCAGTGCTAAGAATCTCAAGAGAATCCAGAAGAGCCTGAGTGCTACTGGTCTCTGAGTGTTTGGGGCCTCGTAGCTCCATTTTACGGCTGAGGCAACTGAGCCCCCCAGAGACAGTACTGGCCAAGCGGGAGAGGACCCCAACCTGCCGCTGCCTCCCCCCCATCCTGCCTGCCCATCCCAGGGCCTTGGCCTCAGGCCGCCTTTCCTGAGCCCCCACCCCGGGCCTGAGCCCCCCGCTGCCTCCAGACCTGGGGGTCAGCAGAGTGCCGGCCACCTGCCCGCGGGGCTGGGGCTGGGGTCGCTGCCGGGCAGAGTGGGCGGCGGGGGGACTCTGGCCCCGTGGGCGGGGGCCGGCCGGCCTCCCTGCACCCGTTACTCGCCCCTGGCCCGGGCCCGGCCCCACCACACCAGCAGTGATAGATGGTTTGTGAAATACCCCTGAGCTTGCGGTTGACCAGAATTCTGAAATAATTCCATTGAGACCGGAATTCATGCAATGTTCTGTATCCTGATGTGGTAAAGAAGGCAGCCGCGGGGGCGGGGGCCGGGGGCTGTGGAGGCCCAGAGCCGGCCCGGCGGGCCCGGGGCCTGCCGCGGGGGCTGCTGCCGCCCCCCTCGCCCCCCGCTCCGGAAGGCCCATCTGACAGGAGCCGAGGCCTGATAAGCACCACCTGACCAGGAGGCCCCAGGCAGAGAGATTAAGGCGCAAATCATCAACACCCTCCCCCCGCACCCACGGGGGAGGGGGCAGGCGGGGGGGCACGGCGGGGGAGGAAAGGCAGGGCGGTCCCAGCCAGAGAGACACAGGGGCAGCGCAGCAGCCAAGCCCTCCCGGCCCCCGCGGCCCCGAGCTGTCGCGGCCAGGTCCCCCCCGCCTGGCGCGGGAAGGGGCCGCGGCGCGGGGGCCCGTTTTCCTTCCGTGTGGGCGCTGGGCCGAGCCGGCCGCTGTTGCGCAGCGGGGGAGCCTGCCGGGGCCCCCACCCGGGACGCTCCTCCGGAGCAAGCTCTGGGCCTCCTGGGGCCACTGGGACCCCTTTCCAGCCCCTCGGTACTTGGCCACGCGCGGGCAGGCCGTGGCTCCCCGTGGCAGATGCCCCACGTCGCGGTCCTTCTCCTGCGGCCAGGCCGGGGCCTCGGGCCTGGATTTGGCAGCGGCAGCTGGGCCGCGGGGGAAGGCGGCAGGGGAGGCTCTGGGGGCTCGTCTCGGGACCAGCGGGGTCAGCCGGTGACGTTAGCTCTCCCAGTGGGAAAACCAGAGGCCCAAGAGCGGCCTAGTGGCCTTTCTAGAAAGCAAAACGCACCCATTGAAAGGGTTGCCCCCTGTGATGATGGGCTCCCCGCGTTTTAGGAAATAAGATAGGTCTTTTGTTTATTTTCTTTAAGAAAGGATCGTTCTAGCACATCGGAGCGTGCAGACCCGCGGCCCACAGACCGATGTCGTTTGCAACGTGGTTCATTCGGCTTCGATTTTTAAGTCTTTCAGCGCAAACTTTTGAATCCCGTGTCTCCAGCCTTGCTTTGGAAGCCCAGCAGCCGCGGGCACGCAGCCCCTTGAGGGCCATCGCCTGGAGAGGGCAGGGCCGCCCCCGTGGACATGCCCTGTGCCCCCCAGGCCCCTCCTCTTCCTTGTGGCAAACCTTGCTCCTTCCTCGATGCCACGTAGGGTTAGCCATGCTGTGTGGCAGCCCGGGTGGCGTTTCCCTGGTCCGTGGGCCCCAAAAGTCCTTACCTCAGCCCCCCCTCCCCCGGGAACAGCCCCCCCCCCCCGTGTGCCTGGCAGCAGGCAGGGCAGGGGCAGGGCCTGCTGGGGGCGTCCCTTCCCGTTGCAGAAGGGGGATTTGCACCTGCCCAGAGGGTAACAGCCAGCACTGTTTTGGACATGTCAGCCCAGGGGCTGGGGGGGCAGGGGGAGAGGGCGGGCTCCATCTGGACCCACGCTGACGCGGCGCTCGGCTCCGGGCCTCCTCGGCTCTGGCTATGCCTGTCCTGGCACTTCGCTGCTGGATTGCTTGGCCCTGGTGCTCTTTGGGCACGTCTGAGGGCTCGTTAGGAGGCGAAAGGCCAGGTGTCCCACACCCGGGTGCCCGCAGGGCCAAGCAAGGGTGCACGGCAGCGCGAGAGCCCGCAAGGGCTGCGGCAAGCGGGAGCTCGTGCGCACGTAAGGCGCGGCGGCGGTCCCAGCCCGAGGTCTTCAAGAGATGTGGAAAGCTAGAAGGTTTCGGGCATCACTCTCGATTTTCAGATGTTGAAAATGAAGTCAAAGTTTAAAAACAGTAAGACCCTTCAGCAGGTTGTTAAATGCAGCAAAATAACACGTGCATACATGTAGATGCGTGGAGGCTTCCTAAAGGAATTCATAAGGACTTGCTCACTGAGTTTTCCTCCATGGAGGGAGGCTGGTGACGGGGGCTGGCAGGAAGGCGGGGCATCTGCCTTTCTCTGTATGTCCCCTGATAGGCTTGTTTTACCATGTTCGTGCATCGCTTTTTTTCATGAATTGTAATAAATGTATTAATAATGGGGTGATACATAGAACTGAATTTTATGCACGGTTTTTCTGTAAACCCACATTTTAAAGTTTGATAGTACCGAGCACCAGATAAGCCATGAGCCTCAGGGCTCACGCGGATGGTGGGATGTACATCAGAACAGGCAACTTGGAGACGTTCAGGTAAAGTCGGCGGTGCATGAACTTTATGACCCAGAGCTTCCACTTACAGGGCTATACCCTAGAAACGCAAAGACAGTTTCAAGGAGGTCCACCGCCGTCTTGTTGATAAGCGTGAAAAACTGGGTCAGCTCAAATGCCCATCGACAGAAGAATGCACACGTAGAAGTGGTGGCATATTCATGGAGCGGAATGCTATTCAGCAGTTGGCGGGAATATAGTGGAGCTATATATGCGATCAGATGGGTCATCCAAACATGCCATTCAGTGAAACAAAACAAATGACCAGGTAGGAGAGCCAACTATGGAATATGGCAACACACGGAAAGGTGCAGAACTCATAGAGGTGCTACCTGTTCTTAGGAGCACCTGCACTTTTAGTCGTAGTATAAGGTGGAGGAGCACTCTGAAGCCCATTTGGGGTGGGGTGGGGGGCTGGCAGAGGGTCTTGGCCTCTTATGCTGCAGCAGGTGGGCGGGGCGCTCGGTCTGGCTGCTGCTGGCCCCACGGGGCTCACGACGATGCTCTCCTGGCTTGGGATGTGTTTCAAGTATTTCATACAAGCATGAAAAGGGAAACGAGGTGCAGAGCGTCACCCCAGCCCTGTGCACGAGGCCCCGCTGCACACTCGGCACAGGCAGCACCACGCCGCCAGGCTCTGCCGACCGGGCAGTCTCAGGGACCGTGCGAGACGGCCCACGGCCTCGCTCGGGTCCCAGGGTAAGTGGCCACGAGAGAAAGGGCCCCTGGGCTGCGAGGTTCCGGCTTACAGTGCTCCTCCCAGAAAACAATCACCCGTCTTTGGCTGCAAGAAAGAAACCTGGAGCTGTCTCCTGCCTCGGGCGCTCCTCCCCCTGCCCTGTGCCCGCCACCTCGGCTCCAGCCACCCGGGGGGCCACGAGGACGTCTTTGGGGGTCTCCGTCGTTCATCCAGTCACTCCTCCTAACCTGCAGGGAAAGTAAACCGGGCCCCAGCCGCGACGCCCCCCCTTCCAGGACCTTCCGCCTCCCCTCTGGCCTCAGGTAGGCGCCTCTGTGTGCTGCTCGCTGAAGGGACAGCTGGGGAAGGGGGCTGGGAGGCTGCTGCCAGGCCACCCACCCACCACGTCCTCTCTGGGTGCCTTCGTTGCCCGCTGTACTGGGATGTGGGTTCTCAGAGGCCCCTTCCAGCTTCCCTCCAGGCCCTGCCCTGCAAAGTCTTGTGGCTGGAGGGAGCACCGAATCGTGGCCCCCCCAGGAAGTCGGGGTGCAGGCAAGGTGGGGGTTGGGGCCGCTGCTGGCTGGAGTCCCTTAGAGACGTCGACTGGGTGCGCGTGGCGCTCGTAGCCCGACGTGGGATTTGCCTGTGTGCTTCAGAAGTTTGGGAGGGGAGGGCCAGGGCCCGGCGCAGGGGCCACGGGTGGCTTTCACAGGACGGGGGTGCGCTGGGCATGGGCACAGTGGCCAAGTGGGGCCGCGTGGAGATGGCGCTGGCCTAGGGCGGCTCGCGGGGTGGCGTGCAGGGCACGGGCACAGCCCTGCTCCCGCCTGCTCTCATCTTGTCCTGGCCAAACACCGCCCCGCGGGCCCGGCTCTGCCAGCTTGTGCTGCTGCTCCAATTCCTAAAATGCATTTTTTAAATGATCCTGAATGGGAGTCAACATAATAATGCTACTACAACCTTGTAAATGCGAATGGCTTTCAAAATTTCCACCTAGGGGAAAAGCAGCAATTAAGCCTTCCCAGGGGCAGTGCCAGGGGCTAGGTTTTAGAGGATGAATAGGAGTTTTGCCAGGCAGGTGGAGAGGCGCCGTCTTCCCTCGGACCAGCGGCTGCAGCGTCGGCAGCTGTCGGGAGCCTAGGGAAGGTCCGTGGGGTTGTGCTTCTGGGCCTTGAAGGAGGGGCAGGGCTGAACGGGAAAGGGCGCTCGGTGGTGGCACAGCAAAGCAAGGCATGGAGGGAGCGCTGAGCACAGCGCGGTTAGGGGACCAGGAAGCCCCTTGGGTGGAGGAAGGCCGTCTCCCAGGTGACTCACAGTCACTAGGTGAAGTTGCCAGCAGGGGGGAGGGTCTGGGCTCAGGTCCTGGCTCGGCGGTATCCTTGGCATGTGGCCTTGAACTTGACCTCTCCGTGCCTCCACTCCGGCTGAGCGACTAGACCGGGAGCGCCTGGTGGGCCCCACACAGGGTCAGGGTGGCCCAGGGATAGGAGAGGGCCAGGCGCACCCACAGCTGCCTGCACGGCCACGGGAGCGTTGGCCTCCTGAACGGGCCATGCCCCAGCCCCAGAGCCTCCCGCGAGGCTGGGCCCGAGAGCGCGCGCAGCCCCTGGCCCGCGCCCCGCTCCCTCGCACACTGACTCGCGAGCACCCGGGGTGGCACGGGGGCCCTGGGCGGCCTCAGAGCGGGCCATAGCCGAAGACGCCCCCAGGCCCCCGGCCCAGCCCTCCCCGCCGTGTGCACACACGCACCCCTGCGGCACCCCCACACCTGCCCGGGGGAACCCCAGCCCTCCCTCAGGGTCAGCTTGCTGAACCCGCCGTGGCGGGGAGCCCGGCAGCCCCAGGCAGGGCAGGCTCCTGTCAGGGAGACCGGGCCTCGGTCGTGGATGGGGCGGCAGCAGCACGGCCTTGAGGATGCAACCAACGCCCGCAGCGTGCACTGGAGGACAGCTGTGCGGGCTTTGGCTGACAATGTAATTAGATTATAATTGCAATAATATCGGCTTGTCCATTTTGTAAGGTACCACACTATTATTAACAAGATGGTAATAACAGGGCACACTGTCTCTGGGAGGGGGGTGCTGTATGTGGGAACTCGGTACTTTCTGCACTTTTCTATCAACTGGCAACTGCTCCAAAAAAATTTTTTTAATGGCTCGAGTGGGAAATTCTATAGTATATAGGTGGATAGATACATATAACCACAATAATTTATACATAAATAAAAAATACATCAGGAAGTCCTATCTCGGGCCCTGTCTTGGAATTGGAGTTCAACAATAAGTGCCAGCCCATTCCAGGGTCCACAGGATGGAGGAATAGAGTATGGATTAGAGTGGACTTACTGATATTCTATTCATGAACTATTGTGGTTAGTAATTGAAGAAAACGTGGCATTGGTGTGGAGAAAGTGGCCATGGTGGCTGCTGGGTGTGGGGAATGGGAGGAAGAGATGTGATGTGGGGGCATTTTCGGGACTTGGAGTTGTCCTGGGTGGTGCTGCAGGGACAGTTCCCGGACATTGTATGTCCTGCCATGGCCCACTGGGTGGACTGTGGGAGAGTGTGGGCTATGGTGTGGCCCATTGACCATGAGGTGCAGCAGTGCTCAGAGATGTGTTCACCAAGTGCAGCGAGTGTCTCACGATGATGGAGGAGGTGGTTGTTATGGGGAGAGGAGTGGGGTGAGGGGAGAGGCGGTATATGGGGAACTCATATTTTTTGAATGTAATATTAAAAAAATTAATAAAGACAAAAAAATAAGTAAGTGCCAGCGTTCATTTGTTGAGCGCTAGCTGTATGCGCTCTTTGAAGTGCTCTCTGGCCATTCACTCGTTTCATCCTCACGAAAGCCCTGTGGTCCTCTGGCTTCAGGTTACGGAGTCGGTCACGCAGCTGCTGCAGGCGCCGCTGCCTCAGGAGAGCTCCTGGCACCGGGGTCGGTCGAGGCCTGCGACGCACACGCGCGCCCCCCGCCAGCCCTGAGCCGGCACCCCAGCACCCGGCGGACGGGGATTTCCTGGGCGGGCGCGCCCCCTGGTGGCGGGGCCCAGCACCTCCAGGCCTCCGCGGTCTCGGGCGGGCGAGCCAGCCCCGGCCCCTCGCCTGCCCGCTCGCCTCTAGCTGCAAAGGGAAAACCACAGCCCCAGCAGCGAGGCGGTAACCGTGCGGCAGGCCCTGGGAGGAGGGGAGGAAGGAGCCGGGCTGGTCGGCGGGGGGAGGCGGGACGCCAGCGGCGTGCTTCGGGCGCCATCTCCAGCGACCCCACAGCAGTCCTCGGACCGTCCCTCCTGTGGCTGGGACCCCAGCGCTGAGGCCCGTCTGACCCCAAAGCCACCCCGCCGGCCGGCCTCCCAGAGAGAGAGCCGCCTCTCAGCGGCCTGCGTTCCACCTGGGCCGGGTAGAGGGCAGAACGTGGCAGGAGGGACTCAGTTTCCCCTCTGAAAGCAGGAGTTGAGTCAGGTCAGCGTGTCCCACTCGACGTCCATTGTCTCACTCCCCTGGATGTCCCTGTCCCCAGCCCCAGGATTTATACAGGGACGACGGGCTACCCCAAAGCTTAGCGTGTGCCGCACCCGGCGTCTGAGCACTCATTTCACCCTCAGAGCCTGCGGCGACCTGAGTCAGGCATTAACGTCACGCCCGTTTCATGGAGGGGACGCAGGGGGCCCCGGCATGGTTGCGTGCCCTGCCCGGGGCCGAATGGCCAGGAGCCGCGAAGGCAGGACTGCTCCCAGGAGCCCGCCCCGAGCCCGCGAGGGGGAACTCGACTCCTTTGCTCTACCCAGATCTTTCTTTTGGTTTAATTTATTTTATTTAATGAAACAATTTTGCAGCCCTGCCATAAATGGAAAATCTGCTGCACTTGCATAAATAAAAGATAACTGTAAAAAAATGAATGCAATGTAAATCAAAATAAGGCCACCCTGTCCTGACCAACAGAGACGGCGCTGCCTTCTTTGGAGAGATGTGCATGCAGCGGGAGGGTGGGAAACCCGACCTGCACCCTCTCCTTTCTCCTGAAATGGGTGCTCCTTCTCACTGGACAGGTCCCTCCCCCTGCCCTGCACAGTCTCTGGTCTCTCCATCTGGCTCTCTGGGGCCACTGGGCTGGGAACAGCCACGACACTTCAGGGCAAGGCTGGGGCTCTGGAGAGGGGCTTCGGCCAGGCCCGGTGACACAGGGCCGTAGCGGGCCACCTCTGTGGGCCATGCAGGCCGTCCAATGTGGGACCCCTGCCCAGCGTTGCCAGACTTGCCCGAATGGCTGTGCGGTCTCGGACAGGTCCCCGCTCGCCTCCGGCTTCCGCGCTGTCGCCTGGCAGGGGCAGACACCAACGGGGGCTGCTGCTCTGGCCAAGCCTGTGGCATCAAGGTGCTCTCGGCCCAGGTCCTCCAGAGAACTGTCCCCAGGGGACGCTGCGCGTTCCTTGCCGCGCCCTCCAGTGGGACAGTGGGGCGATGGAGGCAATCTGGGCGTCCATCCCTGCGGGAACAGACGTGAGCCGTGGAGGGGGTGCCCGGGAGGCCGGCGGTCAGCGACGGCCTGCATGGACGTGTTCACCACAGGCGCCCCGGACACCGAGCGGGCCGAGGCCAGGAGCAACACGACGGGCTCTGGGCGGGCAGGGTGACGCGTGCCCGCTAAGCCCCACAGCAGGCTGCTGCATTGGACATGGGGTGCCGCAACTTAAAGGGAAAAGGAAAATGGAACCACCGCCACGTATTTCCCAAGGATGCGCTGCCATCGGACGCCATTGCCCCACGCACGAGGGGCTGCCTGGGGGGGCAGGGAGCAAGAGGGCGGGAGCAGGGGCCAAGGAGGCAGGACGAGACAGTGAGGACAGAAGGAAAAGTAAAAGAAGGGGGAAGGCAGTAAGAAAACGCCCTGCGCGGGGCGGCCGCAGAGCCCGACTGGGCCAGGCCGTGTGGCCAAGCAGCCCCCCTGTCCGCGTGGCCTGCTGTGCCTCGGCACCGCCCGCAGCAGGCGTGCCCGTGCAGGCGGAACTGTGCGCCGCGCCTCTGGGCCTGGCACGTAAGACACCGGCAGAGCAGGGCTTCCAAGGAAGCGGTGGCGCAGGGCGCTGCACAGACCGAAGAGCCACGACGGGTGGGCCTCGAGACCAGCTCTGCGGACCACCTCCCAGGCCCTGAAAGGGCACCGGGAGCCCCCTCTGCAAGCACACACAAAACACACCCTTACTGTCAGAGAGGAAGCCCCTTGGGGGGGCCGTGATGCGCACACGCGTTATTTTTCATCCCGGCCGACGCAGCATCATTTGGTCCCAATTTGGAATGGGGAAACTGAGGCGAGGGGAACCGTAAGTGACTTGCCCCCAAAGTCATGCAGTTGGCAGAACCAAGATTGAATTTAGGTCAGTCTGATTCCATCCTCTTCCAAATGACTCTGGTAGCGTCACACCACACACACACACAGACACACGGGGACACAAACACACACAGGGACACATGGGGACACAAAGACACACAGACACACACACACAGACCCAGGTCACAGCCTGCTGTCCCCCCGAGCTGCCCCTCCCCCGTGTCCCAGGTGTGCAGACAGCCCAGCCAGCCCCACCCCCAGCCGCCCCTCTGGGCCCTGCCGAGCTCACAGGGGTTTCCTCTTCGGGCCCAGGGCTCAGCCTCCCTCCGTGACAAATCCCCTCTCCCACCACCACCCCGACAAATCCCCTCTCCCACCACCACCCCGTAGCCAGCGTGCCCCGCCGGGTCCACCACAAGCCCCGGGGGTGCTCTGCAGCTCCACCCTGCTCCTTCCTGCTCCCAGCACCTGGCCCCGACCCCGCCCCAGGACCCGGGTCTCAGCTAGAAACCCCAGCCTCTGGGCGAGCTCAGCCGGCTTGGTGACGCGGCCTTACAACACGCAGCGGCGTCAACGTGGGCACCAGGCCCGTGCTGGGAGAGAGGCTCAAAGGAGGGCAGGCCAGGGTGACAGGAGCTGGAGCTCAGGAAACACAAGGTCAGTAATAGGTGGTATACGGGAACTCTGTTTTATGCATTTTCCTGTAGGCCTACGACTTCTCTAACAAAAAATGAAGAAGGGGAGCGGATGTGACTCAAGTGTTGAGTGCCTGCTTCGCACACGGGAGGTCCCGGGTTCGCTTCCCGGGGCCTCCTGAAAACAAGCAAACAAACAAAAAACCAACTCAGGGGCGCCGATGTGGCTCAGTGGTGGAGCGCCACCTTCCCTCATACGAGGTCCTGGGTTCAATCTCGGGCCCCCAGTAATTCAAAAAAGGCGGAAAGAAAGAAAACACACAGGTACTCTCCAGAAGGACAGAATGGCCTTGCCCAAGGTCACCCAGAATTTGCTGCAGAGCCAGGACCCAGCCCCCACCAGCCCCCAGGTCCGTCTGCCTCGGTCCATGCCAAGCTCTTGGTGTGCCACAGAAACGAGTAGACGGCAGCGCCGTGCACAGCTGAGCTCAGGTCAAACAGAGGGTTACGCTGCGCGCTCTGTGATCTGCTGAGGAAGACGCTGGTTTCTTGAGCCTGGCCCTGTGCGAGAGGCTTTGGCCAGCATCACCTCACCGAGTCATCCAGGTCCCCCGTCTCCACGTGCTCATTCCACAGACACGCAACAGGCAGCTCCAAGGAGGGCCGCGGCAAGGCCTGAGGCCCACCCTGAGTGGGCGGGACGCCCCCAGCCTGGTGAGGGTATGTGAGGCTCCACGTGGCCAAGCTCCTGGCTCGACACCAGGCAGTCTGACAACGGGCAGGAAAGCAGAGAAAACGGGGAAGAAGCAGGATGACGTAGGTGACCCGCCCAGCCCGACGCCCAAGCTCTTCTCAGCAGCCCCGGCCCAGCTCCAGGCTTCCCTGGAGCCGTGGCTCAGCGGTCTCCTCCCAGGGACGCCGTCCCCTTCGCTCCATCTAAATCCGTCTGTCACATCGCTCTGTTTCATATCCTTCACAGTGCTCGTCACAACCTGTGGTTACTTTTCTAGTTTCTTGCCTTTCTCACAAGTCACACAAGACTCTTGGGACCTAAAACAGTGCCTGACACACAGTAGGGATATTTGTTAAATGAATCTCAGGTGCTAATGTGCTGCCTTTTTTGGAACCATGCTGAGAGAAAGCTACCAGTCCAGAGGGGCAAATGGTTCATTAGGCGTCAGAGACCAGTGCCAATGGGGTAAGGCAGGGGTCTCTCAGGCTCCCTGGGTGGTAGAGGAGGCTGCCCCGAGGCAGCGCGTCAACAGTATCAATGGTTTCCTCCTTGGTGCTGATGGGAGTCAACCTCCCCTCTTGAGCTCTTAATCCCACCCATCCTGCACTCCTGGGACTCCTTCTCTTATTTGGATCCTGGATCTACCAGCTTCCCCTGCATTATCTCCTTCCCATCAGCATTTAAATCTATCTCCTTCCCATCAGCATTTAAGTCGGTGCCTGCCTTTCCCAGCTTCAAGCAGAATTTCTTTAGATACCATTTCACAAATGGAAGTAAAAAAAAGTAAGTCGGAATCTGGGCTTCTCTGCCTGTCATCCCCTCTCTGCAAACCCTGACGTCCTGTGGTCATTCCTCTTAACTGGATCCCACTCAGTCCACTTCTCCCAACGCCCAATAACCACCACTGTTCTGTCCACTTCTGTGTGCCCTTGTTTAGCGCTAGGCCTTTTACAGTGGACAATCTTCATGGAACCAACTCCCGAGGAGAGCTGGGTTGGGGGCACTGTGGAGGGCGCGGTCATGGCGGGGAACCTGCTCTGGTTCAGGTCTGGCCTCTCTTCGCAGGCCTGTGCAGGCAGGTGCCCCACCAGCCCCCAGACCCCAGGCCACTGCCAGGCCCGGGTCCAGGCCAGGGTCCCGGGGTTAGTCCCGACTTCAAAATGGCGCCAGGCCTCGTCCACGGCAGCAAGCCTGTGCCGAGGCGACGGGCGCTGGGGTTCTGCCCGGGGGCGCTTCCTGTCTGGGCCTGCAGCCCCCAACCGCTGGCAGCGCGGGTTTCCGGCGGGGCTGCGGCCGGGGCCTGCACTATCAGCTCGGCACCAGATGCCCGGTCAGGATACTTGTGGTGAAACTGTGAGGGCGCACTCGGCCCTTTGGGGTTTTCTCCCGTGTCAGCCTCCAAGACAAATGGAGGAGGGAGAGTGACACCCAGCACTTCTTCTTCAGCAGTGTTTTCCCCACTCTGGGCCAGGGGCCGGGCTGCAGCCAGCTGCCCAGGGCTGGGGGGGCGGCAGCATCAGTCACCGACGGCTGTCCAGGAGGCCCCGAGATGCCGCCATGGAGAGGCTGGGAGGCTGGGGTCCGGGTCTGGGCCGGGCCAGGCTAGTAGGACCCACCTCGGTGCTGAACAGGGCGGGGAAGCCCACCCCCCTGGGGCACTCTCCACCCACCACCAGGGTAGGCTGGACCCCACACCCAGTGAGAGATGTTGGGATCTCTTGGGCATCTCGCCCTGGACCAAATGGTGACCAAGGCTGGCTGGGCCAAGGCTCGGCACCCAGGGCCCCACTTTACCTCTCCCTGCAATGTACAAGGGGAAACTGAGGCCATGTTTACTACTAGGGAAACTGAGGACCAAGATGGCACAGGGCTGTTTATGACCCCAGACACTCGTCCGGGGCAGGCTAGGGACCCAAGGAGGCTTGGGGATGCGGGACACGCCCACCCCCAACGCCCAATTCAGGATGCTGGGCGAGCCAAGGGCTACGGTGGGCCCAGGGGCCCCACGACCCACACCGGGAACCTGTGAGTCCAAGTCCCACGGTCGGTCCACACCCCAGCGGCCCAGCTCCCGCGCCGGACCCCAGACCCAGTTCCAGTCCAAGCGGAGACGGCGGTCCTCCCGGCCCCGCACCGCTAGGTGGCGCCACAGCCGGAGCATTGGCTTGGAGGAACAACAGCATCCACCTTGCTTAAAGGTAGCAGCTCACGCATGCGCTGCTTTTCCAGGCCAGCCGGGCCCTCTGGGCCTGCGTATTCCGCCTCATTTCCTGCGGCCTCTCGAGGCGCCCCCTAGTGACGTAACGCGTGTCAGAGCGATACGAAAGCGCAAGCGCAGCTCCCTCCCCAGGTGTCCCAGAGGCTGCGCTGGGAGCGGGCAGACTCGGGAGCCCGCGGGGCCAGCGGAGGGCGCCGTCACCCTGCGCGGGCCACCCTGCGCGGGCCGAGCTGGGATCTTCACCACCCAGCCCTTGGTCTCTGCCAGGCTCTCTCCCGTCACACGGAGAGGTGACACACACACACACAAAAGAAATAGATTCCTGGTGCTGCTGATAAGGATACAAGCCATCACAGAAGAACACAGTGAATAGACACAAAGAGCAGACAACTGGGGGGGCGGGGAGAAATAAAAAATAAAACTTAAAAAAAAAAAAAGACTTTGATGGCCCACTTCTAAATCCAACACATTTCCCAGTCTTCATCTTGATTTGGCCCCCAGCAGTATTTGTTGATGGCTCACTCCTCAAAAAAATGTTTACTTAGTTTCCTTGACACTCCATGGTCTTGGCCTTTCTATTCCCCCACTGGCCGTCTCAATCTGACTGCAGTGGTTCCTGTATTTTAGAGTCCTAATATTCGGTTCTAGGTCTCTTATTTTACACCCATCCTAGGCACCCTCATCCACAACCCATTTCCCACTTCAGAGCCACCTTTATGCTGATGACACCCAACATTTATCATCTCCATGCTGGAGTTCTCCTTTAAGCTCCTGCCCTGAATTTCCAACTGTCCAGAGATGCTTGGAGACATTCCCATTGGATGTCTAAGGTACCTTCACCTTACCATGTCTGAGACAGAACTCATCTTCTTCCTCAAAACTAGTCTTCCCTAATGTAAACTAATAGATCATTCCTCAAACCACCCCACCAATACTGAAGATGTGCTTATGCCACTCATCCAGATAGTCAATAACCTACCCACATGTGCAATACTATTCGGAGCAACTAGCTGTTAATAGAAGGGTGAGCCTAATAGAATGAAAATATAATCACCTTACCCTGGCAGAGCTAATCCAGTAACTGCACACACAAATATCAGATTGCTCCTGTAGGAATGAGCTGATGTGGAGGAGAGGTACAGTGTAGAACGAGCATTTACTAGGATCTGAGTCTGGGAGGTCAGGGAAGGTTTCCCAGAGGCAGAAACTTTCAACTGTTACCTGAAGGATGAGCAGAAATAAGCCATGGGAAGACTGGAATATACACAGGCAGAGAAAAGAGCATGCGCCTCAGAGGGAGAAAGCATGACACTCATTTAGCACTGTCGATTTCCCAGGCTAAACCTCTCAAATCCATTTCAAGCTATCACCACCTCTTTTGGTGATGGCTCATCCTCATCTTTTGCCTGGATTACTGCAGCAGACTCTCAGCTCATGTCCCAAACCCACTTTCAGCCCTTCAGCTCATTCTCAGCCAAAATACAATTCTAAGCATCTTTTTCACATTGGTCAGTCTTCCCCTAATTTTAGGATAAAGTTGACAAAGTTCCTTGTTCTAGAATCTTCCCACCTCTGTAGCCTATCTCACACATGCTTCATCTTACTCTCTGGGTTTCCTTCAGGTCCTCCACCAGACCACTCTCTGCCCTGCCCTGGGGCCTTTGCACATGCCATGCTTTCTACTGGACCGCTCTCCACTCTACGACCCCCTGCCACCTATGTAACTCCTATAGAACTCAACTCAAAAGTCACTTCCTGGGTCAAGGCTGCAAGATGGCGGCACAAGCAGTGCTCTGGACCACGTGCCAGTGCTTTTGGCAGGATTCAGGAAATTTTTCTGTTAACAGCTCTAAGGGCAGTACAGCCAAAAATAGTGGATTTTTTCTTACCACTACTTAAGTGGGTACAGTTTTCAAACTATATGCTCGCTTCCACTGGCTCTAACGCGCCTCTCCAGTCTTGCAAACGACCTGGGAGGGAGGGCCTCTTTGCAGATGGGGAAACTGAGGCTGGGAGCCTTGGGCCTGTCGGATCCCAGCACAGGAAGCTCCAGACTACTGGAGCCGGGCACCTCTTAAGCATTTTGTGGCAGGAGGCCAGAGAGAAGCTTCCAGACCCAGTGCCAAGTGGGAGGAGTTAGGAGTGGGGAGGAGACGGGACTTGGGAGGTGGAGGGAGGGGGTTCCAGGCAGGGACAAGACACAGAAGGACAGGCCGAGCCCGGGTCGGGCCCCTGTGGAGAGCGCATAGCCCCCTCCCCTTGGCTCCCTGCCTGCCTTCTGATCAGTCTTGGCCTCTCTTCCTTTCCAGAACACTGTCCCCAGATGTGCTTGGGGACTGTCACCTCCTCCAGGGGGCCCTGGGTGACCCTCCTGGTAAAAGTGTCCCTGTCATCATCACCTCCTCTTCCTGCGCCTTTAGCTTCCCAGCCCGTATTGCTGTCCCCAATTTGACTCAACAAATACCTTACTCCCCTCCTAGCTGTCCCTCCCTGCCCCCAAAGGGACAATAAGGATTTTTGTCTGTTTCGGTCACTTCGGCCTAGAACTGTGCCTGGCTGGCCAAGATTTAGGGAGAGAATGGGCAAGTGGCCCAGGGGCCTGCAAGATGGGGGGGGGAGGGGAGTCTGGGCCAGCCCTTCACAATCCAGCCAGCTGGGGAGCTGGGGAGCCACGGGAGATGTCTGAGGAGGGGAGGGGCGCACCCAGACGGTGTGATTAGCAATGTCTTTCTGGGGTCCCCTGGGGGTGCGGGGGCGTGGCAGGCTGGAGGGGGAACTGAGGCAGGAGGCGGCCCTGGTGGTGTTTTGACTTGAGCAGTCTCTCTCCTTGTCTGCTTTCACCCTTCCTCCTTCTCTCCCCCATTACCCCCCACCCCCCGTTTCTGTCTTTATTAAAAAAAAAAAATTATATAAGCATATTTAAGTAAAAGGTCATGATAAAGCAGTATTGGACTGTTATGAATATTTTGCCATACTTGCTGCTAAAGAACTTGGTATCTCTATTAAAGTACATGAACCTCCGAGGAAAATAGACCAATTTACTCTTCTTAAATCAGTGCATATTTATAAGCAGCACAGAGTTCTCATTTCATACTGATTTTTGCTGAAAATTACCTGGAGTTGCCATGGAGATTACAAAGACAAAGTCAGAATGGTTACCAGAACACATCAAGGAGCCAGTGGGGAAAGCTGTACCAGAAGAAAAAGAAGAAAACAAGTCGTAAAGGCTCAGAGGCCATGTGGTGCCTTGAGTGTGAAATGAGGGTGGACCAGATGTACAGGTTTAAATGGAGATTGTTTACAGTTGAGACACTTTTGATTTTGCCTATCTGAGTGAACAGGGAATGTGACTTTAAGACTAGACTACAGTAAAATAACTATCTGTTCTTTTATACATGTCATTGTTTCAGATCTGATTTTAACCTACATGAACAAACCATTTGACTACTAAAGGCCCAAAAAAAGAATAAAATTTGTATTTTGTTAGACTGCTAAAAACAAACAAACAAAAAGCAAAGGTCACTTCCTTCAGGAAGCCTTCCCTAATTCCCACCCGCACCCCACTTAAGTCTGCTGCTCTCCACCATACGCCAGCAGAAGAGTTTGGTGGGAGCTTGTGATTATGAGCTCATTTGATCGATCGACTGATTTTCCCTGAGCACCATCTCTGCTTTGCTCGTGACTGCTTCCTGGTGCCTCATGCAGTGTGACACAGAAAAGGTATTCAAAAAGGACTCAAGAATCGAGCTCTCACTCGACCAAACGCTGTTCTGTGACTTAAAGTAAAGCTGTTTTACCTCTTTTGGCCTCAATTTTCTCAAAAGTAAAAAGCAGTAATACTTGCCTTGCAAACTTGCTCTGAGGACCAAAACCATTGTTTAATAGATAAAAAGCATATGATAAAACTACTATCTCCAAAGTTAGGATTTAAAATTATGAGATTTTCAAAAGAACAAGAGCATTCAGCAACTGTTCACAGTCCCCGCTTTATTTTCATTTACCACACACGCTTTTAAAAAAAATTGCACACACGCTCACAAAATACCCAAACATCAGGAATTAGAAAGGCTATAAACCAAGGGTTTAACGGCGAAAGTATAGCTAAGGCTCCAGGACAAAACAATACCAATCAACTAGTGAAAATTCCTTTGTTCAACACCAAAGGTATGCTGTTTTTAATGAGATTTGTTTTTGTTTTTGTTTGTAAATTAAAAAAAAAAAAAAGGAAGGAAAGGTTTAGGGACAAGAGCTAAGCATCTTGTGCTGCCTGAGGCAGGGCCTAGCTTTGCCTCCTTGAAGAGCCTTTTGCAAGATGCAGGTGCCAGCAATCCCTCGCCTCTTTGCTCAGCTCGTTCCCCTACCCCTCCGCCGCCACTTCAGCACAGGCCTCGGGCCTGAGGACTGTAGGCAGAGACTACAGTGCATCCAGGATGTGGTCGATCTTGGTGACCAGCTCCTGCCGCTTTCCCGAGATAAGCTTCTCATTCTCAATGTAGGTATCTTTCTTGAGCTTCCCTGCCACCAGCCGCTCTGCTTCCACCGCCGACTTCAGCACCAGCTCCTTGACCTGGGAATCCAGCTTCTGCATTTCACTCACCTGGCCAAGGCAAGAGCAGGGCAGGACTTGAGAGTGGTTTCCCATCCCCCCGTCCAGACCCAGCAGCTACCCAGGGACTGGCCATGACTGCAGCCAACAGCCTGGTGCCCCAGGGCAGAGGCACAGTGGAATACAACGGAGAGGCTGGCTGAGGGGGAAGGCAGGCCTAGCTTCGAATGCCAGCTTTCCCACTTAGAGAGCCAGTCCCATCGCCACCCATGGGCCTCATCTGTGAGAGAGGCCTGAGAGGAGCAGGTCAGTGCACGTAAGTCACCTGGATGGTACCTTGGGACACAGCAGGTACGCAAACAACTGTTCATTCTTTCCCTTCACCTTGCCAAACTCGGTCCAGAAATTCAGTTGGGCAAAAGACCAGTCGAGGGGGCTTGTGGCAGCAGAACTGAACCCTCCCATGTGATCGCCTATTGCGTGTCAGGTTGAGAGGCTGCACATAGCTCACGCTCATTCACCATTCAACAAAGAGGTAGCCACACACCTAGTGCCAAGCACTAAACCAGGCTCCAGGAAGCAGCAGTGAACAGAGGTTAAGGTACCCTGCCCTCTGGAAGTTAAATTCCAGGGGGGGAAACAGATAAGCACATAAATTGATGAAAGAAAAACAATGCAAGGTAAGGAAGGAAAAGGAGTACAGGGGAGTGGCTCGGTGGGGCAGGTGGTCGGGTTTCTGAGAGGAGACTCTCCTCCTCATTTGCAGGTAACAGCAGCTCACACAGCACGTAGCAAGCAGGGTTCCACGCACTTCCCACTCACTAACTCATTTCACACAACCACCCTGGGAGGTGTACTGATAGCATCCCCTTTTACAGATGAGGAAACTGAGGCACTGAAGGTAGGTAACTTACCAAGTTTACAGAAAAACCATGATTCCAAGTCTAGGGTCTCCTTACCACCGCACGAGCAGCCCGGGGCCTTGTTCAGTCTGCCCTCCAGGAGAGGAAGCAACCTCTCTGAGTGTAAGTAGTGTGGACACAGCACTGCAGAACCTAGCAGAGCTTTCTCCAAATGCAGCTTGTGACTGAAATCCCAAGCTTCCTTGTCCCATAACAAGGGCTGGCCACACACAACAACACAAGGCTGTGTTCCTCCCCACAAGAGTTGCCTGGCATCTTGTCCTAGACAGAGAGCAATGGTGTACTGCTCTAGACAACCAGGTACAATTCCCAAAAGCGGAGAAGACAGGGCAACAAGCCTGGTGACTCAGGGGCGCAGGCTACTCACTTTGTCACAGAGGTCAGAGCCCTCTGTCTTCAGCCTGGACTGCAGCAGTGCAATCTCACTGGTCAGGGCCTTGTGTTCAGACTCCAGGCTCTTCTTCCCACTGTTGAGAGTGGAGATATCCCGGGACTGCTTGTACCTGTTGACGGTCTCATCAAAGTGACGGTACAGGCCGATTCTCTTGTTGACCAGGGTCAAGACCTGCTCGGTGATGCAGGCCACCTTCATCCTGGCTTCAGCGGCTGGATCCTGGAAGAGGGCAAGACACCAGGTGTGACGACAGCCAAGGCCTGAGCCTACTCCAAACCTCCACCTCCCACAGCACACCACCACTGGCTGTCCACACAAAAGCCATCTTCTTGGAAAGTCAGAGAAGCAAACTCTTCCTGAGACATAAGCAAGCCAGATCCAGCAATGGGTGAGACGGAGGACCTGAGGCACTCAATGCGCAGTCCAGTGGGGCAAATACACGTAAAAATTGACAATAAAGCCAGAGTGCCCCATGAAAGGCAGAGGTAAGGTGTTAAGGAAAAAGAAATTCCAGTTCAGGGGAGGGCCAGGAGACTTCAAAAAGGTTTAGTATCGCTCTTTCCTCCTTAAACCCTTCGAGCATTTCCCAGGTCCTGAGGGATGAAGCCCAAGCCTCTTTTCTGCCTTTGGATGAAGCCCTGAAGACTTTGCAGAATCATCTCTCACCACGTGTCCCCTTGAGAAGTTCCAACCTGGCAGCTCCAAGTCTGAATCCAGCTAGGAGATAGATGATGTGGCTCACAAGGTTTTTTTTTTCCTCTCAACAAATTGCTACAGCTTTAAAATAGGGAGGTATATCAAAGGAGACTGGCTGAATGAGCACAGGCACTCCATACACAGGAGGGTGCTTCAGCTATAAAAGATGAGGACAGTCACTATGAGCTGATATCAGTGGTTTCTATGACACACGCATGTGAAAAAAAGCAAAGTAAAAAAAGACAGTGTTGCTACCTTTTGTGGGAGAAAGAAGAGGAAATAAAAATTCTAAGGATTGGCTAATTTTGGGGGGGGGAGGGGACGGACAAAAAGGTTACCCAGGGACTAAAGCAATTGGCTACTTACAGTGCATGGTGGGGGGGGTATGAAGTTTGAAGTGCTTTTACGAATCCCCAAATAAAAAAGTTTGTTTCTGAATTAATCCATTCCTTAGGTGTGAGACCCTTGTGACTGGACTGTGTCAGTAAGGTGTGGCTCAGGCTGAGTAACCGCCCCTTGCTGGGTTTTACATAAAGGGAGACACACAGACTCAGGGAAAGGGAGTTGTGCCATTCTGACGCTGCCACGTGAGAAAGGACTCAAGGATCGTGAGCAGCCAAAGCTGGAGCACGAAGCCCCCGAGAGGCTGGGCCCACGGAGCAGCTCAAGGCTATGCCTGGCTGCCCACAGCTGATCTCCAGGAGACGCAGATTCTGGAGGGGAAGGCAGGGGCCTCGGCAGAGGTCAGCCGCCAAAGCCATGCCAGACCCCAGGATCACCAAGAGCTGCCTTTGGTGAGAAAGCATCTCTGCCAATACCTCAGTTTGGACATTTCACGGCCTCAGGACTGTAAGCTCTTACCCTAAACAAAATTCCCATTATAAAAGCCAACCCATTACTGGTACTTTGCAAGGCAGCTCTGTGGCAAACTAAGACAGGGTAGGAGGTGGGGGAGGGCAGAGGAAGCCGCACCAAATCACAGTTCTGAATTTAGAACCTTGTCCATGTTTCACATACTCAAAACCAACATTAAACATTAGCAACGCCGGGGTGGGGGGTGAGGAGAAGTGAACTAACTAGAATAAAATCCAAACAGAAATAACTGAACACGACTGTATTCCACAAGAATATCCCACAAAACATGTAAGAACTAATCCAAGTACTTCATACATACACAATGTTGACAGTATATTTTCAGCCTAAAAACAAGAATGACAGTCAAGTCTTTGGGACTCTACATAGTAGTTCTGCTATTGGTTGTGGTAAGAGGGAAGCAATTCTGAAAGTGCTTTGTGTGTGTTTATAGAACTGAAAGTGGTGTGTTGGCAGGATCCAGGGTTCTCACTGTGGGAGAAGGGAAATGCAAGGAACGAGTGAAGAAAAGGGAAGAAAACTCTGGTGGCGGAGTGGAATTAAAGGCATCTGTACTAATACTTGGTTTTCAAACCACACTCAAGTAATTTGCTAGCACTGCCTGCCAAAAGGGCCTGGCATTAATGATATCCCGAAAGCAGTAAGCACCCCAGCTCTTGGTCTGAAGTACAATTCCCCGCTAACAGGAATCACGAATCCTTGGAGAGAGTAAAAGAGGTGCCTGAAATGTGCTGTTGTGCCAGAAAATAAAGGAGTGTTCAAAAAAATGATGGTGACATAAAAAAGACACAGACAAATGTGAGATAATAAGTGCATGAAAATAAATAGCACCAGCTGACTGTATCGATGGGGGTGTGACAGAGGGGAGTTAAGGGTGACACCAAGATTTGTCTTGAGTGACAGGAAGAATGAATCCTTGGTCCCTCTCTGACCAAATCTCCTCCAAGGTCACCCTCCACTCTAGAGAATGTTCCGGGAGCCAGCAGCTATGGCAGATGTGCTGTGCCCAGGAATACCACGGTGTGGGGACTTCACCCACAAAAGCTCCAAAAGATTGCTGGGAGAGAGGAAGAAGGTCTGAGTTCCTCAGCCCTACACCTATTCCTGGCAGCCAGTGCCTGGAGTCCATTGGCTGGAGGAGTCCCGCAATTCTCATCAGTGTGAGGGTGCCCTGAGCCCTGGTCCTTGTGGATTGAATTCTGGGCCATTGGCTCCACAAGCAGGCACCACTGCCAGTCGCTCACCACCTGGAGCCAGGGTGGAGCTGCCAACGCAAGCGCAGTGGTCAGTGATCAGAACGAAGCCTGGCCCAGGGCTACCAACTCTGAACTAGACTCTCACCCTGGACAAAGAGGATGGAGGCCGATGCCCAGGTGGAAAGAACTCAGTGGACATCTCCGTGAAGGGTACAGGAGAAGCTTCCTAAGCATGAAAACAATGGAGCAGACCACAAAGCGGAAGATATGGTCCAGTAAAAAATCTAATTTCTGGGCCAAGGAGAAACTGCAAACTAAATAGGCAAGTGACAAAATGGGGCAACTATCTGCAACGTACATGACTGGAGGATCTAGCAGAATGTTGAGGAAAACTCTCTAGTTGTCCCAAAATTGGTGACAAAGACCCAAAGAGGCCCTGAAGTGCCACCAGAGGCTAGAGACCTTCCTCAGGGTTTGCAAAGAGGTGCCCAGTTGACTTTGCTACCCCAACCTTGCCCTAGCACCTGGTGGTGGCCAGGCTGGGGCAGGGTGTGTGCAGCTTAATCTTCTGACTCAGGCAGGCAAACTGCTGACACCTGGCAGTCGTTTAACGAGGACCACTGCTCACAGCAACCTAAGTCCACCCACCTAAGTCCACCCACTGTCGCTGCCACCCAAGCAGTGAAGATGCCCGGGCCTCATGGCAATCTCAGGCTCCCTTCCGCAGGCCTTGGGTAAGAGTGGCGGTCCTGGACCCCATCCTCACAGTGTAGCTGAAGATTTTTATTGTCAGTCTCTCACTGAGTTTTGGGGAATAGAATTCTTTCCTCTGGAGCTCTGGATTTGGTGTTGCGCTTATTGCTAGGTAGTCAATGAGCCACGAGACACTGGAATTTTCCCCAGTCCATGCTTAACTGTAAACCTGGTTCCTACATGGTGAAGTGAAGAGACTACAGGTCTCGCACAGACATTTCCATTCAACAAGAGGGCATCAGATCCATTTACAGACCCGATTCCAGAGTGGACGTAACTACAACCTCACAGTGTCCCCTTGCTGCTGCTATGTTTGCTTATGTTAAATCGTTTTAAAACATTAAGGTGATCTGGAAAGGTATTTTTAAAAATACTGAAACTAAGAAGCAAAGATAAAATGAACCCCAAGATGGAAGATCAGGTATTTGGAATGTCAAGACTGCAAGCACACCCTTGTATTCCCTGGTACATGCCCACCAAGGCCACATGCCACATCGTGTGGTGGCAGCTTGTCTCCCCCACTCTGGCCTCGCCCATCAGAACGTGAAGGCCTGGTACTAGTGCCGAGGAGGAGGTGGGCTGCAGAAAATCCTTGTAAGAGAGTAAGGTTGGTAATAACTATAGAAAATGAGAAAGGAAGCGACAAGGAAAGAGGAGATAGAGTGACCTGAAGGTGGCTGTGCAGTGCAGCCCTATGAAAGATAAAGGAAGCATGGAATGTCTCAATTGTGGAGAGACCTTGGAGGGGAAAAACGACCAAGACAGAGTTCTGCTAAACTCTGAAATAGTCTCCCACAAGGAGTTAGACCAGAAGGCAAAGCTGCTGCTGGCAAAAGGACTAAAGAAGGCTTTCCACCTCCAAGCTCAGCTGAATGTCAATGTCCACCAATCTTATGCTTTTCCTATCTCACCAGATCTAAGAGGAGAATGGAAGGAGGAACTTCACATCACGTGCACTGTGATCACAGAGGCAAAAACAGGACTTGTTCACAACAGGGGTCAGCAGAAGCCACAGGCAGGGCAGCAGCTTCTGGGCGAGGGGTTCTGCCTCCAGCTTGGGTAAGGACTGGTGCTCAGGGGAGCTGGGGAGGTACACCACCCAGGGGCATGGAGTGAGAAAGCCAAGGGGTACCTTTGTGATGGAGAAGTCCAGCCTGACGTAGATGATGACGGTGAAGAACAGAATGTAGAAAGCAGCCACCACCAGCAGGGGCTCCTGCAGCATGAGGACCTTGTTGAACGTGTAGTGGACCTGTGAGGGGACAGTGGGGACAGGCTTCCACAGGGCTGCGCGCACACACCCTGGGGGCAAGAGGGGGTGCACCCCAGTCTAGGATCACCCAGGCCGGCCCCACCACCAGAAACCCCTTCCTACCACACGCCACCCACCCCCACTCCCTGGGCCTGCACTGAGGAAGAAGCAACGGGCAACATCCTGGTCCCCTGGACCCGCCCTCTGGAGACACAGAAGGCAGGAGAGTGCTGCCACTCACCACGATGTCCTGAATGTGCTGCTCCACCATGTTCTTCTTGTAGGCAACAATCACCGGGCGGCCAAACGTATCGAGGTATGTGTAGTGCAGCTCATTGGGGGCACGGCCGATCTCGTAGGGACTGTCGACCTGGATATTTCTGGGGGCAGGCAGGAACCAGAAATGGCCTCGGATAAACAGCACTGACCGATGAGGGTCAGGGGTGGAGAATCCGGAGGCAGTTGGCAGCCCTGTCAGATCACAAGTTGACACCTCTCCACTCTTCTCCCTTTCTGGCAGTGGAGAGCACCCTACCTCCTGAGACAGCTGGCCCAGCACCCTAGAGCCCTGAGCACTAGGCCGTCCTTCTGCCAAGGCCACACCGGTCTCCCTGCATCCTTCGCTCCCAAGTGCTTCCAAGCACTAGTTCTACCCTAGCTGTCCCACAGTCCACATGGCTATCACACTTGTTCTACCAAATAAGACCCTCCTGGGGACCTGAGGAGGGCCCCCACGAGTTACTCCCAGTGTTCCTTCCCATCACATACTGAGCACCGTCCACGCGGTGCAGTGGTCAAAGACAGCCCGATCTGCTCTGAAAGCACTCTGTTTTCTCCTGGTAACAGTACCCCCTAGGTTTCTTGGAGGAACTACTATTACCCCTTGGAATATCCTCCACAGGAAAAAAAATCAAGGCGCCCCTCTTTCTGGTGACCAGAGCAGACATGTGCCCCAACAGAGGCCAAGTAGATGCTCTCCTTTTAAAGTGACTCTAGAGAAGCGAACTTGGTCCAATGGACAGGGCGTCCGCCTACCACACGGGAGGCCCACGGTTCAAACCCCGGGCCTCCTTGACCCACGTGGAGCTGGCCCATGCACAGGGCTGATGCGCGCAAGGAGTGCCATGCCACACAGGGGTGTCCCCCGCGTAGGGAAGCCCCACGCACAAGGAGTGCATCCCATAAGGACAGCCGCCCAGCGCAAAAGTACAGCCTGCCCAAGAATGGCGCCACACACACGGAGAGCTGACACAGCAAGATGACGCAACAAGAAGAAACACAGATTCCTGTGTCACTGATACGGATAGAAGCAGTCAGAGAAGAACACGCAGAGAGCAGACAACTGGGGCGGGGGGAGAAGGGGAGATAAATAAATAAAATAATAATAATAAAGTGACTCTAGAGCAAGACAACATAAGCCCTACAGACAGGCACTGTTCTCTGTGCCCTGAGGGCATGGGCCTGGCCATTTCTGCCAACTGGACTGGGGATGCTCCGGGTTCTGGCCTTTCCATTTCCAAGGTTGGTTCTTTATTTCAACTGTGATTCTGAACCACCCACTATGCTCCCAATACATTCCTTTTTCTTAATTCAGGCAGAGAGAGCTCCTACTGTTTACAGACGTGGAACCCTGCCACGCCAGCCTTGAACCCCACCTTTGCATCTTTCTTAAACACCGTACATCAAGAACGGTCCAACAAGCCCAAGATAAAAGCAGAGCTACAGCCCCATTCCCACAGCACCAGTTCTACCTGGCTGGTTTGGCGGCTAGGAGACGTGACCTTGCCTTCTTTTCTGTGACCTCACACCCCACAGGCTCAGGACATGGCTCAAGCCTACTTGAGGAGACTTTGGACGCTGAACCTACCACGCAACAGTGCTAGGTCTTCAGAAGACGTTTTAAACAAATGTGCTCTCATTTGAGTCCGACTTTTTTTTTCTTGGTTAGATATCTAGTCAAGAGGGTCCCTGCAGGCTTCTCAGTCAAAACCATGCACTACACACCTACTCTGAGCCCCTAGCCCAGCTTGCCTTTGTGGTGCCAAGAGGGCACCACCGGAGAAACGGGATATGGGGGGAGGGTGAAAGCCATACTCACTTGGCCCCTTCGGGCAAGATGATCTTCACAGTCAGAGAATCGATCACCTGCTCATCAAACACGTGGTCCACAAACCTCATCTTCAGGGCATACTGGTCGCCTGGAGGAGAAGCAACCACAGGTAGTAATGGAAGGACACCGAAAACGGCACAGGAGAGGGGAGAGAAGAATTTTCTTAAACAGAGGAGAGTAAAGAGGAGCTACCTGAAGTTAACAGACTAGGAGACTCCAGGACTTTCGGGATCTTCCCCAATCCCCACAATAAAAAGACAAAGCAATTAGATGGCAAAACCCAAAACCCATGGACCAACAAAACTAAGTAACAAGGTATTTTTCTCCACAAATGCCAAAGTAAAAGAGGGGGAAGGGGAACAAAACACCAACAAGCCTCAAAACTACAGATAAGCAGCATCTGTGAGAAAGCAAAGGGAAGCAGTAGGGCAAGACAGAGGCCTAAGAGCAGGAGAACCCCAACACGTGGCTGGCCAGTCTGAGCACAGCAGCTGAAACTCAGGGCTCTGCCCTCTCCCAAGGCAGTCAAATAAAAGGAGCCTGCAGTCTCTGAGGAGACAACTGTCTCCCAGAGAACCTTGAAAAGCCCACCAGCGGCCCTCTGCCAGGACAGTGCCCTGTTACTGAGGAGAAAGTGCTGGAGGAGCATCAAAACTGAGCAAGGCAGGGACAACAGAGCCAGGGAAAGCTCAGAAAACAAGCCGCCAGAGTTTTCTATCATGCTAAAACAAAAGGCGCTGGGAACAGGGAGTGGGTGTAGCTCAGTGGTTGAGTGCCTACTCCACATGTATGAAACAGGGATTCCCCAGTACCTCCTTTAAAAAAAAAAATAGTGCTGGGAAGTTACAAAGCTATTCTAAAAAACACCTTGTAGCAGCTGAATATACTTATGAATTCCAAAAGTAGATATTGGATTATGTTTGTCATCTGGTCTATTACTGGGCATGATTGAGTTATGATTAGGGTTTTGATTGTCATTAGGATAGATAAAAGTCATGGCCAAGGACAGAGTTGGAGGTTTTGATACGAGGATTTCTGATGCTAGAGTTTGATGCTGAAGACTTAAGCTGGAGCCCCAGGAAGTAAGCTCACAGAGGAAAGATAGGCCAGCCCCAGGAAGAGAGGAACCCTGAGCCCAGGAAGAAGCAAGCCCTGGGAAGGAAGGAACTTTGAACCCAGAGAGAAGCAAGACCCTGCAAGGGAGGAGCCCAGGAAGCCTGAACCCTCTTAGCCATCTGCAGCCATCCTGCTCCAACACATGAACATAGACTTTGGTGAGGGAAGTAACTTATGCCTTATGGCCTGGTATCTGTAAGCTTGTACCCCAAATAAATACCCTTTATAAAAACCAACCAATTTCTGGTATTTTGCATCAGCACTCCTTTGCCTAATTAATACCTCCTTCTAAAAGTTTACATTAAAAATGAGCAATAGAAATTAGTGTCCCCTTTCTCTCCCAAGTTAAGAAAAATGTTATTTTTTAAAAAGAGACCTCCTGAGGGATGGGAATTAGTAGCTGTAATGTGGGGGCATTTTTAGGACAATGGATTTGTCCTGCATGACAATGCAGTGACGGATACAGGCCATTTTATATTTTGTCATAACTTACAAAACTGTGCGGGACAGAATGTTTATAATGTAAACTATAATCCACAGTTGGTGGCGATGCACCAACATTGCTCATCAATTGTAACAAATGTACCACACTAATGAAGAATGTTGTTAATGTGGGAAAGTATGGGATGGGGAGGGAGTAGGGCATATGGAAATCCCTCATATTTTTTAGGTAACATTTTTGTAACTTAAAGCTTCTTTAAAAATAAAAACAATTATTAAAAAAGAGAGACCATTTAGAGAAAATAAAAAGTATTTCAGAAAGACAAGCCCATGAAACGAGTCAAAACTGTTAACCATTGAAAAGTCTAAGGACACATATACTACTAGAAGGAAAGCTAAAATATGTAACACAAGGCTGTATAGCATAGCAAAACCTCATGTGAAATATTAAGTATGAGTAATATTGCATATATAAGACTGTTTTTCTTTGAAACTGAACAAACGTAAGTTAATGTTACAAGACGTTAATATCAGGCAGTAAAACCAAAGCAAAACACGGACAACAGTGTATAGTAATACATTAATAATCTTCCATTATGGGTTTAAAAAAAAAAAAAGGAAATTTAAGTAAAAAAACTAGACAAAAGGTACTACACATTGTTTTACTCCATCTATACAAAATATAGAAATAAGTAAATTAGAAAGAAACAGAATAGCAGCTATGTACAGCAAGAAAAGCATAGAGAGGCTGAGAGGTAATTATTAAAGGGTAGAGCTTTTTTGGTCTGTTTTTTGTTTATTATTCATATTATTACTGGAATAACGAAATGCTCTAATAAAGACTGAAGTGATGAATGCATTACTATGTGATGGCATCAAATACCACTGACTATATACTTTGAAAGAAGTGTTTTATTAATATGTATCAATTAACATTAATTAAAAAAAAATTGTTACCCACTATTTCAAAACAAGTTAAAAGGTATTAAGAGTATAACACTGGTCCTAAAATAATAATATAAGCCAGAATTAGAAAAATTTAGGAAAATCTTAGAAAGAAAAGAAAATATCATTTTAGAAACAAAAGCTCAATCAGAAGGAATGTAAGAGTGAACAAATACAAGAGAATAGAATGTGAAAAGAAGAAAAATCTTACAGGAAGAAAAGATTCAAGAGCAAGTGCCAAATATTGAAGATAAGCAAAGACCCAACATAGGTAATCGCCAAGGAGAAAATTTCAAAAAGATTTGAAATTTTAAGTTGAAAGAGCATATTGACTACCCAAGAATAGCGACCTGGACCAACCATTCCCAAGTTATATTCCTTTTTTGTTTGTTTTTTGGTTTAATATATTTTTTATTATTTTTAACCAAGTTATATTCTTAATAGACTTTAAAGAAAAAAATCCACGGGAGCAGATGTGGCTTAAGTGGTTAAGCGCCTGTTTCCCAAATGGGAGGTCCCGTATTTAGTCCCAGGTGCCTCCTAAAAACAAAAACAAACAACAAGCAAACAAATGAAAAAGCGAACTCAGGAGAGCTGATGTGGCTCACTGGTTGAGCACCAGCTTCCCGCTTATGAGGTTCCAGGTTCAATCCCCAGCCTGGTACCTCAGGAAAAAAAAATCCCTTTCACCATCTTGGTAAAAAGAGCAAGAGACATATACAAAGATAGAGAGATTATATTATCATGAAACTCTGACAGGGACACTTTTTGCCAAAGGAAAATGAAGCAGCATATTTAAGACACTCAAAGGAAGAAATGTAAGCCAAGAATTTTACATTTACCAAAAGTAACTTTTAAGTACAAAAGACATAATGTTATCAATATGTAAGAACTCATTCCCACAAGAGCCCTTCCTAAGAAATCCACTAGAAAATGAGATTCAGAAACCCCAAATGGCTAGACATCAATGTAAGGACTTACAGTGAGTATTAAATATACAGTTACTTATAGAACTAAGACTGAGGCTGGTTAAGAGGAGGAGGGTTGGAGCGGATGTGGCTCCAGTGATTGAGCACCTGCCACCCACATGGGAGGTCCTGGGTTCGGTTCCAAGTGCCTCCTGGGAAAAAAGCAACAACAAGCAAAACAAACAAAAAAACCAACTCAGGGAAGCTGATGTGGCTCAGTGGTTGAGCACCAGCTTCCCACATACAAGGCCCCAGGTTCAATCCCCAGCCTCTGGTACCTGGGGAAAAAAGGAGACTATGTATTGACTAATTGACTATTTGCCTTGTTAACACACACATATAGTACATGACAAAAATGTGGTTAGGATACCCAAGGAAAAAAAATTTTTTAATCCTTTTCCGTAATCATTTTGGAAGTAGTGATATGAACATTGTTAGACTTCTGGGTGCGAGGTATGGGATAAAAAAATGATTAATCATAGAATATTCTATCATACCCAGATCCATCAGAACCAGGGTTCTCAATTAGCTGTAGATGTAATACAGCAAAATCCATATAGGTTTCTACTGTTAAGTTACAGTATAAATTCACAAACTCTGCATATACAGGCATAGAGACATAGAGACATACATAGCTCTGTTGACTGAAAAGGCCCAGAAATCGACCAGCCCAACAGAAATGAGCATTTCTAGTTCTCAGATAATGGTCTTTTTTTTTTAAAGATTAGTTTTTTATTTATTTCTCTCCCCTCGGTGCCCCCCTCCCCCAATTGTCTGCTCTGTCCATTCGCTGTGTGTTCCTCTGTGACCGCTTCTATCCTTATCAGCAGCACCGGGAATCTGTGTTTCTTTTTGTGACATGTCAGCTCTCCATGTGTGGCGCCATTCTTGGGCAGGGTGAATTTTCTTTTGCGCTGGGTGGCGCTCCTTAGGGGGCGCACTCCTTGCACGTGGGGCTCCCCTACGTGGGGGACACCCCTGCGTGGCAGGGCACTCCTTGCACGCATCAGCACTGCGCATGGGCCAGCTCCACACAGGTGAAGGAAGCCCAGGGTTTGAACCACGGACCTCCCATGTGGTAGACAGACGCCCTATCCATTAGGCCAAGTCCACTTTCCAGGTAATGGTCTTAAAATGCCATTTCCTACCAATAGAAACTAAAGCTTCTTGGAGAAATGGCTGATTCCAGGTCTGGGGCAGAAAATACACAAGGTGAGCCACGAATATCTTTTCATAAGACAGCAAAGAAACCAAGAAACCACTGGGGTCATGTCAAAAAGAAAATTTAGGACCTTGAGACACCCACTGACTAAAGATAGGAGAGTCTGAGCATCAATTAGGATGATAACTGCAAAGGAAGGAAAGTCAGAGAATGCATGAATCTGTGAGTATATAATGAGAAAAAGGGAAAAAACTCATTGGTTATCTAGTTAAGAACAGGGAAAGCTTTTCCCATATGAAGTACAACAATGGGGAACTAAACAATAGAGGAGGAAAGTGTGTCCTTATAAATCACACTTAAGAAATGAAAAAGAAATGCAGAATTAGAAAATCAGCCTTTTGCAATCCCCAGTAAAGCGCTAGATCTAGGCATGGGGTGCCACATGGTGCCAGATACTGCATTGGAAGCAATGAAAGAACACATCATCAGCTCAAGTCTTGCTGAAGCACTCAAATTCAACCCTAGTCTGACCAAGCATCCAGAGACAGCTACCAACTGGCAAGAAATACAGAGGACAGAGGAGCATGTGGCACTACACCCTGAGTAGACAGAGGAGCATGTGGCACTACACCCTGAGTAAACAATCAGCAACATCCAGTCTGTGGGTAAGTCTATAAGCAGCTTAGTTTCCAACATATCAATCATAAGGAAAACAGATGGAGTGGAACCTGCCTAATAGGGACTGGAAAGACAAGTCAGATTTTTTGAAAAGGGCAAAACTAAAGTATAGAATTTACAGCTATCCACATGGGTGATAAAATTATAAAGAAATTCAGGAAAGTGATCACTAGAAGTCAGGGTGGTGAATACTTTTACAGGGAGAGAAGAGGTACACAGGAAGGGCCTTTTGAGTGGTGGGCAAATTTCTATTTCTCAACCTGGTCAGTTGTTACACGGTATCTCTTAAAATTATTCACTGAGCTATACACTTGTTTTGTGTGGGTCTCTGAATTTTACTTTATAATAAAAAGGTTTAAAATAGACTTAAAATCTGACAAAATGTTAATAGTTACTAGTTCTGGGTGCTTGTGCAAAATTGTTTCTTACTATTCTCTGAATTTTTGTTAAATTTTTCAAATTAAAAACTATTCAGAAGTATTTAAGCAGCTCCATCTGATGACAGAACTAGGGAAAAGGAAAGAATTTTGACTATACGATTTGAATTTATTACCATACGTATTACTGTTGCGATAATTTGTACCCTTCCATGAAGAGTTGTTGCTGATATCTCAGCCTTAAGAGTAACAGAATTCTCTCCCCATCTAGAAAGTCTAACAGTTGTCACTAAAAAAAAATTATTTTAATCCGGAAATTAAAAATAAAGTTAGTGGTGTTTATGTGTGATGAATCTGGACTCAGATGGGATCTCCCTTCATAAGACTTTCATGCTAATGTGCTGGAGGTGCAGTTAATGTTGGGGTTTAAGATATATTTAGGGGATTTGAATCTCTGGACTGACAATGTGATAGCCAGATCCTGAGCCTCAACAGACTCCAGCACCTACAATCTGATTTATTGGACTTACCACACTCAGCTAAGATGGAGGTGAAGAAGGACAACCACCACACCATGGAGCCTAGAGTGATTACAACTGAAAATGGGAGGATTGCATCCAGCATCCAGGTGGAATCTGAGCCTCCTCTTGACATAAAGGTGCAATGGACACAACCAATCCAGTGTCCACATAGAAGAGGTGGCATTGGATTGGGAAAAGTGGACATAATGGACAAAGGGTATGGGGAAAGGCAGGAAGAGATGAGAGGTGGAGGCGTCTTAGGGACATGGAGCTGCCCTGGATGGTGCTTCAGAGGTAATCACCGGACATTGTAAATCCTCACAGGGCCTACATGATGGAATAGAGGAGAGTATGGGCCATGATGTGAACCAATGTATATGAGGTGCAGAGGTGCCCAAAGATGTACTTACCAAATCCAATGGATGTGTCATGATGATGGGAACGAGTGTTGTTGGGGGGGGGGGAGAGGGGGGGTGGGGGGGTGGGGTTGAATGGGACCTCACATATATATTTTTAATGTAATATTATTACAAATTCAATAAAAAATAAAAAAATTAAAAAAAAAAAAAAAAAAAAAAAAAAAAAAAAATAAAGTTAGTCACTCTGTTTTCTACTTCCTTACTATTAAAGACTGACCCAAATTATAGAGGTACTCATAGCTGGGGAGGTTGTAACCAACGATGTAATGGGTCTTCCAGCCACCAAAGAGAGGGAAGCGAGGCCGGATCTCCATCTCCACAGAGTCATCCATAATGAGGAGGTGGCTGGTGGAAACGTTGCCAATCTCATCCCGGTAGTAGACATCCTGGGCAGCAGCAGGGAGGATGGTCTGCAAGAGAGATGACATGCCCTTCTGAAGATTCCAGGAACCTATTCTGACAAAAAGGCCCCCAAATACAGAAAAGGCTTTCTACGGCAATTCACCATGGCGCTGTGTAATTAAAATGGCCCCCAAAAGTAAATAACCCAAAGTCTAACTTGTCCCCCAAGAACTACAGGAGTAGTTCCAGAAATCACCATCTATTTCTCAGTCAACCACGGCTGACTGACAAGTAGCCAAATTCTCTGTAACAGTAAAGTAACAGTAAATAAAGAGAATCACAAATACCTTTGAATATACTGAAGTAAAACTTAGTGAGGGGAAAAATAATCTGCCAGTTATTCTGCAAGGAGGTAATGAAAGACAGAAGAGCTTACCACAATCCCTAGGTGGCAGAGGGCAAGGGGTTCCCTACCTCATACTCTTTATCACTTCTTCCAGACCACTAGGCAGAACTTGAAAATGGGGTGGGCGTGGGGGACAGAGAATACCTGTGTTCACACAGTGATCCCTCTGTAACAGGTAAGTGCCTAGAAAATGCTAGTTAAGATATTAAAAAAAAAAGCAAGCAAATGAAAATAAACAACTCAGGGGGCTGATGTGGCTCAGTGGCTGAGTGCTGCTTCCCACATACAAGATTCCTGGTTCAATCCCCAGTCCTAGCACCTCAAAAAAATGAATAATTCTAAGAATTTAATTTAATTTTTAAAAAGGGAGATGTGACTCAAGCAGTTGAGGCCCCACCTCCCACATAGGAGGTCCCAGTTCAGTTTCCAGTGCCCCCCGAAAAAACAAAATGAACAACAAGCAAAACAAATGAAAAAACCAACTCAGGGAAGCCAATGTGGCTCAGTGATGGAATCAGGTCCTGGGTTCAATTCCCAGCCCCCACTACCTCAAAAAAAGAAAAAAAAAAAAGAGGGGGGTAGGAGGTATATAAGGACCTCTTATATTTTTTAATGTAACATTTAAAAAAAAAAAAGAGGGAAAAAAAACCTTTTTGTGTGATCTATGTATCATTTTAAAAAAAGACAATTAAAGAAATAAATTTTTAAAAAATTGTATATGCAATATGATCAAATAACAAGAATGTCAGCACTACTAGTGCCTGAGTAGTGGTACGAGGAGTATGTTTTCCCTTTCACTATTACTCACCTGTTCTTTGAAAAACATGGCCAACACAAATGTTAAAGATTGTTGATTTCTAGCACTGCCATTCAACTATTTGAACATAATCCATCCCAAACAACTGTTCATATTTGCTAGTTTCTTATTTAGCTAGAGAAAAGGGGAATATGGTAGAGTAATAGTTCTCACAATCTCCAAGCTGAGCACTCTATACCTTGAAAGAGCGGATGGAGGATACCCCACTATCTGGCTGTCTTTGGTAGTCGTAGCGTGAAAAAGGCCCCTTAAGCACGGCCCCAGTGTGCTTCAGGTCCACGTTTTCCTCCACGGCAATGTTACCCCAGTGAGAGACTTCAATGACTCGACTCATGCGGGTTATGGTCAGAAAAGGGCTGTTGTTCTCATAATGGACTTTGAAAGTATCCTGAAGAGGAAGGAAACAAGAATTTCAAAATTTTGGCAACAGAGGAATCAACATTAATTAGTTTAAAACAAAATTAGCAGTAAGAGGGAAACGGACTTTGGCCCAGTGAGTGGTTAGGGCGTCCGTCTACCATATGGGAGGTCCGCGGTTCAAACCCCGGGCCTCCTTGTCCCGTGTGGAGCTGGCCATGCGCAGCGCTAATGCGCGCAAGGAGTGCCGTGCCACGCAAGGGTGTCCCCCGCGTGGGGGAGCCCCACGCACAAGGAGTGCGCCCGTGAGGAAAGCCGCCCAGCGTGAAAAGAAAGTGCAGCCTGCCCAGGAATGGCGCCGCCCACACTTCCCATGCCGCTGACGACAAGAGAAGCAGACAAAGAAACAAGACGCAGCAAATAGACACCAAGAACAGACAACCAGGGGAGGGGGGGAAATTAAATAAATAAATAAATCTTTAAAAAAAAAAATAGCAGTAAGAGAATGTTTAAATCATGAAATATCTAACATATGCAACATTTTAAAATGATGTTTATTAAGAACTTTTAATAACACAGAAATAAGAGATCGTGATATAATACTAATTAGAAAAATGGGACATACCAATTCTTGTATTTTAAAAACAAAAACTTCTACACCTAACATAGCAACTACGTGAGAAAAAGATAAAAAGAACCTGAAAAATGCATGAGAATCTAAACATAGATAGAAAGCAGAATTAAAGAAAGATTATTTCTATTTCCTCTTTGCAGTTTTCATCTTCCGAATTTCTACAATGAGCCTTCCATTGCTTTTTAAATGATTTTTACAGTTTTAAAAGAAAATCTTAAATTGTAAATAAAGAAAACTGACTAGGAAATATAAGACCTAACAAAAAGCAAGTGGATATGGCTCAAGTGATAGGGCCTCCACCTACCAAATGGGAGGTCCCAGGCTTGATCCCTGGGGCCTCCTGGTGAAAAAGAAGAGAAAGCGTGCCCGCGCAGTCAGCCACTGCCTATGCAGGGAGCCAAGTGCCCGCGCGAGTGTCTGCATGGCAAGCCGTGTGCCCATGCAATTGAGTCACGCAGCAAGATGATGACTCAACAAGAGAGACAAAGGGGAGAGTCAAGGTGAAGTGCAACAGAGACCAGGAACTGAGGTGACACAATTGACAGGGAACGTCCCTCCACAGTAGAGGTCCCCAGGATCAAATCCCTGTGAATCCTAGAGGAGAATGACGAGAAGATATAAAGAGAAATAGATACAGAAGATCACACAACGAATGGACACAAACAGCAAAAACAGCAGGCGGTGGGGGGGGGGGGGGCTAACAAAGGCAAAATCTCTACCCAAAGAGCTAGAAAATAAACTCAAAAGTGAGGATGACACATAGCATCACTGAGTTTTTCTAACCTGAAGAAGCTTCCAAAAAGTTTCTAGAAAAGCTTCATGAAAGAGAGCCTTTTCTAATAAACTAACACATATTGTGCTGACATGAGTTCTAAATATGTGCATTTATCTCATTTAATCCTCAAAGCACAATGAAATAAGTACTGTTTATCCCCATTTTACAAATAAATCCCTGAGGCCTAGCAGTATTCATTTACTTGTTCGATAACATAAAGCCAGTAATTGGCAATACCAGGTCTTCAGGAACTTCTATACAGCTCCACAGAAGCTTGACATTATAAATACTGCCTCCCAGAGAGGTCCAAGACAACTAAAGTAGGTACCTTCAACAATTCCTCAACTTCTTTGCCAATTTTACCAGAGGTTTAAAAAATCTTTCTAGTTATTGAGTAATCCAGTTGCCCTTCTAGGAATACACATCTAGAACCCTACAGAACTGCAAGCTGAAACAAAATGACCAGAAAAACACCCTTCTTCCCTAAACACCATGAAAACGACTCAAGATAAAGTATGTTAACTCTTACAGCTCTTGCTATTTTAATCACTTACCCTACAACTAAATTTTCAGAAGTTCAACTTCATTCATAATCATATTTGATAGCATTTAATGCGGACACTGGCAAGGGCAGGGGGAAACTGGAAGTTTCATACTACTGCCATCAAAATAAATTGGCTAAGATTTATTGACAAACTACTTGGCAAGACACATCAAAACATACGTAAATGTTCATATGCTTCGATTCGAAAATTTTTACTTCAGAAAACCTAACCTGAAAACATATAAAAAGTGTATGTAAAAAGATGCACATTTTTAGTATTAACTTGGAAAAAACCTAACTGCCCAACTACTTGGAAAATAAGCTATCGGACATAAAATCAGTGGAACTTTATATGCCCGTTAAACATGGTATACAAAAGTATGCAGAATGGGAATGGATTTGGCTCAACAGATAGAGGGTCCGCCTACCACATGAGAGGTCTAGGGTGATGAGCTGGCCCACACGCAGTATTAATGCATGCAAGGAGTGTCCTGCCACACAGGGGTGTACCCCACATAGTGGAGCCCCACACACAAGGAGTATGCCCATTAAGGAGAGCTGCCCTGCGCAAAGAATGCGCAGCCTGCCCAGGTGTGGCACTGCACACATGGAGAGCTGATGCAGCAAGATGATGCAACAGAAAGAGACACAGATTCCCGGTGCTGCTGACAAGAATCCAAGCAGAGGTCCATGGTTCAAACCCTGGGCCTCCTTGACCCGTGTGGAGCTGGCCCACGCGCAGTGCTGATGCACACAAAGAGTGCCCTGCCAGGCAGGGGTGTCCCCCACGTAGGGGAGCCCCACGCACAAGGAGTGCACCCCATAAGGAGAGACGCCCAGTGCGAAAGAAAGCGCAGCCTGCCCAAGAATGGTGCCGCACACACGGAGAGCTGACACAACAAGATGACGCAACAAAAAGAAACACAGATTCCTGTGCCGCTGACAACAGAAGCAGACAAAGAAGACGCAGCAAACAGACACAGAGAACAGACAACTAGGGCGGGGGGGGCGGGGCGGAGAAGGGGAGAGAAATAAATAAATAAAAATAAATAAATCTTAAAAAAAAAAAAAAGAATCCAAGCAGACACAGAAGAACACAGTGAATGGACACAGACAGCAGACAACTGGGGAGGGGGGTGGAATTTTTAAAAAAAGTACACAGAAAGTAACAAGACAAAATGTTTAGAGAACATTCTAAGTGGAAAAATATTATGGAATACTTCATATGTAACATGACCTCTGCATTTTAAAAAACGCTACGCTTAGAAAGACATGACTTGGGTATTACAATGTCACAAGTGGTTGTGAACTGTCAAACTTTCCTCCATATTTGCCAAATATTCTCTCATGAACATGTTATTAATTTAAAATAGAGCAAACCCCAAAATCCAGAACATTCACATTAAACCACTGTCCCGACACCAAAAAGAAAAAAAATAAATATGCAGTTAGAGAAACACAACACAGAGCAGCAGAGCCATCATCTCCAGAAGCGTGTGGACCAGGGCACCCTGTGCTCACAGGGCAACTCCAACAGAGGATTCCCTGACTATTCCTTCTCAGATAGTTTTAACTATGCAGTCATATCCATGATTGCATATTCAAAAAGTTAAATCATTTCAAAAATCCTTAAAAACTGAAAGCAAACCCAAAACGAATATCCCTAAGCACTTATCCAACTGACATGTGAGAGACACAAGAAACCCAGAGCAATAATTACTTTGAGTGATATAAGAGCACTTTTTTTAAGGAGGTACCAAGGATTGAACCCAGGACCTTGTACACGGAAGCAGCTACCAACCACCAACCACTGAGCTACATCTGCTCCCCTATAACAAAGTATTTTAACTGCACATTCTTAGTGACATTTATTCTAAATAGAGGTAATGCAAAGAAATCTAAAATGTCTTAAAACATCCATGTTTTTTATGCACTTATGTTTATTTAGACTTAAAATAATAAATGTTTCAACTAGAAAGCAGTGAACAAAAAAACCCGTTTTTTTTATAGATAACACTGATGTATGTAGGGTGAAATGACATGCTCTCTTGAGATTTGCTTTCAAATGTTCCCACCAAGAAAAAGAAAAAGAAAAGGAAAAAGGGTTAGCTGAATCAGGTAATATCTTGATAGTCTCTGAATCTAATCGATGGGCATTTGGGAACTGGTTATACTAGCCTCTCTACTTTTGCCCATGCTTGAAACTTTCCATAATGAAAGTCTTTTTAAATGTCAAGTGCTCCCTCTACCTATAAAGTCCCAACTCCTGGGTATTCAAGGACCCCAGAGCTCAGCCAGTGCTACTTCTCCAGTACCCCCCTCCATACGCACAGTTTTCCAGTCTCTCAGCCTGTCCCTTTTATTGCCTCTACTCCCAAAGCCTTCCTCCTCGCCCACCTCCCACCCACCCCTTTCTAAATGCTACCTTCTGGGAGTGGAGGTGGCTCAAGTGATTGGGCACCTCCTTCCTACATGGGAGGTCCCGGGTTCAGTTCCCGGTGCCTCCGAAAAAAAAAAGAAGAGTAGATAGTGAGCACAAAACAACAAGAAGGATGTGGAGAAGTAAATAAATAAAATAAATATTCAAATATTTTAAAAATAAATGCTACCTCCTTCAAAAGTCTTTCTAGACCCCCTCCCCCGCTCCAGTCTTGCTCTGCTCCAATGTTTTAGGAAATAAGAGGAAGAAGGGGAGGAGAGATATGTGACCATTTCTCCCCAGAGTTATTTCCCAGCAGGTTAAAAACTTTAGGGACTATCTTAAAAATGACTTCAAATTTCAACCACCCCACACCACCCAATCCTAGCAGTTGCAGTCTCTCTATAAGACATTCTCTGAAGCACACAGGCTGGACTGGACACCACACAAACACACCTGACTGTAGGCAGGGATATCTTTGAAAGGCCCGTAATCCAGGAGGTCCTCAGAGCGCGTGGGGTTTCCCAGCTTGGTGTAGCTCTCCACGTTTCGGGAGGCAAGCTTCACCCGCATGGTTTGTGTCTTCGTAGGATAGGGAGAGTAGAAGTAATGGTTTCCCTCAAACACCACAAACTGCTTCTCTGACTGGGTGATCTGGGTTGGGTACGGCTGAAGCACATGGGTATAGACTGTTTCCACAATGACTGTGACCTTGGTCCCAGGATCAAGAGCAGATGGGAGCTTGACTGTGAAGAATCTCCCACTGGGGAAGAATGGGGCAAGAGAATTAAGAGAGGTTAAGGAAATCCAACAGCCAGAAGTTCCAAGTCACAGTCAAATTCTGTACCCAAGAAGAAAGCATGCACTTTTAAGACAAATGTCTGGATGTTCACATCAGGTTTGTTTATAACCTAAGTATTCAACAACAGAGTAAATTAAAAACTTCTGGTAAAGCTACGTAATTTTGAGAACCACCAAAAAGATGCTTGGATCTATTTATGTTAAAATAAAGAGGTCTACATACAATGTAAACAACTGAAATCGGTTTACAAATGGCAGCATATAATCCCATTTTAAAATACACATATAAACAAACATATATGAAGAAAAATATTTCAATGAATATCCAACAAAAATGTTAATAGTAATTGTCTCAGAGAAGGAGGATAAGCTTTATTTTATTGTTTTGTTCCCATTTATTTTATATTGTACTTGTATTAATCATTCCTATAACCAGAAAAAAATAAAGCAACTCTCACGTTAAAGAGAAAAGAGGGGAGGGGAGGAGAGGGGAGAAGAGGGGAGGAAGTTGATATGGAAACTGCTAAAATTCACAGGATACTAAACCAAAAAGTTTTCTAAGCCAAGAGATTGGTGGTTTCCGGTAGACCTAGAAACCACCTGTGAATGAAGGCATTTTAATAAGCTTCCTCGGAATTTCTCAAAGGTTAAAACAGGTCACTTTTCCTGCTATATAACCTTACAGAACTTAAACTTAAATTTCTTCATCAGTCACATCACTCTACTCCTTATCACTACTATGAAATGCCTGCTCAAAATATAAGCCCTATGCCTTGTCCCAGAACAGTCTTGTCCAATTCTGTGGCTTTGAGCCCCAAATCTATTTCTCACCCCAATCTCTGTTCTGAGCTCTAACCTCAAATTTTCATATATTTACCAGACAGCTCCACTGATCAGTACACAGGCAATTCAACATATCTAGTATCAAACCTATTCAGGGGAAGCAGATGTGGCTTAAGCGACTGGGCTCCCGTCTATCATATGGGTCCTGGGTTCGGTTCCCAGAGCCTGCTGGTGAAGGTGAAGCTGGCCGTGCAGCAGAGCGCTGGCCCATGCCGTGAACTGACGCAACAAAAAAGAGACATACAGAAAGATAATCAGAGACACAACAAACCAGGGAGCTGAGGTGGCTCAAGCAATTGAGTGCCTCTCTCCCACATAGGAGGTCCCAGGATTGGTTCCCAGTGCCTCCTAAAGAGAAGGCAAGAAGAAAAGACAAGCAAACACAGAAGAACATGCAGCAAATGAACACAGAGCAGACAATGAGCACAGGTGGTGGGGGATAAATTAAATAAATCTTAAAAAAAAAAGTACTCAGAATCCCATTTCTCTCTATATTTTTTTAAAGATTTATTTATTTCTCTCTCCTTCCTCCCCCACCCCAGTTGTCTGTTCTCTGTGTCTATTTGCTGCGTCGTCTTTGTCCGCTTCTGTTGTTGTCAGCAGCACTGGAATCTGTGTTTCTCTTTGCTGCGTCATCTTGTGTGTCAGCTCTCCATGTGTGCGGCACCATTCCTGGGCAGGCTGCACTTTCTTTCGCACTGGGCAGCTCTCCTTACAGGGCGCACTCCTTGCGCGTGGGGCTCCCCTACGCGGGGGACACACCTGCATGGCAGGGCACCCCTTGCACGCATCAGCACTGCGCATGGGCCAGCTCCACACAGGTCAGTGAGGCCCGGGGTTTGAACCACGGACCTCCCATTTGGTAGACAGATGCCCTAACCACTGGGCCAAGTCCGCCGCCTCTATCTTTGTTAATACTACCGTTTAACCAACTCTACACCATTAACATCAGGCATTGCTTTATGCCTCATTTTCCCCAATTACCAACATCTTGACAATCCTACTTTAGATAGGTTTCTCAACTTCATTCCCTTGCTTTCCATTGTCTCCTTACTTCAAACTGTTATCTTTTGCCTAGATTACAGCGTATCTTCCGAATTCATTAATTTCCTAATTTCTCTCCACATTTAACCCAGTCTCCATAACACTACCAAATCATCCATCAACACAATCTGATGGTGTCACTCAAACCTTAACTTAAAAAGTTTGGGGCAGTGGACTTGGCCCAGTGGTTAGGGCGTCTGTCTACCACATGGGAGGTCTGCGGTTCAAACCCCGGGCCTCCTTGACCAGTGTGGAGCTGGCCCACGCGCAGCGCTGTTGCGCACAAGGAGTGCCGTGCCACGCAGGGGTGTCCCCCGCATAGGGGAGCCCCACATGCAAGGAGTATGCCCCATAAAGGAGAGCCGCCCAGCGCGAAAGAAAGTGCAGCCTGCCCAGGAATGAAGCAGACAAAGATGCAGCAAATAGACACAGGGAACAGACAACGGGAGGTGGGAAGGGGAGAGAAATAAATAAATAAAATCTTTTTAAAAAAAAATAAAAGTTCATACCCCTAAAAATGGTATACAAAGCATTCCTTAATTTACACCAACCCTCCTGACATCATCTCCAACTTCCCCTGATCTCCGACCATTCCAAAAGCCCAGTTAACTACAGACTCCATGAAATGTCAATCCTCCATATCTCAACTGCCATTTCCTCTGCCTGGAATGCACCTTCTCACTGATCAGTGCTCTTTGTGATTAAGTTGAAATTTACTGAGTATTTACTATGTAGCAGGCCCTCCTCTAAGCACATTATTAGGTAAAATTTAACTAATCTTAAGCATAATTATATGAGGTAGATACTATTATTTTACTGAGGAGGAAATTAAGGACAGAGGTGGTAAATAATCTCCGGGGATACATCACCAGTAAGTATTAACGGAGACAGGATTCAAACCCAGGCAGTCAAGCTGCGGAAGACCACTCTCTCAATAACCAGGCTAAACCTACAGAGGTGCCCCAGGCAGGAGGGGAATAGTAATTCTTAAAAGGTTTACAAGATAGAGGGATTCAATGGCAACCTATTTAAGGCTAACTCTCAGATCTAACATTCTCAGGGCCAGTGAGATATCTACTTCAAGCACTCTCAGGCTACAACCGAAAAATCGAGGTAATTGTCATGCACTAAAATCTGGTTCCTCAGAGATTACCTATTTTGTATGTGAAATCAGAACAACACAAAGGGTATTAAAAACAAAGAAAAAAAGGCAGGTATGAAGACCACTTAGAAACACAAGGCATGTTTATACTACACAGGGCGAAAAAAAGATGACAAAATAGGCTTACACATAGTCAATGAAACTATGTAAAACGTATTTTAAATGGACATGGTTGGGAATAAAAACATACCAATTGCCACGTTAGGGTTGTGGCATAAATGACTTTTTCTGTCTAACTTTGCTGTGAAGCTTTAAGATAGACTGATAAAATTTATATATGATCCCATTTACACCCTCATGTAAAATTATATATTTATGAGTATATATATAAAGAAAACAATGTTGCTATTATATCATATTCTCATCTATTTTACAAAAATTCAAAATTAATGAGAAATAAGCTTTTTAAAAAACTCTGCCAAGCAGCAAAACCAGTTTAACATTTCCTGAATCACATAGGGACTGATAGTTGTACAGGATGATGGTTTGCTGGTCACAAATCCAATTTTTTCTGCCTTCCTAAGATAAACTACAGTATAAGCTAAAACAGGACTTCTTAATCTTGGCACTAGTGAAATTCTGAGGCAGAAGTGCTTTGCACAAGCCCAGCTTTCACAGAGCTCCAGGTCTACTACTTCCTTTGAAGACTTTCTTTCAATGCCCTGAAGGCTCGCGAGGGGGACAGGGTAGGAGGGTGAGGGAGAGGGGAGGAGAACTGTGTCTGCCCCTTGGAAACAGAATAGGAGCCAACCATAGATAGGTAATTGCTAAGACAAACAGCTCCAAGTTCTCACATAAGGCTCTGAAGAACCCGAAGTTCCCCATAGATTGGTTAGAACAGATCTAGTATGGAAAGTAACTACTTTTTTGCTGTAAAGCAAACAGACACTGCTGCGGGAAATCCACTTTCAGCTATAAGTCATCAGAAAAGACATGAATGGGTCCAAAACACATTAAGACTTTTGCTTCCTACCACCCATTGTATCAATTAAAATTGCCTCTTAAGACACCAAGCAACTTCGAGAGCAACTCTCCTAACAGATGATTCCAGCCCTGAAAGCAAAAAGAGGCAAGGGGAGGGGCAAGTTAAGCTTACATTTACATTCTCACATACTTAAACTGTTAGCTTACCTTTTACCCTTAATTTTGGTTTCTCGTACTTCCAGATTATTCTCTTCTTCATCTTCACCTTTCATCTATAATATGACAAAAACAGGTTATTCTTTTTTATGTCTCTTGGCATCTAAAATAGCAGTTAATACCTAACCAACTGCCTGAGAATATCCACATTCAAGTATTCAAACTACCAGAACTTCTTAAAGATCAAATTCCAGTTTCAGTAAAAACTATTTTTCATCTGAAACACAAGAACACGGTCAATGACTTACTTTTGCACTGAATAAGCTGTATAACCAGCTCTACAAATATATAACATTTTCATGAAAATCTCGCTGAACAGTTTCCAATAAGCCTTGGTTCCCACTGCGGTAATATTCTAGCTTAAAGCAATGAAACATGTTACTTTTATTAGCCCAAAAACCTTTATTGAGGACGATTGCATGAAAATAACTTCACATTACAGCTCTGTACACCCTTATGGAGTTCACTGCATTAGCCCTAAAAGGCGCTCCTAAAATATTTTTTGGCAGAGGATTAGGTTGGGAAAGGGATAGGTGGTGCGTAGTGAAGTTTACTTATAGTCCTTCCCCAAAGTTCATGATTCCAGATGCCAACTCTTTCTCAGAGAGACCCCATAGCCAGCTGGAGGTAACATCCTTTTTCCTGGTTACGCATCCTGTTGCCTGGGAGGATAAGCCACTGGCTCCTTCTCCCCAACGGTTTATACTCCTGTTACTTCTGTGTGAATAAAAACACTTTTAGTCATATTTGAGACTTTTCGGCTATGTCCCTAAACAATGTTTATTTTCTATGTATATGCATATTTAAATGTAAATGAGAAAAGAACTTGAAAGTACAGCCACCAAAATATGCTAGTTTCAATGAAAAATATTATTCAATAAAAGATTAGAAAATCAAAAATATTTCAAGTACAGGAGGCAGATGAGAGGAAAAATAGTAAGATGTGTCCTTGGTAGGAAGAAGGCTAGGTACCATTGGTTCCTAGACAATATCACAATGGTTCCTTTTACCTGCTTCTAGAATTCTACATACAAAGGTCCACTGAAAAAAAAGTTGAGCAACCTCACCAATGTTTCCAAGCCAACTGCTGGAAATATCAACCCGTGACACCTCTTTGCTAAGTTTATCACCCAGTCATTTCCCATTTGAATAAGGAAGTAGCACATATATCCAGTAATTGCTCTCTCTCTTGGACAAAAGAATGAACAGTAATGATTTTTAATAAATCGGATGATGAAATTGTGGGTCTGGTACATAAGATCCCCATCTTCACTCTACCTCACCACCATCTAGGTAGAAGAAAGTGTGACACATACTAAGCTAAATTCAAACCTTACTCCCTCTCCCTCCCCCTTTAAGACCTCACGAACATATTAAATTATAATAAAAGTATATTTAAGTAAAAGTACTTGAATAGACATGAAATGCAGAAAACTTAATAAAAATATATTATATGCAAAGAAAGGCCTCATGAAGGAGGTTAAGTCACCTTACCTCCAGGATTATACCCTCTTCATGTGCAGTATGAGAAAAACATCTATACCTCCAAAGGATGTCGTGAGGGTTAAATGAGAATGTGCATAAACTAAACCAGCACAATACCAGACCCAAAGGAGATTCTCAATAAGCATAGGAACCCAGCTTGAAATCACTCTCCCACAGGATGGTAAACTAGCTAGCTTCTGCTGTGGTCTAGCTATCCTGTGACAACCAGGACTGACTTTTATAAAAGAATAGGATTTAACATTCCAAACATTCAAAGGTCGCAGTTTTGAGCCCTCTTTCCATAAACCTTTGAGTAAAACTGAGCGTTTCAGGATAGGCAAGGCATGAAAGGAAACTAGTCATTTGAGAAATATAATCTCTATAAACCCAGCTTTATAGCTCCAAATTTGGTCAGAGAACAAGGCTGCTTAAAAGAAACATAACAATGTAATGACTATTCCCCTCTAACAAATAACCGGTAATCATTTAATGAAGGGATTAGTTAATGAAAACAGTAATAAAAAAGCAAACCTCTGTGTAGATATATTCCCTCTATTGCCAAAGCTAACCTCTTCTTTCCTTGCAAGCTGTCAAAGTGTTTACTTTTCCCTGAAAAGCCTGGAAAGTATATAAACCAAACTTACCAACCATTTATTGCTTAAGTGTAAGAATGAGAAAAGTTAGAAAGGGAGAGAATTGGACTTTACCTTTCTGTAAAGGAGCGTGAATTTACTTAGATGATTTTTAAAGCTAATTTTAAAAAGAGGGATAAACATAAAAAAGCATTCATTAGCAGCCGTAACAGCGAGTGATTTTTAACAAAGGTTTCAAATGTTTATAAACTTGAAAGCACTAAACCTGCTACGCTTCAGATTGTACTGGACGTCTAGAAAGAAGTATCTATAACGCGCCAGATACCCAGTAATTAAGGGAATGGAAGGCATTCTCATTCATTCACTCGCTCTGCATTTGAGCTACTGCGTTAGGTCGTGAGAAAAATGTTGGGAAAGCTGAGGCCACGCTGGCTCCCTCGAAGGTACTTCGCAGAGCAGGCTGTTTTGCAAACAAGGAAATCTGAGGCCCCGAGAGATGCAATCGCTTGGCCCGAGGTCATTCGAGCGGGGCCTGGAGAGTGGCCCAGGTAGGGGGTCGAGCTCAGGGGAGAGTCCGCGGCCGGTGGGGGGCTGCAGGCGCCGGGAAGCTGCCCACGTGAGCAGCGGCCCGGCGCTGGAGCTTATGCTGACGTGTCCTAGGAAGGCGGCGGGACCCGAGCGCGCGGCGGTGCAGAGCGGCGGCGTGACCTCCCCGCCCGCCGCCCCGCATTTCCCGCGAGGCCGAGAGAGGCGCGGCTTGCGGGTCTGCGAAGAGAACGGCGCGCTGGGGGAGCCCCGCGGTGGAGAACCATCCGCACTCACCTGCACGCCGAGGTGGGCGAGCCGGGCTTCGAGTTCGGGCTCCAGGGCCAGCAGGAAGGAGGTCGCTCGGGACGTGGAGCCGCCGCCCGGGTGCGCCAGGACCACCTCGGCCGTCACCTTGGCCAGGTGGCTGCTCAGGTCCACCGTGCGCTTCACGTCCTCGTTGACCAGCGGCGCTGCCTCCGAGGCGCGGCCCGGTCCTGGGGCCCAGGCCCCGAGCAGCAGGAGCAAGAGCAGGCGGACGGCGGGCGCCTCCATGACCGGGACCGAGCTGAGCGGCAGGCCGGGCCCCGCGCCGCCGCCGTCCCGCCTCCCGCCACCATGCAACCGCTCATTGGGCCCAGGTTAGCGCCACAAGATGGCGGCGCCCTGAAAGCAAGGACCCCGTCCCCATGGCAACTGGGTTGCCCGCCGGGCGCCTGAACAGCAGAGGCCTTCCCAGAGCTCCGTGCGGCAACCCGTCTATTTGCCCCGGTGTTAAAATTACTTGTAGCTTTGAGTTGCTTAGTTTTTACAGGAACAGATCCTTGCTTGTCTCTTTGCTCGCTAATACCACTCTCCCTCTGCAATAACACTGGCCTTTTTATTACTTGAGACAGTAAAATATAGCTCACACTGAGAAAGTAAGTCTGCTTTCTCCAAGATTTCACTATGCCAAAATTAGTAATCAGAGTTTAAGCAGAAACAGGATATCTGCATAATCTCGAAGTATCTCCCCTAAAATATTTAGTAATTACAAAGCGAAAATAGTTACAGTGGAGAGTCCGGGGGACACCATGCTAACCAATTGATGGTTATGACTAGCTATCAAGATAGTGACATCGTGTAGCCCTGCTACACTGCACTGAGAAGGCGCTTCACTTCCTTTGTATTGTCACAGGACGGCCGAAAATGTCACCATCTATTTCTAATGCATCACACAATTTTGTTGTCTTCATAGCACTTTGAATGAAATAATTTATTAGTTGATGTACTTATTGTCTGTGTCTTCCCAAGAGAAAGTAAGGTAGCAGGATGATGGCTCCTGGAAGACGCCAGTATCCTAACCCCAGGATCTGTGATATGTTAGGTTGCGTACTTCTGAAACTGATCTTGTCGATGCTCAAGAGGCAGCCCTCTTCCTTCATGGTTGACCCTATGAAGATGACAGAGTGAGACACTACTGGGCTCTGTTTCCCCTCGTAAGTGTAACAACCAGCAAGAATTGGCAGAAACATTTTTCCAAAAGCTCCAGAAAACAGTTAAGGATTACTGTAATAGGACAAGCACCAATTAAGGAAAAAGGCTACTTACAAGCACGAAGACCTGGTGGCACCCGTTTTAATTGGCAAGACTGCCAAAATGCAATGTACCAGAAATGGATTGGCTTTTGCAAAGGAATTTATTAGGCTGCAAGTTTATGGTCTTTTTGTTGTTGTTTTGTTTTTTCATTTATTTGTTCTTCCCCCCAGCCCCCTGGTGTCTGCTCTCTGTGTCCACTCACTGTGTGTTCTTCTGAGTCTGCTTGTCTTCTCTTTAGGTGGCACTGGAAACCGATCCTGGGACCTTCCAGAGTGGGAGAAAGGAGCTCATTTTCTTACGCCACCTCAGCTCCCTGGCCTGCTGTGTCTCTTATTGTCTCTGCTGTGTCTATTTTTGTTGCATCATCTTGCACTAGCTCTTCACTCAGGCCTGCTTGCTGGCTCCACTCGGGCCAGTTCACTGCACAGGCCAGCGCTCCACTCCACATGGGCCAGCTCACCACACAGGCCAGCTTTGCCTTTGCCAGGAAGCCCCAGGAATCGAACCCTGGACCTCCCATATGTTAGATGGGAGCCCAATCACTTAAGCCATCATCCGCTTCCCTATAGTTTTTTTTTAATTATAAATTTTTTAATTAAATTTTCAAACATCAAAGCATAAATGTTAATATTTATTTTTAGAGAATACACACAGCATCTTTTTCCTTGTGTTACAACAAGTATTGGCAAATGGAAACAGTGCCACTTGAATCCAAGTCTTTTAGACACTTGGGTGCTGAGAGGGCCAGAGAATAAAACACAACTTTACTGCTAGTTATACGAGGGAAACCAAAATTAAATGATCAAATATTCTGTTTGCAACACTGTTGACACTACTGACTTTTAGAAAATTTTGTAACCTTATATACTTATAAAACACTTTAGATTCCAGTATTTTTTAAATGGGAAACTTTTCTTTTTCATCAATCCCAGTTCTTAAGATTTCGGTTCCCGCTGGTCTGTTCACTGAGATATAAAGAATGACAAAATACCTTTTCATTTACTTTGGCTCTTTTCCCCAATAGTCAAGAACTTCCTGGGTGGCACATGAGCAGGACAGAGGCAGCCCTCCTGAGCCCGCAGGAGAAGATGCCATTCAGTTATGGTCTCAGATCCCAAAAAACTGGGCGAGAGAGCTGTGCCGGTGGATCACAGCCTCCACCTCCAGCACCAGGAGGTCAGGGAACAGGGTGCTGATCTCCTGGAGGACCTCGAAAACTACGTCCTGGACAGCAGGCTCAGGACCATCGAGGTAGAGCAGGAGCTCTTTGTACAGGTCCTGAACATCACTTTCATAGGCAGACGTCCCGCCTCCGTCTCTGACACACCTCAGCCAGGTGATTAAGGCGATGGTAGCTGCTACACTCATGTCACTGGAAGCATTGTCTAGATGTTGTAAGGGTTCGGGATACATCTTAATGAATTTATTATCTGGTTTGATCACACCACAGAGGCCTTTAAGAAGATGTTAATGATACAGTATGACATTAGTCGTGTGATTTGAGAATCCTCTTCCAGAGTGCTTCTAATTTGAGGAATGAGTGTTTCCTGCATTTCCTCAGCCGACAGGGTCTCACAGTTGATCAGCTTTCAGAGGCAGGACACAGTCACCATGCAGGTGGCTGCTGTGGTCCACCCCGTGTGCCACTGCAGGTTAGAGGCCAGCATGTCTTTTATGTCTCGAGGTAGCTGTGAAACTGCCCTTGAGAGCCGATGGTGTCCTTGGCCTTCAGCAACACCTTTGAGATGATGGAGAAAAGCTTCAGGCACATCTGGGGGTCTCTGGTTGGCTGAAGACAGGCCCTGAGTGTGTCAGGTACAGAAGCCCTGTGCGAGCTCTGCCAAGTGGACAGTCCAGTCCCCATGCGAGGGCGTCTGCCACTCCGTCAGAGCCATGTAATTCACAGAGGCCCCAGCCGCCAGGGACATTCTCCACCACGGCCCGTGAGTCCACTGTCTCCTGAGCCTTCGCATCCAGGTCTGTGGCCCCGAGAAGGCCACGGGCACCACCAGCACCTCCATGAGCTGCATTCACAACAGCTGTCTGGGCACACTTCCGCTAATGCCTGTACACCAGGCAGCAGACATTCTGAGTGAAGCTTGTTTTCAGATGCTGGCAGGCGGGATCCTGGGCGAGCTCCCTGGCAGTGACCGTCTGGTGGGGCTGGAGGGTGTCTCAGGGACAGCATGGATGCCTGCAGCGAGGTCCAAGAGGCTAGAGGAAAAGGGCAATCTTTTCAGCATCGGCAAGATCAATTTCAGAAATACTTCAGGGGGGCAGTGGATGTTGCTCAAGCGATGGAGCTCCCATCTACCATATGGGATGTCCAGGGTTCGATTCCCAAGGCCTCCTTGTGAAGGCAAGTTGGCCCACACAGACAGCTGGCCCAAGCGGAGTGCTGGCAAGAGCAGAGTAACCCTCCTGCACATTCTGGGAGCCTATGTGTGTCTTTCCCAATCCTTCTAAATAAAACCCCCAATTCACTTCACTTCTCCTTTCCCTTCTTCGCAGTAAACTTAAAATCTTTTGGGAACAGCTCATGGATCTTACACATGCACACACACAAAAAAAATTAATCCCTCTTGCTCTGTGCCCCCCAGTAAATTGTATGTGCACCTGCTTTACTTTATGGGAAAAGGGAACACCCAGGTCTTAAATAAGAACGACTCACTCTGAGTGCCAGGGTAATTGCAGATGCTCAGTAAAAGTGTGTACAAAGTCCACGTCATCAAGTGAATTAAAGCAGATCAGTGAGAACTGCCTATAATGAAAAAAAACAGAGCTGCCTAGATATCATAGGAAGCAGTCTCACACTGAGCCCTTCAGTCACCCGTTGAAGAATGTTCATAACTGTTCCTAATTTTACACCCCAAATTCCTCTCATTATCTATATCAGCCACAAGTGTTTTGTTGGCAAGCGACTGAAACCCAAGTCAAATTATGCATAGTGGTACGCAGTATAAACCATTGTTAAAAGTCCCCAGAACATGAATGGGTTAAACAAGAAGGATGTTTATTTCTTAACCATGCACAATAAGAACCCAATTCCCTCACTCTGATTGCTTTCTTAATCCATGGCTTCCATCTCATGATCTAAGGCGGGCTGTTCCTGCTTCTGCTGTTATGACTACATCCCAGCTAATGGAAAGAGAATAGAAAGTGGATGGGGAGGCCATACCTAACCTTAATTCTAATGCTAACCTAGCCAATAAGAATGAAAAGGCATTTGATGCCAGTAATAATTAGGAAAATGTATATTAAAAACAGTAAGATTCCAACACCTATTCACCAATTGGCAAGATTTTTATTCTGACAATACCAACTGTTGGCGAGGACGTGGATCAAGAGGAACTCTCATTCTCAGGTATAAATTGGTATAATCATTTAAGAAAACAATTTGCCACAGTCTACCAAAAGCTGCATTTATGCATACCCTCTGATCCAACAGTTCCACTCTTGACACACACCTTAGGGAAATGCAATCATACGTGCCTTTGGTTACATACACAACAATGTTCGCAGAAGCTTTGAAGGTATGTAACGACGAAAAAAAAAAAAGGAAAAGGAAACAGCCTATGTCATCATTTATTAAAAGATGAAAGGTAAAGACTTCTGTAAATACTGGATGGACAAAACAACATCAGCAGGAATGCCAGAGTAAGGACCTCCATAAAAGCAAAAGAACATAATAAAAAATTGCCAATGTCAACTTTTTCAGAAATCTGGAAATTAACCAGAGGACCGTAACAATTCCGGTCAGCCATTCAGGAAATATAGCTGACTCTCTTTAAGCACACTGAGCTTTTGTGGCATTTTTAACTTGCTTTAGTCCCACTCCCTTATACCCATTCACGTGGTAACTTCGAAAACCAATAGATCCGCAACCACAGTTGAAACTAGAACCTGTGTGGTTAAAGAGGGTGAAGCTTTCAGTTTTCTATCCGAAAAGGGTAACAATAAGACCTGACCCACTGGAACGCGGAAGAGTTTACGATACCCAACAATGGCCTTTAATGATTTTCCGCTTTCACCCCGAGCTTTCCACCTCCACTCCCCGAACCCCACTCCTGCAATGGGGTTCCGCCCTCCCGGCGCCCCGCCCTTATTGCTCGGTGCGCAGGCGCAGACTCTGCTGGCGCTCGCGTCCTCGAAGGCCCCTGCTCCTGGAAGCAGAATTCCCAGCAGGTCAAAGCTGGCGTCGCTACTCAAGCGCCACCGCCAGAGGGAGCTGGAGTCGCCTCTGTCGGCGCTCGCCTCCCTGTGACGTCACAGGACCGGACAGGAAAGGGACAGAGTCGCTGTACAAGATGGCTGCTTCCTTTAGTGTTGTATGGAACGCTGAGTGTTCCCTGTTTCTAGTAATCGCGGTTATCCGAGCAGTCTGATTACAGCTAAGGTTTCTCATAAAAGATGGCTGCCTATGAATTTCCAGCCTTCATTCCCTGGCCAGGTAGGTGGCCAGCGGCACAAGATGGCGGCCCGCGCCGTCGCGCGTCGACAGGGATACCGACGTAACCGTGCGTCCTCGCAGGCTGCCCAGCTCCCTGACTTACTCGTCACTTCCTGGGCGGGCCTGTCTGCCCTCGTAGGGGTGGGTCGTGTCTTTAGTGTGCTCTTCGTGTATTGGTCGGTGGAGGGTCGCCGCCCAGGCTGTCCCTGAGACACACTTGGGGCGGTAATGAGGCCCCATTGTAGCACTTTAAAATGCTTTTCTCTCCCAACGACTTAGGAGAGCAGAACGGGGGCTCCTAACATCCTCGTTGACGAGACGGGGAACTGACTCGCGTAGACAAAGAGACTTTTCCTATCCTCAGCCACAAAGCTAGGGACTGATAAAATACTATAGGTGAATAAAGTGCCATCGTTAGAAAAGTCAAAGAAGTAGTTGATATGCTGATATGCCAACTGTAAGATATGTTATGTGGGGGGGGGGGGGAATCAAAGTGCACAACAATTCAATTTGTATAGATATGTTATTGTTATATATATAAATATGCATATTTTTATTAGCATAAATTATCTCCAGAAGGACTGAGAAGCTGATAGCAATAATTGCGCAGTCTAGAGATGAGGACCAGGGATGGGAGGAAAACTCAGTTTTCATATTAAGACCTTTTGTGTTTTCTGAATTTTGTACCATAGTCAGGTATTATCTATTTAAAAACTTTAAATTTTGTATCTATTTAAATTTATGATTAAAGAACAAAATTTTTCTTTAGGGTTATCAGATCACAATGAGAGAACGGCATGTAGGAAAAAATTGTGAACTTTTTCAGCTATAACCAGGACATTTGATAGATTCATGAGATTCAATTTGCAAAGATTTCAATTTCAAAACTATATGTAGTACTTGCCTACAAAGGCCCCAAGTCCATGTGAAAGCTGAGCCCTCTAAAAAGTTGGATGTACTCTGTTTTGCAGGGCCAGGGACTTTACCTAGGAAACAGAAGGCACTCCAGACCTGTTTGTTCAGTGAATGAATGCCTTTTCTGCTACAAGCACACATATTCTCAGTGGCTTCCTTTGCTGTTGCATCTTATGTTTTAGGGTTAATGTCATGGAAAAACAGAGGCAAATTCAAGTTAGAACCAAGTTTTGCCTTAGAATCTAGAATCATTCAGAAAGGCGTTTCCAATGCCTACACAATCTAGTAGTAGCAGTTTCAGAATTGGCACATTTCTTGAGAATCATATATTTTAATGTGAAAAAAAGTGTCAGTGCCACATCCTGAAATAGCTGACCATTTCTGAGTCTTTACTACCATGGCAGACACTGGACAAGTAAACACACTCTCATGGGGATAATTATACACACCACTTTGGGTAGTTGGACCTACAAAATATGATAATATAATTAGAGTTTAGCTAAGTTCCTAAGAAGTATTGAATGCTCAATAATATTAGCTTTTTTTTTTTTGAGACAGCAGGCCTGTTATGGATTGAACCGGGGACCTCCTATGTGGGAGGCTGGTGCTTAACCACTTGAGCCACATCTACTCCCCTTATCTATTACTGCTTGGGTGCAACTGTGAGTTGTTTGCATACAGTCCATTTTTGCCTCTGAAACCTTAAGGGGACTTTAAAAATATGCCAGTTTCTGTAGGAACCCTGTTATTATTTGTGTCATCTTAGAGGCCACCTGGTATAATGGGAAGACTTTAGTTCCTTATTGTGGATCCTTGAGTAAGTTACTTCACCTTTCTGAGTATTAGCCTCCTCATGAGTAAGGGGAGAATCACAAAAACTCTTTTCTAGGGTCACGGTAAGAATAAAAAAATAATATAATGCACTTTGTGAGGGGCACACAATAGGCACTCAAAAATGGTCTTTAATCCTATAATAGTTTGATCTCAGAGTTAAGGAACTAATATTGTACTCGGGCAGGAGTTTCCCTGCCAAACTGGCAGGAGCAGGAGGCCGCAGGGTGACAGTTAACACAGGAAGCCTACAAGGAGAAGTTGGGGGGTTGGCAGGCCCACTGGCTTCTGGGCCTCAGGCTTCCTGTCTCCTTCAGGAAAACGGTGAGGCCTCCACAGCAGGCAGAAGTAGTCTGCAGGCCATTTGCAGAGATGCCCATTTGTCAAGAGCAAACTGGGTTGTTTCTGTTCACAGCCACTGGTTTGGAGCATCTAACCATATTTCCCAGAAACCCCAACCATTGTTTTTGAGGCTCCTTCTTCATACTTTAATATGAAGAAACATCCAGTACAGTTATAGAAAGTAGGGTATTCTATAAACATCTACCAAGTAAAAATTCCCCCTTCACCCCTCTCTCCATCTCTGATAACCTCTTGTATTAGTCAGCCAAAGGGGTGCTGATGCAAAATACCAGAAATTGGTTGGTTTTTATAAGGGGTATTTATTTGGGGTAGGAGCTTACAGATACCAGGCCACAAGGCATAAGTTACTTTCCTCACCAAAGTCTATTTTCACATGTTGGAGCAAGATAGCTGCTGTTGGCTACAAGGGTTCAGGCTTTCTGGATTCCTCCCTTCGAGGGTCTTGCTTCTCTCTGGGTTAAAGGTTCCTTCCTTTCCAAGGCTTGCTTCTTCCTGGGCTCAGGGTTCCTCTCTTCTTGGGGCTGGCTTCTCTTTCCTCTGTGAGCTTACTTCCCAGGGCTCCAGCTCAAGTCTTCAGCATCAAACTCCAACATCAGGGAAGCGGACTTTGCCCAGTGGTTATGGTGTCTGTCTACCACATGGGAGGTCCGCAGTTCAAACCCCAGGCCTCCTTGACCCATGTGGAGCTGGCTCATGCGCAGTGCTGATGCGCACAAGGAGTGCCATGCCATGCAGGGGTGTCCCCCACATAGGGGAGCCCTACGCGCAAGGAGTGCACCCCATAAGGAGAGCTGTCCAGCACGAAAGAAAGTGCAGCCTGCCCAGAAATGGCGCTGGACACATGGAGAGCTGACAAAACAAGATGATGCAACAAAAAGAGACAGATTCCCATGCCGCTGACAACAACAGAAGCAGACAAAGAAGAACACGCAGCAAATAGACACAGAGAACAGACAACCTGGGCAGGGGGCAGGGGAGAGAAATAAATAAATCTTAAAACAAAACAAAAAAAACTCCAACATCAAAAACCCTCACATCAGGGACGTGGCTCAACTGATAGAGCGTCCATCTACCATATGGAGGGTCCAGGGGCCTCCTGACCCATATGGTAAGTTGGCCCATGTGCAGTGCTGCTGCTCGCAAGGAGTGCTGTGCCCCGCCAGGGAACCACCCTGTGTGACAAGAGTGCAGCTGGCCCAGGATTGGCACTGCACACACGAAGAGCTGACGCAGCAAGATGACACAACAAAAAAGACGCAGTTTCCCAGTGCCACCAGATAATGCAAGCGGACGCAGTAGAACACACAGTGAATGGATGCAGAAAGCAGACAACAGGGGGGAATGGGAGAGAAATAAAATAAATCTTTAAAAAACCCCTTCACATCAAAAGCTCCAACTCTGTCCTTAGACATGCCTCTTATCTGTGAGTCCCCACTCACCAAGGGGTGGGGAGTCAACTCCCTAATGACATGGCTCAATCAAAGCCCTAATCATAACTCAATCATGCCCAGTAATAGACCAGATTACAAACATAATCCAATATTTATTTTTGGAATTCATAACGATATCAAACTGCTACACCTCTAATCTTTTTTTTTCAATCTGAGAATTTGCTATTTCTAGATATGTCATATGTGACATCACACAATATTTGCCCTTATGTGGTTTTCTTATTTCACTCAGCATAATATTTTCAAGTTTCATCTATGTTGCAGCATTTCCCAGCACTTCATTCCTTCTCATAGCTGAGTAATATTCCATTGTGTGAATACATCATATTTTGTTTCTTGGTTCATCTGTTAATGGACACGTAGGTTGTTTCTACATTATTGTGTATAATGCTGCCATGAACACATTGGTGTACAAGTATCTGTTTAAGACCTTGTTTTTTCAGTTTCTTTGGATATATACCTATGAGTGGAATTGCAGGGTAATATGCTGATTCATATTTAAATTTTTGAGGAACTGCCATATTGCTTTCCACAGTGCCATTCCTCCAACCACCATACCTGAAACATCTTTAACAATCATCAAATCCACCTTCCCAGCGTTCTGGACATTTTCCCCACGACTTGACTCTCATGTGAGCTTGCATCGCTCAAGGAACAGAGTGCTCATGACATTACAGAGGACTGTGCCATTATTGGAAAACTCTGGTTATGGAAATGTCCTTTCTCATTTGGATCCCAATGTGATCCCTTGTTCTGCTCCTCAGAGATGTATAGAATATGCCCGCACCCAAACCAAGATGAGAACTGAAGGAATTTTAAAGTGTCCGGCAGCAACCCTTATGGCCTGTTCTTCTCTGGCCTGGAGCTCTTTCCTAAGCTCCAGGCCCATCTATCCAGCTCCTTCCTGGTCCTCTGCATGTAGCCGTGCCACGGGCTCCTCAAACTCAGCAATTCCAAAGCACGATCATTCTCTTCTTCCTTATCCATTGGGCCAAGTCCGCTTCCCATCTCTTCTTCCTTTTCTAGACACTGTTGTTTGTCTCCTGTAAAAGAGACATACAAAAGCATATAATGGCTTTATTTTCCTCTTTCATAAAAGAAGTTTGGATTTATTCTGGCTTGTCAACTGCATAGTGCCATCATAGTGCCATCAGACCCCAGTTACCTTTTCATAAAAAAAAAAAAAAAATCCTTACCTACTTAGACAAACATAGATGTCACTTTTCACATGGAATAAGAAGTCCAGAGGTTAGTACTATGGCTTCACGAGGCCATCAACAGCCAAAGCTACTTTTATTTTTTTAGGAGATACAGGGGATTGAATCTGGGACCTCGTACATGGGAAGCAGGTGCTCAGTCACTGAGCTACATCTGCTCCCGCCAAAGCTACTTTTATACCTTCGCTCAGCATCCTTAGCCTGTAGCTTCCATCCTCATGCTTGTCATCTCAGGGTCACAAGATGACTGTTCCCCCTCCTCTATCACATCCATGTTTCCTACAGGAAAAAGGAGAAGGGCAAAAGGCAAACAGCACACACCAGCTCAATCAGCCTTCCTTTTAAATTTTTTTTTAACAAATCAATTTTATTGGTATACATTAATAAAGCATACAATTCATCCAAAATGTATAATCACTGGTATCTGGTATAATCGCATGGTTGTGCATTCAGCACTTCAATCATTTTTAGAGCTTTTAATTATTTCAATAATAACAATAATAAGGAAAAAACAAACAAGAAATCTCCTCTCAGTCTCTGTTTCCCCTGCTGTACATCGCGGTATTTCTGGCTATTCTTGCACAACTATTTATTAAGCAGTTTTATTGAGATAGGTTCACATACCACACGATCTATCTAAACTAAGTGTATAATCAATGACCAGCCGTCCTCTTGAAGAGCTTGTCAGGGAGCCCCATCCAGCAATATGCACTTAACCTCACTGCCTAGAAACACATCACCTGGCCGCCTCTAACTGTAAGGAACGCTGGGAAATGTTCTTCATCTGGGCACACTGTTGCCCTTAGAAGAGCACGGCGGGGGCGGGTAGAGAGGTGAGCCCCGGTGACTGTCACAGGAAAGCTTTACTCGGCAACATTAACCAAGTTTCCTTACTGGAGGATTTCTCAGAGCCTTTACAGCTCCAGTGTTTAACGGGGCTCTCCAACAGAGAGGTACGCTATGCATTCGCAGAGCTCTTTTGCAAAGGCATGTCTCAGAAATAGCATTTCAGGGCACATATTTCAGAAAACATAGTCAGTCGTAATCCTGTCTTTAAGTTTGCAAAGAAAAGCTCGGTCTGAATTCAAGGTGGGTTTCTTCATGTATTCATGTTACTGCCATGTAAGAAGAACAGCAGCTCCTTTGTGAAAATAGCATCATTGTCCTTTTGGTATCCCAATCTAGAAAGCTTCTGGCCATTTTCAGCATTTATTATTTTCTTTTTCACTGTACAGTAGGTTTCTTCCATGAACTCTTGCAAAAGAATCCTCCATCTTAACATTTTGAAGTACTGTAGTTTTTTTTTTATTTCCTATGCATGGAGTTTTTTTTTTCCTTTACTTAAAAAAAAAAAAAAGATTTATTTATTTACTTCTCTCCCACCCTTTTTGTTTGCGCTGTCTGCTTTCTGTGTCTGTTCATTGTGTGCTCCCTGTGTCTCCTCATCTTCTTTCAGGAGGCACTGGGAACCAAACCCGGGACCTCCCTTGTAGGAGGGAGGGGCTCAATCGCTTGCACCACATCCGCTCCCTGCTTGTTGTGTCTCACATTGTGTCTCCTTGCATCAACTTGTTGCATTGGCTCACTGTGCCAGCCTGTCGTGTCAGCTTGCTGTCTTGCTCATCTTCTTCAGGAGGCACCGGAAACTGAACCTGGGACCTCCCATGTGGTAGCGACCATTGCTTGAGCCACATCTGCTTCCCTTTCCTTCATTTAAAAAAAAATTTATTTATCCCCCCCACCCCATTGTGTTTTGGGACTCACTGTCTGCTATCTGTGTCCATTTGCCCTGTGCTCTCTGTGTCTGCTTGTCTTCTCTTCTCATCTTCTCTTTTTTAGGAGGCACCAGGAACCGATTCTGGGACCTTTGATGTGGGAGAGAGGCACTCAATCACTTGAGCCACCTCAGCCCCCTGGTTTGCTGTGTCCCCCATTGTCCCTCCTCTGTGTCTCCTTTGTTATGCCATCTTGCTGCACCAGCTCTCCGTGCAGGCCTGCTTCACTTTCACCAGGAAGCCCCGGAAATCTAACCCAGGACCTCCCATGGTAGACAGGAGCCCAATCACTTGATCCACATCCACTTCCTCTTTTCTTCATTTTTAACAGTTGAGATGATATACATAGACACAACAAGCAAGAATGATGTTTATCTCTTCCCATCTGCCAATACATGGAAGTTAAGTCATGAACAAGGTCTTTGGTCATTCTTATATACTCTCTTGGTGGACATTCGTTACTCCCCACCAAGGCATTCCTTGCTGGTTGAGGCACCCTGGTTAGAATGCTCAGTTAGGAAATAGTTACAGCTGTTAGGACAGAGATGCAAAGTAACAGTGATTTTATCAAGATCAATGTTTATCCGTCTCACATGACAGTGTCCAAGCTGGCTTGACAACTCTTTTTCAAGGAATCATCGGGCACCCAGGCTTCTTTCTTGTTGCATTGTCCTGGCGATTGAGTCATGACCCCCACAAGGCGTAGTCAAGTCTTGGTCCACATCTCCATGGGTATGATCCCATTTGTGAAGAGACCTTTGAAGGTGTTATCATCAGGCAATGTGTGGGCTCATTTGTGAATAGGATCTTTGAGGACCTGATGGTCATGAGATTAAATTGGATCAGGGGAGACTTTAATCACTATGACTGGAGGACTTATGAAGAGAGGAAATTTGGATACAGTCAGTCAAAAAAGCCAGTGGAAACCAGAGAAGGAGACATAAGGAGAGAGAGATCACCATGTGACAGAGGATTGCTGGGATGCTACAGACTGTGGAGAAAGTAAACCCTTCCAATTGCTTTATGTTTTAGTTTCCTAGGCTGGTTAAAGCAAATACCATGAACTCGTTTGGCTTTAACAATGGAAATTTATTAGCTTACAGTTTTGAGGCCAAGAAAATGTCCAAATCAAGTCATCAAGGCAATGCTTTCCTCCCCAAGACTGGCTGCCTGCAATCCTTGGTTCCTCTGCTATATGGCAAGGCACACGGTGGTATCTGCTGGTCTCTCCCTTCTTTTCTGGGTTTTGTTGATTTCATCTTCTTCTCTCTCTCTCTCCATTCCATTTATAAAGGACTACAGGAATAGGATTAAGTCACAACCTAAATGAGGTAGGTCACAACGTATGAGATGGTAGTCTCATAAAAGGATCTACTAAAAATGTGTTTATACACAAGGAATATATTAGATCTAAGAACATGTTTGGGGAAGCGGACTTGGCCCAGTGGTTACGGCGTCCGTCTACCACATGGGAGATCCGTGGTTCAAACCCCGGGCCTCCTTGACCCGTGTGGAGCTGGCCCGTGCACAGTGCTGATCTGTGCAAGGAGTGCCTTGCCACGCAGGGGTGTCCCCCGCATAGGGGAGCCCCACGCGCAAGCAGTGCGCACCATAAGGAGAGCCACCCAGCGTGAAAGAAAGTGCAGCCTGTCCAGGAATGGCGCCGCCCACACAGAGAGCTGACACAAGATGACGCAACAAAAGAAACACAGATTCCCATGCCGCTGACAACAACAGAAGCGGACAAAGAAGATGCAGCAAATAGACACAGACAACCGGGTGGGGGGAGGGGAGAGAAATAAATAAATAAATACATCTTTAAAAAAAAAAAAAGAGCATGTTTGCTCAAACCACCACACATACCAAATAATACAATACAATAATGCATTTATAATTGCCCATATGGTTACCTTTAGCAGAGGTCTTTATTTCTTTATGCTGCTTTGATCCACTGGTGTCCTTTCCTTTCAGTCTGAAGATATCCCTGTAGCATTGCTTCTAGGGCAGGTCTAGTGGTATGAACTCCCTCAGTTTTTTAAATCTGAGACTATCTTAATCTGTCCCTTATTTTGAAAAGACAGGCTTGCCAGATGTAAAATTCTCATTTGGCAAATGCTTTCTTTTTTTTGTTTTTAAGATTTATTTTTATTTTTAATTTATTTCTCCCCCCACCCCCAGTTGTCTGCTCTCTGTGTCCATTCGCTGTGTGTTCTTCTGTGACTGTTTCTATCCTTATCAGTGGCACCGGGAATCTGTGTTTATTTTTGTTGTGTCATCTTGTTGTGTCAGCTCTCTGTGTGTATGGTGCCATTCTTGGGCAGGCTACACTTTCTTTCACGCTGGGCAGCTTTCCTTAGGGGGCACACTCCTTGTGCATGGGGCTCCCCTACGTGGGGGCACCCGTGTGGCACAGCACTCCCTGCGTGCATCAGCACTGCGCATGGGCCAGCTCCACATGGGTCAAGGAAGCCGGGGTTTGAACTGCAGGCCTCCCATGTGGTAGGTGGACGCCCTAACCACTGGGCCAAGTCTGCTTCTTTTAGCACTTTAAATATTTCATACCACTGCCTTCTTACCTCCATGGTTTCTAATGGGATACCAGCACCTAATCTTATTGGGACTCCCTGTATGTAACATGATGCTTTTCTCTTGCAGCTTTTGGAACTCTCCCCTTGTCCTTGACATGCTGCAGTTTGACAACTATATATCTGGGTTGGTTATTTTTTTTTAGTTTATCCTATTTGGGATACACTGGGCTTCTTAAACGTGCACATTCTTATTCTTCAATTTGGGAAATTTTCTGTCATTATTCCTGGAATATTCCTCTGTCCCTTTCTCTCTGACTTCTTCTGGTACTCCCACAATGTGTATGCTTGATGGTATCTCACATTGACCTTGACATTTTTTAGACCATAACAGGCTAGTTTATTTTGTAGACTGTCCCTCCATTTCAGCCTGGGTTATTTTCTTTTAGAATCCAATTATATATTTTTGGCAGAAATACTGTATGCGATGTTGTGTTCTTTTCAGTGCATCTTATCAGGAAATAGATGAAATAACTCTATCCCAAAATTGGGAATGTCTTCTGGTTAAGGTGTGCCCACCACTGATTCCACAGTAAAATTACTGTTTTGTAGTTAATAAGTAATTTGGGGGAGATACTTTGAGACCAACAAATAGTTCTTTAACCCAGGTAGAAGAATGAAATTGAGGCTCTTTGGAAGAGGGTTTGGTAAAGGCCTGCTGCTTCCGTGGGTCCCTGCTTCCGTTCTCAGCACATACTTTTGCTCTCCTCTTCTAATCTGTCTACTTTTTTTGTTTGTTTTTGTTTTAAAGATTTATTTATTTCCCCCTTGCAGCTTGTTCCATTCTTTGCTGTCTCTTCTCTGTCTATTCACTGTGCATTTTTTTCCTTTCTTTCTTTATCTGCTTGTCTCCCTTTGTTGTGTCATCTTGCTGTGCCAGCTCTCTGTGGTGCCTGGCCAGCTTTGCCAGGGCCTCTCATATGGTAGACGGGAGCCCAACTAGTTGAGCCACAGCCGCTTCCCTTCACTTTGTTTTTCAAATGCTGCCTCACACAGCTCTGGTCCTGGGTCCTGGGTCCAAGTGAACCATTTGGCTTTTGAGAAGAAACTCTCAGCCTTTGGTCAGGTAGCACCCCACAACCACCACCACCACCGCCATGCCACCCTGGCTCCCCTTTCACTTCTGTTTTCCTGAGATACAGACTGCAGCCCAGAGACAGGTCAAGGGAAACAGCAAAGACCCAGCCAGGCCCACCTCTCCTTTCTGACCCTAAGCCTCTAGGTTGCTGGTTCCTTCCAGCCCCCACCTGAGGGGAGGCAGCCAAGTTGGATGCACAGGCCAAAGACCTGTCAGGTCTCCTGAGCTCTCTCTGCAATGGACCAGCCCCACCAGAAGGGAATCAATTTCTGGTAGATAACCACAGCCACCAGGCAGAAGTAGTTGGGAAGGGTTTTTCACTTCTCCAAAGATATTCTAACTAAAAGGCTGTTGGAGAGGAAGCCCTGGAGTCTATGTAAGACAAATAAGATGGGGGTGGGAGTGGGGTGAAGAAGACAACAGCCAGGATTGAACCTCTACTTCATTACCGCCGTCTACTAGCCACATCATCCGAGTGGTTATTTCAACCTTCAGACCCACACTTTCCCTTCTATAATGGGGACAAAATTCTTAGGTTATCATGAGGACTAAATGAGATCTACAGTGGGCATTCCAAATGTCAGGAATTTGTGTGCCACTGCATGGTTTTTGCAATATCTTCATGCCAGTTCTATTATTTACCTAATATTTCCCCCTAATTGGTTCCCTTTGAACATGGTGGTGAGTCATACTGGGCCATGCAGACTGGGGCATATATAGGGGTGATTGGGCAGCATCAGGAGCCTGGTTCCCTGTGAAGCTGAGCCTTTAATATATGCAAAAGGAAGAAACCTGTACTTGCCTAAAGTACAAGTATTTTGGTTCTTTGTTAGAGCAGCTGAACATATATCCTCATTAATAGAGGGCCAGACCTGTAGAGCATTGCTGTTTTTCAATCCTGTCATGGTTCTCTGGGGTTGTATGCTCTTTTGGAGACAGAATTAAAAGTCTGAATGTAGGATCATTTTGTGAAAATGAGACTAAGGCCAAATGTTCTTTCTGGGCTTTCTTTGACAGAGGCACAGAACAGACACTCAAATTAGAAAGGAATTAATATCTTAGGAGGTTATATGGCTTTTTACATGGTATCAGGTACAGTTTTGGCAAGGTAGCCTGTTCCAAGCTTTAAAGGAGCTTCAGAAAGATGCAAAATGTTCATTACACAGAGATGTTCGTCACTGCACTGTCTGCAGTAATGAAACATCAGAAGTAATATAACATTAAATCAACATGGAAGTGATCAAATAAATAATGACTCATTCATTCAAAAGAAAATTACAGCCATTAAAATAATGATGATTATTGAGCTCTACAGTAATGCTAAATCAAGATTATAAAATGGCACTCAAATTGGGAATCCAAAAGCATGGGACTTTGTTAACACAGTGAGCCACTGGTGGATAATGGACTGTGGTTAACAGTACAGTTATGAGAATGTTCTCTAATGAACAATAACAAGAGTACAATACTAATGCATGGTGTTAGTAATAAGGAGGTATATGGAAAAAATATACCCAATGTGAGCTATGGACTATAGCTAGTAGTAATTTTTAAAAAAGATTTATTATATTTATTTATTTCTCCCCCCACACACACACTGTTTGTGCTCACTCTGTTTGTTTGTTGTGTGCTCGAGTTCCTTTTAGGAGGCACCAGGAACCGAACCTAGCACCTCCTGTGTGGGAGGGAGGCGCCTAATTGCTTGAGCCACCTCTGCTCCCTGCTTTGCTGTATCTCTCATTATGTTTTCCTCCTTGTGTCTCTTGTTGCATCATCTTGTTGCGCCAGCCCATCATGTAAGCTCACTGTCTCATTTGTCTTCTTTAGGAGGCACTAGAAACTGAACCTGGGACCTACCATGTGGTAGGTGGGAACTCAATCACTTGAGCCATATCCGCTTCCCTAGTAGTAATATTTTTATGATGTTCTTTCATAATCTTAGCAAATGTTCCTTAACAATGCAAGGTGTTGGTGGAGAGGTGAATGTGTGGGAATTCTGCATGTTATGCAGGATTGTTTTATAAGCTCACAAATTCTCTAATTAAAAAATTACAATTTTTTTTTAAAGAGAACACAAAATACCTTGTATACAAAAGGAACAAAAATATCACGATTACCTACTGAGTGCTGGGCCTTCTGCTAAGTATTAAGGAAATATAAATGAATAAAATATGTTCCAAATATGGCCCTTTGCTATTGTAACTATGCCCAAAGTCTTTCTACTGGTTCACCCAATGGTGTGCTAGTAAATATTTAATAGCCACATATCTCTTGGGGAGGGGAGAATGTTTTATAGATGTTGCCACTTTCTGTGGTGTAACTATTTCCACCACGGCTAATTTCAGACTACCAATGCAATTTCACTAAACACAGAATTAGGAAACATATATGCAGTTGTCTTTTGAGCATGAATGCAAGCTGGTTTCAACACATCCCTGAAGCCTCTCACCCCCTAATGTCTAACATTTGGGAGGGGGTTATTAAATAAGCAACAATTCATTTATAGGATGGAATGCTATGCAGTCATGGAAAAATAATAACTTAGAAAAATTAGTCATATGAGGAAAAGGTCAGGGTTCAAGTACAAATTTGAAAATCAAGTACAGGAGCATGGGGTCAGCAAAAGTGAGATCAGGACTCCAAAAGTTCTCTCTACCATAAAAGCAATGAGAAAACTTGGCAAAAATAATCAAAATCTACTTTCTGAGAACTATGGAAATTAACCAAAAGCTTGCAGCAAGCAGAGCATTTATTCAAGAAAAAGGGTTTATCTCAGGAAGTGCAGTAGGCTTTGTGGTTTTTGAACTTGCCCATCCTCTGCTCTTCAGCTGTTTTTGAAAAATAAGAGCCTATATTCCTGGTGCAGACTGGCAGCATGAGAGGGAGCAGAACAGAGCTGGAGCATTTTCGAAGCCTTACTCCCACAGAATCTGTCTTTATTTGACCTAATGTTTCCCTGAGAGAGTCCACTTGCAAGGGGTCTGCATACTATCTGACTTGGAGCTCACGAGTGTGAAAAGTCTAATACCTGGGGATGAGGAGGAAAGAGGCTGAAAACATTACAGGCTGCCTGAGGTGGTAGATAACATTTGGGGCAAGCAACAGACTAAACAAAAACTTAGAAGGAAAAGCTGAAGAATAAGGTGTCCATGGAGACTTTCTTTTTAAGATTTATTTATTTTTCTCCCCTTCCCCACTGCCCCTCCCCCCAGTTGTCTGCTTTCTGTGTCCATTCGCTGTGTGTTCTTCTGTGTCCACTTGTATTCTTGTCAGTGGCACCCAGAATCTGTGTCTTGTTTCATTGCATCATCTTGTTATGTCAGCTCTCCGTGTGTGCGGCGCCATTCCTGGGCAGGCTGCACTTTCTTCACGCTGGGCGGCTCTCCTTTCAGGGCGCACTCCTTGCATGTGGGGCTCCCCTACGTGGGGACACCCCTGCGTGGCAGGGCACTCCTTGTACGCGGCAGCACTGCATGTGGGCCAGCTCATCACATGGGTCAGGAGGCCCTGGGTTTGAATCGTGAACCTCCCACGTGGTAAGCGGACGCCCTATCCGTTGGGCCAAATCCGCTTCCCTACATGGAGACTTTAAAAGCTCCAGAATATTCCTGGGAATCTAGGAGGGCATTCGTAAGTGTAGGGTTGTATACCCAGGGATATATACATGCTCAGGAAAGACTTGAGAAGAAGGTCTACGCTTTCCCCTCTAGCTGACCTTGTGGCTCTGCATGAGTAGGAAGTGAAAGCTAAGGTGGAGTTGTCAAATGCTTGAGTCAATATCGAAAGCAAACATGCACTCAGAGCCCCTCAGAAAAGTCTGGGAGATTAATTTGTTCTAAGTGTTTAAAATTTTTTTCATCCTATCACTGGCTGGCCGCTAAGCTTACCAAGTAGAAATATCAGTTGTATCACATGACTTTACAGAATGAGTCCAGAAATGTTACCAAACAGCAACGACTACGAAAAGCAGCATAAACACAAACCCTTGGGAAGATGGGCAACTGCCTTCTAAAGTTTCCACTTTATATTACTTAAAATGTCCAGTTTTCAACAAAATTGCATGACATGCCAAAAAAAGAAAAGAAAAGAAAATATGGTCAATACACAAGGAAAAAAAGCAGTCAATAAAAACTATTTCTGGGAAGCAGATGTTGCTCAACTCAGACAGCACTTGCCTACCATATAGGAGGTGCAAGGTTCAAATCCAAAGCTTCCTGACCTGTGTGGTGAACTGGCCCACACGCTGTGTTAATGTGCGCAAGGAGTGCCGTGCCATGCAGGGGTGTCCCCCGCATAGGGGAACCCCGCATGCCAGGAGTGCACCCCATAAGAGAGCCACCCCATGTGATAAAAGTGCAGCCCGCACAGGAGTGGCGCCTGTGTACATGGAAAGCTGACGCAGCAAGATGATGCAACAAAAAAGAGACACAGATTCCCAGTGCCACTGACAAGAATACAGGCAGACACAGAAGAACACACAGGGAATGGACACAAGAGAGCAGACAATGGTGGGGGGGTGAGAAGGGGAGAGAAATAATTTTTTTTTTAATCTTTAAAAAACAAAAACAAAACAACAAAAACTATCCCTGAAAAAATCCTTATGTGAATACTATGAACAATTACATGCCAGTAAATTAGATAACTTAGATGAAATTGACAAGTCAAGTTCTTAGAAAGATGCAAAGTACTGACAATGACTCAAAAAGAAATGGAAGGTAAACGGTTGTGGCTCAACTGATAGAGCTTCCACCTACCATATGGAGGGTCCAGGGTTCGATACCCAGGGCCTCCTGACCCATGTGGTGAGCTGGCCCAGGCTCAGTGCAGCCATACACAAGGAGTGCCATGCCATGCAGGGGTATCCCCCTGTGTAGGGGTGTCCCTCGCATAGGGGTGTCTCGTGCATGGCACCCTGCAGGGAGAGCCATCCTGTGTGAAAAAAGCACAGCCCACCCAGGAATGGCAGTGCACACATGAAGAGCTGACACAGCAAGATGACACAACAAAAAAGCAACCGTTTCTGCATGACAAGAATGCAAGCGGACACAGAAGAGCACACAGCAAATGGAGACAGAGAGCAGACAATGGGGGGCGGGGGGAAGGGGAGAGAAATAAATAAATCTTTTAAAAAAAGGAAAATAAATAGAAAACCAGCTCACCACATGGGTCAGGAGGCCCTGGGAATCAAACCCTGGTCCCTCCATATGGTAGGCAGATAATCTATCATTTGAGCCACAATCACTTCCCCCACATGCTCTTTCAAGAAACAGAAAAGGAGGGAACACTTTCTCTTAAGTCGGTGTAATCCTTATAACAAAACTAGGCAAAGACGTCACAAAAAAGGAAACTACAGATCAGTATCTCTCATGCCCATAGACACAAAAACCCTCAACAAAATACTAGCAAATGCATTCAAACGTCATATAAAAGCATTCTGCTGAGGAGCAGATGTACCTCAGTGGTTGAATACCTGCTTCTCATGTACAAGGTCCCAGGTTCAATCCCCAGTAATGCCTAAAAAAAAAAAAAAAAGCATTCTACATCATGACCAAGAAGAATTTAGCTCAGGAAAAGGTTGTGTCAACATATGAAAATCACTTACTGTAATACATTTTACTGATAGAATAAAGGGACAAAAAATGTGATAATCTCAATAAATGCAGAAAAAGCATGTGACAAAAACCCAGCACCCTTCATGATTAAAAAAAAAAAATTAACAAAATAGAAATAAAAGAAACTTCCTTAACTTGATAAGGAGCATCTATGAAAAACCCACAGTTAACATCATACTGAAAGATTTCCCTAAGATCAGGAACAAGACAAGGATGTCCAGTCTAACTACTTCTACTCAACATTGTAGTGGATGTTGTTTTTTTTTTTTTAAGATTTATTTTTTTTCCCTTCCCCCCACCCCCACCAGTTGTCTCCTCTCTATGTCCATTCACCGTATATTCTTCTGCGTCTGCTTGTATTCTTCTCAGCAGCACCGGGAATCTGTGTCTCTTTTTGTTGCGTCATCTTGTGTCAGCTCTCCATGTATGCGGTGCCACTCCTGGGCAGGCTGCACTTTTTTTTTCCACACTGGGCAGCTCTCCTTCTGGGGCGCACTCCTTGCTCATGGGGCTCCCCTATGCAGGGGACACCCCTGCGTGGCAGGGCACTCCTTGCACGCATCAGCACTGTACATGGGCCATTTCACCACACGGGTCAGGAGGCCCTGGGTTTGAACCCTGGACCTCCCATGTGGTAGGGGGATGCTCTATCAGGTGAGTCAAATCCACTTCCCTGTGCTGGATGTTCTAACCAGGAAAATTAGACAATGAAAGAAATAAAAGGCAAAGCAACCAGACTGGGAAAAGGAGTAAACCTAACTCCATTTGCATATGATATGATCTTGTACATAGAAAATCCTAAGGGAAGGAGGGAATAGGGAGTGACTGCTAATGGGTATGGAGTTTCTTTATGGGGTGATGAAAACCTGCTGTTAGATAGTGGTAATGGTTACAGAGCCTTATGAATATACACTTATTGTGTGGATTAAATTGCATACCCCAGTTTGGACATGGTCTTGGTCTTTGTCTTCATTCTGGTGGGTGTGAAGACCCACTGTAAGTAGGAGCTCTTCCAAACATTACTTCAGTTAAAGTGTTGTGCGCTAATACAGATTACTGGAATCCTTCATAGGCAGAGTGACAGCCAGAGGGAGAAAGAAGCCAGGAGGCTCCCATGTGCACTGGCATGTGACAGGAACGCCAAGGACCATGGATCGCTGGCAGCCAGCCCCAGAAGGCCACAGTCTTCTGGGTGAAAGCACTGCTTTCATGACGCCTTGATTTTGGACTGCTCCCAACCTCAAAACCATGAGCCAGTAAATTCCCATTGGTTAAGTCAACACATTGCACGGTATTTGTTTTAGCAGCCAGGAGACAAACCAATAAAAAAACAAACAAACCAAGAACACTATAAAATAATGTTTTGTATATGTGGTAGTTGGACAGCCTCCAAGATGTCCCCCAACGCTTCTTGCCTTCTGGTAGTCACACCCTTGTGCAGTACCCTCCCCTTTGGTGTGGGACAGATTAGTGACTCACTTCTGACAAAGAATACAGCAGAAGTGATGGAATGCCACTTCTTATATTTGGCTACAAAAAGACTGTGGCTTCTATCCTGGAAACTCTCCCAATCTCTCTTCCTCTCTCTTATATGCACCCCTTGATTGGGCAAAACCACATGTCGTGTTTGTGAGCAGCCCATTGCAGAGGCCCATGTGGTGAGAAGCTGAGGTCTCCAGATCAGTACAGACCTGAGACCTGCCAACAGCCACGTGGGTGAGCTTGGAGTGGGTCTTCCCCCAGTCAAGCCTAGAGATGACCACAGCTTCAGTCAATACCTTGTCAGAGAATGGGAGCCAGATATGCTCACTTCAGTTGCTCCCCGATTCCTGATCCAGAGAAACCATGAGGAAATAAATGCTTGTCTTCAGGCACTAAGTTTTGAGGTAGTTCGATAGGTAGGCTAAATAAAGTGAACGAGTACACGAATCTCCAGCATAGACAAAAGACGTAAATGGCATATACCATATATTGTAAGTATTGGTTACCTCTAGGTGGTGTGATTGCAGGTGCCATATTTTCCTACTCATAGATTCCTGGTTTTCCAAAACGTTCAACAAAGAACATATGTTATTTACATAATCAAGGGAAAAATAACGAATGCAATATTGAATTTTAAGATGCTCAAGGACTATCTGGAGACATAACACATGCTTCTGGTATACTGTGAGATGAAAAGAAGCAATATAAAAATTCTATGTGTGCCATTAATAATATTGGGTAAAAATTCAGCCTGCATTTGAAAAAGGCATGGAAAGGAAAACAGTTGCTTTTTTACGGCTTCCCTTTTGAATATAAAATTCATAGCTGAACCATTGTTTGATTGAATAGGTTATACCTGGCAGACACATTGAAACTAGAGATCACTCTGCCAGACATTGGAGGGAGACGAGTGGAACCCCCTCCCCTCCCAGAGGTTGGGGCCCATAGGACTGGTGCAAAGCCCCAACTCCTAATCAGATCTCATCAGTCTTCCTAGTGGGGCCCCCACTCTAAGGTTGCAGGTGTAGCTGACCCCTTCCCATCATCTCATTGGCATATCATACTGCAAGACTTAGGGGAAATCTTTCAGCATCAACTGGCAGGGCCCATTCTGAAGAACCAAAGACACTTCCTCTCACAGGAAATTCCAAAGCCTCAGAAGATGCCTTCCCAGGAACTAAGGAGAGACCACGCCCACAGAAATCATTATACCACACCCACAGAAATCATGAGCTAATAAATGATTATTGTGTCCTGGTGTAAGCTTTGGCGTGCTTTATTTTGCAGCAGTTGAGAACTCATACAGTGGCTCAAGCCTGAGGCCCTTCTGCACTGAGCTGGGCACATCAGCCTCAGCCTGGAGAGATTTGCAGACAGCTGCCCACAGCTTCCTCTTTTCCTGTGTCTCCTTTGCCTGGCAGGCGAACAGGATGAACACATCTGTACCCACTGCCTAACCAGGTTCCACTGGGAAATGCAACGCTCATCCCTCCTGCTTATAGTCCCCCCCCCCCCCGGGCTTTAAGAGTAAGTCCCTTGGAAACCAACCCCCCCCACACTGTGGCAATGGTGGGGAAAGCAAGCAAGCAAGCCCCAATACTCGCCAGTGGGCTTATGACCTCCTCGGATTCCTCTCTCCCTTCCCACCCTTTTGCTCATATGGGGTGGGGTGGGAATGAGAGATTGTGGTCGGGCTGGTTCTGCCACCTGTCTGTACACTCTTGGGGCCTGTTCTAGCCCCAGCTTGGGTGGATGTCCTTAAATTTTCTTTCAATGTGAGGTCCTCTATGCATTTGTCTGCAGTCTTGGATCCCAGTGCTCAATACTGGGAAAACAGGAAAAGTCCCTCTCAACATCCCAGTCAGGGGCATCCGTGACCTCCCGTGACCTGTTCTTTCTGCGTGGGTTTCCTTACTGCTCCCCCTTCCTTCCCTCTAATTCTGTCCTCTAGGAACAATGAACTGTCAGCAGTTTCTGGAATGAGTTATGGCATGCTCTCTTTTCCCCAGCCCTCTACACGTAACTGTCCCTCTGCTGGCAGTAACCCCCCAGGAGGGTCTACCCGTGAGGATGTTCCCTCCTCCCCAGTTCCGGGCTGTGTTCCCTGGCCCTCAGGGACTGTCACTGGGGAACCCAAAGCCTCCAGGGGTCCACGTAGGACCTGGGCTCTGAATGTGCCGCAGCTCCTACTAAGACAAGTCCCCTGCGTACAGCTGTGGCTTTCTACTCAGCTAGTGGGGCAGGCCTGGCAGGGGTAAGTGGAGTCAGGCATAGCTGGACACAGGTGCCAAAAACATTTTCTCCATCTCTTGGCTTTCCTCAGTTTTGTCTTCACTCTCAATAGACACGTGCCTTCCAAGTAACAAAGAGGCCTCCAACAATTCTAGATATCTTGTATTCTTTCTCCATGGGGAGCGGGTCTTCTTTCTCCCAACAGATCTGCCTCCCTGTGCACCTCCCAAAAGACAGATCTGAGAGTTAGTGGCCCTGCTGGGCCTGGATCTTGTCACATGCCCATCTCTCAGTGAGTCTCTGTGGGCAGAGGGCTGCAATGCAGGACTAGATGCAGGAAGGCTCTAGAAAGCAGCTTGTGGTAGAGTGTCCTGAGGCAGAGTGGTATGAGGCGACACTGTATTGTGATATGTGCTTGTTTATTTGTGGGTTTCACAAACACACAAACTAGGAGCTCCCAGAGCACAGGGACTGTGGCTGATTCATCTCAGTGCCCGGAAGCCAGGGACTGATTCCTTTTGAATGAATGAGTGAATGGATGAATGAACCTTTGTTTCCATCACAGCACCGCCACTACCTGAGATTTACCTTGCGCTGCAACTGACATGCCTCTTCAACAATTCCCTTAGACTGGGGGCAGAGCGCTTTATAAGCACTTTCACAGCTGATTCTCACAACCACCCAAATAGGTGGGTTTATTAGCCCCAGTTTAAATTGAGCCCAGAGAGCTCAAGCTGGGCACTGGAAGCCAGGGGCAGTAACAAGGCAGGCCAGCCGGGTGGGGCTGGTGATTTGAGGGCACCTAGGGACAGACGGCTAGCCAGTGACTCCTGGCTTACTAGACACTGCCAAGGGAGAAACCCTCGAGCAAACTTGGCCATGTTTAAACAGCAAAACGCAAAGAACGTAATAAATCATGCAAAGCTGTGTCAGGAAGGATGATTCCACATCTGATTCTGCTCTGAATTGTTCAGTCACGCAGTGAGCTTGCCAGGGAGCAGTGAGGGTCTGGGGACATCAAAGCAGATCCTCTGCGAGGAGGAACTGGTCTAGATGAGGGGCGGGTGCATCAGCGGACAGGGAGAGCTGGGTCCTGGAGCCACAGTAAGGGTACACCAGGGCTGTGGGGCTCGCCATGGGAACAGGGCAACAGGGTGGGGACAGGAAAGGCTCTGCAGTGCAAAGGACCTAAAAGGGGAAACATCTCTGTCTTCCTCCCCCCTTAAAATTCTCCAGGGGCTTCACGTCACACATGGTATAAATTCCAAAGGCCTTAACCATGAGCAATGAGCCCTCACATGATTTGCCCATTTCCCACCTCTTCCTAATTTTCCCCCTTGCTCAAACCACACTGTCTTCTTTGCTCTTCCTTGAACAGTACACAGTGGTTGGGTTTTTTGTTTACTTTTTTTTTTTTGCTTCTGCCCTTGCTGATTCCTCCAGCTTTAACAGTTTTTCCCCAGGTATTCTCAACAGGCTGGCTCCATCTTGTCATGCAGGTCTTGGTGCCAATGTCACCTTCTCCGAGAGGCCTTCCTGACCACTAATGTCTCATATCGCCTCTTCTCCAACATCCATCGCTGCACCCTTTCAGCAGCTGCATCCAATTGATCACTCTGGGTTTCTTTTTCTTATTGAGATAATTGGTGGTTAATAACAGTTTCGGCGGCGGACTTGGCCCAGTGGTTAGGGCGTCCGTCTACCACATGGGAGGTCCGCGGTTCAAACCCCGGGCCTCCTTGACCCGTGTGCAGCTGGCCCATGCACAGTGCTGATGTGCGCAAGGAGTGCCGCGACATGCACGGGTGTCCCCCATGTAGAGGAGCCCCATGCTCAAGGAGTGCGCCCCGTAAGGAGAGCCGCCCAGCGTGAAACAAAGTGCAGCCTGCCCAGGAATGGCACCGCACACACAGAGAGCTGACGCAACAAGATGACACAACAAAAAGAAACATAGATTCCTGTGCCTCTGACAACAACAGAAGCGGACAAAGAAGACACAGCAAAATAGACACAGAGAACAGACAACCGGGGTGGGGGGGAAGGGGAAATAAATAAATAAATCTTTAAAAAATAAATAAATAAATAACAGTCTCGTGGTTAAAACTCAAAGATATGCACAGAAAATCTAGTTCCCACCCTTGTCTCCATTCATCAGGGATGGTGACATGGTCTGATGTCAAAGCTGAGCTGGAACTATGTTTCCCAGAATTCTCTGTATGGTTCTGAATTCGTGTTGGTCACAAATGAGGTTTTGCAGGAGATTTGGCAGGCGAAGGTGAAATGGCAGTCATCTGTTTACACTCCAAAAGCCACGCAGGGTGCAGGACACTGCAACAGCTTGTGCATGGAGTCCTGGGGCTGTGGCTTTGTTGACACCGGCAACACCCACATCTCTGCCTCTTGCAGCCCCCACCAGGCCCCCTCCTTCAGCTTCCCTGAATCCTGGACTGAGTCAGCGCTGTGATGAAGGAGATGGGTTCTGCAGCAGGTCACCCACCTGTGGCCCTGGGGTTGGAGGTGATGAGAGACACATGGGCTCCTGCTGGTCCGTGGGGGTTCCAATGAGGCATTGCTCTCACCCACCGCCTGCTTCCCTTCCGGTCTGCTGGCCTGACCTGTTGTGACTGACATTGGGCTCAACACTGGACACAGAAGCAACTGCCTGCAGAGAATTTCAACCAGCTCCCACAACTGCATAGAGTCTAACCCCTATAATTATTTCTTTACTCTAATCACTCATAGTGGTTTTTCTTCTCTGAGCAAATCCTGACTGATAAACCTAGTAACTACTTTTTTATTAGTTCCTTAAGTGTATGTTCTGATTCTACCCCCATTTATTTTTTACAAAAATGGTACCATACGATATATCCTGCTCTGCATCTTGCTTTATCACAGAATAATATCTCATGGAGATCTTTCCATATCAGTAGATGGAGAACCCCCTCATTCGTTTTGAAGGTTGCATAATATTCTTTATTTTTTTAAAGATTTGTTTTATTTATTTCTCCCCACCCCCTTGTTGTTTTTTACTTGCTGAGTCTGTTAGTCTTGTTTCTTTAGGAGGCACCAGGAGCCAAACTTGGGACCTCTGATGTGGGAGGGTGGTGTCACTTGAGCCACCTCTGCTCCCTGCTTTTTTGTGTCTCTCATTCTGTTTTTCCTCCCCACGTCTCTTGTGTCATCTTCTTCCATCAGCTCACTGTCTTCTTTAGGAGGCACTGGGGACCTCTGCTCCCTGCTTTGTTGTGTCTCCCATTAAGTTCTTTTCTTCGTGTGTCTCTTGTTTTGTCAGCTTGCCGTGCCTGGTTGTACCAGCTCACTGTCCTCTTTAGGAGGCGTCAGGATCTGAACCAGTGACCTCCCAAAAGATAGGCAGGAGCCCAGTTACCTGAGCCATCTCCACTTCCTGAGGTTACACAATATTCTGTTGACTGGACGTACCACATTTTATTTTACCAGCTCTTCATTGATGTAAATTTAAGTGGAATTCTCATTTCTGGGGGGCGGGGGCGTGAGGGGGTGTTTACTTTATTATCTGCTGCACTAAGTGGTAAGGACCTTGAAAGCAGGGGCCTCGTTTTTCTTGTGTCCTCAGCATTTAACAGTGCCTGGCATATAAATGATTCTCAGTAAAGACTTTACTGAAAGAATGAAGCATGCCGACACTTTCTCCATTGGTTATGTCTTTCACTCCCACCTACTTACAAATCTGTCTTCAGGCCAGACAATTCTGAGGAACCCAGATACCCTACTAACCCTTCTTCTGCCTTAGCTCAGTGTATCTTAACTACTTCCCCTATCTCTCCCCTTGAATATCCTTCTGCCTCAGCATTTCCAAAACTGAACTTTGTTCCTTACTGCTTTTTCTAGACTCGTCTCCCCTTTCTCCCTCTGACCTCTCAAGTTCATCCAAAGAGCACCAGGTCCTACCCATGTCCTGCTTATGTGACAGCCTGTTATGACTGAACTGAATGCATGGATCACAATCTCTGCCGTTCCCTCCCTACCCAGCCTCACATACAGCCCCAGCTCAGGCTTGTTTCTCTCTCACCTAGTCCCTGAAGCTCTAGACTCCCTTCTTTCAAGACTCCCTTCTTAAAGACCTATGACTGGTAGTGGGTATAGCTCAGTGGTTTGAGCACCTGCTTCCCATGTACAAGCTCCCAGGTTCAATCCCCAGTACCTAAAGAAGAAGAAAAAAAAAAAAAGCTATGACCTATAACTGTGCCCTTCCCCTAATGAACAATTCTGAGAGATCTGTTCCAATACCTCTCTTGTTCTATTACAGGTCTTTTATACAATGGTTTCCTACCCTTACCGTTTACTTACAGGGCCTATTCTGGTTACCTATTGCCATGTAACAAAACACTCCAATGTGTAGGGACTTAACATATTAGCATCTCAGGGCTCCTTCAGTAGGCTGACTGGGCCCAGTTGGATAGCACTCCCTTGGGACCTCTAGGGTGCAGTCAGATGTTGATTGGGGCTGCCATCACTTGAAGGTTCAACAGAACTGGATAATTCAAAGGGCTGACAGTTGATTGGAATCTCAACTGGGGCTGGTTAGAGCACCTTTACATGGCTTGGGCTTCTCATGGCATGGAGACTGGTTTCTGAAAAGAAGCTTCCAGATAGTAGGCATTTTAAGACACCTGGATGAAAGCTGTAAGATTTCTTATGCTCTAGCCTTAGATGTCACAGGATGCCACTTCTGCCACTTTCTAGTGGTCCAAAACATCTCTAAGGCCAAACCAGATTCAAAACAGGGGAAGTAAAATCCATATCTCAAAGAGAGAAGGAGCAAAGAATTTGCAGCCATCGATGTTGGGACGACCGTTCCACTGGCTACAGGAGTCAGGAATGAATCCAAGAGGATTATGGGAAGCACAGGAAGCTGCAGGAATCAGTACCTCCACCTAAACAATGATTGAACTGGCAGGAAGTAACTGAATCAACAATGTTGAAACTCTGGAGTCTTAAAGAGGCATTACCTTTTTCTTTTCTTTCTCTTTTCTCTTTCCATTCCGTTTGGGAACAAAAATAGTTTGGAAAAGTCACAAATTGATGGCGTCAGCCCTCATTCACAACCACAACCACAAAAAACCCTAATAATCCCAGAAGAGTTGGAGAACTAGATTTCCAGAGTTATAAAAATATAATACTCAGAATGTCCAGTCCTCAACAAAAAGTTACTAGATACACAAAAAAAAAACAGGAAAATATGGCACATTCACAGGAAAAAAAAGAATTTGCCAAAATCCATTCTTGAGTGGAATGCATGTAGCCCAATGCTTGAGCACTTGCTTCACATGTACAAGGTCCCAGGTTCAATCCCCGGTACCTTCCAAAAAAAAAGAGAGGCTAATGTTTCACGGAATGGGTATAGTGTATAGATCAATAGATGAACAGCTACTTTGCATGTATGAGGTCCTGGGGTTCAATCCCCAGCACACCTCCATCCTTCAGGAAGCTCATACATTGGAACCATTAACGAAAGACTTTAAATCAACTGTCTTAAATATGTTTAACGAACTAAAGGAATCCATATACAAAAATAGGCTGTAAGTCAGAAAAGATTACAGGAGACAAAGAAGGATATTTTATATTGCTAAAAGGTTCAATCCCACAAGAAGATATAATGATTATAAATATAGACATACCTCACAACAGGGTTCCAAAATATATGAAGTGAAAATGGACAGAATTGAGGGGAGAGATAGTTCTACAATAATATTTGGAGTAATTAATATACCACTTTTAATAATTGATAGAACATCTAAACAGAAGATCAATAAGGAAGCAGAAAATTGGAATAACACTGTTAACCAATTACACTTAAGAGAACACTCCACCAAAGGACAGCAGAATACATATTCTTTTCAAATGCACATGGGACGTTTTCCAGGACAGACCATATGTTAGGCCACAAATAAAATCTTAATAAGTTTAAAAATATTGAAATCATATCTTTTAAAAACACAACAATGGGATAAAGCTAGAAATCGATAGAGAAGGAAAAATGGAAAATTTACAAGTATGTGGAAATTGAACAACACAGAATTGAACAACCAATAGGTCAAAGTAGAACTCACAGGGGAAATTAGGAAATATCTTGAGATGACACAAAATGCAAATATAAACTAATGAGACGCAGCAAAGGTAGTGCATAGAGGGAAATTTAAAGCTCTAAATGCCTACATTAAAAAAGAAGATCACAAATCAATAACCTACCTTCACATCTAAAGTAAATGGAACAAGAAGAGCAAATGAAAGAAAATTATTAGAAGAAATGGAATAGTAGAGATTAGAGCAGAGATAAATGACATAGAGAATAAAAAACAATAAAAGAATCAACGAACCAAAAGTTGATTTTTTTTAAAAAGATCAATAAAATTGGGAAATGGACTTTGGCCCAGTGGTTAGGGCGTCCGTCTACCATATGGGAGGTCCGCGGTTCAAACCCCGGGCCTCCTTGACCCGTGTGGAGCTGGCCATGCGCAGCGCTGATGCGCGCAAGGAGTGCCGTGCCACGCAAGGGTGTCCCCCGCGTGGGGGAGCCCCACGCGCAAGGAGTGCGCCCATGAGGAAAAGCCGCCCAGCGTGAAAAGAAAGAGCAGCCTGCCCAGGAATGGCACCGCCCACACTTCCCATGCCGCTAACGACAACAGAAGCGGACAAAGAAACAAGACGCAGCGAATAGACACCAAGAACAGACAACCAGGGGAGGGGGGGAAATTAAATAAATAAATAAATCTTTAAAAAAAAAAAAAAGATCAATAAAATTGACAATTCTTTAGCCAAACTGACAAAGGAAATGAGAGGACGCAAATAACTAAAATCAGGAACGATAGTATGACATTACTACCAACCTAATAGAGATATAAAAGAGTATACAGAGAACTATGAATGATTATATGCCAATGAATGAGAAAACGTGGATGAAATGGGAAAAGTCCTAGACACACACAAATTACTTAATCTGACACAATAAGAAATAAAAAATCTCAACAGACCTATAGCAAGGAAAGATATTGAATCAGTGATCAAAAACCTGACAACAAGGTAAAGTCCAGGACTGGATGGTTTCACTAATGATTCTGTCAAACACTTAAAAAAGATTTAACACTGAATCAGGTTGCTCTAGGGAAACAGAACTGACAGGAGATATGTGTGTGTGTGTCTGCATGTGCATGTATATATTATGTAAAATATTATGAGATTTTTAAAATAAGAGTTGGTTCACGTGACACTGGGAATGGTAAAGTCCAAATTCTGTAGGGCAGGCTGTAAGCTGGGAACTTCAATGAAGGTTTTTGATGAATTCCCCAGGAGAAGCTGACTGGCTGAAGGAGAAATGGAAAGTCATCACTTCTCCTTTTAAGGATAAAAGCAATCTCCTCATTTGATAGTAAAAAGTAATCTCCTCAGCCATAGAGTGGGTACTGATTTATAGCATACACACACACCCTCTTGGAGAACACTGCCCCAGCCCTGCTAGGTATTGACACTCAACTGGTACTGTAAATGAGCCTTCATAAGGCCATTCTGCTGTTTCATCAATCCAGCCTGCTTCAGGATGATGGGAAACATGGTAAGACCAGTGAATTCCATGAGCGTGTGCCCATTCTTGCACTTCATTTGACTTGAAGTGAGTTCCTTGAGCAAGAAGCAATGCTGTGTGGAATACTATGATGGTGGCTAAGGCATTCTGTAAGTCCACAGATGATAGTTTTGACAGAAGCATTGTATATAGGGAAAGCAACCCATAACCAGAGTATGAGTCTATTCCAGTTAGAACAAAATGCTACCCCTTCGATGATGGAAGTGGTCTAATGTAATCAAGCATAGATGCAATCAACTTACTGATGGTTTAAATCCATGATATATGGGAAGTGGAGGTGGCTCAAGCAATCAGGTATCTCTCTCCCACATGGGAGGTCCTGGGTTCAGTTCCCAGTGCCTCCTGAAAAAGGAAGACAAGCACACAATGAACAGACACAGCAAGTGCAAACAACGAGGGGGTGGTGAGAAATAAATAAATAAAATAAATCTTAAAAAAAAAAAATCCATGAAATGTCCTCATAGTAACAATCAGGCCAGTGCTCACTTGACCAAAAAACTGGACACCATAACCTAACCAAGTTGACACATGAACTTAACTAACATCACAAACACCAACACTTCTCAAATTGTTCCAAAAAAGTAGAAGATAAGGGATTACTTCTAACTCATTCTATGAGGCCAGCATTACCCTGATAACAAAGTCAGATAAAAACAGCATGAGAAAAGAAAACTACTGCCCAAAATCCCTTTTTAATATTGATGCAAAAATCTTCAGTAAAATACTGACAAACCAAATCTAACAATACATTAAAAAGATTACACCCCATGACCAAGTGGGATTTATTCCAGGAACACAAGGATGGTTCATCATAAGAAACTCAATCAATGTGATACACCACATTAATAGACTGAAGGGAAAACAACAACATATGATCAGCTCATCTGATGCAGAAAAGGTATGTGATAAAATTCAACAGCCTTTCAGAAGAAAAATGTTCAGAAAATTAGAAATAAAAGGGATTAATATTATCAACATGACAAAAGGGTATTTATGAAAAACCCAGAGCAATGTCATAGTCAATTGTGAAAGACTGAGAGCTTTCCCCATAAGATCAGGAAAAGGACAAGGATGCCCTCTGTTATACTATTTTCCAACATCGTACTGGAAGTTCTAGCCAGAGTAATCAGGCAAGATAAAGAAACAAAAAGCATCCAAATTGGAAAAGAAGAAGTAAAATGATCCCTATTTGCAGAGGACATGATCCTATATATAGGAAATCCAAAAGAATCCACAAGAAAACTACTAGAACTAATAAATTCAGCAAAATTGCAGGATATAAGACACATAGAAATCATCTGTTTTTCTAAACAAGAGTAATGAACAATCTGATGATGAAATCAAGAAAATTTCATTTATAATAGCATCTATAAAAGAATAAAATACCTAGGAATAAATTTAACCAGGGAGTTGAAAGATTTGTACACTCAAAACTACAAAACATTCCTGAAAGAAATCAAAGAACACCTTTAAAAATGGAAAGACATCCTTGTTCATGGACTGGAAGACTGAAAATTGTTAAGAAATCAATTCTGCCTAAAACGATCTATATATTCACTATTAAAATTTCAGCACCCTTTTTTGCAGAAATGGAAAAGCTGACCTTCAAAATCATATGGAATTGCAAGGAGGCCTCAACTAGCCAATACAATCTTTTTTTTTTTTTTTTTTTAATACAATCTTGAATAAGAACAAAGTTGGAGGACTCAGACCTCTTGCCATTAGAACTTATTATAAAGCTACAGGAATTAGAGCAGTGTGGTACCGGCATAAGGACAGACATAGAGACCAAGGGCATAAAATTGACAGTCTAGATGTAAATCCATACTTCAAAAACCAGTTGATTTTTAACACTTTTTAAAATTAAAGTTAATAGATCACAAAGAATGTTACATTAAAAAACATAAGAGGTGGGGAATCGGAATTGGCCCAATGGATAGAGTGTCTGCCTACCACATGGGAGGTCCAGGGTTCAAAGCCAGGGCTTCCTGACCCATGTGATGAGCTGGCCCAAACCGCAGTGCTAATGTGTGCAAGGAGTGCCATGCCATGCAGGGGTCTCTTCCGCGTAGGGGAGCCCCACAGGCAAGGAGTGCACCCCGTAAGGAAAGCCACCCCGTGCAAAAGAAAGTCCAGCCTGCCCATGAGTGGTTTCACACACGGAGAGCTAACACAAGATGACACAACAAAAGGAGACACAGATTCCCAGTGCCGCCGACAAGAATACAAGTGGACACGAAGTACACACAGTGAATGGACACAGAGAGCAGATAACTGGGGGGAGGGAAGAGGAGAGAAATAAATAAAAATAAATCTTCAAAAAAACAAACAAAAAAAACATGAGGTTTCCATATAACCCACTCCCCACGCCTGAACCCCATCATTTTTGTAAATTGTATTTTTTTTTGAAGATGTATACAACTCAAAAAATGTTACATTAAAAAACATAAGGGAAGTGGACTTGGCCCAGTAGTTAGGGCATCCGTCTACCACATGGGAGGTCCGCGGTTCAAACCCTGGGCCTCCTTGACCCGAGCGGAGCTGGCCCATGCGCAGTTCTGATGCGCGCAAGTAGTGTCGTGCCACACAGGGGTGTCCCCCGCATAGGGGAGCCCCACTCACAAGGAATGTGCCCTGTAAGGAGAGCCACCCAGCGTGAAAGAAAGTGCAGCCTGCCTAAGAATGGTGCCACCCACAGGGAGAGCTGACACAACATGATGATGCAACAAAAAGAAACATAGGGACGGCGGACTTGGCCCAGTGGTTAGGGCATCCGTCTACCACATGGGAGGTCCGCGGTTCAAACCCCGGGCCTCCTTGACCAGTGTGGAGCTGGCCCATACACAGTGCTGATGCACGCAAGGAGTGCTGTGCCACGTAGGGGAGCCCCATGCGCAAGGATTGCACTGTGTAAGGAGAGCCGCCCAGTGCGAAAGAAAGTGCAGCCTGCCCAGGAATGGTGCTGCACACACGGAGAGCTGACACAACAAGATGACGCAGCAAAAAGAAACACAGATTCCCGTGCCGCTGACAACAACAGAAGTGGACGAAGAAGATGCAGCAAATAGACACAGAAAACAGACAACTGGAATGGGGGCAGGGGGAAGGGGAGAGAAATAAATAAATAAACAAATCTTAAAAAAAAAACACATATTCCCGTGCTGCTTACGACAACAGAAGCAGACAAAGAAGAAGACACAGCAAATAGACACAGAGAACAGACAACCGGGGCAGGGGGGTGGGAGGGAAGGGGAGAGAAATAAATAAATAAATCTTTAAAAAAAAAACAAAAAAACATAAGAGTTTCCTGTATAACCACCACCTTCTCACCCCACTCCTCCCACACCAACAACCTCCTCCATCATTGTGGCACACTCATCACACTTGGTAAACACATTCTGGAGCACTGCTGCACCACATGGATAATAGTTTACCCTGTAGTTTATACTCTCCCCCAGTACATTCAGTGGGTTATGGTAGGATATATAAAGTCCAGCATCTGACCATGCAATATCATTTAGGACAACTCAAAGTCCCAAAAATGCCCCCACATCACATCTCTTTTTCCCTCTCCTTGCCCTCAACAACTACTGTGGTCACTTTCTCCACCTCAATGCTACAATTTCTTCTATTACTAGTTACAATAGTTTTATAGTAGAATATTAGTAAGTCCACTCTAATCCATATTTTATTCCTCCATTCTGTGAACCCTGGGATGGTGATGTCCACTCCACCTCTAGATCAAGAGGGGGCTTAGATTCCACATGGATGATAGATACAATTCTTCTGCTTCCAGTTGTAGGCACTCTTGATTCCCTGGTGTAGTGGTTGACCATCATCACCTCCCTGTTACCTGACCTGGCTAAGTCCAACGAACCAGAGAGCAGAAGTTGAAACTCTGCTGAGGCTCAGGGCCCAGCTGGCACATGGGCAGTCTAGAGATTCAAGTCCCCTGAGTATACACCATCCCTAGCGCCAACCACAGGTTCAGTAAAAGCGACAGAAGAGGCATGTGTAAAAAGGTCACATCTCAGTCTAGCTCCATCATGCTCAAGAGCAAAAATTCCAAAGTAGGGCCCTTTGACATGACACAGAACTCCAAATCCATCTGCCATGACCATATACCCTGTGGGTCTCCATAGCCTTCAGGAGAACCAGTACCTAGAGTTGTATCTACTTTGGCTTTTTCTGGGGTCCTACTGAGGTATGCATAAGTGCAACCCCTCTGCTGACCTCCTCTTTTTGAAGCCTTTTAGCCATATAAATTCATTTGTCTTTGCATTTCCCCCTTTTATTTAAGGTCAAAAAGCAGTTTTTAACACACGATCCTACATGTAGGCTGAGATATTCTGCTGGTTTGAGTTGACCCTTTTATTCAAGGTCTGTTTCTAGTTGCATCACCAGCTAGTGATTGGTAGTAATCCCTCGGCACCAGGGAGGCTCATCCCTGGGAGTCATGTCCCATGCTGGGGGGAAGGTGATGCATTTACATGCTGAGTTTGGCTTAAAGAGCAGCCACATTTGAGCAACATGGAGGCTCTCAGGAGGTAACTCTTAGGCACCCTGCAGCTCTAGGCCTAGTGAATATTTCAGGCACACAGGGTCATAAGCATAGTCATCAGTATCAAGGACTCATTATTGGACCATCCTTCCTTGTTGGTCTTTGCGGTTGCACTTGGGGGATTATTGTTATTCCATTGGGGAATGTAACAGAGCTCCCCAGTTGATTTTTGATAGGGATGTTAAGTTCATTCAATGGGAAATAATAGTTTCAACAAATTGTGCTGGGACAATAGGAAATCCACATGGAAAAGAATGAATGGGGACCCTTACTTCTCACCATACATAAAAATTTATTCAAAATAGATAAATCACCTAAAATATGAGTTAATACTATAAAACTCTTACACATATATATAAGGAACTAAGTTTCAGGAGCTTATTGTAGGAAATGGATTTTTATATTTTTTACCCAAATCATAAGCAACAACAAAAAAATAGACAAAATGAACTTCATCTAAATGATAAACTTTTGTGCATCAAAGGATATTATCAAGAAAGCGAGAAGACAACCTACAAAAATAGAGCAACTAAAGGGACAATCACAATTAAAGGCAGTACATGATCCTAAATGGTATCTAATAAGGAAGGAGAGAAGGCTCAAAGGGATGTTATAGGGACATATAAAAAAATTGGAATATAGACTATGATTTATAACAATGCTAAATTTCTTTTTTTAATTTAATTTTATTTATTTCTGTCCCTTCCCCCCTCCCGCCCTATTGTCTGCTCTCTGTGTCCATTCGCTGTGTGTTCTTCTCTGTCCGCTTGTATTATCCAGTGGCACTGAGAAACTGCATCTCTTTTTTGTGGCGTCATCTTGCTGTGTCAGTTCTCTGTGTATGCGGCACTACTCATGAACAGGCTGTGCTTTTTTCATGTGGGGCGGCTCTCCTTACGGGGAGTGCTCCTTGCGTGTGGGGCACCCTTATTTGTAGGGGCGCCCCTGCATGGCACAGCACTCCTTGTGCATGGCAGCACTGTGCATGGGCCAGCTTACCACACGGCTCAGGAGGCCCTGGAGATCGAACCCTGTACCTTCCATATGGTAGACGGACACTCTAACAGATGAGCAATGTCCGCTTCCCGACAATGCTAAATTTCTTGAACTTGGTTAAGGTAGATACATTAGTGAACATCCTGAGTTTTAGGAAACCAGCAAGTGCTCAAAGAGCATGATGTATACAATTTCCCTAATGTGCTCAGAAAATGGATTAATAGGCCAACAGAAAGATAGACAGATAGATGGAATGACAGATTGTTGGGTAGTTAGAATAATATGGTGAAGGTGGCAAAATGTTAAAATTTGTGGATCTGGGTACAGAGGGGATAAGTGTATCCTGATATTCTCTTATGGAGTGTATACTATTTTTGTACACATCCTGGAAGTTTTAAAGTATTTAAAAATAAAAAGTTTAAAATTCAGGAAAAAAAAAGACAACCTATGAATGGGAGAAAATATTTGGAAACCATATATTTGATAAAGGTTTAATATCTAGGAAATATAAAGAACTACAATGAAACAACAAGAAAACAAACAACCCAATTTAAAAAATGGTCGAAGGACTTGACTAGACATTTCTCCAAGGAAGATTTTCAAATGGCCTATAAGTATATGAAAAGATGTTCAACATTAGTCAGTAGAAGAATGCTAATTAAAACCACAATCAGGGAAGCAGATGTGGTTCAACTGATAGAGCATCCGCCTACCATATGGAGGGTCCAGATTTCTATACCCAGGACCTCTTGACCCATGTGGTGAGCTCGCCCATGTGCACTGCTGCCGTGCGCAGGGGGTGCCCTGCCATGCAGGGGCACTCCCACATGGGGAGCCCCACACACAAGGAGTGTGCCCCACAAGGAGAGCTGCTCCGCATAAAAAAAGTGCAGCCTGCCCAGGAGTGGCGCTGCGCACAGAGAAAACTGATGCAGCAAGTGACACAACAAAAAGGAGCAGTTTCCCAGTGCCGCCTAATAATACAAGAGGATGCAGAAGAACACACAGCGAATGGACACAGAGAGCAGACAAAAGAGGTGAAGGAGAGAGAAATAAAAATAAATCTTTGAAAAATAAATTTTTTAAAAACCACAATGAAATACTACTTCGCCCCCACTAGGATGGCTATTATTTAAAAAACTGAAAATAACAAGTGTCGGTAAGGCACAAAAATATAGGAACTCTCGTACGTTCTTGGTGGGAATGTAAAATGATGCAGCCACTGTGCAAAACAGTTCAGCGGTTCCTCAGAAAATTAAACGTAGAGTTACCCTAGACTCGGTAATTCCATTTGTAAGTATATACCCTGAAGAAAGGAAAGGAGTTGGACAAATATTTGTACTCCAATGTGCATTGCAGCATTATTCACAATAGGAAAAAGAAGCAACCCAAGTGTCCATCAACAAATGAATGGATAAACAAAATGTAGTCTGTTCAAACAATGGAGGATTATTCAGCCCTAAAAAAAAATGAAGTGCTGGTACATGCTACAACATAGATGAACCTTGAAGACATCATGTTGAGTGACATAAGCCAGAAAGAGAGAAATATTGTTTGATTTCTCTTAAACGAAACACATAGAACAAGAAAATTCATAGAGACAGAAAGCAGAATAGTGGTTACCATGGGTGGTAAACGATGTTATTTTTTAGATGGGTATATGTTTTGGTTTGGGCATGATGAAAATACTCTGGAAATGGAGAGCAGGGAAGGTTACACTATATGTATGCATATCTATATATCTATATATTTTTTCTTTTTTTTTTTGCTTTTATAAAGGGTATTTATTTGGGGTAGGGGCTTACAGATACCAGGCCATAAAGCATAAGTTACTTCCCTCACCAAAGTCTGTTTCCACATGTTGGAGCAAGATGGCTGCAGAAGGCTGCGAGGGTTCAGGTTTCCTGAGTTCCTCTCTTCCTCAGGCTTCTTTTTCCTGGGCTCAGGGTTTCTCTCTATTTGGGGCTTGCTTCTCTTTCCTCTGTGAGATTACTTTCTGGTGCTCCAGCTTAAGGTTCAGCATCAAACTCCAACATCAAAAAACCCATATATATATATTTAAGGAGATACTGGGGACTGAACTTTAAATACATTTAATGTCAAAGAATTGTCTACTTAAAATGGTTAAAATGGTTTTATGTTATGTATATTTTGCAGGAATTTTTTGACATTGGAAAAAAAAGAATGATTCCAAAAGTTTTGGACTATGGAAGAGCAAGAACAGGGTTTGCTGCATGCTCAACCACTGACCTACACCCACTCTCTTGTTGCCTCTCCTTTAACACTAAATTCAGGGAGCCTTGAGCTCTTTTTTTCAATTTTCTCTGGCGATCTTCCCTGCCAGACAAACTATTCTGAAAATGTCTAATGACCTCTGTGTCTCTATCACCCAGCTAAACAGTTGGTGCTGTTATTTGTAGACTATTAGAAATACCACAGACATTGGCATGAGACAGACCTTCGTTCACATCCTGGTTCTGCCACTCAGTGTGTGACCTAGGGCAAGTGACCTTCCGTGCTGATCTCAGTTTCCATTTGCAAAATGTTAGGAATAACCTTTCCTTAAGTGGTTAAAATAAGAATGGAGACGATCCCGGAGTCTAGTGTAGGAGCACAGTAGGTCCTCAATGAATACGAATGCCCTTCCTCACCCCTGTGTGTGTTAGTCTGTCATATAACCATCTACTCGTCTCTCAGGTACTAAGATTTATCTCTGGGTAAAGTCGTTCTTAGAGCAAGCTTTATCGATCCAGCGGAGCTCAGGGCATACATTAGGACTACTTGGTTGCCTAAGTAGGGTCCTCCTGCGAGGAATTTGACTGGAAGGGCCAATTTACCTTATCCTCTCTCGCCAGGCTGAGTAAGAATAGGGATGGCTGAAAAGCCGGTTTGCGCGTCCATCATGGCGCCGTCCTGCGCCTTGTAAGAGGCTCAGAGATGGCGACAACCACACGGGGGCCGACATATTTCTACCACGTGATCCAGAGTACAGGCCGGACGTGGCCGGAACGTGACGTAAAGTTGGGGCGGGGCCCCTCCCACGCACCCACGGCGTCAAGAGTCTCGTGACAGGTACTTCCGCTCGGGGCGGCGGCGGTGGCGGAAGTGGGAGCGGGGCAGGAGTCTTGGCCATAAAGCCCGAGGCGGAGGCAGCGGCGGCTTTGGAGTCTTGAACAGCGCGGAGCAACTCGCTGGGCCCGGAAATTGGTCTTCTTCTGCGTCCGCGTCCTTCCTTGTATTTCTTCCTCGGCGGGAGCCCTCGAGACGCGCCCGGCTCGGAGTCCCCAGCGGAGCGGCCGCGGTAAGCAGCGGGCCCAGCCCGGCTGACGGCCTGGCCCCATCCCCCTTCTCAGCCCCTCGGTCACTGGGCCTCGCGTCGTTCCTATTGTCCTGGGCAGGTTCCGGCCCCAGCCCTGGCGTCCGTGGGAAACTCCGCGTCTCTCAGGCTCGGGGAGCAAGCCCCGACTTCGCCCAGCCAGGGAGAGGTCAGAGGTCACCGGGTGTGACCTTTGGCCGAGTTGTCGGCGCCGGTCTGGTAGTCACCGGCGCCTTGTTTTCTGGTGGCGTCCAGGCCCGAGACCCGGGAGAGTTTCCTGACTTGGGTGGCCGGTGGGTACGGGGCGGGGAGGGAGTGGCGGGACGCACTGGCCGGTTGAGTTCCTTGGAGCGGCACGCTCGAGGCTGTTGGCGCTCACCCCACCCCTGGCCGTGCTGGGGGGCGCTGCCCCAGGCGCGGCGACCGCGCGGGCGTTGGTGACAGCGCTCTGCGGAGCCACGCTCCTGTCTGTCCTGTCCATTTGAGCAGCCTCCCTCTTAGTGGGAGACCCCTGCGGCCACTGAGTCAAGGCAGTGAGTCAGGGCACGTGCGCTGGGCTCGCCTTGAAGACTTGTACACATGTGAGTCGTTCTGGCTGTGGGAGACAGGGACCTTTTTGTCGAAAACTTGCTATGGTAAATACAGAGAAGTTTTCAAACTTCTTGGGGGGAAGATGGTGGTTGGCTCAAGAGCTCCATTTGGATTCTGACTGCATTGAGGCCTTTGTAAAAGAGGGAATATTGAGAATAAGAAAAGCAAGCATTTGCACACTTATTGTAACATGCTGGACACCATGCCAAGACCTTCACTCACACAGTTTAACTCTCAGAATAACTCTGAAGTAGCGTTATTTTGCCCGCATATTGATAGGGAAATTGAAGAACAGAGATATTAAATCACTTGTACAAGGTCACACAGCTACAGAATGGAGTTCCGAAGCATTGTCCTCTGCTTCTAGGTTCTGCTTTCAGGTGCCTCTGAGGCTTGTGATTTCTCCTTTGCCATCTGTTATCTGCCCCTCGTGGCCTCCCAAGCCTCCTCAGGTAGCATTAGTTTTTCCTTAAAGCGGTAAGTCATTCTTTCTACAGTAGTTACTTTTAACACATTTTAGCTGTACCATTAAATTAGGAGCTCTTGAAGTATTTAAATCTTTTGTCAATCAATATAAGCAAGCCTGCCACGTAAACGTATTATAATAATACCTTTAGCAAAGGTGTGGAGTTAGTAAATGGTGGCCAGCCAGTTGTTTCTTCCCTTTTGAAAATACTCTATCTTCTCTTTGGATTCCAAAAGAACAGGCTTCTGTCTCTTCCTTGTGACTTAAGCAGCTGATTAGCCGCATGACTTTCCATCCATGGATTACTAAAGTCTCCTGTTAGTGTGTTTCCCTCTTCAAACTTTGGAGGATTTGTTCAGGTTTAAGTCTAAGAACTGGAACGTGATTTAGGAGTGTTTCTTCTGAGGATGTTGTCCACGCTGAAGCTTAGTGCTCACAAACCCCTTGTGCTTTAATTTGTCCTTTTTACTGTGCAACACAGGAGCCTGATATAGTTAAGTGAGTAATAACTACGGTAGCTGTAATGTTTAGGTTTAGAGGTGAGTAGTGATGGTACCATTCATTCATTCATCAAATGTTCTGAGTACCATTTATCAGACACTGCTGGGTATGATTCAGAGAGGTGGACATGGTTCCTTCAAGGAATTTTAAAATGGTGAGTGGTCTTGGCTAGGAATTCTGTTGTGGAATGACATGGCAGTAGAACTTGAGGCTTTGACAAAAGGAATTATTTCTCATCTTTGCAAGTCAACCCGAAGTAATCCAGTCTGGTGTTCTAACTGAATTGAAGGCTTTGTTAATTTTAACAACAGCATTTGTGTGGTTTGCTCTTGAAGAGAGTGTAGAAGACAGTTTCTAATTGATCATGTCTTTTGAAAAGTAACCTTCAACACTAAACTTATTTCTTTTGCTCTGGTGGCGGATTTTTGATTGTTTTTTCTTTCTTTTTTTTTTAATTTTTAAATTTAATTCATTTTTTAAAAAAATATAAAAATATGGAACACTTCACGAATTTGCGTGCGTGTCATCCTTGCGCAGGGGCCATGCTAATCTTTTCTGTATCATTCCAATTTTAGTATATGTGCTGCCGAAGCGAGCACTGTTTTTTCATTTAAGAGGGCATCAGTGTCACTGCCATTCTATTGCACATGTTAGATGTTGAGGTTGCAAATGTTAGATGTTGGCATTTTGGGTTTTTTTCCCTTCAGCTGACAAAGTTTCTTGTAGCTCCTATCAGTCACAGTACTGGTGACATCCTAGACTAAACAGGGTGCCATCCCACCTCTCACAATTATCTCCTTTTCTGTAAAAGGGTATTTGGATTTTGGATTTGTGGCAGAACTCCATGGGTAAACAGACAAGGGTGGAACGAAGGGGAAGGTACTCTAAAAATGGTTTTACTAGTCTATATGACCAGATAATTCTTAGCCACCACTTGGGGCAATGCATTTATTTATTTATCTTGGGGCCAAACTTGGCTAAGCCCCCAAACTCTATAATCAAAGAACATTGCTTTATAACAATGTGTGGTTTTGAACAAGATTCCTGACCCTACCTGACCCTACCCCCAAGTAAAGAAATAAGTTTTGGTTATTTACTTATTTTTTAGATTTTTTATTTTTTAATTTATTGTCTGCTCTCTCTGTCCATTCTCTGTGTGTTCTTTTGTGTCCGCTTGTATTCTTGTTAGCTGCACCCAGAATCTGTCTCTCTTTTGTTGCGTCATCTTGCTGCATCATCTCTCTGTGTGTGCGGCACCACTCCTGGGCAGGCTGCACTTTTTTTCGCACAGGGCGACTCTCTTTGCGGGGTGCACTCCTTGTGTGTGGGATTCCACTATACAGGGGACACCCCTGCGTGGCACGGCACTCCTTGCGTGCATCAACACTGTGCATGGGCCAGCTCACCGCACTGTTCAGGAGGCCTGGGTTTGAACCATGGACCTCCCATATGGTAGGCAGATACTCTATCAGTTGAGCCAAATCCACTTCCTGAGTTTTGGTTATTTGATTATCTTTTAATAAGTGTTCAAAAAGGTCTGCATTTTTTAAAAAAGATTTATTTATTTATTTAATCATCTCCCCACCCCACCCCACCCCCGTTGTCTGTTCTCTGTGTTTATTTGCTGCGTCTTGTTTCTTTTGTCCACTTTTGTTGTCTTCAGCAGCATGGGAAAGTGTGGGCGGCGCCATTCCTGGGCAGGCTGTACTTTCTTTTGTGCTCCGCGGCTCTCCTTAGGGGTGCACTCCTTGCGCGTGGGGCACCCCTACACGGGGGACACCCCTGCGTGGCAGGGCACTCCTTGCGCGCATCAGCACTGCGCATGGGCCAGCTGCACACGGGTCAAGGAGGCCCGGGGTTTGAACCATGGACCTCCCATGTGGTAGACGGACGCCCTAACCACTGGACCAATTCCGTTTCCCAAGGTCTGCATTAATGACACTTTTGCCACCTATATTTAACATTGGCCTTTCTGTGCAAAACTGTAGCAAACCCAGAACACAGTAGTAGTGTGACAGTAGTCTAATGCATTATTGTTCCTCTTTGGGATTTGATATAAATATTTTGTCACTATTCTTATGGCAAATTATCCAAATCTCCCATCATTGTTTAACAAATATGGCTGAGATGGATTTGCCCAGATATTGAACTTAGAGCTGTAGGCACGGTTTGGGGGGCAAGTAAGGAGCAAGCTGCCTTCTGAGAAAGGCCAAGCAGTGGTTCCCTTGGCACTTACGTCATCTTCTGAGGGGACTACAGCTTTAGCAGTGAAGTGCCCCCCCACCTTCCTCATTTTGCAGCTACTGGTTTTCTGCTGGTTTCTCCCATATTGTACTCTCAGGGCTCTATTCCTGTGTGTTATCAGACATTCATCTATTAGTGCTGTGTAATGGATAGCCGTGCTTACCTGCCTGTAGTTAGTTCGTTGCAGAAACATATTGTGAAGAAGTGTTGATTTCTGTAGTTATTTGTTCTCACATCTTTCCTCTATTTTCTGCTTTTTCCTTCCCACATAGAGCATTAAAGACAAAGTTAGTTTGCGTTTATGATTTAAAACTTCTTCATCATGGTTGTGGTCTGTGTGATTTGTGAATCAAAGGTGAAAGTAATGTGGTGAGTGAAATCAGAACAGGCTTTTTAGCATGTCTCTCTGACTGGTTTCAATTTTAGTACTCCAGGCTGGGATTTCAAAAACAAATTTAAGAATAGCTACTTGCAAAATGTCTCTGTGGGGGAGGAAGAAAGCTGGGAGTTAGTTCCAGTGGTGACATACAGTGTTGGCCTTGTTCATTTATTTGCTTGAAGACTAGTACTGGATGCAGGGGCTGGAGAGCCTCGCCTAGGACTCCGTGTTTTTGTGAGGTCATCCCTGCTAGATCAGTCTGCCTGATTCTCTTGTCCTTTTCCTGGTTGCCTTGAACTGCATGCCATTGGGACAGAGTAAATCTGTGGAAGCATATCTAAGGAGGCTTGGGGTCCTGGTCAGAATTCTGCAGCCTTGCTTGGTTCTTACATGGTTTTGCTTGTGTGTCTGCTTCCAGATACAGTAAAGGAGGTTCTGTGTCACCACTGTTTTCCTTGCAGTTACCTGCACTGTTAAGTCCTCAGAAAATTACCTTGTGAAGTAAATAGCTGGTCTTTGCATGTAAATGTAAAAAAAACAAAATTAACTCCCAATGGATAAACTTTTTGGTTTCAGTTATTTGAAGGTACGTAATGACAGAACTGCTATGAATTAACCTTTTAAAAACGTAATCGTAACAGCATAGTCTTAATATGGAAAATAGTACCTCTCACATGTATTTGATCAGTCCACCAACAATTCTGTGTGTTTTACAGACTGGGGACCCCTCAAAATAACTGGGCAGCCCACAGGTTGAGAGCCACTCTTAAAATCCTCTGATCTATGCCATTTAGTTCAAGAATTATTAACTTTTTGTGGAAACCTTCCTGCACAACTTTTTTCCTTTATATGCTTTTTATTACTTGTGCTGTGCTTACAGTTAGCTATGACATCAATTTGGTGCTCACAACAGAGGATAGACATTTCTGTGTTTCTGCCTGAGTTAGCTGAGGCTAGGTCTCAGATGACCCAGCTAGAATGCTAATTCAAGCCTACTGAAACCCTCTTTCTCGTGTACTGTTTTGCCTTTTTGATTACACCTGATTGCCTCAGGATTTGACCCTTAATAAAGATGTATCTTCTCTCTACTTTTATTTAAAAGACATTTATCTTTTGTTGATTATGAAACTAGTCAAATTTTTTTTTTAATTAGGAAAATACAGAAGCCCAAAGAAGAAAAACCTAACATTATAGATTAGTTTTGCCTGGTTTGGACTTTGTATAAATGGATTCATATACAGTGTATTCTTCTGTAACTGTTTCTTTGACTCAAAGGTATGTTTATGAGACTATCTGTGTTGTGTTCAGTTGTAGCCACGTTTTTGTTGCTAAATAGTATTCCAGTATGTGATATGGCATAATTTAGTTATTAAATCATTGATGGACATTTGGGTAGCTTGTAGTTTGTGACTGTTATAAGTAATATTGCTATGAATGTTCTTGTACTTGTCTTTTTTTTTTTACATTAAAATAAGGAATTTATTAGGTTTTTTAACAATTTTATACTGTCGTGTCAGCGTTATATTATTAAAAGGTGGTCATATTAGACGCTTTTTTTTAAAGATACTTAGAAAAATATGGAACACTTCATGAATTTGTGTGTCATCCTTGCATAGGGGCCATGCTAATCTTCTCTGTATCATTTTAGTTTTTTAGTATATGTGTTGCCAAAGCTAGCACTTACACATGCCTTTTGATGAATATACACATATCCACTGGGTAAATACATAGGAGTAAACTGGCAAAATTTTAGGGAATATATCTGTTCAAATAACTTTAAAGCTACTGCCACTTTTCCAAAGTCATTATGTTTTCAGCTAAGTTGCAGGATACAAAACTGACAAGTAAAAATCACTTGTATTGCTATATACTAGCAATAAAAAATCATAAAAGGAAGTTAAGAAAACATTTCCATTTATAACAAAATCAAAAAGAATAAAATACTGAGAAATAAATTTAAAACCAAGGAAAGTGCAAGACTTGTATACTTAAAACTAAAGATCATTGCTGAAAGAAATTAAAGGAAGACCTAAATAAATGGAGACATCCTGTGTTCATAGATTGAAGACTTAATATAGTTATAATGTCAGTACTACCCAGTGATCTGCAGATTGAGTGCAAGCCTATCAAAATCCCAGTGGTGTTTTTGAAGCAATAGAAAAATCCATCCTAAAATTTTTATGGAATTTCAAGGGAACCCAAATGGCCAAAAAATTCTTGAAAATGAAGAGCAGAGTTGGAGGATATTGATTTCAGAACTTAACTACAAAGCTACAATAACCAAAACAGTGTGTTACTAGCATAAGGAAAGACATATGGACCAATAGAATAGAATTAAGAGTCCAAAAATAAACCTGATATCTATGGTGAACTGACTTTTGAGAGGATGCCAAGACCATTCGGTGGGGAAAAAGAATCTCTTCTACAAATGGTGTGGGGAAATCTGGAAATCCACATGCAAAAGAATGAAGTTAGGCCCTTACTTTATACCATATACAAAAATCAACTAAAAATGTATTAAAGACCTAAAATTAAGAGCTAAAACCATAAAACTCTTAGAAAACATAGGGGCAAATCTACATGACCTTGGATATGGCAGTGGTTTCTTAGAGCTGACACCAAAAGCACAATCAAAAAAAGAAAAATATAGGTAAATGGAACTTCATCAAAATCGAAAACTTTTGTGCAGCAAAGGACATTATCAAGAGAATGAAAAGACAAACCACAGAATGTGAGAAAGTATTTGTAAACCATATATCTGATAAGGGTTTAATATCTAGAATATATAAAGAAAGCTTACGACTCAACCACAGAAAGACAAACCAACCCAGTTAAAAAAAATGGTCAGGCAGCAGATTGGCCCAGTGGTTAGGGCATCCATCTACCACATGGGAGGTCCGCGGTTCAAACCCCGGGCCTCCTTGACCCGTGTGCAGCTGGCCCATGCGCAGTGCTGATGCACGCAAGGAGTGCCCTGCCACCCAGGGGTGTCCTTGCGTAGGGGAGCCCACGCGCAAGGAGTGCGCCCTGTAAGGAGAGCTGCCCAGCGTGAAAGAAAGTGCAGCCTGCCCAGGAATGGCACAGCCCACACGGAGAGCTGCCACAACAAGATGACGCAACAAAAAGAAACACAGATTCCCATGCTGCTGACAACAACAGAAGCAGACAAAGAAAACGCAGGAAAATAGACACAGAGAACAGACAACCGGGATGGGAGGGGAAGGGGAGAGAAATAAATAAATAAATAAATCTTTTTAAAAAAATGGTCAAAGCAAACCTATCACGTTAATGTTAATAGGACGAAACAGTCTCTTCAACAAAAGGTTCTGAGACAACTGGATATCTATAATTGAAAGAATGAAAGAGGACCCCTATCTCACTCCCTATACAAGAATTAACTCAAAATAGATCAAAGACCTAAATATAAAAGCCAGGACCTTAAAATTACTAGAAGAAAATGTAAGGAAACATCTTCAAGACCTTGTAATAGGTGGTGGTTTCTTGGACCTTATATCCAAAGCATGTACAACAAAAGAAAAAATAGATAAATGGGACTTCCTCACAGTTAAACACTTTTGTTCCTCACAGGACTTTGTCAAAAGGGTGAAAAGGCAGCCAACTCAATGGGAGAAAATATATGGAAGTCACATATCCGGTAAGGGTGTAATATTCAGGATATATGAAGGGATGTTACAACTCAACAATAAAAATACGAATGACCCAATTAAAAAATGGGCAGAAGACTTGAAAGAAGAAATACAAATGGCAAAAAAACACATGAGGAAATCCTCAACATCACTAATGATTAGGGAAATGCAAATCAAAACTACAATCAGATATCATTTCATACCTATCAGAATGACCAGTATTAAGACAGAGAACTATAAGTGTTGGAGAGGATGAGAGAGAGAGAAATACTTATTCACTGTTGGTGGGAATGCAGAATGGTACAGCCACTGGGGAGAACTCTTTGGCAGTTCCTAAATAAGTTGACTGTAGACTTGCCACATGACCCTGCAATACCACTGCTGGGTATATACCCAGAAGAACTGAGAGCAGTGACACGAGCAGACATTTGCGCACTGATGTTCATAGCAACATTATTCACCATTGCCAAAAGTTGGAAACAACCCAGGTGTCCTTCAACAGGTGAATGGATAAACAAACTGTGGTCTGTACACACAATAGAATGTTATACAGCTGTAAGTGGAAGTGAAGTGGTAAAGCATATGACAACATGGATGAACCTGGAGGACATATGTTGAGCGAAGCAAGTCAGACCCAAAAGGACAAATACTGTATGATTGCCTTACTATAAGCCAAATATATTGTGTCACATATTGTATGATTCAAAAAAAAATTATAGGTGTCCATTTAAAAAAAAACACGTTAAAAAAAGATGGTTAAAGGACTTGAATAGACATTTCTCCAGAGAAGATATGCACCCGGCCAATAAGCAGGTGAAAAGATGCTCAACTTCATTGGTCATCAGGGGAATGCTATGCAAAACCACATTCACACCCTCTGGGATGGCTATAAACAACATCAAAAATAACAAAATAACAAATGCTGTTGAGGCTGTGGAGAAATTGGAACCCTCATCCTTTGCTGGTAAGGATGTAAACTGGTGTAGCTGCTGTGAAAAATAGTTTGGCAGTTCCTAGAATTACCATATGACCTGTCAGTTCCAATTCTAGGTGTATTTATTTTGGGGTATATTTATACCCCAAAGATTTGAAAACAGGGACCCAGTTTGTACATCACTGCTCATAGCATCATTATTCACAGTAGTCCATCAACATGAATGGATAAACAATGTGTTATATACCTACCTTCATTGAAATAAACTTGACAGTAAATAGAATGGAATTCTGACCCATGGTACAGCATGGATGAGCCTTGAAAACATTGTTGCGTGAAATAAGCCAGGCACAAAAGGACAAATATTGTATGCTTCCACTTACAGGAAATGCCTAGAACAGACCAAATCAATTTTACTGTTCAGCTTTATTTAAATGCTTTTCAAGCAGGAGGATTTGACTGTTTCTTTTGCAATGTAAATTTTCAGATAGTGAGCTTTCTGGCAGGATCAAACAGAGCGGGCTTAGGTTATGCTGTAAAATAAATAATCTCAGGCCTAAGACAACATAGGTTTCCTTCTCATGCTACCTGTTCAACACGGGTTTCCAGGAGCTCTGCATCTTTCTTACTCCAACAGAGGTAGCAGCCACAATATACAGTATCGCTGGCCCTCTTGGCAAAGGGAAAAGAAACTGTCAGAGGGTCTTCCTCCTGCACAGTTAAATGTGCAAGCCCAGAAATGACACGGCACTTCTGCCCACACCTCACTGGCACTCACAAGGTGCCAAGAAGTGTGATCCTAAATGTGGACTTGGAAGGCATAGAATTGGAAATATTTGGGAAACTGCAACAGTGACTGTCACACTGACTATGCTTTAATACGTAATGGTTGTTGGGGAAAAGAACACCGTCATTTATAGATTCCAGTACCTGCCATGTTAAATGCTAGCAAGAACATAGTTTAAAATAACAAGTTGCCCATCATCTTCACTGACAGACAACCTTCCTATCCTAAGAAATATGTTTCTTTTAAATGTCATAACCTCAGTTCCCAGGTCTTGAAATATCCTTTGCATAAAGTAGGTGTGAAGTAAATGATTGACTCTGAGTCCTTACTTCCCTTCCACATTTTCATTGTTGGAATTCTGTAGACTTACTGGGTATCATTTTACCGATTCCCCCACGCTTGTCATTAGAGATCCTCCTTGTAAAGTGCTACGTTTACTCCTTAAGACCCTGTCCCTTCTCTATCCATAGAATCCTTTGTCCTTGGACCTCTGTAAACTGTCCCCAGCTTGCCTTCATGACTTTATCCTTCTTTGACATGTACTAGGTGTTGCCCTGAGTTGCTTCACTCACCCTTTCCTTACTGCACCTTGTTGCCTGTTTCTCTCATCTTGGTTCCTGCCTCTTCTCTTCATCTCTGTGATCTCTCTCCAGATACCAGCTCCAGTTTTAAAGCTTCTCCTGACCACTTCAGCCCATACTATTCTCACCTTCCCCTGAATCCCTGGAACCCTCCCCAGAATACTTTGTGCTAGGGATTTTGTACATGCCTTATCTGTCTTAGGAGAGGCCCTTCAGGGTAGTTCTAGGCTGACTTATCTGTGTGTTCCCCTCAGAGGTTAACCATTTGAATGAATGTGTGGAAAACATGTTCCCCAAGTGGCTTTTGATATATGTATACACGACATGTATTGCATTCCCTGGCTGAAAAAAAGAAGTACTTGTAAATTCCTCATGCTGTTTGAAATCACATGTGTAGAGACTTCCTTGAGTAGGGCTTCAGTATGGCTCTCAAGTGGGTTACCAGGCTTCAGTTTCCCCTTCTGAGAAATGAGAGTATGGGATTAGCTATCCTCAAGATTCCTTCTCATTTCGAAGCTCCCTGGCCCTTGGTCATACTCCAGTGACTTTTGCAGTCTCTGGCAAGATGATGGAAACTGAAGGACCTTCTCAGCCATTTCAAAAGCCATCACCCTACTAGAAGGAAAGCTGAAAAATATAACATGGGACTGTATAAGATAGTAAATCTCATGTAAAACATTAATATGGGGAATATTGTATATATAAGATTGTTTTTACAAAGTATAAATATACTAGAGAGAAGGAAAAAGAATAGCAGCTGTGTATGGCAAATGAGGCATAGAGAGATTGAGAGGTGATTAGTTTTGTTTGTTTTTTGTTTATTATTGGAATAATGAAAGTACTCTGGGAACGATGGCATGATGGATGCACAGATGTGATTGCACCGAATACCATTGATTGCTTGTACTCTTTGGATGGATTTATGCTTTATTAACATGTAACAATAAAATTAATATGTTTTTCAAAAAAAGGAAACCGGAACAATGATAGAAACAGAAATATGGAAAAATTCAAGCTTCAAAAAGAATGTTCTAATTTTAAAAGAACAAAAAATTTATTTCATATAAAATACATACCCATTATTTGCTTTTAAAAATTGAGTATGGTTGTAGTGTCAGGAAATAGGAATATGACCCTGCATTTGTGTCAGTAGATTGTTGTTCCTCGTGGTCCGCCTTATCTCGTTTAGCTGACTCTTAAGTTTCTAATGGTTGTGGCACATTTAAGAAATGGTTACAACATTTTGCAATTGTTACCATGAAGAAGTGGAATATAGCTTTCTCTTCCTCTTTCTGCCTTTGGAATCCAGCTACCTTGTGAAGAAGCATGAGATAACCTGCTAGATTCTGCAGAGGCCCCTGTTGTTCCAGCCACCTACTGGATATGTGAGTGAGATCATCTAGAGCCAAGAAGCTCTAAGCCCATCCAATAACTCATTGCAGTTGTGTGATAAATCCAGCTGAAATGGTCAAAGAACTGTGATGATGAGTTCAGTCCAACCCATCAAGTAGTATGCTTATAATAAATCACTATAGCTTTAAGCCACTAAAAAAAAAAAAAAAAAGCTATCACCTACAGGGAGCCCTGCCTGTTCACTTCCTGATGAGGGATAAGAGTAACTTCACTGTTAGGTGGGTAGAGTTTTCTTTTAAAAGTGGCCTTGTTTTTTAAGTTAATGAAACAGTATGGAAGTCTTAGAGATAGATAATTTGGTTGCTATTCTTCGAAACTTATTTTTAAAACATTTATTTATATATATGTATGTATTTTAAATCCCCACCCCCCGTCACCCCCGTTGTCTGCTCTCTGTGTCCATTTGCTGTGTGTTCTTCTGTGACCACTTCTATCCTTACCAGCGGCCCTGGGAATCTGTGTTTCTTTTTGTAGCTCATCTTGTTGTGTCAGCTCTCCGTGTGGGCGGCGCCATTCCTGGGCAGGCTGCACTTTCTTTTGAGCTGGGCGGCTCTCCTTATGGGGCGGGCTCCTTGCGCACGGGGCTCCCCTACGCGGGGACATCCCTGCGTGGTGCGGCACTCCTTGCGTGCATTAGCACTGCGTGTGGGCCAGCTCCGCATGGGTCAAGGAGGCTGGGGTTTGAACCGCAGACGTCCCATGTGGTTGCCGGACGCCCTTGCATTGGGCCAAGTCTGCTTCCCAAATTTTTAAGTGTTTAAATGGACTCATACAGCACCCACTCCTCTGCATTTTAAACTCAACTACATAGACACCTTCCATGTCAGTATATAGTTTGTTTAGCTGTGTTCTAAATGAACATTTCACTTACTTACAACTTTTCCTCTATAAGAAAATTAGTTAATATATTTAAACACTTAACCTAATTATTTCCTTGATATAGTGGTTATACATATTAAAATTTAGTATTCATTGCCAAACTGCTTCCAGCTAGGTTGCAGTTTGAGAATTCCACTTAATATATAGTTACCAGTTGCCAGTATTTTTAATGTTTGCTAGTTTAACTAATGGAAAAAATTCAAATACTGTCTCATTGTTTAAAACTTCGATTTTTTTATAAATAGATTAAACTTTTTAAAAAAATTTTCCATTTATATTTCTTTTGTGAATTGGTTATTGTTCTTTAAGGCCCAGGCGAGGTTTGTTTTCCCCTTAGTGATTTGTAAGCTTTTTATGCATAGCCAGAATATCGCCATGTTGCAAACATTGTTCCTGGCTCATTCCTCTTGGTTTGGTTGATGGCACCGATGGCTTATTTTTGTAGTACAAAAACTTTATAGTCAATTGATCAGTTTGTTTTGCTTTCTGGGTTTCAGTATTTTGCTTAGGCCTTCCCCATCTCCAAGATGATAAAAATAATGTTTTCTTCTAGTATTTAGTAGCACTTTGGAATTTTTCTGTAAGATGATGTCATCCTTTCCTCGTTGACTAGAATTTGTTACCACACACTAATTTCCCACCTGTGTGTGTCTTTTTCAAACTCTTCTTTTCTTTGTCTCTGGGACAATACCACTGACTTTTTGTTATTCTATATTGTATTTGATAAGCTGGACAACTGACTTTCCATCTTTCATGGGACTCTGCTTAAGTTGAGCTCAAATACCTGCTTGCTTCTGATTAAATGATGCTGTTTCTACCCTTGTGGTACTGATCCTTAATCAGTTTCCTGGCAGATTCATTAATAAGAAATTGAGAGGAAACCTTTCCAAGATGCCCTGGCAGAGGGAAGAAGTCCAGTTTCTTTTCCCCTCCCAGTTTGTCTGGGACAAATTGTAATTGCTTGTTCAGTCTGTAGGTTTTATTGAGCACATACTATGTCGGCCTTGTGTGAGGAGTAGCTGTACAAAAGGTGGAAAACTGGTTTCTGGCCCCCAAGTTTGATGGGAGCAGTGATACATAGCTTTAATCCTTTTGTCCCTACTGCCTTGTGTACCTGATTGAAGATTTTGGAAAGCAAGTATTAAGTTTTAAATTATGTCCTGACACTCCAAGCATTTCATGTGTTGCTTTCTTTGGTCTTTTTTTTTTTCTTATAGTTTTTTTTGTTTTTTTGAAGAGATACTTAGACTACATAAACATTACATAAAATCTTTGGCCTTTTCTTGCAGTATTTGAACATACACAGTCACTTCATTTACAGTCTAGATCAGGGGTTCTTAACAAGGGGTCTGTGAGCTTAAATTGAAATTTTAAAAAAACATTCTTGTGGGAACATGTTGGTGTGGGTGTGATGTGTTTAATAAATAATACACAGTATAGTGTGGACTTATTAAGGGGTCATGGTTTTCACCTGACTGGCAGAAGGATCTGTGGAACAAAAAAGGTTAATAGCCCCTGGTCTAGATGGAGTTTAGATTAGAAAGTTAAGTGTTCTCCTTTGATGGGTTATCTTTCCTGGCTGAGGGTTCTCCCTAGCAGCTCTCAAAGGATTGCCCCAGGAAATGGATGTGACTCTAGCAGTTGGACTCCCGTTTACCATATAGGAGATCAAGGTTGGATGCCCAGGGCCTCTTGGTGAGGGCAATCTGGCCCATGTACGGAGCTGGCCCATGCAGAGTGCCACCCCGCACAGGAGTGCCAGCTAACGCGGAGAGCTAGCACAGCAAGATGACTCAAAGAGACACAGAGGAGAAACAATAAGAAACAATAGCAGAACAGGGAGCTGAGGTGGCGTAAGAGAATGATCGCCTCTCTCCCATTCCAGAAGTTCCCAGGATCGGTTCTTGGAGCTGCCTAATGAGAATGCAAGCAGACACAGAAAGAACACAGCAAATGGACACAGAGAGCAGCAGTGGGGGGGCGGTGTGTGTGTGTGGGGGGTGGGGGTGGGAATGAATAAATCTTAAAAAATGGGGGGGGGGTTGCCCCAGGCTTCGCATACATTCACAATGGTTTTTTTCCTGCCTTTTTATCAGTTAATTTTAACATATATGGGGGGGATAATTTTCACAGATAAAGATCAGACCACTGGGCCAGTCTTTATTTTCAGTGCTTTTAAAGGAATGTTAGCAGTCTGAATCAGGAAAAACTTGCCTTTTAGACAGGTAAACAGTATCCTGGATCCTGCTTATTATCTTCTAGAGGTGTGGCTAACTGTTGCTGCACTTGTTTGATGAAGTCCATCTGCATGCAGCTGTCCCGCTGCCCCTGCCAGATGGCTGTCTTTCGTGGCTTGCGGTTTTACAAGTCCATAAAGGCGTCTGGAGTTCTGGAGCGAGCACCCATGGTCTGCTGGGAGGACTGTGTCTCTGTGAAGCGCGGCTTCTCTAAGCCCAGTGGACTGGTGAAGCAGTTTTGGAATGATTTCCCCTTGGCCCTTCGTAGGTGGAGGGAAGGCCTAGGTACTTGGTGTGTACAGTTAATGAATAACCTCACCTGTGGCTGTTGAGAGGCCAAAAGCAAGCTCTGCGTGTCAGAATCAGAAGTGAGTTGCTTCTCTGCTTCCGGCTGCAGACTGCCAAGGTGGGGAGCACACTCAGTGGAGTTGGCAGGCATACCCTCATGGGGGTGCTGGGCTGGGCGAGGGCCAGCAGCCGCAGCCGTTCCTGCCCTCGGGGGATTTACCTGCTTTGCTGCATCACTAAGGACGAGCACCTACAAAAGGGGATGGGAAATTTTATATCTGATAAATTCAGTTGAAAACAAGTCTTTGTCCCCCAAACTCTGCCTCCCTAAAGGCGATTACTAGGGTGTTTTTCTTAGTTGAACCCTATAAAATTGCTGGTTTTTGAGCTACAAAAACAAATTTCACAGGATTCAACCTCATGGACAGACACAAATGGGAGCATACCTTGTTCTATATCCTACTTTTAAAAAAATCTGAGTACACCTAAGAATGTTCCACTAATAAGGTAAAAGCCTGCCTCATCTAGAATATGTATTTTGAATTGAAGGAGGGCAGAACCTTTTTCCTCCTTGGGTTTTCTTGGCTGAGGAGGTTCATCAGGAGAGGAAAGGAGAAGAGAAGTAGCCCCATGACCTTCCAAATATGTTAGCATGGCAGGACCTGGAAGCATGCTGTCTAGATAGGCAGACAGACGTGGGCAGTGATCTGAGATTGTGGTAAGCCTTAAATGAGGGGAAAGAATTGGAACTTAAATGCAGTAAGAAAGCACGCATGGTATGCAGTATATGCTAATGATTTCAAGTGTAATTGGCTTTGCACTTTTCAGGTATGTTGCTGTTCAGGAGCTGAGTTGGGAAGCACTGTAATGTGACAAAATCCAGTTGTTTTTTGTGACAGCATACCCTCCTTTTATCATAGACCACATTTTGTCTTGATAGTCTTCCCATACTTAAATATTCAGAATAAAATGACAAGAAGGTGCTACCTGAGGGAGATGAATCTGGCAGGACAGACTTTACAATTCAGGTAGCACAGGTATGAGGTGTGCAAGCCTGATCTCAGATGGTGGCTATGGTCCCAAAACCAAGGAAGCCTATTGGACAGGCTTTGCACAGGTTGGAGTGGACATAGGCAGAGAGTCCATGAAGGAGGAAGCAGGGCTGACTCCTCCTGAAAAACAAGGTTATTAACCACGAATGCCTGGAAGGCCCCGAGGCCTGCTCAGTTTCTGGTGAAACAGTCTCAGTACAGTTCTCAGTTTCCTCTGTCCCTGCTCACCAGTCAGCACTTCGTATTCATGCCACTGACTGGTCAGTTTGTTGAGGTAATTTGGCTGTCTTTGGAGGAAGAACTTGATTGGTGGAAGTTGTCAGTTTTTTCCAAGTATTGTATTGGCAACTCCTGCTGATGCAAATTAATTACTGCAAAAAAGGCATGTTGTAGAGAGAGAAGGTCAGAGAAAGTTTCCAGAGTGAGAGCTAAGTACTTTCCTTACCTGGACCTTCATTGTATCTGTTTTTTTATTGAGACCGAAAGAGGGGAGGAATAAGGTAAGGGAAGCTAAGTATTTCAGCAAATATTAGAGTTCCTAATGTGTGGTGGGCATAGTTAGAAGCTTTACTCCGACTTGAGCTTCACAGCATTGGGCAGTTGTTTCTAGAATAAAGACTTTTAAAGTACATTATGTGTCATGTTCCATGTCAGCCACCTCTTAATGTTGCCGGAATTCCACTAGGTTCTTGGAAATATTACATGAAAGAATTTAAGAACATGCCAATTTAGTTAGGCCAGTAGTTTATTAAGGAAATGAGAGGAGAAAATAACAGACTACAAGTTCACAGGTGTACCTGCAGGCTGGTCCAGGCAGAGCTGGAGGAAAAAGGGATGATTTTTTTGCCTTTGTGCCTGCTTTTTAAATGATTAATTATTCCTCCCACTTGCTAATGTTCGGGAAAAGGGTTTCCACTTGTTTGCTGTTTTGGTTGATCACGCCATCTGTCAGTTTGGGGAGAGGGGATGATAAGGCCCCTTGAGAATATCCAGGGCTTTTCCTTGATTCTGAACAATCAAGGAAAGTTCTCGCTGGGGTTCCAGGTGGAATTCCATGGCTGTGGAAAATGTCCGTGGTTTTCAGTCAGGTCCCAGATTCGTCTTTTCCCTAAACCAGCTGCCCCATAATAATACTACATTTCATTTCTAGCGTTTTGACTTTTTTTAGTTATCAGAAACGCTATGGGAAGTGGATTTGGCTAAACTGATAGAGCGTCCGCCTGCCACACGGCAGGTCGAGGGTTCAAACCCAGGGCCTGCTGGCCCATGTGCAGTGCTGATGGTCACAAGGAGTGCCGTGCCACGCAGGGGTTTTCCCTGCATAGGAGAGTCCCACGCACAAGGAGTGCGCCCCATAAGGAGAACCGCCCCACGTGAAAAAAATGTAGCCTGCCTGGGGTGGTGCCGCATACTCGGAGAGCTGATGCAGCAATTTGACACACACACACAAGGCACAGTTTCCTTCCCAGTGCTGCTGACAAGAATGCAAGCGGACACAAAAGAACACACAGCGAATGGACACAGAGAGCAGACAACTGGAGGGGAGGGAGAAATAAATTAAAAAAATAAATCTTTAAAAAAAAAAATGGTGCTCACTTCAGCAGCACACATACTAAAATTGGAACGATACAGAGAAGATGAGCCTGGCCCCTGCGCAAGGATGACATGCAAATTCGTGAAGCGTTCCATATTAAAAAAACAAAATGCTGTGAGTTTACAAAATAATCATCTATAACATATACGATTTCCATATATTACCCCACCACCAACACCTTCTATTGTTGTGGAACATTTGCTACAAATAATGAATATTTTGACATTTTTGAACCAAAAACCACTGGGGTGATGGTTTTTTGTTGTTGTTTTTTTTCTCTCCCCTTCCCCCCGCCCCCCCCCCCTTCCCCGTTGTTTGCTCTCTATGTCTATTCGCTGTTTGTTCTTCTCTGTCCACTTGCATTCTTGTCAGCTGCACCAGGAATCTGTGTCTCTTTTTTCGTTGTGTCATCTTGCTGTGTTAGCTCTCCGTGTGTGCAGTGCCACTCCTGGGCAGGCTGTGATTTTTTTGCTCTCCTTATGGGGTGCAATCCTTGTGCGTGGCCCTCTCCCACGTAGGGGACACCCCTGCATGGCATGGCACTCCTTGCACACATCAGCACTGCACATGGGCCAGCTCTCCCACGGGTCAGGGGCCCTGGGTTTGAACCTTGGACCTCCCGTGTGGTAGGCAGATGCTCTATCAGTTGAGCCAAATCTGCTTCCCTAGGGTGATATTTTGATCCAGTGCTTTATATTAGATTATCTTTGTTCCCTTGTGCTTTGTATCAGTTCTTCCCTGTGGTAGGCTTCTTTGGTTAGGCTAACTCACATCCTTTACCACAACCGAAAAACAAATCCTATCTGTATTGTCCAGTAGAATATACAAGTATTTCTGGCATTTTTCTGCTAAGAGAATTAACAGTGATTCAAGACTTGAATGAGTTTGAACAGGGTCTGTAAATCAGACTGGTCTGCTGATAGTTAAACTAAAAGGCTGCGGACCAAATCTGAGTTTCCCTGGTATAGCCCTTCAGGTTTTGTCACATGGAAAGGCCTGTGTACTTTTTTTTAGTTCAGCCTTGCATGAATACTTTTAATATTTCCCTCAGTATTTCATTCATTTAACAAATAAGATAGAGAGAAAGATGAATACAGATGGTGGTAAGGGCAGTGGAGAAAAGTGAAATAGGGTTAAATGAAAGGGTTTATGGCAGCGTGATCTTTTATGTAGGATAGTGGGGAAGATAGCTTTTGGGTGAAGGAGGGAATTGGACTATATCCTGAGGGCACAGGCGTGCCTAGCATATTCAAAGAATAGTGAAAAGTGGGTAAGGGGCAGAGGCATGGGATGATTATTATTTTTAATTCTGTTTGTTTTCAGGGGTATTCATCAGGAATGAACAATTTAAAAATATGTCTTCAGGGCAGTTTACTCTTGGGCAAGTGCGTTTCCCACTCTGGGCATGAGTTTACATGTTTATAAAAAAATAAAAGGACTTAGACTAGATTACTAACTTTCTCATTGTATACAGAGCTGTAAGGTTCCTTGGAAGTTATGTCTTTGGTGGTAAAGGAAGGGGATTAGATTACTCTTGCCACCCCAAGAAGAGCTCTGCTTAATCTGTTTTTTTGTATGATTGTACATAAGAGTTCATTTGAAATGTGTTCTGTGGTTTCAAAGAAACTTAAAGCCCCTGGGCCAGAGCTCTAAGGAACCTGCTAGTTCTAAGCGTGCCTCAGCATTTGGTTGGAGACACTTAAGTAGGAAATAAACTAGAATTTGATTTTGGCCTTGAAGTGTTGTATACAAGGAATCTTAGACCCAAAGCTCATTTACTTTGTTAATGTGGAAATTAAGATCCTTATTTTCCCTTCAAATTGTACCTCCAAAAAAAAAAGCCAGACTGCATCATCATCAACTGACCTACCTCTGAAAGTGTCTTGATAGCTGCTGCACACTGAGGTTGGTGAGCAGCAACAGGGCCAGGGAGGGCTCTATTCTAAAGCAATTGTGTTGAACCAGGAGGAGTAAAATTAAGTAAATCATGTATTAGTTCTTCCTAGTGCACAAGCCTGACATAACTAACTGGTCAGGAATTTTAGTCCCTTTTCCTTTTTAGCAGAGTAGCCAGGAGTTGCCTTCTCGAGTCACTGCCTAGCAGTGACATCCCTAAACTTTGTCTGAGGCCAGCCTGCATTGGTGATCTCATGAGGCAGGTAGGTCTTTATTTTGCCCACGATCTTGCAGGCATAGGTTAAGAATGGTTTTTGAAACTTGAGGCCCCTTAAACCTGCCCTGTAGTAACATAACTTTTAAAATAGAAGGAAGGTATTGTGAAACTTTGGACATCCTGGTCTTCAGCACTTCCTCCTCATGCTAAAGAACATGGCGTCTGCTTGACCAGAAGCCTTCAGTGCGTGAGCTGCTAGGCCCTCCTCACCTTTACCCCAGCGTTCGTAGAGGTGCTCTCTCTAGTGCTGAGCCTTGGCCCCAAGCATTAGGGGGGCTACAGGTCTGCCTCACTAACACTTCCTGCAGTTCAGAGAACTAGTCTCTGGTTTGTGGATAGTCAGGTGGACGCTGACGAAAAGGTCAGCTGCTACCTAACAGACTTCTGATTATTAAACGAAGCTAGTGGGTGAAGGTGAGGCAATTTATCCAGCAGCCATAACAGAAGAGACATTGAAATAAAAGGTGGATAGTTTTTTTTCCCCTTAAAATATTTTGTTTTGAAATAATTTCATACTTAGAGGACTGTTGGAAAAATAATACAAAACTCACACTGAGAAAAAAAAATAACCCTTCTGGCCCAGCCAGATACCCAGATCCAAAGGTGGATAGCTTTTTGCTAGCCTGAGCAACAGGAAAAGTCTATGTTACCTGACTTAGAACCGTGAGTCTAGCATTTACCTTGAAATCTTTTCTAGTCTAAATCTTTGGAGGGGGAACTAGGCAAAATCCTGTCATTCCTTATTGCCAGTCCCATTATTACTTCAGGTAAGGTGTGTACTTACATAAAGCTTTTCCTTTTTCAGTGCCTCTTTACTTATTAGGGTATGGAATCCTACCTACAACCCTGGGAGGTACGCAGGAAGTTTCTCTTACAGTTGAGGAAGGAAATTGAGGCACAGATATAAGAATTTGCTTATAAGGTTAATAAGCAGCTGTGGCAGTTTGATATTTATGAATTACAAAAAGAGATACAGATTGTAAACTGGTCTGTTCCTCTGGGTGTGATACCTTTTGATTGTATTAGATTCAGCTAAGATACCTTTGATTAAATTATGTTACCATCAGGGCTTTTATTTGACCAAGTTATTAGGGTGTGCAGGGTTGTATCCTGATCCCTTGATGGGCTATATAGATGGTCAGTCAGTCAAGAATACAGAAGTGTATACACAGAAGATGCACAGAGGATCCTATGGTCCCCGGACAGAGAAACAAGCCTGATAGTTTACAGCTGACCATATGAAAAGAAGAGAGCAGCTGAACCTGGAAAGAAATAGCCCCTGGGAAGAGAGGGAAGCCTTATGCCCGCCTACTGCTGAGATTAGAAGAAGCTGGACACAGAGCCTTAAGAGGAAGAAGGAAGGCTGAACCCTCACAGACATCACCCACCATCTTGCTCCAACACATGGCCAACAGATTTTGGATGAGAAAGTACCTGCTATGGTAACTTGAGTTGGACTTTTTCAGGCCTTGTGACTAAAAGCTTCTACCCCAAATAAATACCCTTTATAAAAGCCAGCAGATTTCTGGCACTTTTCATTAGCACTCCTTTTGGCTAATACAGAGAATCCAGGAGTCAAACTTTTCCACCCCCCAAATCTATTACAAAAAGTATAGTAAGTAAATACAGTGATTACTGAGATACCTAACCTATTTCTCCTCTGTTTTTTTTTTTTAAACATTTATTTTGAAATAATTTCAAGCATAGAGGATAGTTGCAAACATAATGCAAACCCCATACAGAAGATATTAAACATAGAACTGCCCTAGATATCCAGATCTACCAATTTTTAATATTTTGCCACCCTTTGCCACATCCCTCTTCTTTCTTTTCCTTTTTATTTTCTCCCTCCCCCCCCCCTTTTCTAAACATTTGAGAGCAGGATGCAGACATCTTACTCCTTGAACACATAATACTTACATGTGCGGGTCCTACAGACAAGAATATTCACTTATGTCCTCACCTTAAGTGTAGTTGTCAATTTCAAGAAATTTAACATTGATAAAAAGTTTACAGTCTGTGTTCTATTTTATATCTCAATGATGTCCCCTTTGAGCCTGTTTTCCATCATTTTTAGATCCCACCCAGTATCACGTATTGCATTCCATTTCTCTTTCTTTTCTAATTGTGGAAACATATATATGACAGAAATCTTCCCATACAAACCACTCCTTAAAATACCATGCAGTGGGGATTAATCACATTCATAATCTTGCGGTACCCTCACCACCATCAAGTACTAGTACCTTTCCCTTCACCCCAAACAGAAACCATGCATATTTTCTTTGATACCACCTTAACTTCAATAGCACACATAAACTATGTTCCTATGCCACTCTATCCCCTCACCTATATGTAGTTCTTGTCACATATTACATATTTATACATTGAGTCCAAAAACATTTTTTATCATTACCTTTTATGAATTTGCTTTTTAGATCCTGTAGGAAGTAAAAAGTGGAATTACAAATCAGAAATACAATAGACTGGCAGTAACCGAATCATTATCTTTATCAGAGATCTTTATTTCTTCATGTGGCTTCAAGTGCTTATTGTCTTTTTCTGCAGCAGGGCTGGTCTAGTGATAATGAAGTCCTTCAGCTTTCATCTCAGAATGTCTTAGTCCCTGCATTTTTGAAGACAGTTTTGCTGGATATACAGTTCTTGGTTGGTAATTTTTTTGCTTTCAGCACTTTAAATATGTTTTCCCACTGCCTTCTTGCCCCCGTGGTTTCTGATGAAAAATCAGCATTTAATCTTACTGCGGTTCCCTTGTACATGACACATTGCTTCTCACTTGTGGCTTTCAGAATTCTCTTTGTCATTGGCATTTGACAGTTTGATTGTAACATAGCACAGTGTGGGTCCATTTGAGTGTCTTTTGTTTAAGGTTCGTTGAGCATATTGGATGTGTATATTGATGTCTTTGTTAAAATTGGGAAGTTTGCAGCCATTATTTCTTTGAACGTTCTCTCTACCCCTTTCTTCTTTTGGGACCCGCATACTATGTATTTTGTATACTTGATGGTGTCCCACATGTTCTTCAGGCACTGTTTATTTTTTTTTTTTTCATTCTTTGCTCTTTCTACTCCTCAGACTCGATGGTTTTAATTGTCTTGTCTCCACGTTCACTGAACCTTTCTTCTGCTGTTGAGCCCCTTTAGGGAATTTTTTTTTATCTGATTTTTTTTAAGATTTATTTATTTCTCTTCCCTTCCCTCCCCCCAACCCCCACCCCGGTTGTTTGTTCTCTGTGTCTGTTTGCTGCGTCGTCTTTGTCCGCTTCTGTTGTTGTCAGCAGCATGGGAATCTGTGTTTCTTTTTTTTTGTTGCGTCATCTTGTTGTGTCAGCTCTCCATGTGTGTGGCGCCATTCCTGGGCAGGCTGCCCTTTCTTTCGCGCTGGGCTGCTCTCCTTATGGGGTGCACCCTTGAGGACACCTCTGCATGGCACGGCACTCCTTGTGCACATCAGCATTGCGCATGGGCCAGCTCCACATGGGTCAAGGAGGCCCGGGGTTTGAACCGCGGACCTCCCATGTGGTAGGCGGACGCCCTAACCACTGGGCCAAATCTGCTTCCTGGGAATTTTTAATTTCTATTGCTTTGATCTTCCACTTTTTTGGTTTCCTTTTCATAATTCCCATCTCTCCATTGATACTCTCTTTTTTCTTTAAGCATAATTGGACCATTTTTTAAAAGTCTTTGAAACGTCCATGGCCTGATCATTGATGATTTCTAATGCTTTAACTTCTTTGCCTAGGTCATCACTTCCTGTTTCTCTGTGTGTTTCCCAAAAGGGAAATTCCTAGGGCCACACATACATGCCGAACACAGGACAGGTGTGCACAAAGGAGGTGTTTTCTTTTCACTAACTAGATATAAGCTTAAGGAACATGAAGCTGGATGTTTTGAAATTTTACTGTTATTGCTGAAATGTAGACTCTTGAGGCATCTGTTCCTTAAGCTTATATCTAGCTAGTGATGTAACAGAATTTCCCTTCAATGCCAGAAGCTAACCAAAAAATAAACAAACAAATAAACAGGGAAGAAAAGAAAACACCTCTTTCCCAGTCTTTGCAGATTGACCTGATGCTGTGCTCTCCTTCAGAGCTTATCCTTATCCATACAATGAGTTTAGAGACCCAAGTTCCTGATCTTTTCTGCACACCTGTCCTGTGTCCTGCCAGTTCTTACTGGTTGTTAGGGCTTCAGTTGGGGAACAGCCCTGAAACATCTCCCTCTAAAATATGGTCAGAGCCGTCTACCCCACTTTTTAATTCCAGCCTTTGTTTTTTCTTAGGAGACCATGTCCATTTGAGGATTTAACATGGATAGCCTCTAGGAGGAAGCTTTTCCCAAGTCCTCGCCCAGGCACCTAACTGCCTCCACCCTCTTATTTTGTGTTGAGCCTTTCTTTTGATTATGAAAGTATTAAGTGCTCAGTATTTTAAAAATTCAGAGATGGCAAATAATGTTTAGGAAAACAAAAGTCACAGTCCTCAGTAGTCCCCCCATCCCACCCTTAAGAAGAAGACTTGACTGCATACCTATGACCTAGCACATATCTCACCATATTGCTGTCCATGTATACCGTGTCCCACTACCCTAAGCTCTTCGAAGCAGGGAGAATATCTTAGTCTTGTTTGCATTTGGCCCAGTAACTGTACTTGGGAAATGAATCCGTTCTAAGGTCAGCTGCCTCTGAATAGGCCATAGGTACCAAGGCCTACCTGACTGAATTGATAGGACCTCTGCACTAGCAGTCCTTTATTTAGATTTTCGAGATTCCATGTAATAGTTTCCCTTTTTTTTTTTTTTTTAAAGATTTATTTATTTATTTAATTTCCCCCCCTCCCCTGGTTGTCTGTTCTTGGTGTCTTTTTGCTGCGTCTTGTTTCTTTGTCCGCTTCTGTTGTCGTCAGCGGCACGGGAAGTGTGGGCGGCACCATTCCTGGGCAGGCTGCTCTTTCTTTTCACGCTGGGCGGCTTTCCTCAGGGGCGCACTCCTTGCGCATGGGGCTCCCCCATGCGGGGGACACCCTTGCGTGGCACGGCTCTCCTTGCGCGCATCAGCACTGCGCATGGGCCAGCTCCACACGGGTCAAGGAGGCCCGGGGTTTGAACCGGGGACCTCCCATATGGTAGACGGACGCCCTAACCGCTGGGCCAAAGTCCGTTTCCTGTAATAGTTTCCTATTCAACAACGGGGCACATCTGCTCTAGAGTAATAGCTGTCAGCCTGTAATCCTGTTTTAAAAAAACTAATTTGAGTTTTAGTCAAATTACAAAGACGGGATCTTAGTCAGAACTCAATATATTGAAATGTGATCTGAATTAGACTGTGGCTATTTTAGGTATTACTGAAAGCAATTAGGCATTTATATTTTCATTTATGTCAGTGCCTGCCAACATATGGTATCATCCTTGTCAGCAGACATTTATTGTCCACTTAACTATGCAGAAAGCATGGAGGGCGTGCCTTAGCTTTTTCCCTCCATTCCACAGTTGGCGCCATATCTAAATCCGTGTTTTACCACTTGCCTTATAGTGAGATTTTAAATCTGCTGTTAAAAATAAGCTTAACAGGGAGGCAAATTTGACTCAAGTGATAGAGCTTCTGCCTACTACATGGGAGGTCCAGGGTTCAAACTCAGGGCCTGCTGGCCCACACACAGTGCTGATGTGTTCAAGGAGTGCCGTCCCACGCAGGGTTGTCCCCTGCGTAGGGGAGCCCCACTTGCAAGGAGTATGCCCTGTAAGGAGAGCCGCCCCATGTGAAAAAAGCACAGCCTGCCCAGGAGTGGCGCCATACACACGGGGAGCTGACACAGCAAGATGATGCAACAAAGAGACATGGATTCCTAGTGCCGCTAACAAAGAACACATAGCGAATGGACATAGAGTACAGACAATGGAGGGGGGGAAGGGGAGAGAAATAAATAACAAAAATCTTTTTTTTTTTTTTTTAAGATTTATTTATTTATTTAATTTCCCCCCCTCCCCTGGTTGTCTGTTCTTGGTGTCTATTTGCTGCGTCTTGTTTCTTTGTCCGCTTCTGTTGTCGTCAGCGGCACGGGAAGTGTGGGCGGCGCCATTCCTGGGCAGGCTGCACTTTCTTTTCACGCTGGGCGGCTTTCCTCACGGGCGCACTCCTTGCACGTGGGGCTCCCCCACGCGGGGGACACCCTTGCGTGGCACTGCACTCCTTGCGCGCATCAGCACTGCGCATGGCCAGCTCCACACGGGTCAAGGAGGCCCGGGGCTTGAACCGCGGACCTCCCATATGGTAGACGGACGCCCTAACCACTGGGCCAAAGTCCGTTTCCAACAAAAATCTTTTTTAAAAAGCTTAACCGATGATCAGGTAATTACAATAAAGTAAACTACTTTTGATAACGTTCTGCTAACAAATTTCAAAACCTGGGGAATAAAACACTCTTGGCTAAAAATGATGAGATAGTTTGTTCCAGGCTATAGGTAGGCTTTGCTGCATGAGGATTAGAGGTGAGAAAGTCCAAGTCTGTGAGAAGGGATAACAGGAAACCCTGTGAGTTTTGTTTCTGCTATCTCTTCCCAAAAGAATTAGAAAAACTGCTTAATAAATGTTCCATTCCCTGTAATAATATAAGCTTTAATATTATAGACCACATTATTATATAATCTTTATAACAACACACTAAACTAGCAAACCATTGTATTACTTTTTTACAAAGCCCCCTCAGACCACTTTTTCTTAACATCCTTCAGTCTTAGCTCACATGCACACACACATGCACATATACCAAAAAAGGAGAAGGGAATCTAATAGAGACCTGAAGGATAATTTAAATCCGAATAAGTAGTAGTGAGTGGCTTCTTGTGTTCTAAAAGGGAAAAGGGTTGGGGGACTCCTAGAGCACATTAGAGGTCCTGTTAATTTTAGATTTGTGCATGTGTAATAGAGGGGTCAACTGAAGACTTAGAGATTCCTTCATTGGGAAGTGTAATCTCTTCTAAAATTTGGTGTTGACTTGGGTTTAAAAGGGTGGGTGGCTAAAGTGTGAGAAGCAGCAATGGTAAAAAGGAGCAGGAAGGTCATTCCAGTTGTATCTTTGGCGGAGTCAGGGATAGGAAAGCCAAGAGCATTGGACAGGAAGTGATTTTGACAACAGTAAGAGGTCATGGCCAGAGGAGCTTTTGTTGGGTGTGGGGAGCAGGCACAGAATGTGATGAAGAATCTGGTGCACTACTCATCACCCACATTGACTTGGGTGGGAAAGGTTATGAGAAGGATAGAGGAAGAAGGCTTAGGCAACTCATTTGAAGCCCAGCTCTGTGGGAATGGAAAGATTGTCATCTCTGTGGGACATCTCATATCTCTCATCCATTCTCCCTTTTTGACCTTTGTACTCCTTCCAGGGTCCAGATTATTTTGCTCATGCATAGTGTGTTCTCCATTCAGTTGATGGACCTTTGAGTTGTTTCCCCCTTTTTAGCTATTACAAATAATGATGCTCTGATTCAAGGACATGTGTTTGAGTTCGCTTTTCTTGATATATACTTAGGAATGGAATTGGTGTGTCATATGGTAACTTTATATTTAACTTTTTTAGGAACTCCCAAACTGTTTCCAAAGTGGCTGCACCATTTTACCTTCCCACCAGCAATATATGAAAGTTCTGGTTTTTCTATAGCCTTGTCAACACTTGGTAGATTTTGTTGTTGCTGTTTTTTAAATTATAGCTATTCCAGTAGGTGTGAAGTGGGTTCTCCTTTTCTTTTCTTTTTTTTTAAGATTTATTTTATTTGTTTATTTCTCCCCACCCTCTTGCTGTTTGCACTTGCTGTGTCTGTCTTTTTTTCTTTCTTTGTGAGGCGCTGGGTACTGAACCTGGGACCATTGATGTGAAAGGGAGGCACCTAATAGCTTGAGCCACCTCCTGCGTCTCTTGTTGAGCCATCTTATTGTGTCAGCTTGCTGCGCCTTCCCATCGCATCAGCTTGCTGTCTTCTTAAGGCTGTACCAGGAACTGAATCACGGATCTCCCATGAGGCAGGTGGGAACGCAGTCACTTGAGCCACATCTGCTTCCTTCTCCTTTTCTTTTGACTTGCCATTATTCCAGCTCTTGTTTCAGCCTTCAGACATAGTTTCTGCCACCATTTTACTCTTATCTATGTTGGCATTCAGATTACTGAGTTAAAATTGGAGTGACTCAGCCCATGCCATGGATTGATTGTCCTTTTGGTGTCGGGTAACTGGCAGCTGCTCACTGGGTACAACAAGGATGTTCCTAGGGCCTGCAAAAGTGTGGGGAGGTAGGTGAGGCTAGAAGGGAAAGGTGGGTATGGCAAACAAATAGACCTGTGCTGTAGCGGCCAAGATCAAGCTACTAGAGCTCTCAACTTCAGTAGCTAATAATATATATAGCAAAACAGGCTACAGAGTAGAGAGAGCCTAGAGGTAAGGAAGAAAACAGAGTCAAATAATATGGGTGGGGGGCAGATGTGGCTCAAGCATTGGGCTCCTGTTTACCATACAGGAGGTCCAGGGTTCTATTCCTGGGACCTCCTGGTGAAGGCAGGCTGGCCTGAGCAGAGAGCTGACCTGAGCAGAGTGCTGGGCAGTACACGAGTGCTGGCCTGAGAGGCAAGCTGGCCCAAGTGGAGAACTGGTGCAGTACGATGATGCAACAAAAAGAGACACAGAGAAGAAACAATAAGAGACGCAATAGACCAGGGAGCTAAGGTGGTGCAAGAGACCAGGCACCTCTCTCCCACTCTAGAAGGTGCCGGGATTGGTTCTTGTGGCTGCCTAAGGAGAAAGACAAGCGGACACAGAAGAACATACAGCGAATGGACACAGAGAACAGACAATGGGAGGGGGGGGCAGTAAGTAAATCTTAAAAAAAAAAAAAGAAAGAATGAGGGGAAGCAGATGTGGCTCAAGCGATTGGGCTCTCGCCTACCACATAGGAGGTTCAGTTCCTAGTACCTCCTAAAGAAGACAGCAAGCTGGCATGACGACGGGTGGACACGGCAAGCTGATTCAACAAGATGATGCAACAAGAGACATGAGAAGAAAAACATAATGAGAGACACAACAAAAGTGGGGAGCAGAGGTTCCCGGTGCCTTCTAAAGAGGCCAAGCAGGACAGCAGGCTGGTGCAACAAGACGACGTAACAAGAGACACAAAAGGAAAAACATAATGAGAGACACAACAAAGTGGGGAACAGAGGTGGCTTAAGCGATTGGGCTCCTCCCTCCAAGGTCAGAGGTCCTGGGTTTGGTTCCCAGTGCCTCCTAGAGAGGCAAAGAAGACAACAGACACAGCAAGTGCAGACAATGAGGGGATGGGGAGAGGTAAATAAAATAAATCTTAAAGGAAAAAAATTAATGAGGGGGATGGTGGTGGCTCAAGCAGTTGACCTGAGTTCAGTTCCTGGTGCCTCCTAAAAACAAAAACAAAACAGCATGCAAACAAAGGAAAAAAACAACTAAGGGAGCCAATGTGGCTCTGTAGGTGAGTGTCAGTTTCCCTCACATGAGGACCCGGGTTCAGTTACTGGCCCCAGTACCTCAAACAATAAAAATGAGAAATAATGAGGGGGGACTAGGACTTGCAAATGGAACGGAGAGATGTGGGGAGGGTTAACATGGGCAGGACTGGACCACATGTGGTTGGAGTAAGGGAACATAGAAAATGGTTTCACATCAGGGAGCAGGATGAGAGAGGTCCCCTCGGGAAGGACAGATTTGGATGGGTGGAAAGGTTTTATATGTATTACTTTTTAGGTACTAGCAGAACATATGTGTATCAGCAGATAGTTCTGAAAAGCTGAAACTAGAAACCCAAATTTGGAGTCATCTGAGTAAAGTGAGAACTGAAGCAAAGCAAGCGTGCAGCATCTTCTGTGCCATCCCTCAAATATCTGTAGACAGCAGGCTTCTACCTGTTTTTCGAACAGCTTTCATTTATGTATAATTGTCATGTAATAAACTATACATATTTAAACTGTACATTTTGAGTTTGACATATGTATAGAACTGTGAAACCATCACCACATTCAAGAATAATGAATATATCCATTTCCTTCTGCCCTGCCATCCTTTCCCTCTCCATCCTGGGCAACCTCTGATCTGCTTTCTAGTTTCATTTTCTAGAACCTTACAAAAAAATATAAATGGAATCTTACAGTATGTACTTTTCAGGAGGTGGTGTCTGGTTTTTGACTCAATATCATTTTTAAAATTTTATTTTTATCCCCCCCCCGCCTTGTTCTTTCTGTGCTTGCTGTCTGCTCTCTATCCATTTGCTGTGTGTTCTTCCATGTCTGTTTGTCTTTTTTTTTTTTCCCTTGTCTTTCTCTTTAGGAGACACAGGAATCTCTCCTGGAACTTCTGGTATAGGAGTCACTCAGTTGCTTGAGCCACCTCATCTCCCTGGTCTGCTGCATCTCTCACTGTCTCTCCCTTTGTTGTGTCATCTTGCTATGCCAGCTTTCCACAGCGCAGCTGTCAGCTCTCCGTGGTGCAAGCCAGCTTGCCTTCACCAGGAGGCCCCAGAAATTGGACCTGGGGCCTTCCATATGGTAGAAAGGAGACCATTTGCTTGAACCACATCTGCTTCCTTAACATCATTATTTTGAAAGTCACCCATACTGCATGTTTCAGTAGTTCATTCCTTATTATGGTTGAGTGGTATTCCATTGTAGAGATATGCCATCATTTGTTTATCCATTTTCCTATTGATGGACACTTGGGTTGTTTCCATTTGGGGGCCTTAAAAATAAAGCTGCTGTGAACACTTATGTACATATCTTTGTATGAACTTATGCTTTCATTTATCTTAGGTAAGTCCTTAGGAGGTGAATGGTTGGGACAAGTGGTAGTTATGTATTTACCTTTTTATTTTTTTAGTTAAAATTCACTCTTTAAGCCTATATTATTTTGTGGTTTTTAGTATATTCACAAGATTGTGCAGTCATCACCACTATCTAATTCCAGAACACTTTCGTTACCTCAAAATGTATATTTAAAGTTTTAAAATGTTCTTACCATTTTACATTCCCGCCAGTGTGCAGGAGTTCCAGTTGCTCCATATTCTTGCTGGTGCTTGTTAAAATTTTTTTTTAGCTATTCTAATAGGTGGGTAGTAGTATCTCATTGTGGTTTTAATTTGCATTTCCCTAATGAATGGTGGTGTTGAACATCTTTTCATGTACTTAATGGTCATCTCTCTTTTTCTTTGATGAAAATATCTGTTTAATCTTTTGTACTCTTTTTAAGTGTATTTTCTAATTGAGCCTTGAGGGTTCTTTATATATTCTGATTACAAATTCTTTATCAGATATGTGATTTGCTAATATTTTCACCAGTCTTTGTCTTTTTGTTCTATTAATAGTGTCTTTTGAAGAGCAAAAGTTCCTAATTTTGATGAAGTCACATTTATCAGTTTTTCTCTAAGGATTTTACTTTTGGTGTGATATTTATGAAATCTGCCTGATCACAAGTTTCTGTCAGCCTTTTGAAACTGGACCAGATTTAAAACTAGGGTAGGGTCTAGGTTGCTTGGCTCAGGTCAGCTCAGCCCCTCCATCTCCATCTCCATGCTTTCTAGCCTGGGTCTTTCTGCTGACAAATAAACCATTAAAACAAAACACGTAATTTTAACAGCTTAAGAAAAATATAATTAAGAGGACAAATCTCTTCTCCTCATCCTGAAAAAACCCAAGTAGAAATGACTTTTTTTTTTGAGTAGACAATACAAATACTACTCTATGAGAATTGACCACTTGTTAATGGGAGCCTAAAAGCAGTGTACCCTGCCTTGTAATACCCTTTCATCATTGATGGATATGAAGGCATATTTTCAGGGCAGAGCAAGACCTCAGTTACCAACATTCCTGGTGATTCTAAAGAGTTTCCTGGGCCACTGCCTTTCCGCTTTGGGCTTGGGCTGTAAGGGTCTTCCGTCTCCAGGTGTATGGCTCGCTCCCTATTTAAAATGTGTAGTGGCCGTAAGAGCTGTCACAGTATGAGGAGTTCTCTCCTCTGGCTTCATGCCCTGCTTTGCTAGAGAAGGAATCCAGTTGTGCTTGGGATATGGAAGCATTTGATCAATATATATCCCTTTTTCTCCTGTTCTTGCTCTTGTCATCCAGACATTTTGTCTTCAGGACCTTGTCTGTTTTCTGCCTCCTCCCGTCCCTTTCTAGCTTGTTTGCTCTCTGACTTCCTGAATTCTTAAGGGAACTTGCATGTGTGTTCCACTCAGTGATCTGTAATCATGGTCCTCCTGGCTAGTATGTTTAAGCACCTACACTTACGAGCTGTACGCGGCACAGGTCCTGGCCCAGACACATGGCTGTTCCTCGGGGGGGTGTTTGTTCATTGTAGGTGCTCATTTCCTGATTGGAGTCTTGCTGCTGTTTATCTCTCCTTCAGTGGAAATAAAGAATATGTTTTTAAGTTCTGTGCTTGGTAGAAATAGCCTCAGTCATCAGGCTTCTCAACAGAAGACTAAAATAAGTTTGTAGTTGTACTGGTTAGAGGACACTGAATCCCATGGCATTTTTCTGCTGGAGAATGTTGTACCGGCTTCCCAAGGGCCTCTCTCCATTTCACCAGCAACTTACTAGCTACAGAAATTCAAGAGGTAGAACATCTTTGAGCTTTCATAATTAGTAATAAGCTACCACTTACTGGTAGTGTGCCAGACATTGGTCTCTGCTCCTTCATGTCTTCATTGTCATATCTTCACAGGAGCATAAGAAGATAAAACTATCTTCTTAGAGATGTGGAAATTCTGTGCAATGCCCAAAGAGGCCAGATTCCTTAACCCAGCTTACCTAGCTAGTAAGTTTTAGAGCCCTGATTTGAAGCAGAGCCTCAGAGGGTCCCAGGCCCGTAAGTTGGGTTGGTCTGTGATACAGGTTCTTGCCTCTGAGCATCTGAGTGAGGAACAGATCTGACCCCTTTTGTAGAAAGAGGCTTGGATCACAGACGCTTGTGAGGCCATCACTATCTTCTTTTAAATATACTTTTTCTTTTTTAATATACTTTTTAAGGAAGTGGATTTGGCTCAACTGATAGAGCAACCGCCTGCCACATAGGAGGTCCAGGGTTCAAACACATGGGCCTCCTGGCCCATGTGGTGAGCTGGCCCACGCACAGTGCTGATGCGTGCAAGGAGTAGGGTGCCACACGGGGGTGTCCCCCAAGTAGGGGAGCACCATGCGCAAGGAGTGTGCCCTCAAGGAGAACCGCCCTATGTGAAAAAAGTACAGCCTGCCCAGGAGTAGCACTGCACACATGGAGAGCTGACGCAGCAAGATGACATGCAACAAAAAGATTCACAGTGCTGCTGACAATAATGCAAGTGGACAAAGAAGAACACACAACGAATGGACACAGAGCGCAAACAGCAATAAATTAAAAAATAAAAATAAGTTAAAAAATTAAAAAATATACTTTTTATTAGAGAAGTTGTGAACATAAATAATCAGGCATAATGTGCAGAATTCCCATGAAGCCATTGCTTTCTGGCCAGCCTTCCTGTGACCAGCTGAGACCACTGTTAAGAATCTCAGTCACTCCTCAGATTCTCTCTTAAGAATATTGCTTTTTGCCTCTAAGATTAACCAAACTCAGGAAAACTTCGTTGGAAATGTTAGTTGTAAATGAAGGAACTGGAAAAACAAATGTTACAACGGTATGGGTTTTTTTGTTTGTTTTTTTTTAAATGCGAAGAACAGATGTACTGTTCATTTTGAAATGAACATGCAGATGAACACCACTGGCCTTTCCAAGGGAGGGTGGTTGTCCTTCCACAACTCTTGCCTGCCTTTTCTTCTTTCTTAGTAGTAGGTATTAGTATTCCTCATTCTTGGGACAACCCTATTTGAGAAGGGTCACGTATACCATGAATGGTGGGGGTTAATTTTTTGGCATGTGACCCAGTAGATGACATCATCATCATCACTATTATTATTATTCCTGGAATGTAGTAGTAGTATAATTATTACTGTCATTATCATCATTACTTTGCATTATTTACTGTACTGGTTAAATTATATACTTTATAGGATTTCTTTTATTTTGAGATTTTTGGAAGTGGTGAGGAAGAAATTATTCAGGAATATAAATTTAGGCAGATGAAACACCTTAATTTGCTATGATTCTTATAAGAGTGCTTAAGAATGAAACACATGTGACTCCTTTAAAAAAAATTGCATTTTTAAGAAAAATTGCATTTTTTAAGAGGACCATCTCAGATTTGATGAAACTGTCTGACCTATGGCTAGCAGAGGTTCACACCTACTCAGAGAATTAGTGTTGTACATGATTGTTAGACTTGAACTTAAATGTTTTCCTAACTTTATCTTAGTCAGGCAAGGATTCTATAAAAGCTGTTGGAATTGATCAGTGTGACCAGCCTCTCTGGTCCTTATCTTAATGTTCTCTTCTTGTTAACAATATTGCATGATTTGACTAAAACTTCCTTTGCTACTGTGGTCACCTCATTTTCCGTAAGTCAGTGATTATGAAGCAATTGGCTGAACCTCAGTCTCTGTGGGCAAAGGGCCTCAGGAGTGTTTAGACACCTCTGATCTGCTAGGACAAATGGTTGCAATTTTTTTTTGATTTTGAAGTAGTTGTGATGCAGCCATTATCTTATTCACAAGATAATATTTGTATCTAATGAATTGATATGTTGAATAATACCTAAGGTTTGCCGTTAAAGAACCATTATTGTGCTTTTCAAGACTGAAAGGAAAAAAGTGAAAGATGAGCTATTCAGCTATCAAGTAATGAAACAAATAATTACCCTAAGCTAGGATTTGAAATATTTGAGGACTATATATTAACCTCAGAATTTTGTGTTAGGTTTCTTAAATTTTTTTTTTTTTTAAGATTTATTTATTTTTCCCTGCCTCCCTCCCCCCTTTGTTTGCACTCAATGTCTGCTCTCTGTGTCCATTTGTTGTGTGCTCTGTGTCTGCTCGTATTCTCTTTAGGAGGCACCAGGAACTAAACCTGAAACCCCCCAAGTGGGAGAGAGGTGCTCAGGTCACTTGAGCCACCTCAGCTCCCTGCTTTGTTGTGTCTCTCATTGTCTTTCCTCTTTGTGTCTCTTGTTTCTGTCATCTTGTCGTGTCAGCTCTCTGCACCTTCCCATCTATTCCAGGAGGCACCAGGAACGAACCCGCAACCCCCTCCCCCCCCCCCCCCAGTGTGTTCAGCGGGACCTCAGTCGCTTGAACCACATATGCTTCCCAGGTTTCTTAAACTTTTAAGTTACCAGATATTTCCAAATAATATATAATTTATATAAAGGGGGAAAAAAGACATTTTTAAACCGTATCTACTGCTCTCAACTGGGGCTCCAGTGATGAGAGAACTTCGGTCACTTTTGCTGTCTGAGCCGTAAGATCTACAACTCCTGGACTGCCTGTTGTAACTTCTGCCTCAGTGGTAACTGTTACTCCTCTGCTTCTGCTTCACGTCCGACTCCTGCTATAGTAGCTATCAGAAGTGTAGGACCTGCACGGACTGTGGGGACTGTACGAACTGCTCCTGGATTGGCTCCTGCTGGATGTCCTGTGACTTCTGTGAGTAGGAGCTGCTCTGGCTCCTTGTGCGACCTCTGCTGTTCCATTCTCTGCTCCGACTTCTTGAGTAGCTTCTTGATCAATAAAGACGAAGTGAAACTTCACGATCAACTTCTTGAGTGGCTGTAGGAGATAGACCTTGTCCTGCACCTTGATTTGGTCTCAGACTTACTCCGATAACTGCTTGGACTCCTGGACTGGCTACCAGCATCCTGACTAGGCAGGCGTCTGCTCCTCAAGAACTCCCCCAGTTTCTTGGCCTCCAGTTTAAATGTACCGTCTTTCTTACTCCACCAACAAAAGATCCAAGGTGAACTTTATTTTTGCTTTTAATTTCTCTTCTAAAGCCTTGTGGCTTCACCTCAGGCACAGCGGTCAATGCTTTAACCTCCACAGCACTGTATGTGCCAGCAGTAGATGCTGCCAGATTCCCCACACCCTGCGTCACATTTTGTAATGATGGAATTGTTCTGTATCTGTTGTCTGGTATAATAGCTCCTACCAAGATGTGGTTATTAAGCACTTAAAATGTGGCAACTACAACTGTGGAACTTTATTTGATTTCATTACACTTCATTTAAAGTTAGTCACCTGTTGCTAGTAACTGCTGTAATGGACAGCTCAACTCTAGACTGGTGTTTTATCGGTTGTGCACCCCCCCACCCCCACCTTCTTTTTAGACTTCTTTTTTCCTGATCATCATTCCTACTCCAGTGAAATTTTAATACCATGGATATACTGGCTATCTGTTTTTATAGTGTGGCTCCTAGAAGCCACAAACCATTGTTTTGGGTTTTTTAAAATTTATTTTTATTTATTTCTTTCCCCTTCCCCCCGCCCCCCCAGTTGTCTGTTCTCTGTATCCATTCACTGTGTGTTCTTCCGTGTCTGCTTCTGTTCTTGTCAGCAGCACTGGGGATCTGTGTCTCTTTTTGTTGCGTTATCTTGTGTCAGCTCTCCATGTGTGTGGCCGCCACTCCTGAGCAGGCTGCTGGGCAGCTCTCCTTACAGGGTGGACTCCTTGCGCGTGGGGCTCCCCTACACAGGGGACACCCCTGTTGGCATGGCACTCCTTGAGTGCATCAGCACTGCACGTGGGCCAGCTCCACACGGGTCAGGGGGCCCTGAGTTTGAACCATGGACCTCCCATGTGGTAGGCAGATGCTCTGTCCGTTGAGCCAAGTCTGCTTCCCACAAACCATTGTTATATCACTCCATTGGGAATGCATGGTCTAGGCTAATTGAGGGTTGACATTGTGATGAAGCTTAGCCTAACAGCAGTACTCTTTTGGGGCAATTATAAGTGACTCCTACAGCTGATGGTACCTATGAGGAATGCAGTTCACAGCTTTAAAGCTGAATAAGTTGAGGTGGTTAGTAGAATTCTCAGTCAGCCATTCTTTCTTGTCCTTAGGTGACATTCTTATAGCATCAGCATTTTTTAGTTATGTGTGATACTTGTACAGAGATGCAGATATTTTAAGAGGCATATTAGCAAACAAAATCTATTCCAGAGATAGGCAGCCAGGAAATTAAGGGATCTAGAAACCTCATTGCATAGAGAAGAGTTTTTAAGAGAACAAAGGTGTTGGTGATGGAGAGACTGAGTGTCTTCGGCTAAATGAAGGATGTCATGTGGGAGAAGAATTTGATTGGTACATACTTCTTCAAAGAACAAGGTAGGTAGAAGAATCACAGGCATAGGTTTCTGTTAATTAAACCGTTTTACAGTAGAGTTGTTTGAAAGTGGAACAGGCTGTACAGGAGGTGGTTTCATCATCACTGGCAGTGTTCAGGAAGAAACTGGGTGGTGGTAGTGTTGGGGAAGAAGTGTAAGGCAGAGAGAAGTAAAATTCTTAATTTCTTTGATTAATTTTGTTTACTTATTTGCCTTATTTAGAAATGTGTGATAGGTGTGTTCTTATAAGAAATACTAAATAATGGGGTTTGCTGTTGTATGCGATCTTCAATCAGACATGTGCTAAGTATATTTAAGAAGAGAGCTCTCAAGGCACAGACTATTTTAGCTTGAGATGGAGAATCAAAAGGAGAGGAAATACAGCAGTAGCTGACATGGATGCCGTCATGTGAGCACTAGCTCACGTGAGTAGGGCTCCCATGCTTACACTGTTAATGCAAAACCAGTAGTTGCTAAGTCGATTCAACTTGGAATCATGAGAATAAGTCACTTAGTGGCCCAGTGCCCATTTCTCATTGCTGCTTTGTTTTCTTTCTATTGGTATTGGCTAATTAGAGGTTTAGAAAGATCTCCCTGTATTTTCCTCTAATTCCAAGGGTCCTGTGCTAAATATGACTCTTGCTGCAGTGCTTGCTGAAAGTATGGTGCAATGTGTCACTGGCGCTACATATTATGTTAGGTAGTGCATGGATGAATAGGTATAGGCATGAGAAGCCTAACAGGGCCTTCGACATATGCAGTAAATTGACAAGTGGATGTCAAGAAGATCATAAAGATAACACGAGAGGCTAATTTGGCAATTTCTACCCACTTTTCTCTCACTGTTGTTCAGTGCAACCATTTTGGCCTTCTTCCTGAGAGTTGGGGAGCATCTGTTTCTAGGGATCATATGGTGAGGGCTCTGATCTCAGGGTTTTTTGCATCTTCTTTGAATGGGATAATTAAAGCAGAACTATAAAATAGAACCTTGCCTCTACCTTCCAATTAAGCACCCAGTAAACATTTGAATGGTCGAGAACCAGCCAGCAGTTCACATAGGAAGACATATTTAAGAGCACATCTTTGGAGCTAGATAGCCTGAGTTCAAATTCCAGGTCCACAAATGATTATGGGCGGCCTTAGACAAGTTCCTTTACTCTCCTGGGCATAAGTCTTGAGTTTTAAGGAAGAAGCTGCCATTCTAGCCCTGGAATGGGCAAGTGCTGCAAATGCCAGAACAGCTCTCCCTTGAGGCACAGGCTGACACCCAAGAAGGTGGGGAGCTTTGCTCTCTGCCTCGTAATCAGTGTGCGAGAGGATCACCTTGGATGACCCACAGGCTTGAGCTCAGGGGCAGCAGGTCTGCTGGTACCAGAGTCTGCTTATGGTAAACAACAGCAAAAGTAACTCTGCGTTCTCCTGGTTAGCTACTGCAGCACGGCAGCTCGGACCGGTTGGCCTCTGTTGTCCATGGGATGCTCTGGGGGGGTGCGGCAGTCAGCAGAAGTGAAGGAAAGAAGGGGTGCTGAGATTTCTTTATGTCTTATATACTCGTTCCAGATTTTTGCCCTCTCCCTCCAGCCATTTAATGTTAAAATTTTGCAGGTCCTTGTGTACAAGGAGGGAATGTCTTTTAAGTGATGACACAGACAAGACATTACTGTTGCTGTTTCAGAGGCTGCTCCCTGGCCAGAATTGCCAGCCAGCATTTCCTGATAAGTGATAAATATATGGTGCCATAATGGACAAGAGGCTTATAGTCTTCCTTTGCATCAAAGATAGCCTTGTGCTAAGTAATTTAGCATCATCAGTTCTGGGTTGAACCTAGAGGATGGCACTCAGGGAAGCAAATTGAAGATTTGTATCAAACCAAGAAAGACTGCCACTGTCCATGCCCCTCCTTGGCCTCACAGCTTGTGCACCTGCCCATTCAGTAGTTGTTTACCAAGCCCTCACGTGTGATGGCACTACAGGAGAACTTGCCCCTCCCTGACCCTTTCCCCACCACCATCCCACTCCCAGCTGGGCCATAGACAGGTCACGATCCAGTATGAAAAATGGGTGGCCTGGAACCCAGATGCTCAGAGGGTTGGAGAGAGGTGTCCAGCTAGACAAGCTCTGGAGACTTCCTAGGTATTACCCCTTTCAGAGGAGCAGGCTCCTGGGTGCAGAGGACACAGAGGGCATGTGACCCCATGGAAGCAGCAGACACCCAAGACCAAGTGTTTGGGGGTAGGAATTGAGGCATTGTCTGGAGAAAAGCTGCAAGGGTGAGACTAGATCTCTCCCCTGCATGGTCATCTGGTTACACCCATAGCCAGGCCTTAGCTTTTGTGTGCCAGCTCCGGCTTCACAGTCCTGTTCTAATTTTAGTCCATACCTCTCAGGGACTTCTGACGCTTGTAAGGAAATGAAAACAAGTGAAATGTCCTGGCCAATTAGTTTTGACATACTGAACACGCCTTCTTACAGCTGCTTAGTTTTGTTTTTGAAAACCTTCACTATTTCTGTCTGGGAGAGTGTTCATCCTGGCTGTACTCTTGAAAGCACCATGTTTACACTCTCCCGTGCAGTGATTATTTATGTCTCAGTGTCTAACTAGACAGCAAACCTCTAGAAACAAGGCCAGCCTTCTGTTTATATTGCCCTCAGTGTCTGGGTGAAAGCTGACATTCCCATTTTAGCACATTCATCTAGAGTTAAGCCATAAAATCCAAGCACAAACAAGCATTCCTTAAGCTAATGGTGAAATTTAAAGATAAAACTCAATACAAAAGTATTTTGTAAAAATAGATTTAGTTGGGGAAACGGATGTGGCTCAGTCAGTTGGGTACCCACCTACCACATGGGAGGTCCGGGGTTTGGGTCCCAGTGCCTCCTACAGAAGACAGGCAAGATGCTGCGATGATCAGAAGCCACAAACCAACAGACGCCACAGTCCATGGGGAGTGGATGTGACTCAGGGCATTGGGCGCTTGACTCTCATGTGGAAGGTACCAGGTTCAAGTGTTCCCAGTGCCCCCTGGAAAAGGTGAGCAAACAACGAGCAGACAGATGAGAGAACCATCTGGGGGAGGAAGAGCATAAATTTTAAAATAAATAAATATTTTTAAAAATAGATTTAGTTGATAGATTGCCCCAAGCCCTCTAATTCGGAGAAAGGGGGCTGTGTTAAATTTAACGAAGTTGATAGTTTTCTTGGTCTTTGAAATTCTTTTGAATGAATTAACTATATATAATAGCATGGAAGTAGTTGAATGTGAATTTCATGTTGTATTCTCTACCAGATCCTTGAGTCTGTTAAAGCAGTGGCTGTCAAACTTTTCAGAGTACACACTGCTTCAGCAAGGCAAGAAGTTCCTCGTACCCTGCTCATTGCCCCAGCCATCTGGGTCCTGTAAGGCGGCTCCCTCATTTGACCCGTTCCAGTCTGGGTCGGCTCCCTCGTCTGACCCACACACAGTACCTCTGGTTTTGCTGAGTTTTTCATGCAGTGAGGAGTAACTGTTACTCAGATCCTTGATCAGACCTGTATTTTGGTTTGTGTCTGTCCTTCCTCAGTTACACATTTTCCATTTAAAGACATCATAGGAGTTTAGACAAATGAAATACATACTTAATTGACTAAAAGTCACCTCTTCTTTATGTGTCAAAGTCACCTCAAACTTAGCGTGTCTAAAATCAAACAAACTTCCCTCCCCGAAAAACACCTGGCTCTTTTCCAGGGATACCTGATAGAAGAAATCATTTTGTTTGCATTAGACCTAGGCTTGGGCAACTTTCTTGGTTGTTCTCTCACAGTCTGCACTCTTCCCAGTGCTGTCCGTTTTTACATAAAACCTTCTAAAATGCCTCCATTTCCTCCACTTTGACCACTGCTCTGTTGCCTTCTGTTACCTGAAGTAGACGGCATGTTTTTCCCAGCCCCGTGGGAGAGGGCCTACCCTCCTGCCCCAGTCTGCCTTGCGGGTGGCGGCCTCATTGAGCAAACACTAGTCCTGCCGTTCCCTGGCATGCCTGGAAAACCGTGGTGCCCTGGGAGCACAGAACCTAAATTTAGGGCTGGAGATGATTCTGAAACACGGCTCCTCCTCTGCAGACTCCTGGAAGCGTGTGGCTCTAGCCGCCTCCACTTTTCTTTCCTGCACTTTCTTGTACCTGTGTCATCAGTACCATCTGATTTTGGAGTTTCCTAAACCTCTCCAGTTTTAGTCTTTCTTATTTTCTTGTCAGTGGAACATTTTTGCTACTGTTTGAAATTATGGCTTCAATTTTAATACTGTAGCCATCCATTACTCAGTGATATGTTCTGTTTGCCTCTCCCCTGGGCCTTTAAATCATTTCTTTTGTTTCTTTTATGCCACTGTCCTTTCTTCTCACTTTTTCTTGTATTGCAGTATTTCCTGGATATGCTAACCCTTGGATTGTTAAAAGTGGCCACTCTTAGATTTCTCTCCCCAGGGGACACACCTGGCACCCTTAAACTATCCCTAAATAGCACAAAATTGTCCTAAGCTCCATGCTTCCTCAGCTGAGATGATAACAGAAAAAAATGCTTAGCCTGGAGACAAGCCCTAGTGAGCCTTCAAGAGGCAGTTGTTGCTTAGTACATCAAAGCAGTTTCTCGGGGGAGCAGTTGAGTGCCCGTCTCACACATGGGAGGCCCCGGGTTCGGTACCTGGTGCCTCCTGGAAAAAAACAAATAAAAAAATTAACAACAAAGTGAACGAAAAACAACCCAGGGAGGCCTATGTGACTCAGTGGTTGAGTGCCAGCTTCCCACATACAAGGTCCCAGGTTCAATCCCTGGTCCCTAGTACCTCAAAAAAAAAAAAAAAAGTTTCTTTGTATAGCTAAATCTTCCCTTGTTTGTTTATCTCTGTGCCTGCCACGCAGAGCTACTTTCTGCACCCAGCAGTTCTTAGTCCCTGTCACCTCCTGGCTTGTAGGTGCTTTTTTTAAGAGTTGCTTTTTCTTCACCATATGATAGTTTATGGTTGTCCCTGGAAAGGAGGCCAGCTCTCTCCTGCTACTCCACTACTCTTCAGCAGTGCCTGGGTCTTGGGGCCTGATTCTGTGATGTCATTTATTAGAACTTTGTTCTTGTTTGAACTTTTTTCTTTCCATTTTAAGTTTCTCTTGGGGCAGGAATGGAAATACATATTATCTCTTTCTCCATTTCTCTATCAAACTGATTTTTAAAAGAAGATAACTGTTCTTATCAAATAATCAGATTTTTAAAGTGTAGGCCTCCTTTTTAGAAGGTATATGCTAAATGTTTCTAACCTCTGATTGGTCTTTTCATATTTCTATGTCTACAAAACTAACAATCTTGCCCTCTAACCAGAAGCTGATTATCAAGCCAGCATCTGGAATAAGAAGCTATGTCAAGGTATTTTTTATTATGGAAATAAATTTATGCATTCTTGATTTTGTTACGGATATCCCTGTTTTGCTAATAAAGTATGAAGTACATTAAAAATTTTTATTACAGTAAATTTCAGATAATATACAAAAGTAGAGAAAACCATGTTATGAATCCCCATGTTGTAAACTTACAGCAGGTCTTGCTTTGTCTCTTTTTTTTAATTTATACATATTAATAAATCATGTAGTCCATCCAGAGTGTACAGTCAGTGGGTATTTCGTATAATCACATGGTTGTACATTCATCACTTCAGTCATTATTAGAACATTTTCATTATTCCAATAATAAAAAAAGACAAAAAAATGTCTTTTTGGTCTTCATGAGCAACTCAGTGTGGTGGCTGAGATGAAGGTCTTTGTAATCAATCCAGAGCTTCAGTCTTACTTCTGAATGTTTTTAGAACCTGTGAACCACCTCTGTGTCCTTATCTGTTAAATGAGAATTTGTCGTGTCTACCTTACAGGCTTATGTGATGATTAAATGACATAACCTGGGTAAAGTCTGTAGTACAGTGCTTGGCACAGAACACGTTTAGTAAATGGTGCTTATTTCCTGTTGCTTCATGGACTGTATATACTCTTCCACCTTTTTCGCCCTAAACTGATTTCTTAGTTTGGAAAGTTGAAGGGTCTGCCTACAACACACTACTGTTCAGCTTGATGACCAGCACAGCAATATTCTGTGACTTAAAATGCCTTCCTGGTCTCCCCTGTGGCCCTCTCCAAAACTTGATGATTTATTGATCAGACCTTGAAATCCATTGGTTTTGAGGGCAGTCAGTTCTTCTCTCCTGGTCAGGTATAGAGCACGGAATCTTAGAAGAAAATAGAATGGGGAGAGACATTTACCAGTGTGTCCTTGTTGAAAGTTTAGAATGTACTTTGAAAAATTAATTCTGAAATCCATGCCCCCATGTTGTTTCCTTCGCAATGCTATATTTAAACTGTCTGCAATAGATTGCATTCTAATAGGAAAATAGACTGTCAGACAACTGAGACATACATGGTTGAAATGTTTGAGTCTGCTAATCTGAGAAATGCAAATGGACTGGTTCAACCCATTTCCCTACCTATTTGATTAGCAGTGATTTGTGCTAATGATAGGTGGGGTATGGCAATACTAGTCCCTTCTGGTGAGGGTGGAAATAAAGCTATTCTGGAAAATAATTAGGCAGTACATTGCAAGAACCATTAAACTATTCTTACAATTTAACTGAGTAATCACACATTTATGAGTCTGATAGATTAGGCTGACAACAGCCCTTTTTTTTGACAAGGGAGTAAAGAGTTTACTAAGAAACAATAAAAGAGATAAATACACAACCTGAGACAGGACTTTGGGAGTGCCGCAGGGTTACACATACTCGGTGTGTGTGGGGCCGCAGGTTTGGCCTTTTTAAGATCTTTTGTCCTCCTCCTTCCTAATATTGGGGAGGGTCCTCAGCTGTTTGCAGTTCTGTTGGTTGCCCCATCTGTTAGCTCTCAGGGGGCCACTGGGAGGCCTGTTGTTTGGAGGTATCCAGGGCTTCCCCTTGACCCCAGAAAGAGTTCCAAGGGGACCTTGTTGCCAGGGTCTAGGTGGGGTCTTACTGGTTTTCTTAGTGGCAGGGGGTTTCCAGCCGTGTTCTCTGCCAGGTCTGCCGGATCCTTCTCTTTCCCTATACTAACCTGCCTCAACTCCCCCCTGAGAGAGTTTGCACCCTTTTTCTTAGGGGGAGCTGAAGATCAATGGTCATTCTTCTGTAGCTGCTTCCTGCTAGTTAGGGTCAGGAGTCCCTGTCTGATGGAGTATAAAACACGCTGGCTCTTATATTGAGTTGTGGGAAGACAGGTTGGGAAGACAGTTCTGTGGTTTGGAACTGGATAAAATAAAATCCCTGCATGACTATAATATTGTTCTGGAAGGCATTGATTCTAGAAGAAATAAACTTAGTTAGAATTTAAGACATATGTTCCGGGAAGTGGACTTGGCCCAGTGGTTAGGGCGTCCGTCTACCACATGGGAGGTCCAGGGTTCAAACCCCGGGCCTCCTTGACCCACGTGGACCTGGCCCATGTGCAGTGCTGATGCGCGCAAGGAGTGCCCTGCCACGCAGGGGTGTCCCCGCATAGGGGAGCCCCACATGCAAGGAGTGCGCCCTGTAAGGAGAGCTGCCCAGCACGAAAGAACGTGCAGCCTGTCCAGGAATGGCTCTGCGTACACAGAGAGCTGATGCGCAAGATGACGCAACAAAAAGAAACACAGATTCCCATGCCGCTGACAACAACAGAAGTGGACCAAGAAGAACACACAGCAACTAGACACAGAGAACAGACAACAGGGGGATGAGGGAAGGGGACAGAATTGAATAAATAAGTAAAATCTTTTTTTTTTTTTTTTTGTTAAAAAAAAGGTCTTAAAAAGATATATGTTCCTACTAAAAGGATAACGAAAATGGTAGTAAACTGGCCCGAAAAGGGGACCAGCCATGACAAATTGGATCATGGGAGCGAGAAAAGCCAGGTGCCTTCAGAGGCTGCATCTTCCCGAAGTTGATGGAAATAGCATTCTTCTATGCTGTTGGTTAACTCTAGGGAGAGATGGTGGTAGACCTGCTGGGTGTGGTATAAAGTGCAACCCCCGTTCCCATGGTGGTGATTAACAGTAGCATGCTGAGTAACACGGAAGGGGTTGAATGTCTCCATACACTGAAATGTCTAGCAATCTTAAGGGTAATGAAGAGTTTTTAATAATGTGGGGAGATAGCTAATTTACACAAGGCAGGTTGCAAAGTTGTATATACAGTGTAATCTCAACTATTTTAAGGCAAACTGGGATGACTTATTCCCAGATGCTAATAGTGATTGCTTCTAAGAGATGCATTTTTCTACAATTCAATACTGTAGTGGGGAATGTGAGAGCAGAAAAGCCAGTGGTGTGACTTGTTGTTGGCTTATTTATTTATTTTTAAAAGGTACCAGAGATTAAACCCAGGACCTCATACCTGGGAAGCAGACGCTCAGCCACTTGAACTACATCTGCTCCCCAGTGGGATGGTTCTGGACCAGGCTGCTTGGAAACACCAAGTCACTAATTATGTTAATGAATAGAGAAGGTTAATGGGTTTAACTGTTGCAGTGTTTTTGAACCTTTAGCATTTGATGACATATTTAGTGCCATCATCACCATTCTGTGTTGGCCACAACATGTAAATCAGAGCCGTGGTTGTAGGCCTTTTTCCATTGGTTTTCTAAATCTGGTGTGTGTGTGGGGGGTGTGTGTGTGCACTCCAGTGCCACGGGAAGCTTCTTTTAAATGGAATCTGCAGCCTACCCCTAGCCCTAGTGACCAGAATCCCTTTTGCAGTGGGAACTAGTATTGCAGAGTAGTGTTGTGGTTAGGTGTTGCGTCTTGGGCTGATACTCTGATAATTCCACCTCTGCTGTTTAATTGCTCTGTGACCTTGGACCTGATGGCATGGTTTGGGTTTCATTCCCTCCATTTTATACTCTTGTCTTGACGGCTTTGCACATGTGCTTTTTTTTTTTTTTTTTTTTTTTAAGATTTATTGTAGTTTATTCCTCCCCTTGCTCATTGCCCTCACTGTCTGCTTTCTATGTTCTTTTGCTTGCACTTTCTTCTATGTCTGCTTGTCTTCTTTTCTTTTCTAGGAGGCATCGGGAACCCATCCTGGAACCTTCCAGTGTGGGAGAGAGGCTCTCAATCACTTGAGCCACCCAGCTACCTGATTTATTGTGTCTCTCATTGTCTTTTTTCTCTCTGTCTCTTTTTTGTTGAATCCTCTTTTTGAGTCAGCTCTCCATGCAGACCCACTTACCTTTACCAGGAACCCCCAGGTATCCAACCTGGGACCTCCCATGTGTAGACAGGAGCCCAGTCACTTGAGCCACATCCACTTCCCTCTTTTGCAGATACTTTGCTTTCAGTTCCTTGCTGCTTCAGTACCATACATCCTTCACCTCCACTTGAGTGTACACACGATTGCATATTCCTGATAACTACAAAATTGTTCTGTGAAGAATTCAGATTTTGAAATTGCTTGCTGACCCCCAGCATCCTAGGACCCGCTCTTGTTTTCACCATATCAGTCCTTTGTTCTCCTTGCCCTTCCCCTGCCTACCCCTTTGCTTTCTCTGTTAGCACTTCTCTGACCTCACTCACTTCCGAGATGAAGAAAGTAAAAACTCCCGGCTAATGGAGGAAAACTGTAGCTTTTGGTTTGGTTATTACATGAGAAAGATACCTGAAGGAAAGAATTATTTTGGCGTGTATAGAATACTCTGGGTGTTTGGTTCAAAAACAATGCTTGTTTTTTAAAGGAAATCATTCCAAAGTAGGCCACTTTTGAGGCTTGGTTTAATAGCAAAGGGGAGGAAGTTTGTTCTGAATATGCCTTCTAAAAAGATTGTAGAGGGTATCCGTATTTAAGTGGATTAATGGATGCTATGTAAAATGCTCATCTCCAAGGAATGGGGTGTCAGTTGCTTTGTCTTCCTTTCTACTCTGCTTCACATTCTCCTATGTTTTAGAGAACTTTTTCTCAGGTAGAAATTTCAAACATTGTAGGATTTTAAAAAGTAGTTTCAATCTTCAGAAGTACACAAAGGTGGTAATGGAAACAGATAACAGAAATAGAAACTGCCAGTGGAGGTTATGAAGCACCCTTGCTTAGGCAGCTTCTTGTGACAAAAGTTAGGTTCAAGGGTTTTTGCTGTTTTGTTTTGTTTTGTTTTGATTTGTTTTTTCACTTCTTCTGGAAATGTATCCCTACTTGATCCTGGAGAGAAAATCATTAAGTACAAAAACCTAGCTCTTGGGAAGCAGATGTGGCTCCAGCCTACCACATGGGAGGCCCATGATTCGGTTCCCGGTGCCTCCTAAGGAAGACAGTGAACTGATGCAACAGGTAGGCACAGCAAGCTGACACAGCAAGGTAATGCAGCAAGAGACACAAGAAGAAAAACATAATGAGAGACGCAACAAAGCAGGGAGCAGAGGTGGCTTGAGTGATTAGGCACCTCCCTCCCACTTTGGAGGTCCTGGGTTCAGTTCCCAGTGCCTCCTAAAGAAACAAGACGAACAGACACACCAAGAGCAAACAACAAAGGGGTGGAGAGAAATACATAAATAGAAGTAAATCTTAAAGCGTAGAGGTGGCTCAAGTAGTTAGGCACCTCCCTCCCACATCAGAGGTCACAGATTCGGCTCCTGGCAACTCCTGAAGAAACAAGAAAAGATGAACAGGGAAGTGGATTTGTCTCAACTGATAGAGCATCTGCCTACCACATAGGAGGTCCAGGGTTCAAACCCAGGGCCTCCTGACCCGTGTGGTGAGCTGGCCCATACACAGCACTGATGCGCACAAGGAGTGTCATGCCACGCAGGGGTGTCCCCCACGTAGAGGAACACCACACACAAGGAGTACGCCCCGCAAGGAGAGCCACCCCGCACGAAGAAAGCACAGCCTGCCCAGGAGTGGTGCCGCACAGCCACTCCTGCTGCTAACACAGCAAGATGATACAACAAAAAAGAGACACAGATTCCCGGTGCTGCTGACAGGAATACAAGTGGACGCAGAAGAACACACAGCAAATGGACACAGAGAGCAGACAATGGGGAATGGGGAGAGAAATAAATAAAAAAGAATTCTTAAAAAAAAATAAGATAGACACAGCAAGTGAAAAACAAGGGAGTGGGGAGAAATAAGTAAATCGTATAAATAAATAAATCTTTTTAAAAAATCTAGCTTTTGACTTTTTTGCCAATTTAAAGCCATCAACATCCTAATGCAGGCAGATGTAGGATTCTTTTGGCTTTGGCTGTTAAGTACCATTTGTAAAAACCCTCGAATGTTTAGCAAGTCCTAAATGAAGATGAAAGTCTACATTGAGGTGCAGTTCATTTTCCATAACAAACAAGGAGTGTTTTTGTAATTCTAAGAGTAACACTTTTTTTCTCCAAAATGGAAGTAACTTTTTAATGAGTGTAAAGGTAATGTGCTTTTCCAAAAGGTCACAGTAAGTATAAAGAAAACAAAACCATGTGTAATCCTACAACACAGAAAAGCTTACTAATAACTGTATGTCGCCCTTTCAGCTTCCTGCATAAATGTTTTTACATTTAAACTTTTACTCCATTGGTAATCTGTTTTGAATCTGAGGTGTAGGGATCTCATCCTAATTCTCACAGATTTCCTGCTCTCACTGTTTAATGAATGGTTCGTCCTTTTGCCATTGAATTTTATGGTGCCATCTTTGTCAAATATGTTCATTTTTGGGGTCTCTCTCATTGGTTGTTTTAGTTGTATTCCAGCCCCACACTATTAATACTGTATTTTTATAATACATGTTTTCTAAGACTCATTAGGTCAAGTTCCCCATCATTACTCCTTTTTGAGGAAGAGGAGAAGGAGAGGGATTCATTTAGTCAAATTCAAAAAAATCCTTGGGAATGTTTAAATGGGTGAAAGTTGGCGTCTTTACATTAAGGTTTCCCATTTGGAAGTCTCTCTCATTCACATTCTCTTTGTCCCACAGAAATTGTCACTTTCCTCATTTAGATCCTGTACAATGTTAATCCAGGGGTAGCATTGTAATCTGGGAAAGTGAATCTTCAAGAAAATGAATTAGCAAAAGTCATGGAAATGTTTGTACTTTTTACTTGGTAACCTCCTTCCTAAACCGTACCCTTGGGTTAAGATGAATAAAACCCTTTCCCCTGTAGGAGAATTTGTATGGTAACTTTTAGCCCTTGTGTCTCTGGCAACCGAATAAAAATCAGAATATCAACTATGTTGCTGGGCAGTGTTGCTTATGATAAAATGTCCTGCGATTGGTGAACTGCATCTTCACTGGAAGAGCCTGGAAATACCTGATGGGAGTTCTGTTCCTTGGGTTTTGCTGAGTGTGGGCGTGCTTTCGTACTGCACACATCCCCTTGTGGGAGCCTGAACACTGCTACGGATTGGCTCCATTCTCGCTTGAGGAGTCTGCGTCGCCGTGTCTCCTCCATGTGAGCCCACAGTGTCCTTGCACCTGAGTTTCCTTGCTGCCCTGTGAGCAAGCTCTGTTCCCGTCCATGTCCTCAGGAGACTGGTGCCAGCTATGGCCTGCAGTAGTCTTGAGAGTCTGTGTCTTATTGAATCTGAGAAGAGCCCTCTTGTCCTGGTGAACATTACTCTTTCCTGAGGAAATGATCCCACAGGCAGGAAGTCCAAAGTGGTCTTTGTTACATTACTTTTTCCAAATTTTTGATAGACTAAAGGAACAGGAATGGCCAATTAAAAGCTTACATCACGCAGGAATATTCGGCATCAAGACTGTAATTTTGAAACACTAGAACAAGGATAAATTATGATGTGGGAGAAACAAAATACCAGATGAACTGCTGAGGATGTGTGCTTACTGTCGTGGGAATTTAGGTGATTTTTGTGCAGGGTCTTCAGGTAGTTTTCAGGGTTAATAATAACCTGTGATTTGCAGAAGAGGAAAGCCGCTCAGGCGTGTGAGCTTTGCTGCCTGAGGGTCAGCTGGGTGAGAGGGCCGCACCAGCCTCCCTGAGAGGGACGCAGAAGGAAGGGAACAAAAATGAATTCTCTTGCAGATTTTTAATATTATTAAACAGTATTTGGGGAAGTGGATTTGGCTCAACTGAGAGCGTCCACCTACCACATAGGAGGTCCAGAGTTCAAACCCAGGGCCTCCTGATGCGTATGGCAAGCTGGCCCACATGCAGTGCTGATGCTCACAAGGAGTGCTGTGCCACTCAGGGGTGTCCCCCATGTAGGGTCGCCCTACATTCAAGGAGTGCACCCCTCGAGGAGAGCCGCCCCATTGCAAAAAAAGCACAGCCTGCCTAGGAGTGGCACCGCACACACAGAGAGCTGACACAGCAAGATAACGCAACAAAAAGAGACACAGATTCCCGGTGCCACTGACAAGAATGTAAGCAGACAAAGAAGAACACACAGCAAGTGGACACAGAGAGCAAACAACTGGGGTGGGGGGGAGGGGAGAGAAATAAAGCTTTTTTAAAAACCATAGTGTTTGGTACACCAGTGAAACTTCATTAATAAACCAAGTTATGCAAATCCCTTTTCCCACTCTCAAAATCAGTGACTTTCACATATTCCTCAAGGATACTTTCCAGAGTTTCATCTTCTTTTCATCCCTTTCCTTAATTTGCTCTTCTTTGTATTCAAAACTCGCCCAGAGTGTCACAGTCTGAATTCTAGCTCGGAATGTGATACCAGATCACAGAGGGCTTGAGGGCGTCACTGGGAAGGAAGGTGGTACTAGTGGGGAGCCACAAATGGATGATTTGAGGTATACCTCTCACTGTTGCTAAAAAGAGAATCCTAGCGAGGACGGAGGCCTGAAGGAAGCATGCACTGCCTCTTTCGCATCCCAGCTAGCACTGGTAGGATATTTATCCACAAATGGTGTCTTACAGCCCAGCCTTGAGCTTGAGGCAGTGGGCAGCACGAACCTTGCTGTAGGCCATGGGCCCTGGTGTAAGCTCCTGGTAAAGTATCCCTCCAGCCTGGCCCCCAGCCCCACAGTGCTGTGGCCACAAGAAAGACTCTGGAACCACAGAAGACAGCCTCTGTTGAGAGCATAGCGCTCCTTACCTACACTTGCCTTTGGGAACAGTCAGTTCTCGTTTCCTCTGTGTGTCCTTTTTGGTGTAATACTGCCTTGAGAAAGAAGAACAGTTGTTAGCCCAGCATTTCAGAAAAGGGGGATGGAGCTTAATCAGACCTTGCCGAGGTCCTGTGACTTACTGGTTCTCTCTGCCCTTAAAGACTGTATTCTGCTGTTTGGTCATCTGTATTTGGCACACCTTAAAATGAGAGCAGCCAACGTTTATTCAACACTGTATTCCGGTCACTGTCGTAAGCAGTCCTCAGCATGGTTAGGATGTAAGAATTGTTATCCCAGTGTCCCTCTCCCTATCCCAGTGGAGCGGTTAAATGATTTGCCCAAGGTCACCCAGCTAATAAGTGGCAAAGCCAGAATAAACATCCAGGTAGTCGGGATTTAGAAGTCTTTGCATGCTTAAATCACATCCAGTGTAGGTGGTTACCATCAGCCCTAGCTTTCAAGACACTAGATAGTTAAAGATGAAACTAAAAAGTAGCTGTTCTGAAACCCAGTCTGGCTGCCTTGTTTTCCCAAACTGTAGAAGAGTTAACAGGTTTAATTGAACCCACTTAATTACCTACTTTATGTGTAAACATTTATCTCCCCCAGCTTCACAGATGGCAGGCGATGTTGATCCTTGCCTGCCCTGGCTACTTTAATGTCTGCTGAGGGTGCAGAGCCAAAGTGATATCAGAAGATAGTGGTCATTTTTGAGGACGCTCCCATTCAATCTTGAGTTTCTGATGTTAAGAGAGGGTATAGGCCTTCTACTGAGGATCTCACTGTCTGAAGAGGAGTGTTCCTCCAGCAAGCCTTAGAGAAGTCAGTTGGACATTGGGGTCCAGAATTTAAGGCTCCTCTTTTTCTGAAAGTCACTGAGCCAGGCTCTGGAGACTCAAGGTAAATAAGGCAGGAGCCCTGTCTTGGTATGGGGAGTACTGGAAGAGAGTTGCAAAGATGAGGCATCTTGACATATTGTCAGGATAGAGGTGGCTGTCTAGAAGGTTTTCTGGAAAAGGTCATCCCTAGAGCTGCAAAGTCAAGTATTATTCATGTACTGAACCTATATATATGTGTGTACACATTTTTTTAAAGATTTTATTTCTCCCCACCCACTCACTGTTTGCACTTGCTGTGTCTGTCTGCCTTGTTTCCTTAGGAGGCAGACACCGGGAACTGAACCTGGGACCTCTGATGTGGGAGGGAGGCCCTTAATTGCTTGAGCCACTTCCGCTCCCTGTTTTGTTGTATCTCTCCTTATGTTTTCCCTCGTGTCTCTTGTTGCGTCATCTTGTTGCATCAGCTTGCCATGCCTGCCCATTGCACCACTCACCATCTTCTTTAGGAAGCACTGGGAACTGAACCAGAGCCCTCCCGTGGGGTAGGCGGGAGCCCAATCACTTGACCACATCCACTTACCTAAACCAATGTATATATTTTTTAAATTTTATTTAAGTTGAAGTTTAGCATTCTTACATGAACATACATTAACTGATATTTGATTGGTAATTTTGTACTAGGCACTGGGGATGTGGTGGGGAATAAAACTGTCTTCATGGAGATTGTTAGAAAAAACGAGAAGACAAATACAGTTTTTCAAAAATAATTAAGTAGTGGTAAGTGCACTGCAGGAAAAATAAAGCAGAATAAAGGGATAGAGAACAAATGGGAGAGGGGGAGTGCTAGTTTAGATTAAATGGTCATCTCTCTGAAGAAATGATACTTGAGTACAGACCTCAATGAAGAGAGTTGTTAAATTGGAGCATTAATGCACATTGCTGTGAACAGCATCCAAGCTAGAGAATACATCTGTTGGATTACTCCTGGGGCAAGATGGCCCTACCTTGCTATTTTGACAAGCTCTTGGGACCAGAGTTCTGATATCAGAGCATGCTCTTTCTTTATCAGGGTTCCCCTGGGCTTGTGGGAAAAGAGCAGGAAGGCGCAGGGCACAGCACACTGGGCTGCTTTGATGTTGAAGACAAGGGAGGAGTTCAACTGAGGGTTTCCATCACGCTCACGATTCTTTCTTCTTTCCTCTTTCAGTTTGAAGGATGACCTCTAGGAAGAAAGTGCTGCTGAAAGTTATCATCCTGGGAGATTCTGGGTAAGTGTTTCTCATGAATTGGAGTTCAGCGGATTGGCTTAGATTTAGGCTTGACTTTCTTGGTGCCTCTGCCCTCCACTCTATTGTGGCCACTTCCTTCTCCAGTTGCACTGGTGTAGGGCCTTAGGTCTCCCTGCTGTGTCAGGGCAGGGCAGAGGTGCAGTGATCCTTGAAGTAGTATCTTTCATTCCCTGATATTCAGCCTGATTTGAGGGGAAGGTTGACTACTTGAACTTCCCTAACTAAGGGTAGGCCTTTTCATGGAATCCCTTTTTTCCAAGCTGGTTAGACTGTGGAGTCCTGTTGATTTGGATTTATTGTCATTGACTTCACCTCTCTGGTGTGTGTTTGTTTGTTTGTTTCTTTTAGGAGGTACCGGGGAATGAACCCAGGACCTTTTACATGGGAAGCAGGCGCTCAACCACTGAGCTACATCTCCCCAATGAGAGATGGGTTTTTTATTTGTTTTTAAGAGGTACTGGGGATCAAACCCGGGAAGTGCTTGTACATGGGAAGCAGGCACTCAACCACTTCGCTACATCCGCTTCTGAAAAGTTTTTTTTTGTTTGTTTGTTTTTTGAGGTACCAGGAGCCGGGGATTGAACCCAGGATCTCCTGTGTGGGAAGCTGGCGCTCAACCACCAAGCCACATTGGCTCCCCTGAATTGGATTTTTCATTTGTTTTGCTTAAGTTTTTGCTTTTTCAGGAGGCACCAGCAGCCAAACCCAGGACCTCCCATATGGGAAGCGGGGGCTCACCTGTTGGAGCCACATCCTTCCCCCACAGTGGGTTTTGATTGCACTGTGGGTTTTGGTATCGTGCACAGTACCTTCCTACTGCTGTGTCTCACTCAGGCCTGTGTGCAGAAGAGCCTGGGACTGGAGGACTGGCCCAGATAACTACTTTTTTAGTAGTTCTTAAGATTCTCTGGCTGTGCTTTTCAGACTTGCATCTAAAGTGACCTTTGAAATCATTGACTGATGGGGGACTGCACATTAATAATACTAATAATGATATATGGAGGTTTGCCGTTTTATTCCACAGTTCCCTGTCCCTGCTTTTAGAAGCCAGTGATTTTTGTTTCATTCATGGCTGACTGATTTCAGTCACCTGAGGGGCCTTTTTTTTTTTTTTTAATATTTATTTATTTATTTATTTTAATTACATTAAAAAAATATATGAGGTCCCATTCAACCCCACCGCCCCCGCCCCCCACTCCCCCCACAGCAACACTCTCTCCCATCATCGTGATACATCCATTGCACCTGCTAAGTTCATCTCTGAGCATCACTGCACCCCATAGTCAATGGTCCACATCATAGCCCAGACTCTCTCATGTTCCATCCAGTGGGCCCTGGGGGGATCTACAGTGTCCCGTAATTGTCCGTGAAGCACTATCCAGGACAACTCCACGTCCCGAAAACGCCTCCACATCTCATCTCTTCCTCCCGTTCCCCACACCCAGCAGCCCCCATGGCTACCGTTCCCACACCCATTCCACATTTTCTCTGTGGACATTGGATTGGTTGTGTCCATTGCACACCTATGTCAAGTGAGGGCTTAGATTCCACATGGGTACTGGATGCACTCTTCCCGCTTCTAGTTGTAGACACTCTAGGCTCCATGTTGTGGTGGTTGACCTTCTTCAACTCCATGTTAGCTGAGTGGAGTAAGTCCAATAAGTCAAAGTGTAGGAGCTGAAGTCTGTTGAGGCTCTGGGCCTGGGTGTCATATTATCAGTACAGAGATTCAAATCCCCTACATATATCTTAAACCCAGCACCAACTACAATTCCAATAAAGTAGCATGCAAGTCTTGTGAAAAGAGATCCCCTCTGAGTCCATTTCCATCACGCAGAAACACCAGCTCCAAAGAAGGGCCATCTGTCATGGCAGTGAACCCCTTCTGCCATGACCATAGAACCCGTGGGTCTCTTTATCCCTCAAAAGAACCAATACCTGGGGTTGTATCTACCTTATCTGTCTCTTAGACTCTGTTCAGTTGTACATAGGGGTATTCCTTCTGACAACCTCCAGACTCTTTTTTAGAGACTCACAGCCTTATAATCTCATTTCTCCTTTCCATTTCCCCCTTACATTAGGTCAAACCGCTTCCCGAAGTCATGTTATTATATGTAGACAGGTATATTCTGCTGTTCCGCATTGAATCTTTAATTCAAGGTCATTTTCTAGTTGCTTCTTCAGCTGGTATGTGGTAGTGATCCCTCGGTGCCAGGGAGGCTCATCCCCGGGTGTCGTGTCCCACGCTGGGGGGAATGCATCACATCTACACGCTGAGTTTGGCTGTGAGAGTGGCCACATTTGAGTAACATGAAGGCTGTCAGGAGGAAACCCCCAGGCACAATGCTACTCTAGGCCTTGTTCTTATTGCAGGTGCATAGGCTCAAAAGTGTAGCCATTAGTATCAAGAGCCCACTGTTGGGCCCTCCTTCCTTCCTGGTTCTTGCCGTTGCACCTGGAGGATTGCCGCTGCTCTCCCAGGGCCCACAACAGCGACCCCCCGGCCAGGAGCCCAGTACCCCCCCAGCTGTTGTTTTTAATTGTTTCCACTATGAGTATATATAGACATTACCATATACCCTGGGCATATGCCCTGTATAACTCCCTGTCAACCATATATATCCTGTCAATAACATCCCATATCAGTATTCCTCCGCTGCCATTGTTGAACCACTCTGTGATCCAAAACTTCCCGTAAAGTGAATCCCAACATAATGTCAGCTTCAGAAGAGTCTTAGATCACCAAAATTCATATATACAATATACACTATTTCCCCAGATCCACCATAAAACCTTTTCCCTTCCACAGCAATAATCTTTTAACTTATTCATATCATATTTCCTGAAACTGATGTACAGATTCCAAAACTATAGTTTTCAAACAAGGTAACATTTGTGCTTACTATGTGGTCCATACTTTAGGTTGTACAGTTTTCTAAATTTTTTAGTTATCCTATGTTTTGTCTTATGGTTTTCATTATTAGTCTGTCGTCCCCTATATGTTTTTGGTGTAATATTAGGTGTTTTATATTCATCCTCGTGTACTCTCACATAACTCCTCTTTTGCCCCCTTATTTACCTTTGTTCCATCCATTGCACGTCCATTTTCCCCTCCCCTTAGGGCCCACAACGCCTGCCAATCTAATGCCCTGGGAGCCGTCCTTTCTCACGAGAGATACAGTTCTCTCTATTCGACGGCATTAGTCTTCCCCAGGATATGGGTCCACCCCACCCAATGGTAGAACCCACCTTGGTAAAATGAGCCTTCAGCTATTCCCTCCGGAGTCCGTCCCGCATCAGACCATACCCCCTGAGCGTCCTAACCAGGTGACCCTCCTATTTATACTTTGATAAGTTTTACTCAACATTTAGTTCTCAACGAACTTCTGGCACTCTCCCATGTTTGTATGTTGCCCCTCCCTCCCACCTATTTCTTGGACCATATTACCCCTCTTCCCATCCCCAGCCCCTCTCAAACCCAGAAAACCCCACCCGAAGGTAACCCCTTGCCCCCATTTTGTCCCTTCTTTGTGCTCATACTTACCCCCAGCTCATCACAGATTCCACCCCTACAGACATTAACTCACATCCTTCCTCCACCCCCCGATTTCTAGTAAGCCACTTTTCCAGACTCTAGCTCTCTGAGGCAGTTAACTTATTTCATATCATTGAGGTCATATAGTATTTGTCCTTCAATGCCTGGGTTGCTTCACTTAACATAAGATTCTCAAGGTTCATCCATGTTATCACGTGCGATTGTAGTGTATTGGTTCTTACAGCTGAGTAGTATTCCATTGTGTGTATATACCACATTTTATTGATCCACTCATCTGCTGATGGACTTTTGGATTGATTCCAACTTTTGGCGATGGTGAACAATGCTGCTATGAACATTGGTGTACATATATCGGTTTGTGTCCTTGTTTTCAGATCTGATGGGTATATACCCAGCAGTGGTATTGCTGGGTCATATGGCAAATCTATGGATAATTTTTTGAGAAACTGCCAAACTGTCCTCCAGAATGGTTGGATCCTTCTGCATTCCCACCAGCAATGGATGAGTGTTCCCCTTTCTTCACATCCTCTCCAGCATTTGTATTCTACTGTTTTTTTCATGGCTGCCAATCTTATGGGAGTAAGATGGTATCTCATTGTAGTTTTGATTTGCATTTCCCTGATAGCTAGGGATTTGGAGCATTTTTTCATGTGCTTTTTAGCCATTTGTATTTCTTCTTTGGAGAAGTGTCTGTTTAATCTTTTTCCCATTTTTTAAATGGGTTGTTTATCTTTTTGTTTTCGAGATCTATGAGTTCTTTATATATGCAAGTTATAAGTCTCTTATCAGATATATGGTTGCCAAATATTTTCTCCCATTGTGTGGGTTCCCTTTTTACTTTCTTGACAAACTCCTTTGAGGTGCAGAAGGCTTTAATTTTGAGGTAGTCCCATTTATCTATTTGTTCTTTTGCTGCTCGTGCTTTTGGTGTGATATTCATGAAGCCATTTCCTATTACAAGGTCCTGTAGATGTTTCCCTACACTGCTTTCTAAGGTCTTTATGGTCTTGGCTCTTATATTTAGGTCTTTGATCCATCTTGAGTTGATCTTTGTATAAGGTGTGAGATGGTAATCCTCTTTCATTCTTCTACATATAGCTATCCAGTTCTCCAGGCACCATTTGTTGAATAGGCCATTCTCTCCCAGTTGTGAGGGTTTGGTGGCTTTATCGAATATTATATGGCTATATACATGAGGTTCTATATCTGAACTTTCAATTCGATTCCATTGGTCTGTGTGTCTCTCCTTATGCCAGTACCATGCTGTTTTCACTACTGTAGCTTTGTAGTATGTTTTGAAGTCAGGAAGTGTGATTCCTCCTATTTCATTTTTCTTTTTCAATATGTCTTTGGCTATTCGGGGCCTCTTTCTATTCCAAATAAATTTCATAGTTAGTTTTTCTAGTTCCTTAAAGAAGGCTGTGTTGATTTTTATTGGGATTGCATTGAATGTATAGATCAGTTTTGGTAGGATAGACATCTTAATAATATTCAGTCTTCCTATCCATGAACAGGGAATATTCTCCCATTTATTTAGGTCTTCTTTGATTTCCTTGAACAATCTTGTATAGTTCTCGATGTATAAGTTTTTTACCTCTTTAGTTAAATTTATTCCTAAGTATTTGATTTTTTTATTTACTATTGTGAATGGTATTTGTTTCTTTTCTTTTTTTTTTTTTTTAAAGATTTATTTATTTATTTAATTTCCCCCCCCTCCCCTGGTTGTCTGTTCTTGGTGTCTATTTGCTGCGTCTTGTTTCTTTTGTCTGCTTTTGTTTCTTTGTCTGCTTCTGTTGTCGTCAGCGGCACAGGAAGTATGGGCGGCGCCATTCCTGGGCAGGCTGCACTTTCTTTTCACGCTGGGCGGCTTTCCTCACGGGCGCACTCCTTGTGCGTGGGGGCTCCCCCACGCGGGGGACACCCTTGCGTGGCACGGCACTCCTTGCGCGCATCAGCACTGCGCATGGCCAGCTCCACACGGGTCGAGGAGGCCCGGGGTTTGAACCACGGACCTCCCATATGGTAGACGGACACCCTAACCACTGGGCCAAAGTCCGTTTCCCGGTATTTGTTTCTTGATTTCCTCCTGATCTTGCTCATTATTGGTATATAGAAATGCTACTGATTTTTGCGCATTGATCTTATAACCTGCGACTTTGCTAAACTCATTTATGAGTTCTAGGAGCTTTGTTGTAGATCTCTCAGGGTTTTCTATATATAGGATCATGTCATCTGCAAATAATGAAATTTTGACTTCTTCCCTTCCAATTTGAATGCCTTTTATATCTGGTTCTTGTCTCAGTGCTCGAGCCAGTACTTCCAAGACAATGTTAAATAGGAGCGGAGACAATGGGCATCCTTGTCTTGTTCCTGATTTTAGAGGTAAGGATTTCAGGATTTCGCCATTGTAAACAATGTTGGCTTTAGGTTTTTCATATATACTCTTTATCATGTTCAAAAAGTTTCCTTGTATTCCGATCTTTTGGAGTGTTTTTATCAGGAAGGGGTGCTGTATTTTGTCAAATGCCTTTTCTGCATCTATAGATATAATCATGTGGTTTTTTTCTCTCAATCTGTTTATATGGTGTATTACATTGATTGATTTTCTTATGTTGAACCATCCTTGCATACCTGGGATAAATCCCACTTGGTCATGGTGTATAATTCGTTTAATGTGTTGTTGAATACGATTAGCAAGTATTTTGTTAAGTATTTTTGCGTCTAGGTTCATTAGAGAAATTGGTCTGTAATTTTCCTTTCTTGTGGTGTCTTTGTTTGGCTTTGGTACTAGGGTAATGTTGGCATCATAGAAGGAATTAGGCAGTGTTCCTTCTGTTTCGATTTTTTGGAATAGTTTCAACAGGATTGGTGTTAGTTCTTTCCGGAATGTTTTGTAGAATTCACCTGTGAAGCCGTCTGGCCCTGGGCTCTTCTTAGTTGGGAGATTTTTAATGACTGATTCTATCTCTTTGCTTGTGATTGGTTTGTTAAGATCATCAATTTCTTCTTTCGTCAGTATGGGCTGCTTATGTATTTCTAGGAATTTGTCCATTTCCTCTAAATTGTCATTTTTGTTGGAATATAGTTTTTCAAAGTATCCTCTTATGATAGTCTTTATTTCTGTGGGGTCAGTGGTGGTATCACCTTTCTCATTTCTTATTTTGTGTATTTGCATCTTTTCTCTTTTTTTCTTTGTTAGTCTCGCTAAAGGTTTGTCAATTTTGTTGATCTTCTCAAAAAACCAGCTCTTGGTCTTGTTTATTTTTTCAAGTGCTTTCTTATTTTCTATTTCATTTAGTTCTGCTCTTATCTTTGTTATTTCCTTCCTTCTTCTTCCTTTGGGTTACTTTGTTGTTGTTTTTCTAATTCCTTCAAATGTGCAGTTAATTCTTCAATTTCTGCTCTTCTTTTTTGATATATGAATTTATGGCTATAAATTTCCCTCTCAGTACCGCTTTTGCTGCATCCCATAAATTTTGGTATGTTGTGTTATCATTATCATTTGTTTCAAGGTAGTCATTGATTTCTTTTGAGATTTCCTCTTTGACCCACTGTTTTTCTAAGAGTGTGCTGTTTAATTTCCAAATTGTCGTGTGAAGTCTGGGTCTCTGTCCCTTGCAAATTTCCAGCTTCACTCCACTGTGGTCAGAGATATTGTTTTGTATGATTTCGATCTTTCTGAATTCATTAAGCCTTTCTTTGTGGCCTAGCATATGGTCAATCTTGGAGAATGTTCCATGTGCGTTTGAGAAAAATGTATATCCTGCTGTGTTTGGGTGTAATGATCTATATATGTCTATTAGATCCAGCTCTTCTAATATACTGTTCAAATGTTTTGTTTCTTTAGTGATTCTCTTTTGAGATGTTCTGTCCAGAGTTGATAGTGGTGTATTAAAATCCCCCACTATAATTGTAGATGCATCTATTCTTTCACTTAGTTTTTCCAGCATTTGCCTCACATATTTAGAGGGGCCCTTGTTAGGAGCATAAATATTTATGATTGTTCGATCTTCTTGACAAATTGTCCCTTTCACTAAAATATAGTATCCTTCTTTGTCTCTCACAATTGTTTCGCATTTAAAGTCTATTTTGTCTGATATTAATATAGCTACTCCTGCCTTTTTTTGGTTGTTGTTTGCTTGTATGATTGTTTTCCAGCCATTCACTTTCAACCTCCATGAGTCTCTGGGTCTAAGATGTGTCTCTTGTAGGCAGCATATAGATGGGTCGTATTTCCTTATCCAGTGTCCCAGTCTGAATCTTTTGATAGGTGAGTTTAATCCGTTGACATTCAGTGTTATTACGTTTAGAGAGTTATTTATGGTAGCCATATTTTGGTTGGATTTGTGTTTGTTATATTTTGTTTGTATTATTTTATTTTCCCCTTCTATTTTTGTCTTTCTTGTTGCTTTTACACTCTCCTCCATCTCTGACTGTCCTGTTTTTTCCTTTCTTCCTGCAGAATTCCCTTAAGAATTTCTTGAAGGGGAGGTTTCTTGTTGATATACTCTTTCAGTTTCTGTTTGTCTGTGAATATTTTGAACTCTCCATCATTTTTGAATGCTAGTTTAGCTGGATAGAGTATTCTTGGTTGGAAATTTTTTTCCTTCAGTACCTTGACTATATCATACCACTGCCTTCTTGCCTCCATCGTTTCAGATGAGAAATCAGCACTTAATCTTATGGAGTTTCCCTTGTATGTGATGGTTTTCTTTTCTCTTGCTGCTTTTAGAATTTTTTCTTTGTCTTGAGCATTGGATAATTTGACAAGTATATGTCTTGGGGTGGGCCTGTTGGGGTTTATGACCAGTGGAGTGCGCTGTGCTTCTTGGATATGTACATCTGTCTCTTTCAGTAGATTTGGGAAGTTTTCATTCATTATTTCCTGCAACACTCCTTCTGACCCCTTTCCCTTCTCTTCTCCTTCTGGAATGCCTATAATACGTATGTTTGAGCGTTTTGCGTTATCATTCAGGTCCCTAAGTCCTATCTGGATTTTTTCTACCTTTTTATTGACCACTTCTATCTGTTTGATTTCCAATGCACTGTCTTCCACATCACTAATTCTCTGCTCTGCCTCTTCTAGTCTGCTGATATTTGCTGCAAGTGTATTTTTGATTTCTTGAACTGTGGTGTTCATTCCCATCATATCTGTTATTTTTTTGCGCATGTCTGCAATTTCCCCTCCAAGTGTTGTCTTCACGCTGTTAACCTCTTTCATTACTTCATCAAATTTGTCGGTGATAAATGTCTGAGATCTTTCATTGCTTGTGCGAAGTCCTGCCCCCCTTCCTGATTTTCAGTTTGTTGATTGGATTCAGCCATGTTTTCCTGATTACTGGTTTGGTTTGTAGATTTTTGTTGCTGTCTTGTCAACATTTTTTCTTGACGGGTTTAATCAGTTCCTTAGCTTCTTTGTCTAGTCTTGGAGATTAATTAGCCGTTGTTTTTGCGTAAGTGTTATATCTTCTCTTTGTCACTTTGTTCTTCTTATTCCAATTTCTTATTGCTAGTTAAGCTCACTTTAAAGGAAAGTATTAGTGCTGGGGAAAGTCAATTGTGTAAGGAAGGAAAAAGTGTGAAGTAGTATTGGTGATATATGTTTACAAAGCAACAATATGAGTTCTGGGAGGATGGAGGTTAGATCTTGTAAATTGTGTAGAGTTATAGTAGTAGGAAAGTACCTATAATGAGGTAGACGACTGAATATGGGAGGAATGTGGTACGTACTAAGAGGCTATTGTTTTCGTGAGAGAGGGAAAGAGAAAAGAAAGGTAATAGTTTCAGGGACGAATACCAGATGGAAAACTAAACAAAGGTATTAGAAATTAAGAGTTAGACACTTTGTGGATCAAAGAAAGGGAGATGGAATATAGGAGAGATAGCAGATGGTGGAGGATATCAAGTTGTAGGGGAAAGGGGATAGTGTAGATAGGCTAAATCTATTCACAGAGAAATGAGGCAGTGGAGGGTGAGGAAACCCAGCAAATGTGAGGTATTTCCTGTAGGACCTATTGTATTGTTAAGGTAAAATAGTATAAGAAGAATATTGGGGACAAGAAAAAGAGGATTGAAAAAAAAAAAAAAAAAAGAACAACAACAACAAAAAATAAAAAACAAAAACCAAAGAACAGAAACCCCGCCGCCAGGCTCGGCTGGGCTCAGCTGGGCTCCGGTCCCCCGCCCGCCGCGGCTCGGCTGGGCTCGGCTGGGCTCGGCTTTCCTGCCCGCCGCCCGGCGCAGCGCAGCTCGGCTCTCCCGCTCGCCACCCGGCGCGGCGCGGCGCGGCGCGGCTCGGCCGAGCTCAGCTGGGCTCCGCCCCCCCGCCCGCCGCGGCTCAGCCGGGCTCGGCCGGACCCGGCTACCCTGGCCGCCGCCCGCCGGGGCTCCGCGCGGTGCTAGCTGCCTCGGCTCCACCTACCCAAGGAGGGAGTCCTCCACACACCTACCCAAGGAGGGAGTCCTCCACACGTAGCTGGGATCTCCGTGTATATTTCACAGATGGATCCTCTCTGTTACCTTCCCTCCAAATCGATGTCCAGACACCTCCGGACCAGGAAAAATCCCGAAACAGCCCGTCCCAAAGAGTCTCCAACGCCTCCCAGCCAATTCCCCCCAGGAGCTAGTAACCGGGAAGTTCACTCAGCCGCCATCTTGCCTCCCCCTCCTGAAAAGTCCCAAATTATATCTTATAGACCAGTCCTTTCCGTTACCTTCCCACCAAATCGATGTCCAGACACTTCCTGCCCTGAAAAAATCCTGAAAAAGCCTGGTCCCGGAGAACCTCCAGCGGTGCCCAGCTGCCTCTTCCCAGGAGAGACGGCAAGGCAAGCTCACTCAGCCACCATCTTGCCGGAAGTCCCCTGAGGGGCCTTTTAAACACACTGCACACTAGCATGCTCTCAACTTCGGACTCACTGCCAAGTAGACAGTATTTACACACAGATATACATTCCAGATTATTCTAGCATGCTGCCAGGATTGAAAAGCACTGCTTTTAGGCCATTGTTATCCAAACTTGCCTGAGAAGAATCACCAGGCCCTTCTTTTTTTCTCTCTCCCCTTCCCCCGCCCCCCTCCAGAAAGAGGGCCCCTTCCCCTGCTCTCTCTGCCCAGTCGCTGTGTGTTCTTTTGTGACTGCTTGTATTCTTGTCAGAAGCACTGGGAATCTGTGTCTCTTTTTATTGCGTCATCTTGTTGTGTCAGCTCTCCATGTGTGTGGTGCCATTCTCGGGCAGGCTGCACTTTTCTTTCGCGCTGGGCAGATCTCCTTATGGGGTGCACTCCTTGTGCGGAGCCCCACGCAGGGGACACGCCTGCATGGCAGGGCACTCCTTGCGCACATTAGCACAGCTCCGGGGCTTGAACCGCGGGCCTCCCATGTCGTAGGCAGACGCCCTAACCACTGGGCCAAGTCCGCTTCCACCAGGACCTTCTTAAATACAGAGATTCCTTTTCTTCTCTGGAAATTGGAGAACACTGCCTTGGGCTATATTTGTCCTTCCAGATCTTCAACATATGAAAAAGCTAAACCAATGTCTTCCTTTACTGGAAAGGAAGGTGATGTTATTGGGTATATTAAAGGCTTTTGAATTATCTTCAGGGACTTTTACCTAGCCCTGCCTCCTCACCAAAAAATGACATATTGTCTCTTAAATAAGAGAGTTAGAGGGTTTTTTTGCTTGTTTGTTTTTTAACTGAAAAACATCCGTGGAGAATCATACTGTGGAGTGGAGTCTTGTTCATTGGAATATTGGTGCTTTCTCTGCTTCAGATTTTAAGCTCTGTAAAGCAGCAAGTTGGGTGGCTGGTATATGTGCCTCTGCTTTTGAAACCAGTGGACCCCTTCTGTCAAACTCTTTTGTAACCACTAAATGGAGAAACATCAGAGACCAAAGTGATATTTTTGGAAGAGTGGGATGATCTTACTGCTGAAACTTCCTTTTCAAAGGAGAATGTTTGCTGGTATCATTCTTGAAGGGAAAAAAATTACTAGAGTCTACCAGCTGAGCTGCCTGTACCAACACTTAGCAGCCCTTTTCAATATCTAGCCCACATCTGTACCCTGTATTTTTATCCTAGCAGAAAAGACAACCTTCAAATGAGTAACGCTGGGAAGCTTGCTGGCATTGCCCTCTTGTTTTCAGGCCAGTTCCCGTTCTCCTCCCTAACCAGCTAGGTTCCTTCTAAAGCTGCAAGTGTAAGAATCCGTTTTCAGTGTCTTCATTGGCTTATACATGTTGTTTTTCTCCAATTTCAGAGTTGGTAAGACATCACTCATGAACCAGTATGTGAACAAGAAATTCAGTAATCAGTACAAAGCCACAATAGGAGCAGACTTTCTGACAAAGGAGGTCATGGTGGATGACAGACTAGTTACGATGCAGGTAAGTACACATCTCAGCTTTGCTAAGCATGCCTTGTTAGTTCATATAGTCTTGATTCTTTGTTTTTCACATCTAGGCATTTTCCTTTTCCATTCTTCAGGTTCTGCTATTATATTCATGAATACTTGGCTACATAGGATTGTCAGATAATATACAAGACACCCACTTAAATTTGAATTTCAAGTAAACGGTGGATACTATTCTGGTGTAGATATGTGTATAAGTATTTACTATAACTGTGTCCCAGATATTGTACGAGGCATACTTATATTAAAAATTATCCATAGTTTAGTGGAAATTCAGATTTAACTGGACTTCGTTTTTTGTTGTTTTTGCTAAATTTGGCACCTGCAGTTGTGTATCCTACTGCATTGCTTTAGATCAAGAGTCTGAGTTTTTCCCAGGTTCTTAAAGCACCTGTGGAAGTCACTTCCTTGTTTTTCTGACTTTTAGTCTGTCTTGCACCTACCCTCCAAAAGTTGTGTTTCCATTTAAACCAAACTGGTTTTTCTTTTTCTTTTTCAAGATTTTATTTATTTATTCACATACACACACACACACCATTATTTGCTCTCTGTGTCTGTTCTCTGTGTGTTCTTCTTGGTCTGCTTGTATTCTCATCAGATGGCTCCAGGAACCAATCCTGGGACCTTCCAGAGTGGGGGAGAGGCGATCATTCTCTTGTGCCACCACAGCTCCCTGTTCTGCTGTGTCTCTTATTGTCTCTCCTCTGTGTCTCTTGTTGCGTCATCTTGCTGTGCCAGCTCTCCATGTAGGCCAGCACTCCTGTGTGGGGCAGCACTCCTGTGCAGATGGGTACTCCCACCCAGGGCAGCTCTCCTGCACAGGGTGGCATTCCGTGCAGGGCAGCTCACTGCATGGGCCAGCTTGCCTTCACAAGGAGACCCTGGGTATGGTACCCTGGACTTCCTATATGGTAAATTGGAGCCCAACTGCTTGACCCACATCCATTTCCCACAAACTGGTTTTTCATTGATTGGCTTAATCTTTCAAGGACTTCCCTTTCAGTTGTTAGGATAAGCTACAGGTTCATTGCTTGGCATGATCTTTTGAGTGCCTTCACTTTCTAGCTGCAAACTATTCTTTTTTTCCTCTTGCCGGTCCTTCCAAATCATGTGCTGCTCTTCTGTACCCATCCTTGCACATGTCTCCTTCCAGGCTGGCCCCTTTGTCACATCCGTTTTCATTCTGAAGTCTCCAACTCTGAGCTCAGATGTCACTTTTGTAACTCCTACTCCCACTGCAGTTGTTCCTTCCTATGTTGTGTAAAATGCCTTCCCCAGGAGACTAAGCTTCTAGTGGTCAAACACAAGATGTTATCCATTTAGGCCTAACCAATACCTGGCAAATCTATTAATGAAATATAGGTTAAAGGTAAAGAATTTTCTTTTATACTTTTATTTTTAAACAAGTTTTAGATTACAGAAAAGTTACATCTAAAATATAGGGGATTCCCATAAGCCTCACCTCTCCCCCTTACATTTTCCCCTATTAATAACATCTTACATTAGTGTGGGGGAGCCAGAAACAAGCATTCCCTCATGCACACAGACAAATGGACTCCTCAGACCTTGGAGGGCTGTTCCCTCAGTGAATGCAGATCTAGACGATCTTGACAGAAGGAAGTAACAAAGCGTTTGTCAAAAATCTTGCCTCCTTGCTGGAGAATTCCAGTCCCACTGTCTACCTGTGTGGATTCTAAATTTAAATTCCGTATCGTACAGAAACCTTTCATGTAGAATTTTACATAAACTCCTGTCACTCCTGGCCAAAAAAAAAAACAAAAACGCATATAAAACAAATATAGTCACTCTGTAGTGACAACATCAGGATAAAGAAATAAACTCTACTAATAATGAACCCATAGCCCCATGAGGAAGTAACTCTACCACAAGAAATGTTCACAATGACTAGAGATTTTTTTAAAAAGGAATAGAAATCATAATTGAAAAGGGATCCTATAAAGAATGAGGATATGGGAAACTTCGAACTTCAAGAAGTGAAAAATTATCATTGAAATAAACTAAATTCAGATAACTGCAAATTAAGCACCATTAAAGAAAATAGTTGGGAAACGGATATAGCTCAAGCAATTGGGCTCCTGTCTTCCACGTGGGAGGCCCCGGGTTTGGTTCCTGGGGCTCCTGGTGAAGGTGAGCTGGCCCCATGCTGCAGAGAGCTGACGGCCCATGCTGCAGAGAGCTGACTGCCCGTGCTGCAGAGAGCTGACTGCCCGTGCTGCGGAGAGCTGGTGCAGCAAGACGATGCAACAGAGGAAGACGAGTGGACACAGAGCAGACAGCAAGCACAAACAGCAGTGGTGGGGGGGAAATAAATGTAAAAAATAAATAAAAATAAAGAAAATAGTTAACTGTAAGAGCTGAGCTAGAAGAAAACGCTTGTGTAGAGTGTAGAACACACACAAACCAAAATCATAAGAACAAGTAGCACGCAGGAGCCGTCGGGGCGAAGTGGTGGCTTCTGGTTCTGCCGCCCTCTTTCTCGTCAGCGAGGCGGCTGAGAGGACACAGACATGCAGATCTTCGTGAAGAACCTGACGGGCAAGACAATCACCCTCGAGGTGGAGCCCAGCGACACCATCGAGAACGTCAAGGTGGGAAGCGGACTTGGCCCAGTGGTTAGGGCATCCGTCTACCATATGGCAGGTCTGCGGTTCAAACTCCGGGCCTCCTTGACCCGTGTGGAGCTGGCCCATGCGCAGTGCTGATGCACGCAAGGAGTGCCCTGCCACGCGGGGGGCCCGCGTAGGGGAGCCCCACGCGCAAGGAGTACGCCCCATAAGGAGAGCTGCCCAGCGCGAAAGAAAGCGCAGCCTGCTCAGGAATGGTGCTGCACACACGGAGAGCTGACGCAGCAAGATGACGCAACAAGAAGAAACACAGATTCCTGTGCCGCTGACAACAACAGAAGCAGACAAAAAGAATACGTAGCAAATGGACACAGAGAACAGACAACTGGGGCAGCGGGGAGAAAGGGAGAGAAATAAATAAAATAAATCTTTAAAAAAAAAAAAAAAAAAGAACATCAAGGCCAAAATCCAGGACAAGGAAGGCATCCCACCCAACCAGCAGCGCCTCATCTTCACGGGCAAACAGCTGGAGGACGGGCACACACTGTCAGACTACAACGTCCAGAAAGAGTCCACCCTGCACCAGGTGCTGCGCCTCTGGGGGGGCATCATCGAACCCTCCCTCCGCCAGCTCTCCCGGAAGTACAACTGCGACAAGGTGATCTGCCACAAGTACGCGCCCGGGCAGGGAGTTGGGGGGGAGGCGTGGGCGCTCCCGGGCCCTGCTGCCTTCCCCCAGGTGTTAAGCGCGCCTGCACCCCCGGGCCGTCAACTTCCACAAGAAGTGCAGCCACACCAACAACCTGCGCCCCAAGAAGAAGGTCAAGTAAGGGCCCCACCTCGAGACCCCAGTCAAGTCCCTTTGGTCGACTGAAGCAGTAAAAAAAAAGACCAAGTAGAAAGAAAAGATACATTACTTATAAGGGAACAACATTTAGACCGACGTGTTCTCTGAAGCAGCAGAGGCCAGCAGCTACTAGAATGACTTCAGGGTGCTGGGTTCTTTACCAGGAGAAGTGGAGTTTTACGACCAAGCTGTGGTTTTGATAGCCATCCAAGCTGAGAGGTTCGGGAGTCAGACCCCAGCGCCTCCCTGGGTGGAGAGGTATAATAGAGCCTACACACGCTGGAACCCTGGCATGCTGTACTCACAGCACATAAACCATACCTGGAAAGCCACAGGTACTGAGCTAGGTCTGGGATTTGTTAAAAAGCATTCTCATCCTACATCTTGAGGGTTCCTATCTATCTTTTGAGAGCTTTTAGTAGCTCACAATAAGAAAATCATAGGAAAACAAGACATGAAGAGAAAGAACTAGTGAAACCTGCCTAGTAAATCCAATGTACTTGTTATATTTAGAGAAATTAGATATTGCCTTCTCAAAAAAATAAAGAAATTAAGACAGTTTTATGTATCTGCAGAGAAAAAAGGTAAACAGGTGACAGATTTGGGGAGGAAAAAACTAAAATAGAATTTCTAAAAATGAAATAAAATAACCAAAATTTGAAATTCAGAGGGTTTTGACAGCAGATAGAACAAACCAGAAGCAGGTTGGTACAGAGTAAAAGAACAGGAAATACAAAAAACAGCATGCATTGAGAAGGTCTCACCTTTTTTTATATTTATATTTGTAAAATTTTCTTTTTAAAGAGGTTTGGTGTTTTTGGTTTTTTTTTTTTAAGTTTTATTTATTTCTCCCCCCTTCCTCCATTGTCTGCTCTCTGTGTCCATTCTCTGTGTGTTCTTCTGTGTCTGCTTGTATTCTCATTAGGCGACTCCAGGGAACTGATCCTGGTACCTTCCAGAGTGGGAGAGAGGCGATCATTCTCTTGTGCCACCTCAGCTCCCTGGTCTGCTGTGTCTCTTATTATCTCTCCTCTGTGTCTCTTTTTGTTGCATCATCTTGCTGCGCCAGCTCTCCATGTGGGCCAGTACTCCTGTGCCAGGCAGTACTCTGCTCAGGTCGGCACTCCACGCAGGCCAGCACTCTTGTGTGGGTCAGCTTGCCACACGGGACAGCTTGCCTTCACCAGGAAGCCCTGGGCATGGAACCCTGGACCCTCCTATATGGTAGACGTGAGCCCAAGTGCTTGAGCCACATCTGCTTCCCTAAAAACGTTTTAAATTACAGAAAAATTAAAGCTAAAGTATAAGGGATTCCCGTATACTTCACCCCCTCCCCTTCCCACATCTTCCCCTTTTAATAACGTCTTCCAGTTGTATGGTACATTTGTTACAATTGATAAAAATGAAGCATTGCTATTAACCAAGGTCTATAATTTACACTGTGGTTTTACACTTAATTCCAATGCCTGAAAAATGCCCTGTAATGCTACCTATTATTCCCTTCCCCTCCCCTCAGAACTCTGGTAACCACTGTCTTTATAACAGTGTTACAAGTTCTTCCATTTCTACAATAATAATAAGTTTACTTTGTCCATGGTTACATTCCCCACTTATGTTTGTTCATTCCTCAACCTTGAAGATTTTAAGATGGTGATGCCCGCTGTGCCTCAGATTAACAGGGGGCTTAGATCTTATGTGGGCAGTGGAAGGAGCTGTTTCACTTGGAGTTGTAGATACTCTCTGTTTTTTGGGATGGAAGTTGTCCATCATCATCACTTTGTTAGTTGTCCTGGGTGAGTCCAATGATCTAGAGAGTAGGTGTTGGCTGCAACTCTTCTGAGATTCAGGGCTCCAGCAGCACATGAACAGACCAAAGATTTAAATCTTGAGATATATAGATATAGTAGGTATAGTGTTAATATAGGCTCAAAGAAGAGCTGTAGAAGAATCATGTAGGGAAAATAGGTTGTCATGTATTTCTAGGTAAGACCCACCAACAGGGTGTTGATTTCATACAATTGTGTGCCTTGCCGGTAATGTCCAGCCATCTCTAGAAGCCTTAGGAGTACTCCTCTTTGAGGTTTTGTTCACAGTGGTATTTAGTGAGATTTGCCTGAGACGTGCAGAAGTATAGCCTCTGGAATGACCTCCCGACTTACTTTGAAATCACGTAGTTGTGAAATCGCGAGTGTTTGATGGCTCACCCTTTAGTCAGGGTCTTTCCGCACGCATCACTGGTTGGAGCTTGGTGTTGGTCCCTCACTGCCGGGAGGCTCATCCCCGGAGCCCGTCCCGTGCTGGCAGGAGGCAGTGCATTTATTTGCTGACTTCGGCTTAGAGGCCACATTTGAGTAACAGGGAGGTTTTCGGGAGGTGACTCTCAGGCAGTAGTTATCGTTAGGCTAAGTTTCAGCTTTACAAGAGTAAGGCTCGTAGTTACATGCATTAAAATTGGGGGCTTGACATACTGGTCTGCTTCCTTTTATTAAGCACTACTTGTGTACTCTAGAGATTCTTGCCCCTCTATGTGAGAAGTTCCCAGGATGGGAGTTTAATATTTTGTTATTTTTTGTGTGGATTTTAATCAGAGTCACAGAAGGAGAGAAAAAAAGAGAGCAAAGGTAATATTTGCTGAGAATTTTGCAGAACCGATAGGGCATCAATCTATAGATTCAGAAAGCCCAAATTCCAAGAAATATGAATAAAAACAGAAATTACATGAAGCGTTATGAAACTACAAAAAAAAAAAACTCCACAAAACTTAAAAGCAACTAGAGCAACAATGAAGCTGATAGTTGACTTCTCAGGCCATGGAGGGAGTGGATGTGGCTCAAGCAGTTGGGCACCCGCCTTCCACATGAGAGGTCCCTTGTTCAGTCTTCGGTTCCTCTTAAAGAAGACAAATAGATAAAACAAGCAGACACAATGAGCAGACAGATGGGGGAGCCATCTGGAGAGGGGAGGATGTTTAAAAAAGAAGTCTAGAATGTTTCAAGAATTAAGAGTGAGGCAGAAACAAGGTGACGAAGGGAACGTCATCATTTGGAAAGCATCGCATCAAGATGCACACCTTGTGCCGTCGCTGTCGCCCTAAGGCCTACCACCTTCAGAAGTCAACCTGTGGCAATACAGCTCCCCTGCCAAGTGTGAGGGAAAGTATAACTAGAGTGCCACAGCCAAAAGACAAAATACCATTGGTAGGGGTCAAATGAGGCACCTAAAAATTGTATACTGCAGACTCAGGCATTGGTTCCCTGAAGGAACTACACCTAAACCCAAGAGGGCAGCTGTTGCAGTGTCCAGTTCATCTTAAGGATTTCACTGATAAGTCGTGCAATAAATGTTCTGATTTGGGAAACGGACTTTGGCCCAGTGGTTAGGGCGTCCGTCTACCACATGGGAGGCCCGCGGTTCAAGCCCCGGGCCTCCTTGACCCGTGTGGAGCTGGCCCATGTGCAGTGCTGATGCACGCAGGGAGTGCCCTGCCACACAGGGGTGTCCCCCGCGTGGGGGAGCCCCACGCGCAAGGAGTGCACCCATAAGGAGAGCCGCCCAGCGCGAAGGAGGGAGCAGCCTGCCGGGGAATGGCGCTGCCCACACTTCCTGTGCCGCTGACGACAACAGAAGCAGACAAAGAAACAAGACGCAGCAAAAAGACACAGAAAACAGACAACCGGGGGAGGGGAGGGAATTAAATAAATAAAATAAAAATTTTAAAAAAAATGTTCTGGTTTAAATAATAATAAAAGTGAAATGAAGTCATTTTCACAAAAGAGTACATTCTTCAGTGCTATGTTAGAAATTATGACATAAAATTTAGGCAGAAGTAAAATGATAAAATTTGGAAGGTTTGAGATGTAAGAAGGAAGTACATGTGTCTCTTTTTAGAACGACGACACTAATATTCAGAATACATAACTTCCGAACTCTTATTTGGAAACCAACATTGTAACTGTGTTTATAAAGTTCCTCATGTAGTTAAGGAAGAAGCTAGAAATCAATTCATATTAAACATTAGATGGAGTCAAATATGTATGAAAACTTTAAAGGTAACTTGTAATAAAATCATAGTAGATTAACCAGGGTGATGGCAACAAACACAGATCGACAGAGGACACAGAAACAGTGCACATAGGTGGGAGCCCAGGAGAGAAGTGGCTTCACAGAACTATGGGAAACAGAACAGAGAAACTGTTCAGTAAATGGGCCTGGAACAGTGGCTTTCTGTGGCAGCGGGAGGATCCAGATGAATTCAAGACCTGACTGTGGAAAAAATAGAAAACAAAGACTTAAAAACAATGAAAATAGTATTTTTTACCTTAGGGAAAGGAAGCATTTAAGATAAAGCACAGACCATAAAAGGTTAAAGACCACATTAAATTGAACATCTGAATAACAACATTCCTAATAACAAAGACAAAACATAGACCAGGAGAAAGTGTTGATAATGCATAACTTAAGTATTAACATCCAAATGGCAGACATCTAGTGGTGAACTAGACAAAAGATGTGAACAGGCAATTCATAGAAGAATTACTTGATGGCCAGTGAATTGACTTCAAGGAATTAGAAATTTTAAAAGACTGACAAATCTATGTTGCTAGAATATAGAGTAAAACATTCTTAAGCTGATGGTGGGAGTGTATTAGTACAGCTACTTTATTGGACACTGTCAGTTTGCTCTACAGTATTGCAACATACCAGCCAATTTAACAATTCTTTGTCTTGGTATATAGCCTAAAAGATGTATTTTCGGGTGATACTTAACCTCTGCGGAGGAAGAAAAGGAAGTGCTGTGAGAGACATTAGCTGTTCCGTCCAAGGGTGGCCTCCACAATATGGCAGAATAGGCGGCTCCAAATTCTCTTCCCACCACAGGAACATCAAAAAAAAACAAGCAGAAACTGTCAGAGGTTTACAGCAACCAAGTGAACACTGAATCAAGAAAAGGGCCACTTAAAAATGTTACAGAAGGCCCTGCCTATCAAGATGGCAGAGCAAGATGCATTGGGTTGGTCTGTCCCACCACTCCCTACCCCCACCCCCACCCCCCCCCACTCCTGCCCCACCCCGGAAACTTGAAACAAAGCTCCAGGGAGCAGTGACATTGAATTCAAATCAAGATAAAAGCCACTTTAAACAGCAGTAGTAGGGGCTCTTGCTGCCTTGCTGGACCACCCCCAGCCCTCACTGACCCGGCTTGGAGCTGGCCTGTACTCCCAGTGCTGTCCTGGTCCTGATTCCGGGGGGAGCCGGTATGTTTCCCTGGCCCAATCTGGTGGGCCAAAGATGCGTGCTTTCCCAAAAACTTGCCCTGTGTGTAAAACACAATTCATGGAGTTCCCCTGCATAATGCTGTGAGGCAAGCTGTGCTACCTGGGGCAAAGGATGGCTTCCTGTAGGACCTGCAGTACCCAGATCCTAAGAAAACTTGTTGCGTAGGGAGGAAGGGGCTTTGTACTGTAAATGCCTGTAAATGGGGGAATTCTTAGGGCTACACATGCAACCCAGGATAAAGTGCCTGTGCACAAAAGATCTGGGTGGCCCTTACATTTTGTCCCGGAGCTGTTTAAATACTTGGTATGGATACGCTCTCAAAGACAGCACTCACAGAGTCAGTCTGCAAAGACTGAAAAAGGTGTTTTTGTTTTTTCCTTCTTTTTCTGTTAGTTCCTGGCATTCAGGGGAAGTTCTTTCATAACACTAACTGTATACAGTCTTACAGGAACAGACACCTCAAAGTCTGAATTCCAGCAATAACACATTAAAATTACAAAATGTCCAGGTTTCAAGAAAAGGTTACAAAATATACACAGAAACAGAAGGTGATGCCCCGGGCAAAGGAGTAAGTTAAAGCATTAGAAGCCATCAGTGAGGAGGATGGGGCACACCAGGCAAAGACTTTGAAAAATAGCCTTAATATATACAGAGCTAAAGGAAAAATGGCTAGAGAACTAAAGGAATTCAGGAAAACAGTAAGTGAACACAAGAGAATCTCAATAGAGAGATGAAAATTATGAAAAGGAACCAAACAGCTGGAGACCATAGTAACAGAAGTTAAAAATTCCCTAAGAGATTCAACAGCGGATTGGAGCTGGCAGAACAATCAGTGAATCTGAAGGCAGTGCAAGTGGAGTCATCCAGTCTGAGGAGCAGAATGAGGAAAGAATGAAGAAAAGTTAAAAATAACCTGTGGGACATCATCGAGCATACCAAGAATCTTTTTTCTGGCAGAACTCTCTTCCAAAAATGAGACAGAGATTAAAACATTCACAAATAAACAAAAGCTGAAGGAGTTTGTCACTACTAATGTGCCCATACAAGAAATGGTAAAGAGTTCTGCAAGTTAAAAGGACACTAGTGGGGAGTGGATGTGGCTCAAGTGGCTGAGCACCATTTTCCACATGGGAGGTCCCAGGTTCAGTTCCTGGTGCCTCCTAAAAACAAAAACAACAAGCAAACAAACAAGGACAAAACCAACTCAGGGACGCCTTTGTGGCTTAGGTGGTCAGGCACCAGCTTCCCACATACAAGGTCCAGGGTTCAATTTCTGGCCCTGGTACCTAAAAAAAAAAGCTACTGGACAATAGATAGATGGCTGCATTAAGATATATCTCCAGTGATGGTAATGACATGCCAATTCTATTGTATTTTTGGTTTGTAACTCTACTTTTTACTTCCTACAGGATCCAAAAGGCAAATGCATAAAATGTAATGATAAATCATTGGTTTGGGCTCTTAAGATATAGACATTGAATTTGTGACAACTAATTAAAGACCAGGGGACAGACAGGTATAAGAACACAGTTTGTATAAACTATTGAAATTAAATTGATACAAATGCAAATAAGATGGTTATAGACTTAGAACGTTAAATTTAAGCCCATGGTAACTACCACAAAAATACCGGAGCAGATGAAAGCCCATCGAGATAGAAATTAGAGTACAGGCTGCCAGGGGCAGGAGGCAGAAGGAATAGGTGTTAGTAAACACTAATCAGGGGGAAGTGGATGGGGCTTGAGCATCAGGCTCCTGTCTACCATGTAGGAGGTCCAGGGTTCGATGCCACGGCCTCCTGGTAAAGGCAAGCTGGCCCGTGTGGCGACCTGACCAACACGGAGTGCTGGCCTGCGGAGAGTACTGCCCTACGTGGGAGTGCTGGCCTACGCAGAGAGCTGGCGCAGCAAGATGATACAACAAAAAGAGACACAGAGGAGAGAGGATAAGAGACCAGCAGATCAGGAAGCTGAGGTGGTGCAAGAAATTGATCACTTCTCTCCCACTCCAGAAGGTCCCAGGATCGGTTCCCAGAGCTGCCTAATGAGAATACTAGCAGACACAGAAGAACACACGTAGTGAATGGACAGAGAGAGCAGACAGTGGTTGGGGGTAAATAAATAAATATTTTAAAAAAAGAAAATGCCTAATGGGGGTAGGGTTTCTATTTGGGAGGATGGTAAAGTACCACGATATTGTGACTAGTTAATCCCATTGAATGGTATGCTTCAGACTAATTGAAATGAGAAAGTTTATAGTCTATCTATGTTCCCACAATTAAAAAAGGAAAAAAGAACAACTAAAAAGACAAGGACTATTAAAATCAGTGCATGATCCTTGAGGGCTCTAACAAGGAGGAGAAAAGGTTCATAGGGTCATTATTGGGAACTTGATAACTGCACTGAATGTGGTTATGCACGTGAAAAACCTTGTTCTTAGAAAGCATACATGGCAGTGTTAAGTGTTCTTGGAGCATGCTATCTAGACAAATAGGTGCCATAGATAGGTAAATTATATGGCAGATGTGTCAAAATGCCCACTAAGGTGGCAAAGCTATTGACAATGTATGAAAACATTATAAGGTGACCAAAAAAAAAAAACAACCCACAATTGCGTGGAGCAGAAGGTGGTTGAGATAAATAATGGATGGCCTAATACTTGGAAAGGCAGGAAGGGATTGGAGTAATTACCTTGTGAAATTGAGGACAGTCAAAAACACCAGTATGTAATGAGGCATGCACATGTCCAGGATGCCAGCTTAGAAAAAACCTGAGAAGACCCTGAGCTTCTGTCACTGATCTTTAGGCTCGGTACAAACAGGAAGTGAAGACCCATGCAGAGTTGTAAATGGTCTGGCTGGCTAATTGTTAAAGAAGTCCCCCATCACAAAGTCAGTCCAGAAAGACTGGGAGAGGTATTTTGTTTGATTAGTTAGTTTTGTGTTTAAGCTCCTTGCAATCAAAGGACTCTTTGTCAAGACACTGGCTAGTTCATAAACTGTTTTCATTAATCAGGAACATTAAACCCTCTGGAATACAGCAAAACCTCTGACGAACTGGATTTCCAGAGTTTACCACAGTAAAATATTCGAATGTCCGGTTTTCAACAACAACAAATAACCACAAGGAATAAGAAGAAATAGCAAAGTATGGCCCATTCAAAAAGGGAAAAAAAGGCATTCCTGAGGAAACTCAGACACTGAAAAAAGATTTTAAGGCAACTGAGAACTAAAGGAAACCATAAACAGAGAGAACTAAAACCATTAACTAAAATAAAATGTATGGACAAAGTAATAATATAAACATAGAGATAGAAATTATAAAAAGAAACCAAATAGAAACCTGGAGTTGAAAATAACAATAAGTGAAAATAAAAGTTCCCTAGTAGCATTCGCAGTAGATTTGAGCAGGCAGTGAACTTGCACGTCAGATAATTGAAATTATCCAAACTGATGAACAGAAAGAGAAAAGAACGGAGAAAAGTAAACAGAGCCTTAGGCACCAGTGAGACACCATCAGACCAATCTATGCATTATGGGAATCTTGAAGGAGAACAGAGAGAAGGGGTCAGAAAGAATATTGAAAGAATTAATCATTGAAAACCCTCCAGGTTTAAAGAAAGAAATTATTTTACACTTCCAGCAACCCCCAAAGAAAATAAACTCAAGATCCACACCAAGACACATCATAGTCAAATTGTTGAAAGATGTAGACAAAGATGTAAGTCAGTATCATTGTACTTTTGGATTGTAATTCTTAATTTTGTCCTGTATGATTTAAAAGCAAATACATAATGCAATAGCTGTTAAACTTATGGGTACATAATGCTTAACAATGTAGCCTGTAAAAATAATATGTATGTGGAGGGGTGGATTTATAGGAGTAGAATGTTTATATGCTCAAACAAATTGGTATTATAGAACCTAGTTTGTTATACATTTAAGATGTTTATTGTTCTCCCTGGGGTAACCACTCAGAGGGTAACTAAAAATCATACAGAACAGAAAAGAAGGGAAACAAAATAGCATACCGTGAAAAGTCAGAAATCTTTGTGATGATGAATGCACAACATTGATTATACTAAAAGCCGTTGATTATGCGCTTTAGATGAGGGGTTCTTAACAAGGGGCCCATGCGCTTGAAGTGAAATTCAGAAAAACCCCATTCTTCGGGGACGTGCTGGTGCAGGTATGATGTGTTTATTAAATAATACACAGTGTAGTGTGGCCTTAGTAAGGGATCCCTGGAACAAAAATTAAGAACCCCTGCTTCAGATAGATTGCATCTAAAATAAAACTGTTGAATTAAAAAAAAAATCAACTAAATACCAAATTAGTGAGTAGTGGAGAAAATTAGGAGCAAAAACCATGTAAGACACAGAGAAATAGCAGTAGGAGAAAGTCCTTATTAATTTAAATGACAATAGATTAAAATCTCTGATATAGATGCAGAGATTAGTAGAATGTATAAACACATGATCGATGTTTCAAGAGACTTGAAATACAAAGTCACATAGGTTGAGTGTGTAAGATGGGAAGACATATTCTATGCAAACAGTAATGAAAAGAGTGCTGGGATAGCAATATTATCAACAGACAACATAGATTTAAGTCATAAAGGTTACAGGAGACAGAGGACATTATATATTGTTAAAATATTCAATCCATTAAGAAGATAAAACAGTTATAAATGTACACATTAACAACAGAGCTCAAATATACATTATTTAAACAGAATTGAAGGGAGAAATGGACATTTCTGCAATAATTGTTGGAAACGTTTGTACCTTATTTCGATAATATCTACAACCAGATTGAAAATTAATAAGGAAGTAAAGGACTTGACCCCTACAAACTAATCAGATCTAACAAACACATGTAGAACACTCCATCAACAGTAACAGAGTACACATTGTTAAGTGCACATGGAACGTTCTCCAATATAGACCATAAAGATTAGAGTGGAGCTAACAGTTCTTCTCAAACGCTTACAAACAATCAAAGGAGAGGAAATACTTCCATTTCTGTGAGTCTAAGAAAGAATTACAGATCACTATCCCTTATGAGTATAGGCACAGAAATCCTCAACAAAATATAGCCAACCAAATTCAGCAGCATATTAAAATGATTTACACGTCATGATAAAGTGGGGTTTATTGGGACCATAGGGCTGGTTCACCATGCAGAATTCAGTCAGCATGATACACACCATCAATCACAGATTGATGGAAAAATTCTACATATATCACTCACTGGCTGCCAGAAAAGCATTTGATAAATTGCTTTTCTGATCCCTTTATAATGAAAAACAATAAGCAGAGAAAGGAATTTCCTCAGCATGAAAGAAGTCATATATTATTGTTATTTTATTGAGTAACTTATAACAATATAAAAAAATAATTTTTTAAAATTAAAAAACAACCTACAGCTAACATGATAGTTAGTGGTGAAAGGTTGAAAGCTTTTCCCCTGAGATCAAGAGCAGGACAAGGATACCCACCTTCACTTTTATTTAACATTTTATTGGAAGTTCTACTCAGAGCAGAAAGGCCAGAAAAAAAAATGAAAGTCATCCAAATTAGCAAGCGTGATGATTAAGTTCATGATTCAGCTTAGGTAGATTATGACGACCAGCTTTTGGTCAAACAATCACTGACCTGCTGGTACTTTGAAGGGATTTCATAGATGGATTTGCAGCTGTAATCTGTTGGTTGCAAATATGGCTGATTGCATCTAAAATCAACAAAGGATCTTATCCTCAGCAATGGGGGGAGTATCCTTATCCAATCATTTGGAGGTCTAAAAAACCAGAACTGAGGATTTCAGAAGTCAGAAGAAATTTTGGTTCTTCAACCAGCCAGTTTCTTATGGAGAAAACAATTTCACCTTCATTGGCATTTCTAGCCTTGGGTCCCTCAACTCCTCGGAATTTGGACCTGCCAATCCCTATGACCTTGTGAGTTAATGTTATATACATACATGTCTTGTCAGTTCTGGTTCTCTGGAATTCCCTGACTGATGCAGAAAGGAAGTAAAATTATCTGTTTACAGATGACATGATCTTTTATCTAGAATTCTAAGCTCACAGACTGTCCACATGCTCAAAAAGTCTTGTAGAGCTAATGAACAAATTCAGCAAAAAGTGCAGGATACAAAATCAACGCATAAAAATCAGTGCTATTTTTGTAAACTAGCAGTGAAGAATCTAAAGTACAAAATGCTGTTGACCTTTAACCAGAACCATCATCTTGCAGTAAATTCACTAAAATGACTTAACACAAAGCAAAAAAGGAGAGGCACCCACTATGTGTTTTCTAGACCTTTTTAAAAAAGAAAGGTGATGTAGACATCAGGGAATGGACATTGTTCAAAAAGGAATGTCCCACAAATGCTTCACTGGCAAAATGGAAGTTTACAGAGTTATCCAGTGTTCTCTTGGTATCGTGGTAAACAAGTGCAGGGCAAGATTCTTGCCAAGAAAATTAACATATGTATGGAGAATATTAAGCATTCTAAGAGCAAGAATAGTTTCCTGAAACATGTGGAGGAAAATGATCAGAAAAAAAAAGAATCCAAAGAGAAAGTTACCTGGGTTCCTCGGAGGCGCCAGCCTGCTCCACCTGGAGAAGCGCTTTGTGAGCGCCGGTGGGAAGACGCCTGAACCCGTTCCCTGTGAACTCGTGGCAGGAGAGGTGTTTTGTTGGTTTGTTTTTTTTTTTTAAAGAAACTTGTGGGGCACACAGTTGTTCATGGTGGCGTTATTCACAATTGCTAAAAGTTGAAAACAGCCCAGGTGTCCATCAGCTGATGAGTGGATAAACAAACTGGTACCTTCACACAATGGAATATTAGGCAAGTATAAGAAGAAATGAAGTTGCGAAACATTGACGACATGGATGAAACTTGGAGGACATTATGATGAGCGAAGCAAGCCAGACACAAGGGGACAAATACTGTATGACTGCATTGCTATGAACCAAATATATTGTAACATATTGTATGATTCAAAAAAAATTTATGTGTATTCAGTACATTTAATTAAGAAATGCATGTTTTTATTCAGCTGTGTTTTCTTTTTATATTTTAATTATTGTTTATATTTTAAATTATTATATGTACAAAATAAAGTTTTTTTAAAAAAAAAAGACTTGTGGGTTGGGGAAGTGTTGTTTTTTTTACTTTCTCTCTGTCTTTTTTTTAAGTTGATACTGGGGCCTGAACCCGGAACCTCCTTTGTGCAAAGCAGGCATGCAACCACTGAGCTACACCTGTTCTGCTTTTGATTTTCTCTCTTTTTTTTTAAAGATTTATTTTTTTTATTTCTCCTTGCCCCCTCCCCCCACCCTTTTGTCTGCCCTCTTGTGCCCGTTCACTGTGTGTTCTTCTGTGTCCGCTTGCATTCTCGTCAGGTGGCATGGGAATCTGTTCTCTCTGTTCTGTTGTTGCATCATCTTGCTGCGTCGGCTCTCCGTGTGTGCAGCGTCTCTCCTGGGTTGGCTGTGTTCTTCTGTGGGGCACTCTCCTTGCAGGGCGCACTCCTTCTGCATGGGGTGGGGGACACCCCTGTGTGGCATGGCACTCCTTGCTCGTGGCAGCACTGCGTGTGGGCCAGCTCACTGCACAGGCCGGGAGACCCTGGGTTTGAACTCTGGACCTCCTATATGGTAGGGGGACAGTCTGTCAGTTTAGCCATATCCACTTCCTATGAATTTCTCTTTAGTAGAAATGTTGTATCTCCTCCTCACGAGAAAAAAAATATTTAAAGCAAACTGTGTCCTAACTCATTGGGTAGTAAATGTCTTCACTATTAAACTTGGTGTTTCTCTCATTTTGGGGGGTGGGGCGGGGGGTGCTTTTGAAAGAGATTAAGACCTACATAAATAGAAAAAAGCTCATGCCAGGAGTGATACACACCTTAAATGCAAGCCCTGTCAGCATCTCAGCAGCGTTGTGTGTGTGTGTGTAGTAACAGAAGAGCCCACCCCTAGATTTTTAAGAAATTTCAGGGGACCCAGAATAGCCAAAAACCATTCTGAAAAGGAATGATTAAGTTGGAGGACTTCTACTTCCCGTTTGGGAAACTTACTACAGAGTAATTTAAACAGTATGGTAGGGAAGCAGATGTGGCTCAAGTGATTGGGCTCCTGTCTACCATATTGGAGGTCCAGGGTTCAATTCCCAGGGCCTCCTGGTGAAGGCAAGCTGGCCCTCATGATGAGCTGACCTGAGTGGAATGCTGGCCCAAGCGGCAAGCTGACACAGCAAAATGACACAAATAAAGAGGCACAGAAGAGAGACAATAAGAGACAGAGCAGACCAGGGAGCTGAGGTGGTGCAAGAAACTGAGCACCTCTCTCTCACTCTAGAAGGTCCCAGAATCGGTTCCTGGGGTTCCCAGTGCCACTTAAAGAAAAGACAAGCAGACACAGAAGAAGCACAGATATATGACCAACGAATATTTTCTTCCATTTAATGGGTTATCTTTTCACGTTCTTGACAGAGTCCTTTGATGCAAAAAATTTTCATTTTTTTCTTTTGTTGATTTTGGTGTCAAATAAGAAACCACTGCCAAATTCCCAGGAATTACTCCCCTATATCATCTCACAGTTTTATAGTTTTAGCTCTTAATTTTACGTCTTCAGTCCATTGTTGGCATATGGTGTAATATTCCCTGGTCATGTATCTAAGAGTTAGTATAAGAACTCCTCAACTCAGAAAACTCAATTTCAAAATGGACAAAGGATTTGAATAAATATTTCTCCAGAGAAGATGCACAGGTGATCAATATGCGTTTAAAAAGATGCTCAGCTTCATTAATCGCCAGGGAAATGCACATCAAAACCATAGAACTTTATACCCACTATGATGGCTATCAAGAAAATAAATTTTGGAGAGGATGTGGAGAAATTGGAACCCTCATACATTGCTGGTGGGAATGTAAAATGGTCCAGCCACAATGGAAAACCATTTGGTAGTTTCTTAAAAATTTATAACTATCTTATGACCCAGTGTTCCACTCCTAGGTATATACCCCAAAGAATTGAAAAGGGATTCCTACAGATAGTATGTCATTGCTCATACACTAATCACAGCATTCAAAAGGTGGAAATCCCAAGTGTCTATCAGTGGATGGATGGGTGGATAAATGTGCTGTGCTGTCATGTGTACATACAAGGGAATACTGTTCAGCCATGAAAAGGAATGACTTCCTGAGAGAGGCTACAATGGAGATGAGCCTGGAAAACATTGTTAAGTGAAAGAATCCAGATACAACACGGCAAATACTATATGATTCCATTTGTATGAAATGTATGGAACAGGAAGCAGATGGGGCTGAAGCAATTGGGTTTCCATCTGCCATATGGGGGGTCCAGGGTTCGATTCCCTGGGCCTCCTGGTGAAGGCTAGCTGGCCTGAGCAAAGAGCTGACCCACATGGCGAGCTGGCCTGAACCAAGAGTTGGTGCAACAAGATGACACAACAACAAGAGACACAGAGGAGAGACAGTAGGAGACGCAGACACAGCAGACCAAGGAGCTGAGGTGGCGTTAAGAGAGTGAGCACCCCTCTCCCACTCTGGAAGGTCCCAGGATTGGCTCCCAGTGCCGCCTAAAGAGAAGACGTGAAGACATGGAAGTGCGTACAGCAAGTGTAAACAGAGCAGACTAGGGTGGGGGGGTGGGGAGGGTAGAAATAAAGAAACCTTAAAAAAGAGAAAAAATACTTTGAACAAATTTATAGAGGTTCGAAATAAATTAGAGGTTTCTGTGGGCTTAGTAGAGAAGAGAATGTGGAGTTACTATGTTTATGTAATAACAATGTTACTTCTTTAATGGAAATGTCTAATGTTGCCAATTCCAGCCTTCTCTCCAGTATTTAAATTCTGTTCTCCTTGCCACTGTGTCATTTTAGTCAAGCACCAAGAGCAAACCAGCCATCATCTGTCTAGTCATAGGGCTCCTGTTGGATAACTCCATAAGTACTCTGGTGTTTAGAGTATCATGTGCTTTGTTTACCTTGGTAGTTTCAGAGAAACATGAACCCCATGGCACCACCCCATCTTAGTTTGTGGCCACTGTGTGTACTGACTTGCTCCAGCCAAGCGCCCATCCCCCATTTTGTCTCATGAGGGTCTGCATACCTATACTGTCAGCTCACTCTTGGCGCTAGTGTGTGCGGGCCCTGGGTGCAGCCGACGTCTTCCCCCACAGGCTCTGGAGTCACAGGGAGGCAGGCCAGGCTGCCTGGGAAGGGGTTCAGTGGGGGGCTCATTCCCCCGTCTGCAATATCTGGTTCTAATTGTAATGGCCTGGTCCACTGTGGACTGAACCCCTGGCCTTTGGAGCAAGGATGGCCCAAGCTCTCAATTCATTCTGAAACCAAGTGGGTTTCTTTCCTTGCAAACAGATAGTAAGTCCAGCAGGTCAAGTCTCTTGCCAGGTGGAGGTTGTCACCGTGCAGTGGCCAGGCACTCTTCAGTCTGGCGGCCTAGCCAGGCTTGTGCAAGCATCCCTTAGAACACGCATCGCCTCTCCAGTCTGACGGAGGTGGCGCTGTTGGCTCTCCAGGGCAGAGCGGAGATCCTCCTTGCTTTTGGACATAGATGGCAGTCAGGGATGTGAAAGTCTTTGAGCTGGTCAGTAGTGCCTGGTGTTACGTTCATTAAAAACTGACGTTTGTATTTACTCTAGTGTGTGTTCTCATTGTCTTCATCTCAGGGTTTGTGTTTTGTTTTTAATTGAGGTGTGTGTAATAAAATACACTCATTCCTCTCCCCCTACCCCTGTCAGGTAAAATTTACCTACAATAAAATGCATAGTTATAAATACACAGTTCGGTGTGCAGTCCTCTCCCCATGTTTCCCTCACAGCCAGAAAGATCCCAAAATACTTGAATCTTAACAGCTCCAATTTTTGCATACGTGTATGTCGACATGCCACCACGTGGATCAACATAGAACACATTCTAGCACTGCCGAACGCGTTCTGGTGTGCCTCTTTCCACCCGTTGTCACCCCCTTCCACACACGACACCTTGCACACACGACACCTCACCCACACTGGCTTTCAGGGTTGCTGCTAGACACTCTGGTCCTGAAATGTTTTTGTTTTTTTTTTTTAAAGATTTATTTATTTAATCCCCCCCACCCCCACCCCCGTTGTCTGTTCTGTGTCTATTTGCTCTTTGCCCGCTTCTGTTGTCGTCAGCGGCACGGGAAGTGTGGGCGGTGCCATTCCTGGGCAGGCTGCACTCTCTTTCGCGCTGGGCGCACTCCTTGTGCGTGGGGCTCCCCTACGCAGGGGACACTCCTGCGTGGCAGGGCACTCCTGCACGCATCAGCACTGCACATGGGCCTGCTCCACACGGGCCAGGAGGCCCGGGGTTTGAACCGCGGACCTCCCATGTGGTAGACGGACGCCCTAACCACTGGGCCAAGTCCGCTTCCCTGAAATCTGTTTTCTAAATTCCGCCATAACATGTCTCTTTGGGTGCCTGGTTTCGTTTTCCCTTCTCTGGCATCCCCGTCATTCCCAGTGTTGCACCCAGCAGCTCCTCTATGGAATAAACATTTTGTCCTTCACAGATCTGGGACACGGCGGGGCAGGAGCGGTTCCAGTCCCTGGGCGTGGCCTTCTACAGGGGCGCAGACTGCTGCGTTCTGGTGTTTGATGTGACCGCCCCCAACACGTTCAAGACCCTCGACAGCTGGAGAGACGAGTTCCTCATCCAGGCCAGTCCCCGGGACCCTGAGAACTTCCCCTTTGTTGTGTTGGGAAACAAGATTGACCTCGAAAACAGACAAGTAAGTGCTGAAGATAGTGGAGATTATAAGCAACATGAAGAGAGAGAAGACCTGACATGGATGGATGGATGGATGGATGGATGGATGGATGGATGGATGGATGGATGGATGGATGGATGGATGGATTAGATAGACAGATAGACAGATAGATTAGATAGATAGATAGATAGATAGATAGATAGATGTAAAAATATCAGGAGCAGTATGTTCTGCGTCGATAGCAGCAACAGGTTTTCCAGGATCATGCGCTCTTAAGTTGGGAAGACTCCGTGAAGTATGAGTCGTCACTCATACTGTGGGGTCACTGTGCCCTCCCTTCCGAGTCATGGCAGTGCATGTGGAAGCCCCAGCATAGAGCAGGAGCTTGGGACACAGTAGCTTACTAGTTGTCCCATTGGTGTTGTCCTCTTGATTTGGACAGACCTGCCTCTTGGGTGCCCCCGTGAATTCTGAGAGGTCCTGCTAAGCCTGAGAGGGATCTGGCAGGTGCGGGTGGCTCACTGCTCTGGACATGAACGCAGGCCACTGCCTCTGAGGACCAGGCCCAGGAGACCTGGTTCCCTTTTCAGCTGCCTCTGGCTGGTGGTGACTTTGGGCCATTGCCTTTCCTCTCTGAACTTCAGTTCCCTTTCTGCATTTTCAAGGAGAGAATAAGATTTTGTGTTTCTTAAATGCTCTTCCAGTTCCAAATATCTCATGCCTCAAAGGCCTGCCTGGATCTTCATGGGTGCCAAAGATTGCTTTGGCCTTTGAGTAAAATTGCTATGGTTTACTTTAAAATAGCATTTCTGTTGGAAACAAGAGATTCTATTTTTTAATTGTGGAATAATTTCAAACTGGAAAGTTGCAAAATTAATACAAAAACAATATGGAGAACTCCAGTGTATCCCCCTACCCAGATACCCAGATTTACCTACTTTTAACATTTTGCTACACTTGGAAACAGACTGTCAGTAATTGAGCTAGATTTATTTCTGACCATTGATTTATTTTTTCCCCCTTCCTTAGGGAATTTGTCCCTGTCTTTTGGTTGGAGACGGGCTAGGGAAATGGGGTGTGGGGGGGGTTAGGGTATGAGGAGCTAGCATGTCCGTGAAAGCTACAGAATTCCGTGGCCCTCGTGTGTGGCACAGGTGATGTCATTAACAGTAACAGGGAAAGGCCTGACGAACCTTAAGGCCACGCTGCCAGATATTTCCCCATGCTGAGGCTTCTGAGGTTCCAGGCAAGACAACCCCTTTCTCTCCCAGTTTTCCTGGGCTGGCCTTATTCCCTTCACAAGCTGCTCTGAATATAGCGAAGGGTTAGAAGTTATGGGGCAAACAGAATGGACTTTGGGCCTGAATTCTAGCGATACCATGTACTCGCCAGCGGGCACCCTTGAGCACCCTGCAGGTCACCCCATCCCCCACATCTGCTCCTCACCTTTGCCGTCTGTGGACCAGGGGTGATCCTGGCTGTGCAGGATTGGATCAGTGTCAGCTGCTTCGGTTGAGAGCCCATGTGTGCCCTGCTTCCTCTGCTAGGTGGCCACAAAGCGAGCCCAGGCCTGGTGCTACAGCAAGAACAATATTCCCTACTTCGAGACCAGCGCCAAGGAGGCCATCAACGTGGAGCAGGCGTTCCAGACCATCGCGCGCAACGCCCTCAAGCAGGTAGGCTTCCGGGAGCTGCCCGGCGCCCTCGCGAGTGCCCTGCCCACATTCCTTACCCTTACTCTTCTCTCCTAGCTGATTCTCTTTTCTCTGTAGCCAGAAAAACTTGTGTGTTCATCTGGGAAGATAAGGATATGTTCTGCTTAGGCGGAAATTCCCTGTTTGTGTGCAGTTTAAAAGATTCGGGGCAGTGAAGGCTTTGGCAGTGGCCCCCTGGCTGGGCTGGGCATGTTATTTTCTTAGCGTGCGATCGGGAGCTCAGTCCACTAGGAGGCCCCTGGTCGGACTGTTCCTTCCACTTAGGAGGAGATGCACTTGAATTCAAATCCCAGCTCTGCTACCAGTCATTTCTGGCTATCTTATCTGAGCTTGCATCCCCTTATCTATAAAGCCAGAATACCTGCTTTGCAGGGAGGGTATTAAAGATTAAATGAGATGGATTTACTTTTATCACTCAGATGATGATATCTGATCACAGGAAAGGTTAATGAGAAGCACTAGGAATTATTCTTCTTAAATAAAGTTTTCCCACATTCTCCTCCTTGTTTGTGTTATTTACTTAAGTTTCCCCCCCCAGAAAAGTCCCATCTTGTTGGTGTGTAATACTCCTGGGAGCAGAGAGGCTAGTTTGACTTAGAAGCTGCCTGAGGTCCAGTGATGAGTTAAGGCAGGTCATGGGACGGCCCGTCCCGGTCCTTTGTGTTAGGCCCAGTGTGTGTGTGTGTGGGGGGGGGGGTGGTATTCAGAGATGAGACGGGTTGGGGGGGCAGGGGGAGAACACTTGATGGACCAGACTGTGGCTGTGCCAGCACACAAGGCACTGTGAGTTCTGGCTGCAGGCAACTAGGATTATGGAAGGTGGTGGCTCTCGGCAGGCAGGACATCTGGACATCGGGCAAGGAGGTATTTGGAGTGGGTTGTTCCAAGAACTGGGCAGGTTCTGCTGGGGGGTGGGGGTTGAGTATTCTTTAAGGAAAGGGGTGGTGTGGCGCTGACAGCATGCACACTTGGGCCTCCTGCCTCTTCCCCCTTGTTTAACCCCCCTCACTCCACCTTCACCTACTGCACTTTTCCTAGCCGTTGCCTGTTACCTGGTGGCAGTCTTGGCATTCCTGTCCCGATAGCCTTATAATCTCTCTAGGAGCTAGCTCCCCAGGGGTAAAGTTGAAAGGAGCGGAGGAGCTGGTGCCAGATTGCTTCCCCAGAGGCAGTAGTCCTTCCGTCCCGGCACAGTGCAGCCCGTCCCCTCCCCCGCACCAGCCGGCAGGAGGCGGCATATGGAGCGCTGCTGTACTGTGCCAGTTCTTTGCCTGTCGAGTGCCACCCTTGGTTACTAGTCCCTCTGAGCCATGCTTGCCTGGACTTCTGTCTCTCCTGAAGAGCTCATAAATTGAAACAAACTTGCTGGTGTTGCAAGTGGTTTTTACCAATTCTGCCCTTTTTTTTTTTCCTTTTTTGTTTTTTAAATTTGGGTTCTATGTAAGAGTTTATTTCACGAAAGGGTTTGCTACTAAAATACAAGTTAGGCCATCACATCTTTTCTTTTTTTTAATTAGAACAGTTTGGGTTCACTGTAAAATCATGCAGAAAAGACAGAATTCCCATGTACCCCTCCCCTGTCACCTGTACACAGTTTCCCCTATTAACATTGGCATTCGTGTGGGACCTTTGCTGCAGATGTTGCAGCATTATTATTATAATTATGCTATTAACCATAGCCCATAGTTTACCTGGGTGCTCAGTTTTGGTTGTACTATTCTATGGTTTTTTGTTTCTATGGCTTTTTCTTTTTTCTTATTACTTATGTACAGACTTTTTCTTATCAGTGAGATCATACAGTATTTGTTTTTTTTGTGTATTTCTGGTGTATTTTACTCAGCATGATGTCTTCAGGCTTCATCCCATGTTGCCACATGTATCAGAACGTCATTCCTTTTTATTGCCAAATAGTATAGTTGTATGTATAGATCACATTTTGTTTACGCATTCGCCAGTTGATGGACACTTGGGCTACTTGCATCTTTTGGCAGTTGTGAGTAAAGCTGCAGTGAACTTTGGAAGCACACATCTCTTCACCAGATGCACACTGGGTTCTGTACCTCCCAGTGGGTATTGCCCAGTCACACCTAACTTGCTGAGAAATTTCCAAACTCTTTTCCCCAGTGGCTATACCATTTTGCATTCCCACCAACGCTGTAGGATGATTCCTATTTCTCAACATCCTCTGCAACAGTTATTTTGTTTTTTTAATAGTAGCCATTCTAGTGTATGTGAAAATAGTATCTGATTGTGGTTTTGATTTGCATTTTTCTCTATTGGCTAATGATGTTGAGCATCATTTCGTGTCCTTAGTGGCCACTTGTATATCATCTTTGGAGTAATGTCTGTTTCAGTCTTTTTCCTGTTTTTTAAATTGGATTGTTTGTCTTTTTGTTGTGTTGTTAAAAGTTTTTTATGTACTGGATATTAAACTCTTATCAGATAAGTGGTTTCCAAATATTTCTACTTTGATGAAGTCCCCTTTGTCTATTTTATCTTTCTGTTGCTTGTCCTTTTGGTGTAAAGTCTTAAGAAAATATTAGCCTACTACAAGGTCCTGAAAATGTTTCCCTGTGTTCTAGGAGTTGTATGGTTTTAGTTCTTATGTTCAGGGGTTTGATCCATTTTGAATTAACTTTTTTTTTTTTTTTTTTAAAGATTTATTTATTTATTTAATTCCCCCCCCTCCCCTGGTTGTCTGTTCTTGGTGTCTTTTTGCTGCGTCTTGTTTCTTTGTCCGCTTCTGTTGTCGTCAGCGGCACGGGAAGTGTGGGCGGCGCCATTCCTGGGCAGGCTGCTCTTTCTTTTCACGCTGGGCGGCTTTCCTCATGGGCGCACTCCTTGCGCGTGGGGCTTCCCTACGCGGGGGACACCCTTGCGTGGCAGGGCACTCCTTGCGCGCATCAGCACTGCGCATGGCCAGCTCCACACGGGTCAAGGAGGCCCGGGGTTTGAACCGCGGACCTCCCATGTGGTAGGCGGACGCCCTAACCACTGGGCCAAAGTCCGTTTCCCAACTTTTTTTTTTTTAAGGTTTAATTATTTATTCCACAACCACCACCACCCATTGTCTGCTCTCGGTGTCCATTCGCTGTGTGTTCTTCTGTGTCTGCTTGTCTTCTCATTAGGCGGCACCAGGAACACATCCTGGGACCCTCCAGGGTGGGAGAGAGGTGCTCAGTCTCTTGCACCACCTTGGCTCCCTGGTCTGCTGCGTCTCTTATCGTCTCTCCTCTGTGTCTCTTTTTGTTGCATCATCTTGATGCACGGTCCACCTCTCCGCTCGAGCCAGCTCATTGTGCAGGCCAGCTTGCCTTCACCAGGAGGCCCCAGAAATCGAACCTGGGACCTCCCACGTGGTAGACGGGAGCCCAGTCACTTGAGCCACAGCCGCTTACCTATTTTGAGTTACCTTTTGTGTGGTGGGAGTCCACCTTTCATTTTTTTTCATATGTATATCCAGTTTTCCTAGCACTATCTGTTGAAGAGACTATTCTTTCCTCACTGAGTAGACTTTGTGGCTCCCTTGTCAAAAACCACTTGGCCATAGGTGTTTGTCTTTCTGTATCCTTTGATATAGTATAAAAGCAGTTTTTCTTTCAGATATGTCATTTTAAAGTTCTAGGTTGCCTGTGTTTAGATTGTGTTATTATCTCTAATTCAGCTTTCATTTATTTTGGCTCATGACAAAGTAAGGATCCACCTCCTCCAGAGGGATAGCCAGTTGTTTCAAATATTAGTAGCCAGTTGTTAAATAAACTATTTCGCCCACTAACTGTGGAATAATAACTGTGAAATAATACCTTTGTATTAAATTTTCATGTGTCTTATGATCTTTTTCTGGTTTCTTCAACCTATTCCAGTGATGTTTGTTTCTGTGCCAGTACCATCCTAGTTTGACTGGCTCTATATAAATTTCTGACCTATGATAAAACAAGGCTCCCCTAACTGTTCTTTTTATAATTTTCTTGGCTCTTTGGGAGTATTTTCTTTCTTTTTTTTTTTTAAGATTTATTATTTTTCTATTTATTTCTCTCCCCTTCCCCTCCCCAGCTGTCTGCTCTCTGTGTCCATTCGCTGCGTGTACTCCTGTGACCACTTCTATCCTTACCATTGCCACCGAGAATCTGTATTTCTTTTTGTTGCATCATCTTGTTGTGTCAGCTCTCCATGTGTATGGCGCCACTCCTGGGCAGGCTGCACTTTCTTTCGCGCTGGGCGTCTCTCCTTACGGGGCGCACTCCTTGTGCGTGGGGCTCCCTACATGCATCAGCACTGCGCATGAGCCGGCTGCACACGGGTCAAGGAGGCCCGGGGTTTGAACCACGAATCTCCCATGTGGTAGGAAGACGCCCTATCCATTGGGCCAAGTCCGTTTCCCTGGGAGTATTTTCCATTTTAATTTAAATTTTTAATTTTTAACTTAGAATTTTGTTCCAGTGACAACTCTTCCCTACCCTGCCTTCCCAAAATAAAATATTTAGATTATGATTAAAATAGCATTGTATTATTTTAGCTCTATTATTTTATTCTTTTTTAGCTCTTTTAGATCTTGTTTCATATCCCTCAGTATTACCATTTTGATATCCTTTTTTTTTTTTTAAGAGAAATTGTGAGTTTACAGAAAAATCGTGCATAAAATACAGGGTTCCCATATACCACCCTATTAACATCTTGCATTAATTTGATGTATGTCGTATGATGTTGTACAATGGATGAAAGCAAATTTTTATAATTTTACTTTTAACTGTAGTGTATGGTTTACCTTAGGGTTCACTGTGTTGTACAGTTCCATGTTTTGTTTTTAATTTTATTTTTTGTAATACTATATATACAACCTAACATTTTTTCCTTTTAACCGTGTTCAAATACATAATTCAGTGCTATAAATTACATTCACAACATTGTGCTACCGACACCTATACATCCATTGCCAAAACTTTTCCATTGTCCCTAATAGAAACTCCACCTTTTTTTTCTTAAGTACTGGGGCTGGGGATTGAACCTGGGACCTCATAGGTGGGAAGCTGGGACTCAGCCACTGAGTCACAGTCACATGGGCTCCCTGAGTTAGTTTTTTCGTTTGTTTTCTTATTTTTTGTTTTGTTTTGCTTGCTTGTTTTTAGAAGGTACCGCTTAAGCCACATCTGCTCCATGAAGCTCTGCATCTTTAACCTTAACTCGCTGTTCTCCTGCCTCCACCCTGGCCCCGGCGGCCTGTGTTCTAGATTCTGCTGTATGATTTGCTTATACTAGTTCTTTCATATTCATGAGGAAAGTTTTCATATCTTTTGCTTTTCATAATAAATGTTTTCCTAGTTCCTGTTGGGAATGTGAAAATGGTTTAGACAGTTTGGGGGTAAGTTTTGCATTTCTTCAAAAAGTTAAACAGAGTTACTATATGACCCATCAACTCCACGATTGGGTATATGTCCAAGGGGTTTGAAAACATGTACACAGATGTTCACAGCAGCATTATTCATAATAGCCAGAAAGAGAGTGCATCCCAAGTGAATGATAAAATGCATATATACATAGATTGGGATATTATTTAGCATGAAAAAGAATGAAATTCTGATAAATGCAACAACATGGGTGGACCTTGATGACACGATATGAATTTATTTGAGTGAAATAAGCCAGGGTTTTGTGGGGGGGAGTCATGAAAATGTTCTGGAATTAGATAGTGGTGATGGCTGCACAACTTTGTGAATATATCAAAAATCATTAAATGGAGCACTTTATGGATTATATATCAAATAAAGCCTTTTTGAAAAATATATATTCCTAGGAGTTTTATAGCATTAGGATTGGACTAATTTTTCCTAGAGAACTTTCTGTCCAAAATCCAGAACAGTTTCTGGCACGTTAGGTGTTCAATGTTTAAGTTACAAATTGAAGTAGAAGCTCCTTACTGAAAATGTTAGAAGTCCCACCAAAATAACCAGTCAGTTTACTCTGATCTCTCACCACAGATGGTGGTAAAATTCATCCACATAGTTTACCTACAGCTGTGTTTCTAAGCAGACAGCATTTGAGAGAGACAACTCTCCTAAACATTAGAAAGATTGATCATAGGTCCAGAAAAATGAGTGGGAAATGGGGAACTGGAGAAAGATTCTGCAACTAAGAGGGCTGCTGGCACTCAGCTTCAGCCCACTGTTGCCTTGGGGAAGTGCTGACTGAGAGAGAAACCAAAAATTTAGACCATGTTTGCATGTAACTTTTTTCATAAGTGTTGCTGGCTGTATAGAAGGTACAGAAAGCATCCGCGAGCTGGGTAGGGCCAGGAGCCGCTAGATTGCAGTGTGAGAGAGAACACTGCTGCTCTTCCTGGCCGAATCCCTTTTTACGCTAACTTGACGTTTTCACAAACCCGTCCTCTTGCTCGTCCTTTTGAGTTGAGTCTTCTACCCGAGCCCCCCTTCAGAGCCTGGTCAGGTTCTGTCCTCCACCTCCCTCCCAGCTGGGCCCAAGCACCAGTACCGTGAGCGGGAATTCCCCTGGGCCCTGGAGCTCAGAGTAACCAGCCTTTCTCTCCCTGTCCAGGAAACAGAGGTGGAGCTGTACAACGAATTCCCTGAACCCATCAAACTGGACAAGAACGACCGGGCCAAGGCCTCGGCAGAAAGCTGCAGTTGCTGAAGGGGCAGTGAGAGTCGCGCACAGAGTCCTTCACAAACCAAGAACACACTTAGGCCTTCAAACACAAGCCCCTCTCCTCTTCCAAACAAAACATAAATTGATCTGTTGTACCCAGCTGCCAGAAGAACCCCCCCCAAACACACACACACAGAACACACACAGATCTGATCCGAGCAGACTAACGCGAGCCCACGCCTGTGACACAGGTCCTTCGGGGTCTGCCCCCCGCCCCCCAGCAGCCCGTGGATATGGCAGCAGGACGGGCCGGCTGTGGAAATGGATCCGGTGTGAGTCGGTGTTGGAAGCTTATTCTTTTTGTCTACTGGAGAAAGAACTGTTTACAGTTAATCTGTGTCTGATTAGTTACCTGGTTTTTTTTTTAATGGTCTCGTGGTCTTTTTACCCCCCCTCACCCCTCCCTCTTTGTGAAGGCTACAACTTGGGAAGGCTGGTGCCTCCTGTCTCATCACAGGCTCACACCCAGGCTGCTGAGGCTGAGTTTTGTATGTATCTGTTAATGCTTGTTACTTTTAACTAATCAAATCTTTTTACAGTATCCATTTATTATGTAATGCTTCTTAGAAAAGAATCTTATAGTACATGTTAATATATGCAACCAATTAAAAATGTATAAATTAGCGTAAGAAATTCTTGGATTATGTGTTTAAGTCCTGTAATGCAGGTGTGTAAGATGGAGGGTTGAACCCTGTCTGGATTGCAGAGTGTTAGCAGCTCAGAATTTGGAAATCCAGCTAGAGGCAGTATTCTGTACAGTAGACTCAAGAATTATGTGTACGCCTTTTATCAAAGACTTAAGAGCCAAAAAGCTTTTCATCTCTCCAGAAGGGAAACTGTCAAGTTCCCTTCTGTGTCTAAATTGTCCAAAAGGTTGATTTGCATAATACAGTGATGCGTGCATTGGATAAATAGCTGTTGTTCCAGAAGTTAAAGTTCTCGTTTCCCCCCCGCCCCGCTCCATACTTCAAAACTCCCTTATTAGATCAGTGTCCTCCTCTGAGGAAAAGGAAAATCCTAACAGATCTGTCCTAGTGATTTTACCTTTGTTCTAGAAGGCGCGCCTTTCGGGGTTACCACGTCCTTAGGTTAGCAAGCCTTTTCCTCCCTTTCCCGCCCAGCTCCCAGTGTCGCCCACCACTAAGTAGCCCGTTTCCTTGGTGTGGAGCCCGGCAGCTCGGCTGCCTCGGCGGATCTGCCCTGCGTTGGTCGCTTGCTTGTGGAGCACTTCCCCTTTTTCAGAGGTCTGCATTCTAGGGTGTGGGCCAAGTTCTTCTGTAAAGAGATGAACGTGATGCCAATAAAATTTAACAAGAACAAAGATCATCTGCCTTTGCCCTGTCATTTTGCCTTCTTCCCTACCACTTCAGTCACAGCCCAAGCTTTAAGGAGAGGAGCCCTCCATCTCTGGGCAGAAAGGCCCTCCCATTCCCAGCCGCGCCGTGCCTGGCGCTCGGTGGTGGTGGTGATTGTTCTAAATCACAGTCGTTTGTGGGGTGGCAGCAGTACCCTGAAAGGAGAAAGCATCGTCCCTTTAGAACAGCAGCCACGAACTTGGTGACCCATGAGGTGATGCCCAGCCCGAATTGACGTAATTGCTAACCCTTAGATAACATGATTGGGGATTTCTGACTTTTCAGAAGATTTGGCAGCAAGGGCCCAGTTTTGCAACATAAATAGTCCACTGGCTGGAACTCACAGATGCCACCTGGAACCAATTTATAACATGATAGTGGCCCTGCCAGTGGGTCAGGCGGGTTGTGCCCGTGTACCACTTTGATTTAGATCTTGACTTCTCTGCTGTGCTTTTCTGCATTTGCACTTCCTGAGCTCCTCAGTTGGTTTCTTCTCTCATGCCTGCTCTTGGCACCTAGCTCACGTGTTACAAATGCTCTCAGAAGCTCAGATGACAGACACGGGAGATCATGCATCTCGAGAGCTCCATCAGGGCTCATGGCAGGTGCATGGCTTGAATCTTGTCTTCCCCTGCCTGGGCCTAATCTGGAATGTTGTGTTTGACCTCCAGAAAAGCAGAGTCCCCTCCAGGGTGGGGCCCAGTGACTGGGCCATAATGGTGACTTCCTGTGTGGTACCCCCCTACAAACCAGGCTTTTCTTCCCCTGATTGTGCTTCCCTGGCCCTGATCTTGAACATGACATTGAAATGCACCTTGACACTTATTTCGACCTTGCTTAGATTCACCGTAAGCATGCGCTCGTGAGAAAAATGTGCCAGTTTCCACAAATGAGTACTAGGGATTTACTTCTGAAAAGAATGTGTGGGATTGAGTTTGTGGATTCTCATCATTAATTTTCCTGAGGTTCATCCAGATTAACTCACAGTACGAATGTATGTTTCGTTGCTTTGCTCCAACAAACACTATGAGGAGGTAGTTTTAAGGAGAATGGGGACAAAAAGGTTGTTGCACTAACAGGAATTCTTATCCAGACTCCTACTGAGATTCATCCTAATTCCTTCTACCTTTCAGTAAGAATGTATCTTTGATATTAATGTGTATTGTATAGTTTATGTTCATGTTAGTTAACACTAATCAGCAATAAGGTTTAACTTTTGAGAGGTTTAACGCAGTCTAAGACTGAGTTTGTTTCCCCTTAGATGGATACTTACCAGTGGAACTAATGAGATTGTTCTAACTCACTACCTTACAGTAAGAACATGGCTTAGAGAGGAACATACTTTGCACTCTATGTTCATCTTGGATTACACAAGCAAGTTGTTATACTTAGTTGAGTGACAGACTGCACTTCCTTGCACAAATACTCGTTCTTTTCATTATGACTAGACTCATTCTAATCTCTTATAGAAGTGAAGGTATTGCTGAGTTTACATCCATCTTTCTTCACTCTTTACTGATCCTGCAAAAGACCCATGACTTTGCTCCGTCTGACCTTGAACTGTACTCATTTTGACCATGCTGTACCCTTACTTTGAACTTGACCTTGCCACTGCCTTAGGCCTAGATCTTTTACCTGGCTTAACTTGAGCTTGACCCTGAAACAAGCCCTCTCCCAACCCATGTTTTCCTTGATTTTAATTTGATCCTGCATTTGATTTTGAACCTGATCTTAATCCTTTACATGGATACTATCCTGACCATAACCAACCCTGACCATGAGGTGGCCTTGAATTGTCTATTAGTCTTGGGCCTAATCTTGATCCTGGTGCTGATGCATTCCCTCACCCTGCCATCTTGCCCTAGTTTTCAATTTGACTTTAACTTTAACCTTGAACCTGAGCTTTAAATGCTAAACTAATAGTTATCATGACCTTGGGGTGACCTTGAACTTCATCATAAAACTGGCCTATATTTAGACACTTGGCATTATCCTGACCATGTTGGACTAAGTCATGCACAATTTTTCTACGTATACCAAGGTAAGTGCTAAATATGGACTAGAACTCGTTGGAAAGAACCTCCCGATTTGCCTTGACCCTGATCTTGAATCTCATCTTCACCCTGATCTCGACTTCCTTCCTGACAGACACTTGTCCTGACCTAGATCGGCTGTGACTGAACCTGACTGATGCGCTCTGACCCTGAACTGTTCCTAACCATGCCTGGCCTTCATTTCTAACGTGACATGGACCCTAACCTTGACCCTATTCTTTCTTGACCTTACAGTCATCCTGACCTTTCTCACCCTGACCTTACCCTGAGTTTGACCTTTAATCCTCCCCTATACTTGATCACTGTCCTGACAATGGCCACCCTGATCTTGAACCTGACTTTGAACTTGACTTTGCTCTTGTCCTGGAAACTTTGACACTGATAATTGTTCTGACCTTGAAGTGACCCCAACCTTAAAATGGTCTTCAACCCCACCCTGATTTTCCCATTGTCCTGACTGACCTATTCTGACCTAGAACTTTTTTTTTTTAATTGACTTTGTAATAATATTACATTAAAAATGTATATGTGAGGTCCCATTCAACCCCACCCCCCCACCCCCCCTCTTCCCCCCCCAACAACACTCGTTCCCATCATCATGACACATCCATTGGATTTGGTAAGTACATCTTTGGGCACCTCTGCACCTCATAGACAATGGTTCACATCATGGCCCATACTCTCCTCCATTCCATCCAGTGGGCCCTGTGAGGATTTACAATGTCCGGTGATTACCTCTGAAGCACATCCAGGGCAGCTCCATGTCCCAAAGGCGCCTCCACCTCTCATCTCTTCCTGCCTTTCCCCATACCCATCGTCCACCATGTCCACTTTTCCCAATCCAATGCCACCTCTTCTATGTGGACATTGGATTGGTTGTGTCCATTGCACCTCTATGTCAAGAGGAGGCTCAGATTCCACATGGATGCTGGATGCAATCCTCCCATTTTCAGTTGTAATCACTCTAGGCTCCATGGTGTGGTGGTTGTCCTTCAACTCCATCTTAGCTGAGTGTGGTAAGTCCAATAGATCAGATTGTAGGTGCTGGAGTCTGTTGAGGCTCAGGACCTGGCTATCACATTGTCAGTCCAGAGATTCAAATCCCCTAAATATATCTTAAACCCCAACATTAACTGCACCTCCAGCACATTAGCATGAAAGTCTTATGAAGGGAGATCCCATCTGAGTCCAGATTCATCACACATAAACACCATTTCCAAAGAGGGGCCATCTGCCCTGGTAGTTAACCCCATCGGCCATGACCATAACTCCCATGGGTCTCTTTAGCCCTCAAAGGAACCAATATCTGGGGGTTGTATCTGCTTTATCTATCTCTCTGACTGCTCAGTTGTGCATGAGGGCAATCCTTCTGCCAGCCTCCAGACTCTTTTTTAGAAACTCGTAGCCATATAAACTCATTTCTCCTTTCCATTTCCCCCTTACTTTAGGTCAAACAGCATTTTAAAGTCATGGTATTTTATGTAGACATGGATATTCTGCTGATCCGCGTTGAACCTTCCGTATAAGGTCATTTTCCAGTTGCATCATCAGTTGGTAGTTGATAGTGGTCCCTCGTTGCCAGGGAGGCTCATCCCCGGGTGTCATGTCCCACGCTGGGGGGAAGGCATTGCATTTACCTGCTGAGTTTGGCTTCGAGACTGGCCACATTTGAGTAACATGAAGGCTGACAGGAGGAAATTCCCAGGCACAATGTTGCTCTAGGCCTTGTTCTTACTTTAGGCTTATCAGCTCACAAGCATAGTCATTAGCATCTGGGGCTCACTGTTGAACCCTCACTCCCTCCCGGTCCCCGCCACTGTACCTGGGAGACTGTCGCTGCTCCCCTAGGGACCACGACAGAGCACCACTGGCCAGGAACCCAGTACCCCCCCTACTGTGGTTTTTAATTGTTGCCACTATGAGTATATCCGAACATTACCATGCACCCTGGACATATGTTCTGTACAGCTCCCTGTCAGCCATATATCACCTGTCATTGGTATCCCATACCAGTATCCCTCCATTGCCATTGTTGAAACACTCTGTGATCCAGAACTCCCCGAAATTTGAAGCCCAATATAATGTCATGTTGACCTAGAACTTTACCTGACCCTGATCTTACCTAAATTTGAGTTGACGGCCATACTGGTGTTACCCCTTATTTACGCATACACCATCCTTAATTTGGTCTTCTTGAACTTGACACTGACTGCCCCTTCTCCCCTTACCTTCATTTTGATTCAGAAGATCTTTATGGAGCTCACTTGCCTGGCCTTGAAATTGACAATCTTGATCATGCCCATAGTGAACTTGACCTTGAAGCTGACCTTGAACCTTGTTCTAATCACTAGCAATGACTGGCCCTTTTCCAGGCCTTGTCCAATTGCCGCATATTACTAGTACCTCTCCTATCTTAACATTATTTTTGTTGTTGGCTCTTCTTGTGAATATACCGTATCTGCATATTCCCATGTTCTAGCATTCTCTTAATCTTCTCTGTAGTTTAGAGTGGGCTTCATTCCAGGTTTTCCCTCTCCAGTGCTGTGTTACTGCTCATGGTAAAAACTATTATTCCAGTCCTAGTCCTGCTAATAACCCTGAATTATCTTGGACCAGGCTTCCTAAAAGAAAGGGTCTTGGCAATCACTTTAGTGATAGTGACTGTTACTTACAGAGACTGCGTGTGGTCCCTTTGCAGGTTCTAACTTGCAACCAAAACAGCCTTTCAAGGTAAGAACTACCCTCTGGGGCAGACTAGAAAGATGGGGGATTTTCCTCTCCTGGAAAAATAGCTAGAGGACTGGCAGAAACAGCCAGTTTTTTAAAAAGTTCTGGGGTTTAGGACACCAGGGGAAGACGACACCGCCCAGAAGAGAGAGGGACAAAAGAAAAGAGTCTCAACAGCAAAGCTGTGATTTGAAGCTGCAGCTGCTGGGACCCTCCCCACCCTATAGATAATTTTGAGTTCTCAGTCTTCAGGGCTGACAGCCGCAGGCAAAGGGGACTGCAGGGATCCGCCGCCTCCCCAGGGATCAGGAGGAGAAGCCTAGACTGACTCCGTTTTTGACCCTCGCTTTTGCTCTGCTGTGTCCTACAAGCTATCCAGGCTGGGAGGGGCTGTACCCATTGTTTGCCTTTAATCCCACCTGCGTGGGGTTAAAGAGAGTCTGCTCTCAGTCACCCGCAGTAATCCCTGGGACTGGTTGTTGAGGAATCAGAGGGGAATGGAATTATTTCCTATCTGGAAAAAGAGAAGGTACTGCCAGGAAAGGTTGGAGAAGAGCTTCTGAGAAAGTTTGAATTTTTGGGTTCTTAGGATCCTCTTATCACATTGATCAGATCCCTGTTACAGCGAACACATTTCCCCCAGGCTTTGAACTGAGAAATTGCCAAAGAGTGTCACCTGCTGGGCAAGTAAGGAAGTGCACGTGGGGAAATAAAAAGTAAAATACCTAAGAGGGGCATTTGCCATCCTTTAGCGCCTCCCTCCCCACAGCTGTGGAAGCAGGTCTGCAACCAATTAGTGGGTTCAGGGCCCAGATTTGAGCAACTAACAGGGACAATCCTAAATACCTAGAACAGGATGAATGAAGACTCAACAGCAGGAACACATGGCTCTCACCACTAACCCCTACGAAAGAAAGAGTTGGATCATCTGAGTGTACTAGCCATCATAATCAGATGCCTCGACATCAGCAAAAATTTAACAAGCCATACTGAAAAATGGAAGATATGGCCCAAGCAAAGAAATATATCAGCCCCAGATTAGACACCGGATTTTAGACAACTAATGAATGAAATTCATACAAATTTCCAAAATCAAATTAATGAGTTGAAAAACAATATGGCTAAAGAGATAAAGGACATCAAAAAGACACTGAGTGACCACAAAGCAGAATTTGAAAACCTGAAGAGAAAACTACCAGGGCTCATGGGAATGAAAGACATGATAGGTGAGTTCAAAAACACATGAGAGGGAAATGGATTTGGCTCAACTGATAGAGCGTCCGCCTACCATATGGGAGGTCCAGGGTTCAAACCCAGGGCTTCCTGACCATTTGGTGAGCTGGCCACGTGCAGTGCTGATGCGCACAAGGAGTGCTGTGCCTCACAGGGGTGTCCCCTGCGTAGGGGAGCCCCACACGCAAGGAGTGCGCCCCGCAAGGAGAGCCACCCAGCGTGGGAAAAAAAAAAAAAAACACAGCCTGCCCAGGAGTAGCACTGCACACATGGAGAGCTGATGCAGCAAGATGACACAACAAAGAGACAGATTCCCGGTACCACTGACAAGAATGCAGAACACCACACAGCAAATGGACACAGAGAGCAGACACCTGGGGGGGGGGATAAAAAATAAATCTTTTTAAAAACACATTAGAAAATTTTAAAAATTAAAATTAAAAAAACACATTAGAGTCCTTGTTTCAGCAGCACTTACACTAAAATTGAAACAATACCGAGATTAGCATGGCCCCTGCTCAAGGATGACATGCAAATTTGTGATGCATTCCGTATTTCTCAATATGCACTGTATATTCCACAAGCATTGCCTTCTTATTTTACTATTTTACTTCTTTTAGCTATTAACTTTGTAAGATGCAGAGAGGTTGGATCAAATTTAAATGCCTGTGCTGCCCCTTTTCACACCAAAGAATCGAGAACTACTGACCACGAAGCCCATGCCTGCCTCCCCCATCTGCCTGGCTGGCTGGCAGGGAAGGAATAGAACTTGCGTGTTGGTGAAGGGCGACAGTGAAATCTAGAGTAAGGGAAGTGGATTTGGCCCAATCACATGAGAGGCACAAGGTTCAAACTCAGGGCCCCCTGACCTGTGTGATGAGCTGGCCCACGTGCAGTGCTGATGCGCGCAAGGAGTTCTGTGACACACTGGGGTGTACCCCACTTAGGGGAGCCCCATGCGCAAGGAGCGCGCCCCGTAAGGAGGATGCCCAGTGCAAAAAAAGTGCACCCTGCTCAGGAATGGCGCCGCACACACAGAGAGCTGACGCAGCAAGATGACGCAACAAAACGAGACAGATTCTAGGTGCCGCTGACAAGAATGGAAGTGGACACAAGAACACACAGCGAATGGACACAGAGAGCAGACAACTGGGGGGTGGGGAAGGGGAGAGAAATAATCAATCTTAAAAAAAAAAAAAGGAACTCTAGAGTAAAAGCAAAAGCTGGTCTAAGGTGTCCTACAGACTGTGAAATGCAGTTTAATCAGAGTGCCATATTTTTTCCAAATGATTTTAATTATTGGAACACACAATTTTTAAAATATGCAGCAAAAATGTTTTAAAACCTAAAAAAAATTAAAACCCACAAGAGGGGAGCAGATGTAGCTGAAGTGGTTGACCACCTGCTTGCTGTGTACAAGGTTCTGTGTTTGGTCCCAGATACGCCTTAAAATTATATATACATAAACATTAGAGGCATTGAACAACATTGAAACGATTAAAAAAAAAAGTGATACAGAAAACAAAACGGCTGACATTGAAGAGTGAGAAAAGAATGGGAAAAACAGCAGGGGCTCAGGGAGTTGAATGATAACACAAAATGCAACAAAGTGTGTTACGGGAGTTCCAGAAGGAGAAGGGAAGGGAAAGGGTGCAGAAAGAGTATCTGAGGTAATAATAGCTGAATATTTCCCAACTCTCATGAAAGAAATGAGCTTAAAATGTCCAGGAAGTACAGTGTTCCCCAATTAGAATAAATGTGAATAGACCTACTCCAAGACAAATACTACTCAATGTCAAAGGTCAAAAATAAATAGAAACTTCTGAGAGCATCAAGGAAGAAGCAAACCATTACATACAAGGGACGCGCAGTAAAACTTAGTGCGGTTTTCTTATCAGAAACCGTGGAGGTGAGAAGACAGTGATAGGATACAATTAGGACAATGAAAGAGAAAACCTGCCAGCTGAGAATTCTTTATCCAGAAAAATTTTCCTTCACCTATGAAGGTGAATATAAAATATCCACAAACAGTAGGGGAATGGGGGGTATATGGGAACCTCTTGTATTTTTTAATGTAACATTTTTATGAGATGTATATATCTTCAAAAATAAATAATTTACAACAAAAATATTCACAAAGTTCATAAAAATAAATCCTCTTTTGCACGAAGCATAGGCTGAAAGAAAGGACAGAAAAACTCAGAGGAAGGTACAGAAGGCAAGAACAGCAGAAAGGATAACCAAAAGAGTAAAAAGACAGAAGAAAATAAGATATGATGTGAAAAACAAAGAATAAAATGGTGGAAGTAAATAACAAATTTACACCACTGAATGGGAATGAACTGAACTCCTAATCAAAATATATAGGTTGCCAGAATGAACTAAAAAAATGATTCATCCATATGCTGCCTACAAGCACCTTAGACCCAGAGATACAAACCAGCTGAAAGTGAAAGGTTGGGAAAAGATACTCCATGCAAATAGTAACAACAACAACAAAAAAAAAGCAGGAGTAGCTACACTAATATCAGACAAAACAGATTTAATGCAAAAAATTTATAAGAGGAAAGCTGATGTGACTTAACCAGTTTGGTGTCCTGGCTTTGGGTCCCAGTGCCTCCTGAAGAAGAAGAGCAGATGCTGCCCCTGCCACAATGAGCAGACGCCTAAATGAGCAGAGGGCCACAAGCCAGCAGACACCACAGCCCACGGGGGCACTCACCTCCCATGTGGGAGATCATAGGTTTGGTTCCTGGTGCCTCCTGGAGAAGGTGAGCAAACAATGAGCAGAGAGATGGGAGAACCATTTGGGGGAGGCAGGGGATGAATAAAAATAAATCTTGTTTTAAAACATAAGAGATACAGAAGGCCATTATATATTTATGAAAGGGACGGTCCCCCAGGAAAAAATAAAAGTCATAAATATCTATGCACCTGATCAGGATGCCCCAAAAATGTACATGAGTCAAACTCTGGCAAAACTGAAGGGAGAAACAGACATTTCTACAATAATCGTTGGAGACTTCAACTCCCCATTCACATCATTAGATAGAACAACTAGGAAGAAAATCAACAAGGAAACAGAAAAACTTGAATAATATGATAAACAAGCTAGACCTATCACATATACAGAATATTGCACCCAAACTCTGTGGTTTATACATTCTTCTCAGGTACTCATGGATCATTCTCCAAGATAAACCAAATGTTGGGTCACAAAGCAGGTATCAATAAACAGGGAAGTGGATGTGGCTCAACTGATAGAATATCCACCTACCATATGGGAGGCCCAGGGTTCAAACCCCGGGCCTCCTGACCCATGTGGTAAGCTGACCCATGCACAGTGCTGATGTGTGCAAGGAGTGCTGTGCCAGGCAGGAGTGTTCCCCACATAGGGGAGCCCCACAAGCAAGAAGTGTGCCCCACAAGGAGAACGACCCTGTGCAAAAAAAGTGCAATCTGCCCCGGAGTTGTACTGCACACAAGGAGAGCTAATGCAGCAAGATGACACAACAAAAAGAGACACAGATTCCCAGTGCCACTAACAAGAATGCAAGTGGACACAGAAGAACACACAGTGAAAGGACACAGCAGACAGCAGGGGGCAGGAAGGGGAAAGAAATAAATCTTACAAAAATAATAAACATTTTAAAAACCTTGAAATTATACAAAGCACCTTCTCAGATCATAATGGCATCAAACTGAAAATCAATAAGACATGAAAGGGGAAATTTTGCAAATGCATGGAGGCTGAACAACACACTCCTAAACTATCAGTAGGATAAAAAAAGAAATTGTAGGTGAAATTAGTAAATATCTCGAGAGGAATGAAAACAAGAACACAGCATTATCAAAACTTATGGGATACAGCAAAGGCAGTGCTGAGAGGGAAATTCATAGCCTGTATTGAAAAAGAAGAGCTAAAATCAAAGATATAACTGAACAACTGGAGAAACTTTAAAAAGAACAGAAAACATTTCCAAAGCAAGCATAAGGCAAGAGATAATAAAGATCCTAACAGGGGGTAGTGGATTTGGCCCAACGGACAGGGCATCTGCCTACCACACAGGAGGTCCAAGGTTCAAACCCAGGGCCTCCTGACCCATGTGATGAGCTGGCCCACATGCAGCGCTGATGCATGCAAGGAGTGCCATGCCATGCCAGGGTGTCCCCCACGTAGGGGAACCCCACACGCAAGGAGTGTGCCCCGTTAAGGAGAGCCGCTCAGCACAAGAAAAGCGCAGCCTGCCCAGAAATGGCGCTGCACACATGGAGAGCTGATGCAGCAAGATGACGCAACAAAAAGAGACATGGATTCTGGATACCACTGACAAGAATACAGGTGGACACAGAAGAACACACAGCAATGGACACAGAGAGCAGACAACTGGGGGGGTGGACGGAAAGGGGGAGAAATAAGTAAAAAATAAAAAATCTTAAAAAACCCTAACAGAAATAAATGAAACTAAGGGGAAAAAATAAGGAAAAAATCAACAAAACCAAAAGCTGGTTCTTTGAGAAGATCAATAAAATTGACAAACTCTTAGCTGGGCTATCAAAGAAAAAAGATGCAAATAAAATCAGAAATGAAAGAGGAAGGTATGACTAACCCCAGAGAAATAAAAAGAACCATAAGAAACTGTTATGAAAAACTGTATGCCAAAAACTAGACAACCTAGAAGAAATTGACAAATTCCTAGAAATGCACAACCTACACTGATGCTATTAAAAATACAAGAACTTGAAAACCAATCAAATTAAAAAGATTGACTCAGTCATCAAAAATCTCCCAACAAAAAAGGTCCAGGGAGGCAGATGTGCCTCAGTAGGTTGCACTCCCATCTGCCATATGGGGAGTCCCAGGAGTGGTTCCCAGGACCTCCTGGTAAGAGCAAGTTGGCTCACACTCACACGGAAACCTGGCCCATGCACTCACGCAGAGGGCTGGTGCAACAAGGTTACACAACAAAGGAGACACAGAGGAGGGACAATGGGAAATGTAGCAACCTGGGGAACTGAGGTGACTTGAGCAGTTGAGTGCCTCTCCCACATCAAAGGTCCTAGATCGGTTCCCGGTGCCTCCTAAAGAGAAGACAAGAAAAGAAGACAAGCAGACATGGAGAGTGCACGGCAAATGGACACAGAGAGCAGACAGCAAGTGCAAAAGCATAATGGGGGGGCGGGGGTTAGGGATAAATAAATAAAAACAAATCTTAAAAAAGTCCAGGACCAGATGGCTTCACCAGTGAATCTACCAAGCATTTCAAGAATTAACACCAACCTTGTTTAAACTCTTCCAAAAAATTAAAGAGGAGGGAAAATTACCCGAAACATTTTATGAAGCCAACATCACTCTAATACCAAAGCCAGATAAAAACACTACAAGAAAAGAAAATTACAAGGACATGGATGTGGCTCAAGTGATAGGGCCTCCCCCCCCTCCCATATGGGAGGACCCTAGTTCAATCCCTGGGGCCTCCTGGGGAAAAGGAAGAGAAAGCGTGCCTGCACAGAGAGCCCGTGCCTATTTGGCGAGCCAGGTGCCTGCACAAGTGCCCGCGCTGTGAGCCATATGCCCACGTAGCAAGCTGAGTGACTGCACAGTGAGCCAGTGCCTGCACAAGTGAGTCATGCAGCAACATGATGATGCAACAAAAAGAGAGACGAAGGGGAGAGTCAAGGTGAAGCGCAGCAGAGACCAGGGACTGAGGTAGTGCAATTGATAGGGAACCTCTCTCCACATTAGAGATCCCCATGATTGAACCCCATGGAATCCTAGAGGAGAAAGACAAAAAGACAAATAGATACAGAATATTACATGCAAGTGGACCCAGCAAAAACAGCAGGGCGGGGGAGGAGGAAGGAAAGGGAGAAAAATAAAGTGCCTTTCTTGAAAAGAAATAAAGTAATGGGAAACGGATTTGGCTCAAGCAGTTGCACTCCCATTTACCGTATAGGAGGTCCAGGGTTCAATAGCCAGGGCCTCCTGGTGAAGGCAAGCCGGCCTGCACAGTGAGCTGGCCCACGCAGTGCTGCCCCACACAGGAGTGCTGCCCCACACAGGAGTGCTGCTCCACAGAGGAGTGCAGCCTACATGGAGAGCTGGCACAGCAAGATGCAGCAACAAGAGACACAGAGGAGAGACAATAAGAGACGTAGCAGAACAGGGAGCTGAGGTGGCGCAAGAGACTGAGCACCTCTCTCCCACTCCAAAGGTCCCAGGATCGGTTCCCAGAGCCACCTAATGAGAATACAAGCAGACACAGAAGAGCACACAGCGAATGGACACAGTGCAGAGAACGGGGGTGGGGGTTGGAGGGGAAAGAAATAAATTAAATCTTAAAAATAAATAAATAAAGTTACAGACCAATCTCTCTAATGAACATAGATGCAAAATTCCTAAACAAAACACGTGGAAATGGAACCCAACAGCATATCAGAAGACTTATACCTCATGACCAAGTGTGCTTTATTCCTGATATGCCAGGCTGGTTCAACATAAGAAAATCAGAGAAAAAGATGTGGCTCAATGGATGTGGTCCAAGCAATTGGGCTTCCACCTACCATATGGGAGGTCCCAGTTTCAGTTCCCGGTGCCTCCTGGAGAAGGCAAGCTGGCACAGTGGGCAGGTGCAGCAAGCTGATGCAACAAGATGACAACAACAAAAGAGACACAGAAGTAAGACAACGACAGACACAATAAACCAGGGAGCCAAGGTGGCTCAGGTGATTGAGCACCTCTCTTCCATGTGGGATGTCCCGGCTTTTGTTCCTGGGGCCTCCTAAAGAGAAGAGAAGAGAAGACAAGCAGACACAAGAGAGCACACAGCAAATAGACACAGAGCAGACAGCAAAAACTGGGGTGGGGAGATAAATAAAATCTTTTTTAAAAATCATATTTTATAAGTTCACGATCTTTACACTTATTGTTTATGCGTGTTCATGCATGAATATATACTTCAATAAAAAAAGTTTAAAAAAATAAATATAGGGACTGGGGAAAAAATCAATCAACATAATATACCATATTAACAAATTGAAGGAAAAAACCACATGATCAGAGACAACCAGCAAGATGGAGGCAAAGTAAGGCACTCCTAGAGTCAGCTCGTGCTACAGGACAGTTAGTAATCACCCAGAGCTCTCTAAAGCACCTGTTTGGGGGCTCCAGGAGACCAGAAGAGCATCCTGCAACATCCTTGAAAGAATGGAAGGAGATCTGCCCATCTGCAGAGAAGATTTGTAAGTAGAGCCCTCCACGCCACGGAAGCCAGTGCCCATCCTCCAGTGGTGGCACAAGCCACCTCAGGAGCTATCCCACAGCTGATATTGGAAGCTCCACTTCCCAAAAACAGGGGAGGTGGAGAGGGTTGTGCACCAACTTCAGCCGTTGATCGGTGGGCTGTAGTATAATCCTAAGTGCAGCTAAGGTTTGAGCCTCTTCGGGTCAGAAGGAGGCCAGTAGACACCATTTTGGCTCTGTCCCTGGCACAGGGGGAAGTGGGGCTGACTGAAAACCAGAGCGACGGTAGGGACCAGATTGCAGCTCTAGCCTAAGCCTCAGCCCCACCTCTGGCAGGGAGGAGCTTACAAGGACCTGCACCTACCTCTCTGGGAAAATACAGGCCACGCCACAGAGGCTGGTGATCATCCTACTCTAGTAGCACAACCTGCCTTGAGAGCTATTCTGTGGCTAGAGTTGGAGGCTCCGTTTCCCAAAAACGGGAGGGAGAGACAGTTCGTCGCCAACTTCAGCTACTGATGGGTGGGTTCAGCTAGGTGGAGTATAATCCTAGAACAGCTGGGGTTTGGGCCTGTCTGAGTCAGAGGGCTGCTGGAAGCTGCCATTTAGACTCTGCCCCCAGCATGAGGGGAGGCCAACGGAAAATCAGAATGACAGCAGAGACTGGCTTCTTCACCCAGATCGGCCTGCAGCCCTAGCCTAGGCTTCAGCCCCACCTCTAGAGAGCAGAGGAGAAGCTGGCAGCCCTGGACCAGCCTCTCCAGGGAACTGCAAGTACATTTGGATGACACAGACTGACTAGTTGGAAGTCTACTAGGGTAACTGCAGTCATCTTGGACCCCCATGGCAAAGATTGCTGCCCACACCTGCAGCTCATCCCTGCCCCAGGCAGAGGAGAAAGGGGCGTGACGCTTCATCAGTGTCTCTGGGCAACTAGAGTCTAGGCCTGCATGACTTGTATTATTACACACAGCTGTGTGACTCTGTCCCTACCGCTGGCAAAGGAAAAAGGTGGGAGAAGCTTCATCGGTCCCTGGGACAATGGGGGCATCTCGAGCCTCCACAGCTTACAGCACCAATCACACAACCAGCAAGGGAGAAACGGCAAGGAAGCCCTAAAATAGAGAAACTGCACCCAGAATAAATACATCTAGTAAGCCAAATGTCAAGACACCAATAAAAAATTACAGCCCACACCAAGAAACAGGAAGCTATGGCCCAGTTAAAGGAACAAGATAAGCCTCCAGATGACATAAAAGAGTTGAAACAACTAATCGTAGATGTTCAAACAAATGTCCTTAATAAAAAATTAAATGAGATCGCTAAAGAGATTTAAGGATATTAAGAAGACATTGGGGGAAACGGACTTGGCCCAGTGGTTAGAGTGTGCGTCTACCACATGGGAGGTCCGCGGTTCAAACCCCGGGCCTCCTTGATCCATGTGGAGTTGGCCCATGCACAGTGCTGATGCGCGCAAGGAGTGCCATGCTACACAAGGGTGTCCCCGCGTAGGGGAGCCCCACGTGCAAGGAGTGCGCCCGTGAGGAGAGCCGCCCAGCGCGAAAAGAAAGTGCAGCCTGCCCAGGAATGGCGCCGCCCACACTTCCCATGCCGCTGAGGACAACAGAAGCGGACAAAGAAACAAGACGCAGCAAATAGATACAGAGAACAGACAACCGGGGGAGGGGAGGAATTAAATAAATCTTTTAAAAAAAAAAAGACATTGGCTCAGAGATGTATTCACTAAATGCAATGAATGTCTCATGATGATGGAGGAGAATGTTGCTATGGGGGAAGGAGTGGGGTGAGGGCGGTGGGGGGTATATGGGGACCTCATATTTTTTTAATGTAATATTAAAAAAATAAAGACAAAAAAAGAAGACATTGGATGGGAAGTGGACTTAGCCCAGTGGTTAGGGCATCAGCCTACCACATGGGAGGTCCGCAGTTCAAACCCCAGGCCTACTTGACCCGTGTGGAGCTGGCCCACGTGCAGTGCTGATGCACACAAAGAGTGCCATGCCACGCAGGGTTGTCCCCACATAGGGGAGTCCCACACACAAGGAGTGCACCCCATAAGGAGAGCCGCCCAGCACAAAAGAAAGTGCAGCCTGCCCAGGAATGGTGCCACACACACGGAGAGCTGACACAATAAGATGACGCAACAAAAAGAAACACAGATTCCTGTGCCACTGACAACAGAAGTGGACAAAAAAAAAAAGAACATGCAGCAAAAAGACACAGAGAACAGACAACTAGGGCGGGAGGGAGGGGGAGGGGAGAGAAGAAAAAAAGAAGACGTTGGATGAGCACGAAGAAGACTTTGAAAGCACACATAGAAAATTAGCGGATCTTACAGGAATGAAAGGCACAATAAATGAAATTTAAAAATACACTGGAGCCTGGGGATGGGCAGCGCTCCAGCCACTGGTACTTGTGGCTGCTCCTGTTGCCGGAGCCCAAGCATCCATGGGTCACTGCTTCCCACGGTGGTGGTGGTGGCAGCACCAAGACACCTAAGCCCTTTTTCATGTCATACATGCGACTGGAGTTTCTCACATGCTGGTATATCACTGAGGAGGTAGAACAATCTCTGTGCCTTGTGATGATACCTGGCCCTGACAGTGAACTCATCTGTGGCTGATCAGACCTCAGAAGGTTCAACCATGGCTGCCATCAGTACACCAAAGAGTCTACCTAGAATCAGCACTTTGTGTTACCAACTTTAGTGTTAAAGTGAATAAAGATTGGAAACTCATGCTTTTAAACATATATATATTTTCTTAAATACCCTGGAATCATATAATAGCAGATTTGAGGAGGTAGGAGAAAGGACTAATAAACTTAAAGAAATGGCCTCTTAAACCGAACATACAAACAAAAGAACAGAGGAAGAAAAGAATGGAAAGAATTGAACAAGTTCTCAGGAAACTAAACAATAGCAAGAGATGTGCAAACATACGTGCCATGGGTGTCCCAGAAGGAGAAGAGAAGATAAAGGGGCAGAAGGAATATTTGAAGAAATAATGGTAGAAAATGTCTCAACTCTCTTAAAGGAGACATGGATATCCATGTCTAAGAATCACAATGTACTCCTATCTGAATAAATTCAAATAGACCAACTCCAAGACACTTACTAATCAGAATGTCAAATGCCAAAAACAAAGAGAATTCTGAGAGCAGGAATCAAAAAGCAATGCATAACATAGAAGGGATACCCAATAAGATTAAGTGCCGATTTCTCATCAGAAATCATGGAGACAAGAAGACAATGGTATGATACGTTTAAGACACTGCAAGAGAAAAACTTCCAGCCAAGAATCTTATATCCAGCGAGATTATCTTTCAAAAATGAGGGTAAAAACTAGCTATAGATTTGCCATATGACCCAGCAATTCCACTGCTGGGTATATACCCAGCAGAACTGAAAACAAGGACACAAACCAATATATGCACACCAATGTTCATAGCAGCATTGTTCACTATCGCCAAAAGTTGGAATCAACCCAAATGCCCATCAGCAGATGAATGGATAAATAAAATGTGGTATATACATACAATGGAATACTACTCGGCTGTAAGAACAAATACACTACAAACACACGTGATAACATGGATGAATCTTGAGAACCTTATGTTGAGTGAAGCAACGCAGGCATTGAAGGACAAATACTACATGACCTCAATGATATGAAATAAGCAAGCTGCCTCAGAGAGCTAGAGACTGGATGATAGGCTTAAAGGAAATTGGGGGGTAGAGGAAGAATGTAAGCTGACACCTATGTGACTGAAATCTGGGCTAAGCTGGAGGTAAGTATTTGTACAAGGAAGGGATAAAATGGGGGCATAAGGTTACCTTTGGGTGGGGCTTTGCAGGCTTGAGGGGGGCTAGGGATGGGAGGATGGGATGGGTAATATTGCCCAAGAAATTGGGGGGAGGGTGGGGCACATACGAACATAGGAGCTTGTCAGGTATTTGGTTGAGTATAATGCTGAGAAAATTTTTTCAAAAATATAATAAGGAAGGTTACCTGTTTAAGATGCTTAAAGGGAATAATCTGATGCAGGACAGGCTTCTAGGGAGTGTGTGAGTGCTCATTTTGCCATAGTGGGTTATATCACTGGATAGAGACCCATATAATGAGAGTGAAGGTATACCCACATCCTGGGGAGGACTGATGTTCTCAGATAGAGGGAATTGTATCTCTCGAGAGAAATGGTGGCTCCCAGGGCATTAGGGCAGTTGAGCATGTCAAGCCCTCAACACTGTTGCAAGTATCTCTGAACATGGTCCTTCAAGCAATGAAGATTGACTGTCACTGTGGGCCCTGAGGGGAGGAGGAAAGAGGTATTGAATAGATGGAATCAATGTAATTGTGTGGGCAACAGAAGTGTTCCACAAGATTATGCAAGGATGTTAAATTACACCAAAAATGTATAGGGGCTGATAGGCTAAAATGTAAATCATAATGTAAAACATAAGATAACTAGAACTTTAGAAAATTGTATAGTCTAAAATATTAACCACAATGTAAATCCAAATGTTACCTTGTTTGAAAGGTATTCTCTCAGTATCTGTACATCAGTTTCAGTAAATATAGTATGAACATGTAAAAAGATTATTGCTGTGGAAGGGAAAAGGGTTTTATATTGGATATGTGGGAGTACTGTATATTGTATATATGAATTACTGTGATCTAAAAGTTTTGTGAAGATAAGCTTAATAATTAGGGGAAAAAGAAAAAGAAAGGACGTAGACACTGAGGAAAAGACAGAAGAAGGTGCCTTGCCAATTAGCATACAGGGCAACACTTCTTGCAGTGATGGAAGGCAAAACATCAAAAACCAAGCTTTTGCATTTTTAAATTTTTTCATACCCCAATTTATTTTTATCTTAATTTTTCTAAATTAATATGTATTCTATATCTAACCTTTAAACTCATCACTATATTCCATTTTACTATTAATGGAACCTGGCAATATATTGGGCTTCATTTTTGAAGAAGTTTTGGATCACAGAGAGCCTCAACAATGGCGGGGGAGGAATACTGGTTATGGGATGTTACAGACAGGGGACACATGGTTGGCAAGGAGTTCTCCAAGGCACATATCCAGGCTACATAAAAATGTTTGGATATTTTCATAGTGGTTACAATTAAAAACAACAACTGAGGGAATGTTGAGTTCCTAGCCAGGGGAGCTCTATCACAGTCCCTAAAGGAACATCAACAATCCCCCAAGTGCAACGGCAAAGACCAAAAAAGAAGGAAGGTCCAACAATGAGCCCTTGATACTGACTATGCTTGTAAGCTGTGCACCTGAAATAAGAACGAGGCCTAGAGCTGCAGGGTGCCTAAGAGTTACCTCCTGAGAGCCTCCTTGTTGCTCAAATGTGGTCAGTCTTGAAGCCAAACTCAACATGCAAATGTGTTGCCTTCCCCCCAGTGTGGGACATGACTCCCGGGGATGAGCCTCCCTGGTGCCGAGGGATTACTACCAAGTACCAGCTGATGATGTAACTAGGAAATGATCTTAAATAAAAGGGTCAACTTGGACCAGCAGAATATCTCAGTCTACATATAATACCAGGAGTTAAAAATGCTTTTTGACCTGAATAAAAGGGGGAAATGGAAAGGAAAAATGAGTTTTTATGACTATGAGTCTCTAAAAAGTGTTGGGAGGTTATCAGAGGGGTTGCCCTTATGCACACATCAGCAGAGTCCCAGAGACAGCTAAAGTAGATACAACCCCAGGTATTGGTTCTCTGAGGGCTACAGAGACCCACAGTTTCTATGGTCATGGCAGATGGAGTTCAGTGCCATGTCAGTTGGCCCTACTTTGTGTTTCTGTGTGATGAAACTGGACTCAGATGTGATCTTTGTCCACAAGCCTCTCCTGTTACTTTTACCGGATCTGTAGTTGGTGCTGGGGTTTAGTGTATACTCAGGGGATCTGAATCTCTGGACTGACCATGTGATAGTCAGGCCCTGAGCCTCAACAGACTTGCAACTCCTACACTCTGGTTTATTGGAATTACCCCACTCAGCTAACATGGAGGTGAAGAAGGTCAACCACCCCACCTGGGAGCCAAGACTGCCTACAACTGAAAGCAGGAGGATTGCATCCAGCATCCATGTGGAATCTAAGCCCCCTCTTGATATAGATGTGGAGTGGACACAACCATTCTAAGGTCCACAGGATGGATGAATAGAATATAGATTAGAGTGGACTTACTGATATTCTATTCATGAACTATTGTGATTAGTAATCGAAGACAATTTGGCATTGGTGTGGAAAAAGTGGCCATGGTGGCTGCTGGGGGTAGGGAGTGGGAGGAAGAGATGTGATGTGGGGGTATTTTCGGGGATTGGAGTTGTCCTGGGTGGTGCTGCAGGGACAGTTACTGGACATTGTATGTCCTCCCATGGCCCACTGGTTGGACTCTGGGAGAATGTGGGCTATGGTGTGGACCATTGACCATGAGGTGCTGCAGTGCTCAGAGAAGTATTCACCAAGTGCAATGAATGTCTCATGATGATGGAGGAGGTTGTTGTTATGGCGGGAGGAGTGGGGTCAGGGGGTGGGTGAGTATATGGGGACCTCATATTTTTTAATGTAACATTAAAAAAATAAAGACAAAAAAGAATGACGGTGAGTGTAGAATACTCACAGATAGGGAAGCGGACTTCGTCCAATGGATAGGGCATCCACCTACCACACGGGAGGCCTGCAGTTCAAACCCCGGGCCTCCTTGACCCATGTGGAGCTGGCCCATGTGTAGTGCTGATGTGCGCAAGGAGTGCCCTGCCACACAGGGGTGTCCCCCACGTAGGGAGCCCCATGCACAAGGAGTGCACACCGTAAGGAAAGCCGCCCAGCACAAAAGAAAGTGCAGCCTGCCCAAGAATGGCACCGCACACATGGAGAGCTGACACAACAAGATGACACACACACAAAAAAAAACACAGATTCCCAGGGCCGCTGATGATAGAAGCGGTCTCAGAAGAACACACTGCGAATGGACACAGAGAGCAGACAACTGTGGGGGGTGGGGAAGGGAAGAGAAATAAATAAAATAAATCTTTAAAAGAAAAAGAAAACTCACAGATAAACAGACACTGAGAGAGTTTGTAACCAAGAGACCAGCTTTGCAGCATACTAAATGGTGTGCTACAGTCTAAAATGAAAAGACAGGTGAGAGAGACTTGGAAGAGAGTCTAAAAATGATGATTACATCAGTAAAAGTAACTAAAAGTCACAAAAGAGTGGTAAAAATAAAATATGACAAATAAAACACAAAGGTCAAAATGGATGAAACAAGAACTGTCTTTACAATAATACCATTGAAATTTAATGGATAAAACTCCCCAATCAAAAGATACAGACTGGTAGCAAAAAAACAGCAGGGCAGGGGCAGGGGTGGGGAAAAAGAAATAAATCTTTAAAAAAATAAAATAAAAGAAGATATGAGCCATCAAATGCTGTGTGCAAGAGACTCACCTTGGACCCAAGGATACCAACAAATTGAAAGTGAAAGGCTGGAAAAAGATATTCCACACATTCAGTAACCAAAAAACAAACAACAAAAAATGGAATACCTATGCTTAAGTTAGATGAAATAGATTTTAAAAGACATGAGTGGGAAACAGATGTGGCTCAACCAATTGGGCTTTCATCTACCAAATAGGAGGTCCAGGGTTCGATGCCCAGGGCCTCCTAGTTAGGGCAAGCTGGCCCACATGGCGAGGTGGCCCATGCCGGGTGCTGGCCCACACAGGAATGCCGCCCCATGTAGAAGTGCCCCCCTGCACAGTAATGCCACCTAACATGGGAAAGCCACCCCGCGCAGGAGTGCCGGCCAGCACTGAGAGCTGGCGCAGCAAGATGACACAACAGGAGACACAGAGGAGAGAAAATAAGAAGACACAAAAACAGGTACTTGGGGTACAAGAAAGTAATCGCCTCTCTCCCACTCTGGAAGTTCCCAGGATCAGTTCCCAGAGCTGCCTAATGAGAATACAAGCAGGCAGAGAAGAACACACAGCAAATGGACACAGAGAGCAGACAATGGGGGGAGAAATAAATTTAAAAAGTCTTTCTAAAAAAAGACTCTAGTAATACATAATCTGAGGAGGAACTCGGGAAAAAATCAATTTACAATAGTGACTAAAAGAACCAAATATTTAGGAATAAACTTAACCAACCATGTAAAGAACTTGTATTCAGAAAATTACAACTCATTATTAAAAGAAATTTTTTTAAAAAGACCTAAATAATTGAGAGAACATTCCACGCTCATGGATTGGAGGACTAAGTATCAGTAAGATGTCAGTTCTACCCAAATTGATCTACAGATTCAATGCAATCCTGACAAAAATTCCACCAGCATTTTTTATCCCCCCCCCCCCCTTTGTGGCTTTTGTACTTGCTGTCTGTTCTCTGTGTCCATTGTGTGTTCTTCTGTGTCTGTATTTATTTTTATTGCCCCCCCTTGTGGCTTTCTTGCTGTCTGCTGTTTCCATTCTCTGCACACTTTCTGTGTTTTTTTGCTTGTCTCCCTTTTTTTGTTGCACCACCTTGCTGAGTCCGCTCTCCATGGCACTTGTGGGCTGGCGGCACTCCACGGTGCTTGCGGGCTGGTGGCTCTCCACAGGGTGCAGGCAAGCCTGCCTTCACAAGTAGGCCCCAGGACATGAACCCAGGGCCTCCCATGTGGTAGACGGAAGCCCAACAGACTGAGCCACAGCTGCTTCCCAGCATTTTTAAAAATAAATGGAAAACATAATTATCAAATTCATTTGGAAGGGTAAAGGGTCCCAAACAGCCAGAAACATCTTAATAAGAAAAAGTGAAGTTGGACGACTCTCACTTCCAGACTTTAAATCATATTACCTAGGTACAGTGGTAAAAACATGGGATTGGCATAAAGACAGATACATAGACCAATGGAACCAAACTGATGGCTCAGAAACAGACCCTTACATCTATGGTCAAGTCATTCTTGACTAGCCTGTCAAACCCATCCAGCTTGGGTAAAACAGTCCATTCAACAAATGGTGCTGACAGAACTTGATATCCATAGCCGAAAGAAGGAAGGAGGACCCCTTATACAAAAATTAACTCAAAATGGATTTTAAAAACCTAAATATAAAAGCAAGAACCATAAAGTTTCTAGAAGAAAATGTAAAAAGTATTCTTCAAGACCTGGTGGTAGGTGGTGGATTCTTTTTTTTTTTTTTTTTAATTTCTCTCCCCTCCCTCTCTGCCCCCGTTGTCTGCTCTCTGTCCGTTCACTGTGTGTTCTTCTTTGTCCACTTGCATTCTTGTCAGTGGCACTGGGAATCTGTGTCTCTTTCTGTTGCATCATCTTGCTGCATCAGTTCTCCATGTGTGTGGCATCACTCCTGGGCAGGTTGTGCTTTTTCCATGCTGAACAGCTCTTTTGGCAGGGCGTGCTCCTTGTGCATGGGGCTCCCCTACATGGGAGACACCCCTGCGTGGCACGGCACTCCTTGTACACATCAGCACTGCGTGTGGGTCAGCTCACCACAAAGTTGAGGAGGCCCTGGGTTTGAACCCTGGATCTCCTGTGTGGTAGGTAGATGCTCTATCAGTTGAACCAAACCCACTTTCCTCTTCTTTTTTTTTTAAGATTTATTATTATTTCTTCCTCCCCCGATCCTGCTGCCTGTGCTTACTCTCTGCTGTGTCCATTTGCTGTGCATTCTTCTGTGTCTGCTTGTTTTCTCATCTTCTCTTTAGGAGGCACGGGGAACTGATCCCGGGACCTCCGATGTGGGAGAGAGGCACTCTATTGCTTGAGCTACCTCAGCTCACTGATTTGTTGTGTCTCTAATTGTCTTTTATCTGTGTCTCTTTTTTGTTGCATTATCTTGTCATGTCAGCTTGAAGGGCAGTCCAGCTTTCCATGGCAAGGCCAGGTCACCTTCACGAGGAGGCTCTGGGATCCAAACCCAGGATCCCCCATATGGTAATAAGTAGGAGCCCAATCACTTGAGCCACATCCACTTCCAGGTGGTGGATTCTTAAAGGAGTTAAGAAGAGGTCTGAGATGCACTATATATTAATGGTTGTAGAAGTTTTAATTAACTTTATTGTAAAAGTGTAGAAATGGATAGCCTTGATGGTAACACATTACAGGAAGTAACAGCTGGTTTATAAATCAGAATGTGGCTGAAAAGGGTAGTCTAGGGATATAAATGCCAATTGAAAGAGTACTAGGGAATAATCTAGGGACTGAATAAGAGTAAACCTAGGGGTGGATGAGAATTGTGGTTGATAGAACAAATGCAGGAGTGTCCTTTATGAGCTAGAGCAGATGTACATCACTATCGCAGGGTGGTGGGAATGTGGAGAAGTACAGGAAAAATACAACTGGAGTGACCTACGGACTGTGGTTAATGGTAATAATGTAATATTCATGCATCTAAGCCAAAGATGTACTGTGTTGATAATAGCAGAGTATGGTTAAAGTGTGCCAAATGTACTCTGTGGACCTGGTAATAGTCTGATGATATTTTCTTATAATGTGTTACAAATGTTCCACCACAGTGTGGTGTGTTGATAGAGGGATGTTGTATGGGAATCACACATGTGCGTGATTGTTTTGTAAGTTTACAACTTCTGTCATAAAAACATATTTTAAAAATAATAATAGGGTTAGTTGGGGGAAAATAATCCAAATATAAGATAAGGATTATAGTTAGTAGTGAGGTTTTGACAGTATTCTTTCATCATTTGTAATAAATGTCTCACAACAATGCAAGGTGTTGGTAGTGGGTTGATGTATGGGATGCATACATCATATGGGATGCATGATACTCTGCATATTTGCTCTCTAAGTTCACAACTTTTACTATACACTTATTGCTTATGTATGTTCATATATAAATGATATAAAAATTTTAAAAATTAAAATAATAATAATAATAGGGTGGGGAAAAATACACCAAATGTAAGATAGGTGGTTGGTAGTAATATTTTGAGGATGCTCTTTACTCATTAGTTAAAAATGTTTCACAACAATGCAAGGTAATTGTTGATGGGTGAGGTACAATGTCCCTGTATGATGTTATGTATGTTTGTTTTGTAAGTTCACAACTATTACTATATATTTACTGTTTATGTATGTTTGTGTATGTGTGATGTACTTCAATGAATTTTTTAAAATGCCAAAAACAAAAAACCACATGATCATCTCATTTGATGCAGAAAAGGCATTTGACAAAACCCATCATCCTTTCTTGATAAAAATACTTTGAAAGGTAGGAAAGGGAAACGGACTTTGGCCCAGTGGTTAGGGCGTCCGTCTACCATATGGGAGGTCCGCGGTTCAAACCCCGGGCCTCCTTGACCCGTGTGGAGCTGGCCATGCGCAGTGCTGATGCGCGCAAAGGAGTGCCGTGCCACGCAAGGGTGTCCCCCGCGTGGGGGAGCCCCACGCGCAAGGAGTGCACCCGTGAGGAAAGCCGCCCAGCGTGAAAAGAAAGAGCAGCCTGCCCAGGAATGGCGCCGCCCACACTTCCCGTGCCGCTGACGACAACAGAAGCGGACAAAGAAACAAGACGCAGCAAATAGACACCAAGAACAGACAACCAGGGGAGGGGGGGAATTAAATAAATAAATAAATCTTTAAAAAAAAAAAAAAAAAAAAAGAAAGGTAGGAAAAAAGGAAAATTCCTCAATATGATAAAGGGCATATATGAAAAACCCACAGGCAACATTGTACTCAACGGGGAAAGGTTGAAAGCTTTCCCTCTAAGATGGGAAACAAGACAATGATGCTCACTGACACCACTGTTACTCAAATTGTGCTAGAAGTTCTAGCTAGAGCAATTAGACAAGAAAAACAAATAAAAGGCATCCAAATAGGAAAAGAGGAAGTAAAACTCTATTTGTGGATGACATGATCCTATATTTAGAAAAATCTGCAATGTTTACAACAAAGCTACTTGAGCTAATAAACAAGTTAAGCAAAGTAGCAGGATATAAGATCAACATGCAAAAATCAATGTTTCTGTACACTAGTATCAAACAATCTCAGGATGAAATTAGGGGGGAAATTCCATTTACAATAGCAATAAAAAGACTCAAATACCTAGGAATCAATTTAACCAAAGAAGTATAGGATCTAAATTCAGAAAACTGCAAAACAATGCTAAAGGAAATCAGTAAGAACTAAACAAATGGAAAGATCTTCTGTGTTCATGGATTGGCAGACTATCAGTCTTCCCAAACTGATTTATAGATTCAGTGCAATACAAAACAAAATTCCAATAGCCTACTTTACAGAATTATTTGGAATGAAAAGTGCACCCAAATAGACAAAAGGGTTCTAAAAAAGAAGAGTGACATAGGCGGAATTTCACTGCCTGATCTTGAAACATATTACAAGCTACAGTGGTCAAAATGCATGGTACTGGGAAGCTGACTTGACCCAATGGATAGGGCGGCCATCTACCACATGGGAGGTCCGCAGTTCAAACCCCGGGCCTCCTTGACCCGTGTGGAGCTGGCCCATGCGCAGTGCTGATGTGTGCGGGGAGTGTCGTGCCTTGCAGGAGTGTCCCCTGCAAAGGGGAGCCCCACGCGCAAGGAGTGTGCCCCGTAAGGAGAGCCCCCCAGTGCAAAAGACAGTGCAGCCTGCCCAAGAATGGCACTGCACACATGGAGAGCTGACACAGCAAGATGACACAACAAAAAGAAACACAGATTCCCAGTGTCGCTGATAAGGATAGAAGTGGTCACAGAAGAACATGCAGTGAGTGGATACAGAGGGCAGACAACTCGGGGGGGGGGGGGGCGGGGGAGAGAAAGGGAGAGAAATAAATAAAAATAAATCTTAAAAAAAAAAAAGCATGGTACTGACATAAATAGACACATTGATCAGTGGAATTGAGAGTTCAAAAATAAACCCTCACCTCTACGGTTAAGTGGTTTTTGACAAACCTACTAAGTCCAGGTTAATAGGACAAAACAGTCTGTTCAACAGAGAACTGGATACCATAGCCAAAATAATGAAAGATCACCTCATTCCTTATAGAGGAAAACTCAAAATGGATCAAAGATCTAAATATAAAAGCCAGTACCATAATACTAGAAGGAAATGTAAGGGAAACATCTTCAAGATCTTGTGGTAGGTGATGGTTTCTTGGACCTTACAAAAAAAAAAAGCACAAGCAATAAAAGAAAAGAATAGATAAATGGGACCTCCACATAATTAAACACTTTAGCATCTCAAAGGACTTTGTCAAAAGGGTGAAAAGGCAGCTGACTCAACGGGAGAAAAAACACCTCATATCTGATAAGGGTTTAATATCCAGGATATATAAAGAGATGTTAACAATTCAAGAATAAAAAGACAAACAACCCAATTAAAAAATGGGCCAAAGACATGAATAGACATTTGTCCAAAGAAGAAATACAAATGGCAAAAAAACACATGAAAAACTGTTCAACATCAGTAATGATTAGGGAAATACAAATCAAAACGATGAGATACCATTTCATAACTATCAGAATGCCCACTGGGAAGGAGACTTGGCCCAGTGGTTAGGGCGTCCGTCTACCACATGGGAGGTCCAAGGTTCAAACCCCCGGCCTCCTTGACCCGTGTGGAGCTGGCCCATGCACAGTGCTGATGCACACAAGGAGTGCCCTGCCATGCAGGGGTGTCTGCCACGTGGGGGAGCCCCACGCACAGGGAGTGCGCCCCGTGAGGAGAGCCGCCCAGCGTGAGAGAAAGTGCAGCCTGCCCGGGAATGGTGCCACACACACTGAGAGCTAACGCAACAAGATGACACAACAAAAAAGAGACACAGATTCCTATGCCACTGACAACAACAGAAGCGGACAAAAGATGAACATGCAGCAAAATGGACACAGAGAACAGACAACTGGGGCGAGGGGTGGGGGAGAAGGGGAGAAAAACAAAAAAAAAATAAATCTTTAAAAAAAAAAATGGCCACTAATAAAATACAGAGAACTACAAGTGTTAGAGAAGATGTGGAGAGATAGGAACTCTTATTCACTGTTGGTGGGAATGCAGAATGGTACTATTGTGGAGGACTATTTCTAAAGAAGTTGGATATATATTTGCCATGTGACCTGGCAATACCAATATGGGTATATACCGAGAACTGAGAGTAGTGACACAAACAGACATCTAAAAACACCGAGGTTCATGGAGGCATTATTCACAATTGCCAAAAGTTGGATACAACCCAGGTGTCCATCAACTGATGGAGAAACAAAATGTGGTGTATACACACAATAGAATATTATGCAGCTGTAAGAAATTAAGTCCAGAAGCATAAGACAACATGGATGAACCTGGAGGACATTATGTTGAATGAAGCAAGCCAGACACAAAAGGAAAAATACAGTATGATTGTGCTATTGTGAGCTAGATATATTGTGTAATCTCATGTGTAATAATTTGAATACAGGTCACCAGAAAATAGAATGATATTGAGGAATGGAAAGCTGAGGGTTACCTTGTGTAGAATTGATAAAAAGGATGTGTATTAATCTTTGGAGATTAATAGAAAAGGTGACAGCACAACATAATGTTTGTAACTAGCAATGCTATTATATGGGTATGACAGTGTTTGAAAGGGAAAGTCTAAGGTATATATATCAAGTCATGTTATAAATGTATATTTCGAAGATTTATTTATACCCCCACACATGGTTGGCACTCGCCATCTAGTGTGTGTCCATTTGCTGTGTGCTTTCTGTGTCTATTTGTCTTCTCTTTAGGAGGCACCACCGGAAACCAAAACCGGGGGAAAGGCGCTCTATCGCTTTAGCCACCTCAACTCCCTGCTTTTGTTGCGTCTCTCATTGTCTTTCCTCTTTGTGTCTCTTTTGTTGCATTATCATGTTGCGTCATCTCACCATGTCTGCCAGTTGCACCAGCTTGCTATCTTGCTTGTCTTCTCCAGGAGGCACTGGGAACTGAACCAGAGACCTCCCATGTGGTAGGTAGGAGCTCAATCATTTGAGCCACATCCACTTCTGACAGTCATGCATTTTACTAAAAGGAAAGCTAAAAGATGTAATATGGGACTCTATAGCATAGTAAAGCCACAAATGAAATATCAATATGGGCGATATTGTCTATATAAGACTGTTTTACTTTGAAACTGAACAAATGTATGTAAATGTTACATTAATATCAGACAAAAAAATTATGCAGTGAAAGGAACCAGACACAAAGTACTACAAATTGTATGATTCCAATTATATAAAATGTAAATATAAATCATTTATAAAGATGAAATGAGCAGTCGTTATGTAAGGTTGGGGAAAGATAAAAGATGTGACTGCTAAGGGGTGTGGAGTTTTTGAAGTAATTAAATTTTTTTGTGGTAACGAACACACAACATGAAGTTTTACTGAAAGCCACTATTATCCACTTGGGATAGATTGTATGGTATGTGAATGTATCTCAATAAAACTGCTTTTAAAAAAATAATAAATGTTCAAGAATAGCCAGAAATCATAGCTATGTACAGCAGGGGAAGCAAAAAGAGATTGAGAGGTAATGAAATTTTTAGTCTGTTTTTGTTTATTATTATTGAAATAATGAAAATGTTCTAATAATTTTTGAGGTGATGAATGCACAACTCTGATCATACCAAATACCACTGATTGTAAACTTTAAATGGATTGTATGCTTTATTAACATGTATCAATGAAATTGGTTTAAAAATATATAGCTAATAAAGGACAAAAATCAAGAATTTTAATAACTCAAAAATAAGAACCCAATTAAAAATAGGCAGCACTATACTAAAATTGGAACGATACAAAGAAGATTAGCATGGCCCCTGTACAAGGATGACATGCAAATTTGTGAAGCATTTCATATTAAAAAAAAAAATAGGCAAGGGCTAAGTTGATGTGGCTCAAGTGACTGAGCTCCCACCTACCACATGGGAGGTCCTGGGTTCATTTCCCAAATCCTCCTGGAGAAGACGAGCAAGATAGCGAGTGACACGGCAGACTGGCACAGCGAGCTGACGCAACAAGATGATACAACAAAGATGACACAACAAAGAGACACAGAGGAAACACAATGAGAGATACAACAAGCAGGGAGTAAAGGTTGCTCAAATGATTAAACACCTCTCTCCCACATGGGAGGTCCCAGGTTCAGTTCCCAGTGCCTCCTAAAGAGAAGATGAACAAAGGGAGAGCGCACACAGCCAATGGACACAGAGAGCAGATAGCGAGCACAAACAATGAGGGGTGGGGAATAAATAAATAAAAGTGAACCTTAAAAAAAAAACAGGCAAGGGAGTGGATGTGGCTCAAGGAGTGCCTCCTTCCCACATTGGAGGTCTTGGTTTCTGCCCTTGGTGCCTCCTAAAAACAAAAACAAAAACAAAACAATAAGCAAGCAAACAAAATGTATTTAGGTGATTGGGCCCTGGCTTCCCATATACAAGGTTCTGAGTTCAATCTCCAGCCCCGATATTAAAAAAAAAAATAGGCAAAAGATTTGAGTAGACATTTTACCAAAGAAGGTAGGCAAATGGTGAACATGGACATGAACAGATAATTGCAAGTTAAAACCACAGAGTTACAACAACACATCCACGAAAATTAAAAAGACTGACTAAAAATAAAAATTAAAAAAGACTGTATCAAGTGTTAGTGATGACGTGGAGGGACTAGAACTGCCATGCATTGCTGGTGGGAGTGCAAAATGGTTTATTCTTTGGAAAACAATTTGGCTGTCTTTTAAAATTAAACATACACTTACCACATGACCCAGCAGTAGAAACGAAAATATGTGTCCACACAAAGGTTTGCGTATGAATGTTCAAAGCAGATTTATTCATAATAGCTCCAAAGGGAAACAACATAGGTATCCATCAACTGGTGAATGGATAAACAAACTGTAGAATATCTATATAATGGACTATTACTCAAAAAGAAAAAGAAAAAACTACCGTACTTTTACACACAATATGGATGCATCTAAAAAGCAATTTGCTAAGTGAAATGAACCAAAATATTACATACCATATAATTCTATTTATATGAAATTCTAGAAAACGCAAAACTATGGAGATTTAAAACTGATCAGTAGTTGCCCAAGGCCAGGGGTTAGGAGTGGGAAAGGACTGAAAAGGTAACTTTGGGCACGGGGGGCTTAGAAATGTCCTATATCATGATTGTGGGCATGGCTACATGACTGCCCATTTTCAAAGCTCATCATATTGTACTTTTAAAATTGGCGGATTTTTCCTGTATGTAAATTATACCTGTTAAGACTGACATAAAATAAAAAGTAAAAAACCCAATGAACGCAGCACAGCTTTACTGTCTTTGCACATTGGCTCTGTGTTGGCCACTTTATCCCTCCTATCAAGACCACCCCAAGGCGAATGCAAATCGCGTGGTCCTCTCAGTCTTACCTGAGCCTTGTCTTGCCCTGGGTTTGTGCTTGCTGGTGCCCCTAGCAATTGCCCAATTTATAGGAATTTGATGCCCTGTCTGCTCTCCCTGAAATACAGGCCAACCTTGTTTTATTGTGCTTTGCTTTACTGTCCTATGCAGATATTGCATTTTTTAAACATTGAAGGTATGGGATAAACCCGTGTACATCAGGTCTGTTGGCGTCATTATTCCAACAGCATGTGCTTACTTCGTTTATCTGTGGCACATTTTGGTAATTCTTGCAATAGTTAAAAGTTTTTCGTTATTATATCTATTATGGTGTTGTTTTGGGCTACCATGAACCACGAACGTCTAAGGCAGAAGGAAAACCAATCCCAACATATTTTTACTCTTTAGATCCTCTGTTGTTACTCTGAACATCTCATCTATGCAGGAGGCCTGTAGCGAGGCCGGCATATGGTCAGAGTCCCGGGCAGGCTGAGCGGTGGACTAGCCTGAGGCAGGAGGGGACCACAGGCAGGTGCTGGAACGTTCTGTCACCCCAGGCAGAGGTCCAGTGCTGGGGAGCCGCGTTTGAGGGCTGCTTCAACGCCTGGCTCCGACGCGCGGGAGCGGCGGTCCCCGGGGCAGGAGGGACGCCTTCGCTGGGCCTGGTCTCCTTCGGCGTCTAAAACCCTTTACGGAATCATCGCAGAGCCTCCTCCCTGCAGCTCCGCGGGGGACGCGGGGAACCCGCGCCACCGGGGCAAACCTCGTTTCTCTGACTTCAGTCCCACCCCCGGGAAAATGCTAACAAAGCCTCAGGAGGGGACCCCGCGGCCCGAGCCCTCTGGGCCCCTTCCTTCCCGGACCTGCGCGGCGCTAAGAATCACCTCGTTCACCGAGGTGGCCGCTCCTCCCTGGCCCAGGGCCCTTGCGTCCTCGGAGGCGGGCGGCTAGGAAGCCACACGCCAGGGAGCCTCTCCCGCGCGCTCACGCCGGGCGAGCCTGGGAAACGCTGGTCGCGGGGCCCCGCAGACGCTCGCGCCCCGGCCTTACCACGGCGGCCGGGACCCGGACAGCTCGCGCCGGAAGTCGCTGGGTTTCCATGGAAGCGGGGGCGGGGCCTAGAGACGCCTTCCGCCCGTTGCTAGGCGACCGCGGCCGCCGAGCCCGGGCCGGGGGGGTCGGCGCGCGCCCAACGCCTAACGGCCACGCCCTGGCCGTGCCGGGCGCGCGCGGCGGCCTCCCGGGCCTCGGTTTCCCCTCTGCGCGCTCCCCGCAGGCCGCCGCGGGGCCCGGCCTGTCCGAGGCGCCGGGGAAGCGGGGAGGAGGGCAGGGACGCCGCGGCCGGTGGGCAGAGCGTGGCGGAGCCGCTTCGCGCGTCCTCGGCCCCGGGGCAGCGAGCCGAGCCGCGGCTCACGCACCGCCCACCACCCGGGCTTGCGGGGCCGCGGCGGGAGAGGGCGCGGGTTCTCTCGGCCTTGAGTGGGGGCACCTTCTGTACGATCCAGGAGTTACTGAAAGCGCCAAACGGAGGGAGGCGTGGGCACGCCCTTTGACAGCACCCGAGCTCTTCGGGGGAGGTTTTCGCTCCCATTTTGGAGACATTGGATTTGGGCAGCTAAAAATGGCAATAGCTGGGGAACCTATTGCTACTTCCCTCTAAAAATAGAGAACAGCATCATCCTTTTACCAAAGGCCCAGAATCTCCTCGGAGCAGTATTAAACATCTTTCAAATGTACCCCCAGGCTCTTTTTAGGTCCCCAAGTGAGCCCCAAACCCTAGATCCAGACCTTATTCCAAATTTAAATCTCTGCCACAGCCTCACGGCACATTTTCCGCCTGAGGATTGAAGTTTTTCTTCCACAATACCTACCTGCTTGCCCCTTCTATTCCACACCATCCAGCACTGGGGCGAAAGTCCACGGCGCCGGCCCAAAAGGAGCCAGGCCTAGCACCAAGGGGCTTACAATCTAGTTGGGGAGAGAAGGCTTAAGGCAAATCCCAGGCCTGCTCCACCCTGTTCATTCTCACTCCCCAGCCCCGGTGAACTGCTTGCGTGCAATCCAGGCCAGGGGGAAGGACACGGGGACGGGAACGGGACACAGCTGACGGTGATCCCTGGGCAGAGGCTACTGTGCCCTGCCTGCCCCCACCCCACCCTTCAGCACACAGCCAAAGCGTTGGCAGGAAGCGCCAGGCTGAAACTCTGCTCTCCTGAAGAGCCCGTCCTGGTTCGTTCATTCAAACAAATGTTTATTGAGCATCTACTGTGTGCCAGGTACTGAGAGAGACACAGTGATAAACAAGACAAGCCGACCTTCGGGTGCTGGGGGGCATAAATATGAAAACCCCAAGTAGTGTTAGGTGCTAGGAAGAAGCGAACATGGAGAAACGATAGGGAAGCCTGGGGGAGGGGGAGACCCTACTTCAGATGGGGTGTTTAGGGAGGACGTCTCGGAGGCTGTGAAGGTCCTGTGCGAGGAGCGGGCAGCAAGTCCGGGCCCCGTGTAGGGACTGCTAGATTGCCCCAGGGCTGGAAATGGGGCCGCACAGCGGGGTGGCGTGGTGGGAACGGGGGCGAGCGGGCAGTGTGAGCCCGTGCTTCATGGGGTCTTCTAAGCCTGGGGGAGAGACTTGGATGTTATTCTAAGGGTGATGGGAAGCCACTGGAGTATTTTCCAGCAGGAGCAGACTGGGGGTTGTGGGAGGTCTTGAGAAATTCCTGGCCTCCGGGACGATCTGGCAGCAGGAAGAGCCACCTCGAGGCACTGTCACTGTCATCTGTGGGACAGCTGGTGGCAGGACGGGGCGCTCCAGAAGGCAGTTAAGACGAGCAGCGCTCTCAGCCCCCTCCTCCACCTCTTTTGGAGGTTCGACAGTTTGGGTCCTCCTGGGCCCCATGGCCTCAGAGGGGCTCCTCCTTGGCCCCCCTCTGCCTCCCCTGGGCACTCACCCCCTTCCCCACGGCCCGGGGGTCTGCCCAGCGCCCCTTCCCTCCACTCCCTGCTAACTGGACAGATGAAGGGGATCGCGGTAGCAGGAGCACTGGACTGGGAATTCGACTTGGAGCAGAGTCCAGAAGCCCCTCCGTGGGTCCGCGCCTCTTCTCTGGGCCTCGGCTTCTTTGTGTGAAAAGGGACCCCTAAGACAGGCCCTAAGACCTGCCCCGACTACCCTCCGTGCATCTCGAACCTTCCCCCAGAACCACCTCTCCAAGAATCATCCAATTACAAAGGGCGCGACAGGAAGGAAACATTTTTTCGAGAGCCCCGGGTGTCAGGCTGTAGATGAGTGGGTTTTTTGTTTCTGTTTTGTTCTCACAGATACAGCTGTGGTCCCAGCTGGGTCGGGCGTTAGCTTCTAACCGTCCCCGGGGGCTGAGCACTGGGTGCTGAGCAAGACGCTGCACAAGGTCTTGGGGAGAGGGCAGGTGCTGAGCAAGACAGCGTACCTACACGAACCTGTGCCGAGAGAAGGGTAGGCAGAGAGCTAGTGGAGAAAGAGGTGGGAAGAGTGGAGGCAGGAGGGATGGTCATGCAGGAGGACGGGGCCAGAGAGAGGTCGGAGCACTGGGGGGCACAGGGGGCTAAAGTCGAAGAGGTCAGCAAGGGCAGATGCCAAGGAGCTGGGGGGGCGCAGCCACTGCAGGGTTTTGAGCAGGAACGCAACAAGCTCTGATTTACCTTGAAAAAAAAGAAAAAAAGGGCCACTCTGGAGCTGCCTGGATGGGAGAAAGGAGAGGGCAGAGGGGGAAAGGGTGGGAAGGGAGGTGGGGGGCAGGGGAAGCAGCGGGGAGAACAGACCAGAGAGAAAGAGGGTTTGGAGCGCGGACCAGGAGGCCGGCAGCTGGTGTGGGGAGCTCATCTGAAGTGGGTTTTCTTTGGCTCCTCCTGGGGGCGACTAGAACACCCCCATTCTTTTTTCCTCCACCTACACCCCACAACAGATGATGGTAATTGAGGAGGAAACTCTGGAGGGCAGCTGGCAACCAGTCAGGTTTCCAGGAATCCCCCAGATCAGACGAGCCTGTGTCCCCAAGTCTTTGAACCTCACCAAGGGTCACAGGAGGCTTTTCCAGGGTCTGGGACCATGTGGGGACCCCCATGCTGGCTTCCCCCTGCACCGGCGCTTTTGAGTTTCACTCGACATCTGTATTTCAAGGAGAGGGCCACTGGCCATCAGTGGGGCCTGGGACCGAATGCTGTCCCATTCATTGATTCATTCGACAAATATTTATTGAGGGCCTACTGTGTGCCGGGCCCTGCATGGCACGGGATTAGTTAGACGAGGTCCCTGTGCTCCAGTGGGGGGCGACAGGTATCAAGAGGATAATTTCAGAGAATGATTAAGTGGTATAAAGCGCCTGGGAGAGGGGCAGGGGCTACTTGAAATGGGGAAGAGAGCAGATGCTCTTCCACTTCCCAAGCCTGTTCCCTCCTGTGGAGCTAAGCACCCCCTCTGCTCCCAGTGGCCCACTCTGTTCTGAGCTACCCCTAGAGTGCCCGCCGGGGTCCCCGGGTTTAGCAGTGCCCCCGTCCAGCCACACCCACACCCTCTGTGGCTTCTGGTTCTTCACAAACGTTCCTGAATGTTTCCACAAGTCAAGGCTGCGTGCAAGAAAGGGAGATAATCTAAGCCGAGGCTCCCCGGCCTCACCCAGGGCTGCCTGCTCAGGAAGACACGGGAAGCACGTTCCTCTGCCTAGCACGTTTTGTCCTGGTAGCCTCAAGTGGAGGGGGGGGGGACCCCACCTTCCAGAATGATCTCTCAACCTTGGGTCTTGCCCCTGGCTTCTGGAGAAGAGATGTCAAGCTCGACCACAGGTCTAGGACCAGGAAGCAAATCTGCCTGTGCCTGAAGGCCCAGACCTTGAGCAGGAGGCAGTTTGCAGGAGCAAATGCTTCCCAGAGCGAGAGGAGGGCGGGCTGGGACTTCGGTGATCCTGAAGTGGAAGGCAGCTCGAGCGTCCCGCTCAGACGGTTGTCTGGGGTTGTAAATGGACAATTTGCTGCGTGCGGATGGGGGAGACCAACTTCACCCTTGCCCCTGAAAGGGAAATCCCGAGAGGGCTTTGGTCCCCAGGTGAACAGACAGTGGAGGTGGGACCCCCCTCCCCCCCCCCGGCGGCAGGTGCTGGCTGCCTCTCGAGGGGTCTGTCCGGAGCATCCCCAGCCTCTGCCTGGAGCCCGGGCTCCTCTGAGCGCCTCTCTTCACTGTCCCCACCAGGGGGAAGCGGGAGGCAGTGCTGCCACCCAGGGTTCAGCCCGGCCTGCAGTTACTCTAAGTGAGGGGCCTTGAAGTGCCACTTTCTAGTTTAAGCCTCTCACTCCCTCATCCCTTGCCAGACCCCGCGCCCCTCCTGGGCTGGGGACTCCCAGAGGTGCCACTTAGCAGGCAGCCAGGCCAAAGACAAGGGAGTGACAAAGTCCCTGGGCTCAGGGCTCCAGGAGGAGATGGGACAGGCCCCAAGGTCAGGGGAAGCCAGGCTGAACAGCGGCTGCGGCGACACACGGGGCAGGGCGGCCCGGCTGGGAGCCGGCTGGGAGCCGAGACCAACCAAGGGCCTGAGGCTGGCAGGGGGGGGGCGGGCAGGGGCAGCGCTCTTCAGGCTGCAGGGAGGCTGGTGGCGGGGCCAGGGCCGCGTTGAGCAGGGACTACGGAAACTGACGGGTGATGGCAGCCGGGATGAAGAAAGGAGGCGGTGGACTTGGGCAAACGTGGGGAGGCGGCAGAGCCTGACTGCAGGAGGTCTGGGGTGCTGTGATGGCAGCGAGTGAGACGGGCGCAGGAGAGCCCATGAGAAAGCAGAGCGGGGCGGAGTCACTCCACGGGAAGTCACGAGGAGCCGCTCCTTGGCCTGGCATCAGCCAGCTTGGGGACCAGGATACACGGGGCGCGGGGGTCTTCCAGGGCTCTCTGGTGACCCGTCATCCACATTTCTAAAGTCCCCTTCGACGGGGAAACTCTCTTAAGCATCCTACAGGTATTTCTGCACCCGCCAAGGTGCGGCGACTGGAACCGTCCAGCACGCCCTTGAAAAGGGCCTGGCCGGCCCGAGGGTCCTTGGCAGCGATTCGGTCTGGACTTGATGTCCTGTGTTAAGTGAAAACTAGCCAGCCACAGCACGGGGCGCAGGAGCCCTCCTGAGAAGCTCAAAGGGCCCAGTTTACACCAGTGCATGACGCTGCTGTGGCCGTGGGCCCCGCTGACAGGGGTGCTGCTAAGGGGTGGGGGGCTTTTGTTTGGGTTTTGTGCCATGCATAACTGTACTTAGAAAAAACGAACCAGCTTTTAAGGAATGATTAAAAAAGAAAAGATTTGGGGAGAGGCAGTGCCTTAGAACAGTCCTGGGTCTCGGCCCGCTCCCTCCCCCGCCCACTGCTCAGCCCCCACAGGTCCTGGGAGGTGCTCCCGGCGTCCTGGGGACAGTACCCTGGGCGTCCTTTAGGTGGCAGGTGCAGATCTCCAGCGCGCCCCCACTCCCAGCTCTCCAGGCCCTATCTCTAGGTTGGGGTTTCTTTCTCAGCACCTGCGGGCCTGCGGGGACCCATGGGGGACAGCCCATCCTCCAGGGCCGCCTGTGCCAACCTGGGGTCAGAGCCCCTCACCCAGGCCCTGGCTTGAATCCACTCGTGCTAAGTATAAAGTCCAACAAAGTTCTGTTTTGTTTCCCGCCCCCATAACAAAGACTTAACCCCATCCTTTAAAAACCTACTTCTCAAGCACCCAATCAACACCCTCTTGGGGGCTCCCGCTTGCTGCACGCACGGGCCTGGCTGCCGCCGGGCGCTGCCCGCCTAGGGCCTGGCGAGTGGCGGCGAGCCGGTGGCCCCCGCGGCTCCCCTGTCCAGGCCCCAGGCCTGAGACTGAGGCCTCTCCTCGACGCCCACCAGGGTCCCCGGGGGTGGCGGGGCTCTCACCACCCCGCACCCCAGGACTCACCTTGTCAGCTCCGTCTCCGGTCTCCGCCTTTCGTGTCCTCGCAGCTTCAGCATCAACTTCCCTGATCCTTTGATCTCCCGCCTCTCCAGCCCACTTCCTCGGACCCGCAGGGAGGTGTGAGGGGCCTGAGCCCCCCGGGGTCCCCATTCAGGGCTTCGCAATACACATTTGCATCTTAAAGGCAGCCTTCCCCCACCCCCAGCGCCGCCAAGCCTGGAGAACTGTCCGTGTTCTCCGCAAAGGTCCCTCGATTTACATTTTAAATCCCAAACCTGCGCCTCCACCCCCTGCAGGCTCAAGCTGACCCTGGATCCCTAACCTCTTGGTTTAAAGCACATTTGGGGCAGACAGGCTCTTGGGCCCTCCCTAACTGGTACCCCAGGGCTGCCTGCCCAGCCCCCCGCCGGGGCCGGCAGCGTGGCCGAATCCCTGCATCCTGTCCTCTCCTTCAAAGCCCCAGGCCCCCGCCGAGCCTTCTAGAAACCCTTAGAACAGGTCTCTGAAACCCCAGGGGCACCTCCGTGTGTGCTCGGGCAAGGGGCGAAGGTCCCCGGAGGCCCCGAGCCCACCCAGAGCCTGGAATCGCGGACCAGGCCTCCTACCCCGCCAGGCCCACGGCTCACCCTGGCACCAGCGGCTCCTGTGTTTCTTCACATCTCATCCCTGTCAATCTCACTTCTCTTTGGGGAAGAAGCCCAGAATCAGAAGGGCGAAGCTGGAAGGGCCATTACAATGCCCCGAGTCCTTTTTTATTTTATTTTTTACAAATGGGGTAACAGGCTGGGTTGGGGGTGGGTGGGTGATACACGTGGAGTTTGCGGGAGAGTCGGGGCCAAGCGCACCCCGGGGCCCAGTGCTGGAGACACAGCAAGGAGCAAGGCCCGCCCCGTCCTGCTCAGAGAGCACGCGCTGCGCTCGAGGGAGTGGACCGACGGGGTCAGGTGATGATAAGTGCTATGAAGAAAATAAAGCAGGGCGATGGGACTGGAATTTTAGGGATTCAGAGCTAGGAATAGGATTCAGACTCAGATTAGCAAAACCCGCCAGGGAAGGGTGTGCTGAAGGGTGATCTGCGGGTGAGACCTGAGGGACAGGGCCCGGCAGGGGTGGCAGAGCTCTCCCCACAGCAGGTGCAGGGGCCCTGCGGGGGGTCCTCGGGCGCACGTGAGGACAGGGGAGGCCAGGGACCGCGCGGGAGCCGGCCAGCAGGATGGCCGAGAGCCGGTCGGAAGGCGAGAGGAGAGGGTGACACCGTCGTCCGCTGGAGGAGAGCCCCGGCAGGCTCCGGGCTGGAGGCTCCATCCCCTGCCGTCCCGAGGCCTGGAGAGCCCAGAGGAGAGGTGGGGAGGACGGCGGCCCGAGGGGAGAAGGGGGGAGATGTGGGGTATTTGGGGGTAGTAGAGCCGTTTATATCAGGAGCCGGTGGAGAAAAGAGCTGTGGAAGAGCCCCACATTTCTGGCTAGAACCATCTGTGAAAGCCTGGGGTGAAGGAGGAACGCGAGAGGAAACCAGGCGCCGTCCCAGCCCCGCCTCGGGCGAGCCGCGCCACAGAGCTCACCTGACGCGGCAGTGGCGTGGGGCGCGGGGCTCTCCCTCAGGAGAGACGGCAGGGCCGCGGAGGAAAGCCGGGCGTCAGCGGTGCCTGGACGGTGTTCGGAGCCCCAGGCCTGGGCCGGTCCACCTGAGGAGGGAGGAGGGCAGCGATCTGAGCCCCGGAGCCCGAGCGCCTGCTCCGCGCCGCCTGCACCCCTGGCCATTATTTGTTGACGACCTTGGCTCCTTCTCCATCTCTGGTTTCCTCAGAGGGGTGACAGGTGCGCTGCTAGGGAGCGTGGGATTTGAGAGGCGACCCTGGAGGCTGCAGGCCCCCGGCTCTGGGCCCTGATCTCCTCCTGCTAACAGGACAGAGTCCCTAACTTCCCCTGCTCCTGGGCCTCAGTTTCCTCATCTGTATAATGAGACCAGTGGCATGGCGCCTCTGGTCCCTGCCAGCTCCCACAGCCAAGAATCAGTCTTCCCAAGCCCTGGTCCCAGGTCCCCAGGCAGCCTCTAGGCCCTCCACAGCCCAGGCCACGGGGCCCAGCACCTCCCAAATGGTGTCCCCACCTCCCCTGTCTGCTACAGCACCGCGCCGCCCCCCCAGCCTCTCATTCCCAAGGCTGTCGTAGCTCCCAGCCACACCCTCCGAGCGCCCCGGACCCGGCCACACGGCCTTTCCCTCCTGGCGGATTTCTTCCTCTCCGCCAGCCCTGTCGCTGGCACCCTCACAAAACTCAGGCCCGGGGAGCTGGGCCCACCCAGAGCGGGAGCCGTTATTCGGCCCCTCCCCATCACCTGGCCAGATCTTTGGGGGTTTTCAAAGGAAACCTGAAAGCCGGGGCTGCATTTCTACCTAGGATCACCTGTGTTATTTTTGTACTAGAAGCTTTGGCAAGCCCCTGGGCCAAATGCGCAGAGTCCAGCCCGTGGCCCTCCGGGTGGGTGAGCTCAGCAGTCAGGGCTGGGAGGCGGGCAGGCCGTTTCCTGCCCTCGGATCGGGGGTCTGCTTTTGGGGCCCCCGACGGTGATGGACCAGCCCTTCATTCTTGAAACTCTCTCCTCCTTGGCTTGCACGCCCCCGGACGTGCTGGCTCTCCTGCTTCCTCCCGGACCGTTCTCCCTGTCTCCACCGGCACCCTCCACTTGGACGGCGGCCTCCCTAACCGCCTTCACAGGGGACCCTGACCCGGGGCCCTGCTGGGACTAGCTCCAGATTCACATTTCCAGTGACCTCTTGGGTCTCCCCCTGGGGGTGACTGGACGAACTTCAGGCAGAGCGATCCTGGCTGCCCGTAGCTGGGTCTCCCTCAGTGGTATCACCCTCTGCTCTCCCTTGACCTTTCAAGACACCCAAACTCAACACCCTCTCTTGCCAGCTGCCTGCTCTCTCCTGCTCCCCCTCTCAGGGAGCCCAAGCTTGTCTCCTGGGTCAGCTCTCTTTTGGATTGTTCATCCCATCTCTATGTAACCTGGTCCACCCAGACCCTCAGCTCACTGCAAAACCCTTGGATGGCTGCCCTCACTCCTTGGGTAAACCGCTCCTCTGTGGTCCTAGCAACCCGGCTAGGACCACCCGGCCCAGACCACCTGGCCCCAGCAGCTGCACCCTGCTGCTCGCACGACACACTTGCCTCTGCATCCTCCAAGTAGCCCATCCCGGAAGCACCTGGCAGAGCTGTGTAAGCCCGTGGCCCACCCCAGGGCTGCCTCCCAGGCTCAGCTGGGGCGATACTTCCAGAAACCCACCCCCAGCTATCTGCCAGGAAATCCAGGTGGTCTTTTGTCACCCTGGCTAAGGTCTCAGGCCCTCAAGGTGTCAACCTGTCCCTGGGCAGACAAGTCCACGTGCAGGGGTGCTCCTTCCCAGAAGGGCTTGGGGCCTTGCGGCCCAGCCATCTTCTCTCTTCCCCGCTTGTGCTCAGAGCCCCAGAGCCCCAGGCCGGGAGGCCTCTCCACCCCTGCCCTGCCCCGACCCAAAGCCAGGCACCCAGCCTGACCGTTCCCAGCCGCGGTTTCCTCATTTCTGGGACACTCTAGCTTATCAGGAGGACAAAATGGGGTCTGTCTGTGAAAGCGCTGTGAAAGGGGTGAGCCGGGGAGGGGAAGAGGGGGCCCCGAGGTAGGGCCCCTGGGCAGAAGCCTCGCAGCCCAGCCCGGGAGGGAAACGGGCTGCTGGGGCCGAAGGTGAAGTGCACCCCAGGACCCACGCTCAGGTCGGGACCTCGGCCTCCAGCCCTGCCCGCCAGCCCACGCGCCTTTCCCTCACCCCGGGGCCCCAAGTCTCCTCGCGCCCCGCCTCGCTCCATCTGCCATCGCTGGGGCAGGGTTTACCGCCCGCACCCCGGTCGCAAACCCCCACGGGGCCAGCCGCTAAACTCAGGGACCCCTTCCCTGCACCCCTCCCCAAGTATCTCACCTTGGTCTTTGGCTCCCGAGAAAACCTGTCCGGCCCCTCCGCCGCACCCCAACCCTGCTTCCAGCGGGACCCACCGCCCTTCGCAGTGCCCTCTCCATAATTTCCCTCCCTGGACCAGAGGAGTGAGGGGGGCTGGGAAGTCAGAGCCATCCCCCCATCCTCACACGGCAACTCTTCCGGGGGGCGCAGACCTACCCTCGCCCACTCTGGAGCCCCCTTTTGGCTCTGAGGGGCGCGGTGGCGGCTACTCGCGCATCGCAAAATGGGACATTTGGAGCATCAACGGCGTGGGGAGGGGGTGGCTGGAAAACGTCCCCAGAGAGGGATCTGGGGTCGTGCGCCTCCCTGTCCCCCACCGCGTTGCACCAGGCCCCCGAAACTTCACGAGAGCACAGGCGCACGGCCGGAGGGCGCCTCCCTCCGCTCCCCCTCCGGAGCCGGCGGAGACGCCCCTCGTTGCCCCGGCCGACCACGTGAGGGCGTGCCCTGTGTTAGTTGGAACAAATTAAATCCCGTCCCGCGGACAGGCCTGGGGCCCCTGGGGCCCGGCCAAGGCCCGGGTGCCAGGCGCGCCCTCTCGGCTGCCGGCCGCTAAGCCCCGCGCGGCGGGGCCTCCCCCGCGGCCCGCGCTATTCGCCGCGGAACGGGACGCCCCCCTACGCTCGCGCTCCCGCAGCAGAGGGTACGTCCCTCGGTTCCCCTCTGCGAGCCCTTCCCGGGCGCGGGCCGCCCCCGCACCGCCCCGCGGGCTCGGGCCGGGGCCGGGGCGCACGGCTGCGGGCGCGGCGGCGCGGGGGCGGCGCGGCCCGGGAAGCCAGCGGTCGGGGAAGGGGCCCCAAGAAGCACAAGTTGGCGCTGGCGCCGGCCCAGGCTGTTGTTGTTCTCAACGCGGTCCGCCTCAGAGCCATAAAAGCGGAGCGCGGCGCCTTCCTCGCCAGAGCGCAGCGCGCACGCCCAGCGGACCCGGGTGGCGGCAGCGGCGCGCACTCGGCCCAAGTTCCGCCGGCTCCGGCCCGGCGCCCGCCCCAGCCCTGCCGCCCGGCCCCCGGCCCGGCCGCGGCCGCTCCCGCCTGGAGCCCCCGCGCGCCCCCAGCCCCCCGGCGGCCCCCCGGCCCCTCGCCTTCCTCTTCCCGGCGCGGCCCCCCGGCTTCCGCGCGCCGCCCGCCACCAACCCGCTCGCCACCATGTCGGTGGAGCTCGAGGAGGCCCTGCCGCTGACGCCCGCCGAGGGCGCGGGCAAGAAGACGACCCGGGCGGGCGGCCCCGCGGCGCTGCCGCCGCCCAGGAGGAGGAAGAGCAGCAAGAAGAAGAGCCAGCCGGGCAAGTACAGCCAGCTGGTGGTGGAGACCATCCGGCGGCTGGGCGAGCGCGGCGGCTCGTCGCTGGCCAGGATCTACGCCGAGGCCAAGAAGGTGGCCTGGTTCGACCAGCAGAACGGGCGCACCTACCTCAAGTACTCCATCAAGGCGCTGGTGCAGAACGACACGCTCCTGCAGGTGAAGGGCACCGGCGCCAACGGCTCCTTCAAGCTCAACCGCAAGAAGCTGGAGGGCGGCGGGGAGCGGCGCGGGGCCTCGGCGGCCGCCGCCGCCCCGGCCGCCGCGCCCCGGGCCAAGAAGGCGGCCCAGGGCGCGGCCCGGCGCGCGGCCGAGAAGCCCGCCGCGAGCAAGAAGCCCGAGAAGCGCCCGCACCCCAAGGGCGCGGGGGGCGCCGCCGCCCGGAAGGACAAAGGCGGCAAGGCCAAGAAGGCGGCGGCGGCCGCGGGCAAGAAGGTGAAGAAGGCGGCCAAGCCCAGCGTGCCCAAGGTGCCCAAGGGCCGCAAGTGAGCCCGCGGCCCGGCCCGCGCCGCTTCCGGGGCTTTTGTGTTTTCACTCCCGAGGGTCTGGGTTCCGGGCGGCTCGGGCCCGGGCCGCCGCTCCCGACCGGAGCCGCAGGGAGCGCACCCGGCGCCCGCCCCTTCCCCGCGCCCCCCTCCCCGACGTCGTAGCGGGTTTCCTTTCTTTCTTTCTTTTTTTTTTGTTATTGTTTGCTTTGGATTTTTGAAACAGCCCTGGCGACGCCCCTATTGGCTCGCGCCCTTGGCAACGGCCGTCGCCATGGTTACCGGCCGCGGGCGGGGGCCGCTGGGTGGCCGCGGCGGCCGCGCCCCCGGCCCCGGGCTCCGCACCCCGCCGGCCCCTGGGCGCGGCGCGGGGCGGCGCCGGCCTTCGTCTTTTTCCCTTTGGCATAATAAATTGGTGAAACCTTTGGAGCCCTCTCGTTTTCTCCGCGGTGCAGTGGCATTGGGTGCGGCCCGTGCTTTTGCTGGGGCTGGGGGGCGGGCCCCTGGAGTCCAAATCTCGCCTCCCTCCCCCCCCACAGAGCTAGGAATGAACAGGCGCCTTCTGCAAGGAATAGCTCTGCGGGGTGGGGGCGGCCGCGTTGAGCCCCGAGGGGGCTCCCACGTGCCCGGGGACGGGGGCGGAAGCTGTGGGCGGGGAGGGAGCGGCCCATCTCCTCCCCACGGGGGTCCCAGGGCCGTCGGGAGCGCGAGGCCGGGTCGCTTTCGGGTTTCCTGATGAAGGCCTGTGGTCCCCGCACGTAAGGCGCGCAGCCCTCGCCAGACCTTGGCGGAGTGCTGTGGGCAGGGCCGGGGCGGGGAGGAGGCGTGCGGGTCCCGGGAGGAGGGCCCTGGCGCGCCCCTGCCTCTGGTGGCCCCTCTGGAACGAGCCTTCCTTTCAGGGAGGGTTAAAGGGACGTTTGGGAAGAGAGCCCCTGGCCCTGGGACGCCCTGGGCTCCAGCATGTGGGTTGGCTGCCCACCGAGTGGGCGAGAGGCACAGGCCTATTCCGAAGGATGGCTCTGGGGAGCCAGAGAGGGTTCCAGAAGCAGGCTGGGTGAGCTGGGGCTGGGGTTAGATGAAAGAGAGGCAGAGGGAGGGTTTTTGGCCCTTGAATCATTCTGAAAGCAATTGAGGGTGGGAAGGGGGGTGGGAGACCCCAAAAAACTATGGGTATGTCCTGAAGGCCTGCTGGGGGAGGGGGGAGGGGGGAGGGGCCGTTGCCAAAAAGCATAAGGGCAGCCACAGGAGCCTGTTCTTCCCAAGCTTCCCCGGTGGGGAGACAAGCCCCGGGGCGCCCTTCAGCATCTCAGGGCCCTGAAGGCGGAAGTTCAAGGAGCGGTGCTAGAGAGGGCAGTGGTTGGAGATGGTGGCACCGCGAGGGCAGCTGCCCCCCCAGCCCGCCCCTCCACCTCTGCTGACCAGTAACAGCCTCATCTGCTTGCGGTTCTGCTTGCAGGGCAGTGGGCTGGGGCATTGCCCGCCTTCGCCAAGGCCTCGCTGAATGTCCCTCCCTGACCACCTGACCAAGTCCCTGCCCCCGGGAACATCTCATGAACCCCAGGACCCCATCGTGCCCGCCTTCCAGGCGCCCTTGTTACTCCTCTCCACCAAAACCTGCGACTGACACACACCACCTGGCCTCTGGGGTGCCGCCTCCGCCCCCGCCCCCGGCCCCATTCCTTGAAGAGTGTCCCCCTGGCTCGCTGTCTCCACCTTCCAGAGAGCGTCGAGCTCCCAGGAGCCCACCCTCAACCGGGCCAGCCTCCCCGCTCTTGTGATGACAGCATTTGACTTTTCCTCTGGGGAACCTGCCCATTCCCACTCCCCACTCCCAGGCCACATGGCCCCAGGGATCTGGCCACATTCCAGCCCCAGGGATGGTCTCAGGACACCTGAGGGTCCCGTTATTTGTTCACTTGGTCACAGCAATTGTGGCAGAAACGGGTTTGTGACCCCGACTGGCTCACTGAGTCAATCCGGGAGCTTTTGCGGGAACTATGCCTAAGCCTTTGCCAGGGCAGGGCTTAGAGCTGACACAGAACTACTCTTTTTGCCCGGGGCCGTCTCCGTTAACAGCTAGGGGGAGCCCCCCTGGGAGAGGAGCCCTGACACAGAAAGTTGGAGCCAAGAGATGGAGGCAGATGCCTGAAGACGGAGTGGAGCTGCTGGATCCAGCCGCACCTGAAGCTGCCCCGATCTGGACTACGGTTGAGCGGATGCAGGGCTGGTTAAGCTAGTCGGAGTTGGGTTTCTGTCACTTGCATCCTGGCCTGTCCTGACTCACCTGCTCCCACACTTACATCCTGGACCTTGCCATCGTTGCAATTGCTCTTCCAAAGAAACTCCTCTTCCAGTGTCCCACTCCCTACCTACAGACACCCCCCCCCCCCAGCTGCTCTGCCTTCAGGGGGCCTCGTAGGTGTTCCTATGGCCTGAGGGACACCCCGGGTTAAGTGCTGATGGCCTCACCCCGTGAGCACTTGCTGGAGGAGGGCCGTAAGTGCCTGCACTCACCATCTCCACGCCCCATGAGGACAGGGCTCTCCATTTCACTGACGAGGCTGCTGAGGCTCTGGGCAGTCTGCGGACAGGACAGGATTCGAACCTGCTCCACCAGACTCTGAAGCCTGCATTTCCTCCCCCTGCACCGCGCTCAGCTCCTGCACTGGGCTGGGGAGTCCTGGCTCCACCATTTACCTACTGTGTCTCCTTGACTTGGCTTCGTGGAGCCTCCGTTTCAGTTGAATGCTGGGAGCATCTGACAGTGCAAGGCTGAAGAGGAGGGCTTCCTGGAGGAGGGGACCCTTTTCCTGAGCCGAGACCAAGGGCTGAGACCAGGTGCGAAGCCTTTGGTTTCCTTGTCTGCAGTGGCCCAGGCCTGACCCTCCCTGCGCCCGCATTAGTCAGGAGAGGGTGCCTGGTCGCCAGGTCAAGGTCCTGGGCTTGCCTCCGTCGTGGCCTTTTGAGCTGAGGCAGGGCGGTTCTCCCACGGCCTCAGGTCGCTCATCTGTAAATGGGCTCAGGAAAGCACTTTGACTCCCTCACCTGCTGACCAGGGAGGGTCTAGATGCCCTCAGGTCCCCCACCCTGTGCCTGGACGACGACAAGAGTTACTACTTCTCCACACAGCTGGAACCTGTGGACCTGCTCGGGACCTCAGGTCAGCCTCTGGGTCCCCAGATCTGCCTTCTCCCTGGCCCCAGGGCAGCCCCACAGGTCCCTTTCCAGGCTGTGCAGCCTCAGCCACCCAAGCAGTCAGTCTTCACCCAGCCGGCGCCCCCGCACCAACAGAGCTTGTCCCCATCCCTCTGCCTGGGCGGGACTTAGAGCTGAGCACAGGACAAGGTGGGGAGGGCTGAGCACTTGGCACTGGCACGAGGAGTCCTGACACCTCCCTTGTAGGCCTCAGACCTTTGGTGACGCAGCCCGAGGGCATGTTAGCTCTTCTGGCCACTTCACCCTCTGTGAAGCGCTGGTTCTTTCTGCAAGAACTGCTACCAGGACCACTTCCGCTCTCGGTGTGGGGGTAAGGATACTTGCAGAGGTATTGGAAGAAGAAAATGAGATCTGGTACGTCAGGGGCCTAGAGGTGCCTGGGCACCCACCTCCTGCACTAGGCAAGCTGGGAGGCAGGGGGTGCAGGGGCTGGGAGGGCACCCAGTCAGACCTGCTGGCTGCTCTCAAGTAGCTTAGCCACTTCAGGAGGACAGAAAAACTTGCACTTTCCAGATGGGGGCGTTCCAGGCTGGAAACATGGCGGAAGCCAACAGGTCCCTGAAATCCGAGAGAAGCTTCTGAGTTGTGAAGATGAGGAAAGCTTGGTTGTGCCGAAGGCTGAGAGTAGATGTGACAGGGCAGGAAGCCCGTGAAGTCAGCAAGGCGTCAGGTTCCTGGGTCACTCAGGGCTCAACCAGAGAAGCAGACTCAGAAGGATAGATGTAATTTGTTGTGGAACTGGGGGCTGATGAAGTAGTCTGTAAGGCTGTACCTCGCCTCGGAGGCCCGAGCTTGAAGGCCCAGGGCAGGCGTCAGGCGGGCTGGTCGCAGGCGACGGGAGCCTCCCTGCGGGGGCTGGAGCCCGTCTCCCCCGCCGCCTCTGGCCTCAGCGATGGGGGCAGTCTGCAGACACTGAGCCCCCCATCATGAGAGGTAAACGTCTGCACACTTGGCCCAGGGGTCAGAACACTGAAGGGGAACTGGGGAAGGTACAGCAACTGTGGGTCTAGGTGCTGCTTTGCGCCAAAGCAGTGAGTCAGCAGATCAGCCACAAAATGGCTGTGTCCTCCAGATGGGGCGAGTCTCTGCCTTGTGGCCCACCTAACGGGAAACAGAGGAAAGGGACTTCTGGGAAATGTAGTTCCGCCTGGCCAAGTTGACACATGACAAGGCCATCCCAGCTCCCTGGTCATGAAGCGGGTGTGTGTGGGGAGTGAGGGTGAGGAGGGACTAGAGCAGGGGCCTCAAGCTGAGGTTTTTTTTTTTAAGATTTATTTATTTATTTATTTCTCTCCCCTTCCCCCCACAACCCCCCAGTTGTCTGTTCTCTGTGTCCATTCACTGTGTATTCTTCTGTGACCACTTCTATCCTTATCAGCGGCACCAGGAATCTGTGTTTCTTTTGGTTGCGTCATCTGGTTGTGCCAGCTCTCCGTGTGGGCGGCGCCATTCCTGGGCAGGCTGCACTTTCTTTCGTGCTGGGCGGCTCTCCTTGCAGGGCACACTCCTTGTGCACGGGGCTCCCCTATGCGGGGGACACCCCTGCGAGGCAGGGCACTCCTTGCGCGCATCAGCACTGCGCATGGGCCAGCTCCACACGGGTCAAGGAGGCCCGGGGTTTGAACCGCGGACCTCCCATGTGGTAGATGGACGCCCTAACCACTGGGCCAAAGTCCAATTCCCTCAAACTGAGTTTTGCAGACACCACACCAGATAGGAGAGTGGCCAGCTGGGGGACACAGGTCCCACCTGAACAGGGTGGCTGCCCAGCTCTTGCCAATTGATGCCAGGTGGCAGGGTGGGGCTCAGCATGGGCAGAGCACCGGGCTAGGAGCAAATCTTGGGAGACCCAGGCCAGCGTGGTCCAAATGTTGGACCCATTTTATTGGAGGCACCTCCTGAGAATTTCACTAAGTGGAAACTACTTGTGTGTGTGAAACTTCCCACTTTTAAAATGTGCACTGAAAAAAATAAAAAATTAAATACTGTATGGGCCAAACAAAATGTGTGAGTTGACTGTAGGCTGTGGCCCCCACTTGGCTGCTATCTCTCAACTAGATCTTCCATGTCCGCCCTTCTAGCCGCTGCCCAAGGAAAGCAGCCTCAGCTGGTGCTGGCCCTGAAGGAGCCTGGAGGCCAGAGGCCCCGCCTGCTGGCGCTGCGTGGAGAGCCCGGCCCGACAACCCCGCAAGTGCGCCCTCCCACCTCTGGTCTGTCCTGTCCTGGCCCACCTCCTCTTGGTGCTCCAGGTATTCGTGCAACGGTTGAGCGCTGGACGTGGAGCGAGGCCTCTGGGCTGCCTCAGTCAGGGCCTGGCTGAGCTGAACATGACCTCAGCAGGGAAACACTGTGCTTGCAGACCTGCGCTGTTCAGCTTGACTGTCCAGCCATTCTCGCTGATGGCCCCTGCCGCTGCACTCAGCCCTCCAGCTTCTGCGGCCCACCGGGAACGTTCCCTGTGGTGCCTTGAACTTGCTTCTCCAGCTTCCCTGGGATCTAGGGTGTGTGTGGGTGGAATCAATTACTCCAACAACTAGTGTCGCTGCTCTGGTTTGCTGGGAGTTAATGACTGTGAGCACCCATCCTCTTCCTTCAGAGGTGGGCAAGCCAAGTCCCCGAGCCCAAGTTTTGCTTATAATAGGGACCCACCCTCCAAAGACAGCTTGAGTGAGCTCATCTCCCCAGGGAGTGGGGTTTCCACCTTTCCAGTGGCTGCTTGCTCACTCTGAGAAGGGGAAAAGAGGACGTGCAGGCCAGATGGGGATCTGGGAGTCTAGGTCACCCTTCACCGTGTCTCGTTCCCACCGCAACCTCCACCTCTAAGGCCCATGCTGGCATCTGGCAGGATCTTGGCCAAACTCTTTAAAGTGAGACCCCCTTCCCGGGCCTGGAGCACCTTGGATTTGCTTCAGTTTGCCTGTGCTCAGCGGTGTGCTCTTGGCCGAGTCCCTCCCTTGCCTGGGTCTGTGTCTACCTCTGCACAGGCAGTAGGGACTTTAGACACACGCCTGTTGCCTGAGGCCATGGATCCAGACTGGCCTGGGGGCAGACACCCCTCTCTTAGGACGGAAGCCCCTGGGGACCCTCTACCTGCTCTAAGGCTGCAGGGCAAGAAAGACCTGGAGCCAAGCGGGGTCCTGGTGGAGTTAGGGTAGAAGGTTGAGGTGGGGGTGGGGGTGTCACTGCCACGTCCTAGGGCTGCTCCACCCGCTCCAAAGAACATTTGGGCTCCTGGCTCAACCCTGCCACACTCGGGGAAGCAGCCCCAGAGTGACTGGCAGGCGAAGACATCCCATTTTGAGAGGTGAGAAACAAGGGACAGGAGAAGAGGGTCTGCTACTCTCAAAGCAGGATGAAGTATTGGCAAGAAAGGGGGGGAAAGAGATTCAGATGCCCCTGAAATAAGTGGAAATTTGGAGAGCAATTTGGCAAGACCCAGTAAAGCCAGATATGAATTCCTGACGCCTAGCTCAATAGACAAAAGCAAGTTGCAGAATGAAATGTCTAAAATGAAGACCATTTATATAAGCTCGAAACGCAGGAAACAGTATGTCCAGATAAAAGTAGGCGTTTTTAATGCAGTCAGAAGTCACAAGTATGTGAAAGTATAAACACGTGAGTGAAAATGATGTGTGCAACCACGGATATTTTCTTCATTTTAATACGAAAAGACCCCACCAAACTCATTTGCAGTTCTCACCAGTGGGGAGGCAGTGATGAAAAACAAAGGGAATTCCATTTTTGTCATGTTTACTAAACTTTAAGCAAGGATGGCGAAATACAAGTCAAAATTCACCAGCATTTTTTAAAACAACCGGACCCCATAGAAAGCAGCACCCCAAACAAAACAGGTGGTCATAAATGAGAACACCCCCCGCCTCCACACAGAGCAGACGGCCACGCGGCCACGCGAAGGGGCTGGAGGCGGGGCTGGAAAAGAATTTCTGTGACGAGCGGGGAGGGCGGCCCCTGACACCCCGCTTCGCAGGAGACTGGGTGAGCACGGCCGCGCCGGGGCCCTCTGATTGGTGGAAATGCGATCCTTGATTTGCATGCCCCGCCCCACAGTGGGCTCGCCGGGAGCCGCGCAGCGCGCCTCCCTGGGAGGAGCCGCCCAGGCTGGCAGGGTTGTCCGGGTGTTCCCGCCCCGCGCCTCCCGGGCTCCCGCTCGCCGCACGGCCCCAGCGCACAAAGCGGCGCCGACGGAGGCGAGCCGCCTGGCAGTGCCGGTGGCCTGCGGGAAGCCCGGGGCTTGGCCAGGCCCCCGCGAGCGCTTGCGCCCCTTGGGGCGGGTGCCCGGCAGAGGCTTGGGAGGAGCCCCCTCCCTGTGGAGCTCGTGGTCTAGGCGGGGAAAGGGCCGGTAGACAGCCTTCCGCAGCACCAACTGGCTCCTGCGCTCCAGTGCGAGGCCGGGCGGGGGCCCCAGGGTGCTGTGCACTGGCGCGGCGGGCCTGCCGGGGTCTCGCTCCCCCAGCCCCCCTGGCTCTGTGGGCGCTCTGCACCCAGCTCTCCTCCACCACGCCTGCTCTTTGGCAGGTACTCCATCAAGGTCAGACGACTTCCAAGTTTTAAGAGTGAAAAGAGACCCAACAAAGGGCCCCCTTCAAACTTTTTATTGTTTCCAAAAAGGCACTTTTGTCCAAAGACAGCTCCAATGGCCTCTGTTCTTGACAAAGCCCATTCCATAGGACCGATGCCATGAACTGGGTAAAATCCAGAACTCCCCCACTAGCACAATTTTCCAAAATGTATAAAGAAGTTTATCAAATGTAATTTCAATGAATATAACAAAAGAAGAAAATATATTTTAAAAAAGAAAGAAACCCTCCAAAGTGTTGAGAGCTTAATCTGAAAGAATGAAAAGCCCACAGGCAGAGCAGCAGGTCAGTGCACGAGCGCCAGCAGGGTGGGGCCTCCAGGCCAGCCCCAGCCGCTGCCCGCCAGGGAACAGCTGGGCAGTGTCCTGAGCCCCGCTGGGCTCCTAGTCAGGCCAGGCATAGGCATCCATGAGCGCACGACTACCAGCAAAACCTGCTGCCGCTTCCCTGGCATCAGAAACAACCCAAAGCAAACACCACCCCCCCACACAAAAAAGGCAAGAAACTGTTAGCAGCAGCTTTTAGTGCAGCAGATGTGGCCTTGGTCTCTGAAGGTCACTGGCAGTGCGGCCGCTTGCCCAGCGGCTCCTCCTCCCCCTGCCTCAGCCACCGGTCCAGGAGGCCTACACGGCCTCTCTTGGTGGGGCCTGGGCTCTTCTGCAGGAACTGGCTGGACCACTGGGGCACACAGGGCTCTTCCTTTTGGGGTGTTTTTGGATCCTCCTTTTTGGGTGACTTTGTGGCCAGCCACTGCAACATCTTCTGGCTGCTGGCACTTGCCTTGGGCTCCTAGGAAGAAAAAAGCGAAGCTCAGACCAACCTGCTTAAGCCTTTGGGAAATGGGAAGAAACAGGGCAAGTGGCATTAGGCACTGACCCTGGCTTAGAAACATCACTAAGGATCACACTGGGGTCCGAAAGTCAGGAATGTTCTTTTTTGCTGCTGGGGACCCACAGCTCCTATCTCCTAATGTCCAGAGCTACGCAACCTCTTCATGCTTTGCTTCTTTCCCTACACAAGTAGACCTAATTGTAATTATGCACCTACTACAGGGCCTGACACTATGCTATATATACTTTGTATGGATTGTATTACTTAAGAAATAGTGAAAAATACAAATAATTTTCTTATTTTCATAAGAACACTGAAGCTCTGAAAAGTTAAGTCCCTTACTGAAAGCCACACCTACCCAATTAGTGGTGGAACAGGGATCTGAGCTCAGGCAGTATGACTCCAGAACCCACAATCTCAACAGCAACAGTTACATTTAAGACAACCTGCTTCTCAAATATTTTGTTTGAGAGGTACGCGCTCTCCACATACCCTTCTATTACCCCTCTAACATGTCCCTTTCCTTCCTTCATCAGTAATGGTTTAAGGAGAACGTAAATACTATGATTAATTCTGGGAGTTCAAAGATGAACCAGTCTAGCTCCCTCCCTCAAAGAACTCCCAGTATTGTGAAGGAGTCCGTACTCTGTAACAAGTGCTAATAAAGTCACGTACAAGTACAAAGTGCCTTGGGAGTACAAGGGAAGGAAGCAGCATCTGAGCGTGCTTCAGGGGTAAGGGAGTAGCTCTGAGCTTCAGAGGAGGTGCGTGGAACCAGTCAAAGAAGAGAACTGAGGGGCACTCCATGGCAGAAAACAAAGTGTTCTCAAGGAAAGGACATAATTTAGTGTGGCCAGGGGAGTGGTGGGGAGGGAGGCTGCAGAGAGGTGGCTGGGCCTCAGCCACTAACAGAGGGGCTTTGGGGCCTAAGGCTGGGCAGGCTAACAGCTCCCCATTCGTCAGCCCTTCTGCAGAGCCTTTCCTCAACTCTCACTGCTGCCTTCTGCCTTCCCTATGCTCATGTCCAAAAGCTGAATGGAAAGGTCCTGAAGTAGCATAATGCTGCCTCTCTGGAATGTGAATTCTTTTGGAATAAAGACCAGGGTGGAGATGGGGCAATGTTGAGAGCAAAAATAATATGTAAAAAGCACGTTATAGAGACATCTGATAATAATATTAAGTGTTGCTAGAGTTTGCAGAGGACCAAAACAAAAGAAAAAAGATGACGCTGTTAAAGGTATGGATCTAGAAAACTTAAAACAATGGGGGAGAGCACAGTACAGTCATCCTCCTTGCATGTCTCAGGCATTCGAAGATGTCTATTCTTGGAACACTGACAACTCTTACTACAGGTCCCTACAATATACCTATTGACAACTGCTATTCCTAAACCCTCCTTTAAAAAAAAGATTTCTCTGTCCCCTCCTCATACCTCCCCCATTCCTAAACCCTCAATGTCAGTGGGGCTGGCCTGACCACTTTGTTCTGGAACTTCCCTCTCCATGGAAGGGTTTTTGCCTGTTCACCTTCCCTTTAGCACATATCCTTAGGTCCATGATAATTCTAGTAAGTTAAAGTTCATGGCACGGATTCCCTCAAATTTTTCTGAAGAGACAGAAGCCAGGAACTCCTTTTCCGACTTGTAAACTGGGAAGCAGAGTTATAGAACAGGGACATTAAAATGAAAATGCTTGGGAGGAGGTGTGGCTCAAGTGGTTGAGTGGCTGAGCACCCACCTCCCACTTGGGAGGTCCTGGTTTCAGTTCCTGGTGCCTCCTGCATAAACAGCAACAGCAACAAGAACAAAAAAGTAAAATAAACAAAAAATCCAACTTAGGGAAGCTAATGTGGCTCGGTGGTTGAGCACTGGCTTCCCACATTATGAGATCCCGGATTCAATCCCCGGCCCCTGGTACCTCAAAAACAAAACAAAACAAAAAAACAAAAAAACACTCTGGGCAGCAGCTGTGGCTAATCAGCTGGGCTCCCGTCTACTATATGGAAGGCCCGGGTTCGCGTCCCAGGGCCTCCTTGTGAAGGCAGGCTCGCCTGCAAGCGCTGTGGAGTGCCGCCCAGCCCGCAAGTGCTACGGACAGCCAACTCAGCAAGATGACGCAACAAAAAGGGAGACAAGCAAAAACACAGAAGAGCGCGCAGTGAACAGACACAGAGCAGACAGCAAGCGAGCCGCAAGGGAGGGGGAGAATAAAAAAAAAAGAACACAGAAGAATGCACAGCAAATGGATAGAGAGAGCAGACAGCAAGCAAAAAGCAGCAACGGGGCAGAGGGGTGGGATTCTAAAAAATATATATATTAAAAAAACTTTAATATTGAACAAAATGATGAATGCCCAACTGTGACTATACCAAATGACACTGACTGCACACTGTGGTTGGACTGTGTAGTTCATGAATACGCTTCAATAAAATTGGTTTAAAAATGAAAAAAACAAAAACAAAAACACCAAACCATTGAAAAAAATCATATACCGTTTTGGGCACAAAAATACAGTAAAGGTCTGAGGACTCTGAGTCACGGCCAGGTTTGAAAATCACTGCTCTGGTCTACCTTGCCATGCTCAGGAATAGGAGAGTGGCGGTTGAAACTAAAGTGCTGCTTGTAAAGGCTATATTCTGTAAGAACAGGTCATAGTAACAGACAGACAACTCAAAAAGGACTATAATAGTCCCAGGTCTCTACCTTTTTGACCAGTAAGTCAACAGGAGCCAGACACTTGGGAGTGTTGTTTCGGGAGTTGTTCACCACAGGGGAGACTGGATGGAAGGTGATGTTCTCTGTCGGGTGGATTAACTTGAGAGCTTCCTGAGTGGAGACCTCGCTGAAGTTGAGCCATCTAGAGACTGCCTCCTCTCCATCCAGTACAGCAGGCATCCTAGCCAGGGAGGAGAAGACCTTGGTTAGGGGAGGGAGGGTGAGGGCAGGCAGGGAAAGAAGACTTGAGCCTACACAAAACTCAAATCATGACAAGGGAAAGCTCACCCTCCCTCTGCGTATCGCATGTACCTTCCTGAGCACAACTTGAAAGTGCACTAAATTCAGCTCAGGAGAGCCTGCATACAAAGTTCTGAGATAAAGACAGGGACCAGTGCTGTGACTAGATGCCAGGGCACTCCAGAGTATACTCTAGCAAACTGGTGAGCTTTCCATGATGCCCCAGACTACAGTAAAAGGGAAAAGAGATCCTGGAAAACTTGTCTCTAAACAACAATCTCCAGCCTCATCACCATGAAAGACTTAACAGTAAGAAGCTGCTATTTATGTAACTGTGAACAAAGGGAAACCATGCCTCAGCAAAGCAAAGAGATTACTGAAGATGATTCTCGGTACCTGGAAGATGTCAGGAAAAGAGCTTCTGTTTAACTTTGAGTTTCATGTCCTAGACCAATGACAGGTATGGTACACATATCATTGGTGGGTGGTACAGGTGATTTTAGGACATATATAGAAACAACTATTTCAAAAGCTTATTACTGTAACTTCAACAAATCAAACATGTATTTTAAAATCTTTGAAACCCAGATGCTTCTTATGATGACTGACATCTTTGCATTGTATTATAGTTTTTATTAGCAGCATTTTATCTTTCTTTTTTTTCCCTACTTTATCTTTCTTAGTAGCACACAAATAATTGTCCATTTTTAAAACTGACAATGTCTTAGATTAGATGAAATAGCAGAATTTATTTTACTGTGAATTAGTAAAAAATACAACTACTGCTCACATCAAACCATGATTTCTCACAGATCTCACTCAGGACAAGGCTAAAGTGGGTAATCCTGTTATGTGCAGCACCATATTCTTTTCAGTGAAACATCAAAAAGTCATTTCTGCAAATGCTGAGATCTGGCAAGAATTTGAAGGTGTTATACAAATTCATTCAGTTCTCCTAATGCTTGTTTTTAAAACACCAATCTGTTTAAATGTAATTGACCTGTTAGGGAACTAGTTGAGCTAACACAAATTTTGTGCTTGCTTATGCAAGATTTTATCTGAGATAGGTGACAGAGAACTGCACCCGGCTGCACTGAGGCTTGAAGGAATACACAAAATGTATACATGTACACACCTGTAACATTTACCAGCTCCCTTGGTTCATCACCTTTTATCCTACAAAGTTGTATTCTGCTATACTTTCGTTATTTGTGGACTTTTCTACATATGAAAAACACTGATTCATATCTCAAACGTGTTTAAAGTTTCCTGGCTCAAAACATGCCAAGGAGTGCACACAAATGGAAAACTTAAGTATTAAGGAGAAACTTGAAATAAAAAAGCTCCTTGAAAGAAAAAAGAGAACATGTGATATGTCCCAAGCAACGGAGACAAAGGAATCCACTGAAGGAGCAACTTCCAGAACTGTTGCAAAGTCATTACCAACAAGGTCTATAAAATAGAAAAAATGGAAAGATTGTTTGGCAAATGGACTGAATGCTAAACAGTGAAAAAACTGGAACCTTTCTCATAAAGAGAAAACACTACCTGTATAGAAAGACTTTAACTCAAACAGAAGTATGGCTCCTTTTAGGGCTAGCAGCAGATGGTTTGATGATTTCATTCATTGCTACAACTTCCAAAGCCCTTAGTTGTTGGGTAAACCCATGAGTATACATGAAAAAGCAACAGAAGAACTTCTAGCAGTGACTGAAAAGTTTACTGGAACAAATTTTTAATTTTGATGAAATATGTTTCTATTAAAAACACATGCCTTTAAGGAAGTGCCTTTTTGTTTTTAGGAGGTACTGGGAATTGAACCCAGGACCTCATACATGGGATGCAGGTACTCAGCCACTGAGCTACATCTGCTCCCCAATGAGAGGTTTTTGTTTTTTTTGAAAAAATTTTAAAGATCTATTTTATTTATTTATTCCCCCTCCAGGCACCCATGTTTTGCACTCGATCTGCTCTCTGTGTTTGCTCATCTTCTTTTTAGGAGGCATTGGAACGAAACCCAGTAACTCCCAAGTGGGAGGGAGGCACATAATTGCTTGAGCCACATCCACGGCCTATTTGCTGTGTCTCATTGTGTTTTGTTGTATCCTCTTGTTGCATCCTCTTGTTGCATCAGCTTGCTGTCTTGCTCATCTACTTCAGGAGGCACCATGAACTGAATGTGGGACAGACCACATGGTAGGCAGGTGCCCAACTGTTTGAGCCAGATACACTGCCCCATTTTTTTTTTTTTTAATTTTTATTTATTTCTCCCTAACCCCTTGTTGTTTGCATTTGCTGTGTCTGTTTGTTGTGTGCAGGCTGGTCATCGTCGTCTTTTTTTTTTTAGGAGACACCAGGAACTGAACCTGAGACCTCCCTTGTGGGAGGGAAGGGCCATTAGGTGCTATTAAGCTTGAGCCGCCTCTGCTCCCTGCTCTGTTGTCTCTCATTATGTTTTCATCTTTGTGTCTCTTGCTGCATCATCCTATTGCGTCAGCTCGCTGTCTTGCTCATCTTCTTTAGGAGGCACTGGATCTCCCGTGTAGTAGGCGGGAGCCCAATCACTTGAGCCACATCTGCTTCCCCTATTTCTTTTTTTTAGTGCTGATAAAAGCAATTTTATTTTTGTTTTCTATGGTCCTTGTATTTTTATTCTTTTTGATAGGGGATTTTTAATTTGTGCTTATTACATAAATATTTTTTACATAAACAGTCAGTGTATAATAGTTGTGAACTTACAAAACAAACATATATAACACCATACAGGACTCTCATAACTCACCCTACCACCACTAAATTGCACTGCTGTTATTATTATTATTTTTTTAAGATTTATTTTTTATTTTCTTTTTAAATTTATTTCTCTTCCCTCCCTGCCCTCCACCCCCCAAGTTGTCTGCTCTCTGTGTGCATTAGCTGTGTGTTCTTCTGTGTCTGCTTATATTCTTGTCAGCAGCACCAAGAATCTGTGTCTCTTTTTGTTGCGTCATCTTGCTGTGTCAGCTCTCCGTGTGTGAAGTGCTATTCCTGGGTAGGCTGCACTTTTTCTGTGCTGGGCGGCTCTCCTTATGGGGCGCACTCCTTGCACGTGGGGCTCCTCTACACGAGGGACACCGTTGTGTGGCACGGCACTCCTTGTGCGCATCAGCACTGTGCGTGGGCCAGCTCATCACACAGGTCAGGAGCCCTGGGTTTGAACCCTGGACCTCCTATGTGGTAGGCAGATGCTCTATCCGTTAAGCCAAGTCCACTTCCCTGCATTGCTGTTAAACCTTTTTAAATAATGATTAAAGAGCATTGTCACAATATTACTACTAACCAAAGTTACTTTTTCCCCAACCAACCCTATTATTACCTTTATATCATTTATATATGAATATACATAAACAATTAAGTGTATAGTAAAAGTTGTGAACTTACAAAGCAAACATGCATAACATCATACAGGGGTTCCATATATCAACCCTCCACCAACACCTTGTATTGTCGTGAGACGTTTGTTACAAATTATGAAAGAATATTGTTAAAAATCTAACTACTAATCATAGTCTTTATCTAACATTTGGTGTGTTTTCCCCCAACCCTATTATTATTTTTTAAATATATTTTTTTATGACAGAAGTTGTAAACTTATAAAACAATCATGCACATGTACAGAATTACCAAACAACACCCCTCCATCAACACACCACACTGTGATGGAATATTTGCTACAGGTTAAGATAATACCTGATTGTTACCATGTCTATAGTGTACATTTGGCTCACACTTTCTATACTGCCCCATTATCAACACAGTACATCTTTGGTATAGATGCTAAGAATATTATATTATTACTGCTAACCACAGTCCATAGGTCACTCCAGTTATATTTTTCCCATGCTTCTCCACATTCCCAACAACCTGCAACAGTGATGTACATTTGCTCTAGCTCACAAAGGACACTCTTGCATCTGTATTATCAACCACAATTCTCACCTACCTCTTGGTTTATTGTGCTATTCAGTTCCTAGCTTATTCTCTAGCATTCTGTCAGTCTGCATTTACATACCTACACTACCATTTTCAGCCACATCCCTATTTATAAACTAGCTTTTACTATGAGTTACCATCTACCCTATACATTTCCACTTTTACGATAAAGCTAATTAAGTAGTCCATCTCAGTCCTTCTCTTTATCTCCTTTAGGAATCCACCACCGACCACCTCAAGGAGATATTTTCCTACAATTTCTTTTAGACGCTTTATGGTTCTTGCTTTTATTTTTAGGTTTTTGATCCATTTTGAGTTAATTTTTGGATAAGGTGTGAGATAGGGGTCCTCTTTCCTTCTTTTGACTATGTATATACAGTTCTTTCAGCACCATTTGTTGAATGGATTGTTCTACCCGAGCTGTATGAGTTTGACAGGCTAGTCAGAAATCACTTGACCATACCTGTGAGGGTCTGTTTCTGAACCATAAATTTGGTTCCATTGGTCTATATGTCTGTCTGCATGCCAATACCATGCTGTTTTTACCACTGTAGCTAGGTAATAATATGATTTCAAGTCTGGAGATGAGGGTTTGCTTTTCCTTTTTAAAAGTTTCTGGCTATTCAGGACCCCTTACCCTTCCAAATAAATTTGATAATCGTGTTTTTAATATTTTTTTTTAAATGCTGGTGGGATTTTTATCAGGATTGCATTGAATCTGTATCTTAATTTGAGTAGAATTGACATCTTAATGAAATTTAGTCTTCCAGTCCATGAGCATGGAGTGTTCTTCCAGTTATTTAGGTCTTTTTTGATTTCTTTTAACACTGAGTTGCAGTTTTCTGAATCCAAGTGCATTACATTGTTGGTTTAGTTTATTCCTATTTGAGTTTTATCTGTCATATTTTATTTTCACCACTCTTTTGACATTTTTAATTACTTTTATTGATATAATCTTTACTTCTAGACTCCCTTCCAGACCTCTCTCTCCTGTCTTTTCTTGTCAGGCTCTAGCATACCCTTTAGTATTTCCTGAAAATGTGGTCTCTTGCTTAGAAATTTTCTCAGTTTCTGTTTATCTGTGAATAGTCTAATCTCGCTCTCATTTCTCAAAGACAGTCCTGCTGGGTATGAGATTCTTGCCTGGGAATTTTTCTCTTGTAGTATCTTAAGTATATCAGACCACTGTCTTCTTGCCTCCACTGTTTCTGGTGAGAAATCAGCACTTAATCTTATTGGGTATCCCTTCTATGTTATTACTTTTCTCTTGGTGTTCTCAGAATTCTCTCTGTCTTTGGCATTTGACATTCTGATGAGTATGTGTCTTGGAGTTGGGACTATTCACATTTTTCCTGATGGGAATACATTGTGCTTCTTGGACATGGATATCTATGTCCTTCAATAGGGTTGGGAAATTTTCAACCATTATTTCTTCAAATATCCCTTCTGCCCCTTTTCCCTTCTCTTCTCCTTCTGGGACACCTATGACATGTATGTTTGCACGCCTTTTGCTGTCACTTAGTTCCCTAAGACTTTGTTCAATTTTTTCCATTATCTTTTTCATCTATTCTTTTGTATGTTCACTTTCAGAAGCCATTTCTTCAAGCTCACCAATCCTTTCTTCTACCTCTTCAAATCTATTTTATGATTCCAATGTTTTTAAAATTTAATTGATTACACCTTTCATTCCCATAAGATCTGCTATTTTTCTACATATGCTTTCAAATTCTTCTTTCTGTTCACCCAGTCTTTGTTGTTTTGTTTTGTTTAAAGATTTATTTTTTATTTCTCCCCCCATCTCATTGTCTGTTCTCTGTGTCTATTTGCTGTGACTTCTTTGTCCGCTTCTGTTGTCAGCGGCACGGGAATCTGTGTTTCTTTTTGTTGCGTCATCTTGTTGTGTTAGTTCTCCGTGTGTGCAGCACCACTCCTCGGCAGGCTGCACTTTCGTGCTGGGCGGCTCTCCTTATGGGGCGGGCTCCTTGTGTATGGGGCTCCCTACGTGGGGGACACCCCTGCGAGGCACCGCACTCCTTGCGCGCATCAGCACTGTGCATGGACCAGCTCCACATGGGTCAAGGAGGCCCGGGGTTTGAACTGTGGACCTCCCATGTGGTATACGGGCACCCTAACCACTGGGCCAAGTCCACTGCCTCATTGAGATTATTAGGGATATTTATTTGAACATCTTTGATTAGTTGTCTCAACTCCTTTATGTCATCTGGAGGCTTATCTTGTTCCTTTAACTGGGCCACAGATTCCTGTTTCTTGGTGTGGATTGTAATTTTTTGTTGTTGTCTTGGCATCTGGATTACTAGAATATTTATTCTGGGTGCAGTTTTTCTCTTTAGTTTAGGACTTCCTGCCCTTTCTCCCTTGCTGGTTGTGCAGTAGGAGCCAAGGCTGTAGTTGGTGCCATAAGCTGTGCAGGCTCAAGCTGCCCTCATTGTGCCAGGGAACAATGAAGCTTCTCCCAACTTTCTCCTTTCCAGGGGTAGGGACAGAGTCACAGCTGTGTGGAATAATCCAAGTCATGAAGGCCTAGATTGTAGTTGCCCAGAGAAACTGATGAAGCTTCATGCCCTTTTCTCCCCTGCCTGGGGCATGGATAGAGCTGCAGGTGTGGGCAGCAATCTATGCAGTGCCGGTCCAAGATGACTGCAGTTGCCCCAGTAGACTTCGGATTTATTCAGTCTGTGCCAGCCAAATGTACCTGCAGGTACCTGGATAGGCTGGTGCAGGGCCTGCCAACCTCCTTCCTTGCCAGAGGAAGGACTGAAGCCTAGTCTAGGGCTGCAGGCCGATCTGGGTGAAAAAAACAGGTTCCTACTGTCACTGGGATTTTCCGTCAGACCGGCTTCTCTTCAGGCTGTGAGCGGAGTCAAAATGGTGGGCAATGGCCTCTTTCTGACTTGGGCAGACTCACACCCCAGCTGTTTCCAATCAGTAGCTGAAATTAGCAGCCAGTCTCCTCTTCCCTATTTTTGGGAAACAGTGCTTCCAATTCCAGCCACAGAATAGTTCCTGGTGTGGCTCGTGCAGCCAGAGTAGGATAATCACCAGCCTCCACGGCTTGGCCAGTAATTTCCTGGAGAGGCTGGCGCAGGTTCCCGCAGCTTCCTGCCTGCTGGAGGTGGCACTGGGGCCTAGACTACAGCTGCAATCTGATCTGGATGGAAAGAATTCAGTACTCACCAGCACTGTGATTTTTAGTCCGACCTGCCAGTCCCAGAGTTAAGATGGTGGCTACCTGCCTCCCTCTGACCTGGACGGGCTCAAACTTTAGCTGTTTTCAGGATCATACTTTAGCCCACTGAATTTACTCATAAGTAGCTGAAGTTGGTGCCTAACTGTCTCTTCCTCCACTATTTCTGGGAAGTGGAACTTTTAATTCCAGCCGTGGAACAGCTCCCAAGGCAGCTTGTGCCTCCAGTGGAGGATGGGCACTGGCCTCCGTGGTATGCAGTGCTCTACTTACAATTCATCTCTACAGATAGGCAGTCTCCTCCTTCTGTTCCTTCAAGAACACGGCAGGATGCTCTTCTGGCCTCTGGAGCCCCCAAACAGGTGCTTCTGCTAGCTTCAGATAACTCTGGGTGTTTACGAACTGTGCTGTAGCAGGTTCTGACTCTAGGAGCCCCTTACTCTGCTGCCATCTTGCTGATTGTCCCCGTTTGTTTTTGTTTTTAGGAGGTACCAGGGATCAAATCTGGGACCACGATCATACATGGGAAGCAGGTGCTCAGCCATTTGAGCTACATCTGCTCCCTGGAACTACATTTTAAAGGCACAAAAATATGCCCCTGGATTTAAGACTGCACAAACTTTGAAAATCTGGATAATTCTCCTTCCACCATTTAACAGTAACTCATAAGCTGCAACCCTTCTGACATCCACTTCTACAAGTGAATTTCAGGTCTTTATCAAGGTAAAGTGCCATATTTATTGAGGTGTTCATGTATTTCTTAGTCATTTAATATGTATAAAAACTATGCTACTATTTTTTAGCTTCTATACTTTTTAATATGTCACTAAGAAAGTTTTTTTTTTTTTTTTTTTAAGATTTATTTATTTTTATTTAATTTCCCCCCCTCCCCTGGTTGTCTGTTCTTGGCGTCTGTTTGCTGCGTCTTGTTTCTTTGTCCGCTTCTGTTGTCGTCAGCGGCACGGGAAGTGTGGGCGGCGCCATTCCTGGGCAGGCTGCTCTCTCTTTTCACGCTGGGCGGCTTTTCTCACGGGCGCACTCCTTGCGCGTGGGGCTCCCCCAGGCGGGGGACACCCTTGCGTGGCACGGCACTCCTTGCGCGCATCAGCACTGCGCATGACCAGCTCCACACGGGTCAAGGAGGCCCGGGGTTTGAACCGTGGACCTCCCATGTGGTAGCCGGACGTCCTAACCACTGGGCCAAAGTCCGTTTCCCACTAAGAAAGTTTTAAGTGTTGTGCCCTTCCCCCATTTTCCCCATAAGCTCTGTGATTTTTATTGCACAGTTTTGCATGATGTGGTGATTTTTAGGTATTCAGAACAGAACTGAATGTAATTTATTTTTTGGGGTGTGTGTGTATGTTAAAGTTTATTTCTATGAAATATAATTTTGAATATTAAATCTATTAGATTACAAATCCCACCATTGTCTTGCATCCATTCAGAGTGTAACTGTATTTTGTGAAGAAACTCAGTTTTCCATTTTCTAAATCTGTTCATAAAGAAACTCTGAATTCTGAAAGCTAACTATCTACACTTGATCTCAGCCAAAAGGTTGAAAAGGAATAAAAAAACTACCTATCTAAAAGCAAAGGGGACAAGCCTTACCGACTCATTTTGGATCCAGGGATAAGAAGTACGACTTGCCTGTGGTGGATGTCATTCAAGCCTTTGCAGGAATCCACAGTGATGATGGTAAAGGAATACAGGAGGTCTCCTCCCTCTGGGGGCTTCCAGCAGTCAAAGATTCCAGCCATGGTCAGGAGCCTCCAGTTGTCCCAGACTTTCTCCCAGTCCTCAGGACTGTCTGCAGCACTGATGCTGCTGGGCTGGAAGCAGAATACACAGGCAGGTTAGATCCTCAGCAGCCCTCTTCTACCAACAGACTTAAGAGCACGGCCATGATTTTAGAAGTAATTCAGCCCATACCTCTTGATCCAGACACCAGAGGAAAGAGGCTTGGTGGCAAATGACCATCAAAGCTATAGATTCATGGTTCTCAATATTTCAAAATACAAGTGAACCCATTTACTAGGCAACCGTCTAGGTCCTTCCATAACTGGGCCCACCATTCCCCCCAACTTTCACTCATGATGTCAATTTGATCCCAAACCAGCTATTTGTAAATGACACTCTCTTTGAACTTCATAGCACTATGTCTTACCTTCCTCTACCAAAAATGTCTTTGCCACCCTTTCTCACCATCCCAGTTCCTACTTGCCATTCAAAATTCAGTTCTAGGCCTAGCATGTAGAAAGTGTATCACTCCCACCTAAAATAAAAGCTGGGTAATCAGCAAAATCATAACTTTTCTTGAATCCAGCAGAGAACTGAGGCCATTAGCCTGAAATTCAAGGAAAGACAGGGCCTCTCCAAGGAGAGGTGGCTTACCTGTGGCAGTAGGAGAAAGATAGGGCCTCCATAGAAACAGGTAAGAATTTAAGTAAAATTTATCGAATTGCTAAAAGTAGAGTGTGGGCCAGTGGGAGAGTAAAGAACGTCAACAAGCCACAGACATCAGCGGGGCTGGCACCCACTTGCAGGCTCTTCCCCCCAGACCTCACTAGATGCTCACAGGAAAGACTGTGGAAGGGCAGAAGCCTGGCGAGAGCCCGCCTAGTGGTCCAGGCCTGGAGGAGGGATGCTCCTCTGCTGCCGGAAAGGCACAAAGCCTCACCTGACCCCTTCTCTCCAAAGGAACCCAAGCCTTAAATGGCCAGGAGAAGGACAATAAGCCCTATCTTCCCTAGGATATAGATGAAGACCCACTGGAACTGGGAAAAGGTGAGAGAAAAAGCCCTCTACCCCACTAGGGGAGGAGCAGGACTGTTGATAAAGTCCGAACTCAGTCCCAGGGACACACGTCTGCCTAGGAGGGAGTCTGAACCAAGATAAGAGAGAACTGTTCCCTCACCTTCTACCTTCAGATGAGCAAAAACTAAGCAACAGGCAACAGCGGACTACTGCTACTGGAGGGACAAAGGTATTGAGAGACCCTCTTTAAGGCACAGATTCACGGGAAAGACGTACAGCACAGGGTGGAGAACTACTGAGAAAAACCTTCTGGAAAATCAACTTGCAGCCCAAGTACAAGGTAGCAACAGGAAACTGAAAGCCTGTGAACAGAGGTAATCAAAACAACACTGGGGAAGCAGAAATGGCTCAAGATTGAGCACCTGCCTACTAAATGGGAGGTCCCAGATTTGGTTCCCAGTGCTTCCTGGAGAAGACATGCAAGACAGTGAGCTGATACAACAAAGAGGAGACACAATGAGACACCCAACAAAGCTGGAAGCTGCGGTGGCTCAAGCAACTGAGCACCTCTCTCCCATATGGGAGGTCCCAGGTTGGTTCCCAGTGCCTCCTAAAGGGAAGACAAGCAGACAAAAGACAGCACACAGCAAATGGGCACATAGAGCAGACAGTGAGCGCAAACAACAGTGGGGGAGATAAAAAAACAACACAACACCAAGGGAGTGGAAGTGGCTCAAGTGGCTGGTAGTGGACACAGTGAGCAGAAACAATGAGCAGACGGTGAGCAGACAACAAGCACACAAACAGGGAGCCACCTCGGGCGGGTGGGATGGCAAACAAACAAACAAAAAACATCACAACCCAAACCCAGTTCACACCGAGTAAATTGATTGCAACCTCTCACATTAATGGCCTAAGAATAACTGTGCCATTTCCAGACCTAAATATTTATTTCAGTCTCTACACCCTACACGCTAGGTCTAGCAAGCAAATAAAAAATTACGAGATGCACAAAAAAACCTCAAACAGAGGGAAAAAAACTGCCACCAAGAGATATAGAAGTCCACAGAATCAGAATTAAGAAATTACTTTTCCCAGAGGGTGAAGCTACTGAATAAAGATTTAAAATGATTATTATTAGGGAAGTGGACATGGCTCAACTGATAGAGCATTTGCCTACCATATGGAGGGTCCAGGGTTCGATCTCCAGGGCCTCCTGACCTGTGTGGTAAGCCCCACATGGAAGGAGTGTGCCCTGCACGGAGAGCTGCCCCATGTGAAAAAAGCACAGCCCACCCAGGAGTGGTGCTGCACACACGGAGAGCTGATGCAGCAAGATGACACAACAAAAGAGAGACATAGTTTCCCAGTGCCACCTGATAATGCAAGCAGATGCAGAAGAACACAACAAAAAAGAGACATAGTTTCCCAGTGCCACCTGATAATGCAAGCAGATGCAGAAGAACACAAAGTGAATGGACACAGAGAGCAGACAATGGGGGGGAAGGAGAGAGAAATAAATAAAATCTTAAAAAAAAAATTATTATTAAGGGCTCTTGTCTGTCAGAAAGGTGAACAACACACAAGAGCGGATACGGAATTGCAGCAGGGAGATGGAAACTATAAGGTTTGGTTCTAGACTACCACAATAAAGTGAATATCACAGAAAAGCAATTCACATGAATTTGGTGGTTTCCCAGTGTATATAAAAATTATGTTTGGGAACCAATGTGGGTCAGTGGTTGAGTGCACTTACAAGGTCCCGGGTTCAATTTCCTGTTCTGATACCTCAAAAAAAAAAAAAAAAAAAGGTATGTTTACACTATAATGTAGTCTATTAAGTGCAATAGCATTATGTCTTAAAAAAATACCTTAATTAAAAATACTTTATTATTACAAAAATAAGACAGTACAGAAAAAAAGAATGTAATATACTGTTTTATATTGATCATATATTGAAATAACATTGTTTCTGGATATATTGGTTTAAATAAAATACATCATTAAATCTTTTTTAAAAAGTGAAAAAAAATTTATTGGTAAAAAGTGCTAACCATCGTCTAAGCCTTCAGACAGTCATCTTTTTGCTGGTGAAGGATCTTGCCTTGTTGTTAGAGGCTGCTGACTACTTGGGGTGGTGGTTACTGAACGCTGGGGTAGCTGTGACAATTTCTTAAAATCAGACAACAATGAAATTTGCTACAACAAATTTCTAACAATGAAAATTTCTCATAGCATGTGATGCTATGTGACAGCATTTTAACCACAGCAGAACTTCGAGTCAATCCTCTCAAACCCCACCCCTGATTTATCCAAAGTTTATGTAATAATCTAAACCCTTTGTTGTCATTTCAACAATGTTCACAGCATCTTCACTAGGAGTAGAGTCCATCTCAAGAAACCTCTTTCAGGAAACGGACTTTGGCCCAGTGGTTAGGGCGTCCGTCTACCACATGGGAGGTCCGCGGTTCAAGCCCCGGGCCTCCTTGACCCGTGTGGAGCTGGCCCATGCGCAGTGCTGATGCGCGCAAGGAGTGCCCTGCCACGCAGGGGTGTCCCCCGCGTAGGGGAACCCCACGCGCAAGGAGTGCACCCATAAGGAGAGCCACCCAGCGCCAAGGAGGGAGCAGCCTGCCGAGGAATGGTGCCGCCCACACTTCCCGTGCCGCTGACGACAACAGAAGCGGACAAAGAAACAAGAAACAAGACACAGCAAAAAGACACAGAAAACAGACAACCGGGGGAGGGGAGGGGAGGGGAGGGGAATTAAATAAATAAAAATAAATCTAAAAAAAAAAAAAAAAAAAAAGAAAACCTCTTTCATGGGAGTAGGAGTGGGGAATAAATAAATAAATCTTAAAAAAAAACAAAACAAAACCTTTCTTTGCTAAGAAGCAACTCTCCTCATCCATTAAAGTTTCATCATGAGATGGAAGCAATTCAGTCACATCTTCATGCTCCACTTCTAATTCTAGTTCTCTTGCTATTTCCACATCTGCAGTTACTTCCTCCACTAAAGTTTTGAACCCCTCAAAGTTATCCAAACACCCATGAATGTTGATATTTTGATCTCCTCTCCCATGAATCACAATTTTTTTTTTTCTTTAGGTACCAGGGCTGGGGATTGAACCTGGAACCTTATATGAGGTTCAACCTCTGAGCTCAACCACTGAGCCACATAGGCTTCCCTGAGTTGGGTTTTTCATTTGTTTTGCTTGTTTTTATTTTTTCAGGAGGCACTAGGAATGAACCAGGACCTCCCATGTAGGAGGTGGGTGCTCAACTGCTTGAGCCACACCACTCACACAAACATTTTTTTACTATGACAATCATATTCTTTCTATTAAAAAAACATGAAATTTTTGTGCTAATTATTTACAAATCCTATTTTTGGAGTTTTCCATATTGTATCACATACTCTATGGAACTGGATCTCAAATGTCTCTGCACACTGAATTTACCTCGGGGTTTTAAAAAATTCTAATGCCTGGGTCCCATTCAGAGATATGAATTTAATTGTTCCTGTGCTTGGCATGAGACTCAAGAGTTTGAAAAATCCTCAGGTGATTTCAATAGGCATCAAAGTTTGAGACTCACTTCTCTAATTATCTGAGCCCTAAAAGGAGTCTCAAGACTCACAACGTGTGGTAAATGATTCTGCAGCCTGAGCATGTGAGAGAATTTGGTATAAAATAAGTTGAAGGCCCCACCCTAAACCTACAGAATCAGAATCTGCATTTTAAAAGACCCCAAAGAATTCATATCCCAGATGGATGTATTTAGTGGCATCTAGAGTAGTGACTCCTTTCCAGAAGGTTTCAATCTCCTATGCCCAGATCCATTAGAGGAATCACTATTTATGTCAGCTACAGCCTAACAATATGTATATTATTAAATATGACTTAAAAGTCGAGATGACTCCTTGTCCCACGGGTTGTAGAATGGATGTTGGGTTAGCAGTCATGGGAAAAAAAACATTCATTTTGATGTACATCTCACCAGAGCTCTTGGATGACCAGGTGCATTGTCAATGAGCAGTAATATTTCGAAAGTATTCTTTTTTTTTCTGAGTGGTAATTTTCAAAGGTGGGCTTCAAATATTGAGTAAATAATGTTGTAAACAGATGTGCTGTCATACAAACTTTGTTGTTCCATTTCAGCATGATTCTTAAGGGCCCTCAGATTTTTAAAATGGTAAATAAGCATTGGCTTCAACTTAAAGTTACCAGCTACATAAGCCCCTAACAAGAGAGGGGCTAACAACAGGACAGAGTCTGTCCTTTAAAGCTCTAAAACCAGGGATTGACATCTCCTGTGTAATAATGAAAGTCCTGGATGGAATCTTCTTCCAAAATAAGACTGTTTTGGCTACATGGAAAATCTGTTGACCAATGATCTTAGCCAGATCTTCTGGATAACTTGCTGCAGCCTCTACATCAACACTCGTTGCTTCACCTTCTACTTTCATGTTAAGGTGATGGTTTCTTTCCTTAAACCTCATGAACCGACTTCTGCTAACTTCAAACTTCTCTTCTGCAGCTTCGTAACCTCTCTCAGCCTTCACAGAATTGAAGAGTTAGGGTCTTGCTCTGGATTAGGCTTTAGCTTAAGGGAATTCAGTAGGAAATGAATAGTCCTTTCAATAAATGGTACTGGGACAATTGGATGACAACATGCAAAATAATAAAGGTGGACCCTTACCGCATACCATATACCAAAATTAACTCAAAGACTTAACTTTAAAAAGTAAAACTATAAAATTTTTCTCATGACCTTAGATTTGGCAATGGATTCTTAGATATGATACCAAAAATGCAAGGGACAAAAAGACAAAGTCAATAAACTGGAGTGATCAAAACTAAAATTATTTGTGTACCAACAGACAATATAAAAAATGGTAATGTGGGGAAGCAGCTGTGGCTCAATTAGTGGGGCTCCTGTCTACCATCTTGTCCCAGGGCCTCCCTGTGAAGGCAAGCTGGCTCAAGCGCCGCGGAGAGCTGATGGCCCATGCACCATGGAGCGCTGACACAGCAAGATGACACAACAAAGGGAGACAAGCAGACACAGAAAAAATGTGCAGCAAATGGACACAGAGAATAGAGTAAAAAACAAGCTGCGGGGGGCGGGGGCGAGGAATAAATGAATGAAATAAATAAATCTTAAAAAAAAAAAAGGTAATGTGCTTGCTTCCACAGCACACATACAAAAATAAAATAAAATAAAATGACAACCCACAGAGTGGGAGAAAATATTTACAAATCATATAGCTGGTAAGGGCCTAGTATCCAAAATGACTATTACAACTTAACAACAAAAAGACAAATGACTCATTTTCATTGGAAAAAAATGCAAATACAAACTACAGTGAGATACTACTTCATATTCACTAGTACACTGGCTATATTAAAAAACCTGAAAATAAGTTTTGGTGAAGATATGGAGATACTGTAACACTTATTTGTACACTGCTGGTGGGAATGTAAAATGGTGCACCTGCTGAGGAAAACAGTTTGGCAGTTTCTCAGTAAATTAAATACAGAATTACTATATGACCCAGAAACTCTACTCCTAGGTATATACCCCAGAAAAATGAAAGCATAAGACCATGCATACACATATGTTCATAACAGCATTTTCTACGATAACCCAAGTCCATCAATAGATAAATAAAATGTGGTATATCTATACAGTGGAATATCATTCAGCTATAAAAAGGAATGAAGTCCTGATACATGCTACAACATGGCTGAACCTTGAATGTTATGATAAATGAAGGAAGCCAGACATATTGTATGATTCCATTAATATAAATATCCAGAAAAGGCAGATTAGTGGTTTCCAGGGGCTATGCATTGAGGGAAATGGGGCTTAATGACTATGGGGTTTCTTTTGGGAATAATGAAAATGTTCTGGAATTAGATACTGGTAACGGATGTATGACATTATAAATAAACACTGACTTGTAAACTGACATGGTTGTAATCGTGAATTTGTTATGTGAATTTTACCTCAATAAAAATTAATATGAACAGAAACAAGAGTGATAATCCTGGAATTAAAGGGAAATAAGTCATACAATGGACAATTCTGCAAACTGGGGTTTCTTCATCTTTCATAAATTAATCTCTACTCTAGCCCCTACCTATCTAGTACCCTTCGCTCAAGACAGAACTGCTCCTGAGCAAAGAAAAGACCTTAAGGGAGGGGGAAGCAATTTATTAGTTGAAGGTCAAATCTTCGATGACATGTCACAATAGTCATCTTACTGTCTCTAGACAAGCGAACAATCTTTTACCCCAAATCAATGCGAGAGACAGAATGCAGCGACCAACCACATTAATGAGTCACCTAAAAAAAAAGACTCATGTATTAACTGTTAGGGACAAAAATATTTCATACTAGACACCAATATTAAAGCAATGAATCAGTGAGTCACAAGACTTATACATTCAAATTTCAGGGAAGCGGGTGTGGTTCAACTGACAGAGCATGTGCCTACCATATAGGAGGTCCAGGGTTTGATATCCAGGGCCTCTTGGCCCGTGTGGTGAGCTGGTCCCCGCACAGTGCTGCAGTGCGTAAAGAGGGCTGTGCCACACAGGGGTGCCCCCCCACACAAGGAGTACGCCTCGCAAGGACAGCTGCCCCACGTGAAAAGCGCAGCCCGCCCAGGAGTGGTGCTGCACACATGGGGAGCTGGCGCAGCAAGATGACACAACAAAGAGACACAGATTCCCGGTGCAGCCTGACAAGAATGCAAGCAGACACAGAAGAACACAGAGCGAATCAACACAGAAAGCAGATAACAGGGGGGCAGGGGAGAGAAATAAATAAAATAAATCTTTATTAAAAAAAAAACAAAAAACAAATTTCAGTTCTTCCCCCAATTCACAGAACTCTTTATGCTGGTTTCTTACTATAAAGTGGCACAAATTTCTATTACTTGCCCATACCACCAAGAAGTAAGGAAGTCAATAATTACTGTCTAATGAATGAATGGGTCATTCTGTGGAGTTAAAATAAGAGTCTAGGAGAACAAGATAGTTTTACTTTTCCTCTTAGCATTTCAGTTTCTTCATCTGTAAAATGCTAACAGTACTTTTTTCACAGGGTTATTAGAAGTACTAAATTAATAAACATTAAGCTCATAATGAGTACCTGGCTCACAGTAAGCACTTAATATTTGTTATAATTAACAGATATCCATTTCTATAAATAGTCTTATCACCTACAAATCATTCCTGTGTTACTAGATTGGCTGCAGAGGGCATTTTCTGTGGGTGAGCAAATTCCCTTGACTGTAAGAAGTTCCAAAAAAGAGATGATACCATCTGAAGAACAATTCCCACTGTTACTAAAGAACAATAACAAAGCAAACTGGGTGTAAGACTCTTTAGCAGTGTAAAACTCATAAATCTAAGTAAAAGAAAACATAATGTTACCATGTCTGATTTATTTTCAATCTTCTGATGTTATGCTATGAACAGGTCAAATTTATTATGTCTTAAAATGAAAGGTCTATGAGGGAAATTTTAAACATCGAGTTATCACATATATGCCTAGCAATTCCACTGAGATTTATGGCAGCATTATTCATAAAAGCCCAAAAGTATAAACAACCCAGATGTCCACCAACAGATGAATGAATAAACACAATGTGACATAAAATCTATATAGAGAGGGAAGCAGACTTGGCCCAGTGGTTAGGGCGTCCGTCTACCACATGGGAGGTTCGCGGTTCAAACCCTGGGCCTCCTTGACCCATGTGGAGCTGGCCCACGTGCAGTGCTGATGCACACAAGGAGTGCTGTGCCATGTAGGGGTGTCCCGTGTGGGGGATCCCCATGTGCAAAGAGTGTGTCCCGTAAGGAGAGCCACCCAGGGTGAAAGAAAGTTCGGCCTGCCCAGGAATGGTGCCACACGGAAAGCTGACACAACAAGATGACGCAACAAAAAGAGACACAGATTCCCGTGCTGCTGACAACAACAGAAGTGGACAAAGAAGACACAGCAAATAGATACAGAGAACAGACAACTGGGGCAGGTGGGGGGGAGGGGAGAAAAATAAATAAATCAATCTTTTAAAAAAAAATCTATACAGAGAGAAAGTAGATAACTGGTTGCCATGAACTGTGGGAAAAGGGAAATGGTAAGAGTTTTTATGGGTACAGAGTTTCATTTTGAGGTGATGAAAATGTTCTGGAATTAGATAGTAGCGATGGTTGTACAACTCTGAATAAACTGGAAACCAATGAATTGTACAATTTAAAAAGGTGACTTTTATCTCAGCAAAGTTATTAAAAAAATTTATGAAGAAAAATATGTGCTTCCTTGAATTAATCTGCTTCATAGATTTCCAAACACTACTGTGAATGGTAATGAAGATACCTTTTCTGTTTTGATTTGGGGGAAGTAGATAAAGTATGGCTGCGTCTGGCTTGTTCCCTGACATCGCTGCCACTCATAGAATCCATCTGCTAGAACAACACAGCGTTGTCCCTTTCCCAGAGGCACCTGGGGGAAAATATGAGCAAGGTATGGTCTTAGTAATATAATCATGTTTCACAGACTGCCATTACATTGACTTGAGTTAAAATCTCAGGTCCACTAATGTGTGAACTTAGGGCAGTTATTTAATTTCATTGTTCCTAAGTTTTCTTGTGTACAAAGTGGTGAAAATAACACACAGATTTGAAAAGATTAAATAAAGTGCACAAAAGCAACCAGTTCTCTAACAAACAGGTACTTGTGGTAGCTAGTCTCCAAAGTTGGCCCCACAATGAACCAGGGATCCCAGCATTTATACTTTATGTAGTCCCCTCCCACCTGAATTTGGGCTGGCTCAGCAAAACCAATAAAACAAAGCAGAAGTGATGCTGTATAAATAGTTAACAAAGTCTTACAGTTTCTGCTCCGCTCTCTTAGATCTTGAGCTCTGGGGTAAGCTATCCTCCTTAAAAGAAGCCTGACTACCCTGAGAATCCTATGCTAGGCAGCAGAAAGTCCTGCAGGTGCTCTAGCCATCCCAGGTAGGTATCAGGCATGTGGGTGAAGAAACCATCTTGCACGTGCAGCCCCAGACGCCATCTGAGAAACCTACATGAAAACCACCCAGTCCAGCCCAGTCAACTACCAGAATATGACATAATAATTAATGGTTATTTTAAATCACTAAGTTTTGGCATGGTTTGTTACACAGTAATAAATTGAATAGTACTCAACATTAACAACTGGGAACATTCTTTAGAACTTTAAGATAGGTTCAAAAAAAAACCTTATTATATTCCCAGGTATATAAGACACTAATAGCTGTTAGAAATAATAACAGAATATATGCATTTTCCCTAGACCAGCTACCTACTTTAAAGGACAGCTTCTCCATCATGGTATCACTACGACAGTTGATAGTGTTGAACGGTAGCTTGGAAGGATCATCTTCTTTGAACCAAGACGGGACCAGGCCCCATCGCATGGGGGCAATGATACGCTCAGATGAGTCTGCATCCTGCCACAGAGAAAGGTGAGATTTAGTGAGAACATAATGAAATTCAGAAAATGAAACTTAGCACATACATTACTATTAGGCATTGAAATATAAATAAGATTATTAAAAAGGAAAGAAAGATTCTACTTGAAGACAATTTTAATATTTATCATGGTGTGGATAACTTCTGAGTTTTTTAGCAATCTCATTTATTAGAATATAAGACGTTCTGCTTGGGTAGGGTGGGGGCTATGTAGAGATTTAGTTCCTGTATACTTAATTAGTGCTTACTATGGAAGATGCAGTGCTAGATCTTGTACTTCATGTGGTCTCTGCTGCAATTACTCAAGCAACTCAACTATGTCATTGGCAGCACAAAGCAGCCAAAGGCAGTATGTACATTAATAAGCATGGCTATGCTCTGTAAATTTTATTAAGATCAGGCAGTGGGCCAGATATGCTCTGAGGACCAAAGTTTGCCAATCTCTGATACAGAGAAAGCATAGGGCTTTGTAAGGAGACCCTGATTCAAAAATCCCTTCTTTGCTACTTAAAATGTTAAACTAATCTCAATTTCCTGGACTCTCAACTTTTTTTACCTGTAAAACTAGAGTGAATAATACCTACGTACCTTGCAAGATAATTTTTAAGAATTAAACATAATACACCTAAAATATGTGGCATGGATTTTTTAAGGTTAGGATTTTTTAAAAACATTAAAATTTTTCTACATAAAGGTGATTGTTAGTCATGAGGATAAGTGAGGCTTCTTTGAGTAAATCAAGCTCAGGATGTAACCTGGGAGTCCAAAAAACAGGGGGGAAAAATGAGAGTAGGGATGTGGCTCAAGCAATTGGGCTCCTGCCTACAACATGGAGTTCCTGATGCCTCCTGGAGAAGGTGAGCTAGCATGGCAAGCTGATGCAACAAAGAGACACAAAGAGGAAAGACAATGAGAGACACAACAAACCAAGGAGCTGAGGTGGCTCAAGCAACTGAACGCTTCTCTTCCACCTGGGAGGTCCCAGGTTTGGTTCCCGGTGCCTCCTAAGGAGAAGACAAACAGATACAGAAAGCACACAGCAAATGAACACAGAGAGTAGACAGTGACCACAAACAACGAATGGGTGGGGGATAAATAAAACAAATCTTAAAAAAAAAAAAAAAGTTATGAAAGGATGGAACTCTAAGAAATGAGTCATAGTAATAGTCCAGGAGAAAGACTTCCTTTAATTTTCTTTTAAGATTTTATTTCTTTCTTTCTCCTTCCCCCCATTGTCTGCTCTGTGTCCATTCGCTATTTGTTCTTCTGTGTCCACTTGCATTCTTGTCATGTGGCACTGGGAAACTGTGTCACTTTTGCTGTTGTTGTTGCGTCAGCTCTCTGTGTGTGCGGTGCCACTCCTGGGCAGGCTGTGCTTTTTTTGCATGGTGTGGCTCTCCTTGCAGGGGCACACTCATTGCGTGATGGGGCACCCCTATGTGGGGGACATCCCTGTATGGCACGGCACTCCTTACGCGTGGCAGACACTGTGCATGGGCCAGCTCAGCACATGGGTCAAGAGGCCCTGGCTATTGAACCCTGGACCCTCCATATGGTAGGCGGACGCTCTTATCAGTTGAGCCACAACCACTTCCCTCCCTTTTCTTTAAAGTCAGTTCCTCTACTGTGCTCCTTTTACCACCCTTGTCTTCCTTCTTCAGAATCCTGCTCTATCAGTCAATTCCCTTTTCATATGTAAGCATATATATATACACACACACATATATTTTTCCCCCCTTAAAGACAAAGGCAGCCTAGATATGCTGTATGCCAAGAAGTAGGAATGAAACCAATCAATGAATGCAAGATAACTACAGAAGAGACCTCAGAAGAAATGGGAGGGGAGGAAACTTTAATGCAAGTGTTAACCTCATGAGAGATAGGAGGAAGGAAGAGAAAGGTGAAAATATAAAACTTTTGTAAACTCTTCAGAATCAAATGTGCCATAATCTAAGCTTATAGAGGCCCTTGGCCAAATCATATATGAGAAAAAGAGAGACAATATTATAGAATGGCCAATTACAATTATCTGTCATCAGAAATTTGTAAGACATGGTAATTTTGCCTGTCCCTCTCTAGGGGACATTCGCGAATGTCAGGAGACATTTTTGGTGGGCAAGACTTGAGGGTGGGGTGGGGGTGGTGGTGCTACTGGCACCTAGTGGGTACAGGCCAGCTACACCACTAAAATCCTACAACGCACAGGACAGCTCCCCAAAGAATTATGCCACCGAAAATGTTAGTGTTGACATTGAAAAATCCTGCTTTCACAATGTCTATGGACCACTTTTTAACAAATATTTTATTCTGGTAAAACTAAATGTAGTAGATAAGCTTACATAGAATTACAGTTCCAAAGTAAAGCAATAAAATATATAAATTATTGCAGTTTTCAAAGAAAAGTATAAGAGCCAAAGGATGGCTAAATAAGTTTTGGAACCAAATTGTTTTTGTTGTTGTTGATTTCTGCCAAATATTTTATTAAATTAAAATTTTTTCCTCATTTTTTAAATAATCTTTTTTCTTTTAAAGATACACAGATCACACAAAATGTTACATTAAAAAAATTAAGAGGGAAGCAGATTTGGCTCAATTGATAAGAGTGTCTGCCTACCACAAGGAAGTCCAGGGTTCAAACCCAGGGCCTCCTGACCTGTGTAGAGAGCCAGCCCACACATAGTGTTGATGGACGCAAGGAGTGCCATGCCACGCAGCGGTGTCCCCCATGTAGGGGAGCCCCACGCGCAAGGAGTGCTCCCCTCAAGGAATGCTCCCCTCAAGGAGAGCCGCCCAGTGTGAAAAAAGCACAGCCTGCCCAGGAGTGGTGCCGCACACATGGAGAGCTGATGCAGCAAGATGATGCAACAAAAAAAGAGACACAGATTCCCGGTGTCACTGACAAGAATGCAAGTGAATGGACACAGAGAACAGACACCAGCGGGTGGTGGGGAGAAATAAATAAAAAATAAATCTTTAAAAAATAAAATAAAAAATATGAGGGTCCCATATACCCCAATCCCCACATCCCCCACTCTTTCTGCTTTGACAGCTTCTTTCATTAGTGTGGTATATTCACTGCATTTGATGAGTACATTTTGGAACATTGCTACACAGCATGGATTACAGTTTATGGTGTGTTTACACTCTCTCCCAGTCCATTCAAAGAGTTATGGCAGGAGATACGATGTCCTGCATCTGTCCCTGCAATATCATTCAGGACAATTCCAGGTCCCAAAAATGCCCCAATATCACACCTCTTTTTCCTTGCCTTCAGCAACTCCCGTGGCCACTGTCTCCACATCAATGATATAATTTCTTCTGTTGCTAGAATCACAGTTAATTCTACAGTAGAATACCAGTAAGTCCACTCTAATCCATATTTTATTCCTCCATCTTGAGGACCCTGAGATGGCAATGTCTACTCCACCTCTAAATCAAGAGGGGGTTCGTGTATGCTCAGAAGACTTGAATCTCTGGACCGTCTATCTGCCAGCTGGGCCCTGAACATCAGCAGAGTTGTAACACCTACTCTCCAGTTTGTTGGACTTACCCAGATCAGCTAACAGGAAGGTGAGGATAGTCAACCATTACACCAGGGAATCAAGAGAGTCTACAGCTGCAAGCAGGAGAATTCCATCTATCAGCCATGTGGGATCTATGGACCACTTTTAACTCCCAACACTTGCATGTGTTCACTCAACAGCTGTAAACCAAACCCAAATGTTAGGCTTTGCCCTCTACTGGGGACTATGAACAGAAAGTGGCTGGGAAGCCAAAATACTGAAAGTATTGCTCAGTATTAGTCATCTTTTCCTCTACCCTTATGGACTGCTGACCACAACAGCTGGAGGTGCTGGGGCAGATAAATGAAAGAGGAAATAATTTGCAAATCGGTGGTTTCAAATGCAAATGTTACAATCTATACACATGTGCTGACCGTTGATGATTTGGAATAATAAACCGCTGAACTGGTTCCAAGTTTGCTTCACAATTTATAGGTTTGAGAAAATGAAACCAAATCATTTTATTTACCAAAAGTAGGAAACACTGGCAATCTTAGCAAAACTTGGTAGAGATGTGAAGTCAATACACTACATGAACAAACTAACACCACTGATCCAAAAAGAGCTGTCTGCTAGAGGCTTGACCTTCCCCCATTCCTGGATCCAAGAAGTATCCACTGGGTTGTGGACAGTGGTGTGAACCTGAATCCCAGCTCTGTCCCTCACTAGTTGGGTAATCTAGGATAAGTCATAAACTATCTATTCTTCTGTTGAATAAACTTTTCTGCTAAAAAAAAAAAAAAAGAATAAGACATATACTTAATCCTTTTTTCTCCTCACCCGAAAGTATGCCTTCCTCTGAAACTTGTCTTTTCCTTTCTCCTTCAAGCTTCTCCATGATATTTACCCTGATTTATCTGATTAAAAATTTTTTTTTCAAAGTTTCAGTAGGGAAGTATGCATCCTCTAAAATAGTGACTCAAGAATGAAATATTTCATGAGTTTTTTTTGACTACCATATTATCACAAGAGTTCTGAAGAGTATGTACCAGACGTATAATCAACTTTATAATGTGATGTCAGCATTACAGATTATACAGAACCAAAATCCAGAAAGGAAATAACCATTATTTAAAAAACAAAACACTATTAAAGTCATTCAAAATAGTCAAGACATGGAGAAGCTATTCATTTCCGAATGAAATTTTTATTACACTAGACACAAACGCAAACACACACACAAGACTTTCAGGAGATAAGGCAAAGAACTAAAACACAATGGTAAATTATTGGTCTCCCAACATTACAGGGGTCAACACTACAAACAGAGAATGCAATTAAATCTCAGACAGCCAAACCAAATACATCCTTTCTCGCTTCAGTAAGAGACAAGTATAGAAAGACTGAAAACAAGCAGAAAGAACAAACTTTTCAGTGTTCAAAAAAACATTAGAGGAGCTTTAGATTAGCAGTCTTCATTCTATCCAATTCAGGAGATTTTAATTTAGCTGAAAATCTTTTTTTTTTTTTAAAGATATTGAAATGCTGCTGCTGCTGCTTAGAGAGGTTTGAAAGCTGTTGCAGTAAAAAATGTATTCAAATAAAAGTCCTGGGCTGGTATACCTTGTACGGAGAAGGCCTTTATATTGAGAGCTTGAAGAAGGAATACTCAATGGTCCTCTAAAGTTCTAAGACACTAATAGAAATTTTTGGGTGAGGCCCAGAGTGGCTCTCAACGTGGGGCTGGAACGCGGTCGGCAGGAGCTGGTGTTTAACGCCATCTCGGAGCAGCGCACACGGGAACCTGCAGCAGGGGACGCGCCTGCCAGGCCGGGAGAAGCCGAGCGCCGCCTTACCTTCTCCAGGTGCAGGCGCGACAGCAGCACGGGGCTGCGCGCCTGCGGGCTCTGGTTGTAGGACGGGCGGTACCGGTCGGCGTCTCTCCACTCGGGCAGCCGCGGCCGGCCCTGCGCGTCGCGGTAGGCGCAGGCCCTGGCGAGCGCCTCTGGGGGCAGGTGACACGACGTTCGCCCGCACATGGCTCGGCGCGACCTCCTGCGCTTCAAACCGCGGCGTCAGGGCGCCTGGCGGCCCGGCGGCGCGATTCCCGCCTTCCAGCCCCCTCCTGAGACCCCAGGCCCTCCTGAGACCCCAGGCCCTCCTGAGACCCCAGGCCCCTCCTGACCCCAGGCCCTCCTGAGACCCCAGCCCCCTCCTGAGACCCCAGGCCCCTCCTGAGACCCCAGGCCCTCCTGAGACCCCAGCCCCCTCCTGAGACCCCAGGCCCTCCTGAGACCCCAGCCCCCTCCTGAGACCCCAGCCCCCTCCTGAGACCAGTCCCCTCCTGAGACCCGAGCCCCCTCCTGACCCCAGGCCCTCCTGAGACCCCAGGCCCTCCTGAGACCCCAGGCCCTCCTGAGACCCCAGGCCCTCCTGAGACCCCAGCCCCCTCCTGTGACCCCAGGCCCTCCTGAGACCAGCCCGGGGGCGTCGTCAGAGCACCTGACCCAGGTCTGAGGGAGCCCCGCAGCCCCGCGCGCGTCCCGCCGCCCTGCCGTCCCGCGCGGCGCCCTGCGGGCGGGAGGCGGCGCCGCGGGCTCTACCTGGTTCCGCGCGACGGGCTAGAGGAGGCGCCTGCGGGCGCCCGGGGGCCACCGACTCCTCGCCGCGGGGACCCTCCTGTCCTGGCGCTCCAGGCCCCCTTCCTTTCCCTTCTGCCTTCCCCCCACCTCAGCGCCCGCCCCGCGCCTCGCCCCCGCGGCCCTCACCTCAGCCCCGCCGCGCGCGCTGCGCGTCTCGCCCGCGGGGTCACGCTCCCGCGGGGTCACGCTCCCGCGCCAGGCCCCGCCCCCCGCCCCGCCCCCGACGGCGGGTGCGCCCCGGAGCGGGTCGCGCGCCGGAGGCGGGTCTTCTCCCGCAGCCGCATCACAGAGGACGGGGTCATGGAATCTGGATCCGCGGAAGTCCCCAGGGGTCCCTAAAGGGGGGCGGGGGCTCATCGACCCCAAGGGCCTCTGGGCCCCACTTTCCTCCGGGGGCGCCGGGTGCCCCGCGGGAAGGGAGGGTGGGGAAGGGGCGGCTCAGGGAGCGCTCAGGCGGCCGCCGGGAGCCCCAGCGCCGCGCTCTCTGGCGGGAACCTGGCGTGTCGGGAGCAGGAAACGAAACTCTGTCCTCTGTACCTTGCAGTCCCAAGGGCCTCATAGTTTGCGGCAGAAACTGAGGAGCATCAGGAAGAATCCCATGAATCACTTAAGTGACCGTTAAATATTGGTGGGTGACGAACGAGACTTCCCAAGGCCCTCTCCTCTACCAACCCGACTCACTAAAGGCGAGGCCACGAGGTTTTTGGAACAGGCTGTACAGGTGTATTTGAGCTGGTAAAAGTTTTGAAAGCTTGAGTTCAGTAGGGGTGGCCTCTGAACTTGCTCTCTTGGGACATCCACCAGCGACGTCTGCTTCTGCAGCCAAAAGAGCGTGCTCTGGAGGGCAATTCCTCCCCCGTTCACTCAGCTGGACTGAGCTGGGAGCCAGGCAAACCCCAGTGCCAATTCCACCTCTGAGCTGACGCTAGGAAGCACCCAGGAAATTTACTTAAACCCTTTGGGGCCTCCACTGATCACCTTTAAAAAGGAGGTGGCTGTGAGAATCCATAAATAAGCATATGACCTCAGGCCTGTTAGGCTTGATGCTGGGGACAGCGCCTAGTAGGGCCACTCCTCACAGTAAATACAGTAGCCAAGGGGCTGTGCGTGTGAAATGGAGAGAGAGCAGGTCCTCTACTTGGTGGTGGGGAGGCTGCAAAAGGGACGGTGGAACTCTTGCGCACAAGTCTGCAGAAGTAGCAGTCATTCAATAAATACATGCTGATTTATTTATAGGGATCGGATGGCTTCTTTGGGGACAGAGAAATTCAAGGAGTTGAGAACATTTTATTCATTTGTGATGTTCCTTCCTTGGCATGGCAGCAAGTTTTAGGAGAAGCTAAAATCATCCCTTATTTAAAAAAAAAAAAAAATTATCTCGTAGCTATCGGGGTGGAGGTGAGGGAACACAATCTTAAAAAAAAATGTTCAAAGATTCCTAATTGTTTTTGAATACTGAAGCCAGGGAAGAGGTTTCCACTGGGTTCAAGAGGAAGGGGTGACTTCTATGTAGTGTTGGGGGAAAGGGATAGGAGCAGGGCCCATGCAGGGCTGGCCCATTAGCCCACAGATGCCAAGATGATGTCTACTGGCAGTTCCTCTGAGCTTCTGGCTGTCACTTGCATCGTCACTGTGTCCAAAAGCAGCAGCCGGGAGCGCACCAGGATGTCATGTCCACCCCGGAACACACCTAGAAGGGAAGAGAGAGGTGCAGGTGCATAAGGCAGAAGGCAGCTTGGAGACAAGGCCCAGGGTAGCATTTGCAGCAACAAGTCAAGGCAGCTTTGGTGTGTGAAATGGGTAGTGAGCCTGGACCATGAAAGTGAGGCCTTGGGTGAGTAACTTTGCCTCTGTGAGCTTTAGAAGCCTCAGCTGCAAAGTTGAGGGATAGTATTACGTATCCTATTCAGGGTTCTGCCAAGGCTGACGTGAATTAACGGACACACGAAGTTTGTGTCTGATGCCACCAAGGGGCTCACACATGCTGGCTGAATCTAGGAGCAGAGAGGAGGGGACAGCCCCACTGGGAGAACCACACAAGTCCCAGGGGACGGGTGCGTCAGTGCGGTGGGAAGCTGCCAGCTGGGGGAGAGCACTGAAGCAGGGCATCCTCCCAACCCTGTATAAACACTCAGGGGAAAAAAACACAAACCGAAAAACCACCTCCTTTCGTTACTTTTGTTAATTATTTTAGGTGTGATAATTTTATTAGCCCCTTTTTTCCCCCTTATACAAAGAATCATTATATCGTAGAGAAACATATAGACACAGACCTTTTGTAGTTAAAATGATAGAGTACCTGGGATTTACTTTTAAATAATCTGAGAATAGATGGTGATACAGATGTTTGTTGTTGTTGGGGGTTCATATTTGAAAATTTCCATGATAAAATGCTTTAAAAATACCCCATTTTTATTCAAAAAAGGACCAAATCAAAAGAAAATTGGACAAAGGATATGAAAACAATTCACAGAAAAAAAAATACAAATGGCTCTTCAACATTTGAGAAGATGCTTAGTTTCATTCAAAATGTAAGAAATGCGAAACCTTTAAAAATGGAAAAAAATAATAAATATTATGGTGTGTGTATATATGTATTTTTTTCATGTTACACAATAAAATAAAATTTAAAAACCACAATAAAAATAAGAAATGTCAACTAAAACTACAGTAAGATACCATTTTCCACCCAGATTGGCAAAGATCCATAAAGTCTGGCCAGAGTGTGGGGGATAAGGCATACAATTCCTAGGGAAGGCATTTCAGAAATTGCTTTGTGATGTGGTAATGCCGTTTTTAGGAAGTGAGCCTACAGGTATGCTCAGTGCACACATGCAAAATAAAGTGTGTGTGTGCACACATGCGTGGATGGATATGCCTATGTGTGGCTATTTATATAGCATTGTTTGAAATGGCAAAAGATAGGCAACATTCTCCGTGCTCGTCGGTAGGGGACTTGGTTCCATAGAATTCTGGTACACCCATACAATGGAATACTGGGCAGCTATAAAAAACAATGAGGAAGTTCTATGTATTAACAGGGAAGACCTTCATGATGTACTGGCACATGAAAAGCAAAGTACAGAACAAAGAATGTACCATTTCCGCAGAGATATTTGAGTTAAAAAAAAAAAAAAAAGGGAAATGAATTACATTGGTACTATTAATCACCTTATCTCCAACATGGTGCATTAGCTTTTATATCCATAACATGACTGGCAGGATATATAGACATTTTTGAAACAGTAACACTGGTTGCCTGTGGAAAGGAACGTGGATGACTGGTAGCAAGGCTGGGGAGGAAGACCTACCACTGCAGATTGTTTTTTACTTTTCAGACTGAAACTCCGGATCTTTTACCCCGGTCCCAGTGTCATCCGGGCCCGTTCCATGTGGAAATGCCGCTTACCCGCCAGGAGCAAGGTGTGCGTGTTCTTGTTCTCCGGCACTTTGTCTGACCTCTCACAAGGGTGCATTCCCAAGAACTTCACAATGTTGCCCACAGCCTCTGGAGGGAGAAATCCCAGTGCCAGTAAGCCACCTCTCTGGTTTCCCCTTTGTGCCACCACCACACCGCCACGCCAAACCTTCCTCGAGGGGCTTTTTTTGTTTAAAAAAAAACAAACAGGGAAACGGACTTTGGCCCAGCGGTTAGGGCGTCCGTCTACCACATGGGAGGTCCGGGGTTCAAGCCCCGGGCCTCCCTGACCCGTGTGCAGCTGGCCCATGCGCAGTGCTGATGCGCGCAAGGAGTGCCGTGCTACACAGGGGTGTCCCCCGCGTAGGGGAGCCCCACGCGCAAGGAGTGCACCCATAAGGAGAGCCGCCCAGCGCCAAGGAGGGAGCAGCCTGCCGAGGAATGGCGCCGCCCACACTTCCCGTACCGCTGACGACAACAGAAGCGGACAAAGAAACAAGACGCAGCAAAAAGACACAGAAAACAGACAACCGGGGGAGGGGAATTAAATAAATAAATAAATAAATCTTTAAAAAAAAAAAACAAAAAACAAACACACTTTGAACCCTTTATTTTGTGCTCGCTGCTTTTTTAGGAGGTATCGGGACCTCGTGTGTGGGGAGCAGGCACTCAGCCACTGAGCTGCATCTGCCCCTCCTCGACGGGCTTTTAAGAGGCGTTTAATGGAGTGCCGCTGGGAGTCTATGCCCTTGGCACGGCCTGAATCCTTGGGGGTTGGGAGTGCACTTGAACAGCATCGAAGGGTCTTGAAAGGCTAGCCCAGAAAAGGCATCCCCAGGATTTTTAACTGCAAGTGTCTTTTTGTTTGTTCTTGTTTTTAGCAAATTTTTTTTGGTCTTTTTTTTTTTTTTAAAGGTACTTAGATCACACAAAATACCTTCAAGTGTCTTGATGGTCGACAAGGTGAAAGTTTCCTCTTTCTCAAACTCATCTCCGACCTCGTCCCAGGCTGCTTCGAAGTTCAGCTTCAGGACCTTTTGTATGTGGTCAGCTACAGTCACCTCCAGGTCTTCCAGCTGGGGGTGAAGCGGCAGTTAGGAGCACATGCCCGGGAAACTCTCTCTCCACGCACCCCTGGGCCTCTGCCCTGAATCCATCCGCTTACCCCTCCTACAGCACATCCAGCTGGTGCATGGGCTGTGCTAGGCTCGCGGACAACTTGACTAGGGACCTAGCCTCAAGGCACAGCCCAGTGGGGACCCCTGAGTGACAAACATCCTGACCCCAACTATCGTTCTAACAAGATTCTACTCATCCTTGGGTTTTCAGCCAGGTGACTGCATTTCTTCTAGAGCATCCTGGAGCCAGTACCCCCAGGATCCAGCATCCAAATGAACTGACTGATGCTCTCCTCAAGCTCTGCCTCCGAGGATTTGCCACTCCTTGGCAACTGTGAGCCCCTCGAAAGGAGCAGCCATTCCCGGGTCCAGAGATCCTCTCTCCTCCCTCTGCTGTGTCCCCAGAGCCTGACATATACAGCTGTGCCCTTCCAGAACCTGATACATTACACACCCCAGTCACCTGCCTTGGGCTGAGTCTACATAAAGGTTCCCCATTCATGCACCCAGCAGGTTTGTGTAAGTGAAGCTCAGCTCCCTCAGTAGAAGGGGGCCTCAGAGCTGGCTGTCTTGAGGAGCTCACTTGGTGGCAGTTCCTGCCCTTGGGTCCTTTCTGGCTCAGGTGAGGCCCATCCTCCACTACGCCTGTAGGATGACCCAATGGTGGATGCCAAGGGTCTTCTACAGTGATTGTCCCCCTAGGCATGAGGCGCTCTAACAATCCCTGCTCCCAGGCTACGTACAACACTCTCTCTTCCGACGGCGCCAAGCCACCGCCCCATGTCAAACCCCCAGCAATCCTGTACTCAATTCTACCCAAGCACAGAGGAGTGGAATTGGAAGGGCTATGCCAGTGTTTGAAAGGACTGCCCAGTACCTTTAACTAGGATAAAAGCCTACAGTGGTCGTGTCTTGTGTGTAATGTTAATTTAGTAAAGAAATTCAAGATAACTTTCCAGGAAAAAAAGGACTTCCGAGCAGGTATAAATGGATCTGATCTTTCTAGAAAGCAACTTGACAATATAAATGAAAAGTCTTAAAATCAGGCTTACCCCTTGACCCAATTCAATTATTCTCCTTCTAAGAGTCTATCCTAAAGAAATCATCTGAAATGCCAATAACAGATTTGTACCTGAGGGGATGTTTAATGTGATATAACATTGGTTACCTGTTGGAAGGGAAACTGGTTGGCTGGTAGCAAGGATGGGGAAGAAGACATTACATTGCAAATATTTTTATACTTTTTTAAAAAATTTAAACTCTAAATTTTAAACTACAGTGAAAATTTGGAAAGCCAAATGTTCAGCATTAGAGAAATGAACTATCAAGTAGATTATGCTATCTCTGTAAATACAGGATTTATGAAGTATTTGTAATGATATGGAAAATACATCTGTTATAATGTTAGGTGAAAAAAAGCAAGATTCATCATGTACAGGATGACCTCAATTATATACATTTCCCTAAAAAAATAACTCCCAAGAATTACAGGTAATGCCTTTCTGTTTGTTTATACGGTTTTCCTATGACCCTAATTTTTTAACAACTGAGCATGTATTTTTATAAGAAAGGGAAAAAAAACCTGAGAGCTCTGTAATGCCAAAAAAAGCAAGAGAGAAGGAATCAAGTCCACTGTCAGCTCCTGGAAAGAGCTGCTCTGCAGTGCCGGCACTGACCCAAGCCTCCTGGCGTGAGTCCCTTACCACGTACTCATCCTCGTAGCCTTCATCGTCGGTCTCCCCAGTGGTAGGGTCGCAGTCCTTGACCGTGAACTTCATCATGCAGCTGAACGTGCAGGCCACTGTGGGGAGGAACGCTGGGGGTGAGTGAGGCTGTCCCCGGCTACCGGGGACAAGCTCCCCTGGGGGTTGGCAGGAGGAAGAACGTCCACAGCCCGCTCGCCAGGCCTCTGCCCAATGACCCGTAGCAGCGATGCGCCACTCCAACCCCAAGAATCTGGACAGAGCACGCTGCCTTGCAGGACAGGGTAGTCGAGTCATGGGTCCAAGGAGTTCCCTCCCAGGGAAGGAAGAGAAAAGAGAGCAGAGACAGTGCAGGACGGCTGTGTCCACAGAACAGTCCCAGGCTTGCCACCCCAGGTCTGGGAGGAGGGGGCGCGGGATGTTTAAGTGTTTGTGCCTTTGTCTTTGGGAGAAGACAGGGTATAATGAGAGCACTGGTCTGAGAGCCAGACAGACCTGCCAAATGAATGCAGACAAGCCACTCAGCCCAAGTCTCAGTTTCCTCATCTACGAATAGGACAGCAGCACTTACCCTTATAGGTTAGCTGTGAAAAATAATTGAGGGAAGCCAGGAGTCAACAGAACCAGAAGAAAAAGGAGAGGACATCACCATAGATGCAAGGCAGAAATTACAAGCAAAGAAAACTGAAGGATTTCTGGCAGCCAGCACCAGATTATTACAGACTCTGGGGAGAAAGCATTGCCTTGCAAGCATTGCTTTGGACTTCTCCTCGCATCAAAACCATGAGCCAATAAATTCCCTTTGTTTAAGCAAAAAAAAACACCAAAGAGTAAATGAGACAATACATGGCCAGTGCCATTCCTGTTCTCCTTGGGACTGCAGTCGCGGAGCCGACGCTGCCCACGCTGCCCACCCCATCCTGACCCCATGGGCTCCCGGGAGGCCACAGTGGTTCTGGTGGGGAACTCACCAGCTGTGGGGTCTTCCTTGGGCAGCGCCACCAGCGTGTAGCAGGTCCCAGGCTGGTTGTAGGGCAGGCTCTGAGCAGGCACACAGCAGAGCACCTCGTAGGCCTCTGTGGGCTCCATCTGCACCGTGACGTTCTCCAAGGTCTGGTCATTGAGTGTGTTGGTGCAGTCAAACTGGACCAGGGAAGAGAAGGTGCTCAGACATTGCTCTCGGTCGGAGCTGTGCTGCCCAGGAAGAGCCGGAGGGCCTACCTTTCACCCCCTCGGTCAAGCTGACCTTGCCCCAGTCACCTGCCCCAGATTCCCTGACTCTGTGCTTATACTCAGGAGCCAGAAAGGTCCTGGGCTAAGAGGGCCAAGGGACACACACCTTGGTGCCAGATCCTGACACCCAGCTGGGCTCCCACCGACTGAGGGTGCTGTGGCCCTGCAGGACCCATCAGACTGGGGCCACTTGAGCCTCGGCCCGCCCTGCTCACCTGAAACACCATGTGCTCAGTGAAGGTGTGCTTGGTGCAGCGGATGACGTACTCCGTCTCTGACTCGGTGAGGGCCACGGGCTCAGGCGAGGACTTGAAGAGGGGCCCGAGCCCACGGAACTCCGGCACCGCTGCCAGCTGCTCTGAAACCCACAGGCCACACACTCACTTCGCCTGATGCCCACACCGACTTGTGAAGGTTTCTAATAAATTCTCATGACTTCCACCCTGCCTGAGAGGATGGTATGTATATACAACAGGCTATGTGCTGTTTCCTGAACGTATCTGTCCGTTTTCTCTTCTCCCTAACTTTGCTCAAGTTGGTCCATCCACCAGGAATACTTTCCATTTTCCCCACAAAAGACCTCGGTAGCAGCAAACGCTGCTGGCTCTAAAGATGGAGGAAGGGGCCACGAGCCAAAGAACATACCTCCAGACATGGGGAGGGCCAGGAAACGGATTCTCTCCTAAGCCTCCAAAGGGGCTTGGCCTCTTTCAACATGGTGAAACCCACTTTGAACTTCTGACCTCCCATATTATAAGCTAGTAAGTGTGTATTGTTTGAAGCCCCCAAGTCTGGGGCAATTTGTTCCAGCAGCCATAGGACTAGCAAAGAAGGAAAGGTTGGGGTGAGCGATCCTGGTTAACTCGGGATCCTCTGAGTTTAAAACATATTGGGTCAACAGAAGACAGGATTTTGGAATGCACTGGAAAAGGGTGGGAATTTAATTTTTAATGCGATCATCACGTAAGGCAGGCAGGCAATAGGCTGAGTGTTGTGACAGACGAAACGCGAAGAACTGTGGAGAACTACTGAAGGGAAGACAGAAGAGCTGGGGGGAGAAATGCGCTCGAGAGACCAGCGAGGGCTTCGCGGAAGGAGAGGGGTTTGTGCCAGGCCTTGAAGGTAGGAATTCGGTGGGTGAGGATGAGGATAAAAAACAGTCTGGCAACTAGACACAAACACAAGACTAAAAATTTAAAAATTAAACAAAAACAAAAAGCACCCACAAGACCAGAGGCAGCACAGACTAAACATATCTGGAACCCAAGAGTAAGTACCATTTCCTTGGCCCCCAGCTGGGCTTCACCAGGCATCCTGAAGTGGCCAGGGCACTCCAGGGGCCAGTGCCCTCGGACATGAGGCCAAGCAGCAAAGCTCTCAGGCAGTCTGATCTGGCTTTTATCCCATCCCTTCCACTCTCTGGCTGTGCAGCCTTGGGCAGGTCACTTTACCTCTCTGAACCTCCAATTCCTCAGATACCAAGTGGACATCACAGCCTTCCCCTCTTAACTCTGAAGGCCAAATGTGGTAGTTAAGAGGCCTAAAGAACCCTGCAGGTCCAGCACTCCGGGGAGGCCCAGTAAAGGACGGTTCTTACTCTCAGTCATTGCTGAGAGAGGCATTGTGACTCACCCTGGAAGATCTCCTGTCGTGTGGCTGCCACCTTCTCAGGCTGCTTGACGGCCGCCGCGATGGGGGTGCTTTCTGTGGGAGCAAATATGAGCGGTGACCCAAGTGCTGTTACTAAGGGATTGCAACTTCAACTCTCCTGAGAGTGTGACGTGGAAAACACGTGAGAAAGAAAGCAAGCTTAGGGAAGTGGTTGTGGCTCAACTGATAGAGCGTCCGCCTACCATACAGGAGGTCCAGGGTTCAGTACCCAGGGCCTCCTGACCCACGCATTTAGTTGGTCCACGCGCAGTGCTGCCGTGCACAAGGAGTGCTGTGCCACACAGGGGTGTCCCCTGCATAGGGGAGCCCCACACACAAGGAGTGTGCCCCGCAGGGAGAGCCACCCCGCGCGAAAAAAGCACAGCCTGCCCAGGTGTGGCGTGGCACACGGGCAGCTGACACAGCAAGATGACACAACAAAGAAAGCGACACAGTTTCCCAGTGCCACACAAGAATGCAAGCAGACACAGAAGAACACACAGCAAATGGACACGGAGAGCAGACAACAGGGAAGGAAGGGGAGAGAAAGAAATAAAATAAATCTTAAAAAAAAAAAAAAAAAAAAAGAGCAAGCTTACGTGTGTGTCTGTCTCATGGAGCAAGCCCTTGTCCCGGCATTGTGCCGCCCGGCCTGGCCAGCCTAGTGGCCCCATGGCCACTGCAGCCTCCCCAGTGGAGGCCAGCCCTGCCCTAGGGCCTCTGGCAGGGGGTGCGGGGGTTACCTGGTCTCTGCTCTGCAATGGGTGCGGTGGCCAGGGGGACAGACTTGAGGTCAAAAGGCTTCTCCGAGGGTTCTAGAGTGTACTGCTGCAGGGCCCGCTCCAGACCAGGGATGGACACAGTCAGACCTAGAGGGGATGGGAGACAGGTCACTCTGCCTGGAAGACACAAAAGAGCCAGGGACCACTCCCTCCCGGCCACCAACCCAGCCGGAGTGAGGCTCTGGGGTTTCAAACTCTACATCTCAGGTTGTACGGCCCTGAGTAAGCCACTTAACCCTCTGGGCCACCACGTCCTCCTTCGCAGGACTGGCAGGAGGAGTAAACATTCGGATAAGCGTGTCCTCTAAAGCGCGAAGTTCTGTGAGGACAGAGCTTTTATTGGTGGCTGGTCTTTCAATCCAGGGGGCTGCTTCCTCCAAACTGCGGCAGCCTGCGTGGCCCTGGGTCTCCTGAGCTCGAGGGACGCCGTGAAGGTGTCACGACAGTCCGGGCGGGTGTCTTGTCCTGGATCCTCTCCCTGGGGGCGCGCCTGCGCGGAAGCCCACCTGCGCGGAAGCCCGCCTGCGCAGAAGCCCGGCCGGGGCTAGTCGAGGCTGCCGGGGCACTCACCGTTGAGGATGTAGCCGGCGTTCAGGGCCTTCTGCTTCTGCTCCAGGACGCTGAGGTAGAAGGTGGCTCGGTCCCTGACTTCGTTGTCATCGTCCATCACACACCTGCAGCGGGACGCAAGGTGCTGCTGAGTGGGGAGAGGGGGCCAGGGGAGCCTTCCAGGCCTCAGCAGGGCGTGTCGGGGAAGCAGACCCCTGGAAGCGCCGAGAACGCAGCCCCCAGGTGGGGTGTGCAGGCGGCTCTGGAATGCGGGCATCAGAACACCCCGAGGGGTCCATGAAGCTAATAAGGGGATAACGCCCTTGTCTGTTCCCTTTGGACTCTCTGGAAAGCCCACTGGTGAGAGTGTCAGTCTCCTGTAACTAACGGTAAATGCCAGAAAGAACTCAGGATGATCCTGCAGTTCCACTCCTAGGAATACACTCAAGAAAAATGAAAACACACGTCTACCCAAAAACTTATACACGCAGGTTCCCAGCAGCAGTGCAGACAACCCAAATGTCCCTTAACTGATAAATGGAGAAATGAGATATGGCAGAGCCGCACAGTGGGATACTAGCCATAAAGAGAATGAAATTCTGATAGATGCCACATGAACCTGGAAAATATCACACAAAGTGAAAGAAGCCAGACACACAAAAGGCTACTTATTGTGATTCCATTTATAGGAATGTCCAGAATAGGCAAATCCAGAGGGACACAAAGTAGATTAGTGAGTGCCAGGGCTGGAGGTCTGGGGGAGTTGGGGAGTGACAGCTAATGGACACAGGGTTTCAGTGTAAGGAGATGAAAATACTCTGAACTTTGACTGTGGAGATGGTTGCACCCCTCTGAATAAGATAAAAACCACAGAGATGTATACTTGAGGTGGATGAATGCCATAATATGTGAGTTGTATCTTAATAAAGAAGCTTTTAAAAAAGAAAAAAGAAATCCCAGGTTAACAGTCACCTCTGGGTGGTGGGCTTTTGCCGGACATTTTTGCCCCATGCTTTTCCATGCTTTCTCTTTTTCAATTTTCCCTACAAGGAACAGTTACATAATTCTTCTCTCCTTTTTCCATTGGAGAGAGAGGGACCTGCCACCCACTGGGCCCTTGGGCCTTGACTCACCTCTTGAGTAACACCAAGATGCTGGGGAGCATTTCCTCATTCTGGGCTCCAAACTTGGCCAGAGCACTCACAGCGCCTGCAGTCGTGAAGCAAACAGGAGACGCCTGATGCGCTTGGCAGTCCTCGTGTGCTCACTTCAAGGTGCTCAGCCGGGCCTCGAGGCAGCAGCGCTCAGAGCCGAGCAGCCTCAATCCCGAGGCCCACACCTGCCACCAGTACAGTGAGCCGTCTCGGGGGGGCCTCAGTGCCGCTGGGCGTCCACGTCCTCCCCACATCATGGAGAGGACCCAGTGACCACGAGGGCTCCTCCTACGGTCCAGGAGCTGCTTTCAGCATCCACCATTATGAGGCTACAGAAGCTGGCTACAGCATCAGGCTTCTCAGCTTCTGTATCCAAAGAGCCTCAATTCGCAGTGAAGCCGTAGGTTAATGTGAATGAGAACGTGAACTATCGCTTAAGGAAAAGAGGTTGCTGAAAGAAGAAAATCTGTCCAGTGGGGTCATGAGAACATTAAAAAAAAATCATAATAAAACCTAAAACATTGAATTGTATGCTTTAAGAGGGTGAATTTTAAACACTGGCATGTAGTGAAACTTAAAAATAAACCAATAAAACAAAATGAAAGGACTAAGAACCACACACCTCGCGACCTCAGGCCCTTCCTACAAGGCTATAAAAAACAGAGCTTGCGAGGCCAGAACACCATGGCAGGCGGGGCCCTGCTGTGCCAGGAGAACAGCTCCTGGGCAAGGGGCACGCCCGCCTCCAGTCCCACCTGGACGCACCTGCTCGGACCTCCTCGTGCTCCAGGACCACTCGGTTGTAGATGAAGCGGATGTACTTGGAGGGGTTGTTGGTCTTGGGCCCCTCCTGGCCCAGGAGGTGCAGGATGCGTGTGGCCAGCACCGTGAACTCGCAGTCCTCGATGAACTCGCACAGATGCGACAGCCCCGTCTCCTTGCTCTCCGAGTTCTCCTCGATGATGCTGATGATGCAGTCCACGATGGCACGTTTGTACTCAAAGCCACCCTGCAGGGGGGTAGGGGGCTGAGCCGACTGTGGAGGCTGCTCTCTCCAGGCACGGGCTGAGGCCCAGGGCCGACCCAGGGCAGGGACGGAGGGCCAGACCCAGCACCTGGAGGCAGCACACCTGGCTCCTGCCCCCAGCTCTGCTGCCGACTCGGGGTGCGGCCTGGGTAAGGTGTCCGGTGCCCTGGACCTCCCTTGTCTTTTTGGGTAAAACAATAGGCTTGGATTGCATGTTCACTGGGCCCTTTCCGGTTCCAATAGGAGAGGATAGAAACATTTTGGGTCCTACTCTCCTTCCCGACTTTGAGATGAGACAAAAGGCAGGAACAGGGTAGTTGGAAGCTAAAAGATTCAGTTCAAATCTGGACCCCCTGACATACAGACTTTAATGACCCAGGTGCCAGGCATGTAACTGGATTAAACGAAGCAGGCTGGGAATCAGGGGGCAACAGAAAGTGCACATCCACCGAAAGAAGGCAGGCCCTGCCCAGGCTAGTGTCGCCAGAGCACACAAGTTTTTCCAAGAGAAACTGCAAATATGTTCTCATGGTGGTGGTGGTGGTGGGGGGTGTAGGTCAGGGTTTTTAAAAAAAATACATATTTTTTTTCAGAGATGTTGTGAGTTTACAAAGCAATCATGCATTACGTGCAGACTTTCCAAACATGACTCCCCCAACAACACCATGCACTGTTGTGGAACATTTCTTACCATTGTGAAAGAACATCACCACAATATTACTAGCCATAGTCCTTAGGTATATTTGGTGTATTTTTTTTTCATGGACCAAGGGAGGGGGGTCGTTTTTAAATATGAAATATCCTGATTTTTAAATTGGCTATAATTCAAACATTTTTAAATTTTGTAAAATCCAAATAAAATGTGTCTGTGTATTGGATTTGGCCCGCAGTTACCAGATCACGACTTTTGTTTTACGGCACTGTGTGGACCTCATAATAAAGTCAATAAGGACTACTAGTGTGCGTACCTCACAAGGTATTTTGAAGAATAAATGAGATGTCATTTGTATGGCATGTGACTCATACCTCAAAAAAGATGTTATTTTTAAAATGTCACTCATTCATATAAAGACAGTGATTTAGACAGGACATTTTTAGGGCACTGGAATTGTTCTGAATGATACTGCAGTGACACATGACATGTGCCTATAAAACTGTACAGCACAAAATATGGACCATAACGTAAATGATAGACCATGGTTAGTGGCAATTCAATCGTGGTTCATCAATTGTAACAAAGGGACCATATGAATATAAGACGTTACTATTAGGGGGAAATGGGTGTGTTTGGGTGTGTAGGGATTATATAGGAATCCCCTATACTTTTTTTATTGTCACATTAATTTGTATGACAAGACTATTGGAATTCGAAGTTCCACGAGTATTTCCATCTCCCCTTCATGTTTTTTTTTTAGGAGGTACTGGGGATTGAATCAGGGGCCTCGTACATGGAAACAGGTGCCCGACCCCTTGAGCTACATCCACTCCCCTCCTCTATACTTGTGATGTAATGTCCTGTAATCTCTTCTCTAAAAGTAAAGTTTATTATTACAAAACAAAACAAAGAAACAAAACCGTTAGGTATGCAGGTACGTGTAACCTTCCCCAAGAAGCTCGGATGAACTGCAGTAAGGCTCTGACCAGGAGAACGGCGAGCCCCTCTGCAGAGCAACTTCTAGAAGATAAGGCCTCCACGCCTGGGTGCTGAGGACGAATGCGTGAGCCGGGTATTCTCCCGGGAGGTCTTGGGGGAAAGCCTGGGCGTCGGAGCCGGGCTGACAGACGCGGGCTGGCCAGGTGACCACAGGAAGGACACGTCACCCTTGAGCCTCAGGGTCCTGATTTTTAAAGGGGGCCTATAATGTCCACTGACAAGGTATGCCCGTGTGGGTCCTGGAAGACTGAGCGCGCTGTGTGGGCGGTTACGGGGTGCCAGGTCACTCAGTGAGGTGCTCTTCTCCCTTCTCACATTCTTGGGAAATCCCAAGACCCTGGCCCCTCTCTTGCCTTGGTCCAAGGGCCACTCTGGGGCTGGAGGGAAAGGGGGACCAAGTACCAGGGTACCAAATCTACCCCAGGAACACCTGGCCCCTGCTCCTCTGAGTTAAACTGGCTTTGTTCATCAAGAAAGGTGGCCAAGGCACACTGCCAGGTCATGTTGGGGGTAAAAACAAGAACGGCGTCACAACGTTGGCATTAGTTTTACAAGACGCCACCCTTGGGCATCTGGAAGGCCCCAGCCTGTCTGCACTGGACCACACCAGCAGATGACATGTCTTCCCACCTACCGCACAAGCATAGCCTCAGGGCAGGTGCCTTGAAGGCCGGGTGATGAGTCATGAGTTATTTATTACAGTTAATAGCAGTCAGTGCATGTTCACACCACCTGTCCAGAGTTTGAGGAACCTCAAGCTCCAGGAAATCTACCCAGTTAACGGGTTGCTCGGGCTAGAAGAGGCTCTTGGCTCCGGGCTGAGCGGTCCCTCGCCCCGTGTCAGGGAAGCCGGCGTGCCCCTGGGTGCCGCATGCTCACCTCTTCCCGCAGCATGGTGAACAGGAAGTTCATGAGGACGGCGTGTTTGCGAGGGTACTTCTGACACAGTGCGCTGATGGCCTGGACAACCACCACCTGAGGCAGACAGACATGTGACAACGAGTGTACTCAAATCACTGGGTGCCACCGGGCCCTGCCAGGTGAGCCCAGGCCCTGGAGGTGGCCCACGGGGCCCAGGAGGCAAGGGGAAGCCCATCGGGCCCTCGTCCTGGAGTCTGTCCAAGGCAGGGGGCCATGCACGGCTGTCCTCATGGCCCCCAATTCAGACTCTGGGTTCCCCAACTCTGCTCTTCTACTCAGACCTCGAGGAAAGCCTACACGCTCCCGCGCCAGCCCACTTGGTCTTGACTCTCTTCCTATGCCGATGACTGCTACTCGTTATCCTGGCTGGCTCTTTCGTCAAGGCTGCCACTCTTGGTATCCCGTCCTCGGCCGCCTTCTCTTCTCATACATAGTCTTGTCAGCAGCCTCATTTCCTCCCATGGCTTTAACTACCTCTTCTATGTCACGGACTCCCAATTCTTTCTCTCTTATCTGAGCTCGAGACCTGAACTTCCAACTACTTGTTGCCCACAGCACCTCAGCTCACAGTAGCTAAGATCAGTCATTATCTTCAAGATCCAATTCTCCCCCTCTTTCCCAAACTCATCAATGGTACCACCACTAAGCCAAACCAGAAAAGGGTGTCCTCTTGTTGACATGTGCTCTCTCCTCTCACCCCGTGCCCTGACAAATGGCTCTACTTCCCCAAAAGCTCTCTTATCCACCCCCTCTACCCCTTCTCCTGCTGCCCGGGTGAGGTTGCCGTCATCTCTCTACCGATGTACTGCAACAGTCTCCTCACCCCAGGCGAGCTTCCACATTGCTCCAGGAGGACCTTTCTAACATGCAAACCCTGCTAGGTCATTCCACCGTCTACGAAATAATCTCGTAACCCATAGGCAGAGTCCCTTTCTGTACACTTCGCACAAACCTCGACAGAAAACACACCATGCTACATTATAATTATTTGTATGACCGCCAGCCTTGATTAAATCTGTCCAATGACATACTGTATGGTTGCATTTATGTAGCGATTGTGAAATGACAGAATCATAGAAATTGATGATAGATTAGTGGTTGACAGGGGTTAGGGATGGGGGAGAGGGGATGGATGAGATTATAAACATGAGAGTCTCCCAGGGATGGTGGTAATTATGCAGGGGATTGCATAGAGATACAAACACATACAAGAATGAGTGCAGACATGACCTGTGAAATCAGAATAAGCTCTGTGAATAGTGTCAAGGTCAATTTCCTGTTTTCGATATTATACTGTGGTTGTGTGGGATGTTGGCAGGGATTGGGGGAGCAGTACACAGGCTTGGTACATTTCTTTGCAACGTCCTGGGAATCTATAATTAGTTCAAAATAAAGGTTAAAAAAAAAGAAGAACTAAAAAAAAAAAAACCTCTGAAACTCTCCAATGCCTTCCTTAAAAGTCAGAGCTCTTACCAGGACCCCTGAGGCCCTAACACTTTCTACCTCTGCCCACTCTCTGACTTAGTCGCCTGCCACCATCCCCAAAGCTCACGGCCCCTCATGGCCAGTCCGCTGCCTCTTCGCCCCTTTCTTTGCACAGCTGGCTCGCTTGCATTAATCTGGTCTGGTCCTGGCAACCTCTATCGTCTTCTTCATTGGACTGCCATGGTCTGAAACAAACTTGTCAATCCATTTGTTTGTTCACTGTTTATCGCGCCTCACTGGTAAGCTCCAGGGGAGCAGCTACCTGTCCTGCTATGTTCTGCTGTATTCCTTACTCCTAAGATCATTTACAGTCTACGGCCAGCACTGGGAAACTACTTACGGAACGAACAAAGGAATCCCTGACTGGGCTGGAAGCCGCTGGTCTCGCGGCACCAAGGAACAAGACGGAGGCATAGCGGTGGGGATGTGCGTGCCTAAGTGCCAGCCCTCTGACGGGACCACACCAGCCTCGCCTGGATTCTCACCCCACCTAGCCCTCGGGTCAACCCCAGGGTGAGGGCTGGTGGACACGGAGGGCAGGCGCAGAGTATCCTCCCGATGCTGGGGGCTGTGGGTGTTCCGGAGGGTTACGCTGGGTACCTTGAATTCATCAGAGATCTCTGACATGAAGGAGGAGATCTGCTTCATGAGGCGGTCGATGCTGCTCTCACTGCCCGTCTTGAGGAGGGTGGTGATGGCCAGGGTGGCGATGCTGCGATTTGAATCCGTCACGAGGTTCTCCAGGTCCAGGTTACAGGCTGTCACTGCAGACGGATGCTTCATGGCCACCTGTTCAGGAAGAGAGAGAGACAAGGAGGGCAGGACCAGCCCCGCCCCGATCGAGATGTCAGAACGAGAAGCTCCAGGGCTCCCAGCCCCCAAGAGAACTCGCAGGAACACCTTCCTCAAAGCTCCAAAAAGCAATTTAAGGACTGCAGTAACAGGACAAGCACCGAGTCAAGAAAAAAGGCTACTTGAAAGTGGGAGGGCCAGCGGGCACCTTGGCGGGACCCTCTCCTATCCAGCCTAGATGCCGGGTTCCCTTCCAGAGGGAGCAGAGTAACCCGCGAGTGCCTACGCCAGGAGGATGCAAGTCCGGCCCAATCTGTCTGGAGATGGCCTGAGGGACGTGCCGTCCCAGCCCAGCCCCTACATGTGCTGTAGAGGGTGGCTGCGGGACTCCCCTACAGAGCATCGTGGAGAGCGGTCAAGGCGGGCAGCCTGGGGCAAGGGACTGCTGGCTGGAGCACCCGCGGTGCTGAGCCTGGGACCACGAGGAAACTACTTCCTAGGGGAATGAGGACGTTTATATTCCTGTAAAGGGGGAATTCCTAGGGCCACACAGCAGGCCCAAGACAAGACACAGGCACAGAATTATCAGGAAGGCCCCCAGGTTATGGCCTCAAGCTACTCTCTAAACTCACTGTACGGATAAGCTGGTGGGGAGAGCGCTGGGCACAGGTCAATCTGCAAAGACTGGGAAGGGTGTTTCCTTTTCTTTTTCTCTTTTACTTAGCTCCTGGCATTCAAGGAAAGCTCTGTCACAACACTAGCTGAATATAAGTTTAAAGAACAGATGCCTCACAGGCTAAATTCCAGCGATAACACAGTAAAAGATCACACTGTCCAGGTGTCAACAAAGAATCACAAAATGGGGAAATGGATGTGGCTCAACCAACTGGGCTCCCATCTACCATATAGGAGGTCCAGGGTTCAATACCCAGGGCCTCCTGGTGAGGGCATACTGGCCCACATGGCGAGCTGGCCCATGCAGAGTGCCAGCCCATGCTGGAATGCTGCCCTGCACAGGAGTGCCCCCTGAGTGGGAATGCCACCCAGCACAGGAAAAGCCGCCCCACAGAGGAGTGCCAGCCTATGCTGAGAGCTGTGCAGCAAGATGACACAGCAAGAGACACAGAGGAGAGAAAATAAGAAGATGTAGCAGAACAGGGAGTTGAAGTGGCCAAGAGAATAATCATCTCTCTCCCACTCTGGAAGGTCCCAGGATCGGTTCCTGGAGCCACCTAATGAGAATACAAGCAGACACAGAAAAACACACAGCAAGTAGACACAGGAGCAGACAATGAGGGGAATAGGGGTGGTGGTGGTGGAATAAATCTTAAAAAAAAAAATCACAAAACACATAATAGGAAGAACTAGGAAGAAACAGTCTAGTCAAAGGAGAAGATTTAAAGCATTAGGAACTACCAACGGGGGGGTCAACAGTGGACATTCCAGCCAGACCTTTAAAATCCTAAATAAGCTCAAAGACTAAAGGAAAGTATGCACTAAGAACTAAAGGAAATCAGGAAAATGACAGATGAATGCAAAGAGATTATCAATAGAAAGATGGAAATTATGAAGAGGGAACCAAACAGAGTTGAAGGTCATAGCAAGAGAAAAAAAAAATTCCCTAGAGGAGTTCAACAGCAGATTGGAGCTGGCAGAGGAAAGAATCCATGAATATTAAGATTTAAAAATCTTACAGCTGAAGGAGCAGTGAGAGGAAAGAATGAAGAAAAGTGACCAGTGCCTGAGGAACCTGTGGAACGGGTCAACTGTACCAGCGTAGCACTGTGGGAGTCCCAGCAGGAGTAGAAAGAAAGAGGCAGAGGGAATATTCAAAGACATAATGGCTGGAGACTTCCCAAGTGTAACAAAAGATACGAATACACACATCCAAGATGCTCAACGCACTCCAGACAGGATAAACCCTAAGAGGCCCACCCCTTGCAACGCCAATGATAAAAGAGAGAATTCTGAAAACCACAAAAGAAGGAAAAGGGAGCCTCCATAAGATTATGTGCCCATTTCTCATCAAAACCACAGAGGCAAGAAGGCAGTGAGAAGACCCTGACAGTGTGGAAAAGCAAAAACTGCCAACCAAGAATTCAGTATCCACACAAGTGTCCTTTCCAACACAAGGGAGAAGACATCCTGAGATCGACAAAAGCTGAGGGACTGTGTCACCAGCAGACAGCTCCCACAAGAGATGCTAAGGAAGGCTCTGCAGGTGAAAGAAAAGACACTAGACCATTGACTGAAGTCACATGAAGAAATCAAAGTCTCTGGTAAAGATAATGACATGGGTAAATATAAGTGCCAGTACTATTGTATTTTTGATTTGTAATTCCACCTTTCCTTCCTACAAGATCTAAAGGATAAATAGATAAAACGTAATGGTAAACCAATGATTTTGGACTCACAACATATGAATATGTAATTTGAGACAAGAACTTCACATGGAGTGAAGGACGGGTGGAGTAACATAGCTTATCGATGCTACTGAAATCAAGTGGGTATCAAAGCAAATGAGACTGCTATAGATTTAGGATGTTAAATTTAAGCCGCGTGGCAACTACACAGAAAATATCAGAGAATATACAAAGTTGGAGACAGAAAGTAGAGTACAGGTTACCAGGGGAGGAGGACAGGGGACGTGGGGAGTTAATACAAAATGAGTGCAGGGTTTCTGTTTGGGGTAAAGGGAAAATTCTGGTAATGGGAGGTGGTGAAGGTACAGCAACATGGTGAATGTGATTAATCCCACTGAATGGTACGCTTGGGACAGTTTGGGTTGGGAAGATTTATGTTTTATACATGTTTCCACAATTTAAAAATAGAGCGAGAAATATTAGAGAGAGAATGACAATTAAATGCAATACATGATCCTGGATGGGATCTAAGAATGGAGGAGAAAAGGCTCAAATGGACATTTCTGGGACATATGAGAAAACTGGAATAGAGAATACAAGCTTTAAATCAAAGTTGAATTTCTTGAATGTGATACCTACACAAGTGAATACCTTTGTTCGTAGAAAGTGTGCATGGAAGTATTGTGTTCAAGGAGTATGATGGATGTAACCTAGTCTCAAATGTTCAAAGACAGATAGATAGATAGATAGATAGATAGATAGATAGACAGACAGATAGACAGATAGATAGACAGATAAGGAAGAAAGGGAAAGAAGGGAAGGGAGGGAAGGGAGGAAAGGAGAAAGGGGGAAGGAGGGAAGAAGAGAAGGGCAAAGGTGGCAAGATGTTAAAAATGATGGATCTGGGTAGCTGGGGGAGTGGACTTATAATGGAGTTCTCTATATTGAGTTTGTATTATTTTTGCTGTCCTGTTAAGTTTGAGAGTATTTCAAAATAAAAAGTAAAAATAATAATAATAATAATAAAAGAGGACAGGACGTGTAGCCTGTCATTTCACTTGACAGTCTGGTCAGGTGAGGGCTCCTCGGAAGAGCTCGTCCCACCCCCACAGGGTGGCGCTGGGGAACCCCTCCAGCTGGATCAGCCCACCTCGCCCTGTCCTCCCTAGAGGCCCGACCCCGCTGTCGGTAACCCTGGGCTCTTACCTTATTGAGAGTGCGGACAGCGGCGTAGCGGAGCGCGGCCTTGGGGGAGCTGCAGAAAAGCTGGAGCACTGTGGGAAGACAGATGCCCCATGCCAGGCTGCTCCCCAATCCGCAGCAGCTGGGAGCGCCTGGGGGAGGGTCTCTGGGGACAGGGGACACTGACTCAAACCCCCGCTCAGCTCTGCCCCTCTCCCTGGGCACTGAGCTGTGGGCAGCGAGGCCTTGCTGTGTTCAGGGGAACCGAGCGCCTGCTTGGTGCCGATGCCGCACCTGAGCGGAGTACCTGGCGTGTGTCGCCGCACTGACTCAGCACCCTAGGAAGCAGCTACGACGACTCCCATTTTACAGACAGGGAGACTGAAGCACCGAGGGGTCAAGCAACTGGACTTGCTTCAGGTCAGCAGCCAGTGAGGGGCAGAATCAGAGTGAAGCCCCAGACTGTAACAAATTCCACTCTGCCCCCCCGGCTGAGTGTACAGAAACCAGTTTAACTGCCTCTGGGGGAAGAAACAAAATCCTCTCTTAAACTCCTGGCTCATTTCCCATAACTACGTGAGAGCCGTGTCAGGGACCACAGCCCTCCCTTTGCCCTGGCTGCCAAGAAGCTCAGAGCTAAATTTTGCACTCATTCATAGTAGCTGGCATGTCTACTATCTATCTTTCTTCCTTTGTAAGTTGGCTTTTTATTCTTTCAAAAATTTAATTTTTCTTCTTGTTCTTAAATTAAGATAACCTTTACTTTGCAGGCTCTATTTAATATCTCTTATTCTGAAAATATGAACAATAAGAGTGAATGACTATACAAATCAGAATTAAGAATGAATTCGTTAATTCTTTGAATTTTTTTCCTCTAACAAGAAAGGGAGATTTTCTCTCTCCAAACAAGGACCCTGTGAAGAATGTGAGAAAAACAGGACATCTGCTCATCCCTGAGAAATCCAAAAATCGAACTCTCCTGCCTTTGGGTCTTTGCTTTCACGGGGCTTGGCCTGTTGAGAATGTTCTCCCCTTCTCCCACTCTGTGAATATGAAGTTAGCCCCCTGTGACTCTCTCCATCTCTAACTGCTCCATGCACCCGCTCTTCAGTGCCAGCCGCTGAGCACACCATGACACGCTTTCTCTTCCCTGACACAGGGAGGCTTCAACACAACGCACGGGGTCCTGCGGCCGAGGAGCCGAATACCTAACGGCAGGACCCAAACACCCTAGGTTGCTGTATCTACCGTAGCAATAACCAAGAGCCAACGTCACACTGTGCTTTGCTAGGGCCTGTGCCAAGCAACTGGTACGGGAGAGACCTTTGCTGCCGACCATGAACTTATGCCATAGGTACTGCTGTCACCCAGATTTTTAAAGAGACAGTGAGGGGCCTTGCCCAGGGCCGCCAAACGGTAAGTGGCAGAGACAAGAGCCGAGCCGGGGCAGCGGCAGGGCTCCCTGTCTTTGCTCTGAGTGACCCCTTTGGATGTTCTCCTCTTTGCACCCGTGACAGCTCAGCACCTCATGAGCACATGCTGGTTTCATAAATGACCGAGAGAAGGGCAGAAGCACCCTGGGCTCCCCCACTAGGCCATCTCCCCCCACCTAGCCAGCCCAGCGGCTCCAGGACAGATCTGAACTCACTTCTGCCATGCGCCCAGAGCCTCAACCTCTTCAGTGGCAAGTGGGAACTCAAATGACCCCAGCCCCAAAATGTGCAGGTGAAGGACCCCGGCACAGTGGGGACACGAAGCAGGTGCTTGTTAAGTACCAAGTGCTTTTGGTTTTTTTTTTTGGTACTGGGGATTGAACCCCAGACCTTGTATGCAGGAGGCTGGCGCTCAACCACTGAACCACACAGGCTCCCGAGTTGGTTTTTCTATTTGCTTGTTTGTTTTTAGTTGTTGTTGTTTTTAGGAGGCATCAGGGACCAAATCTAGGACCTCCTGTGTTGAGGCAGGCGCTCAACCACCCGAGCCACATCCGTGCCCCTGAGTTGGATTTTTCATTTGCTTGTTTTCAGTTGTTGTTGTTGTTAGGAATTGAAGCAGGCACTCAACTGCTTGAGCCACATCTGCTCCCTGAGCTCTTTTCATAACACTAGACTGCCACCGATCTGAGGGCCTTCTCTTTCTCTCCCCCAAAGCCTGGTTCAGGGCCAGAAGGCACTCAACAAGCGAGGGGACAGGGTGGAGCGTGGGGTTACCTGACACAGCCGGGGCCAGCTCTTTGGCGCTGCAGCCTGGCATGTTGACGATGGCCGAGGCAGCTTCATACACCACCATCTCGTGCTTGTTGCGCAAGCAGCTCTCGATGAAGTCAAACAGTGGGCTGTCACGGCTACAGAAGGACACAGGGCAGCAGGAAGAGGTGGGGCAGCCCTGCACGGTGGGACGAGGGAGGCCTCCCCCCCAGGGAGGGACAAGCCCCGTTACCTGCCGTCCTCCTCCTCCAGCTGCTTGCTGGCCACCCGGATCATCATGCAGTAGGCGAAGGGGGACTTGAGGCCGTGCCGGGTGAACTTGCTGATCATCTTGCTGACGGCCAGGCGGTCGTTCTTACGCACGTGGTACAGAAGCCCTAGTGCGTGGTACTGGAGGAGAGGCGAGAGCAGAGAGCACAAGCACGCGAAGCTCTGGTTAATACCTGCATGGCCCTGGGCGAATCCCAGCGTCAACCTGGGCTCCAGCCTCCTCATCTCTAAGACCGACACTGTGGTGCTTTGAAGCTGTACAGACCCTGGAAAAGTACGTTCTTAAAGTTAATCCACTCCTGTAGCTGTGGACCTGCTAGAAATAGGTTCTTTTGGTGAGTAGACTCATTCAGGGTGGGTCTTAATCCTCTTATTGGAGTCCTTTATAAGAGAATGAAATTTGGACAGAAAGCCACAGAAGCAAGACGCTGAAAGCGACAAAACCCAGAAGAGAGCCGGGGGAGAGCCAGCGGATACTGCCGTGTGCCTTGCCATGTGACAGAGGAGCCAAGGATCACCATCGGCCAGTCTTTGGGGAGGAAGCATTGCGTGATCATGCCTTGATTTGGACATTTTTGTCAGCCTCAAAGCTGTAAGCCTGCAAATTAATAAATCCCCATTGTTAAAGGTTGACCCTTGTGGAACAGATATAGCTCAGTGTTGAGAGCACACTTCACATGTACGAAGGTCTAGGTTCAATCCCTGGTACCTCTAAAAAACAAAAAAATACAAAAGCTGGCCTGTTTTATGGTATCTGCTTGAGCAGCTTTAGCAAACTGGAACAGACATAGACGAACTACCTCAGAGTGGCTGTGTCTACTCTCTGAGACCCTCTGCACGCCCAGCCCCAGAACAAATGTTTAACAAAGACACGGGACTGAGCCTGTTGCTCTCGTTCTCACTTCCGATTTTGACAGGCAGAGGCAGAGTGACAACAGACACCACAGAAATGACAGGCAAGGGAGGAGACGTCGCATTGTTCCACCAGGAGGGATGGTGAAGCCAGGGTACGGCACCGCCGCGTGCAAGGACATGTACCTCGGACACCTTACGGGAGCCCTGAAGGTAGCTAGTCTTATCCCACCCTGGCTGGGAATGGTGAAGCAGGTCTAGAGGGCCAGAAGTCCAGGGTTTCCTCCTCTGGAGAGTTCTTTCCTGTCTTCTCTCTCTCTTCGCTTCCATACCAGAGTGGCCCTTGAGGGCTGAGGCACAGAGGCTGTGTCAGCCTCACAGGTACGGTGAGGGGCCACGGCTGGCTCTGAAGGCGCGAATCAGCCAGTGTGGTGAGGAGAGCAGAGATGTGGGGAAGAGACGACTAGTGAAGGAGCACCTGCGCACCAGACGGCTTAGGTGGCACGTGTCATCTCACTTAACCCTCAGTGCTTTTGTGAGGTAGAGACCTTCACTCCCACTTTAAAATGAGGAAACGGAGATTCAGAGAGATATAAGAAATAACTCGCCTGGGCCGCCGAGAAAGAGCTAAGTAGATGAAAGCCCCACTGAGATATGTACGTGTGTTTCTAACAAAGCCAGCTTGGCATTTAGGAGGCCCTCTCCTAGCCTGAGCCAGGTTTGCCATAAATCACATACCCCAAAACAATGCTTGGCTGGTTACCAAAATATGGGAATATTTCTGCACCAGCTGGTACACAGTCTTTAACCCCAGTGTCCTCAAGTGGCACCATGGATTCTTCCCCAGAAGCCCCCAAATCCCCCCATGACCCAGGATGAAAGCCGGCCAGGGCTCTCCAGGGGCGAGTGTCAACCCCGACTGGCCAGTGCTGTCCCAAGTGCTGAGGTCCCTTAAGTCTCGACCCCGCTACTCGCAGCTCACCTGGACCATGATGTTGTCGCTGGACGCCGCCTCCTGGGCCTCGTTCACCCAGCGCTTGACCATGTCGAAGCTGCCCCTCAGCAGGTGCTGGGGGTAACAGGGCAGAGTAAGACGCGGACAGGCAGGAGGCTCTCCCGTTAGGCCTCCCGGGGGCAGGCTGCAGTCGAGCCCAGCTCACATGGTCCTGGGCTGAACTGCACAGCCAGGGCCCACCATGGTCCTGGGCCTCTGAGACAGCGGCTCAGGACGGCTGCCCCCTCACTCTCCCAGCCATGGCAGAAGACCTCCTGGCTGCTTCAAACTCCCTACAATCTGTGGGGTCCCAAGGTCTGGGTCAAGGCCATCCAAACGGGCCCCTCCTCGATCGACGCCTGGCTGAAAAGGGGAATGAGATGCCTGTTTCTGGGGCTATGGAGACGCTTTTCCTTCCTTTGTTTTTCCACCCCATCTGCGGGGCCCCGGCCACAGGTACACACCAGGGACGACACCAGGGCGGAGCTGGAGACGCTGGGCACCTTATCCACGATGGCCTGCTTCATGTAGCGCTCAATAGCCTGCAGCATGGTGCTCTGTGGGAATAAGAGGTGGGTGAGAGGACCCAGTCGATCCCCAGCAACGCTGAGGAGGGCAGGTAACGGGGAGGGAGCGGTGTGTGGGGGCAGTCAACGTTTCGTTTTCCTATCTTCTCACCCACCACCCTCCCACATAGCACCTGGCTCCGGGCTTTGCCCAGGAGATGGGGCACAACCCAAAGCATGCAAAGGACAAGCTCGAGAGCCTCGACTGAGAAACAGGGGCCGGGGGGCTGGGAGGACGCACGTCAGTGATCTGGCAAAGGGCTCGCACGGCCGGGCCCCGGTAGTTGTCTTCTTTCCCGGTCATGTCTTTGGTCAGGCTGTGGGGGGAGAAGAGGTGCTCAGCACAGCGGAGGCTGCCCTGCCTGCTCCCCTGAGGCCACGCCCTCATCTGCTCCTTGGCTCTGCTACCATGCTTACCTGGATTACTATAAACCTCTCCTAACCCATGTGCTCCTGCTGGCTCTGTGGACTTAGAGGAACCAAGGGAAGGAAAGGTTTGTGCCCAAGTTAAGGCCAGAGAATTAAAAAGGGGAATTGCCAGGGTTGGCAATCATGGGGTTGACAGCAGTAACTGGAAGATGAGGGAGACAGAACAGGAAAGGGTGCCAGGCGGTTATGCCAGCCGCAAGTCTCATAACTCTAGAACCCACGAGAGGAAGAATGCCCTCTGTGTCCATTGAGCCCATCACAGAAGGCACCACGGCCCAACAACTCACCTGCTGGTGACAATGATGACATCCTCTGCAATGCAGGACATCTCCTTGATAGTCAAATAGCACATTCGACGGAGGGTGGGCTGTGAAAGAGATGAGAAAAACTCTGATCTCACAAAGGCAGTCCTCAGTGACTTTCCTTGGTCCTCCCACCACCCTGTTATAAGCTGCTCCCCCTCAAGAAAAACTGGGGTCAATGTATTTACGTCATTGGACTGAAAGAGCTTGGTCATGGCAAAGAAGGCCTCGGTTGCTTCGGTGGTGCCGAGATGCTCCCCCTGTGGTAATGAAGAAAGAAGCCTCAGCCCGGGAAGAGGAGCCAGATGGCTCTTGGTTGCATCACCCCAGGCCATTCCTTGGCCTGCAGAGGTGCCAGTAGAGGCAACACAGCAGGGCTGGATGCTGCAGGGAACCACAAGCTGGACCAGTGGCTGCAACCGCACCTAAGCGTCATGATAATTTTGTGCACCATCCCCCAAACCTTCCCCAGCACCATTTTTCCCACTCCCAAGCCTCACCCTGGTACCTGATTTATGAGGTAAAGGATCTTGGTGAGGATGTGGGCACATTTCCGAGGGTTGATGGGAGTTTCATTAAATACACGAGCCTAGAGGAAGCAACCAGGACTATTACTTTCTAGCCCAGTTCATTCCCTTCCATTGGCTACACTCAAGCATATTCAAGGCTCTGAGAAGTTCTAGGGAAAATAAATACACTTGTCTAGACAAGCTTATTTTCATAAAGGAAGAGGCTTTTTTCCTTAACTCATCTATACACAATTTCTGAAATCTTCCCTAAATAATGGTTATGGATAGGCTGACCTACTGAGCAGCAAGTACTTAGTAAATGCTTGTTAAGGGGAAGAAGAAACGATTAACATCAACAAAAACATCGGCATAATGAACTCTCTCCAAGATAGTTTTCCTGTTTTGTCTCGCACAGGTTTTCTCTCCTACTACTCCTAAATCACTGTTTCAAAGTGCTAATATCTCCATCCCACCAGTATGGGAACAGATGACACTTGCCTCCTGGAGTACTGCACTCTTCTCCAGGTGTTGGAATGGGTTGGTGCCTCCACCTACAATCAAGAATGGAGAAGAATGAATACTGGTCTATCTCTGAATTTCAAAACTCTCACAGACATAGGGAAGGGGAAGATATCCCTGCTGTTTATCTAATAAAATTCAAACTCCTCAGGAATGCAATGAAGGCTCTGCGATCTGCCTTAGATCCTACCACGCAGGGGGGCTCCACTCAGTTCAAACCACTTACGGTCACCCAGCAGCAATGCCTGGTACAGCCCTTTCTGTGACTTTCCTGGTGTCACACTTTGCATTCATGTATGCAGCCCGTACTTGCTGAGTCCCTACTATGTGCCAGGGACCACTCACCCCATGTCTAGGTTTTCTAGATAGCAAATTCACCTCTGTGATTAATGACGTGTGTGATTACCTGGTTGATGTTTGTCTCCTCCACTAGGCCTGTGACCACCTTGTTTATTTCATTCTCATATTCCCAGCTCTGGGACTGACTGTCTGCTTTGTTCTATTGCTGTATCACGACAGTACAAGACCTGACACACAGTAAGCCTCCCTAAGTTTGCTGAATGAATGAACGAATGAATGGAGCCAGGGTTCTCCAGTGACCGCACAACGTCTCCGCAGATCAGTCAGTGGTTGGATGAAGTAAGTAACAAGGGAGAATCCACCCCGACACTCTACTCTGATAGATGGGGAAACTGAGGTCCAGAGAAGAGCGAGACTCGCCCAAGGTCACCCGGCGAGTCGCGGTCCGAGCTTACGAGGGGGAGCGGGCGTGGGAAATGCTTGATCTCCACCACTGGCCAGTCGTGGAGCTTTGCATAAGCCTCTGTGACCCGACCGTGGGCCTCGGCCTCGGGGTGAGGACAGAGGCACCTAAAGAATTCCGGGGGGGTGGTCCTGGGGGCTTGCGCGGAGGTCCGGCCTCCCTCAAACCCAGGCCTGGGCTCCCTCACCCGACTCCTCGTCCTTCTTGTCGAATTTCTTCAGCATGGCGGTGCGGGCCGGCGCGCAACGCAACAACAAATCCTCCGCTAGCGCTAGCGCGGCTCGGAGAAGAGGTACCGCGGCGGTTCCACACGGGCCACTTCCGGGGTCCGGCCCGGCCACGTAGCCCAGCGCTCTGCGCAGGCGCATGCCTCGCCGCGCGCCTGCGCACAGTGCGGCTGCCGCAGCCTTGCACGGCGTTAACCCTGTCCTCGCCAGAAGCCAGAGACACAGAGGGCGGAAGCCTCTGGGAACCGCGCGGTCAGGGGTCCCCGCTCTGCGCCGCTCCTCGCTTTGCGTGCCCCTTCCTGCTTGATTTTTATCTCAAGCTTGAATCACCGTCTAACGTACAATTCTTTTACTTAATGGCTTTTATTGTCCTTAATCACCGCAGTGGATAATGTTAGCACAAAGTAAGTGCGCAATAAGTTTTTGTTGAATGTATGACATTGCTGTTAAATCTGCCCAGCCCCGATCACAGCTGCACCTGGTACAAATTGCTTTGTACTTCATTAACTTCTAGGGATTTAAATAAACATAAAAATAATTAATAACAAAAAAAGAAAAAAATAAGTAAACATCAACAGGAAACTTCAGTGTCTGTCTGAATACTAGGTATTTACGGAGCGCCAGCTACGCGCGCCTCCTAGCGCTGGGGGTGGGAAGGGATGGGACAGGAAAAATGACACATCACCCAGGGTTTATCTTCCTGGAAACCTACTCGGGACACCCTGCAGCTAAGGTAAGGACCGTGAGTGCCAGCATGCCAAAGTGCATTCGCAGCGGCCAGCCGAGTCGGGAGGGCCCAAGCGCTGCCACGCGTGGCACCAGCGCGCCTGGGGAGTGGGCGCCCCGCAGCCAAGCTGGAAGGAGGAGGAGGTGGGGAGGAGAGACCAGGAGCTGGAGCAGAGGCCCGCAGGCGGAGGGGGGTGACAGCAAAGCGGGGTGCGTGCGTCGGAAATGCTGGAGGAGGGGACAGCCTTGTGGATTGGGCTTTGCGGGGGCTGAGGCTGGGGGGAAAGGGAGGTGGGCAGCAGGAGAGCAGGTTTTGCTGGAAAAGGAAATGGCCTAGAGACAAAATGAGGTTCAAAACCTTTAACAAGTAACCCCACCCCTTATCCGGAGGAAATCATCCAAAAGAAGATAAAGTTGCTCACTGCAGCAGTTTGCGGCAAGATAGAACACCCTATATGTCCGTAAGTAAGGAAATTACGGTATTGGCACATCCAGTGGATGAAATATTCTGCATCATTTAATAGGGATATTTCTGAGGACAACATCTTAAAATAAATATGAGGTTAAAAGAGAAAAGTTGGATGTAAAAGTGTTTATAATCAAGGTGAAATAGAAATGCTTTATGGTTACCAACAGGAAAAAAAAACCCTGAGTATTGAATTTTTTTATTAAGATGGTAAAATACAGATGAATTCTGTTGGGTTAAAATATCAATTTATGTTGTGATATTAATTCTATAAACCTATATATCAAGGGCAATTTTTACAATACTTTTCTGAAAAGGAGAATTTTGCCTTGTGCCTCCAACTCTTATTAGAGGCTTATATGTAAGTTAAGGTTTTTTGTTTTTTTTTTAAAATGTACATTCACCATGATAACTCCTGAGTCTTTTGTAGAAACACAGATTATTAGAACTGGAAGTACAAGTGAAACTGGGAAAACCTGAATAAGATAGGCCAGTCGGATCAATGTGATATTCTCCTATCGTTTTGTTTGTGATAGCATGCTACAGTTTTGTGGCTTTTTGGAGATATGATTCACATGCCATAAAATTCACCTTTTTTAAGGGTACAGTTTGGTGGTTTTTAGCATATTCACAGACTTGAGCAACCATCATCACTATCGAATTCCAGAAGACTTTCAGCGCCCCCAAAAGAAACCCTGTGCCCATTTGCAGTCACTCCTCAGCCCCCCCCCCCTCCCTGAGCCCTAGGCACCCACTAATATACTTTTTGTCTCTGGATTTGCCTATTCTGGACATTTCCTATAAATGGAATCTTACAGTATGTGGTCTTTAGCGGGTCTGGCTTCTTTCACTGAGCATGATTTCAAGGTTCATCCATGCTGTAGCATGAATCAGTGCTACATTTTTTTTTTTTTAGGACCTTGATTGAACCCAGGACCTTGTATGTGGGAAGCAGGTACTCAACCACTGAGCCACACCTGCTCCCCTACATTCCTTTTTATGGCTTAATATTATGAATTGACTTGCATCTCTCCAAAAGATACGTTCAAATCCTAACCCCCGGTCCTGCGGTCCTGTGTGACCTTATTTGGAAATAGGGTCTTTGGAGATGTTAATGGTTAAAGTGAGGCCAAACCGGTGAGTCAATCCAATACGGCCAGTGCCCTTCTGAGAAGGAGAGACTTGGACGCAGACAGACAGACATTCAGAGGGAATGTCATGTGCTGACTGAGGCAAGGATTGCCAGCAGCCCGCCTGAAGCTAAGAGGCAAGGGAAGGACTCTCCCCTACAGATGTTGGGCTTCCAGCCTCCAGATCTGTGAGACAGTACATTTCTGTCATCTTAAGCCGTCTAGTTTGTGGTGGTTTGTTATTGCCGCAGCAAAGCCTCAGCAGACTAAGACATCGAATAGTCTTCATTGTGGGGTTAGACCACATTTCGTTTATCCATTCTTCGGGTGATGGACATTTGGGCTGTTCTCACTTTGGGGATGTTATGAATAATGCTGCTATAAACATACGTGTACAAGTTTTGGGGTGAACTTAGGTTTTCACTTTGGTATATGCCTCCGAGTAATGTTGCTGGTTCATGAAGTAACTGTTTAATTTTTTGAGGAACTGCCAAAGGTTTTTCCAGGGTGGCTGCACCAATTCGCGTTCGCAGCCGGCAGTGTAGGAAGGGTCCAGTTCTCTGCATCCTCACTAACACTTGTTATGGCCCATCTAGTGGTGTCTTGTTATGGTTTTGATTTGCATCTCCCTAGTGGCTATAATGATGTTGAGCATCTCGCATGTGCTTATTGGCCATTTGTATATCTTCTTTTTTTAAAATTTTTTATTTTTAAAAATTTTTCTCCCTTTCCCCTCTCCCCCCGTTGTCTGTTCTGTGTGCCTATTTGCTGTGTGTTCTTTGTCTGCTTCTGCTGTCAGCAGCATGGGAATCTGTGTCTCTTTTTGTTGTGTCATCTTGCTGTGTCAGCTCTCCGTGTGTGCAGCGCCATTCCTGGGCAGGCTGCACTTTCTTTCACACTGGGTGGCTTTCCTTATGGGGTGCACTCCTTGCGTGTGGGGCTCCCCTAGTGGGGACACCCCTGCGTGGCACGGCACTCCTTGTGCGCATCAGCACTGCGCGTGGGCCAGCTCCACACGGGTCAAGGAGGCCCGGGGTTTGAACCGGGACCTCCCATGTGGTAGACGGACGCCCTCACCACTGGGCCAAGTAAGCTTCCCTGTGTATCTTCTTTGGAAAAGTGTTCATACTTTGTCCATTTTAAAATGGCTTATTTTGTCTCTTTATTGTCGAGTTGTAAGAGGTCTTTATCCTGAGCACTAGACCCTATTTCCAGATGTGTTCTCCCATTCTATGGGTTGTCATCACTTTCTAGAGAGTGTCCTTTGAAGCACAAAAGCTTTTAATTTGGGTGAAATTCAATTATCTAATTTTTTTTTTGGTTGGTTGTGCGGTTTGGTGTCATATGTAAGAAACCATGGCTTACTCCAAGGTCATGAAGTTCTCGCTATCTTTTGCTCCAAGAGTTTTATAGTTTTGCCTTTACGTTTAGGTTTTTGAGCCTTTTTGAAGTAAATATTGTATGTGGTCTGCATTAGAGGTCCAACTTCATTCTTTTCCAAACCCATTGTCCTAGCACCATCCATTGAAAAGACTGTTCCTTTCTCATTGAATGGTTTTGACTCCATTGTTAAAAATCAATTGACCATAAATGCGTGGGTTTATTTCTGGACTCTCCATTCCATTCCACTGATCTATATATTATAGTTTTGTAAGATGTTAACCTTGGGGAAACTGCTCAGAGGATACAAAAGATCTCCCTGCATTATTTCCTACACTAGCATGGGAATCTACAATGATCTCAATTCAAATTCAATTTGAAATAAAGTCGGGATTGTTAATATGGACCCACCCCAAAACAAGCTAAAAGAACTAAAGTTTTGTTCTAATGATTCTCCCAGTCTTCCTCAGAGCTCCCAATTGCCCACATTTACCCTCCAGGTGGCGCCAACTCTCTTTCCACCTCTAGTTTTTCAGAAGCCAGAATGATCAGAAAGAAGGCGGAAGCCCCTTTGCTGAGTTGTGCCGGGCTGCCGGCCAGAAGGACCCAGGCCGTTTCAGAGTCCTGGCTTCCCCGAGGGTCCCCTTATTGTAGCAGGGAGACTCAGGGCCACTCTTGCTTTAGGGGCAGCTTCCAGCCACACACAATGAGTTCTGTCAGAGAAGCAGGCTCTCTTCTCTGCTTGCGTGCACCTTCGAAACGCTCGTTCCTTCACTCAGCCTTTATTGAACACCCACTCTTACATAAAGTTTGTAAAACTTGGCAAGTACTCTGTAAATGTATGCTATGATTATTATTAAAAACTGGAAGTTTGTAGGATGAGGTAATTTGTACAAAAATACAAGATAAATGTCAGTTGTTTCCCAAAGCATTGTACCAATTTAACCCCTACTGGGGATCCCCATCCTCTCCCACTTAGTTTTTCCTTTTAAGATTAATTGTATTTATTTATTTCCCCCTCCACCCTGTTGTTCGCACTTGCTGTCTGCCCTCTGTGTCCATTTGCTGTGTGCTCTGTGTCCATTTGCTATGTGCTCTGTGTCTGCTGGTCTTCTCTTTATTTATTTATTTATTTTTAAAGATTTATTTATTTATTTAATTCCCCCCCACCCCCCGTTGTCTGTTCTCTGTGTCTGTTTGCTGCGTCTTGTTTCTTTGTCCGCTTCTGTTGTCATCAGTGGCACGGGAAGTGTGGGCGGCGCCATTCCTGGGCAGGCTGCACTTTTCTTTCGCGCTGGGCGGCTCTCCCTACGGGTGCACTCCTTGCGCGTGGGGCTCCCCTACGCGGGGGACACCCCTATGAGGGGACACCCCTGCGTGGCAGGGCACTCCTTGCACGCATCAGCACTGCACATGGGCCAGCTCCACACGGGTCAAGGAGGCCCGGGGTTTGAACCGCGGACCTCCCATGTGGTGGACAGACGCCCTAACCACTGGGCCAAGTTCGCTTCCCTTGTCTTTTCTTTAGGTGGCACCGGGAACCAAACTTGGGACCTCCCATGTGGGCGAGAGGAATTCAGTTGCTTCAGCCACCTCCGCTCCCTGCTTTGTTGTTCCTTCTTTTGTGCCTACTTGTTGCATCATCTTGTTGCATCGGCCCACCTTACCAGCCTGTCATGGCAGCTCGCTGTCTTGCTTGCCTTTTCCAGAAGGCACTGGGAACAAAACCCAGGACATCCCATGTGGTAGGCAGGAGCTCAATCACTTGAGCCACATCCAGTTCCCTCCACTTAGTTTTTGCCAATTTAGTGGATGTAAATGATATCTCTTTGAGGTCTAATTTGCTTTTTCCTGAGGTTGAGGATCTTTTATCTGTTAATAAATCAATGGATGGTGGTATCCACTTGACCTCTATATTGATAGGGGGCTTAGATCCCACATGGTTGATGGATGCAACTCTCTTGCATGTAGTTGTAGGCTCTCTCGGTTTCCTGGTGTGGTGGTTGACCATCTTCACCTCCCTGTTAGCTGACCTGGGTAAGACCAACAAACCGGAGAGTAGGAGTTACAACTCTGCTGAGGCTCAGGACCCAGCTGGCATATGGCCAGTCCAGAGATTTAAGTCTCCGGAGTATACACCAACCCCAGCACCAACCACAGGGTCAGTAAAAGTGACAGAAGAGGCATGTGTGGAAAGGTGACATCTGAGTCCAACTCCATCACACTCAGGAACACAAATTCCAAAGTAGGGTCCACTGGCAAGGCACTGAACTCCAGAGCCACCTGCCATGACCATGGAACCTGTGTGTCCCTGGAGCCCTCAGAAGCACCTGTACCTGGGGGGAGAGTGTTAACTACAATATAAACTATTATCCATGCAGTGCAGCAGTGCTCCAAAATGTATTCACCAAATGCAATGAATGTGCCTCACTGATGAGAGAGGTTCTTGATGTGGGAGGAGTGGGGTGGGGTGGGATGTGGGGTATATGGGAACCCCTTATATTTTTTAATGTAACATTTTTTTGTGATCTATGTCTCTTAAAAAAAATACAATTGAAAAAATAAATAAAACAAAAAAAAGTCAAGCTAAATGAGAGATAAGGGTTTTTAGTATTTTAACAATAGTATAAGCTCTATTAATGAGAGAAAAATTATCAGTTTCAGCATAAGGTAATAGTTTTTGTTTTATCCAACTAAACAACATTAAAGAAGTTGACAGAGCAAAATAAATAAATAAATAAATAAGTGGAGCTCTTCTTTGAATACCCATTCATGTCTCTCTCGCTCTCTCTTTTCTTTTGGAGTTGATTTGTAGACATTCTCTGTTTCGTGAGTTTTATTGGGCTTTCATGACTTAGGTATGATGGACTAAATCAAAACCCACATAGCTGAACTCAGCCTCCAGCACCGTCCCCTCCCTGGAGGTTGGGTTGATGCCTCTCATCATATGGTCGGTCTCACTGGGGTGACCAGCTTCCACCCTCAGACTACCAAAGGACCCACGCTGAGTTATCCTCTTTGCAAATAGCAAAGATACCCCTATTAGAGGAAATTCTAGAGATTTTGAGGGTATCTTCTAGGAACAAGGGACAATGGCCAGCCAAATTCTTTGTTATACAACAATTGCAGGTTTTCTTTTGTTTTTTTTTTAGGAGGTACTGGGGATTGAACCCAGGACCTCAGACATGGGAAGCAGGTGCTCAACCACTGAGCTACGTCTGCTCCTGCACAGGTCTTCCTAAAACCTACCACAGGAGTCCCCTTACACCCAGAGTAAAGGCCACACTCCTCCCCATGGCCTGAGGGGACCCTGTCTTCTCCTCCTGCCGCATGCCCCTCCAGCCATAACCTTCTTTCCTTTTTTTCCCTTTCAATTGAAAAAGATCAGTTTATTGATGCATATTAATAAAGCATACAATCCATCCAAATGTACACTCGTGGTATTTGGTATAATCACATGGTTGTGCATTCATCACTTCAATTAATATTAGAGCATTTTCATTATTTCAATAGTAATAAAACAAATAAAGCTCTACCTCTTACTAAGCACCTCTCAATCTCTCTATGCTTCTCCTGCCATACCTAGCTGCTTTTCTGTTTCTCTTTCTAATTTATTTGTATTTATATTTTGTATAGATGGAGTCAAGCAATATGTAGTATCTTGTGTCTAGTTTCTTCCCTTAGTATATTTCCTTTTTCTTACCCTTACTGGAAGGTTATTAACATATTACTACATACTACTGTCCATAGTTTGCTTTGGTTGTTTTTTTTTTTTGCCTAATATTAACATTTTGTAACATTAACAAAGCTTTGGTCAGTGTCAAAGAAAAACAGTCTGTCTTTTTTTTAAAGCAAATTTTTAAAAAAAGATTTATTTCCTATTTTAAATAGTTCCTATTTTAAAAATGCAAAAGAATAAACCCTCTCTGACCCACTCGCTATTCCATTTATCTCCATTTCACAGGAAAGAATGCAGATAACTTGTGCAAGTAATATAGGTAACTCCTTAAAAACAATCGCCCTTATTTCCTGTCTCTACTTCCATGCCTCCAGCCAGGTCCCTTTCCACAGCTCTGCACTGAATCTGTTCTGCCCAGTCCCCCTGCCTTCTCTTTGTAATAACTCTGGCAGACCTTTGTTTCAGTTCTCCTCTTGCTCAACCTTTTGGCGGCATTTGAAACCAATGACCACTCCCTCATTGAAACTCAAAATAAAATGGTGTACAGACATACTTCCTTTTATTGTGCTTTGCAGATATCTTGTATTTCTTTTACAAATGGAATGTTGGTGGTTACTGCTTGAGCAAGTCTATCGGTGCCATTTTTCCAAGAGCATAATCTCATGTTGTGTCTCTATGTCACATTTTAATTAAGGTATGTGTATTGTTTTTTTAGACCACGCTACTGCACAGTCAGTAGAGTACAGCCTAGTGTAAACATAACTTTTATATGCCCTGGAAAACCAAAAGAATTATGGAAATCCCTTTATTGTGATGTTCACTTTATTGCGTTGGTCTGAAACTGAGCCCGTGGTGTCTCTGAGTAGGCCTGTATTATTAATAGTTATGTGTTAGCACTTAAAAATCACCCCAAAACTTAGCTGCTTGAAACAACCCATGTTTAGCATCACCCAGTTTCTGCAGGTCAGGAATCTGGACTCAGCTTAGCCGGTTCTTCCGCTTTAGGGTTCCACGAGATCTAGGTTGCATCCGAAGGCTCAACTGGGAAAAGGTCCTTTCCCAGGCTCCGGTGATTTTGGCAGGATTCAGTTCCCCATGCTGTTGGCTGAGGGCCTCGGTCCCCTACCAGCTGCCGCCCCTTGCCACGTGCACTCGCACCTGCACCAACCTGCAAGCCAAGAAGGCAATCGAGTCTGCTAGCAAAATGGAAGCCCGTCCCGTCACCTGTCACATTCCACTTGTTGGAATCAAGTCACTGGGTCCAGGTCACAGGCAAGGAGAGCCGATTATCCAAGGACCTTTTTTTTCAAAAATTTTTTGACTGTTCAAAATATTTTGAGATCTGCATCAAATCGCCTCATCCTCATTGTAGGTGACCCCTCTTCCCCAGGAAAGAAGACTGAGGGTGTCTTCTGTGAAGTCACAAGGCCCCAGGGACATCCTGCACAGCTCTGCGAGTTGTGGGGAATCACGACCCAGGCTGGGTGGGTGGGAGGCGGTGGCGAGAGGGGGCGGCAGGCACTAGTGACGACGCTGCGGGTTGGGGGCCCCCTCCTTGGTCCTACGCTGGCTTTGGGGTCGCTGCCATGTGGATGATGGCAGAAGGGGGTGAGGAGACCCACCTCCACCTTGAATTCCCCATTCTTACAAACCTCCTAGCCAGAGAAGGCAATTGTGTGAAATACGGGAACAGTCTTCTTGTCAACTAAGGAATATGCTCCCTCCCATTTTTCAAGAAATGCATGACCTTCTCAGTCTATGCTTTGTTTTCCCATTTCTGATAGAAACCTGAACTTCAGAAATCTCTCCCTTTTCTCTTAACTCTACTAAAAGAAAAGCAATAATGCAGGTGAGATGGTGAATACTCTCACAAGCCTCAGTTGTCAGGGATACAATAGGGAGAGGCAGGGACTGAGGCAAATAGGAGAGCACACCTGGGCGGGGTGGCTCTCCTTGCGGGGCGCGCTCCTTGTGCGTGTGGCTCCCCTATGCGGGGGCGCCCTTGTGTGGCATGGCACTCCTTGTGCACGCAGCACTGTGCATGGGCCAGCTCACCACACGGGTCAGGAGGCCCTGGGGATCGAACCCTGGACCCTCCATATGGTAGACAGACGCTCTATCTGTTGAGCTGCCTCCGCTTCCCCCATTAGATGTCGAACTCGCTAAAGGCTCTGCCCTGGGCTTCTCTTCCCACTCAACACGCTTTCCTGGGTAATCTCCACACCCTCGGGGTCAGTTTACCGCCTATGTACTGACGGCTCCTGCATCAAGAGCCATCTGACCCACACCTGCCTCCTGAGCAGCAGACCCAAAGTGGCAGCAGCGCTGAGCTCTCAGCTCCGTGTCTGCCCAACCCAGTGCTTCACCCTGTTGCTAGCCCACCCGCACCGGCTCATCCTGTGGACTTACTTTGCCCTGTAAATGACACGACCCCATCACACAATCTAGAAACCTGGAGCCCTCCTGGATGTCTTCTCTTCTCTCATTTTCCACTTACACTGGAGTGTATTCTTTATCTTTTATTTGTTTTATCCATTATTTTTTATCTTTTCAGAAAATATGAACAGAGCCCCTGCAGTGGACCAGGCTGTGTGCTAGTCTCTGAGCACCAGCAGTGACTGTGGTATGGCCCACAGGCTAGCTGTCTCCTTAGCTGTTCAGTGGAAGATGAGATAACCCCACAAAGCTGTCCTGAGGACTAAATGAGCCCCTGTGTCTACAGGCATACCATGTATTGCACTTTATCTTATTGCAGTTTGCAAATACTGGTATTTTACAAACTGAAGCTTTGTGACAACTCTGCATCAAGCAAGTCTGTTGGGGTCGTTTTTCCAACAGCATGTGCTCGCTGTATCACATTTTAGTAATTCTCGCAATGCTTCTAACTTTTCATTATTATTATATCTGTTATGGTGATCTGTGATTAGTAATCTTTGATGTTACTATTGTAATTGTTTTGGGGTGTCATGAACCATGCCATGTAAGACAGCAAACTTAATCGATAATGATGAGTGTGTTCTGATTGCTGTACCAAAAGGCCGCTCCCCATCTCTCGCCCTCTCTCTTCCTCTCTCTCTCTACCTCCCTCCCTCCCTTCTAGCCTTCCTATTTCCTGAGACAAAACTGTATTGAAATTAGGCCAATGAATAATCCAGTAACCCTGCAGTGGCCTCTAAGTGTTCAGGTGAAAGTTCCCAGTGCCTCCTAAAAAAAAAAAGACAGTGAGCTGGTACGTCAGGCAGGCGTGGCAAATTGATGTGACAAGATGATGCAACAAGAGACATGTAAAGTAAAATCATAATGAGAGACACAACAAGGCAGGGAGCAGAGATGGCTCAAGTGATTAGGTACCTCTCTTCTGTATCAGAGGTCTCGGGTTCAGCTCCTGGTGCCTTCTAAAGAAACAAAGAAGGGGAAGTGGACTTGGCCCAGTGGTTAGGGTGTCCGTCTACCACATGGGAGGTCTGCAGTTCAAACCCCAGGCCTCCTTGGCTGATGTGGAGTGGGCCCACACACAATGCTGATGCACGCAAGGAGTGCCGTGCCAGGCAGGGGTGTCCCCTGCATGGGGGAGCCCTACGCACAAGGAGTGCGCCCCATAAGGAGAGTCACCCAGTGTGAAAGAAAGAGCAGCCTGCCCAGGAATGGTGCTTCACACACGGAGAGCTGACACAACAAGATGATGCAACAAAAAGAAACACAGAGGGAAACGGACTTTGGCCCAGTGGTTAGGGCGTCCGTCTACCATATGGGAGGTCCGCGGTTCAAACCCCGGGCCTCCTTGACCCGTGTGGAGATGGCCAGGCGCAGCGCTGATGCGCGCAAGGAGTGCCATGCCACGCAAGGGTGTCCCCCGCGTGGCCCCCACGCGCAAGGAGTGCGCCCGTGAGGAGAGCCGCCCAGCGTGAAAAAGAAAGAGCAGCCTGCCCAGAAATGGCGCCACCCACACTTCCCATGCCGCTGACAACAACAGAAGCGGACAAAGAAACAAGACGCAGCAAATAGACACCAAGAACAGACAACCAGGGGAGGGGGGGAAATTAAATAAATAAATAAATCTTTAAAAAAAAAAAAAAAAAAAGAAACACAGATTGCCATGCCACTGACAACAACAGAAGCGGACAAAGAAGAACACGCAGCAAATAGACACAGAGAACAGACAACTGGGGTGGGGGGCGGAAGGGGATAGAAATAATTGAATAAATGAATGTTTAAAAAAAAGAAACAAAGAAGACAAACAGATGCAGCAAGTGCAAACAGCGAAAGGGTGGGGAGAAATAAATAAAGCAAATCTTTAAAAAAAAAGAAGGAAATTTCTTGAAGGAAATGAAAAGTGCTACTCCAGTGAACACACAAATGATAAGACAGCAAAACAGCCTTATTGCTAAAGCCTAATCCAGAGCAACGCCCTGACTCTCTTCAATTCTAGGAAGGCTGAGAGAGGTGAAGAAGCGGAAGAAGAAAAGTTTGAAGGTGGCAGAGGTTGGTTCATGAGGTTTAATGAAAGAAGCCAACTCCAAAACATAAAAGTGCAAGATACAGTGGCAAATACTGATGTAGAAGCTGCTGCAAGTTATCCTGAAAATCTATTAATAGCTAATATCATTTAGGTGGCTACCCTAAACAACAGATCTTCAGTGTAGGCAAACAGCCTTCTATTGGGAGACGTTGCCATCTAGGGCTTTCCTAACTAGGGGAGGAGAAGGTACTGTCTGGCTTCAGAGCTTCAAAGGAGAGGTTGACGCTCTTGTTAGGGGCTAATGCAGCTGGTAACTTTAAGTTGAAGCCAGTGCTTGCTTACCAGCCCCAAACTCCAAGGGCCCTTAAGAATTATGCTAAATCTACTCCACCTGTGCTCTATATACGGGACAACAAAGCGCAGAGACAACACGTCTGTTAACAACATGGTTTACTGAATATTTGAAGCCCACTGTTGAGACCTACCACTCAGAAAAAAAAAGTTTCCTATGAAAAGATGACTGTTCATTGGCAATGCACCTTGTCACCCAAGAGTTCTGCTGGCAGGAACAACAAGAGGCACATTGTTTTTATGCCTGCTAATCCATCCGTTCTGCAGCCCATGGATCAAGGAGTCATTTTGACTTACAAGTCTTGTTAGTTAAGAAATACATTTCATAAGGCTATAGCTGCCGTAGATAGTGATTCCACTTATGGGTCTGGGCAAAGTTAATTAAAACCTGCTGGAGGGGAGCGGATGTGGCTCAAGTTGTTGAGCTCCCACCTCCCACATGGGAGGTCCCAGGCTCAGTTCCTGGTGCCTCCTGAAAAAAACAAAAACAAACAACAAAAAAACTAACTCAGGGTAGCCAGTGTGGCTCAGTGGTTGAGCACCAGCTTCAATCCCTGGCCCCTGCTACCTCAAAAAAAAGAACCTGCTGAAAAGGATTCACAATTCTAGATGCCATTAAGAACATTCATGATTCATGAGCGGAGGTAAAAATATCCACATTAACAGGGATTTAGAAGAAGTTGATTCCAACACTCATGGATGACTTTGAGGGGTGCAAGACTTCAGTGGAGGAAGTAACTGCAGATGTGGTGGAAATAACTGGAATTAGAAGAGAAACCTGCAGATGTGACTGAATTGCTGCCCTCTTGTGATAAAACTTTAAAGGACGTGGAGTTACTTCTTATGGAAGCATAAGCTTTTTTTTTTTTAAGATTTATTTTACTTATTTCTCTCCCCTTCCCCCCCGACCCCAGTTGTCTGTTCTCTGTGTCCATTTGCTGCATGTTCTTTATGTCCGCTTCTGTTGTTGTCAGCGGCACGGGAATCTGTGTTTCTTTTTTTGTTGATGTTGTGTCATCTTGCTGTGTCAGCTCTCCATGTGTGCGGCGCCATCCCTGGGCAGGCTGCACTTTCTTTCACGCTGGGCAGCTCTCCTTACGGGGCGCACTCCTTGCGCATGGGGCTCCCCTTTGCAGGGACACCCCTGCGTGGCAGGGCACTCCTTGCGTGCCTCAGCACTGCGCATGGGCCAGCTCCACACGGGTCAAGGAGGCCCGGGGTTTGAACCGTGGACCTCCCATGTGGTAGATGGACGCCCTAACCACTGGGCCAAGTCCGCTTCCCAAGCTTTTTGTTTTGTTTTTAAGACGTGAATGAATTTCAAGGTTGGACAAAGCTGCCTCATTCTTTTGAGGTCTGTAGGAAACTCACACACACATGAGAGAGAGAGAAAGCCGTGGAAGCCAGAAGCTGGAAGCAAAAAACAGGGAGAGAAGGGAGAGACCAGCTGCTGCCACCATGTGCTTTGCCATGTGACAGAGGGGTCCAGATCACTGCCAGCTCTGGTCTTCAGGAAGAAGGTATCATCTTGGTGATGCTTGGGTTTGGACATTTTCACAGCCTCAGAACTGTAAGCTTGTAAGCAAATAAATCCCCATCATAAAAGCCAACCCATTTGTGGTATACTGCTTTTAGCAGCCTAGCAGACTGAAAACGTACTTAGGTCCATTTGTTAACTTGAAAGGAATCGGGTGTTGAGACCACTAAATGCCCTGCATCTGGATGCCATGTCTGACCAATATTAATCTAGAAGGATTAATAGTTTTTTTTTTTCCCCCTAAAGTTCCTAAATCTCCATCTCTCTATATTTTAAAGTGATTAAAATAAAAGGCTCAGTGTTGAGTAAAGAAAAACTAAGCAGATTTTTTTACTTTTACAAGCCAAGGTCCAAATGTATGAAGCTTGGTACCTGCAGAAGTTTTATTCCTTCATTTTGTTTCAAATTAATAGTACAATACCGAGTAGGAGTTTAGGTTTTTCTGACTCTGGGCTGTAGTTTCTTTCCAGACTGCCATGCAGTAGTTTGAGGGCCTTGAGCATTAACTTCCCAGTCCAGCCCAGGACCCAGGAGGACTCTGGAGCTGTGACTGGACCTCCACAGACCCAACACAGAGGCTTGCCTCAGCCTGGACCCGGGAGTCTTCCCAGACGTCGACTGAAGAGAATTCCCAGAAAGACGCTGCCACCCCTCATCCTTTCTCCTCAGAAATGTTAATAAAGAAACCCAAGGGAATGGATGTGGCTCAAGCAGTTGGGCTCCCATCTACCATATGCAGGGTCTAGGGTTTGATGCCCAGGGCCTCCTGGTAAAAGGCAAGCTGGTCCACGTGGCGAGCTGGCCCACACGGAGTGCCGGCCCACACAGAGTGCTGGCCCACGAGGAGTGCCACCCCCCCACGCAGGAATGCCACCCCGCTCAGGAGTGCCAGCCGACGCAGAGAGCTGGCGCAGCAAGATGACGCAACAAGAGACACGGAAGAGAGACAATGAGAAGATGTAGCAGAACAGGGAGCTGAGGCGGCACAAGAGAAAGATTTCCTCTCTCCCACTCTGGAAGTTCTCGGGATCGGTTCCCAGAGCCGCCTGGTGAGAATACAAGCAGACACAGAAAGAGCACATGGCAAACGGACAAAGAGAGTAGCAAAGAGGGGTGGGGGGATAAAGAAATAAAATAAACCTTTAAAAAAAAAAAAGAAACCTGAGCAACTTGTCTCTCAACCCTGGTGTCAATTCCTTTCCTCTCTACCAGAAGATGTATTCTAACAGCAGGGCAGAGAAAAGGTCATCGGGGAAAATAGAAATAACTTTCCCTGCTGGAGGAGTGGAGGAAGAACCTTGTTATCTCAGTGTAAAGAAATGTTTGAGAGGATGGTAAAACTGAAACATCTCTACCTCAAACAGTGTTATCTGACTGAAAGAGAGCCAGCAAACACGCAGCATGGGAGTTCAGAATGGATCAAGAAATGAAGCATCCAGTTGTGGCTGTGTTTTTTGGCCTATATTATATAGATGGGATTTTTCTGAGAATAATTATGACTTGGAGTCAATTTAGCCATAAAAATCATTCTAGTATAGTTCTTTTTTGCTAGTAATTTTAAATATTTATTTATTTATCTCTCCCCACCCCCTCATTATCTGCACTTGCTGTGTCTGTTCATCTTCCTTGTTTCTTTAGGAACTGAACCCCGGACCTCCTATGTGGGAGGGAGGTACCTAATAGCTTGAGCCACCTCTGTTCCCTGCTTTGTTGTTGTGTCTCTCATTATGTTTTTCTTCTTTTGTCTCTTGTTACATCATCTTGTTGCGTCATTTACTGCACCTGCCCATCGTGTCAGCTTGCTGTCTTGCTTGTCCTCTTTAGGAGGCATGGGGAACCTCTGCTCCCTGCTTTGTTGTGTCTTTCATTATGTTTTTCTTCTTGTTTCTCTTGTTGTGTCATCTTGTTGTATCAACTTACTGCACCTGCCTGTCTCGCCAGCTCTCTGTCTTCTTTAGGAGGCTCCAGGAACCGAACCACAGACCTCCCATTTGGTAGGTGGGAGCTCAGTTGCTTGAGTCACATCCACTTCCCTCTTGCTAGTAATTTTAGGATGACTCTGCAGCAGGCTGTGAAAACTTCTGGATGCTAGGGCAGACCATAGGTTTGATGGCCCATGAGTCCTGTGATATAAGTTGTCTTTTTCCTTCTTGTATCTTTCCTTCCTACATTGATATCAGTAGTTTATATGGAATCTGTATAGTTTGAATGGCTTGTGGACTTCAATTCACTTTGTTCTACTTTATGCATATGGAAGAACTTATTAAAATGGAGGTGCATTTGAGTACTATTTTAAAAATTCTTCATATACTTGTTCTTGCTAACTATGTATTCCTTGACTCAATAATTTTTTTTTCCCCACCTGTATTAGTCAGCCAAAGGGATGCTAATGCAAAGTACCAGAAATTTGTTGACTTTTATAAAGGGTATTTATTTGGGAGTAAAAGCTTACAGTTAAAAGGCCCTAAAGAGTCCAACTCAAGGTGCCCTAAGAGGTATTTTCTCACCAAAGTCTGTTGCCCCGTGTTGAAGCAAGATGGTTGCTGGTCCCTGTAAGGGTTCAGTCTTCCTCTTCCTTTTCAGGTTCAGGGGGCCATCTTCTTCCGATCTCAGCTGTAGGCGGGAGGGCTTGTTTCCTTCTGGGCCTTCTCAGCTGCTCAGGGCTCTGGTCTCTTCTGCTGCAAAATATCAGGCAAATGGTTCAGCTCTCTCTGGGGCTTTAGCTGTTTGAGCCTTTTCTTTTCTGTCACATGGCAGGATCGAAATGACCAAGTTCTCTCTTCTTCCATGTCTGTGGAGCTCTCTTTCTTCCTGTGCCGTCTTCTGTGTGTCTTCTTGACTGAGTGTCTGTTTATATAGCCCACCAAAGGGGTAGGGACTTAAAGTGAGTTACACCCTACTGATGTGGTCGAATCAAAGCCCTAATCTTAACATAATTTAATCAAAGTCATCTCAGCTGAATCTAATACAGTCAAAGGGTATCATACCCAGAGGAACAGATGAGTTTCTAAACATAATCTTTCTTTTTGGAATTCATAAATAATCTCAAACTGACATACCACCATTTTTTTTTTTTAAGATTTATTTTTTATTTCTTTCTCTCCCCTCCCCCCCGCCCCAGTTGTCTGTTCTCTGTGTCAATTTGCTGCGTGTTCTTCTTTTGTCTGCTTCTGTTGTTGTCAGCGGCACAGGAATCTGTGTTTCTTTTTGTTGCGTCATCTTGCTGCGTCAGCTCTCCGTGTGTGCGGTGCCATTCCTGGGCAGGCTGAACTTTGTTTCACGCTGGGCAGCTTTCCTTACAGGGCGCACTCCTTGCGTGTGGGGCTCCCCTACGCAGGGGACACTCCTGCATGGCACAGCACTCCTTGTGCGCATCAGCACTGTGCATGGGCCAGCTGCACACGGGTCAAGGAGGCCCAGGGTTTGAACCGTGGACCTCCCATGTGGTAGGCAGACGCCCTATCCACTGGGCCAAGTCCTCTTCCCACCATATTTCTAATATGTAAATATCTAGCATTCCAATATTTTGTGACATTGTCCCATTGGGAAGGAATTTTACACATTTAGATAAGGTTAGAAAACAAGGGCACAGATAAAGTTTCGCACGTGTCATCTTCCTGGAAGATGTCAAATATGGAAGGAGGGAAAAATTATAGATGGATAAAAGAAGGTAGAAGAGGGAAATAGAGTTTAAGAGAAGAGAGTTGAAAGAATATTGTAATGATGTATAATACCAAGGGAAGATGCCATCCAATGGTATTTACTTCAGTTATCTTTCTTTCTTTTGGTGATGTACAGACCTGATTTTCTTTGCAGGATACAAAAGACTAGTAAAATTTGTCCTTTGCCCTCCAGCTATTACATGCTCAAAGTGGAATATTGACTGAGAAGAAAAATCAAAGGATTGGGTACCTAAAAGAAAAGCAGCTGGAGAACTGGGGTAAAGAAATGCCATGATGCAGATTTGGGTTGGGTAGATAAGGATCAAAAACCTGCTGGTATTCAGAATGTGGTAGGAGCTGAGCAACCCCTTCGGGGAGTTGCATATGGGTAGGCAACCGTAAGGACTGGTTTTAACAGAAATGGCAAAGTTCAGTAGTGGAGACGCTATAAAGGGATATGGAAGAATATGAAAGTGACGTGTTAATATCCACGCACACTACCAAATTAGGTCTTCTGATGAAATTACCATCCTCAGAACTCTTCAACCCCTAGTGGTCTGGCAGCATGGAGCATGGGGCAATTTTAAGTTTTCATTAACTTGCAAGAAGTTGTTCTCGTAGCAAAGCCATGTTGACCTTCTGTCTTTTGCAATCTTTTTTTTTTCAAAGGAGGTACTGGGGATTCAACCCAGGATGTTGTACAGGGGAAGTATTCACTCAACCACTGACCTACATCTGCTCCCCAGTGAGAGTTGCTTTTTTCATTTGTTTGTTTGTTTGTTTGTTTGTTTTTTTGTTTTTTTTTTTGTTTTTTTTTTTTAATTTTTTTATTTTTTATTGACTTTGTAATAATATTACATTAAAAATATATATGTGAGGTCCCATTCAACCCCACCCCCCCACCCCCCTGTTTGTTTGTTTTTAGGAGGTACCAGGGAACGAACCTGGGACCTCCTACGTGGGAAGCAGACGTTCAACCACTTGAGCTACATCCTTTTCCTGCAATCATTTTTTTTTATCCCCCCGCCTTGCGGCTTTTTGCTTGCCGTCTGCTTTCTGTGTCCATTTGCTGTGCATTCTTCTGTGTCTGTATTTTTAAATTTTCATTTATTTATTAACCCCCCCCTTGCAGCTCGCTTGCTGTCTGCTCTCTGTGTCCATTTGCTATGTGTTCTGCATTTTTGCTTGTCTCCCTTTTTTGTTGCATCATCTTGCGGAGTTAGCACACTGCGGCGCTTGTGAGCCGGGCAGCACTCTGTGGTGCTTGTGGGCCGGTGGCTCTGCACAGTGTGCAGGCGAGCCTGCCTTCACAAGGAGGCCCCAGGACGCGAACCAGGGCCTCCCGTACGGTAGATGGGAGACCAGCCGATTGAGCCACAGCCGCTTCCCTCTGCAATCATTTTTTAAAGAAAATATTAAATTTAGGAATTTAATATTTTAGGAACATGGATGAATAAACAATACATTTTACATTTTAAAAAGTACAACAGTACAGGTCAGCCTTGATTTTGTAAACAAATGCCCAGAGGCATCGCGGTGCTGAGAGGGGCATCTGCTAGGGCCCTTTCACCCAGATTACCTGGCAGCTCTTCCAGAAAGTGTCCTTGCAAAGATGGTTACTTGGACAAGGAGCCCGAAGCTCTCTCTATTGACTGTGGCTGAGAAGTACCAGAACACTACTTAGCTCTCTTTGCCAAAAGAGACTCCAATTGTGCTGAATCAGAACAGCTATAAATGTTGTTTGCTTTTATTTTACTTTATCAGGCAGGCTTTCAGATAATCAGTCTGTGTTCTGGAACTGTGTTTCTGAGAAATAAATACAAATGAGTCGACAGAGTCCATACACAAAATGTCTTAGGCCGTTCCAGGCTAGGGCGAGCGGATTAAATATAAATCATGGATCTTATTGCATCATATAAATCTTTATATAAAAAGTGTGCATTAATTGGTGCATGGGAATGCATAGTCTATATGAGAATCTCAATTTATAAAATACTTCATTGCTTTATTCTGGTACTTCATTCTAATACCATACTATATATATTTTTCATCTAATATTTTCTGAGTAGTAGTAATTCTACCCCCTTTTTTCTGTTGTAAGTTAATCATATTAAAGTCAAAGTGGTAACTACTGGTACATTTAAAAAATAATCCAACCAGAAAATATTGCTTTCTTACATTGTGTTATTATAAAGAATATACAGCTGAGGGCAGGGAAAGGGAAGAAGAGGTGTGATATGGGGGCATTTTCAGGACTTGGAGTTGTCCTGAATAATATAGCCAGGACAGATGCTGGACATTATATATACTGCCATAACCCACTGGATGGTCTGGGGGAGAGTGTAAACTATAATGTAAGCTATAATCCATGCGGTGCAGCAGTATTCCAAAATGTATTCACTGGGAAGCAGATTTGGCTCAACTGATAGAGCATCTGCCTACCATATGGGAGGTCCAGGTTCAAACCCCGGGCCTCCTGACTCGTGTGGAGCTGGCCCACGTGCAGTGCTGATGCGCACAAGGAGTGCTGTCCACTCAGGGGTGTGCCTTGCGTAGGGGAGCCCCAAGCACAAGGAGTGTGCCCTGCAAGGAGAGCCACCCCATGTGAGAAAAGCACAGCCTGCCCAGGAGTGGCACTGCACACATGGAGAGGTGATGCAGCAAGATGATGCAATTAAAAAGAAACACAGATTCCTGATGCTGCTAACAAGAATGCAAGCAGACACAGGAGAAAACAGCAAATGGACACAGAAAGCAGACAGGGAGGGGGGGAGGGGAAAAGGGGAGAGAAATAAATAAAAAATAAATCTTTAAAAAACCAAAAAAACCCAAAATGTATTCACTAAATGCAACGAATGTGCCACAATGATGAAAGAGGTTGATGTGGGAAGAGTGGGGGTGGATGGGGGGTGGGGTATATGGGTATCTCTTATATTTTTTAATGTAACATTTTGTGTCATCTATATATCTTTTTTTTAAAAAGACAAAAGATGGAAGTGGACTTGGCCCAACCTATAGGGCGTCCGCCTACCACATGGGAGGTCCACGGTTCAAACCCTGGGCCTCCTTGACCGTGTGGAGCTGGCCCATGCGCAGTGCTGATGCGCACAAGGAGTGCCGTGCCACGCAGGGGTGTCCCCGCGTAGGGGAGCCCCACGCGCAAGGAGTGTGCCCCGTAAGGAGAGCTGCCCAGCGCGAAAAAAGTTCAGCCTGCCCAGGAATGGCGCTGCACACATGGAGAGCTGACACAGCAAGATGACGCAACAAAAAGAAACAAAGATTCCCAGTGCCGCTGATAAGGATAGAAGCAGTCACAGAAGACGCACAGCAAATGGACACAGAGAGCAGACAACTGCTGGGGGGTCAGGGGAGAGGGGAGAAATAAATAAAAAAATAAATCTCCAAAAAAAAAATCCACGTTCCTGTTTGTGGCTGCCGGCATTTGGCCTTTCCACATTGCTTTTCTACTAGCTGTTGTTTCAGTTCCTTTTTGTACAGCTTCTAGGTTACTATTCGACCACAGGAAAAAATGAAGTTATGATAAACAAATAGCGGGGGGCTGACCATGTGCGGGGCCACAAAGGGGAAGAAAGAGACAAGACTTGTGAATCGGGCGTGGACGGCCTGCACGTGGTCAGCTCGTTTTCCTCTGTTCCCCTCTGCAAGGAGGACCGTAGAGTCTCCAGATTCTCATTTCTGTGTCTGCACCTTTGGGAATGAGCCCTGCCCATCTCTACTTTCCAAGCGCTTGCCCTCCTTGCAAGACCCACCCCCTAAGCCCCCTCTAGGAAGTCTTCTCGCCCCCCTGCCCAGCCGTGAAGGGAAGAGTTCTCCCTTCCTTGACTAACTTGTATCTTTTTATAACTATAATAGCTTATCTCCACAGAAAGCTCTGTATATGCCAAGCATTTTACAGTGCCTACTCCTTCCAACAGCCCAGTGAAATACATACCCTTCTTTTCAATCTGAAAATAACTGAGGCATCAAGAGATTAGATAATTTACATGTGATTACACCTCAGGATTCAAACTCAAGCAGACCAAGCCCAGGGTATACCTAACCCCACACACACATATGCCCTATTTGGACTGGCTTGTCAAGTTCTTTATTATTTTTTTTTATTTTTTATTTTTTTGAGGTACCAGGGCCAAGGATTGAACCTGGGACCTTGTATGTGGGAAGATGGTGCTCAACCACTGAGCAACATTGGCTCCCCTGAGTTTTTTTTCATTTGTTTGCTTGTTTTTCTTTTTCTTTTTTTTTTTTTTTTAGGAGGCATGGGAACCGAACCTGGAACCTTCCTTGTGAGGACTGCTTGAGTCACACCAATTCCACTTTTTAGTTATTATTGTTACTTTTACAAACACTTCTTAGGGGAAAATACTTGAAAATCACATATCCAATAAGGGCTTAATATCCAGGATATATAAAGAGATGTTACAATGCAACAATAAAAAGACAAACGACCCAATTAAAAAATGTGCAAAAGACTTGAATAGACATTTATCCAAAGAAGAAATACAAATGGCAAAAAAACACATGAAGAAATGCTCAACATCACTAATGATTAGGGAAATGCAAATCAAAACTATAATGAGGAGGTGGACTTGGCCCAGTGCTTAAGGCGTCCGTCTACCATTTGGGAGGTCCGTGATGCAAACCCCAGGCCTCCTTGACCCATGTGGAGCTGGCCCATATGCAGTGCTGATGTAGGCAAGGAGTGCTGTGCCACGCAGGGGTGTCTCCCACGTAGGGGAGCCCCATGTGCAAGGAGTGTGCCCCGTAAGGAGAGCCGCCCAGCGCAAAAGAAAATGCAGCCTGCCCAGGAATGGCGCCGCACACACAGAGAGCTGACACAACAAGATGATGCAACAAAATGAAACACAGATTCCCGTCCTGCTGACAACAACAGAAGCAGACAAAGAAGAAGACGCAGCAAAAAGACACAGAGAACAGACAACCCGGGGTGGGGGGAATAAATAAATAAATAAATCTTTAAAAAAAAAACCAAAAAAACCTATAATGAGATATCATTTCACACCTATCAGAATGGCCACTATTGAAAAGACAGAGAACTACAAGTGTTGGAGAGGTTGTGGAGAGATAGGAACACTTATTCACTGTTGGTGGGAATGCAGAATGGTACAGCCACTGTGCAGGACTGTTTGGCAGTTCCTGAAGAAGTTGAATATAGAGTTGCCATATGACCCTGCAATACCATTACTGGGTATATACCCAGAAGAACTGAGAGCTGTGTCATGAGCAGACATCTGCACACTGATTTCATAGTGGCGTTAATCATGACTGCCAAAGTTGGAAACAACCCAGGTGTCCATCAACAGAAGAATGGATAAACAAACTGTGGTCTATTCACATGATGGAATATTATGCAGCTGTAAGAAGAAATGAAGTTGTGAAGCATATGACAACATGGATGAATCTGGAGGACATTAGGTTGAGCAAAGCAAGCAAGATACAAAAGGACAAATATTGTATGGTTGCATTACTATGAACTAAATATATTGTGTTGTTATATTGTATGATTAAAAAAAAATTTATAGGGAAACAGATGTGGCTCAACCAACTGGGCTCCCACCTACCATATAGGAGGTCCAGGGTTCGATGCCCAGGGCTTTCTGGTGAGGGCAAGCTGGCCACGCAGTGAGCTGGACCACGTGGAGTGCCGGCCCATGCAGGGAATGTCACCCCGCGCAGGAGTGCCGCCCTGCCTGGGAATGCTGCCCTGCGCAGGAGTGCCGCCCTGCCTGGGAATGCTCTATCAGTTGAGGCACAACTGCTTCCCCCTAGAGGTTTTTAGAGTGCTAGAAGTGTGCATACTTTTTTCTTTTTTTGTATCTGTGAATGTTTGTAGAAAATCATAATAACAGTTCTATTATGTAAAATATATAAAACATAAAACATGGATGCAGGGGCAAAGTGTAGGTGAGAAAAGGCAAAAATTAAATATGTTTAGTAAGGATGGCAGACATGAATAAATATTTTCCATTTCCCAAACTTTATTATGGTCCTCCATCTTTATAATAAAACGTAACTCTGCTGCCCTTAAAAGGTAGTTTCTTTTTTCTTTTAAATTCGTGACATTAGATGAAAGAACACAAACTTGTATCATCTCAAATTACTGCTTTATCAAAGTGTACCTCTTTGTAGTGAGGAAGAGCTAGGAAGAATGATCAGTGAGGGTATTCTATTTTTTATTTCCTTTCTTGTTAAGCTGCAAAAAATACAAATCAAGAGTGGAAAACAAGCTTTTAATTTGTGTTTCCCAGTTCCTAAAAGCTCCATCTTTTTCCAAATGATAAAATCACCCCCTTTTAAATACTGGCTGATGGGGTAGTCCCTAAAACACAATCTCTTGCGTTGTTGACCTTTAGATAGGAAATCAGAGACTGTATCAAGAAAGAATTGTAATCACGCACAGCTGCAGGGAGAGTTATTTAGGACACAGGTTCTTGCTCGGTTACAGCCCTGGCCACAGGGCCAGCAGAGTCACTGGGACCCGGCAATGGCCGCTAATGACCTGGGCAAGGGGAGAGGCTGTGAGGCCGGCTGGGACATGCAGAGGAAGTCACAGGACTTCTTGGCTGTTCCTGCCCCAGAGAGTGGCCTCCCCGTGCAGGTGTTTTTGCCGCGCCTTAACGTGAACTGTAAACTGAACACGGTCCTATAAGCTCCCTTTAGTCACTTTTAAAAAGCCAAGTTAATCCTAGACTTGATAGGATTCAAATCAACTAGAGAAGGGCCTCTCAGGGACACAGAGGCCTTGGGCCACTGCTAATTTCGTTTATAATATAGAAGAAATATCACATTGGAGTTACAAAATTGTGGTTCCTATGTCAGCTTGACTAGGTAATTCTGTCCTGTTGCTTCGTCAAGCAAGCACTGGCGTGATTGTTACCGTGAGAATAGTTAATGGATTTAGATCATCAGCCAGTTGACTGCCTCTATGTCTGAGTATATCTGCAATCAACAAAGGAGGTTGCCTTCAGCAATGAGGGAAGTCTCATCCAATCAACCGAAGGGCTTCCAAGGGGACTGACGATTACAGCAGTTGGAAGGAAGAATTTCTATCTCTTCTTCAGCCAGCCAGCTTGTCCTGGAGAATTTATCAAAACCTTCATCAGAGTTCTCAAACTGTGACCTGCCCTTTGGAAGTCAGATGTGCCAGTCCCCATGGTCGTGTGAGCTCTGTCCTATAATGAACCTCATCATATATATATATATATATATATATACATATTACATATTATATATATATATATATGTTATATATATAACAGAACTGTAGGTTCTGTTTCCCTGGAGAACCCTAATACATACATTTTGTTTATCCATTCATCTATTGATGGATATATGGGTTGCTTTCACTTTCTGGCTATTGTTAATAATGCTATTATGAACATTGGTATATAAACAACTGTTTCAGTCCCTGCAATCAGTTCTTTTGAATATGTATAGCTAGGAGTGGGATTTCCAAGTCATTTGGTAATTCTATGTTTAACTTTTTGAGGAACCACCAGACTGTTTTCCACAGCAGCAGTACCATTTTACATTCCTGCCAACAATGTACTAAATTTCATATTTCTCTGCACCCTTACCAGCACTTATTATTTTCCTTTATGAATCTATGTGTGTGTGTTAGCCATTTCTCTTAGGTGTGAGGTGGTATCTCATTGTGGCTTTGATTTTTATTTCCCTAATGGCTAATGATGTTGAGCATGTTTTCATATGCGCTTTGACCATTTGTATATCTTTTTTGGAGAAATGTTTACCTCAGTCCTTTGCCCATTTTTACATTGCGTTGTATGTTTCTTTTTTGTTGTTCTTTATTTTTTCATTTTTCTTTTCTTTTTGTATGATTTCTTTATATATTCTGAATATATCAGTTATATGGTTTCCCATCCTGTAGGTTGTCTTTTCACTTTCTTGATAATGTCCTTTTTTTTTTTTAAGATTTATTTCTTTATTTGTACCCCCCTACACCCTCATTGTTTTGTGCTCGCTGTCTGCTCTCTGTGTCCATTAGCTGTGTGTTCTTCTGTGTCTGCTTGTCTTTTCTTTCGGAGGCACCAAGAACAGATCCTGGAACATTCTGGAGTGGGAGAGAGGTGCTTGATCTCTTGCGCCACCTCAGCTCCTTGGTCTGCTGCGTCTTTTATTGTTTCTCCTCTGTTTCTCTTTTTGTTGCATCATCTTGCTGTGCCAGTTCCTCACGCAGGCCAGTTTGCCACGTGAGCCAGCACTCCCGCGCGGACCAGCACTCCTGCATGGGCCAGCGCTCTTCTAGGGCCAGCTCTCCACGTGGGCCAGCTCGCTGTGCGGGCCAGCTCGCCTTCACCAGGAGGCCCCAGAAATCGAACCCTGGACGTCCCATATGGTAGATGGGAGCCCGCTCACTTGAGCCATGCCTGCTTCTCATTGATAATGTCCTTTGATGCACAGAAAGTTTTAATTTTGATGAAGTCCTATTTATCTATTTTTTGTTGTTGTGTGCCTTTGGTGTAAAGCCTAAGGGTCTATTGCCTAATCTCAGGTCCTGGAGATATATCCCTCTTCTCTTCTAAGAATATAGTTTTAGCTCTGACAGTTGTCATTGATCCATTTTGAGTTAATTTTTTATATGAGGTGAGGTAGGGGGTCCACTTTCATTTTTTCTTACTTGTGGATATCCAGTTTCCCCAGCACCATTTGTCAAAGGAAGTATTCTTTCCCCAATGAGTGGACTTGACACCCTTGTCAAAAATCAATTGGCCATAGCTGTGTGGGTTGATTTCTGCACCCTCAATTCTATGCCATTGGTCTTACTGGACCTTGTACCAGTGTGTGGTAGGGGAGTAGTGCAGCCTGACACCTTCCCCGGGACACACACATACCTCCAGGGCCCAGGGCCAAGCGTGCAGGCCTGGCAGGATGAAGCCGCCCCTAGCAGAAAGGGGACCGTCAGGACATTCCCTGCCCTATTGTCCTGAGTGTCTATAAATAGTCACTGGAGACATTCTGACTTTGGTGGGCCTATTGTATGACATCCTGTCACGCCCTAGTGGTCCATCTGTTCCTGGTGGGGAGGGAGAGGGGCTCCCCACTAAGGCACTCACACAAAAGGAGTGCTGCTGGGGAACCGGCGCCACTCACGGAGCTGACCTGGCCCTGCTTTCTCCATCCAGCGCCCGGTGCCATGCTTCTGTTGGCCACCCTGACACCTGTGCTGGAGTGGGATGACATCTCTTCAGGTGTCTCCCCTCCTGACCAACACAGTATCACACTGTTTTGTTTTGTTTTTTAATTTCTTTGTCTTTATTTATTTTTTAATGTTACATTAAAAAAATATGAGGTCCCGATATACCCCCCCATCCCAACACTGTTTTGATTCCTGTAGCTTTGTAATAAGTTTTGAAATTGGGGAGTGTGAGTCCTCCAACTTTATTCTTCTGGCTCAAGATGGTTTTGGCTATTCGGGGACTCTTGACCTTCCATATGAATTTGATGATTAACTGTGAAAAAGGCTGTTGGAATTTTGATTGAGACTGCATTAAATCTGTAAATCTCTTTGGGTAGTATAATGAACACTTTTAGCACACACAAACATTCCAGGTATAATAATGCTATTCTCAAGATAAAAACAGAATTTTATATATATATACACAAATATATAAATATTCCAAAAGTCAAGAAATAGGGGATAATCTTGTTAAATAATTTGTTAGTTTCATATAATATGCTCAATATTTTTTTCTTTAACCTCTAGCCATCTTTTCAGCTTAAAAACCTCTAAATTTAAAGCAATTGGGAAGTGAACATGGCTCAACTGATAGAGCATCTGTCTACCATATGGAGTGTCCAGGGTTCGATCCCCAGGGCCTCCTGACCCATGTGGTGAGCTGGCCCACGTGCAGTGCTGCCATGTGCAAGGGGTGCTGTGCCATGCAGGGGTGTCCCCACATAGGGTCCCCCATGCTCAAGGAGTGTGCCCTGCAGAGAGCCGCCCTGCGTGAAAAAGTGCAGCCCACCCAGGAGTGGCGCTGCACACACAGAGAGCTGACACAGCAAGATGACACAACCAAAAGGAGATGCAGTTTCCCAGTGCCACCGGATAATGCAAGCCGATGCAGAAGAACACACAGCGAATGGACACAGCAGACAACAGGGTAGAAGGGGAGAGGAATAAATAAAATAAATCTTTAAAAAAATAAATAAAATAAAGCAATGGATTTGATTAATTTGAAAGAGTATAAGAAAATACAGGTGAGAAATTTAAAAAATAGGATATATTATATATCATATACTACATATATAACATATAGAACATATTATATTGTTTATATATATAATACCACTCCAGTGGTCTGGTTCAATAAAGGAAGACGAGTCAAGGTAATAAGATAAGCATCTTCTCTTCAGCCTGCTGGTTTTTCTGACTCCCACATATCTTGTCTAGAGATAAGGCTCTTGAATAACATGCAACCAGCCCCCCCGCCTGCGGCAGGCCCTGCTGGGAGCTGGCTAAAGCCACTGGGAGGGGACAGAGCCTGTGACACAGATAAAGAGGACTCGGGTTGGAATTGCAGTTCTGCCGTTTCTTGGTGTGGTTTCTGAGTGTACATCCTCCACTGCAAAATGCACATGGTAATAAAAACCTTCTTCCCGGGGTTGTGGGAATATTGAACCAGACAGAGCACGGGAAAACTTAGCCAGTGGTGTTAGTTCAAATGTTTGCTTCCTTGGACTGTCCCTGGCTAGCTGGATGTGAGGGTTATGCTGGATGATATATGTGAAAACAAATGTGAGCTATAATTAGAAACGGCTGTCAGGGGCCCTGAGTCCTAGCAGCGTGCCGTGGGTCAGTGTGTACATGGGGGAGGGGTGTCTGAGCTTGAGCTGCCTCTCCACTGCCTGGGCAGGAATTTTCGTCCTCAAGTGCTAGAATATTTTTTATCCTCCCTCTAGCCTCCCCCTGCCTGTGGCAGTCCCCAGATCTAGCCGGCTTCCAGGAAAGGTTCTAGAAACAGAGGAAGGCATTAAGAAAGCACACTTATGGCTAAGGAACAATGGCTACTGGCACTCCAACAGAAATGGTTGTTATTCTGATGACTAATCCTTAAAAAAAAAAAAAGATTTAAACCATTAAAAAGAAGAAAAAAAATAAATCAAGGCTCTGTTCCAAGGTCCAACAAGGCCCCTGCCAACTCTTCCGACCTGACCCCTTCCCTCTCCCTTCTTTTGTTTCTCTTCAGCCACCCTGGCCTTCTTTCTGTCCCCAAACGCTTTGAGCTGAGTCTTACGTCAAGGTGCGCACTCTGACCTCTGCTCTCACTTCCTCTTCCTGGAATGCTCTCCTGCAGGCTCGGCCTGGCTGGCTACTTCTCATCCCTTGGGTCTCGGCCAAGCTCCCCACTCCCCAGGAAGGCCCCTCCTCACCCCTTCACTAAGCAGCCAGCCCTCAGCGCCTGGTCACTCTACCATTGTGTTATTTTGCTTTCTTTATAGAACTTGCCATTGTCTGAAACTATCTTATTAATTTGAGCATGTCCTGCTTATCTGACACCTCACAAGAGCAGGAGCTCACCTGCACCTGCCTTATCCACTTCTGAGTCCCCAGCACCCACATAATCCGTAAATGCTTTTTTTAAGAAAATTTTAATTATTTCTCCTCCCCCCTCATTTGCACTCACAGTCTGCTCTCTGTGTCTGTTTGTTGTGTGCTCTTTGCGTCTGCTCGTCTTCTTTTAGGAAGCACCAGAAACCAAACCCGGGACCTCCCATGTAGGAGGGAGGCGCCCAAAGCTTGAGCCACATCTGCTCCCTGCTTATTGTGTCTCTCACTGTGTCTCCTCATTGTGCCTTCTCATTGCGTCAGCTTGCTGTCTTGCTTGTCTTTGTGAGGCACCAGGAACCAAACCCTGGACCTCCTGTGTGGTAGGCAGGTGCCCAACTGCTTGAGCTGCATCCATTCCCCATAAATGCTTTTTACATGAATGAATGGATTTACACCCACAGAAATGAATTAGCTTTAAGAACAGACTTTCCTGGGGGTCTGTACCACTTCAAACCATCATAGCACTCTACCCTAGGCCAGCACGGAAGAGGCAGAAGAAACTTCATAACCAGAGTGCTGTCTTCCTGGACACTCCAAGGTGTAAACCTGCCGAGTCCCTCCGAACAGCACCTGGCACACCCAATAGGACAGGGGTCGTCTCTTTTTGGGGTTGGGAGTGGGAAGTGGTTTCAGAAGTTCTTGCTGAAGAGATGATGTTTCAGCTGAATGCTGGATGAGGAACGAGAGAGTAAGGACCTTTCAGGAAGAGAAAACAGCACGTGCAAGCATGTGCAGGCAGGAAACAATCCAGAAAACTGTTCAAAGTCCAGGGTGGCAGGAGGAGAGGGTGAAAGGAGCAGGAGAGATAAGCAGAGGCCAGACCATGCAGGGGCTCGTCCTCATCCTCTCAGCCGATTCTCCTCGTCATTCTTTGTTTGGACTCTGTTTTAGTCTGCTGGGCTCCCAAAAGCAAAATACCAGAAATGGGTTGGCTTTTACGATAGGATTTATTGGCTTACGTGTTTACAGTTCTGAGGCCGTGGAAATGTCCAAATCAAGGCCTCATCAGGTGATGCTTTCTTCCCAAAGACCAGCTGCCAGCGATCCTGCACTCCTCTGCCACGTGGCAAGGCACATGGTGGCATCTGCTGGCCTCTCACGGGCTTCATTGCTTCCAGCTTCTTGCTTCCATGGCTTTCTTTCTCTCTTTGTCTGAATTTCATTCTCTTATAAAGGACTCCAGTAAAAGGATTAAGACCTGCCCTGCATGAGGCAGGTTACATCTTAAGTTAAGATCCTACTCGCCAGGGAAGCGGCTGTGGCTCAGAATTGGACTCCCATCTACCATACGGGAGTATGGGCTTGATTCCCGGGGCCTCCTGCTGAAGGCAAGCTGGCCCGTGCGGGGAGCAGGGCTAAGCGGAGTACTGGTGCAGCAAGATGATGCAACAAAAAGAGACACAGAGGAGAGACAATAAGAGACACAACACACCAGGTTGCTGAGGTGGCGCGAGAGATTGAGCACCTCTCTCCCACTCTCCCAGGATTGGTTCCTGGTGCCGCCTAAAGGGAAAGACAAGCAGACACAGAAAAGTGCACAGCAAATGGACAGAGAGAGCAGACAATGTGGGAGGGAGGAGATAAATAAATCTTAAAATAAAAAAAGCCACTACTCACCAAAAGATCCCATTTACAGTAGCTCCACACCCACAGGAAAGGCCTAACTTTGGAAACATACTTTTCTGGGTCCATTCAGCTTCAAACCACCACAGACCCCCTCGGGTGGCCTGGACGCCCAGGACCTTGTCATTCCGCTACAGCACAGGCTCCAGCTTGCTGTGGCTGGAGGCAGCAGCTGGGGGTTCACTCTCCTTGCTTCTTGGTCTCCTTTCTCCAGTACTTGTGTATTTGGGTTTGGCAAAGCTCTTTCTAGATTGTCCTGAGCGTCGTGAACTCCAGCAGAGCCAGGACCTCAGTCCACCGCTGTTATGTCCAGCACTGAGATCTTACCTGCCTCAAAGCACTTTCTCAGTAAATGTTTACTGAATGACCTATTGCACCATTTGTCAGAGTTCAACCACATTTGGTTTCTTATTTCTCCATTAGATTTCTTCTAATAGATGGTTACCTGTGGGCAGGGGCAATGTCTCTTTAGTCCTTAGCAACATAGAACAGCACTTAAAAACCAAGCCAATACTTGATCAATGTCTGCAAATTAAATGAGAGTTGTTAAATTAGCATGCTATTTTTAACCAGACTCAGGCTCAGGGCAAGTACAGAAATACAGAATTTCTGTCTATCTGGTTTGGGCTATTTTTTGTTTACATCCATCTTCAAGACAAAAATCAGGTAATATATCTCTATTTTTCATTCCAAGCTTATTTATTTATTGAATTACATAGGTTTTGAAAATAAAGTTTTTTTTTTTAAATTAGAGAGGTTGTAGGTTTACAGAAAAATCATGGAGAAAATACAAAGTTCTCATATGCCCCTGCCCGCCCTCCATTATTAATATCTTACATTAGTGTGGTAACTTTGTTACAATTTATTGCATAGGTTATTTATTTTTTATTTCTTTCTCTCCCATTCTCCTCCCCTGCCATTGTCTGCTCTCTGTGTCCATTTGCTGTGTGTTCTTCTGTGTCCACTTGCATTCTTGTCAGTGGAACCGGGAATCTGTGTCTCTTTTTTGGTTGCATCATCTTGCTGTGTCAGCTCTCCGTGTGTGCAGCGCCACTGCTGGGCAGGCTGCCCCTTTTTTTTTCCGCGCAGGGCGGCTCTTCTTGCAGGGCGCACTCCTTGCATGTAGGGCTCCCCTATGTGGGGGACATCCCTGCGTGGCACGGTACCCCTTGCATGCATCAGCATTGCCCGTGGGCCAGCTTATCACACAGGTCAGGAGGCCCTGGGTTTGAACCCTGGACCTGCTGTATGGTAGGCGGACACTCCATCAGTTGAGCTAAATCTGCTTCCTGCATAGGTTATTTTTTAAACACTATTGTGGTAACATATATACAAGACAGCATTTCCCATTTTAACCACTTTCAAGTATACAGTTCAGTGGTGTTAATTACATTTACAAGGTTATGCAACCATCACCATAATTACATAACTTTTTAAAGTTTCAACTAATTAAGAAGATTTCCTTTCCCATGATTTTTTTAAGTTCCATCATTGGTTGGACATTTGTTGAACATCAACTGCAGGTATGCTTTTATGCTCAGCATTGAGGAATGATAAAGAAGTATAAGAAATTTCCTGTCCCATTAAGAAACCTATAGTGTAGGTTAAAATTTATTTTAAGAGAAGTGGATGTGGCTCAAGTGATAAGGCCTCCGCCCACCACATGTGAGGCCCCAGGTTCAATCTGTGCCCTCATCTTTATGTGTTTTTTGTCACAAATTACATGTTTATATGAGTCCAGTACCACTGATTTATCATTATATTTTATGCATTTGCCTTTTAGAACCTATAGGAAGTAAAAAAGTGGAGTTACAAGCCAAAAATACAATAGTACTGACATTCATCTTTCCCCATGTCTTTACCTTTACCGGAGATATTTATTTTTTCATGACATTGATCGATGGTCTACTGCCCTTTCCTTTAAACTTGAAGAACTCTCTAGCATCTCTTGTAGGAGTGGGCTGGGGGTTACAAACTCCCTCAGCTTTTCTTTGTCTGAGAATGTTTTACTCCCTCGCTCTCGATTTGGTGTGTGCCCTGTTACTGAAATCCTTTAACTGTTTTCTGGAGCTTTGCAGAATCTTTTTCTGTATTTCTTGCTGGTTGTCAAAGCTTCTGTGAGGGGATGGAGTCCTGAATCATCTCCCTCCACCGTCTTGATAGCCCCCATGATATTTTTTAAAAAAATATTGCTATACTGGAGAAACATTTGAATTACTTTTACATTTTTTTAAAAAGTCCTGGCAAAACAGCCAAGAAGAAAATGCATACACCTTCCACAGAAATAAGGACAAACAAAATGGGGTTGATGATTGACCCAAATATTTCCTAAAACGAAAAAATGTAATATTTAATCTTGAGTCAGGGTAAGCAAACGGCACACTTCATAAAGAAGGTTTTCTTATTTTAAGAGGAGGAAGAATTGAGATCCTGTTTTTGATGCATACTAAATACAAAATACAAAATCTATTCCTTTGACCAAGCTGAGGGAAAAAAGTCATTCTTCAGCGTTGCAGTTCTCATGCAATGAAATCCAAAGGTCTGTTGAATCCACCTTTTCCAGACTTTCCTGCCCATATTTCTGCTTCTGAGACAAATTTATGGCATAGGCCTTGTTCCCTTTGGTGGAGTCAAAGGCGGCAAAGCCCATTAACTTCATTTCTATTTCTTCTCCTGTCTTGCCCTCTAAGTCCTCCTCAGTAATCTGACGTTCTTTGCTTTGTTTCTTTTCCTCATCTCTTCTTTTAGTTGAGAAGGGGAAGAAAATGTAGATGTGTGTCATCTTGGGCATCTGGAACGTATTCTGTGAGGGGGATCTGGAGGGCCTCCTCCTGGGATCTCTTCCCGGACCAGGACCTTTCTCGACTCCTGCATTCTCTCTCCAGGGAGAGAGATCGACCCGTTCGGAATCCCTGCCCAGATTTTTTTTTTAACCATTTTTAAAAAAGTTTTATTTCTTTCTTTATTTATCCCTCCTCCCCCCGAGTTGTCTGCTCTCTGTGTCCATTCACTGTGTTCTTCTGTGGCTGCTTCTTTCCTTATCAGCGGCACCGGGAATCTGTGTTTGTGTTGCGTCATCTTGTTGCGTCAGCTCTCCGCGTGTGCGGCGCCATTCCTGGGCAGGCTGCACTTGCATGGGCACTTGGCTTGCTGTGTGGGCACTCAGACCCTCAACTCGCCATGCAGGCACGCCTCTTTTTCTTTTCTTCTTTTTTTTTTTTTAACAGGAGGCCCCAGGGATTGAACCTGGGTTTTCCCATATGATAGGCAGAAGCCCTGTCACTTGAGCCACATCCGCTTCCCTGCCCCCATGATTTTGATCGTAATGTATGTAGTGGTTATTCAAACCCACTAAAACTGTGTGGGATCCCATGGTTTTCACACCAAGAATTGTGACATCTATTTTAATGCCTTCACTGATTTTTATATAGTAGATGTGCGGAGGGAGATGGAACTAATATTTATTCAGTGGCCACTAAATGCCAAGTTCCAGCTGGGTGCTTTTACACATGCTAGTTAATTTTATTTCTGCTTCACAAAGCCACATGATGATGATCTGTATATTAGAGACAGGAAAACTCAACTTATAACAAGATTGGAGGACTTTGTCCCAAGTTATGTAGCCATGATTCAAAACCTGTTTTTGTGTTTCCAAAAGTCATGCACTTTCAGTATTTATAGAGCACTCAGTTATAGTTTGTGAGTTATAAGCAATAGAAATTGAGCATGTGCTTAAAGCACAAGGTGACTTATTGGAAGGTGAGTGTGTGGTCCCAGAATTGATGGGGATGATGAGGATCCAGGCTTGACTGGAAAGCCAAGAACAGAAGGAGGATTTCGGTCCCCAAACTTGCAAGTCAGCTGTCCCCTTCCCACACCCTCCCCAATTGTCCCTTCCCCACCACTACTCATCCCTTACCTGTAATTCTTATCCTTCAAAACCTAAATCAAACACCCCTTATTTTGTGAATACTTTTTTGACATTCACACGTGAACCAAGTTTCCTTACATCAGCTTGTATCAACATAAAGCTAAGTGATCCTGGAATTGCCTCAATTTAGGCTACTGTTAACAATTAAAAAAAAATTTTAAATCATTATAACACCTGTTATATAACATAAAATTTGCCATTTTAACCATTTTTAAATGTCCAATTAAGTGGCCCTAAATACCTTTACAATGTTTGCTACCAGCAATACCATCCATTACCAAAACTCTTCATCACCCAAAACTGAAACTCTGCACCCACTAAACAATAACTCCCCATTCCCATCCATTACCAAAACTCTTTCATCACCCTTTCCCCCCTGCCTAGTCCCTGATAACTGCTAATCTACTTTTGGTCTCTATGAATTTACTGCTAACAATTTTTAAATGGAACTTAGGGAAAAGGGGGTTTAAGATACCTATTTTCCATTGACATGATGAATGCACAACTACATGATTATACCAAATACCATTGATTTTACACTTTGGATGGATTTATGCTTCATTAATATGTATCAATAAAATTGATTTGCTAAAAAAAAGTTACCTGGGAAGCGGATGTGGCACAAATGATAAGGCCTCTGCCTTCCACATGGGAGGATCCAGGTTCACTCCCTGGGACCTCCTGGTGAAAAAGAAGAAAAGCGTGCCTGCATGGTGAGCCAGTGCCCATGCAGTGAGCTGAGTGCCCACACGAGTGCCTGTGTGGAGAGCCAGTGCCTGCACAAGTGAGTTATACAGAAAGATGATGATGCAACAAAAGAGAGATGAAGGGGAGAGTCAAAGTGAAGCACAGCAGAGACCAGGAACTGAGGTGTGCAATTGACAGGGAACCTCTCTCCACATGAGAGGTCCCCAGGATCGAATCCTTCTTTCTAGAGGAGAAAGATAAGAAGACAAAAAAAAAAAAAAAAAAGAAATAGATAACAGAGGATCACACAGTGAATGGACACAGACAGCAAAAACAGCTGGGTGGGGGAAGGGCATAAAAAATTTAAAAATCTTTAAAAAAAAGTTACCTACTTTCCTAAGGGAACTGAAAGTATTTGTTCACCCAAGAACTTGTATATGAATGTCACAGCAGTATTATTCATAATAGCCATAAAGTGAAAACAACCAAAATGTCCACCAACTGTTGTATGAATAAACAAAATGTGGAAAATACATACAGTGGGATATTATTTGGCCACAAAAAGGAATGAAGTGCTGAATAATGCTACAACATGAATGGAACTTAAAATTGAGGGATGTGAAAGAAGCCAGGTACACAAAAGGCCACATAATGTATGATTCCATTTAAATGTCAAGGAATAGAGCTGAAGTAGATTAGTATTGCCATGGGCTGGGGGTAGGGAGAATGGGTATGAACTGATAATGGATATGGAGTTTCTTTTTTGGGGTGTGAAAATGTTCTGGATTTAGATAGTGGTGATGGCTGCATGGCTCTGTGAATATACTAAAAACCACTGAACCTTTTAAAAACAATTTAAAAGGATCGTTTTCAGACCTAAATAAATTGTAAGACATCCCATATTCATGAATGGAAGGAGTTAATATTATTAACACTTACCCCAAAGTATTATACAAATGTTGTCCTTATCAAATACTAGTAAGCTTTTTTTAAAAAAACTGAAATGGAAAAATTAATTTTCAAATTTATATGGAACTGCAAGGGGTCCTGAATAGCCAAAACAATTTTGAAAAATAACAAAGTTGGAGGTCTCATACTTCCCAATATCAAATTGTACTACAAAGCTACAATAATTAAAACAATGTGGTAGTGGCATAAAGATAGACAAATAGATCAATGGAGCAGAACTGGAAGTTCAGAAATAGATCCACACATCTATGACCAGATGATTTTAACAAGGGTGATAAATACATGCAGTGGGAAAAGAATAGTCCCTTCAACAAACTGAGAAAACTGGATATCTATGTGCAAAAGAATGAAGTTAAAACCCTTCCTCAGCGTACATAAAAAATCAACTCAAAATAGGCCAAGGATCTAAACATAAGGGCTAAAACTATAAAAGTCTTAGAAAATAACATAGGGTCAAATCTCTGTGGTCTAGGGAGCAATGGATTCTTAGAAATGACACCAAAAGCATGGGCAACAAAAGAAATAATAAATTTGATTTCATCAAAATGTAAAAGTTTTGTGCATTATCAAGAAATGAAAAGAATCTACAGAATGGGAGAAAATTGTTGCAAGCCTTATATCAGATAAGAACTTAATATCCAGAATATTTGAAGAATTTTAACAGTACAACAAAAAGACAACATACCTCAGCAAGGACTGGGTTCTAGTTTAGTGAGTTTCAGTAATTTCAGGTATTTACTTTTGGCTATTCTACAATATATTAGAAAGGAAAAAAAGGCATCTATCATGATTCTGTAATCATAATTACTTGTTAACTCTGAACTCTCAGTTGCAATAATATCTGTGTGACCAGCTCCTTACATTTAAAAACGTACTTCTTATATACATTATCCTAAATCTCACAACCCTCTTAGGAGGTATCAACCTCCCCACTGTACAGTAGTTCCATTTAAAAACTATTTGTATTAACATTAATTCAGGAGATTCCAGATTTTTTTTACTGTGTCATTGCAAAGGCCAGCATAATAACACAAGCCAACTAATGCTGTCACCAGCATTAAAAAACAGGAAATACCTGCGGAAAATGCCTTGGCTCTTGGACAAGTTGTAATGAATGTTGACTCTGAGAAATGTGAACGAATTGGGAAGTCTCAGTTGAGATGCTGAGAGGGAAAATGAAATATTCATTCAATAATAATTTATTGAAAGCCTGTGTTTCAAGCACTGTCAGGTAGAGGGGCTATGAGTTGAGCTTTGCTTCCTCTTGACCTTGTAGTTTAGAATCATATAATGAAACTATGAAATTTGTTTTCAAAGACTTCCTATGATTTTAATTTCAGTGTCATCTCCTTTTTTCCCTTCTATTGTGGATCTCAAACTATGGTTTCATCTTTTATGCCCCTATATAATATTCCAACGTACTGTTCTTTAAGACAGGAATATATAAAGGTCTTCAAAGGGGATAGGGGTAGAAAAGTGGGAAAGGGTCTGTAGGTATCTTTTGGGAAGTTTGAGGACACTGTTCCTCACTGCACCCTCCCCCCCACAAAAATCTATTCACAGTCGATTTTGTGGGCAAAAACCTGGGGAAAGCTAAGACTCTTGGCCAATGTCCCCTAACCTCTCAGTGGGAAGTTATTGATTTGCTCTTATTCAGCTGGGACCACTACCTAAGACAGTTGAAAAAACAATAGTAAGGAAAGGGAAAAGGGAGATGTGAAAAGGAAGAGGATAAAAATCAAAGACAAATTTCACTCTCCAGTTTTGCTTTGTATCCCCCCTTCCCCCTGAGGCCCAACTCTTGGGTTGTTTATCTTAAGAGAAGTCTTGGGAAGTGGTTGTGGCTCAACTGACAGAGCATCCACCTACCATATGGAAGGTCCAGGGTTCGATACCCAAGGCTTCCTGGCCCTTGTGGTGAGCTGGCCTAAAGGCAGTGCTGCCGTGCATAAGCAGTGCCCCGCCACTCAGGGGTTCCCCGTGTTGGGGTGCCTAATGCGCAACAAGTGCGCCCTGCAAGGAGAACTACCTCACGTGCAACAAGTGCGCCTACCCAGGAGTGGTGCCGCACACATGGAGAGCTGATGGAGCAAGGTGACACAACAACAAAAAAGAGAGACACAGATTCCCGGTGCTGCCTGACAAGAATGCAAGCAGACACAGAGCACACAGTGGAGGGGAAGGGGAGAGAAATAAATAAAATAAATCTTAAAAAAAAAAAAAAAAAAGAGAGAAGTCTTGACCCTTTTGATATTATTCTTCTAATAACCAAGGGCCTGTAATGTGCTGTATGCAGGTGTGTGTAGACACAACAAAACCGAGGATGCTGCCTTTGGCTAAGGAACAGAGAAAGCTACCACCTACGCTGAATTTTTCGGTCATACACACCATTCAGGTGCTAAAAGTCTCAAGCACCCCGATTATTAGCAGTCTACTTCCCTCTTCACACCTTCACCCACTCGCCCCTGGCATCCTTGGCAATTTCCTCAGGACAGCAGCCAACAGGAAATGCCAGTAGAACTGCCTGTCTGCAGACATTGAAATGTCTCAGACACTTGCCCCAAACTCCCATTTCAGCTTGCTCTGAACTATATTCATAGAAGTAATATGAAGCAGGCACTTGTTTCTATCCTCTATTTTTTCCCCCTCTATTTAAAAACAAACGTTATTTTGGTTAAATCTTTGACATCAGTTACATCTGAAGTCAGTTCTATTTCTTTGAGAATATTGCATCATATGGGGAAGCCAATACCTAAAAAAAGGGAGAAAATACTTCCACTCTTCAAATGCAATAGAAATGCTGTAATTGTCTATTCATACATCAAAAATATTTCTTTTAAATATAAAAAACCAGTGTGGAAAAGGAATTTCATAACAAAGGAACTGACCTTAATATTTTACCTTGGTAAAGCACTTTGGAATTTGCAAAGCATTTTCATATATTATACCTTATTTAATCCTCATCATAGCCTTTTGAAAATATCCAAACCTCTTTTCCTTAACATTTATTTGTATAGAAAAGGTATAAATTTCATACTCCTAGAAGTCCGAGTAGTTGCCTTTATGTTTTTGTTGTGATTTGAGGGACAGCTATAGCAATCTGTACATTCATTTCTCCATCAGCAATTTGAGGAATTGCAGCATTCACAAAAATGAACGTTTCGAGATGATTCTGCCCAGTGAATTGCTAACTCAACTATGCCTAAGCTCGTCGTGCCGGCTGTTTCACTTTAAGGGCATACTGCACCCCAGCCAGGAGCCTTAAACGATGAGTCACTCAGCCTTGGAAGGACAGTATTGGCTGTGCCAGCTCGTACAGTCCACAGCTTTATGGTCAGGATGTTGGAGGCTTGGCTTCCGCTTCAGTCAAAGGAGAGAGACCAAGCTGCTGAGAGGTTAGAGGAGAAAAAGGCAGCACTGGCTGTGGTTTGTCTAAAAGTAATTTTCCCCTTTAAAAGTCACATTGTGAGCCCTGACCCCACCAAAATAAGTCAGCAGTATCTGTGACTGTCTGAAGGGTGCGTCAGGAGTCTAAATTCTGGAATTTCTGCAGTGCTAGGAAAAGCAAAAGCACCAGTGAAGGAGTTCATTGTGATGTCAGCAGTTTCCAAGTCAAAACACTTAAAAACACAGCTAGTTTAGTGATGCAATAAATACATTTTGAAGGCCCCCCCAAAAAAAAGTGCAGTAAAGGTTTTCTAATAGCAAATCTAAGTGTTCATGGCATCTGCCCTCCAGAGGGCAGAAGCTTTGAGATGCTCTGCTTAGCACTAAACTGCCACCATTTAAGCAAATTGCTGGCACTTAATAGATGCAAAGGAAATGCTATAAGAGGTGATGGATGGTGTAGTAGTCTCCTTGAACTTGGCGGGCAGCTCTGAAAGACATTCCCAGAATGAAAATCTCGGTTCCCTCATCAAGGATCCAAACCCGAGTTTCAGAAATTCGTTATCAATTTCTAAACTTTATGTCACTTTGAGAAACAATGATAACCACAGTGTCAATGCAGACAAGCTCCTGTAAGTGACAAAGGATTAATATTCTCCATATGGGAAGCAGATTTGGCTCAACGGATAGAGCATATGCCTACCACATGGGAGATCCAGGGTTCAAACCCAGGGCCTCCTGACCTGTGTGGTGAGCTAGCCCACGTGCAGTGCTGATGCGTGCAAGGAGTGCCATGCCATGCAGGGGTGTCCCCCGTGTAGGGGAGCCCCATGCACAAGGAGTGTGCCCCATAAGGAGAGCTGCATGGTGCAAAAAGTACAGCCTGCCTAGGAGTGGTGCCACACACATGGAGAATTGATGCAGCAAGATGACGCAACAAAAAAGAAATGCAATGCATTTTCCCAGTACTGCTGACAAGAATACAAGCAGACACAGAACACACAACACACAGCGAATGGACACAGAGAACAGACAACTGGGGGGGGGGGCAGGGGAGAGAAATAAAAAATAAATCTTTAAAAAAAAAATCACCATATGTAAAGACCTCTTACAAACTAGTAAGAAAAAGGCCCTTCTCAAAAGAGGAATCTTGGACAGCCTCTAAATAAGTAAAGAGATGTTCAACCACACAAGTAGTCTGCAGAATGCTACTTGAAAAATTGAGATCCTAAATGAAAGTTTACGTTCACATAAAAACCTATACATGAATGTTCTTAGCTGCTTTATTTGTAGTAGCCCCAAAATGGAAACAACCTAGATGTCCTTTAATGGGTAAACGGTTAAACAACTGCGGCCCACCCATGCCATGAAAACTACTCAGAAATAAAGAAAACGGACCATTGATAATGGAAAAAAATGGATGAATCTCCAGGGAATTATGGTGAATGAAAAAAGCCACTCCCTGAAGACTACGTACTATATGATTCCATTCGTGTAACATTTTCGAAAGGATGAGGTTTTAGAATAGATTAGTGGCTGTCAGTGATTAGAGAGGGGTTGAGGGAAGCGGGTGTGGTTTATCAAGGGCCAGTGGGAGTGACCTTTGCGGTGGCAGAACTGTTCTGTATCTTGACTGTGGTGTTGGATATGTGAACCTATGGGTGTGATAACATTGTATAGAACTAATTAGCACACATACACACATGTATGCAAGTAAAACCAGGGAAATCTGAACAAAATTGTGCCAGGCACTGTTTTAAGAGCTTTACATATATTATTAGCTGGTTTTTAAAAAAAAAGATTTATTTATTTGTGTCTCCCCCATCCCTCTTATGGTCTGCTCTCTGTGTCTATTCGCTGTGTGTTCCTGTGTGTTTGTATTCTCATTAGGTGGTTCTGGGAATCTCCTGGGACCTTCCAGAGTGGGAGAGAGGCAATCATTCTCTTGTGTCACCTTAGCTCCCTGGTTTGCTGCATCTCTTATTGTCTCTCCTCTGTCTCTTTTTGTTATGTCATCTTGCTGTATCAGCACTCCACATGGGCCAGCTCGCCACATGGGCCAGCTCGCCTTCACCAGGAGGCCTTGGGTATCGAACCCTGGACCTCCCATATGGTAGACAGGAGCCCAATCACTTGAGCCAAATCCGCTTCCCACTATTAGCTATTATTATTACAGATTCCTATTATTACAATGTTTCTGCTTTAGAAGCAGACAGGAGAGTCAGAACATCAATTTATTCTCTTCAACCTTAAAGTCTTTCTAAGCAAAGTTACAGAGCACCATTTCCTTGCCATAGAGAAAGCAAGACTTGGAAGGGTTTAAAAGGGTATATCTGATACCACTCCACCTTAAGGGCAGACTCTAAGGCATGTGCTCTCCAGTTAGGCATCTGAGTGGAAATGAAGAGTTGGCAGGTATTGCTGCTCAACTGGTACCCATTTTAAGGAATCCTGAATCATGATGAATCATCATTTAAGCTGGCCTTCTCTCAGGACACTTAATATTTTCTCATAACCCTTGTTATCCTGAAAGGGCAAGGTCTGGCTCTTCCCTAGTCACCTTTGTAAGCCTGGCAATGCCCAGGGCAATACCTAGGTCAGACAATACTGGAGCGGAAGGAGAGGCTAATCACCGTCCCAGGGGAGGTAGCTATAAGAGCCTCTATTTTCAAGTATAGTCAAGCAGTTCATCTTTTGAATGAGCTGGCTTTTCCCTTTCTTATACTTTTTTTCCAAACATCCCTAGGGAAATTGGTGTACCCAGGGTGCATACCCCAGGCAATGTGAGCTACAGTAGTTAAAAATTCCCTCACAGACCATCTCTGGAGGCATCACTAATGCCTCATGATCAGTCTGGCTCTATTAATAATCATCATTACAGAAAGCTGGCTGTTACTACACCTGGAGCCAAGAAGTCAAGACCACATTATGTTTCCATTCCTTCTACTTAAATCTTTTAAAGCCTATAGAAGGACATAATGTCCAACACCTATAATTCACACCCACCTTCATTTTCTTTAGTGTTTTTTTTTTTTTTTTAGCTTTAGGTACATTCTGTCCCTGAGTTTATAATGAATAGCAAATTTTTTATGCAGCACTGTGGTTGAAATGGTGAACAGAAAACAAGTCAGAAAATTTGAATTTATGGTTCCTATGCCAATTTTAACTTGTTCTCCTGCGTGGTGTGAATGCTCCAGGCTCCATCAATAGCTTCTTGCATTAAACTGACTCATTATTAGGAAGTCACTACTTTAATGTCTGCGATTGCAAAACTACTCCCTACCTCAAGACATTATAAAGATTTAATCAGACTAGGGAGGGGAAATCTATAAAGCTGTGTAAGCTTCTTGGAGATAAAACTATAATATAAAATACCACTTCATTATTGGTAACTCAGTATTACAGCTCAGTACATAAATACCTGTTAGGCATTTATTTAATCTGATAGGAAATGGAGCCTTTTTATACTGAATTTTAAAATGCTTGTACTTTAAACAGTCTTGATTAAAAAAAAAACTTAAAAATCATTGGTCCTAAAACAGTGCATTCCCTCTTTGATAACTGCTACCTTTTATTGAGAACTATATGTCCAGCAGTTTGCTAAATGTTTTGCAACAAAAAAACAAACACTAGTGATTTGAAGTCTGTGCTCTTAGCCACTCTGCTGTACTGCCTCCTCACAAATATTAATAGGATTACAAAAACCATACAACCCTGGAACTGGGAGGACCCAAGGGGATGAAAGGAGGCAGTCACCTGCAGAACCAATGCTACAATCCCTGACGGGTTATCACAGATTTTTTTCTTCCCCAGGAAGTACCAGGGATGGAACCCAGGACCTCATACATGGGAAGCAGGCAGTCAATCACTGAGCTACATCAACTCCCCAGTAAGAGTTGGGTTTTTCATTTGTTTTTAGGGGGTACGGGGCTTGAAACAGGGACCTTGCTGCTTGGGAAGCAGGTGCTCAACCCCTTGAGCTACATTCGCTACCCTCATCCTAGTTTTAACATTTTAATAGATCTGTGCCCTTCACTTCAAAGAATGGGCTAGTCACTAGCTGAAAAGCACATTGGTGCAATAAAGCAGCCAGCAGCATGGGCTGGACGTTGGCCTCTAGAAGCCTAGTAAGTTTGACACTGTAGCAATTTCAGGGCCCAAGAGACTCGGGACTTTCCTGCTTTTTACATGTTCTTAATATACTAAGAAACAAAGACGGTCCAAAACAGGGCACAAAGCTCTAGAATATTAAAAGTTGATTGCAACCCTGACTTATTATCCGTCAATATATATGTAAAATCTCTTCTGAAGAAAATGCCATATTTAAATTAAAGGCCAGGCAATGTCACTTATAATTATGCTAATGAATCCCACGAAGTGTTGTGGGAGGGGAGGTAGCAGGACCCATCCCTTCACCATTTTCTCCCTCGACAGGGCGGGCCACTTCTCTCATCAGGCGCTCTTATTTGGGGGTGGGGGGCGGATACATCAGTTCTGGGGATGAGAGCAGCTAGGCCTCCCGGGCTCTTCTCGGGCTCACACAAAATGCAAAAACCTCTAGGCCTTGCATGTCCTTCCATGACTTGGCAGCCACGACTTTTCTCCAAGCTTAAATGTGCGTATCAGGAAATCGGGCCCGGTTCCGAAAGTGTGTCCCAAGTCAAGCGCCCAAAAAAGGCTTTCGTCGGAGCCCAAGAAGGGAGAGGAATTTTCCTCGGCCCCACGCTAATCAGAGTCACTTTACTGAGACCCATCCCAGGGATCCTTCGCCGCCGGCTGCCCAAGAGGTCACAGCGGAGACGCCTACATTCCACGCCGTCAGCGAGGAAAGGCCGGAAGAGACGCGGCCCGCAGCCGGGGGCGCCGCCGGGTTCCGGGCGGGAAAGGTCGCGCGCGGGGCACGCCGGGAAAGGCCGCGCGCGGAGAAGGAGGCCCTTCCCCCGGGGCTGGGGTGGGGTGGTGCTGGGCGGGCCTCCTCGAGGGCGGCTCTGATTGGAAGGCCGAGCCCCGCGCGCTGATTGGCCGCGTGGGCGAGGCGGAGGCGAGCCGTGTGCAGCGGCGTGTGTGGGGCCGTGTGCAGACCCGCGTGTGGCGCAGGCAAGGACCCTGAAAATAAACAGCCGCTTCCTTGCCAGTCGCGTTCCTGCCGGCCGAGTCCGAGTCTCCGCCGCTGCGGGTGCTCTCAGACGCCGAAGGTGAGGGCTGGGAATCGGGACCCGGACCCGGGCGCGGCGGGGCGGCCGCGGGCTCGAAGCGGACGAGGGTGGGGGGAGAGGGAGCGGTGAGGCGGCGATGGCGGCCGCACTTCGGCCTGCTCCGCTGCTGCGTCAGGCGGGAGAGTCGGCTGCCACCTCCGTCTCGGGCCGGAGTTTCAGGCCCTCCCGGCCTTCCGCAGTCCAGCGACTCGTCCCCGCACCCCTCCCTTGGGGAAGCTGGGCCGCTGCGCCTTGGGGCCTCACCCTGCGCCAAGGCCGCACCCAGGCCGCGGGCTGCGGGCAGCTGGGCCCCGGGCCTGTGCGTCCTCGGGGCTGACGCCCGAGGCCTCGAGAGTGGTGGAATGGGGGACGGACGGCCGAGTTAGCGGGAGCTACCGGAAGAGGCCGTGTGGTGGGGAAGGCCTGGCTGCGGAAGGGGGGGATGGGTCGGGTCCTCAGCGGGCCATGTGCCGGAGCCGAGGGTACTCGTGGTCCTAGAAAAGGGTCTTTGAAGATGCCTTGGTGTTGGGGGCGGCAGGGCTCTCCCTAAAAAGGCCTGAGAGCCTTTGGAATTCCATACTCCATACTATCAAGCTTCCTGATCTTGAATTTTCGTCGACTTTCGGATGGTTGTCTTCGAAAAGGACCTGATAGAGCCTGTTCTCTTCGAATCAACAGGATTTACATTAGAGGGGAGTTACAAAAACCTCATTGTTAGAAAAAAATATGAATTTGTCACCCCTCTAAAACAATGGCAGCGACAGTAGTTTGCATCATTTATTGGATTAATTAAACATAATTTACGCTGGAAACGAGCCATTAAATTGGCCAACTTTCATCTACATTTTTCTTAAAGTGAAAACCTACTTTAGGAAGGCCTAATCGTTCATATTTGGGTTTGGGTGTTGATTTTATTACGGATAAGGCTTTCCTTATTGCCACATGTTAACCACATGGCTTCAGCCACAGGGTACTTCAAAAAGGAAATGACTTCATCTGGCCATGGGGGTCTTTAAAGAAACCCAGAACGTTGCTCAGTAAGCTGTGGCTACAGGTCGTGTGTTTCAGGCATTTTTGAGGGGGACCCAAGTAAGAAGGAAGCCAAGAGTCAGGGTTTGCTTTTCCTTTTTTTAAAGTAAAGGGTTAACTTTGCCCGCAAATTACAAGGTTTTTTTTTTTTTTCCCCAAAGTAGGTTTTCCCTTTTTCTGTTTGTGACCCAGCTTTAGAGAGAAACATCAGTTGATTTTTGCATCTAGCTCATCTTTGAATTTAAATTAGCAATTTCTTTTGTCATTTGTTCAAACACTATATTATTGAACATAAGCATAAGGCTTTAAAAAGATTTATAAAACTAGTTCTGCCTCCTAGAATTTTTTTTTTCCCCTTGCAAAATGGCTTTAAAAAAAAAATACTAAAGAATGACTGTGATCATTGCTTATCCAGCACCTACAAAGTGCTACTAGGTATGTGTTGTTTTTATTTAGCTTGTTGGGCCTGATTCTTGTCTACAAGGAACTCTGTGTCCTGGAATATAAAAGGAGTAATTTATTAGAGTCCCAAGTCCATAATTATGAATGAATTATGGACTTAAATTTTTTCCAAATGCAGTAACCACTTGGCAGCAGGGTGGGGAAAAAAACCCTAACAGGGTATGTTTGTGTACCTACATACGTCACATTAGACACTTGTGTAAGTTTTTCTTAGGGTTCCAAGCATCCGTACAAGAGAAGTAATGTATTTTAAACAGATGTACAGCTTCTGTAATATATTTTGAGCCAGTCAGTGGAAGACCAAGGTGTGTTTCTTTATACTGTATTTGAACATCCTGAACAGGCGGAGTCATTTCTTTTTTAAGGCATTATAAATGTTCTTTGTAATAAGGTTTTGTGATTGTTGGGATTCATTTTACCTTTTAAAAATCTACTGATAAGAATATATGACACATATATGAGTAAGTACCCAGCTGGTGCTTAACTGCAGTAGAGCCACCACTTGGCTAATTGGGGTGATTGGCCTATTGGCTAAACATTTACCACAGAGAGAGTGTGCTTTTTTCCCCTGCAGGAGTGAGAGTTTAAAATAAAATTATTGGCTCCTTTCCTCCTCTTAGCCTCCTGACAAATAAGTGGAGTGCCAGAAGACTGATGCCAAGGCATCCTGGCCTGCTATGTGGAGAATATGCTTTCCATACTGTCTCACTTAATAGAACTCTTAACTCTGGGAGTGACAGATGCTACTGTAGTAAAGGGAATGCCATTGAGAGATCCCAGTAAAGGGTACAGCATTTTCGTATTATAGAAAACTTGATGGAATAATTAATGAGAGTTTGTAGCCACTGAAATCCAAGTTGTAAGTAGAAGGATTCAGTTAATTAGAAGTAGGAGAGTGCTCTAGTGATCACCTGGAGTGGTTGCATAATTACAGATGAGCATATTAACTAGTGAAATCAGGTTGCCAGTATTTGGGGCACGTGGTGACATTCCTAAGTTCTCTTTTAGCTTAACATTTCAGGAAAGCTGTGTGATGGTACAAAGAAAATTTTTTGCATTAAAATTTGAACGAATTTGTGTTTTTTCCAGTTATTTGATTTATAGTAGAAATGCCCTTGTGTGATATTTTTGAGGTAGGGGGTGAATTGGTGTATAATTGGTGTACTTCACTACTTCAGCTATTAAATGAAAACTCCTCAGAGATCATTAGGGAGGGCAGAAATGGGGTTAATTAATAAAGATCAGGCAGTAAAATACAGGACCCAGGCTAAGAACTTAGAATTACTCCCAATATTGTACTCTGATCTCATGATTTTGTCTAGATTGCAGGTAATGCAGAACATATTTTGCTTCCTTCCATTCTATTTGTAATATAGTACAACTATATTACATTATATAGTACATTATATATATTATATATATTATACATATAATATACATATAATATACATATATTTATACATTATACATATAATATACATATATATTACATTATATAGTACAACTACGTTACATTATATAGTCTGAAGTGTTTCAGAACCGTATTTGAAGGAACACTAAACTGATTTAGTGGAACATAATAATGAGTGAATGAGGAGAGTGGATGTAGCTCAAGTGGTTGAGCATCTGTTTCCCCTGTATGAAGCCCTGCGTTCAAGCCGCAGTACCTCCTGAAAAAAAAAAAAAAATAGAAGAATGAGTGAGTGAATGCATTCAGAGGCCAAAAGCAAGCCACTGTCTTAAATGCATTTAGAGCAACAGTTGCAATGAGATGGGGATAACGCCGAGCTTGGGAATATGACTAGGGGTACTGCAAATGTAAATCTACCACTGTGTTAGGAAAAACATAAAACAATAAAGGTAGCCGAGCACCCATCATACTTAGCTAATGCCATTTTATCCCCAATTTTCCTATTGTTATTTCAAGTGTTTTTTCTAGGATAGATAGATTTATATAGACATTTTATTCATTGAATCCAAATATTATTAGTCTTGACCAAATAATAAAGTAATTTACTGGCTTTAGTCTTGGTATTAAAAGTATGGTACAATTACATTAATGAAAAAGTAGTATAACTTTGTGCTTTGGTATCAGTTCCTGGATTTAAGTCTTAGATAAGCAGAATCTTTAAAATAGTCAAACTTCTTAATTTATTAGAAATCTCAAGTTTAAAGCATTATCTTGACTGTCTTAGTCACATGCCTTCCCTTGCCTGACTCATCACACTGCTTTCCGTGTGGTCTCTATGACAATTTTGGTACATGAAAGTTGAGACTTAGAAAGAACATCTGATTTTTCATAGTTAAAATGTAAAACTACTTAGTAGTTGTAAGATTTTCTCCTTTAAATTCTTTCTCCATTCCATTTAGGAAATAGATATTATGAGATGGGAAGTGATGGAAAAATTGAGTATAACCATATATATATATATATATATACATATCTTGAGTATAGCCAAGTTCATTCTGTTCTTATGTAGACATTGGCTTGAGTTCTAAACGAAGTTTCCCTGTAAACAGTATAATTTTATTAGGGTAAAAATGAAATGGAATAATATAAACTGTTTTTGCACATTGAGCATCTGTTAATCTCAGGGCACTTTGTTACATTTTGCCTTACATATCTCACCAGAAATCAGTTTTAATATTTTTTTGTAGAGAAGGACAGAGAGGGGTACAGTGTTTTCTCTGAGGTAATGCAGCAAATGGTTAAGCTGGGATTCAAACCTCAGCTTACCTATGATCCCTCAATTTTTCTTTTGCATTGGGATACTTGTAGATAAAGCTGTATTTTATTACATCGAAAGGAAGAGAATATACGCTCTCCTGTTGCCTGGCAACACTGAAAACAGTATTTTGTTTTTTATTTTAATTAGTACATATATTTTGTAGCATTCCATAAAATATTACTATGGTTTGGTTGCTTGTGAATTCTTGGTGTAATTGGAAGAGCCCTGGATGGTAAGTTGGGGGTTCTAGCCTGGCTGCTGGCTTTTTTGGTGACCTTGGGCAAAAATTTCTCAATGTGATTGTACTAGATAATCTGATAGATACCCTTCAACTTTAACTGGTTTTATCATTCACAATATTTACTTGTTTTGGTCTCTCTGTCTGAGCTTTGTTATAGATTGGAATCTAAAAATAACAAATGGAAATTACTTCTGTTTGGATCATTTTTCTTTTAAATTATGTTAGGAATTGCCTTTATAGTGATGGGCCTTAATCCTAAGAAGCTGCAACCTGTGGATCCTAAAAATTCATTGGCACAGTCGTGCCTATGATTTCAAGAAGCTAGGTGTTTCAGGGCATTAATTATAGTCAATCCTTAATGAGTACATAGTTGAAAATACATTGTTATTTTTAATTAATGGTACAATCTTGTGAGTGATAGCAAAATTTAGGTGCTTTATATGTAATTTAGACCTGAGTTATGTAACTGCTACTAAACAGGTAATTATAAAGTAGAAAGGTGCTTCAAAGTGTATTACTTTGTTTCTGCCCTCAAAGAATATGATAAAAAAGCAATGTAGCAGTACCATGAAACAGAATTAACCAAATGCCCTAAGGTTTGGTAGAGTTCCAAGTTGGGAGATGTGGTTGGATTCTTATACAGAGTTGGAAAATACTTGGCAGGTGGAGTACATACAGGTCAGGGGTCTGGATAGTACATTAGAATTCCAACTGGGAGTGACTGGGCTGTGAGAAGCACTGAGCCATGATTCTCAGCTCAGATTTTCTTACCTTATTCCCTTCAGTTTTCCTAAAGGATAGCATGAAATCCTCTAAAGACCTCTTAACTAACTAAGTATATTTATATATAATGTGAGTTTTAGGATGGACACCTGCCTCTAAAACACGGCTGTTTTAATAGTGTTACTAAAGGGATGAGTCCATCCCAAGGGACCAAGTATACAATGAAAATGTAGACCTGCTGGTTTGCAGATTGCATACACATTACTAATTATACTAGAAAACACTTTAAAAAGCATGTGTCCTAATGATGGGTCTTTGAGATATTAATAAAATTAATGTTATATCCCCTTTTAAGATTTACTGGAATTTTGTTTTGTTTTTACCTTAATTTCCTTCAGAAAACAAAAATGAGGTGAAGCTAAAATTTGCTGGTGACAAAACTAAACGTCCCAAACTATTTAGTTACAATGTATAAGGTTTTGCCTTTGCCACTGAGTTGTTCTTATCTATTTCTTAGAATAGTTTACTTCTAGTTCTGTAAGACATACTCTGTTAAAAGTAGATAAATACTACTGGATTATTACTTTTTTTTTTTGGATTATTACTTTTAATCTAATTGGAGAAACTCCTGTAATTTGAGTTCATACTCAAATGATCACATTTAACACAACTTTCAATTAGGAATGAAAGGAGAAAGTAGAACTCAGTGTTTAATCTTGCTTTTTTTAAACTTATTTTGAAATCATTTCAAGCTTATAAGAAAGTTGCAAAAAGTAATAGAGAACTCCATTATACCCACTTTGAACATTTCGCCACATTTGTGATATCACTGTTTTCTTAATGTTTGAGAATAGGTTGCAATGCATCGTGCTCATTGGACACTTAATACTTCCCATGTACATTTCTTAAGCACAAGCATATTTACTTAATGTAACCACGGTTAAGTATAGTTCAAGTACAAGTTCAAGAAACATTGATAAAAAGCTTTTAGCCTTTATTCCAGTCTTTTCGTATGTCCCAATAATTTCCCTTTGGGCATTGTCTCCTCAATTATTAGGTCTAGTTGAGGATCATGTATTGCACTTAATTGTCCTTGTATTTGTTTCTCTTTTTAAAAATAATTTAACATAAATACCACAAAAAAATTGCCCATTTCAGCCATTCCCAAACATCCAGTTCAGTGGGATTAATCACATTTGGAATGTTTAAACTTAAATGTCATTTTAGCTAATTGTGTCTTTTACAAAAATATTTCTTTTCCTGTCATTTTGTTTTTTTCCATTTACTTTGGAGCTGAGTCCCATGAGTATAAAGGTAAACATACATAAGGGAGAGAAAAACGAAATGGTTCATGAAAAATCTTCAGATTGGTTAATCAGGTCTTGAGTAACAAAAAATTTTAAACAGTGTTTCTATGCCATAGGTAAAAAAATAATGTTACTTCACTGATAAGCATATGATTATGTATCATAATATTTTCCCTTTGTACTTTACAATTGCAAAAAAAATTTTTTTTTAAAGCAACAGTCTGAAGAGGTTATGGCAGGTTCTGTCATTTCTTTAGCTCTAGAAATGCATGTTGGGTTGTCAGCTTTTGTTTTGACTTTTCTAGAAAAGATAAGTATCTTGTTTAATAAGTAATAAAATATTCAGAAGTTGTGGGATTGCCTGGATTACATGATAAAAGGAAGTATCATTTTTCTACATAAAAACTGAAGGGAGCTGAGGTGGTTTAAGGGATTGGGGGCCTCCCTCCTACACGGGAGGTCCTGGGTTCTGTTCCCAGAGCTTCCAAAAAAAAAACACACAAAAGCAAAACCTCAATAACAGTCATAGTTATATGTGCTCAAGTAGTAAACTGGAGAAGATCCAAAATGGAAAAAAAAAAGGTGCCATATAGCAGCTTTTTTCTTTTGACCATTCATGTGCCATTCATTTTCTGCCTTCGGCTAGAAACCAGCACTTCCATAATTTACAGCGCTAAAACTAGCAAAGGTGTTACAAAGTAAGTTAAAGTTCAGATTCTATTAAAATACATTTTTTTAAACCGCTTTTATTGATACATATATATCATACAACTCATCCAAAGTGTACAATCAGTGGTATTTGGTATAATCGCATACTTGTGCACTAATCACTTCAGTCATTATTAGAACATTTTCATTATTTCAGTAATAATGAACAAAAAAACAAAAAGAAAATTCTTAATCTCTGTGCTTCTCCTCTGTATGTATTTCTTTTGCCAGCTTTTTTTCTAACATGAAATGTGTATTATACATCTGAATCCACTAACTACAAGTATTCAAAACATGTAGATTTGATCCTAGAGATTTGTGATAAGTTACTATTTGGATCTTTTAGTGCTTGACAGTGGAAGCTTACTAGATGTTTTTAGCTTAATTTTTAGTCACTAGATTTCTCTACGTAGAACTTAATGGTGAATCAGTTACTGAAAGGGGATTTAGGGTTTTGTTGCTTGGGAAAGAGACTGGTTGGTTTGGCTTAATTCCACTATCATTTTAGCATTCATTTGAAACAGTCTGATGTTTTTCTAAATAATTGTGCTTAGGAATTTGGCTTTGAGCTAAGTATTTTTTTTAAAACTTTGTACACATTGCTTGACACTGAAATTATGGGTAAAAATGTTAACTATGGAAGTGTATTGTTTTTAGCTGGTTTATTTTTTAATAGCCACTTTTCTAGGAGTTTGCCCTGTGACTTATGAATTCCGAAATAGCCTCCGTTTATTTTTAGATTGTAATGTTAGAAGGGCATAATCCATTTGCTTTAGTGGAAGTTTTGTATTTAATGTTTTCAAATGATTGTTTATAAGAGGGGGTGTATTAGGAGATTTGAAGTAGTCTTGTTATAAAAGTAAAACAAATTACTGAAAAAAAATTGGAAAAAGAATAGAAGAGAAAAAAATTCTAATGGTCCCAGTGTTACAGGTGTAGTTAACATTTTAGTGTACCTCCTTCTGGTCTTTTTTCTAGTGATATATATATATTTTTTTCAACATGTCGTTTTGGAGATAAAATTTACATTCTGCATGTCTTTTACTATATTTACTCAAAGACTATGTCAGTTAATAAGCTTTTGAGTACTACATTATAACTAGGCACTCTGTTAGGTGCTAAGGTTACAGAGAAAAATATTTTTTTTCTGCCTACCCCTTACCTCCAGAACCCATAGGTACAGCTCCATTGGTTGGAGTTAGTCCAATTTATAACCAGTAAGTGGTTTCTGCCCAAAATAAAACTTACTGAATTATTGCCAGTAAAATGAGTCAGTTAAGTTGGACCTGGAATATGAGGTATTACTATTTATTTGTGATGATGGGCTTTCATTACTACTAACCCTATAAATCCCATCTATCAGTAATTACATTAACGTGCATGGTAATCCATATGTGCATAATCTTACGGGTTTTAATAAAAAGACAAAGTGTATGAAAAATTTTTTTTCCTTGTTTTTAATTGTATCTTAATTCTCCGTATTAATGCATAAAGTACAGCATTTTACAAAAGTGTGTAATGCTTAATTGATAGGTGTGTGGCTTTTTTCTCCTGAAATAATTTTCCAAAAATATACTTAAAAGGAATAGAGGCTAAAAGTAATTTCAAGTAGTTTAATGTTGTTATTTTTGGTGTTCAGAAGATCTAACTGCAGCCATGAGCAGCAATGAGTGTTTCAAGTGTGGACGATCTGGCCACTGGGCCCGGGAATGCCCTACTGGAGGAGGCCGTGGCCGTGGAATGAGAAGCCGTGGCAGAGGTGGTTTTACCTCGGATAGAGGTATTTTTGTCGAATAAAAAATTGTGAAGTAGTTCAGTATTCATTAGTATCAAGATTAATCTAATTAGTAAATTCTTTTTGTTTCCACTCAAAATAGGTTTCCAGTTTGTTTCCTCATCTCTTCCAGACATCTGTTATCGCTGTGGTGAGTCTGGTCATCTTGCCAAGGATTGTGATCTTCAGGAGGATGGTAAGTATTTAATACTTCTATTTCATACCCCTCTAAAACTAGAAGAGGTGAGCGCACAGTACTGCAGCATAGCATTTGAAAGGATTTTCCACCTTTGAGGTTTTGTGTTGTGTGGTTTAAAATAATAGCAATACTTTGTCAAGATTTTATAGTCTTGGTCTGCTTCTTTTCCTTATTGTTGAAGCCTGCTATAACTGCGGTAGAGGTGGCCACATTGCCAAGGACTGCAAGGAGCCCAAGAGAGAGCGAGAGCAGTGCTGCTACAACTGTGGCAAGCCAGGCCATCTGGCGCGTGATTGTGACCACGCGGATGAGCAGAAGTGCTATTCTTGTGGAGAATTTGGACACATTCAAAAAGACTGCACCAAAGTGAAGTGCTATAGGTGAGTTAAAATCTTGCTAGAGAAGACTCATTGCAGCAATTCTTTATATAGGTAAAGTAGCTGTAAATAGAAGGACCTTGTGGATTAGTACATTCAGTGAAAATTGGCTCTGACCAGTTGAGATAGATTTTTGGTATAAATAACCAGCAGCCTATCTATATATCCAGTCTTCTGCCATGATAGCTTCTGGCAACTGGACAGTCTATATGACTATAGAATTCATAATGTTTTAAAAAAATATGCGTGTTATGCTGTAATAATTTGAAGCATACAGAGACTTGTTTTTTCTTGTAGAAAGCTATATGATTCACATGTATGTCTTTATTTTGTTATGGAGCCAGAAATTTTTTGCCTGTTTGTGAGGGTGACATATAATAAACTGCATATTTAAAGTGTGTGGTTTGATAAGGTTTGTTGTGTGTACACCTGTAAACCTTAGGTATTGATTTGCATAACAGTTTAACAGGATCTTGACCTCTGTGTTTTTGCCTTTTGATGATGTTTGATTTTTTTTAATGATAATTTAATTTTATGGCTTAGGCAGTGTAATTAAGAATAGCTCCGGGAAACGGACTTTGGCCCAGTGGTTAGGGCGTCCGTCTACCATATGGGAGGTCCGCGGTTCAAACCCCGGGCCTCCTTGACCCGTGTGGAGCTGGCCATGCGCAGTGCTGATGCGCGCAAGGAGTGCCGTGCCACGCAAGGGTGTCCCCCGCGTGAGAGCCCCACGCGCAAGGAGTGTGCCCATGAGGAAAGCCGCCCAGCGTGAAAAGAAAGAGCAGCCTGCCCAGGAATGGCGCCGCCCACACTTCCCGTGCCGCTGACTGGACAAAGAAACAAGACGCAGCAAATAGACACCAAGAACAGACAACCAGGGGAGGGGGGGAAATTAAATAAATAAATCTTGGAAAAAAAAAAAAAAAAGAATAGTTCCATTATCTGATTTCTCCTCCATCATTGTCTGCCCTTAGGTAAGGGATTAATAACAAGATTTAAATTTAAAATATTAAAAATATTAAAGCCAGTGTTGGCTTGTTTTGGTTCTTTGTTGTGTACTGACTATTGCTTTGGTTAACAGTTGGACATTTTCTGAGCACCAGTGTGAAAACTTTTAATTTCTTTTTTAGGTGTGGTGAAACTGGTCATGTAGCCATCAACTGCAGCAAGACAAGTGAAGTCAACTGTTACCGCTGTGGCGAGTCAGGGCACCTTGCACGGGAATGCACAATTGAAGCTACAGCTTAATTATTTTCCTTTGTCGCCCCTCCTTTTTCTGATTGATGGTTGTATTATTTTCTCTCAATCCTCTTCACTGGCCAGAGGTTGGCAGATAGAGGCTACTCCCAGGCCAGTGAGCTTTACTTGCCGTGTAAAAGGAGGAAAGGGGTGGAAAAAAATCGACTTCCTGCATTTAACTACAAAAAAAAAGTTTATGTTTAGTTTGGTAGAGGTGTTATGTATAATGCTTTGTTAAAGAACCCCCTTTCCGCGCCACTGGTGAATAGGGATTAATGAATGGGAAGAGTTGAGTCAGACCAGTAAGCCCATTCTGGGTTTCTTGAATATGTTCCCATGTAGGAGGTAAAACCAATTCTGGAAGTGTCTATGAACTTCCATAAATAACTTTAATTTTAGCATAATGATGGCCTTGGATTGTCTGACCTCAGTAGCTATTAAATAACATCAAGTAACATCTGTATCAGGCCCTCCATAGAGCATACAGTTGAGTGGGAGTAAACAAAATAAGACAAACATGCGCGCTAATGGCTGTGCAAGAGAGAAATCGAGATAAAAGCCTAAACAGGAACACCTTAATCACAGCATTGATGCTGGATGTATAGATGGTGATGGCAAAGGTTTAGAACACATTATTTTCAAAGACTAAATCTAAAACCCAGAGGAAACATCGATGTTCAGAGTTAGTATAATTTGGAGCTATTCAGGAATTGCAGAGAAATGCATTTTCACAGAAATCAAGATGTTATTTTTGTATACTATATCACTTAGACAACTGTGTTTCATTTGCTGTAATCAGTTTTTAAAAGTGAGATGGAAAAAGCAACTGAAGTCCTAGAAAATAGAAATGTAATTTTAAACTATCCAATAAAGCTGGAGGAGGAAGGGGAGTTTGACTAAAGTTCTTTTTGTTTGTTTCAAATTTTCATTAATGTATATAGTACAAAATGCCATATTAAAGAGGGGAATGTGGAGGACTGAAAGCTGCCAGTTTGGACTTTTCTTTCTGTACAAAGTCCGTCATGTTTTCCATAATGAAAATAGCTATTGTAAAGAAGCATAGGGCCTGAGTATTTTGGTGTCAGTTGTGTGGTAGGAGCTTAGAAAACTTAATTTTCTTTGTTATCCATTATAATGGTGCCTTTTAGTTCTGTGTGCATTATGAACTGTTTAATATGTTTTACATTGCTCTTTTGCAGCTCTGTCACATTTTCCTGGGCTCCACAAGGGTCTGTAATGTCAATTCCTTAATTTTCTAGGTTTTAATTTAAGAGTTGAAATGGGCCTTAGGAATTATCTGGTTTAATGGACTCATTTTATGGATGAGTTAAAAGTTTTACTTGTTTGAAGGATGTACAGGTAGAACTTAGAACTCCAAGTATCCTCCTTACCCCATCTCCTCTACTCATCCATCCTCCACCCCACCCCCGCAATTAAATACAGTTAGTAGCGTACATTTTGATGACTTAGTTCTATTTTTTCCCTCTACAGTTCTGGTCAATTTGTGATGGCATATCACTTGAGTATTAAGATGTTGGTATCTCGGCTGTGCAGTGCACACTCCCGCTTTGTCAAATTAATAGTCCAAAGCAGGCAAGAAAATGAGGTAATGGCATATAGAGAGACTCTTCCTTATGTGTCCAAGCTTATATAATCTTTTTTTTTTTTTAGGTATTGGGGCCTGAACCCAAGACCTTGTACATGGGAAGCAGATGCTCATCCACTGAGCTGAGCTACACCTGCTTCCCTGTTTTTTTTAAATTACTGGCGATAATAAATTTAACTGAGCAAATACTATGTCTCAGTTAATTAAGCACATTAAATATCTTATACTTGATATTTTTAGTTTCTACCCCAACTAAGAAAAGGCATAAAGAAAGACATCTTTTTAAAAATACATGTTTTTTACTAGAGAAGTTGTGAACTTAGAAAACAATCATAAACAATGTTCAGAATTCCCATACACCAACACATTATACTCTTGTGGAACATTTGTCACAGATGAGAGAACGTCTTCAGACTGTTACCACTAATGATCTATATATAGTATACATTTGGTATATTTTTTCCATACCTCCTATTATTAACACAGTACCATATTTGACATTGATGCAAGAATATTACAATATTGCTGATAACTGTAGTCCGTAAGTTACATTAATTGTATTTTTCTCATGCATTTCCATATTTTTGCCACCTTATAATAGTGATGTGAATTTATTCTAGTTCATAGAACATTTTTCTATTAACTGTAGTCATCTGGGTTCACTATGTTATTTAGTCCCTAGATTTTCTAGCTTTCTCTCATTTGATATTCCCATCCCTAGACTACCCCTTTCAGCCACAATTCCATTTATAAACCAGTTGTGTTAGTTATATTCTCTATAACATATAGCCAGATTTATTCGTTTCTACACTTTTTAACAGTCCAACTAATTAAAAATTTTACATATATTAAGCATCAGTATCCCTTCTCAGCCCTCATCCTATCGCCTGGTAACCTGTCCTCTTAAGTTTTAACTCAGTTTACTTTTTGTATTTAGTTCATATTAGTGTGACCATACAGTATTTGTCTTTTTGTGGGAGAGACCTATTTTTGAAGGCATCACTGCTAACTGTAGTTGAATTCAGGGGTGGGTACTGGTGTGTATGGGGTCATTTCCCTCAGGTTTCTGGCTTCACGGGAGCGGGTGTAGCTCAGTCAGGCCTGGGTTCAATCCTTGGTACAAAAAAAACATTTCTCACTTCAGGTAGGAAAACCCGAAAAAGGGGAGTACATGAAATGTGCTTTCACTCTAGGTGGTTCCAGTTCTGTACTTTTTTCTGTGTTAAATACAGCTTTAAGCGTTGGGTAGATAGAGGTTACAGAGACTGTTAAAAATTATAACACTTTGTTTTCACACAATCATTCCATTGTGCTTCAATTGTAGTACTTAGGGAAATTGATAAACATAGTTAACCTATTCCAGCAGACCACAAAGCATCACTTCTGATCTATTTGCATTGTCCTTGGTAAGGCTTAGCAAATGCAGCATGGTTTAATAAGGAAATTAATTTTAAGGGCAGATGTGCAGTAGGAATTAGTGTTTATAGTGAGATTTGTTTTTAAGATGTGCCCCCCTCCTTTTTTTTAAACCGGAGTTTTGTGTGTGAAAAAGACACTGACCATTCTGTTAGTGAAGAACTTTGCTGCATTAATGATTTTGTCAGTGAGATTTGTTTGGAGAGGGTAGCAAATTTCACCTTTGTGTGAGAAACCCAAATTATTAACTTGAAATGAATTCCTCCTTCCCAGTGAGACATGGAAGAAAACAAATCCCACTTATTTTTCTACTATCTGCTGATCCTATCGCTAAAAGTTAGTAAAAGGTCAAGGATATTTCTCCTTACATGGATTGAGGAGAAGATAAATGAAAGTACTGTAATGAATTAGGCGTCATCCAATCAGAAAAACTACATCTTGTTTTTTCCTTCCTTCTACATTTTTGCTATCTTGTTGCCTATTTTATTAGTCTTACTATCCATAATTTGACAACTACTTCTGGAATAGCTAAATTACTTCAATCTCTTAGCTTCATCCATGACTTAAATGTGTTGACAAAATATAACTCCCCTAAATTTGTTTTGAAAAATTCATGAACAGTTAAAAGAATAATCAGTACATTAAACATCTCTATGGATACCCTTCACCTAGATCTAACAACTGTTATTTTTTGCTGAACCATTTGAAAGTTATGAGTGTGACATTTCACCCTGAATATTTCAGCATACATCTCTGAATCTCTTAGGAAGAATTTCTTAAAATCAAAATACCATTATCACATTTAAGAAATTTTATATTATTTTCCTAAAACCATCTAATGTCTAGTAGATTTTTCAAGTAGTTCATTTGTCCCAAAGAAATCATAACCAGTTTTTCCAAACCAGGATCCATTTGGGGTTTATGAATTGCATTTACTTTTGGTTGATATGTTTGTTTAGTCTCTCTTAACCTAACAGTTCTCCCACTGTTTCCTCTATAACCTTGACTTTTTCTTTGAAGAAACTAGAACAGTTTTCTTGAACGTTCCATACTTATTATCTGATTGTTTCCTTTTGGTTTCAATTTACTAGTTCCTTTATATCCTCTGTTTCTTGACCTAGAGACTTGATTATTAGGTCCAGGTTAATATTTTTTTAGCAAAAAATATTTAAAGGTAGTATGTACTTTATGTTGTGTTAAGTCAATTCCACTGTTGACTCAGAAATTGATCAGTTAGGCAGTGTCTCCCAGATTTTTTCACTGTAATAATACACGTTTCTCTTGGAAATTTAGTGATTTATCTCCTGTTCCCCAGTATCCTTTTATACTTAGTGCATATAACACTTATTAACCATTACTGTGTTGCTTCCAGTGTGTAACCTTTTTACATAACTGATGAGAATGTAAAATGTAACAACACTGGTGTAGCAAAACCAAGTCATATTGGGAATAATGCTTTTGAGGTTATTTATAAGTAAATATTGCGTATCAGTTGAAAGACCACATAGGGAAAAGTTGGTTTTTTTAATAGGAACAGTCACTTTTTAAATGAAGTTAAGGGAAAAATCAGCTTCCAAAATGGACAATTACATGTAGTGCCTTAAAAGATTTTGTGAAGATTTTTGGTGTTAGTTTGAGTTGTTTTGATTTTGTAATATGTTAAATTATTTGCAGAACATGCTGTCCTTATTGGCATGCAGCAGTTATAGGGTTGGGAGATAAGGCATTTGTTTTTCTAGTTATGGCAGCAGAATATGAGAAATTTTCTCTGGAAAATAAAGTGATTCACCTAGCTAGAGGCAGAAAGCTTTTTTTTTTTTTTTTTTTTTTGACAGCCAGGAAGTCATTTATTGGAGGGCACGGGTAGGATGAGGGCAGTGCTGGCAAAGCCCTCATGAGCTCAGGGCACCCCACTTGTCCAAGGGGCCATTGTTGGGGATGTATTTCACCCCATAGCCATCCTGGATGAGGCGCTTCTCAGCCACCATGTCTTGGAATTCATCAGCATTGAACTTGGTGAAGCCCCACTTGGAGATGTGGATTCTCTGGCAGCCAGGGAACTTGAACTTGGCCCTGCGCAGCACCTCAATCACATGCTCCTTGTTCTGCAGCTTGTTGTGGATGGGCATGATGACCTGCTCGATGTGGACCTGGGCCACTGTCCCCTGAGGCTTTCCAAAGGCACCTTGCATACCCACCTGGAGCCTAGATTGGGGATGGTATGAGGTTACAGATAGCCCTTCCTTGCCTGTTGCTGGTCCTATCTCCAAGGTCCCTTAGGGCCACCTGTACAGGCAACAGGTCAGGAGGCCCTGGGTTTGAACCTTGGACCTCCCATGTGGTAGGCAGATGCTCTGTCCATTGAGCCAAATCAGCTTCCCTAGAAAGCTTTTTTCATCTAGCAAAAAGTATTTTAAAAATGTGTTGATGTTTTTGCTTTGACACTTGTAAGTCGATTTGAAAAGGTTCCCCTCTTTAGTAGATAGGTCAGGAACTCTTCTTATGCCCTAGTAAACTACTGTGCTGCATTGAACAATTAATTGTGGCTTATAGTGAATGGAATTAATATTCTGTCACATGGATTATATCCAAGACTGCTCCTGCACATTGATTTGTGCTTTTAGGAGTCCTGCACAGTGTATTATAATTAGGACAATATTTTCCTTGGGTCGGTTGCAGAGAACATTGGAGAGCTTGACTATTGTACTATTTTCCCAGATAATACTTGGATTGGGCTGCCTCTGGTACAGCCACATTTTCAACCTTGTCTATTCAAAGTGCCAGAAGTAAAACCTTTAGGTTTTTCGAATGTCAAAAGAACATTTAGTGCATCTTTGTCTTTTACTATATTGCTCTTTCTTCCAACTCCATTTTGGATGTGCTTACCTTTTTCCTTTCTTCTTTTCTTTGTTTTTCCTGATTGGTTTGTCATCCAGGCCAAACTGTTAGTTTGTCAAGATTTTCTGTGACCTATTCTTCAGAGCCTGTTCTAAATGAGCAGAACTGTTGCTGGCATTATAAGGTTTGAACATAACAGGAATATGGCACTCTTTTTCTTTTCTGGACTGAGAATCCAAAAACATTTCTAATTTTTAATTTTGTCTTTCATTTCTCTAATATGTTAAAATAATTTTTCTAAACTTGGGTACCATGATCCATTGTTATTTGTAGGATAAAGTGTTTTTTTTCTCCCTTCCATGCATGCCTAGAAAAATTATCCTAACACTTGTATATATATGCGAATGAGTTGGCAAAGGCAAGGTTGTGGCTCTTATTTCTGCCAAAGGCTTCTATTCTTGTAATAGACATACACAATTAAAAATTTTAGGTCAAGTCTTGGCACCAGTACTTTCCAAGTCAGTTGTTAGCTGGTCTCATGTGTTCTGCTTCTCATGCTTACTTGAATGGGACTATTTGTTTTTCACACACAGTAGTGATGATAGGGAAGAACTTTGTAATGATAAAGATCAAAAGTAAAAAATAGCTTAAGTGGTCTGAAAGAACATAGAAGCTTCTGGGAGCCTTGTTTGATTGGATTACAGCACTTAAAGGGGAGCATTTTCAGAAAAATTTACCTCTTCGTTGTAATGATAGGATGGAATTTCATAAATGAATATTTAGACCATTTTCTGGAGAATATTTTAGAAATTAACACAAAGAGGTCTGTGCTGCCATTTTATCAGCGGTGTTGGTAAACTGTTTCTTACCCAGAGGTAAATGTTATTCACTTCCACAATCTAATTAAAACTCTATGGGTTTTTAAATTGATGAACTTGGGTAGCAGTTGTAGCTCAAGTGGTTAAATACCTGCTTTCCACGTACAAGGTCCTGGGTTCGATCCTCCATGCCTCCTAAAAAAAAAAAAAGCCAACTTTGATTGGTGAGCAGATGTAGCTCTGTGGCTGAGCACCTGCTTCCCATGTACAAGGCCCTGGGCTCAATCCCTGGTACCTCCTTGAAAAAACATGACAGAAAAACAAACGGGGTAAACTCATTAGTTAATCTGAAAAATTTTGAGTATGTTGTTTTTGCTGTAGACCCTAGTATAGCAGTATAGTTGTCATGTGACCTGAAACATTAGGGACTATTGTCAAAGCCTTTAAATGTGCTTGCTTACTATGCAAAATTTAGTAAGTACAGTACTATATTCTAGATATAATCGTGCTAAAGAAGTTAAAAGCATTTAATCTTAATTTCATAGAGTAGATACTACTATAATATACCCTTTTAATTGGAAATAGAGGCATACTCATTTGGCTTGAATTTGTCAAGGGTATGTCATGTGCATCATGAGTTCCTTGGGTGATTTTATAATGTACTACCAGATTGAAAACTATTTTGTTAGGTAACATGAAGTTATAGCCCCAGGGGTAGGATTTTGAGAACAGGTCTGAGTCGTGCTTGTGTTCTTTCGTACTGTGATTGATGTTGTGTTATCTTTTTGCCTTAAATGTTAAAGAGCACTCACTAAACGAAGCTTCCGGGAGTGGATGTGGCGCAAGTGGTGGAGTGCCTGCTTCCCACATACAAGGTCCTGGGTTTGATCCCTGGTACCTCCTAAGAACAAAACTGAAAAAACCAACTCAGGGGAACTGCTGTGGCTCATTGGTTAAGCATCGGCTTCCCACATACGAGGTCCTGGATTCAATCCTTGGCCCTGGTACCTCAAAACAAAAAACTGCTTCACATTTATCCACTTTCAGTGCTACCACGAAACTTAAGAAAGTTAACTGTTTAGTAAATATTTTGATAGCAAACATTTATCTAAGGTGACTGATAATTACATTTCTGATGGCAAGGATGGTGGTAGTGGCTTTTCAAAATTAACAGATTAAGTCTTTTTCACACTTTTTTTCTACTTTATTTTCAAAAGCAAACCTTCTGGGGAGTGAATGTAGCTCAGTGGTTGAGTGCCTCCTGCTTCCCATGTATGAAGTCTCAGGTTCAATCCCCATAACTCCAAAAACAAACAAACAAACAAACAAACAAAACCTTCCAAAGTGGGACTGAGGACACAAAGTCAATTCCATTCAACAGTGGGTACATGTGTATTAGTCATGATATTTTCATTTTTACCCTACTGCAATTATGGGTCTTATTTATCAGCATTGCCGCCTTTGTTGTGATGCTGCCACACAGCCATCAGGGTCTAAAAAATGACTTCTCTTTCTTGTCTCTTACATAAAACATTGTTAATTGACCAAGTTTAGGCAAAAATAATGTGGTGGCACTGGGGTAATTAAGTGATAGCTCAGTAAGGGTATTTCCACTTGATGAAGAGAGCAGTGCTCCCATCTCAGGCAAGAAGTCTCCCTGTACTTGTCATCACCCATCTTACAGCCTTGCCACCACAGGATGACTGTCCCCTTCCCTTAGGTCCGGCTTGAATACTCCTTTAGTTACAGCTAGCCTCTGTGCCCCAGTTGTTGATGGTCATTGGAGCAAGGATATCAAAATAAGCCTGCATGCAAAGTGGGTGCATGTGGGGTGGAAAAGGGTGAGCAGTTCTCCAAAAGAATGGGGTACTGAAATCCTGTGTACTACATTCAAGCTTCCTGAATCGGTCACAGAGGTTCATGTATTAGGCACATGGATTCAGGATGTTTCATAGTATGTGAGGTTTGACTGGTGTGCCTTTTTTTTTTTTTAAAGATTTTTTTTAATCCCACCCCACATTGTCTGCTCATTCTGTCCATTTGCTGTGTATTCTGTGTTTTCTTGTTTTCTCTTTAGGCAGTACTGGGGAGAGGTGCTCAATCTCTTGTGCCGCCTCAGCTCCCTGGTCTCCTGCATCTCTTACTGTCTCTCCTCTCTGTCTCTCTTGTGTTCTCTTGCTGCTGCAGCACTCCACTTGGGCCAGCTTGCCTTCACTAGGAGGCCCTGAGAATTGAACCCTGGACGTCCCATAGGAGCTCCCATAGGAGCCCAATCACCTGAGCCACACTCACTTCCTCTGTACCTACCATTTTATGAGACAACCATATATGGTCATTGGAACTCTTGCCGGCCTACCGATGGAGAATTGATTAAACCTTGATTCATGCTTTAAGGCTCGGGGGACATGTTCCTGGCTCATGTTAAGCATAAACCTCAGTATAATGGCATTTTGCTAATGCTTCCAGGTGGTCAAATACAGATGATGTCACACTTGTCTCCAGGCTGACCATTTGCTTGTCCACTAAATTTCAGATGATAGTTTCCACACAGTGAACCTGGTAACAGAGATGGCAGAACTCAGTGGTTTTATTTGCAGACCCATTTCTTTGGAGAGGACAAAAACTTGAACAATGTTGGTTTTGTAACTTGTGGGTAGAAGACTGTTAGCACCAGTGGTCTTCGTGCCAGTTCTAGGAGTTAGTCATCCTAAATGCCTAGATTAATTTTCAGTTTGCTTCATTAACTAGATTTCTGAATAATTAAAAAAAACCTTGGAAATGGGATATTTATGTTTGCAAAATGATAATGGTAACAGAAACTTGGTTTCGATTTTTATTTTTTCTTTTTCTTTTGAAATAATTTTAAACTTAACAGGCAGTTGTAAAAATAATACATACCAAGAAATCCAACATACCCCTAATGAGATAATCCATATTGGCTCTTCATTCTGTCTGTCCATCTATCCATCTTCTGTCTGCTTTCTAAACATGTGAGAGCAGGTTGTATATATCATGCTCCTTGAACACTTACTACTGTGTATGTTATCTGAGAACAAGGATACTCAGGAAACCACATGAAATACATTCCATTTTTTTCATAGTTCCAGTAATGTCCTTTTGGGAATTTTCTCCATTATTAGATCCAGTCCAGGATCATGTATTAGACTTATCATTGTCTTGTCTTTTTTTATTAGTTGTGGAAACATGCAAAAAAGCTCTCCCCTCTTAACTATTCCTGTGCATACCATTCAGTGGGATTGAGCATATTCCTGATACTGCAGTACCCTTATCACTTTCCATTACCAGAACTTTCCCATTACTCTGATGAGAAATCCCACACTGCTGTATTAACACTCAGTTCCCAGGGAGCAGATATGGCTCAGTGGTTAAGCTCTGGCTTCCCACATATGTGGCCCAGGGTTCAATTCCTGGTCCTGGCACTTAAGAAAAGAACCAGGGCAGAGGTGGGGATGGGGGTGGGGAAAAATAAATTATTAAAAAAAAATTCAATTCCTTCTCCTCCCCTTGGTGACCTGTTATTTACACATTGTAGGTAGTTCATACAAGTGGAATTCTACAGTGTATTTCCTTTTGTCCCACTTTTACTCAACATGTCTGCAAGATTCATCCATATAGTAGCATGAATGAAAACTTCATTTTTAAAATTTTTGTTAACATACCGTTTAAGATTTTCCATAGAACCTCATTCCTTTTTAAGTCTGAATAATATTCCATTGTATGGATGTGTAGCACATTTTGTTTATTAATCCACCTGCCAATGGAAACTTATTTCCGCCTTTTGGCTACTGTGAATATGCTGCTGTGATCACTGATGTATAGATAGGGGTCCCTGCTTTCAATACTTTTTGGTATACACCTAGAAGTGGGATTGCTAGGTCAGAGAGTAATGGCACCTGCAGTGTTTTAAATTCCCACCACCAATGCCAAAGGATATTATGAAATCAACTGTAAGTGCATTTATTTTAAGTTAAACAGCTTAATATAAAGCTTACATTCTTTATTCCATTTTTTTCTCATGTCCCAATAATGTCCTTTGAACCTTTTCTGCATTTTTAGATCTTACCCAATAACGTATTGCTTTTACTTACTATTTCTTTAGTTTCTCTCTTTAATTGTGACATTTTATGTGCAACATAAACTTTCCCATCTCAGGGTTGGGGGCGGTGGGGGTGAATGGGAACCTCATATTTTTTGAATGTAGTATTTTTTTAAAAATGAGTAAATTGAGTAGAATTTGAAAAAAAAAAAAACCTTCCCATCTCAACCACTCCTGAGCATAAAGTTCAGTTGGGATTTTAATCACATTCAACGGTACAGTAGTCCCTTCACCCCAAACAGAAAATCATACTGTTTGTATTAACTCCCCATTGCTCTTGTCTCCTTCTCACCCTCTACTTTGTCTCTAAGTTTGCATCATTTCTGATACTTTTTTTGTGGTTACCAGGGGGCTTAAATTTAACACCCTAAATCTGTTAACTATTTTTTTTTGTTTTGTTACCAATTTAACTTCAGTAGCATACATAAACTTTGTTCCTGTATCATTCCATCGCCTCACCTGTATGTACTTGTCACAAATTACATATTTGTATTTTGAGGCTAAAATCACTGATTCATAATTATGCATTTGCCTTTCAGATCCTGTAGGAAGTAAAAACTGGTAACAAAAAATGTAGTAGTAGTAGTAGTGCTTTTCCTTCAAACTGCAGAATTCCCCTTAGCTGTATTGTAAGGCTGATGTAGAAGTGCCAGAAGTCTCCCTCAGCTTTTATCTGAGAATGTTTTAGTTCCTCACTTTGGAAAGATGGTTTTACTGGATACAGGATTCTTGGTTGGCAGTTCGTTCTTTCAGATACTACCTTCTTACCTTCATGGTTTTCAATGAGAAATTGGCATTTAATCTTACTGAGACACAGTTGTATATGACTGATTGCTTCTCTTCATTCTTTCTCTACTTCTCTGACTCTAAGATTTACAGTTTACTGATTCTTTTTTTCTGACAGCTCCAATCTGCCATTGAACTCTTATGGAAATTTTTTATTTCTGTTGCTGTGGTCTTCTGGTTCCTTTTCATAATTTCCTCCTCTTGATATTCTTTGTGCTCATCTTTTGTTTTTCTGATTTCCTTTAGTTCTTCATTCTTTCCTTTAGTTCTTTGAGCATAATCTTTATCTCTTTGAGCATAATTAGGGCTGTTTTTTAGATGTCTTTGAAATGTCCCAGGTCTGATACTCCTGATTGGATCTAGCTAATATTATGACAGAGGTTTCCTTCAATGTCAGGAGCTAATTTGAAGAAAAAAAAAAAAGTTAGAAAACACCTTCCCCAGTTTTTTACTATTGACCTGTGTTGAGTGCTTTCCTTCAGGGATTATCCATTTTATCCAGTGAGTTTGGAGAATAGTTCCAGGCCAAAGAAAAGGGGCTCCTAGATCCTTTCTGTGCATGCCTCTTATCCTGGGGATTGACCTGTGCGTGCCTCTTGCCTTTGAAGTGACCTTTGGCCATAAGAATTCCCCTGTTTACACGGTTTCTAATGTTCCCCCTTAGGAAAGTTTCCTCAATCCCAGGCACTGCACTGTATGGCTTACAGCCAGCAGTCCCTTGCCTCAAGCAGCACCACTTGACTGGGTTCCCACAGTATTGTATAGGAGAGCTCAGTGAGCCACCTACATGTGGGGCAAGTTCATTTTATTTTATTTATTTTAAAAAAATACTTAGATCACACAAAATGTTACATTAAAAAATATAGGAGGTTCCCATATGCCCCACTTCCTACACATACACCCCTCCCCCCCCCCCCCCTTTTCCCACATCAGCATCTTTCATTAGTCTGGTACATTTATTGCATTCGACAAATACGTTTGGAGCACTGCCACACAGCATGGATTACAGTTCACATTGTAGTTTACACTCTCCTAGTCCAGTGGGTTATGGCAGGATATATAATGTCCTGCATCTGTCCCTGCATATCATTCAGAACAAGTCCTGAAAATTACCCCATATCGCACCTCCTTTTCTCTCTCCCTGCCTTCAGCAACTTCCTTGGCCACTGTCTCCACATCAGTGATATAATTGCATTGCTAGAGTCGCAATAATTCTATAGTAGAATCCCAATAAATCCACTTTAATCTGTATGTAATTCCTCCATCTTGAGGACCCTGGAATGGTGATGCAGGGTAAGTTCTGAATAGTGAGTTCCTCTGGCCACCACCAGACAGACTGGGCCATACATACACGCTCCCAGTATGTGCACATCTGGAATTGGGATACAGATCTGCACTGGCAATGCACATTGGCTTCACAGCGAGCTGGTGAGGGGATGGGGGGAGGTGCCAGGCACCAAGACATCCTTCTACTTTTAAGTGGCCATTTTCTTGATTTGGTGCTTGCCATGTTCCTGTAATCCTTAAACTGTTTTTTCGATCTTGAGAAAGGTATTTCTACCAGTTCTTGATGTTTATTCCAAGCTTTTGTGGGCAGACAGAGCCATAATGCATGTCACTGTGTCGTCTTGATTGGGTCAGTTTCCAGCTAATTTGTTCATTTTAGTTTTGATTTGCATTTCTCTAATGGCTTTAGGGAATTTGTATAGCTTCTTTTTATACCTGTTTGTATAGCTTCTTTAGGGAAATGTCTGTTCAAGTCCTTTGTCCATTTTTTAATTGGGTTGTTTTCTTTTTGCTGTTGACTTGTAGCAGCTCTTTTTATATTCTGGATATTCAGCATACATAAGTTCCCAAATATTTTCTCTTACTCTGATGGTTGCCTTTTTACTTTTTTTTTTTTTAAAGATTCATTTATTTATTTCTCTCCCTTCCACCCTCACCGCGCCCCCCCCCCCCCCCCGCCCGCCCTGGTTGTCTGTTCTGTGTCTATTTGCTGCGTTGTCTTTGTCCGCTTCTGTTGTTGTCAGTGGCACGGGAATCTGTGGTTTTTTTTGTTGCATCACCTTGTGTCAGCTCTCTGTGTCGCACCATTCCTGGGCAGGCTGCACTTTCTTTCGTGCTGGGCGGCTCTCCTTATGGGGCGCACTCCTTGCGCGCGGGGCTCCCCTACATGGAGGACACCCCTGCATGGCAGGGCACTCCTTGCATGCATCAGCACTGTGCATGGGCCAGCTCCACACAGGTCAAGGAGGCCCGGGGTTTGAACCGTGGACCTCCCATGTGGTAGACGGATACCCTAACCCCTGGACCAAGTCCACTTCCCCCTTTTTACTTTCCTGATAATGTCCTTGCAGAAAAGTTTTTAATTTTGATGATGTCTGGTTTATCTAATTTTTCTTTTTTTTGCTTGTGCTTTTGATAGAAAGCATAATCCATTGCCTAATACAATGTCCTGAAGATATTTCAATGTGTTTTCATGTACGAGTTTTTCATTTTTACACATATTTAGGTTGTTGATCCATTTTGAGTTGGTTTGTATATGTGAGGTAGGGGTTCATTTTCATTCATTTTCGTGTGTATATCCAGTTTTTGTTTCTTTCCCCTATCGATGTACTTGGCACTACTGTAAAAAATCAATTGGTCCTAGATGTGTGAATTTATTTTTTGTACTCAGTTTATTCCATTGGTCTATGTCTGTCCTTGTGCCAGTACCATACTGGTTTGTATAGCATTGTAATTTTGAAATCAGGAAGTGGCATATTAATTTTTTTCCTTTTTTTAAACTTTATTGTCTACATTTAGTAATTGAAAATATAAACAATAATTAAAAATGACACAGTTGAATAAAAACATACATTTATCAATTAAATGTACTGGATACCTATAATTTTTTTTTTTATTTTTGCATCATACAATATGTTACACAATATATTTGGTTCATAGTAAGGCAGTCATACAATATTTGTCCTTTTGTGTCTGGCTTGCTTCACTCAACATAAAATCCTCCAGGTTCATCCATGTTGTCATATGCTTTATAACTTCATTTCTTACAGCTGTATAATATTCCATCATGTGAATACATCACAGTTTGTTTATCCATTCATCAGTTGATGGACATCTGGGTTGTTTCCATCTTTTTTGCAATTGTGCATAATGCTGCTATGAACATTGATACGCAAATGTCTTTTCATGTCACTGCTCTCAGTTCTTCTGGGTATACACCCAGTAGTGGTATTGGCAGGGTCATGTGGCAAGTCTATAGTCAACTTCTTCAGGGATTGCCAAGCACTCCTCCACAGTGGCTGTACCATTCTGTATTCCCACCAACAGGGAATAAGTGTTCCTATTTCTCCATATCCTCTCCAACACTTGTGGTTCTTTTTTTATTTTTTAAGATTTATTTATTTATTTCTCCACCCCACTCCCACCCCTGGTTGTTTGCTCTCTTTGTCCGTTGCTGTGCATTCTTCAGTGTCTACTTCTCTCTTCAGGCGGCACCAGGCACCAATCCTGAGACCTTGCAGAGTGGGAGAGACGTGCTCGATCTCTTGTGCCACTTCAGCTCCCTGGACTGCTGCGTCTCTTGTTTTTCCTTGGTCTCCCTTTGCTGCTGCATCCAGTTGTGCCAACTCTCTGCTCGGGCCAGCTTGGTATGTGGGCCAGCACTTCTGTGCGGACCAGCACTCCTCTCAGGCCAGCTTGCCATGCGGACCAGCATGCCTTCACTAGGAGGTCCCAGGAATCAAACCCTGGACCTCCCATATGGTAGACGGGAGCCTGATTGCTTGAGCCACATCTCCTTCCCCCAGGTCTTTTTTAATAGTGGCCATTTTGATAGGTATGAATGATATCTCTCTGTAGTTTTGATTTGCATTTCCCTAATGATTAGGGATGTTGAGCTTTTTTTTTTTTAAAGATTTATTTATTTATTTATTTATTTCCCCTTCCCCCGGCCACCCCGGTTGTCTGTTCTCTGTGTCTATTTGCTGCGTCGTCTTTGTCTGCTTCTGTTGTGAGCGGCACGGGAATCTGTGTTTTGTTTTTTGTTGTGTCATCTTGTGTCAGCTCTCTGTGTGTGCAGCATCATTCCCAGGCAGGCTGCACTTTCTTTCGCACTGGGCGGCTCTCCTTACGGGGTGCGCTTCTTGTGCGTGGGGCTCCCCTACGCGGGGGACACCCCTGCGTGGCAGGGCACTCCTTGCACGCATCAGCACTGCGCATGGGCCAGCTGCACACGGGTCAAGGAGGCCCGGGGTTTGAACCGTGGACCTCCCATGTGGTAGACGGACACCCTAACCACTGGGCCAAGTCCGCCGCCCTGAGCATTTCTTCATGTGTTTTTTTTTTTTTTTCCATTTGTATTTCTTCTTTGAGCAAATGTCTATCCAAGTCTTTTGCCCATTTTTTAATGGGTCGTTTGTCTTTTTATTGTTGAGTTTATCATCTGGATATTAAACCCTTACTGGATATGTGATTCCAAATATTTTCTCCCATTGAATTGGCTGCATTTTCACCCTTTTGACAGAGTCCTTTGATGTACAAAAGTGTTTAAGTTTGAGGAGGTCCCATTTCTCTTATTTTTTCTACTGTTGCACATCCTTTGGGTGTAAGGTCCAAGAAACCACCACCTACTACAAGGCCTTGAAAATGTTTCCCTGTATTTTCTTCTAGTAGTTTTATGGTCCTGGCTTTTATATTTAGGTCTTTGGTCCATTTTGAGTTGATTCTTGTGTAGGGAGTGAGAGAGGGGTCCTTTTTCATTCTTTTGGTTATGGATATCCAGATCTCCCAGCACCATGTTTTGAAGAGATTGTTTTGTCCCAGTCTTGGACTTGATAGGTTTGTCAAAATCCAGTTGACTGTGGAGGTGATGGTATATTTCTGGATTCTCCATTCTATTCTAGGGATCAATGTGTCTATCTTTATGCCAGTACCATGCTGTTTTAACTGTTGTAACTTTGTAATATGTTTCAAGCTCAGGCTGTGAAATTCTTCACATGTTGTTGTTCTTTTTTTAGAATGCTTTTGGCTATTTGGGTGCACTTTCCCTTCCAAATGAATTTGGTAATTGCATTTTCTAATTCTGTAAAGTAGGATATTGGAATTTTCATTGGTATTGCATTGATCTATAGATCAGTTTGGGTAAGATTGACATCTTCATGATATTTATTCTTCCAATCATGAACGTAGAATGTGTTCCCCACTCCCCCCCCACCACAGCTTTTTGCTTGCTGTGTGCGCTCTCTGTCCATTTGCTGCGCGCTCTTCTGTGTTTTTTTGCTTGTCTTCCTTTTTGTTGTGTCACCTTGCTGAGTCAGCTCTCTGTGGCAGTTGCGGGCTAGCAGCACTCCGCGGCGCTTGTGGGCGAGCCTGCCTTCACAAGGAGGTCCGTGGGATGTGAACCCAGGGCCTCCCATATGGTAGACAGGAGCCCAGCTGATCAAGCCACAACCGCTTTCTGGTTAGGTCTTTTTCAAAGTTTATTTTAGCATTGTATTGCTAAAGTACTGTACTTTAGCAGTATTTTAACCTGTACTTCTTTGGTTAAGTTGATTCCTAGGTATTTGAGGGTTTTTTGTTGCTATTGTAAATGGAATTTTCCTCCTGATTTCCTCCTCAGATTGTTCAGTACTAGTGTACAAAAACATTACTGATTTTTGCAAGTTGAGCTTTTATCCTGCCACTTTGCTGAACTAATTTATTAGCTCAAGCAGCTTTGTCATGAATACTTCCAAATTTTCTAAATACAGGGTCATGTCATCCGCAAACAGTGAGTTTTACTTTGTCTTTTCCTATTTGGATGCCTTTAATTTTTTTTCTTTTTTAATTGTCCTAGCTGGTACTTCTAGTACAATATTGAGTAACACTTGTGAAAAGGGCATTCTTGTCTTGTTCTGGATAATAGATGGAAAGCTTTCAGCCTTTCCCCATTGACTACAATGTTGGCTGTGGGTTTTTCATATTTGCCTTTTACCATATTGAAGACTTTTCCTTCTATTCCTATCTTTTGAAGTATTTTTTTTTTAATCAAAAAAGGATGCTGGGTTTTATCAAATGCCTTTTCTGCATCAATTGAGATGATCATGTGTTTTATTTCCTTCAATTTGTTAATGTGATGTATTATGTTGATTGATTTTCTTATGTTGAACCAGCCTTGCATATCAGGAATAAATCCCACTTGGTCGTGATGTATGAGACTTTTGATGTGCTCTTGGATTCTATTTACAAGTATTTTGTTGAGAATTTTTGCATCTATTTTTTATTAGAGAGATTGGTCTCTAATTTCCTTTTCTTGTAGTATTGTAATCTGGCTTTGGTATTAGGGTGATGTTGGCTTCATAAAATGTGTTAGGTAATTTTCCCTCCTCATCAGTTTTTTGGAAGAGTTTAAACAGGATAGGTGTTAATTCTTTTAGAAATACGGTGGTAGAATTCACCTGTGAAGCCATCTGTTCCTGGTCTTTTCTTTGCTGGGAGATTTTTGATGACTGATTCAATCTCTTTAAATGTGATTGGTTTGTTAAGTTCTTGTATTTTTTGTAGCATCTGTGTAGGTTGTGCATTTCTAGGAATTTGTCCATTTCATCTAGGTTGTCTAGTGTGTTGGCATACAATTTCTCATTATATTCTTTTTTTTTTCCAAAAGATTTTTTTAATTTCTTTCTTTCCCCTTCCCTGCTCGCCCCCCCAATTGTCAGCTCTCTGTATCCATTTGCTGCGTGTTCTTCTGTGCCCACTTGTATTCTTGTCAGCAGCACCCGGAATCTGTGTCTTGTTTTGTTGTGTCGTGTCATCTTGTTGTGTCAGCTCTCTATGTGTGGGGGGCCACTCCTGGGCAGGCTGCGCTTTTTTCATGCTGGACAGCTCTCCTTGTTGGGCGCACTCTTTGTGTGTGCGGCTCCCCTACGCAGGGGACACCCCACGTGGCACGCCACTCCTTGCGTGCATTAGCACGCGTGTGGGCCAGCTCATCACACGGGTCAGGAGGCCCTGGGTTTGAACCTTGGAACTCCCATTTGGTAGGCGGATGCCCTATCTGTTGAGCCAAAATCCGCTTCCCTCATTATATTCTCTTAGGACCCTTTTTGTTTCTGTGGGGTCAGTTATAACTTCCCCCCTTTCATTTCTGATTGTATTTATTTGTATCTTTTTTTTTTCTTTGTTTGTCTAGGTAGGGGTTTATCAATTTTATTGCTCTTCTCACAGATCCAACTTTTGGTTTTGTTGATTTTCTCTGTTGTTTTTTTCTCAATTTCATTTATTTCTGCTCTCATCTTTTTTATTTCTTTCCTTTTGCTTTGTTTGGGATTGGTTTACTGTACTTTCTCTAGTTTCTCTAGTTGTTCAATTAGATCCTTGAGTTTAGCCCTTTCTTCTTTTTTATTTTTATTTTATTATTAATTTGTTTATCTATCTATGTCCCCTTCCCACCTCCCCACCCCAGTTGTCTGCTCTCTGTGTGTCCGCTTGTGTCAGCAGCACCCGGAATCTGTATCTTGTTTCTTTGTTGCTGCGTTGGGGCTCCCCTATGTGGCAGACACCCCTGCGTGGCAGGGCACTCCCTGTGTGCATCAGCACTGCACGTGGACCAGCTCATCACACGGGTCAGGAGGCCCTGGGTTTTTTTTTGTTTTGTTTTGTTTTGTTTTGTGTTGTTGTTTTTCACCAAGAGGTTACATGCTTTATTTCCCTTGACTTAGGTACAAGTTGTTGTCTCCATTTTTTAAAAAATTAATTTATTTTTAATGTTACATTAAAAAAATATGAGGTCCCCATATACCCCCCCCACCTCCCTCACCCCACTCCTCCCATAACCACAACCTCCTCCATCATCATGGGACATTCATTGCCCTTGGTGAATACATCTCTCAGCACTGCTGCACCACATGGTCAATGGTCCACATTATGTTTTTGTTTATTTAAAGGTTTATTTTATTTATTTCTTTCCCCTTCCCCCCCCATTGTCTGCTTTGTGTCCTTTCGCTGTGTTCTTCTGCGTCTGCTTGCATTCAGGCGGCACTGGGAAGAGGCCCTGGGTTTGAACCCCGGACCTCCCACGTGATAGGCGGATGCCCCATCTGTTGGGCCAAATCCACTTGCCTCTTCTTTTTTAATATAGGCATTTTGGGCTATGAATTCCTCTGTCAAAACTGCCTTCGCTGTATCTCAAAAGCTTTGGTAAGTTGTGTTCTCATTTTCATTTGTCTCAAAATATTTACTGATTTCATTTGCAGTTTCTTCTTTGACCGAATGATTTTTTTTCTGACTGATTTTTTTAGGAATGTGTTGTTCAGTCTCCACACGTGTGAATTTACTTTTTTCCTGTCTATTATTGATTTCCAGTTTCATTCCAATCTGATTTGAGAAGGTGCTTTGTATAATTTCAGTCTTTTTATGTTTATTGGAAGCTGAGTTGTGCCCTAATATGTGGCCTATCCTGGAGAAGGACCCATGGGCACTTGAGAATAATATATAACCTGCCGAGTTTGAATGCAGTGTTCTGTATATGTCCCTTAGGTATAACTCATTTATCATATTTTTCAAGTTCTCTGTTTCCTTGATCTGTCTAGTTTTTGTAGTTAATGATGTGAGTGGGGTGTTGAAGTCACCAATGATTATTGTAGAGATGTCTGTTTCTCCCTTCAGTTTTGCCAGAAATTGCCTCATGCATTTTGGGGCACCCTGGTTAGGCGCATAGATATTTGTTCTTTCATTTTTTTTTAAAGGTTTATTTATTTATTTATCCCACCTCTAACCCCTGCGTACCCCGCTGTTGACTGCTCTCTGTGTCCATTTGTTGTGTGTTCTTCTGTGTCTTCTTGTCTTTTCTTTAGGCAGCACCGGGAACCAATCCTGGGACCTTCTGGAGTGGGAGAGAAAAGTGCTCAATCTCTTGCACCACCTCAGCTCCCTGGTCTGCTGCATCTCTTATTGTCTCTGCTCTCTGTGTCTTTTTGTTGCAACATCTTGCTACGCCAGCTCTCTGTTCCAGCCAGCTTGCCATGTGGGCCAGCACTCCTGCATGGGCCAGCAATCCACTTGGGCCACCTTTCCGCCTGGGCCTGTACTCTACATGGGCCAGCTTGCCGCTCAAGCCAGCTCACTGCGTGGGCCAGCTTGCCTTCACTGGGAGGACCTGGGAATCAAATCCTGGACCTCCCATATGGTAGATGGGAGCCCAATCGCTTGAGCCACATCTGCTTCCCATGGGGCATAGATATTTATGACGGTTATTTCTTCCTGGTGGCTTGTCCCTTTTATTAATATATAATGGTCTTCTGTATCTCTTATAATTTTTGTGCATTTTAAGTCTGTTTTGTTTGATATTAGTATAGCTACCCCTACCCTTTTCTGGTTACTATTTGTGTGGAGTAGCTTTTTCCAACCTTTCACGTTCAGCCAGTTTTATCCCTGGGTCTAAGGTGAGTCTCTTGTAGTCAGCATACAGATGGCTCATGTTTTTCTATCCATTCTGTCAGACTATATCTTTTGACTGGAGAGTTTAATCCATTCAGATTCAGTGATATTACTGTAAATGCATTATTTACTTCCACCATTTTGTTTTTTGATATTCATGTCATACCTTATTATTTTTTTAAACTTTATTGAAATATATACTCATACATAATAAATATATAATAGTTGTGAACTTATAAAATAAACATATATAACATCTAACCCTACCACCAATAACTTGCATTGTTGTTAAACCTTTTTAACTAATGATTAAAGAGAATTGTCAAAATATTACTACTGAACAAAGTATTTTTCCCCTAATCAATCTGATTATTATCATCTTTATATCATTTATATATGAACATACATAAACAATTAAGTGCATTGTAAAAGTTGTGAACTTACAAAGTAAACATGCACAACATCATACCGGGGTCCCATACATCAACCATTCACCAACACCTTGCATTGTCATGAGACGTTTGTTACAAACTATGAAAGAACACTGTCAAAATCTTACTACTAATCATAGTTCTTATCTTACATTTGGTGTGTTTTTCCCCATCCCACCCTATTATTATTTTTTAAATATATTTTTTTGTGACAGAAGTTGTAAACTTATAAAACAATCATGCACATGTGCAGAATTCCCAAACAACACCCCTCCATCAACACACCACAATGTGGTGTGTCGTTTGCTACACATAAAATAATATCATCAGATTATTGTCATGTCCATAGTGTACATTTGGCTCACATTTCCATATTGCTTCAGTATCAACACAGTACATCTTTTGCATAGATGCAAGAATATTAAATTATAACTAACCGTAGTCCATAGGTCACTCCCTGTATTTTTCCCATGCTTCTCCACATTCCCAACAACCTGTAGTAGTGATACACATTTGTTCTAACCAAAAACCACAATTCTCACCTACCTCTTGGTTTATTGTGCTATCCAGTTCCTAGATTATTCTCAAGCATTCTGTCAATTGGCATTTACATAACTAGACTACCATTTTCAGTCACATCCCCATTTATAAACTAGCTGTTACTGTGTGTTACCATCCAGTCTATATGTTTCCACACTTTTACAGTAAAGCTAATTAAAACTTCTACATACATTAATGTCCACTCAGTCCTTCTCTTATCTCCTTTAAGAATCCACCATCTACCACCAGGTCTTGAAGATATTTTCCAATAATTTCTTCTATAAGTTTTATGGTTCTTTTATTTTTAGATTTTTTTTTGCTCTTTTTTTAAATTCATTTTTTTAAAAATATTACATTCAAAAAATATGAAGTCCCATTCAACCCCACCGCCCCCACCCCCCCACTCCCCCCACAGCAAAACTCTCTCCCATCATCATGACACATCCATTGCATTTGGTAAGTACATCTCTGGGCATCGCTGCACCTCATGGTCAATGGTCCACATCATAGCCCATACTCTCCCACGTTCCATCCAGTGGGCCCTGGGGGCATCTACAATGTCCCGTAATTGTCCGTGAAGCACCACCCAGGACAACTCCAAGTCCCGAAAACGCCTCCACATCTCATCTCTTCCTCCCATTCCCCACACCCATCAGCCACCATGGCCACTTTCCCCACACCAATGCCACGTTTTCTCTGTGGACATTGGATTGGTTGTGTCCATTGCACTTCTATGTCAAGAGGGGGCTTAGATTCCACATGGATACTGGATGTAATCCTCCTGCTTTCAGTTGTAGGCACTCTAGGCTCCATGGTGTGGTGGTTGACATTCTTTAACTCCATGTTAGCTGAGTGGGGTAAGTCCAATAAATCAGAGTATAGGAGTTGAAGTCTATTGAGGTTCAGGGCGTGGCTATCATATTGTCAGTCCAGAGATTCAAATCCCCTAGATATATCTTAAACCCCAGCACCAACTACAATTCCAGTAAAGTAGCATGAAAGTCTTGTGAAAAGAGATCCCATCTGAGTCCAGTTCCATCACGCAGAAACACCAGCTCCAAAGAAGTGCCATCTGCCATGGCAGTGAACCCCATCTGCCATGACCATAGAACCCGTGGGTCTCTTTATCCCTCAGAAGAACCAATACTGGGGTTGTATCTACTTTATCTGTCTCTGAGACTCTGCTCAGGTGTGGATAAGGGCAATCCTTCTGACAACCTCCAGACTCTTTTTTAGAGACTCGTAGCCATATAAACTCATTTCTCCTTTCCATTTCCCCCTTACATTAGGTCAAACAGCTTTTTAAAGTTCTGTTATTATATGTAGACAGGAATATTCTGCTGGTCCGCATGGAACCTTTAATTCAAGGTCATTTTCTAGTTGCATCATCAGCTGGTATTTGGTAGTGATCCCTCAGTGCCAGGGAGGTTCATCCCCGGGAGGCTGGGGGGTTATTTTTAGATTTTTGATCCATTTTGAGGTAGTTTTTGGATAAGGTGTGAGATAGGGGTCCTCTTTCCTTCTTTCAGCTATGGATGTCCAGTTCTTTCAGCACCATCTGTTGAATGGATTGTTCTGCCCGAGCTGTGTGAGTTTGACAGGCTAGTCAAAAATCACTTGACCATACCTGTGAGGGTCTGTTTCTGAACCATAAATTTGGTTCCATTGGTCTATTGTGTGTGTCTTTAGGCCAGTACCATGTTGTTTTTACCACTATAGGTAGGCATTTTGATTTAAAATCTGGAGATGAGGGTTCACTTTTCCTTTTTATGATGTTTCTGGCTATTCAGGACTCCTTACCGTTTCAAATAAATTTAATGATTGTGTTTTCCATTTTTTCTGCAATGGTGGAATTTTTTTTGGTTGCATTAAATCTGTATATCAGTTTGAGTAGAATTGACATCTTAATGAGATTAGTCTTCCAATCCATGAACACGGAATGTTCTTCCAGTTATTTAGGGCTTTTTAAATTTAACATTGAGTTGCAGTTTTGTGAATCCAAGTGCTTTACATCGTTGGTTAAGTTTATTTCTACTTGAGTTTTATCTGTTATATTTTATTTTCATCACTCTTTTGATATTTTTAGTTACTTGATTCCCTTCCAGGCCCCTCTCTCCTGTCTTTTCTTTTCAGGCTCTAGCACACCCTTTAGTATTTCCTGAAAATCTGGTCTCTTGTTAGAAATTCTCTCAGTTTCTGTTTATCTGTGAATATTCTAATTTCTCCCTCATTTTTAAAAGACAGTCTTGCTTGGATATAAGACTCCTGGCTGGAAGTTTTCTCTTGTAGTATCTTAAATATATCAGACCACTGTCTTCTTACGTCCACTGTGTCTGGCGAGAAATCAGCACTTAATCTTATTCGGTATCCCTTTTATGTTATGCATTGCTTTTCTCTTGCTGCTCTCAGAATTCTCTCTTTGTCTTTGGCCTTTGACATTCTGATGAGTATGTGTCTTGGCGTTGGTCTATTTGGATTTTTTCTATTGGGGGTACGTTGTGCTTCATGGACAGGAATATCTATGTCCTTCAATAGGGTTGGGAAATTTTCTACCATTACTTCTTCAAATATTCCTTCTGCCCCTTTTCCCTTCTCTTCTCTTTCTGGGACACCCATGACACCTATGTTTACATGCCTTTTGCTGTCATTTAGTTCCCTGAGACCTTGTTCAATTTTTCCATTCTTTTCTCCATCTGTTCTTTTGTATGTTCACTCTCAGAGGCCATTTCTTCAAGCTCACCAATCCTTTCTTCTGCCTCCTCAAATCTGCTATTATATGATTGTAATGTTTCTTTAATTTGATTGCACCTTTCATTCCCTTAAGATCTGCTATTTTTCTATGTATGCTTTCAAATTCTTCTTTGTGCTCATCCAGTGTCTTAATATCCTTACTCTCTTTAGCCATCTCCTTGAATTTATTAAGATTTGTTTGAACAGCTATGATTAGTTGTCTCAACTCCTTTATGTCATCTGGAGGCTTATCTTGTTCCTTTAACTGGGTCATAGCTTCCTTTCTTGGTGTGAATTGTAATTTTTTGTTGGTGTCTTCACATCTGGCTTAATAGAGTATTTTTTCTGGGTGCAGTTTTTCTCTCTAGGGCTTGCTATCGTTTCTCCCTTGCTGGTTGTGCAGTAGGAGCCACGCATGTAGTTAGTGCTGTAAGCTGTGGAGGTTCAAGCTGCCCTCATTGCCCCAGGGACCAATGAAGCCTCTCCCAACTTTCTCCTTTGACAGGCTTAGGGACAGAGTCACAGTTATATGGAATAATCCACATGCAGGCCCAGACCGTAGTTGCCCAGAGAGACTGATGAAGCTTCACATCCCTTTCTCCCCTACCTGGGGCAGGGATGGAGCTGCAGGTGTGGGCAGCAATCTATGCAGACTTCTGATTTTCAGTCTATGCCAGCCAAAGTTCCCTGTAGTTACCTGTATAGGCTGGTGCAGGGCTCCTCAGCCTCCTCCCTCCCAGAGGCAGGGCTGAAGCCTAGGTGGGTTGTAGGCTGATCTACATGAAAGAAACTGTCAGCCCTGCTTCCCCTCAGGCTGGGATCAGAGTCAGAATGGTGGCTACTGGCCTCTTTCTGACTTGAGCTAGTTCTCACCCCAGCTGTTCCCAGGGTTTGCCAGCCAAGTCTTGACTTTGCCAGCCAAGTCTCCTAATCAGTAGCTGAAATCGGCAGCCAACGGTCTCCTCCTCTGTTTCTTGGAAATGGAGCTTCCAATTCCTGTCACAGAACAGCTCCTGGGACGGCTTGTGCTGCCAGAGTAGGACAATCACTGGCCTCCGTGGCTTGGCCGGTAATTTCCCGGAGAGGCTAGTGCAGGTCCCCATAGCTTCCTCCCTGCTGGAGGTGGCACTGGAGCCTAGGCTAGACCAGCAATATGATCTGGATGGGAAGAAGCCCATCCCCACCAGCACTGGGATTTTCAGTCCTCCCCGCTTGCCCTCGTGCCAGGCACAGTTAAGATGGCAGCCACCAGCCTCTTTCTGACTTGGACAGGCTCAAACCTTAGCTGTTCTCAAGATCATACTGTAGCTCACTGAATTTCCTCATCATAGCTGAAATGGGCGCCCAACCGCCTCTTCCTCCCTGGTTTTGGGGAAGTGGAGCTTTCAATTTCAGCTGCGGAACAGCTCCCGAGGTGGCTTTTGCCTCCAGGGAAGGATGGGCACTGGCCTCTGGGCGTGGAGTGCTCTACTTAGGAGTCAACTCTGCAGACAGGCAGTCTCATCCTTCCACTCCCCCAATGATGTTGCAGGATCCTCTTCTGGCCTCCTGGAGCCCCCAAACAGGTGCTTCAGCCGCTCCAGAGAACTCTGGGTGTTTGCTAACTGCCCCCTAGCAGGAGCTGACTCTAGGAGCTCCTTACACCACTGCCATCTTGCTAGTTCTCCCCATACCTTATTTTTCATCTGTCTTTTTACTCTTTTGGTTACATTTCTGCTACCGTGTCTTCTATACTCTCCTAGCCTCTCCTGTCTTTTTCTTTCACCTCATGCAAAGGTGGATTCTTTTTAAGAACTCTTAGTTTCTGTTTAAACTCACCTTCATATTTGAAGTACAATTTTGCTGGATAAAGAATTTTCTGCTGGCAGTTTTTCTCTTTCAGTATCCTAATTGTATCATACCACGGTCTTGCGTCCATGGTTTCTGATGAGGAATCTGCTAAGTCTTACTTGGCATCCCTTTTATGTTATGGTTTGCTTCTCCCTTGCTGCTCTCAGAACTTCCCCTTCATCTTTGATGTCTGACACTCTGAGTAGTATGTGTCTTAGAGTAGGTGTATTCAGATCTATTCTGGGTGGAGTATGCTGCGCTTCTTGGACATGTAAATTCATTTCTTTCATGAGAGTTGGGATATTTTCAACCATATTTCCCTAAATACTCCTTCTGCCCCTTTCCTTACTCTGCTGCTTCTGGAACTCCCATGACACGTATGTTTTACATTTCATTTTATCCAACTCCCTGAGCCCCTGCCCAATTTTTCCCATTGTTTTCTCTTTCTTCTATTCTCTATTCAATTTAAGCTGTTTGTCTTTGTTATCACTTATTCTTTTCTCATTTCAAGTCTGCTATTGTATGCCTCTACTGTGTTTTTCATCTCACCTATTGTGTTTTCCATTCCCATGAACTGTGTTACTTTTTCTATTCAGGTTTTTAAATTCTTCTTTGTGCCTGCTCAGTTTCTTCTTGATGTCCTTTATATCTTTAGCCACATTGCCTTTTAACTCATTAATTTGATTTTGGGTATTTGTGTGCATCTCATTGATTAGTCTCAAATCCTTTGTCTCCTGTGGCTTTGATTTTATTCCTTTTATTGAGCCATTTCTTCCAGTTTCTTAGTATGGCTTGTAATTTTTTGCTGATGTCTAGGCATCTATCTGATCAGGATGGTGAGTTTACTCACATGCTTAGTTTCTCTTTCATAGGGATTTAGTGGCAGGAGGCTGTGTGTTACTGCTGCTCTTTGATTCTTGGGTTAACCTGTTATGGGTCTTTAGGATTGTCCCTGTTGTTCAAATATAAGCTCTGGACCCAGTAATGGGTTGCAGACCCACTTCCAAGAGCCTTGGGAAGTGAGGCTGTACATGTTCAAAAAGCCGTAAATAGCCTCTTTTAAGTAATTACTTTTTATTTCCAAAGGTAATTTTCTCAAATACATTTCCTTGATCCGCCAGCAGATGGTGCTCTTTGACAGTCCTTGCAGTTCAAAGCCTGGTTGGAGTGTCTGCTGCAGAATGGCTGGGATTAACGTAACAGAGGATCCTGCCTGGAGGCTAAGAGGCTGGTAATTAAAACTTTCTCAGAGGCAGTTTTCCAACCTTTGCTGGCAGCCCCCTCTTTTCCTAGGCAGGGAATAATTCCACTCCCCTCTGTGTCTTCAACAACCATTCCCGGTCAGTAAACAGGGAGACTGAGAGAATTGGAAATCTTTAGTTCCCTGCTGGCTCTAATGCAAACAGTAGCCTGAACCACCACGTGGCCTAGAATAGATCCTGGGACACAGCAGACCCAACTTCTGGGTTAAAAGCTGAGTTAATTTTAGACCGTCCTTCTCTTTCCTGTTTCCTGGGGAGGTGGATCCCTGGGGCCCCCTTTGTAGCCGCTGACCTGAGGCCTGAGATTTCAAAAGTGTCTGTAGAATAGGGCATTGCAGGGACGCGGCTGTGGCTCAATCAGTTGGGCTCCCATCTACCATATGGGAGGCCCTGGGTCCCTGTCCCAGGGCCTCCTTGTGAAGGCAAGCTGGCCTGCATGCCATGGAGAGCTGGTGCAGCAAGATAACCCAACAAAGGGAGACAAGCAGATACAGAAAAAACACGCAGAGAATGGACACAGAGAAGAGACAGCAAAGAAAGGAACAAGCCACAAGGCGGGGGGAGGGGGGGAATGAATAAATAAATCTTTAAAAAAAAAGAATAGGGCATTGCAGTTGTGGCTTTTAACTTACAGTTTTGCCTTTGCAATTCTTTTCTTTCCTCTCTCTTTTCTGGGCAATGTCCAGCCTTCCTCTGGTGCCTGAAAACCCTAGATTTTCTTTTTTCCTGCCATTTCTATCTGTTCTCTAGCTATTTTCTCTGGGAAAAAAGATTTCCCATGTCTTTCTAGTCTACCATCTTCCCAGAAGTTCAAAAGTCCCATGTTTTATCTGAAGCAGGATGGAGAGATACTGGGTATATCTGTCATTCTATCATGAGACAAAAATGCCTAGGAAGCAAGTCATCCATTCCCAAAATAGAATGGTGGGATAGCATGGGATATTGGTAATAGACATTCTTCTTCAACAGAGGAGAAAATGGAAGGAAAAAAAGGCATCACTCGTCTCAACTAATTTAAAAAATCCAGTTGGATAAACAGTATTCGGTTTTAAGGCCTGGGAATAATCCTTTGGGCTGTAGGCCCAGTCCTAGTTGTCATGTAGCTAAATAGTTTTGTGTTAGGCTGGTTCCTGCTTGTAGAATTTTGGGAGTCAATAACTTTCTTTTGTTTTGCCCTCTCTTCTGTTCCTCTCAGTCCAAGCTGTCAGTGTTTCTGCTGGTACAACATTCTCAAAGTTTTTGTAAATTTCTCCTGTATGTCACAAAGTTTCACGCCATTAAGAGGCTCCTTCACAGATCTTTGCTAGATAGTCCCATCTCTATTTTTGGCTTCTGATGAAACGCCATAATTCATATGCCTCCTCTCTTCAGAGAGCCCTGCGTGACTAAAGATTATGACCTTTTGCTCTTTCTGAGCTACTAGCAAAGGGTTGTCCAGCCACACTTTTGGCTTTGTCTTCAGAGCTTGCTTTCCTAAAAGTGAATCTCTTAATTTTAGCATCTCTTGCCATCTGGATAGACTGAGAACTTTCCAAATTGTCAAGTCTTGGTTCCTTTTTAATTTTTCAAGATGTATTTATTTATCCCCCCACCCCTCTAGTTGTTTGTACTTGCTGTGTCTGTTTGTTTTCCTTCTTTTTTTTTAAGGAGGCACTGGGAGCCAAACCCGGGACCCCTGATGTGGGAGGAAAGTTCCTAATCGCTAGAGCCACCTCTGCTCCCTGCTTTGTTGTGTCTCATTGTTTTTCCTCCCCAAGTCTCTTGTTGCATCAGTTTTCCATATCTGCCTGTTGTGTTAGCTTGCTGTCTTTAGGAGGTACTGAGAACCTCTGCTCCCTGCTTTGTTGTGTCTCTCATGTTCACTCTTCTTGTGTGTCTTCTTGTGTTAACTTGCCGCACCTGCCCATCGTGCCAGCCCGCTGTCTTCTTTAGGAGGCCCTAGGATTTGAACCAGTGAGGCACTAGGATTTGCACCAGTGAACTCCCATGTGGTAGGTGGGAGCCCAGTCACCTGAGCCACATCCGCTTCCCTCTTGGTTCCTTTTTGCTTAACAGCTCTTCCCTTAATTTTACTCTTTCATCTTCATTTTTATTATAAGCAGCATGAAGAAGGGAGCAGATGTGGCTCAAGTATTTGAACGCCTGCTTCCCACATGGGAGGTTCCCGGTTTGGTTCCCAGTGCCTTCTGAAAAAACAAAACCATCTACCATATAGGAGGTCCAGGGTTCAATGCCCAGGGCCTCCTGGTGAAGGCAAGCTGGCCTGAGTGGACAGCTGACCCATGTGGAGTGCTGGCCTGTACAGAGTGCTGGCTTGCATGGAGTACACGCAGGAGTGCTGCCCTGCACAGGAGTGCTGCCCTGCACAGTAGTGCTGCCCTGCACAAGAGTGCTGCCCTGCACAGGAGTGCTAGTCCACGTGGAGAGCTGGCGCAGCAAGATGATGCAACAAAAAGAGACACAGAAGACAATGAGACACAGCAGACCAGGGAACTAGGTTGCGCAAGAGAATGGTTGCCTCTCTCCCACTCCAGAAGGTCCCAGGGTCAGTTCCTGGAGAATACAAGCAGACACAGAAGAACACACAGCAAATGGACACAGAGCAGACAGTGGAGGGAGGGGGGAGAAATAAATAAATCTTTAAAAACAACAAGCAAAACATGAAAAAACCAAGGCAGCTGATGTGGCTCAGTGGTTGAGCACTAGCTTCTCACATATAAGGTCCTGGGTTCAATACCCAGCTAGGCCACATCGTCAGCACTTTGCCTTGAAATTTCCTCAGCTAAATAGCCAAGTTTATCAGTTACAGGTTCTGCTTTCCACATAACTGTAGGACACAATTCAGCTAAGCTTTCTGACTCAACAAGGACCTCCTTTCCCTCCAGTTTCTAATAACATGTTCCTCTTTCCCTTCTGAGCCCTCAGCAGCAGCACCTTTAACATCCATATTTCTACCAACAGTCTGTTCAAGGCATTCCAAGGTTTTTTATTTTAAATTATCCTCATAATTATTCCAGTGTCTTACCATTGCCCAATTCCAAAGCACTTGCACATATTTAGGCATTTGTTACAGCAGCATCCACTTTTAGATTCCAAAATCTGTATTAACTTCCTCTTGCTGTTGTAAGAAATTATCACAAACTTAGTGGCTTAAAACAACACAAATGGGAAACTGGATGTGGCACAAGTGATAGGGCTTCTGCTTAACCATTTGGGAGGGCCTGGGGTCGATCCTTGGGGCCTCCTGGTGAAAAAGGAGGAGAGAAAGCATGCTCGTTTGGCAAGCCAGTGCCTGTGTGAGTGCTTGCGCAGTGAGCGAGTGCCTGCGCAAGTGAGTCACACAGCAAGATGATGACGCATCAAAAGAGAGACGGGGAGAGTTAAGGTGAAGCACAGCAGAAACCAGGAACTGAGGTGGCACAACTGACATGGAAACATTCTCTACATCAGAGGTCTTCAGGATCGAGTCCCAGTGAATCCTAGAGGAGAGAAAAAGAGAAGACAACACAGCAAAAACAGCAGGGTGGGAGGAGCGGAAGGGGGGAAAATAAATCTTTAAAAACAAAACAAAACAACATGTATTACCTACATGACACATTTTTTTTTAAAGATTTAATTTTTAAAATGTATCTCTTCACTTCCCCGCTCCCCCGTCCCCCAGTTGTCTGCTCTCTGTGTCCATTCACTCTGTGTTCTTCTGTGTCTGCTTGTATTCTTGTCAGCAGCAACCAGAATCTGTGTCTACTTTTGTTGCACCATCTTGCTGCTCAGCTCTCCATGTGTGGCACCCTGGGCTGGGTGCACTTTTTTCACACTGGGCGGCTCTTCTTATGGGCACACTCCTTGCGCACGGGGCTCCCCTATGTGGGGGACACCCTGTGTGGCACACCATTCCTTGAGTACATCAGCACTGTGCCTGGGCCAGCTCATCACACGGGTCAGGAGGCCCTAGGTTTGAACCCTGGACCTCCCATGTGGTAGGTGGATGCTCTATCTCTTGAGCCACATCTGCTTCCCATGACACACATTCTTTGACTCACTTCCTATTGGCCATTATTTAATCACAAACCCACTCCTAGCTGCCACAGAGGTGAGAAGACATAGTAGTCTCAAAGTGGAGTGGCCATATGCCAACCTAAAGCATCTGAGAGAAAATCTGCTGTCCTTGCCATAGGCTAGGCAATGAGATCCTGGTGTCTGCTCCTAAGTACTTGTCTGACCTGCTCCACATGGCCTCTGCAGTAGGATGCCCACCACCATAGGTCCTCTGGTGGAGGGAGTCTCCATGCATGCCTGGAAGGGGAAAGCTGCATAAGTGGCTGAATCTGCTGCAGGTCCTAAATTCCACACCATGTTCACCCCAATACTGATGCCATCCAGGAGTAGCCACCCAGAATTTTTCCTATGAGTGGCCTCTTCCCTCCGTTCCTGGTCCTTGTTTGAGGAGCTTCTGGTTCCAGGACTGTGACATTCACATGCTGATTCTATCCATGTGGGCAGTGACTTATATTTCATCCCTCTAAATCCCCTTTTCTCCCAAAAGTGGCCTTTACTTCCCTGGGCCTTAAATAATTTTAAAAGAGGGTTACTCAAGATACTTGGTGCACTATTGTTCACAAGGAATTATTCACAATAGCCAAAAAGTGGAAAAAACCCAAGTGTCCATTGATGGATGAGTAGATAGGTGGTATACACATATAATGGATTATTACTCAGCTGTAAAAATGAATGAAGGTCTGATACATACTATACAACATGGATGAACCTTGATAATCTTCTAAATGAAATAAGCCAGACATGACAAATATTCCACTTAAGTGAACTATCTACAATAAGCAAATCCATAGGGACAGAGTAGATTAAAGGTTACCGGGACTGGCGGAAGGTAGGAATGGAAAGTTCCTAATGAGTGCAGAGTTTCTGTTTGGGGTGATGGAAAAGTCTGAGTAATGGAAGGTCGTGAGAACGGCACTACATTATAAATGTGATCAGTTCCACTAAATTGTACACACACATAGTGCCCGCTTCGCTCCCCCTCCCAACCCGCACACACGAAACGACGATTCAAGCCGCGGTTCAGCTCCAAGGGGCCCAGCGACTCCAGAGGAAAACAAGGCCAGAAAAAGCAGAGGCCCCAAGTTAATGCCAGGGGAAGGGGGGAGCGTGCAAAGCCCGTCTAGCCCTAATCCCGGGAACACAGGCTCTCGCTGTGATCTGCCCCGAGAGGCGTTTCAGCGCCCACTAACTGGAGACTTCAGCTCCGGGTCTGGAGCTGCCATGGATTCGTGGTCCGCAGGCCCCGTCCATTCAGACAGAGAAGGACGAATAACTTCCAGAAGGTGGTGTTTGCGCTCACAAGACAACTAAAACGGAGGCCTGTGGGATGACAGCCTGCGTCGCGACAATTAGCCCACACAACTCTCCGCACGACTGCGCTCCACGTCTCCCCTCGCGTGGTACCGACCAGTTAACGCGAAACGGTCGCTGCAGGAAAAGCGGGAGCCAACCCTGCCATCGGGGTGCGGAGCCAGAGCCTCGACCAGTCCACGACGTAAGCGCGATGACGCCTACGCGCGTTTGCACGCACGTGCGCCGTAGGGCGGTGTCCAGACGCACCGGAAGTCCGCTCACGGGCCTTCCCTCCCTCCCGCAGGCCGACGCTCGCGCTCAGTTCCGGTCCTTCTTCTTTATCCTTCCGACATGAACGGCCTCCGTCCCGGCGGCTAGAGGCTTCAGTTCCTGTTGGGGTAGTGCTTGCCTGCGCCTGTGAAGCTCCTCGGGCCGGGCCTCGCGGCCCGGGAGCAGCGCCCTCGGCACCATGGTAAGTGGGCTGAGTGTGGGAGGCAGGGGGCGAGCGGGCGGGCTGTGCGGCGCCGTCGGACGCCACTGCGGGTTACAGGCTCCTCGGCCGTAGGCCTGACGAGCCTCTTTCCTGCCTCCCGTACGTGACGCAAGTTGGAGGTGCAAACTGGAACCTAGATAGCAGCCGCGTTATCATTTCGGACCGTGTTTTAATCCCGTTGAAGTTCTTTGTGGTATCAGTAGGGAAACCAAAGTATAGAGAGGCGGAAGAACCGGCTTGGAATCACGATGCACAGGGTGGGCTGGATTGTCTGTCTCCAAGTCCGGAAAGAGAGAGGAGCAGCTGTTGTGACTGTATATTTCAGAGATTATTTGATGTATGTTGTCTATCTCTCCACAGTGTTATAAATTTCACAGGTTTCATCATTGCCTTCTTACGCACTGTAGGTGTTCAATAACCACTTAATAAATGAATGAATGGCATACACAGGAAGTGCTGGTGAATAAGAGTGTCATCTCTGTGGTCTGGCCTGGTTTGTTGGTTCCTTCATTCGTTCAGGAAGTCTTAACGATGTGCAAATATGAGAATGCACACAGTGCCATTACAAAGAAAATGTTCATATGTGTAGATTACTAAACTATTTTCAGTAAGTGAACTAACGTAAGAGACACATGACCCTTTATAGTAAAACTAAAAAAGATGTATGGGAAGCCATTGGTGAATACAAGATTCCAAGGAGAGAAACCACTGGACCAGACGCAGTCCTTTTTGTGGGAAGATCTTCCCTGCCTCAAACTACTCCTTCCATCTGACAAGCATAGGGAATCCCCTCCCTCTGTTCCTTAGTAAGGGAGAAGGAACTCTGGCCCTGGATATTTTTGACTACAGTAGTTGTTGGGTTTTATATACCTGTCCCCATCACAGTCATGTCTGTGGGCTTCCATCACCCTAGGTGCATGCTCTTTTAATTGTATTGAATTATAGTTTTGGGGAAAAGTTTTTATGAGCTTCCCCCAAAACAAAAACCATGGTCAATTATCTAGCACCGGGAAGCGAACTTGGCCCAATGGATAGGGTGTCTGCCTATCACATGGGAGGTCCGTGGTTCAAACCCTGGGCCTCCTTGACCCGTGTGGAGCTGGCCCATGTGCAGTGCTGATGCGCGCAAGGAGTGCCCTGCCACGCAGGGGTGTCCCCGCGTAGGGGAGTCCCACGCGCAAGGAGTGCGCCCCATAAGGAGAGCCGCCCAGTGCGAAAGAAAGTTCAGGCTGCCCAGAAATGGCGCCATACACACGGAGAGCTGGCACAAGATGATGCAACAAAGAAACACAGATTCCTGGTGCCGCTGATAAGGATAGAAACGGTCACACAACAAAGACAACTTGGGGGGTGGGGTGAGAGATAAATAAAAAAATAAATCTTAAAAAATATATATCTAGCACCTAGCACAGTGTTAAGCATGGAATAGGCATTGAGAAACACTGAATTAAATATTTAGAATCTGTAGACCTTAATAAACAGTTGAAATAAAACACAGCCTCAGCTTTCAAGATGGTGACTTCCCCTGGGAGAAGCTCTGTTTTATTTCTTTATAAATGTCGTGTTCATCTGTCCACCAAGTATTTGCCAAGTTTGTTTCTGTGTCAGTTAAAATGGAGGTTATGAAAGGAGATTTTAATTGAGCTCACTTTTCCTGAGCGTCTGTAAACTGTATGCCTAATGTCTTCGTGTTTTATCTTGTTAAATCAAACAACATCCCTATGTAGCACAACATGGTATGATTCCTGTTGTGAAGATGGAGAAACCAAAGCTTAGAGAGACTACTTTTCAGGGATAGTAAGTGGCAGAGCCGGGGGTAAAATTCAAGACCTTGTCTCAGCAAGTACTTGCTCTACTTTATATTACAGTGCAGAAAACATGTTTTCTGCCTGACAGTTTGTTTAAGGAACTTGACACTAGTGTATCGGTACTTATGTAAAACTCAGAAGTCAGTCTTGAGGTGTTTCTTCTTCAAATTCCACTAACAGAATGATGCTGAGTGGTAAGTATTATGTAAGTATAAACCCAGAAAGAGAATACTAGCCCTGCTGTACAGGGGTCAGAAAAAAACTTTTTGGGATGTGAAGACATACGTAAAATTTGAAGAATAAATAACAGCCAGATATAAGTTGGGGTGTGGACAGTAGGGGATAAAATTTTTAGGTAGAGGGAACATTGTAAAGTTTTAGGATTTGGACATTTTTTGCTTTTTTGTTGGTTCATCTGTTGGTTCAAAGCACTTTGCTAATGTCCTTGTAAAACTTTTCACTAAAATGTAAATGGAAGGTAGTGAACGTGGCTCAACTGATAGAGCCTCCGTCTACCATATGGAGGGTCCAGGGTTTGATCCCCAGGGCCTCCTGACCCGTGTGGTAAGCTGGCCCATGTGCAGTGCTGTGGCGTGCAAGGAATGCCGTGCCATGCAGGGGCGTCCCTGTGTAGGGGAGCCCCATGTGCAAGGAGTGCGCCCCGCAAGGAGAGCCGCCCTGCGTGAAAAAAGCACAGCCTGCCCAGGAGTGGTGCCACACACACGGAGAGCTGACGCAGCAAGATGACGCAACAAAAAAGAGATGCAGTTTTCCAGTGCCACTAGATAATGCAAGCGGATGCAGAACACACAGCAAATGGACACAGAGAGCAGACAGTGGTGGGGGGGGGGGGCGGGGAGGAGGTAGAGAGAAATAAATAAAAAATAAATCTGAAAAAAAAATATAAATGGAAACAAAAAGTATTGTAAACATGGGCATTTTTCCCTTCTTTCTCTTCCTAGGCTCGAAATGCAGAAAAGGCCATGTAAGTATCAACTGGTTTTTGAAAGTAAATTTTATGTTAAGTTAATATCTAGGAAAGCGGATTTGGCTCAAGCGACTGAGCTCCTGCATATCACAAGGGATGTCCCAGGTTTGGTTCCCTGTGCCTTTTAAAAAAAAAGATGAGCACACAACAAACAGACAACAAATGCAAACAATGAGGGAGTCAGCAGAAATAAGTCTTTAAAAAAAAATATTGTTTAAGAAAATATTAGTATCTACCATGGAACTGTCTCTGCATTTGCTCCTTTTGGAATATGGACCTTTTGAGATGCCATTTCTTTCTCTGCAGGTGTTAAAGTAGCATTCCTTATATTTGCTCCTCTGTTTTCCCCATTAGTGTTTTCTGATGGCTCCCAGAACTTATACTGGATAAACATTTGTTCACTTGGGATGGTGCAGGGGCTGTGAGAGTGACAGCTGGAGCACCCAATGATACTGGTTTTTTAATATCAGAATTTGTTGCTTGTCTCATTGGTCTGATAAGTAGCATTTCCTACTGTTATTACACACAGTGTAAACAAAATAGAGACTTGGGTTTCCAGGAGCACAATTGGTCTTATAAGCCCTACTGCTTGGAATGTGAAAGCCCTTAATTACCTTATGGTTTCTTAATCACCATCTGTGAATGACATTAAGTATGGTCATGAGCAGATCTTCCCCATCCAGGAACCTTGGTGATAAGAAATCTATGAGCAGGATCTAACAGAATCTTCTCTATCCCTTGTAGGACGGCCTTAGCAAGATTTCGCCAAGCTCAGCTGGAAGAGGGAAAAGTGAAGGTTGGTGTCAGTCTTCCTTAGGAATTTTAAAGTGTCAAAAACAAACGCATTATACCATTAAAATTATTTTTTACTAAGTAAAAAAAACAAACAAACCACAAATGCAGTAAAACTTCCTCCTGGGTAGACATCAGACTCCTAGTCTTCCTATTTCTTGTCTGTTCTCACTGATACTCTTGCATCTGTGCACTTGAATCCCAGGTGTACCTCCCTATAGCTGGGGCAGTGTAATGATCTCGTGGTTGCTTTTTCCATCTCCTCTGTAATATGTTGATTTGGTGGGCCCCGTTGTTATCCTGGCTCTGTCTAATATTGAGTAATAGGAAGTATAGTGGGATGTGGGAAGCAGCTATAAGCTGAAACCAGAAATGTCTCGACTCATGGAGACTTAGCCAGTTTAAGGATATATGTATCATTTGGATATTTTCCTTTCTTCTTTTAAAATTATATACTTATTTATTTGTGTATACGCACACATTTGAGTAGTATCTGTATTTAGTTTTAAACTTTTTTTTTATTATGGAAAGTCTCAAATCTACACAGAAATACAGTGAATGATAGAATGAACTCTCCACAATGCATACATGTCATCTACCTTCAACAGTTATCACCTAACATTTTTTATGAAAGCACTATTCATAGAAAACTGGGAGAAAAAAAGAATAGTAAAATGAAGAGAGGGGTAAGGCCTCTCATACTCCTTGTATCCCCCAAAGATAAACATCGTTATTAACATTTCCCCAATATTTTCCTTTTAGTATTTTCTCTATGCACAAGTGTGTGTATGTATGTGTAGCAATTTGATATAGTTATAAATTCCCAAAATAAATAATGGATTATATTTGTAAACTGCTCTGTATCTGGGCATGATTAAATAGGATTAGGGCTTTGATTGGGGCACATCAGTAGGGTGTTGAGTCTCCACCCCTTGGTGGGTGGGGACTCAGATAAAAGGCATGGCAAAGGACAGAGTTGGAGGGTTTTTAATGTTGGAGTTTTGATGTTAGAGTTTGATGCTGAAGTCTCAAGCTGGAACCCTAGGAAGTAAACACACAGAGGAAAGAGAAGCAAGCCCCAGGAAGAGAGGAACCTGAGCCCAGAAAGAAGCAAGCCCGGGGAAGAGAGAAATCCTGATCCCAGAGTGAAGCAAGACCTGGGAAGAGAGGAACCCAGGAAGCCTGAACCCTGGCAGCTGTCGGCAGCCGTTTTGCTCCAACACGTGGAAATAGACTTTGGTGAGGGGAGTAACTTACGCTTTATGGCCTGGTAACTGTAAGCTCCTACCCCAAATAAATGCCCTTTATAAAAGCCAGCAGATTTCTGGTATTTTGCATCAGCACTGCTTTGGCAGAATAATACAGAATTTGGTACTGGAAGTGGAGTAGTGCTTTTGTAATTACCAAAGTGCTGTAAAGGTTTTATAAATGAGTAAGGAATATTTTTTGGAGGAATTGTGAGATGCTTGATAGAAAAGACTGAGATTGCTTTGCAGAGACTTTTGGTAGGGCTATGGATATTAAAGAAACCTTTTATAATGTCTTAGAAGTAAATGGTAAAACTATTATTGGAAATTGGAGGAAAGATGATCTATGTTTTAAAGTTGCAGAGAACTTAGCAAGATTAACTCCTGATGTTTTATGGAAGGAAGAATTTGAAAATGGGCAGCCTAGGCATTTAGCTGAAGAAATTTCCAAAGGAAACCCAGAGAATGCAACTTGGCTTCTGCTTGCAGCTTATAGCAGAAGGCTAGATGAGAGAGATATGCTGAGGACTGAACTGTCAGACACAAAGAAAACAGAAACTGATTGTGGAAATTCCAAGCCTCTGGAAATCAAGCTCCCAGATGATATTGCCCCATTTGGGGACTTAGCTAAATGCTTGGAACTATAAATCAAGATTGAAGATGCAGTTATCCAGGAAAAACTTGTGGAAAGTCTTACTGTCTGATGGCTTGGACCCCTGCTTCTTACATGCAAAACCAACAAGGTTTTTGAGAGAGCTGTATGAACAAAACCACTGTCAGCATGAAATAAAAAGAACATGGAAAGGAGAAATGGAAGGAGAGACAGCTTTAAGAGGAAAGCCATGGAAACTGAGATCTGGAATTAAGACGTCACCTTGGGCCAAGAGAGGAACCCCACCCATGTGTACAGAGAGGGTGAGTTTGCCCCAGCATTTGAAGAGGGTGGATGTTCCCACCCGATGGTTGGGGAGACTTTTGCTACCCCAGGGTACAGAGAGGGTGGAGCACATTCCTCAAGGATTAGGGCGGTTAAGGTTAGAACCCCATCGGTTCGAGAGGGGTGGACCTGTCCTCCATGGATTAGGGGAGGGCAGGTGGTAAACCCCTTGCTCTGAGGGTTGAGCCTGTATGCCTAAGATTAGGGGAGGCCAGGTTGTCGACTCATTGTTCTGAGAAGGTTGAGCCTGTATGCCAAAGGTCAGGCAGGATGTTGCCTTCACATTACTGTACTAGGGGGGCTAAGACTCTAACCCACATATCGGGTAAAGTGTGGCAATCACCCCAACACTCTTGGAGGGTAAGGTCTGGAGTTTGGTCCACACCCAATGCTTGATGAGGCTCAAACCAAGAAAATGGCTGTTGGGTAAGCATGTGGAAAGGGTGGGTTCCCATAAGGTACCAAGGAGAAGAAACCATCATCTTAAGAATGACTCTCAGACTTTGAAATCGAATGGAGGATGCCCTGCAGGTTTACTGAACTGTAGAGGACCCATAACTCATGTTTCCCTCCCAATTTCTCCTTATCGTAATGAAAATGTTTATCCTTTTTCTGTCCATTTGTGTTTTGGAAGCAGATAAATTGTTTTGTAATTTCAGAGGTCTATATCCAGGTGGGACTTAGCCCCAAGAAAACTGTATTTCTTTAAATTGATTGTGATATGATTTAGTACTTGCATTATTACTGATTTAAGATTTTCTTAAATATTATAATGTTTTTTTGAAATTCGGAGGATGGAGTGTAGCAGTTTGATATAGTTATGAATTCCAAAAATAGATATTGGATTATGTTTGTAACCTGGTCTGTTCCTGGACATGATTAAATTAGGATTAGGGGTTTGATTGGGCCTGTCAGTAGGATGTGGAGTCCCCACCCCTTGGTCAGTGAGGACTCACAGGTAAAAGGCATGGCAAAGGACAGAGTTGGAAGGTTTTTGATGTTGGAGTTTGTGCTGAAGTCTCAAGCTTGAATCCCGGGAAGTAAGCACAGAGAGGAAAGAGAAGCAAGCCCTGGGAAGAGAGAAACCCTGAGCCCAGAGAAAAACAAGACTAGGAAGAGAGGAACCAGGAAGCCTGAACCCTCGGAGCCGTCGGCAGCCGTCTTGCTCCAACACGTGGAAATAGACTTTGGTGAGGGGAGTAACTTATGCTTTATGGCCTGGTATCTGTAAGCCCCTACCTCAAATAAATACGCTTTATAAAAGCCAACAGATTGCTGGTGTTTTGCATCAGCACCCCTTTGGCTGACTAATATAGCATGTGTATGTGCTAGTGAGTGTGTTTTAACATAATTGGTATCCCTTGAAATGCATTTTATATCTTGCTCTTTTTGCATAAATAATAGATGGTTCTTTGTTCTAAACATTGATGGCCATAATTTTTAAGGTAATGTAGCTATTCCACTTAAACAACATTTGAGTTTCTTCCACTGTATCTGCTAGATAACAATGCAATGAATGATTTTGCCTGTGTAGTTTTTTCCTTAGGAGAGATTATAGAGTTGGGTTTAAGGCTTAATGAGGCTTGCCTGGAAGTGAATTCAAATATAACTGGAACATTTAGACATTTTAGGTTCCAGGTTTGAACCACTTGTGTATGTTGCATGAAGCTTGTAACTAGCGCAGTGACAGCATGTGTACTTCGCTTGTCCATAGGAACGAAGACCCTTTCTCGCCTCAGAATGTACCGAGCTGCCCAAAGCCGAGAAGTGGAGACGACAGGTACATTCTGGGTGAATCTAACCTTAGCGAAAGCAAGCTTGTGATCGCTTCCTTTTAAAATGATTATTAAACCAGAATTCTAAGTATTTTAAAGTACTCATTTTGAATTATACTTTTCCTGTCTCAGGGATAGTCAAAAGCCATGAAAATTTATTAGCTTTTTTTTTTTAAATCTTCACAGATTATTGGAGAGATCTCTAAAAAAGTGGCTCAAATTCAGAATGGTAAGCTGTCTCGTTTGTCTCTGATGTGTTTGTTTCTCAAATAGAAAGTTAGACTTGGGCAAATAGAAAATAAGTAAAGACATAGAAAACCTAAATAATACTGTCAATCAGTTTGACCTAATTGATACTTATATAGAACAGTATATGTAATAACAGAAGAATACATTTCTAAGTACACATGGAACATTCACCAAGATAGAACATATTTTGGGCTATAAAACAACTGTTACCAAGTTTAAAATAATTGATATACCAAGTATATTGTCTGATAGAAAACTTAACAGTGAGAGGATGGAAGAGGCCTTGGGCTCTTGGGGAGAGGGGCTGGGGTTGGGAGGAGTGGGATTTGCAAGTCCAGGAGTAACCATGTCATTGTGGATGTTGGACTCCCCTCTTGCAGGAGCTTGGCCTTGGTCAGGCCAGGCCTCTTTCTTGCCCCCCGCACTCCTTGCCCACCCCACCCCTGCAGCCAAGCCCAGGAATTGAGCTGTGATATATGTGTAAAAGGCAAATTTTGATGTCACAGATAAAAATGTTTACTTTGCTGCGATTAAGGTATTTTTGCATTTTGTTATAAAAGTGGTGCAACAAGGCATACAATCCCCGGACCACCTGATAGCAGTACATACTACATAGTAGCAGTACATACTAACAAGGGTAAATTCTGATTTGTGCTGTGGTAGGAAGCTTTCTCTAGAGCAGCCACAGTCTTTTACTTGTCAGGATTGTGGACCAATAGCCAATAGGGAGACATCTCTTTAAAAACATGTTAACTTCTGATATCATGGAAACATCAGCAGAAGAGATTTGTCCAACTTGTGCAGTTATCCAGAGGCAATGCTAATCAGGCTACAGGTGACTTTGCAGCTTGTCTTACACTTGAACACAGAGACTTGGAGATTCGGGTGACTCGAGTGGTGTTGTGTTTCACCTGGCCAGGGATTAAGAAGTCCTCGTGCTCAGAGATCAAACATGCACTGTACCACAAGTCCTGCTGGTGGACTTTCTTCTTTTCTGAGTTCATATTCTACAGTCAGTACGGATCCTGTAGCTGAGCCTTTCTCTCACTTGTCAGCAGTGAGATGTTCTGCAGGAGAACAGCTTAATTCTTCTGGCCTTTTCATGTCTCAGTTACAGCAACTGCAGATACAGCTGCAGCCAGAATGACAGCATTGCAAGCACTGGAGACTGCACACAGGGCATCCTCGCAGTCTAACGCAAGCAATGCCATCACCACAATTACAACCCAGAGCAACAACCAGCACAGCTAGGGCAGAAAGCAGTCAGAAAACTTTCTAGAATTCATGATTCCTTTTTTTAAAAATCTTTTTTATTTTATGATTCCTTTTTCTTTTTTTTAAAGCTTTATTTTCTATTTATTTCTCTCCCCTTCTCCCCCTCCCCCTTGTCTGCTCTCTCTGTACACTTGCTGTGTGTTCTTCTGTGCCCGCTTGTATTCTTGTCAGTGGTACCAGGAATCTCTATTTGTTGCATCATCTTGCTGTGTCAGCTCTCTGTGTGGGCGGTGCCACTCCTGGGCAGGCTATGCTTTTTTCGTGTGGGGCAGCTCTCATGGGGCACACTGCTTGCACGTGGGGCTCCACTGCGTGGCATGGCACTCCTTGTGTGCATCAGCACTGCGCATGAGCCAGCTCACCGCACGGGTCAGGAGGCTTTGAGTTTGAACCCTGGACCTCCCATGTGGTAGGCGGATGCACTATCATTTCAGCCAAATCTGCTTCCCATGATTCCTTCTAACAAGGTTGAATCATCCTAAAATGTCTGAAACAGAACACTAGTCCATGGAAAGTGACTCTTTTTGTCTAAGAGCAGCTTCTGTCCAGTTTGATGCACGTAGAGAACAACCTTTCCTGAGATGAGGATGAATGGGAGGAGATGGCAAATTTTGGTGCTATGGTCTGTGTAGAGATTATGTCTTTAGACATTGCTTCTCATAGGCTTAATTTAAAAGAACCCAATTCACAGCCAGTATCCTCTGTGCTGTATTTGCCAGGGAAAGTGGGTAACTACTATCTTGGGTTTGTTTGGTGATAATAATTTCAGGTCTGTTCCTCTTTTATATCATGTACATTTAATAGGAAGAGAGGAAATATATGAAATGATCATTTCCACTTAAGTAGTTTTTATTTCTAGCAGGCAAATGTAGGTACCATCGCAGGAATGATCTCTGCTTCCTGCATCTTGGTATTCAAAGGACTTGTAATACTAAAATTCCACCTAAAGAGGAAAATTGAACCTGCTAATGAAGCTACTGTGTGTATTTATGAATATTAATGAATGAAAACTGGTTAGATGGTTTACCTCCAAAAACAAAAAAAACCCTCACTTTAAAAAACAATTGATTTTGCAAAATGGGCAAAAGCTTTGGATACTTTACCAAAAGAAGATAAACTAATGGCAAATGAGCATTCTTTCTTTTGTTGAACATAATTAGCCATTAAGGAAATATAAATTAAAACTACACACCTATTAAAGAACACTGACAGTACCTAGTACTGGCAGACATGGGGCAACCGGAACTCTGAATCTTTGATGAGAATGCAAAATGGTACAGCCACTTTCGAAAGTGGTTTGGCAGCTTCATGTAAAGCTACCCGTACACGTACCATATGACCTAGCTTTTCCCCTCCTAGGTATATAACCAAGAAAAAAATTTCTTCATACTGAAACCTGTATACAGATATTTATAAGTAGTTTTTTTTTTTTTTTTAATTTTTAAAATTTCTCTCCCCTTCTCTGCCCTCCCCCCCCCAGTTGTCTGCTCCCTGTGTCCATTCGCTGTGTGTTCTTCTTGGTCCGTTTATATTCTTGTCAGTGGCACCAGAAATCTGTGTCTCTTTTCTGTTGTGTCATCTTGCTGCGTCAGCTCTTCATGTATGTTTTATTCATAATTGCCCCAAAGTGGAAAGAACCCAAGTGCCCTTCTCCTTGTGAGTGGAGAGGCAAACTGAGCTACCATCTATACAGTAGTCTACTACTTGACAATAGAAAGGAACAGATTAATGATACATGCAGCAACATGGATGAATCTCAGAAGCATTTGACTAAATAACAGAAACCAGATTTAAAAGGCTACATCATGGGAGAACGACCTAGGAAGCAGGAAGCTGAAGGTCAGTGGAACTGCGACGATGAGGCGGAGATCATGCGTTACCATGTGACAGAGGAGCCCGGGACCAGGGATCATCCGCAGCCAGCCCCAGAAAACCAGTCTTTGGGAAGAAAGCATCTCCTTGATGACACCTTGATTTGGACATTTTCCTACCCTCAAAACCCTGAGTGGCTGCAGGTCAAGTCCATGAAAATGAAAGAAACGTTTGTTTTAGTTAGTTTTCTAATCTAAAAAGTAATTCACAGAGTGACATCATCGACATGGCAACAAAAGATATCCCCTGGAAAAGTCTCCCCTCAGAAACAACTAATACAGGGACAAGCTCCACTTGTTTGGAACTCTGGAGGATGATAGAACCTGGAGAATGACTCCATAAATGCTGAACTCACAAAGGAGGAAAAACAAAACAGAAAAAGGTGGGAGATCTGTGACCTGGACCTGCCAGTCCAGACCCCATCCCCTCACTCAGTCTTGTGCAGCTTAAGAGTAGCACAGAGGCAGCATGCCCCAGGCCCTCCTGCTGTGGACTAAGACCCTAGAGCCACTGACAGCAAGTTAGAATCCCAGGCATATCCAGGCACAGGGACCCAAGTCTTCACAGGCCAGAGCAGGGTACAAGCAGCTGGTGAGCAAGTGCATTTGAAAAAAGACTCCTCCCTGGGAAATAAAAGAGACTGCAGGAGAACTGTTGGCAAGAGGTGCACACACTCAACCCAGCCTCTTTTTTTAAGCAGTTTTATTGAGATATATTCACATACCATACAGTCTCTGCAAAGTGTGTAATCAGTGGCTTTTAGTATAATCATGATATTTACATTCATTACCTAACTGATGTGGTTGAATCAAAGGCTTAATTTTTAACATAATTTAATAAAAATTTAATCAAAGACATTTCAGCTGAACCTAATACAATCAAAGGGTATCACATCCAGAGGAACAGACCAGTTTACAAACATAATCTCTCTTTTTGGAATTTATAAATAATCTCAAATTGCCATCCTCCCAAAAAAAACCAGAAGAAAGACTTGAATCAAAGATCTGTCCATAGGTGTGGAGGACCTAGAAAAAGCACAGCAATCTAAACACAAAGTAAGAAGAAAGAAAGAAAGAACAAAGATTAGAGCAGAAATAAATGAAATAGAGCACTAAAAATTTCTAACACTAAAAGTTGACTTTTTGAAAAGATCAATAAAATTGATGAATTAAACATCTAGCTAGTCTGACAGAAAAAAGAGAACTCAAATAAAATTAGCAATGAGATGGACATTAGCACTGATCCCATAGAAATAAAAAGGATCATAAGAGGATACTAGGAATAGCTGTATGCCAACAAATTAGACAGCCTAGGTGAAGTGTACAAATTCCTAGAAGCATCAACAACCTTCACTGACTCTAGAAGAAATAGTAAATCTCAAGACTCATTACAAGTGAAGAGATTTACTCAATGATCAAAAACCTCCCAAAAAAGAAACCCCAGGACCAGATGGCTTCACAGATGAATTCTACCAAATATTCCAAGAATGCATACCAGTCCTGCTCAAAACCTTTTGAAAAATTGAAGAAGAAACACTACAGAACTCATTGTATGAGGTTAACATTATTCTAATACCAAAGCCAGATAAAGATGCTACAAAAAGGAAAATTACAGACTGATTTTTCTTATGAATGTAGGGGAATAAAATCTTCAACTAAATACTAGCAAATTTGAATCCAACAGCACATTAAAGAATTACACACCATTATCAAGTGGGATTTATCCCAGGCATGCAGGGGTGGTTCAACATAAGAAAATCATTTAATATAATACACCACATTAAGAGAATAAAGGGGAAGAAACCACATGATCATCTCTATTGGCATAGAAAAGGTATTTAACAAAATCTAGCATCCTTTCTTGATGAAAACACTTGAAAAACTAGGAGTACAAAGAAATTTTCTCAGCATGATAAAAGACATATATCGTACTCAATGGTGAAAGACTAAAAGCTTTCCCTTTAAGATCTGGTACAACACAAGGATTCCCCCGTCACCACTTTTATTCAGCATTGTGCTGGAAGTTCTAGCTAGAACAATGAGACAAGAAAAAGAAGGAAAAGGCATCCAATTGAATTTTCTAGAGTAATTTCGTGATTGGGTAGAAGTGCCTTTCCATACTTTTGATATTTTCATTCGTTCTTTACCTCATACTAGCAAGAGCCGTGCAGTGTGCCATTTCCACCTGTCAGGGTTCATTAAACCATTTTCCCTGCCTCTCTATGGTGGGATGGCAAGTTGCTTCTTGCTTTTGGCCACTACCGACTACCTTGTGCAGGCCCCTTACGTTCTTTTTTTTTTTTTTAAGTTGTGGTAACATGCAATAGAATTGCCCATTTTAAATCACTTTCATGTATACAGTTCAGTGATTCTAATTATATTTACGATATTGTGCTACCAGCACCGCTATCCATTACCAAAACTTTTTCATCACCCCAAACAGAAATGGTACTCATTAAGCAAAACTCCCCAGGGTAACCTGAAATCTACTTCTGTCTATTGATTTGCTTAGTCCAGCTATTTCATGTAACTGGAGTCATGCACTGTCTGTCCTTTTGTACCTGGCTTATTTCATTTGTCATGATGTCTTCAAGGTTCATCCATGTGGTAGCATGTAATGGAACTTTGTTCCATTTTAGGGCAGATTAATATTCCATTGTATGTATTTTAATTATCCATTCATCTCTTGATGGTTGACATTCTTTTTAGAGGATGTGACATTGGTGTTTGGAAGATATGATGTTACTAATATTTTTCTTTTATAGCTGGTTTAGGTGAATTCCGAATTCGTGACCTGAATGATGAAATTAACAAACTGCTAAGAGAAAAAGGACACTGGGAGGTCCGGATAAAGGAACTGGGTGGCCCTGATTATGGGGTAAGCTGATGGCGTTTGGTTTGTGCCTGGTGTTTTTTGGCAGGATGGGTAGGTCTGTCTCCCTTGGCATTCCCTGCAGCTCTCAGCCCATGCCTGCCACAGGGGAGGTGCTCAGGAAATGAAAGAAGGCTCAAAAATTGCCTCGGAAAAGGGAGGATAGGTGTAAAAAGTTCATAGCACAAGGCTCAGAGGTGGACAGGCTTCCTGCCTTAAACAGTCTGTCGCTCCTGAGTAAGCAGCTTAAATCTGTGCACCTCAGTTTCCTTTTCTCTGAAATGATCATGGCCTCTCCACATCCTTTCTCTGAATTAGGGGAGGTAGGTGTGGCCATTTGTTGGCTTCTTCACCTGATTGAGCCTCAGGCGTTCTCCATTCCTTCCCTTCTTTGGACTCTCCGACAGTGGCTTCTAAACTTTCAGGACATGCCCCTTTGTAAACACACACATGCGTACACAAAATTTGCTGAAAACATGATTGTTATGATGGTTTCGATGGTTTCTATTCTGTTCTATTTTGATTTAAAAACAAAACAAAACAATGGTTATGACACATTTAATTGATTTCATGACCCCCTCACTTAGCTCAGCTTCGAGAAACACTGCCCAGAATCTGGCTGCTTTTGTGAGGAGATGTATCCCAGATCTTTTGAACCAATGGCCTCTAATCAACGGGCTGTAATATATTATGTAAGAAATACATGCTGTTTTTCTCCATTGTGGTCTTTTCGGTTTTATGGAATTCTAACACAAAACCTGAAGCCTCACTTTAGCACCTGGCATAAAAATGAAGGCTTTATTTTTCCCCTTGCTGGGGGAAAGGCACTCACCTTTCTCGAGCACCTTTTCTGTTGTAGGTTCTATGCTGGGAGCTTTCTCATGGGTCCTCTTGTGAACCTCTCCAACTGTGAAGGGAGATTTTCTCTTTCCCTTCAGTCTGTTTTAAAGTAATGCAGAGGGCAGTGGGTGTAGTTCAGTGGTTGGATGCTTGCTTCCTGTACACAAGGCCCCAGGTTCAATCCCTGGCACCTCCTAAAAAAAATAGAGTTTTATTAACTTTCTTAGAAAAGTGACCCATTGCAGAAGCATTAAAACTCTAACATGAAACAAACACATAAAAAAAAGAGAAAAATAAAAGAAAAAACAAAAACAGAGAAATCTAGTATATAAAATATGTTTAAGTTCTACTATCCAAATTCAACGCTTTTAATGTTTTTATGGATTTTCTTCTAGGCTTTTTGTAATGCTTAAGTTTTTTTCATTGTCTAAGTATTAAAGTAATAAATTATCATTGTAGAAAATTTACAAAGTTCAGGAAAATATAAACAACCAGAACAAGCTCCAGTCATAATCCTATAACCTAAGCACAACTGCTAGAATATTTCCTCCCATTGTTTTTCTTTGGATGCATTTTTCATCATTGAGATCATTCTCACTGCATGTAAAGTTTTGGTTCTACAGTTTTATTTTCTTTTTAAAATGGTAATTTTAGTTATATAAATAGTATGTACTTTTTTGCAAAAAAGAAAAAACATAAAAAATATAAAAATAAACATATACTGAGCAATAGCCACTATTAACATTTTCTATTTATCTTTATAGGATTTTTCTCAGTTCATATTTTAACTATATTCTCTGTTCACCTAATAGTATATCAGGAAAATATTTTATGTCAATAAATGGTAATTCTTGTCATCATTTTAAAAATACTTTTTCAAACTCGCAGAAAGTTGCAAAAATAGTAGGGAACTTTCATATACCCTGTACACAGATTCACCAGTTTTTATTTTCCTGAACCATTTGAAGGTAGGTTGAATTCATCATGCTATCTAACTCCTTAATACTGTGTATTTTCTGAGAATAAGAATGTTCTCTAATGAACCATGGTAGAGTTATCAAATGTAAGAAAATTAACTTTGATAGAATAATTTTAATCTAATATACAGTCTACATGGCAGTTTTATAAATTTTCACAATAATGTCCTTTATAGCAATTTTTTCCCCTCTAGTACCAGACCCAGTTCAGGCTTACAAGCTGTCTTTAGTTGTAAATATCCTCGTTTTTAATGAATAGAACTCAGTTTTCTGGATGTATTTAATTTGTCTTCTACTGATTCTCATTTAGTTGCTTGCATTTTCTTCTTTCTTTTGACTTTTGTCACATAATGTCATATTATTTTTCTAAGTCAATGTAAGAGTTTCATAAGAACCATCATTTTTAAGGTCTAGAAGATACTCTATCAGTAAATATATAATTTACTGAAATCTCTGCTGTTAGATATTTAGGTTGATTTTTAGGGGATAAAAATATGTGTAAAACTGTTCTTTGTAGATAGGTATTTCCATTTTTAACCTTATTATCTTAAAATATCTTTACAAATGTGAAAATAGTGGGTTTAAGGATCATACCTATTTTCTCTTTTTTCCCTCCCAATAAAGAAAGTTGGCCCTAAAATGCTGGATCATGAAGGGAAAGAAGTCCCGGGAAACCGAGGTTACAAGTACTTTGGAGCAGCCAAAGATTTGCCTGGTGTGAGAGAGCTGTTTGAAAAAGAGCGTAAGTAACTGATGCTTGTGAAGATTTTAACCCCTGCTTGTCGGTAATAATTGTGAGTAAGTATGTTACGTGCTAAATTCTTTTCCTCTATCATTTCTTAGCTGCACAACGACCTGTAATATAGGAATAACTGTTCCCAGTTTTTTTTTGTTTGTTTTTTTTTTTTTTTTTTTTTAAGATTTATTTTTATTTATTTAATTCCCCTCCCCTCCCCCGGTTGTCTGTTTTCTGTGTCTTTTTTGCTGCTTCTTGTTTCTTTGTCCGCTTCTGTTGTCATCAGCGGCACAGGAATTGTGGGCGGCGCCATTCCTCGGCAGGCTGCTCCCTCCTTCGCGCTGGGCGGCTCTCCTTATGGGTGCACTCCTTGCACATGGGGCTCCCCTACGCCGGGGACACCCCTGTGTGGCACAGCACTCCTTGCGCGCATCAGCACTGCGCATAGGCCAGCTCCACACGGGTCAAGGAGGCCCGGGGCTTGAACCGCAGACCTCCCATGTGGTAGACGGACGCCCTAACCACTGGGCCAAAGTCCGTTTCCCTGTTCCCAGTTTTTAAATGAGAAACCTCAGACCCTAGGATTTGAACTCACAGACCCAGGGCCACACAGTTGGGCCTGGAAAGCGAGCCCAGGATGGCTGGTGCCAAATTCCATGCTTTCTGCAGATACTAGTGAGTCTGGATAAGGAGTTTGCCAGTCTGAAGTTTCTCAAAACCATTGGGACACAAGGTGCAGTCTCTGAAGTTCATTAAGTCAGGTTCATGGTTCCGCTGACGGACTTGTCAGTTGAGAAAACTGTACCTGAAAAACAAAACACGGGCAGAATGCCAGTGTGAGAAAACAGATGAAAGGTAAGCTGCTCTGTGTGGCTCTCAGTGGGGACCCTTCATCGGTCCTCCTTTTCCCCCCTTCCCCACCTCCCACAGTGGCCCTGGGGAACCAGCTCAGCCTTAGGGCTTTCACATACACAATTTGAAGCCACTGGTCTAGAGTTTTAGTGTATTTTGATTTTGCTGTTTAGAAAAGTAGTTTAAACACTATAGGAAAAAAATGTGAAAAGCAGAAAATGGTAGCAGTATTGGCACCACTGTTGTCATTTAATGTATTTTCTTCCAGTTGGTTTTCCTATTTTTAAAAAAGCGTAAATCCTGCTTCTTTAAAAATTCATTCTGTCAAAATTTTTTCATGCTTCATTACCATTACTTAAAAATGATTCAAAATTTAAATACCACATATGGAAGCAATACATTATTATTACGGCGAGGTTGTAAAATAAAGCAAATCAGGAAAAAAAAATCACCTATAATTTTCACAACTTGATGATGACTGTTAAGATGCTGTGGCATATTTCCCTCCAATTTTTAAGGGTCATGAGGGGAGCTTCTAGATTAAGTTTATGCTGTATATGGTGGGTTTTTAAAAAAATTTATTCTAGTCATAGATTTTTTTTTTTTAAATAAAAGAAAGTATGTCTTTCTGGGTATAATTCAGATAGTACAGAAAGAGCTACAGTCCCCTTGACCTCCCAGGCCCACTTTCCCTGCTAGAGGGCACATTATTTTTTGTCTGGTGCCTTCCAGGCCTTTTCCATGCTTTTCCGTGTGTCTTTCTTCAGTTAAATGTCTTCATTGTACATGACAGATGACTGCACCCAAATTGACTTAAAAAGAAGAGAAAATGTATGGGCTCAGGGACTGGAAAGCCCGTGGGTAGTTTGGCTTCAGGAGTCCAGGTCACGGTCGCTCTTTGTGTTTCGACTTCTACCATGCGAGCGTCCTCTGCTTTGGTCTCTGCTTGTGACAGCACATTGTCCATCGCGGACTTACATCTTGTGCTTTCTCAGCGTCAGATTCCAGCCCCCTAGCATCGAAACAGAATTCCCCAAACTGAGTCTGCTTGGCTCTGATTGATCCCAGCTCCACCCTTAAACCCTCAACCAGTCCTTGTGGCCAGGATACGTGTCACACAGTGTCCTGAGCTGGCCGGGCCTCAGCCACAGGTTTTTTATAAATTAGGATAGATGCCTTCACGTGGACTGATTGGATCAGAGTTCTAAGCACTGAGTTAAAGGGTGGTGCCACCATATAATCTCAGTAGTACAGAGAAGTGCCTATTGCAGTGTCTCTTTATGAATATATACTATATGGCTGCACAGCATTGTATAGGAAGGAGGCTCTAGTGTGATTGTGACTTGGGAAATTCAGCTCCGTTGGTGCTCTTTCTTTTAGCTCTTCCTCCTCCAAGGAAGACGCGAGCTGAGCTCATGAAGGCCATCGATTTTGAGTACTACGGGTACCTGGATGAAGATGATGGTGTTATCGTGCCTTTGGAACAGGAGTATGAAAAGAAATGTAGGTCGATGGGCATTACATTTCCTTACAGACGGCGTCCAGTTTCTCTTCACTCCTTTGAAAATGGGTTTAAAACAGTGCTTTGCACCAGGAGGGAGTTTTCCTTGTTGCCAGTGGTCTCTGGAGTGTGTGGAGTTCCCACCTCCCTATGCGTATCCATGAGGCGGGTTGTGAGGCAGCTGGGGCTGTCACAGGCCAGGAGCAGCAGGCGGGGGATGCCACCCAGAGCTGCTTCTGGTCTCATCCTTCTGCTGCATGTGCTTACCATGTAGATTCGTTCCCAGGTTGACCTCTCCGAGAATCATGCAACGGTGCCCATGAAGCAGCTTTAGATCTGCTTGAAACACAGCTCCAGGGTTACAATTCAGTATCCCCCTCCCGCAGCCTCTGGTATCCTCTGGTCTCCTTTCTGTGTCTCATGAATTTCCTTATTCTAGGTATCTCACATGAGTGAAATCATACAGTAGTGTCCTTGTGTGCCTGGCTTGTCCCACTTAGCATCACATCTTCCTGGCTCACCTGTGTAGCGATGGGCATCGCGTGGACGCAGCGGCAGGCATCACTTCCCAAGTACTTCCTCCGTGCTAAACACCACATGGGCTTTCTTTGGAAGCCCCTTGACAATCTGTGAAGAATGCAGTTAATCCCCATCTTACACAACCAGTCAGGACTTGGACTCGGATGGTCCAGCATGCTCCATCTCTGCTCTGTTTTTCAGCAGGTGTGCCGGGAACCCACCCGGGTTGTTGAACTGGCGGGGCTCTGAGGACTTTGCTTAGGTGGCTGCCTTGGAAGGGACTGGAGCAGGTACTTGCACAACAGTGTTCACAGCAGCATGATTCACGAGAGCCGAGAGGTCCCAGCGCCTATTGTCCATTCACAGATGAATGAGTATGCAAAATGCGGTCCCTCCGGACAATGGAATGTCCCTTAGTTGTAGAAAGAAATGTGGTTCTGGTGCATGCTACTACACAGTGAATCTCCCTCTGATGCTAAGTGGGATAAGCCAGGCACGCAAGGACCACTGCTGGATGATTTCACTTATATGAAATATGTGGAATAAGGAAATTCATGAGACACGGAAAAGAGACCAGAGGGATACCAGGAGCTGAGGGGAGGGGGACACTGAACTGTATACTTAAAAGTGGTTAAATTAGGGAATTTTATGTTGTATATATATGTTATAATATAAATTAAAAAAAAAAACCTTTAAAAGCTGCCTTGCAGAAACTTAAAGCCAGACCTGTTGGAAGGCAAGACCACCCCTCATACCCATTTCCCACCCACCAGGGCAGAACAGAGGGGTCCCTTTTCCGGGGCTGACGCCCTGCCTGGTGTTTAGGGCTAATTTAGAGCCTGGAGTAAGTTGCATCTGCTCTCCCTTGTCTTTAGTGAGAGCTAAATTAGTGGAAAAGTGGAAAGTTGAGCGAGAGGCCCGGCTGGCAAGAGGAGAAAAGGAGGAGGAGGAGGAGGAGGAAGAGGAAGAGGTCAACATCTACGCTGTCAACGAGGAGGAGGTACTGGGCCGCTCCCCGTGGGCCGCCGTCCTGTGCTCCGAGCTGTGAGGCGTTGATTTCAGGGTAGCACGGGAGGAAGGAAGTGTGGCTCGTTAACAAGGGAGCAGGGGTCAAGCCCGGCTCTGCCCCTACCTCCAGCCTCACCCTCAGCTTCCTCTCATGGAAGATGGGTGTGGAAATCACCTCTGAGGATTATGGGAAGGGTTTCAGAGAAGTATGGCTGGGGAAACACTTTGGAGCTACACCTTAACACAGAGGTTAGCTCTTTTTATTTATTTCTGCCTCCCCGCCCCCGCCCCATTCTCCCGTTGTCTGCTCTCGGTGTCCATTCACTGTGATTTCTTCCGTGCCTGCTTGTATTCTCATTAGGCGGCTCTGGGTACCGATCCTGGGACCTTCTGGAGTAGGAGAGAGGTGATTACTCTCTTGCGCCACCTGAGCTCCCCTGTCCTGCTGCATCTTCTTATTTTCTCTCCCCTGTGTCTCTTGTTGTGTAATCTTGTTGCACCAGTTCTCCACGTCGGCCGGCACTCCTGTGCAGGGTGACTTTTCCCACATAGGGGGGCTGTCCTGTGCGGGGCCGCATTCCTGCGTGGGCCAGCTCGCTGCATGGGCCAGCTCGCCCTCACCAGCAGGCCCTGGGCATGGGACCCTGGACTTCCTATGTGGTAGACGGGAGCCCAATTGGTTGAGCCACGTCCATTTCCCAGAGGTTAGCCCTTTACTTACTAGGGATGGACCTGCTGAGATACGGGCATTGGAGGCATAGACACATATGAAGCCATACGAGCTTTAACCCATGACCTCATCATTTCCTTTTTTTTTTTTTTTCCCCGTGGTCAGGAAACTTATTTTTAGAATTAGCCAGCTGGACTCAGTTTAGATGATCCCAGTTTTGCGGGCAGCATCCGGGTGGTCCTAGCAGGAGCCAGCTGAGCACAGGCCTCCTCCCTGCCCTCAGGCCTGCTCGGGTGCTGACCTTGGCCGCAGCAGCGTCACGGAGCTTCTTCACGGCCTGTCTGCTCTGGCGCTGTTGGCCTGACGTCCACAGCGAGCCAAGTGTGTTGTCTTTGCTCTCCGTCACGGTGACTCCGTGGTCAGGGGCTTGGTGATGGCACAGTGGTCAGGCTTGTTTTTTGTGGAGATATTTGGGTGTTTCTGGGATGCAGCGTCTTAGCCTGCTGGAAGGTGGGTCGTGTGCGGAGCTTCTTTTGTATGGCAGCGGACGCCTTCCAGTGCTGTTGTCTTGCCTCACAGCCTTTGCTTTGACTCCAGTTTTGGGATGGGCAGTGGCTTCCTTCACTTCCAGCACCATCTTCGTGACAAGGACCTCATCGTTGTTTTTAGGTACCAGGGATCGAACCCGGGACCTCCCTGGGAAGCCGGTGCTCAACTGCGGAGCCACGTTGGCTTCCTTGAGTTGGTTTTTTCGTTTGTTTTGCTTGTTGTTTGTTTTTTTTTTTTCAGGAGGTACCAGGAACCAAACCTGGGACCTTCGTTGTGGGAGATGGGTGCTCTGCTGCTTTTCTCCTTACCTGCTCCCATCGTCATGTCTTTTAAAATGGCAGTGGCAGTAGCTCCTCTGTAGTTTAACACTGCCTTGTACAGATGGGGAAACAGGCCTGGGGCCAGGAAGGGACTTGCTGAGCGGCTCAGGGTGGGGCAGAGTGACCCTCCCCGCGGGCGGTGCCCCTGAGCTCCCAGCTCCTGTGTGAGTCCTGCCGTGTGGGGGCAGTCATCCCCAGGCAGGACCAGAACGCAGCTGACGCGCTAGTCTGAGAAAGGGGAGGCAGGGTCTCACCCCAGCTCCTGTGTGCGTCCTGCCGTGTGGGGGCAGTCATCCCCAGGCAGGACCAGAACGCAGCTGATGCGCTAGTCTGAGAAAGGGGAGGAAGGGTCTCACCCCAGTGCAGATGACAGGCCAGGTTCCCTTGACGTCACTAGTGAGGAGGCAGGCCCAGAGAGGTTTAGCGACTCAGTCAGGGCCACACAGGATCTATCAAACCTGAGGTGCATGCTCAGGTCTCGCTAACTAGCAGTGGGGATCAGTGAAGGGTTTGAAGCAAGACGACATCATGCTCAAGGTGCACATATTCATCTGCTCATTGAGTGATGCCGGGTTCATTAGTGGCTTCTGTGAGCCAGGCCTGTGCCCAGTGCAAGTTCTGGGCATGCAGCTCCCGGCCTGGTGGGGAGCCAGCAGGCACAGGGATAGACTGGAAGTGGCTGCTGGGACGGGAGCTCGGAGAGAGCCACATGGGCTGGGAGAGCCCACAAAGGCTTTCCTGGGGAAGGGACCCTTCGGCTGAGGTTTGGAACATGAGGAGGAGTTGGCCAAGCACAGAAGGGAGGGAAATGTTCCAGGCAGAGGGAGTGGCAGGTGCAGAGGCTGCGTGTGCTGGAAGGTTCTGTGGTGCGCGTGAAGGGCAGAGCGCAGACCAGCGTGGTGGGACATAGAGCTTGGCATGCAAGGGGGCGGCTTTTTGGTTTGAAATAAGTGTAGATTTACAGGAAGTTACAAAGATAGAGGTCCCATGTACCCTGTCCCCAGTTGCCCCAAGGGGTTCCATCTCTGTAGCTGCAGCACAGTGTCCAAACTGGAGAAACCGACATTGGTCCAGTGAGTGTGCATTGCTCTAAGTCATTCGATCACGGGGGTAGAGCCACGTAACCGTCGCCGGAGTCAAGCTCCAGAACTTGCCGTCACCACAAAGCTTGCCCTCCTGCTGCCCCATCACAGTCCCAGCCACCTCCCTCCCTGTGCTGTCCCTAACCCCTGGCAGCAACTAGTCTGCTGTCCATTGCTATAATTTGTCATTTAGAAAATTTTACGTAAGTAGAACCAGTCAGCATGTCACCTTTTGAGATTGGCCTCTGCACTCAGCCCAGTGCCTGGTAGGACTGTTAGGTTGCTGTGCCTCTGCAGTGCCTTCCTGTCTTCTTGCCGAGTGGTGCTCCCCTCACACAGGTCTAAGCGCGCAGCAGGTTGAACGCGCCCTTCGAGGAAGTAGAGTGGAAGAAGCAAGAGCCTGGAGGCTCCCCTCCTGCCCCGAGGTGCTCTCCTACCTCTGATAGCGAATTGCTTTTTCTCCTTTCTGAACGTCCTATATGAACGTAACCATGCATACACTTTTGTGCCTGGTGCTCCTAGTATTTGGTGTCCAGTGTGGGGCCACGGCAGGCAGGCTGTGAACGTCCTTGTGTGTGTCCTTGGGGGACAGTCCTTTCAGATGAGTACACTCAGATCACGGGGGTAGGCACGGATCAGCTTTAGGAGATCCAGCCAGTTTCCTAAAGCACTTGTACCAACTTTGACTCCTGCCAGGAGCGTACGAGAGGTTCCCACCAAAGGTGGTTGTTTTTTTAACCTTTTTTAAAGATTTATTTTATTTATTTCTTCCCACCCCCACCCCCCGTTATGTGCTCTCTGTGTCTGTTCATCTTTTTTAGGAGGCACCGGGAACTGAATCCGAGACCTCCCATGTGGGAGGGAGGTGCCCAGTGGCTCGAACCACCTCTGCTCCCTTTTTAACTTTTTATTTTGAAATATTTTCAAACTTACAGAAAGTAAGTTTGAAAGTTACTTAGTTTTGTAAGTTATAGTTACTTATACAAACCCATACAGAGAACTCCGGCATACTCCTTAACTCCCAGATAGACAGATTCTAACATTTTGCCACATTAGTGGTATCATTTTATCTTCCTGCCTACCTACTTGTCTGTCCATCCACCATCCATACATCTGTCAACCTATCTATCTATCTGTCTGTCTGTCTCTGTCAATCCATTATCTGAACACTTGAGTGTAGGCTGTATGCATCATGTTCCTTGAATACTTAATGCTTTCGTGTACATTTCCTGAGAACAAGGATCTTCACTTATGTAACCACCTAAAGGGCAGTGATCGAGTTCAGGAAATTTAACATTGAGATAAAGATTATGGTCTGTGTTCCAGTTTTTCCCTATGGCCCCATAAGCCTTTTTCTTTCCTGAGAGCAATGTAGGTTTACAGAAAATCATGACAAAGTACAGAGTTCTCATATACCCTCCCCTCTTTGCATTGGTATGATACTTTTGTTACATTTGATGAAACAATGTTACTGTAATTATACTTTTAAATGTAGTTCATAGTTTATATTAGGGTTACTGTTTGTATGGTACAGTTGTATGGTTTTGAAAAATTTTCATTATGGTAACATATGTACAACCTAACATTTCTCATTTTAACTGCTTTCAAATATACAATTCAGTGGTGTAAGATACATTCAGATTGTTATGCTACTATCACCACCATTCATTACCAAAACTTTGTATCTCCCTAAGCACAAACCAATTTAAGTATTAACTCCCTCTCCCCTACCATTGCCCCAATACCTGGTAATCTGTATTCTAGTTTCTATCCCTATGCATTTGCCTATTCTAATTATTTCATATAAGTGGGATCCTATAATATTTTCCTTTCGTATCTGTCTTCTTTCACCGAACATGATGTCTTCAGGGTGCATCCATGCTTTCCGTGGATCAGAACTTCATCCTGAATAACATTCCATTGTGTGTCCATCTCACACTTGTGCACCCATTCATCTTTTGCTGGAGACTTGGGTTGCTTCCATCTTTGGTAATTGTGGTTAATGCCACTAGAAACATCAACGTACAGCTATCTGTTTGAATCTCTGCTTTCAAATCTTTTGGGTGTATCCCTAGAAGTGGGACTGCCAGGCCATATGGTAATTCTGTACCTAACTTTCCGAGGAACGGCCAAACTGTCTTCCACAGTGCCTGAACCGTTTTACATTCCCACAGCCGTGAATGGTGAGCAGACAGCTGGGGGGGTAGTAATAAATAGATAATAATAATAATAAATCTTAAAAAAAAAATAAATTTATAGATAATACATTCACAAATTTCAAAAACCAAAGAGGATATAACTGTATTCAGCAAAGAGTCTCTTTCCCATCTCTGTTCCCCACCTCCCAGTTCTCATGCTGTTACTAGTTTCTATTCTTACTTTCTCTCCTTACATGAAAAGTAGTATAATATACACAGGGTTTTGCTGCCTTTTTATTCAATAATGGGTCTTGGAGATCTTTCTATGTCGTTTCAGAGCTTCCTCGTTAGTTCTTTTTTTTTTGTAGCCGCGCAGAGTAGTACGTTTTTTTAACGTTACGGCATTTCTGTCTTTAACTCGTCTCGCGCTGATGGCCTCTGGTTGCTCTGTTCGCAGTCGGATGAGGAAGGCGGCCTGGAGAAGGGAGGGGATGACGGGCAGCAGAAGTTCATCGCTCACGTCCCAGTGCCATCACAGCAAGAGGTAGACGGGGACTGGCTCCTGGAGTCGGGGGGGGGGGGGGGGGGGGGCGGAACACGACATGACTGTCTCTAAAAGCCCACTCCGTGGCAGCCTCGAGGGCGTTTTCCTCAGCCCTTCCAGCCCCTGAGGCAGCTCTAGGTCCTGACCACAGGGCAGGGCAGGGTGTGGACTCCAGAAAGGGGTGAGACCCTCTGCCTTCAATGACACATCAAATACGTGTTCAGAGGGTTCCAGCAGGAGAGTTTAGACGGGCTCCTGGGGGCCCGCGCCTGCTGGAACTCCCTCAGGGCGGGGTTCTTGGCAGGGCTTGGCGGGCGTCCCTGAGGCGGGAAGCACGAGCCCTTTCCTCTTGCTCTCCGCAGATTGAGGAGGCGCTTGTGCGCAGGAAGAAGATGGAGCTCCTCCACAAGTACGCAAGCGAGACGCTGCAGGCCCAGAGCGAGGAGGCCAAAAGGCTCCTGGGGTACTAGTGCCAGCCAGGCGATCCGCGGCCCCCCAGCCTCACGCGTTAGCCCATGGCCTCTGTGGGACTGCAGAGAGACGGGCCAGCTTCCCACCGTTCATGCTCTTCTGGCCTCGCTGTTAAGCTCGTGTCCTGATCCCAGCAGGGCTCTATCCATTGCTTCCCCGCTGGGCTGTCTTGTACTGATAATTTTGTATAAATATTTTGCTACTGTAAGCATCCTTTTCTTATTTTGGAGTGTGTAAGACAGGTTGTTAATTGCCTGAACGTGCTTTATTTAGCCTCACACTGTGTTTTCTGGAGGAGAGAATCAATTAGTGGCCAACATTTAAAAATGTAATTTTACATAAAAACCCATATAACTTGTCCTGAAAAATGAGAAGCTGAGATGTCCTGGAGCCCACATTCCCACTTGTCCACCAGCCGTAAGCCACAGCGGTCCTTTTTGGACCAGACTGTGCTCTCAGGGCTCTGGGGTGCCACGCAGCCTGCTGCCCCCGTCCTGCTGGGCGGGGAGAGCTGGGGGCTGCTGCCTGTTTTATAGCTGTTCTGGAGAGAACTATTTTTAGTAAAAACTTTTATATCAAAGGAAACCCTGTGTCTCAGACCATTCCCTGGGCTTAGTGTTCCGAAGTGATGATTACATCGGAGTGGGGGGTTCAGAGTCACTGAAAGGGCGCAGCCGGCCTGCAGGGGAGTTTCCCGAAACGCCCGGGGCGCCGGGAGGGAGTGGGCGCAGACCCCAGGCCCGTCTTGGCAGTGAGACCGGTAGGCACCCCGCGTGCTGGCGGAGTGTCGTGTAGGCCCGGCTGCGGGGACCCTCCGGGGTGTCGGCCCTGGGCCCTGAGTGCGCTGACACCTGGGGCCCAGGGTGGGCGCTGAGGATCTGCACCCCGAGCTGGCGCCTGTCTTCCAGCCCTCTCCTTTCCCCTGGGAGACGCAGAGGCTGCCGCCTCGGAGGCTCCTGCCCAGAGGGGCCACGGGGGAGCCTGGGAGTGTGGGGTCCTCTGTGTGGGGGCTGCAGCTCGGGCTGCGGGAGCAGGGGTGCCGGCTGGCAGGAGGCCGGGCCCAGCGAGCTGAGGCTCTGCAGGTGGGTCGGGCGCTGGCCCCGGGGAGCAGCTCGGTGGGAAAACGGCCCAGGGCTGCGTGGCTGCAGGTGGCGAGGGCCAGGGGAGGGCTCGGGGGGCGAGGAGGTTCCCGCGGGCTCCCGAGGCCAGGCGGGCAGGGCGGAGTGGCCGGGCCCGTGGTCTGCTGTGGAGAGCGCCCGCGGTCCTGCTCAGCAGGGCAGGGGCGCCCGGCCGGGTGGGGGGAGCGAGCTGAGGGGCCGGCGGCCCAGGGTCGGGGACCTGAGAGGCTGTGCCGAGAGGAGGGCCAGGTGCAGGGGCTGGCGGGGTGGGCTAGCTCGCGCAGGGAGGAGGGCGGGTCTGAGCTGGGGCTGCAGGACCCTCGCCAGGAAGGCCCCTCAGCCCCTCAGACGGGCTCAGGACCACCAGAGGGCTTTGAGCAGGTCCTTCCCGCCCCGTTTCTCGGGGCCAGGCCCCTGCTATGCTCTGAGGCCGCCCTGGGGTCTGGGCAGTGCAGCAGTGTGGTCAGGGGTGCCAGGGCCCCCAGGGACGGCCTGGCCACGTCTGAGCCGTGGGGCCAAAGGGCCTTCCTGGGGTTTTCTTCCCAGGCCCGTGTGTTGCGGAGCCTTGGAGGGGAGCAGGCAGCACGAGGAACAGCTGCTTTTCCTCCTGGAAGAGCCGCTCAGCAAATGCCTGGGGGTGCGGGGGCCCCTCGAGTGCCCAGCGTGAGCCCCCTGCAGGCCCCCCACCCGCAGGGCCACAGGGCTCACAGTCCTCCCCGCAGCCCGCGGGGTTCAGCAGCTCTACCTTGCCGCAGGAGCTCCGCAGGCCCCGCCCTGCAGCTTGCACAGCCCCTTCCCACCTGGGAGCCAAGCACGGCCTCGCCGGGTGCAGGCAGCAAGGGAAGCGTGTCCTACATTCGGGGACGCCGGAAGAGTCTGGGAGCAGAGGGAAGGGGGGAGGCGTGACCACTGGGGTGCAGTGGCACCTCTGCAAGTCCCAAAGCCTTGGCTGCCCTAGCAAAGCCTGTTTAATTGATTATATTAGATGTGACTCTGCCAGCCCTTTCTCAAAAGGTGACGTCCGTGTGTCCACAGGCTCCCCTGCCCTTCCCTCCTGAGAGACTAAAATCACATCGTCTCCCTCCTGTTGTGCTTTCAGCCTCACACAGCGCACCCAGGCCTCGGACTTCCGGGCCCCTCCTGCGCACCCTTCCCCTCCTGCTCCTCCCGTGGGAAACTGGGAAACAAGCAAGAGAGGAAAACCCTCCTGTTGCTGCTGCTGGGAGCGGAGGCCGGCTGCTCGGGGAGGAAAAGGAGCGGGTTCTCCGCCTCGGGCTGCGCCACCCCTGCCCCGGGCGTCAGTCCGGCCTGGGGAAGAGGGTCCTCCCCAAGCCGCAGGGGACGGAGCCGCCTCACTCCTGTCCGTTCAGTCTGCTCACTCCCAGCAAGGCTCAGTGAACGCGCCTTAGTGGCAGGGGACGCGGCCGCCTCGGGACCGCTTGGCCCCCGCTCCCGGTGCCCCCTCCGTCCACTGGGCCAGGGCCCCGCCCCCTCCAGGCCTATCCGCGTCCTCCCCGCAAGGACGTCGAAAGGGGAGCGCGCAGTGCTCCTGCGGGGCCGGCCCCAGGCCTGAGGGCGCGGGGCCACACCTGCGCTGGCAGCGGGCGCCTGCACGTGGGGGACCGCGGCTCTGAGAGGCGACCCGCTTGGGCCACAGGGGTCCTTGGCTGAGGCGGACCCCCTCAGGCTCCTCAGCCGGGCCGCCCGCGCGTCACCGCAGCCTCCGAGCCCGGGACTCCCCGGGAGCAGCTCGCGGCTCTGCCGGCCGGGGCCGGGGAGCAGGGGCGGCGGGGCCGGGGCCGGGGAGCAGGGGCGTCGGGGCCGGGGCGGGGAGCAGGGGCGGCGGCGCCGGGGAGCAGGGGCGTCGGCGCCGGGGGGCAGGGGCGTCGGGGCCGGGGCCGGGGAGCAGGGGCGTCGGGGCCGGGGCGGGGAGCAGGGGCGGCGGCGGCGTGGAGCAGGGGCGTCGGGGCCGGGGCGGGGAGCAGGGGCGTCGGGGCCGGGGAGCAGGGGCGTCGGGGCCGGGGAGCAGGGGCGTCGGGGCCGGGGCGGGGAGCAGGGGCGGCGGCGGCGTGGAGCAGGGGCGTCGGGGCCGGGGCGGGGAGCAGGGGCGGAGGCGCCGGGGAGCAGGGGCGTCCTGGCCGGGGAGCAGGGGCGTCCTGGCCGGGGAGCAGGGACGTCGGGGCCGGGGCGGGGAGCAGGGGCGTCGGGGCCGGGGCGGGGAGCAGGGGCGTCGGGGCCGGGGAGCAGGGGCGTCGGGGCCGGGGCGGGGAGCAGGGGCGGCGGCGGCGTGGAGCAGGGGCGTCGGGGCCGGGGCCGGGGAGCAGGGGCGTCGGGGCCGGGGAGCAGGGGCGGAGGCGCCGGGGAGCAGGGGCGTCCTGGCCGGGGAGCAGGGGCGTCCTGGCCGGGGAGCAGGGGCGTCCTGGCCGGGGAGCAGGGGCGTCGGGGCCGGGGCGGGGAGCAGGGGCGGAGGCGCCGGGGAGCAGGGGCGTCCTGGCCGGGGAGCAGGGGCGTCGGGGCCGGGGAGCAGGGGCGTCGGGGCCGGGGCGGGGAGCAGGGGCGGAGGCGCCGGGGAGCAGGGGCGTCGGGGCCGGGGCCGGGGAGCAGGGGCGTCGGGGCCCGGGCGGGGAGCAGGGGCGGTGGCGCCGGGGAGCAGGGGCGTCGGGGCCGGGGAGCAGGGGCGTCGGGGCCGGGGCGGGGAGCAGGGGCGGAGGCGCCGGGGAGCAGGGGCGTCGGGGCCGGGGCCGGGGAGCAGGGGCGTCGGGGCCGGGGCGGGGAGCAGGGGCGGCGGCGCCGGGGAGCAGGGGCGTCGGGGCCGGGGAGCAGGGGCGTCGGGGCCGGGGCGGGGAGCAGGGGCGTCGGGGCCCGGGCGGGGAGCAGGGGCGGTGGCGCCGGGGAGCAGGGGCGTCGGGGCCGGGGAGCAGGGGCGTCGGGGCCGGGGCGGGGAGCAGGGGCGGCGGCGCCGGGGAGCAGGGGCGTCGGGGCCGGGGAGCAGGGGCGTCCTGGCCGGGGAGCAGGGACGTCGGGGCCGGGGCGGGGAGCAGGGGCGTCGGGGCCGGGGCGGGGAGCAGGGGCGGCGGCGCCGGGGAGCAGGGGCGTCGGGGCCGGGGCCGGGGAGCAGGGGCGTCGGGGCCGGGGCGGGGAGCAGGGGCGTCGGGGCCCGGGCGGGGAGCAGGGGCGGTGGCGCCGGGGAGCAGGGGCGTCGGGGCCGGGGAGCAGGGGCGTCGGGGCCGGGGCGGGGAGCAGGGGCGGCGGCGCCGGGGAGCAGGGGCGTCGGGGCCGGGGCCGAGGAGCAGGGGCGGCGGCGCCGGGGAGCAGGGGCGTCGGGGCCGGGGCCGGGGAGCAGGGGCGTCGGGGCCGGGGAGCAGGGGCGGAGGCGCCGGGGAGCAGGGGCGTCCTGGCCGGGGAGCAGGGGCGTCCTGGCCGGGGAGCAGGGGCGTCGGGGCCGGGGCGGGGAGCAGGGGCGGAGGCGCCGGGGAGCAGGGGCGTCCTGGCCGGGGAGCAGGGGCGTCGGGGCCGGGGAGCAGGGGCGTCGGGGCCGGGGCGGGGAGCAGGGGCGGAGGCGCCGGGGAGCAGGGGCGTCGGGGCCGGGGCCGGGGAGCAGGGGCGTCGGGGCCCGGGCGGGGAGCAGGGGCGGTGGCGCCGGGGAGCAGGGGCGTCGGGGCCGGGGAGCAGGGGCGTCGGGGCCGGGGCGGGGAGCAGGGGCGGCGGCGCCGGGGAGCAGGGGCGGCGGCGGCGGGGAGCAGGGGCGTCGGGGCCGGGGCGTGGAGCAGGGGCGTCGGGGCCGGGGAGCAGGGGCGTCGGGGCCGGGGCCGGGGAGCAGGGGCGTCGGGGCCGGGGCGGGGAGCAGGGGCGTCGGGGCCGGGGCCGGGGAGCAGGGGCGTCGGGGCCGGGGCGGGGAGCAGGGGCGTCGGGGCCGGGGCGGGGAGCAGGGGCGTCGGGGCCGGGGCGGGGAGCAGGGGCGGCGGCGCCGGGGAGCAGGGGCGGCGGCGGCGGGGAGCAGGGGCGTCGGGGCCGGGGCCGGGGAGCAGGGGCGTCGGGGCCGGGGCGGGGAGCAGGGGCGTCGGGGCCGGGGCGGGGAGCAGGGGCGGCGGCGCCGGGGAGCAGGGGCGGCGGCGGCGGGGAGCAGGGGCGTCGGGGCCGGGGCCGGGGAGTAGGGGCGTCGGGGCCGGGGCGTGGAGCAGGGGCGTCGGGGCCGGGGCGTGGAGCAGGGGCGGCGGGGCCGGGGAGCAGCGGCGCCGGGGCTGCAGCGCGCGGGGGTGCAGCTTTGGAGGCCTCGGCCCGTGGGTTATTCGGAGAGGCAGCTGGGGACGGGCGCCTGGGGCACAGGCCGCCGCGGCAGGGAGCCGGGCTCCTGCAGCCCCCCCTCCCCGGGGCTGGCGGGGCGCAGCTGGCGGAGGCCGCGGTGGGAGCGCTGAGCGCCAGGGGGGCCCTCAGCCTGGAGCGGGGCTCGCACGGGGACGACCATCGCGACGCTTTCGGATTCTGGGGTGGGAGAGCGGGATGGGTGCTGGGTGCGGACCCCCGGGACAGACCCGGGCCCGCCTGCCCCTGCGCGGGCCCCGGCGGCGGCGTGGCCTTGCTGAGCCGCGGCTTCTGGTTCCCATTCCGCAGCGAGCGCGCTCCTAGAGCACGGGGCATCGTGCAGGGCGAGGCCTGGGCTGCAGGTCCCCTCCTGGATTTAGACGGGGGCCGCGTTCACAGCACCGACGCATGAGGCTTGGAGGGCCCTTTTTTTTTCAGGTGCCAGGGCCGGGGACTGAACCCGGCCTCGGGCGCGGGAAGCCGGCGCTCAGCCGCGGAGCGCCTCGGCCTCCAGAGCTGGTGTCCTCGTTTGCTTGCTTAGTGTTCGCTGTCTGTAGGAGGCGCTGACAACCGAACCCGGGACCTCCCGCGCGGGGATGGGAGCTCAGCCGCTGAGCCGCACCTGCTCCCGGCAGGAGGACATATTTTAAAGCTGTTTCACCGAGATATATTCACATACCGTACCATCCACCCAGGGTGCACAACCAGGGGCTCTTAGAATAATCACGGAGTCGTGCACTCATGACCACACACTTTTAGAACATTTTCATTACTTCAAAAAGAAACCCCACCCCTTAGCGGTCGCCTCTTGACCCCTCTCTCCTTCCCCAGCCCTGCAGAGCCTAATCTAGTTCTGTCTGTATAGGTTTATCTGCATTTGAGGAATACTCAAGCATTACTGCTAACTAGAGCCACAGTTTGCGCGAGGGGTATTTTCCCCATACCCCCCCACTACTAATGCCTTGTAATGGTGATGTGCGCTGTTAGAGTTCACGGAGGGACGTTCTCACGTTTGTGCAGTTCACCACAGAGGTCCTCCACCACAGGGTTGTGCCCCTGGGAGGATAACATTTTAGTAACGGTCACTGCCCAAAGAGCGCGACGAAAAAGAGCACAAAGAGGCGCAGTTGTCCCCACAGCCTCTGGGAGGCGCTCGAGCCACCGAGCGGTGCCCGCGGGCCGCGCTGCCGCTTACCAGGCACGGGAGCCGCCGCGTGGCAGCACAACGCACTGCAAGATTCGCTCCCTTTACCCCCAGCTTAAAAATCTTAAAGTCTTGGCCTTTTTTTTTTTTTTTTTTGATTTGCATTATTTCAAATGTTGGGCGTAAAGTGAGGCATCATAAATAACTTTGAATTGGCTGCAGACTTGGCCCAGTGGTTAGGGCATCCGTCTACCACATGGGAGGTCCGCAGTTCAAACCCCAGCCTCCTTCACCTGTGTGCAGCTGGCCCATGCACAGTGCTGATGCGCGCAAGGAGCGCCCTGCCACGCAGGGGTGTCCCCGCGTAGGGGAGCCCCACGCGCAAGGAGTGTGCCCCATAAGGAGAGCCGCCCAGTGCGAAAGAAAGCTCAGCCTGCCCAGGAATGTGCCACGCACACTGAGAGCTGACACAACAAGATGACACAACAAAAAGAAACACAGATTACGGTGCCGCTGACAACAACAGAAGCAGACAAAGAAGACGCAGTAAATAGACACAGAGAACAGACAACGGGGCGGGGGCAGGTAGGGGAGAGAAATAAATGAATAAATAAATATTAAAAAAATAAAAATAAATATCTTTGAATTGCTCCATTTCTAACCAGCATAATTCAGTTTCAAATGGAAGGCCACTGCGTTGGTAACTAAACTTCATCATTCATATTTGGGTTCATTCTCTGTACTGTACAGTTCTGTGTGTTCATAAACATTTTTATTGTGGTAACTTATATACAACCTAACATTTCCCATTTTAATCACTTTCAAGTATAAAGTTCTGTAGTGCTGATTATTTTTACGATGTTTTGCTACCATCAACACCAACCATTACCCCAAACTGAAACTGTACCTATTAAGCAGTCCCTGATCTTTCCAGCATGAAACTGAAATTAATGATTTTTTCCTTTTATGAAAATTGTTTTCTGTTTCTCCTATTCCTCCTATTTTCCACAATCAATGACTTTTAGTATAAGCACATTATTGTGCATTCATTATCACAAATTTCAGAACAATTTCATTACTACAAAAGAAAAACTCCACACCCCTTAGCACTCACCTTTCAATCCCTCTATCCTTCCCCAGCCCTACATAACCACTAATGTAATTTCATCTTTATAAACTGATTAATATTTATATTTTATATACAGGATTTATACAATATGTAATACTTTGTGTTTGATTTCTTTTACTTAGTATAATGTTTTTGTCTGATATTAATATCTTGTAATATTAGCATACATTTGTACAGTTTCAAATAAAACAGTCTTTATATACACTATTACCCATATTCATATTTCACATGAGGATTTACTATGCTATATAGTCCCATGTTACATTTTTAGCTTTCCTTTTAGTAATATACATGACCTTAGACTTTCATTTCAAGCACTGTCACACCCATATAATGGCACTGCTAATTACCAACATGCTGTACTTTCACCTTTTCTATTCATTTCCAAAGATTAACACACATCGCTTTTCATTCTTTCACCAGTTGGTGGTGAAAATAGCTGTATGCATGCATTATCACTGATGTAATAAACTATAAGCTTTTTACATGGATGCAATACCATGTAAACAGGGCGAGATGTGTGACAGGTGGCATCAAGCTCTTACAGTCCCAACCCTCTGATGGAAATGGGCAAAGATCTCAGGAATGGCATCGGTCACGGGAAATCGATAGTGGCTGGCCGCTAGCGTGGCCACTTGGGGCTTAGGCAGAAATAGAATCCGTGGTACTGACCTAAGGGATCATAGCGCATGGAATAAAACTCAAAACAGGACTTCGGGAAGCGGACTTTGGCCCAGTGGTTAGGGCGTCCGTCTACCACATGGGAGGTCCGCGGTTCAAACCCCGGGCCTCCTTGACCCGTGTGGAGCTGGCCATGCGCAGCGCTGATGCGCGCAAGGAGTGCCGTGCCTCGCAAGGGTGTCCCCGCGTGGGGGAGCCCCATGTGCAAGGAGTGCGCCCGTGAGGAAAGCCGCCCAGCGTGAAAAGAAAGTGCAGCCTGCCCAGGAATGGCGCCGCCCACACTTCCCTTGCCGCTGACGACAACAGAAGTGGACAAAGAAACAAGACGCAGCAAATAGACACCAAGAACAGACAACTGGGGGAGGGGGGGGGGTGGGAATTAAATAAATAAATCTTTAAAAAAAACCAAAAAACAAAACAGGACTTCATGCATGTTTTATAGAAATTATATTTAACCACTTCAACACTGTAAGCTGGATAACATAATATCTAAAATATATAAGAAAGTAACTAAAAATTAACTTGTTAATATAGAAAACTTTTTATTTTGTATCTTGATTTAATTGATGAGAACAAATTGAGCAGTGCTAACGGCCATGAAGAACGTAGCAAAAAAAAAATGCTTTGCATTTAAAATTTAGATCTTTTTACATGGAAGAGGTCAAATCCAGTTACAGCAAAACACCTTTACAGCAGAGGCCATATAACCAAAAAGTCCAAAGGCCCAGCCCAGTGGACCATTTACTTCATTGATGTTCAGTTCAAAATTCCACTGCCAGTAAAGACATTGGAAAGTCCCTGTTAAGTTGTAACAGGATTTGACTATTAGGGTGGATTTGGATAAAGCTTCTTAATAAAGTTTTAATAGTTGATCGAGTAAAAAAAAAACCCACACATCCTTTTATTTATTTATTTTGCCAATTCTGCACAAATTAACCATCAGGTTTCCATTCTCTAACCTTGTTCTATTTTCTGGTGACCCATATTCAAGTTATTAACGCCATGAGATTACACAATATATTTAGTTCGTAATAGCACAATCGTACAGCATTTGCCGCCTTGCCTCTGACTCGCTTCACTAACCATAATGTCCTCCAGGGTCATCCATGTTGTCATATGCTCCATGACTTCATTTTTTCTTACAGCTGCATAATATCCATCATGTGTGCACACCACAGTTTGTTTCTACATTCATCTGTTGATGGACACTTGGGTTGTTTCCATCTTTTGGCAATTGTGAACAATGCCACTGTGAACATCGGCGTGCAGATGTCTGTTCATGTCACTGCTCTCATTTCTTCTGGGTATATTGCCAGTAAGTCGTGTAATAGTCAGGCAAAGGGGTGCCGATACAAAGTACCAGAAATCTGGCTTTTATGAAGGGGATTTATTTGGGATAAAAGTTTACAGTCCCAAGGTCATGGAAAGTCTACCTCAAGATACCATAAAAGGGACTTCCTCACCAAAGTCAGCTGCCACGTGTGGAAGCACGATGGCGGGCCCTCTCTTCCAGGCTTCAGGCTTCCTCTCTGGGCTTCTCTTCCCTTGGGGCTCCATGGGCCCAGCTTCTTTGGCATCTTGGCTGCAGGCTGGCATAGGGCCTGCCGCTCAGGGCTTCCTGTGTCAGACTGGGCTGCCTTCCCAAGGTCAGCTGTAAGGTATCAGGCAAAGGGCACACGTCTCCCCAGGGCTTTAGCTGTTTGAGCCTTCTCCTTTCTGTCACAAGGCAGGATCAAAAATGCCAAAGGTGAGGAGCAGGAGTAGCTCAGAGGTTGAGCAACTGCTCCCATGTGTGAGGTCCCAGGTTCAATTCCCAGTACTTCCAAAAAGAAAAAAAAAGGTAAAGTTCTCTCCTCTCTGTCTTCTTGAGTAAGTGTCCATTTATATCAGACCCAGCAAAGGGGAAGGGACCCAACTTGAGCCACACCCTACTGATGATGCTGAATAAGAAGTGCCCTAAAAGCAGCCTTAATAGGTAACTTGATCAAATGCCCCTCAACTAAATTTAGTATAATCAAAGGGTATCACATAGAGAGGAATAGATTAGGTTTCTTTTTTTAAAGATTTATTTATTTATTTATTTCTCTCCCCTCCCCCCACCCCGGTTGTCTGCTCTCTGTGTCTATTTGCTGCGTCGTCTCCTTTGTCCGCTTCTGCTGTTGTCAGCGGCACGGGAATCTGTGTTTCTTTTTGTTGCGTCATCTTGTTGTGTCAGCTCTCCGTGTGGGCGGTGCCATTCCTGGGCAGGCTGCACTTTCTTTTGTGCTGGGCGGCTCTCCTTACGGGGTACACTCCTTGCGCGTGGGGCTCCCCTATGTGGGGGACACCCCTGTGTGGCAGGGCACTCCTTGTGCACATCAGCACTGCGCATGGGCCATCTGCACATGGGTCAAGGAGGCCTGGGGTTTGAACCACAGACCTCCCATGTGGTAGACGGACGCCCTAACCACTGGGCCAAGTCCGCTTCCCCGGTTTCTTTTTAAAGATTTATTTATCCGCACCCCTCCCTCATTGTTCACAGTTGCTGTCTGCTCTCTGTGTCCATTTGCTGGGTGCTCTCTGTATCTGTTCATCTTCTCTTCAGGAGGCTTGGGGAACTGAACCTGGGGCCTCTCAGATGGAAGAGAGGTGCTCAATCACCTGAGCCACCACCTCAGCAACCTGGTTTGTTGTGTCTCTCATTGTCTTTCCTCTTTGTGTCTCTTTGCGTCATCTCGTTGCATCTGCCCACTACACCCAGTTTGCCTTCTCTGGAAAGCACCAGGAACCGAACCTGGGACCTCCCATGTGGTAGGCAGAAACCCAATCGCTTGAGCCACATCTGCCTTCCTAGAAGAGTTTACAAACATAATTTTTCTCACTTTGGGATTCATAAAATAATCTCTAACTGTTGAAAGTGGTATTGCTGGGTCATGTGGCAAATCCATATTCACTTCTTTAGGAACTGCCAAACAGTCCTCCACGGTGGCTGTGCCATTCTACATTCCCACCAACAGTGAATAAGAGGTCCTATCTCTACATCCTCTCTAACACTTGTAGTTCTCTGTCTTTTCAATAGTGGCCATTCTAATAAGTGTGAAATGATATCTCATTGTAGCTGTGTTGCATTTCCCTAATCACTAGTGATATTGCAAAAAAAATTTTTTTGAGGTTCCAGGGCTGAGGATGGAACCCAGGACCATGTATGTGGGAAGCTGGTGCTCAACCAGGAGCCACACTGGCTCCCCTGGGTTGGGTTTTTCCATTTATTTGCTTGTTTCTATTTTTGTTTTTAGGAGGCACTGGGAACCAAACCTGAGACCTCCCATGTGGGAAGAGGTGTTCAACTACTTGAGCCATTTCTGCTCCTGAACATTTTTTCATGAGTTTCCTGGCTATTTATATTTCTTCTTTGGACAAATGTCTATTCTTTTGCCCATTTTTTAATCGGGTCGTTTGTCTTTTTATTGCAGCATCTCTTTATATATTATGGATATTAAATCCTTATTGAATATATGATTTCTAAATGTTTTCTCCCATTGAGTTGGCTGCCTTAACACCCTTTTGACAAAGTCCTTTGAAGTGCAAAAGCATTTAATTTTGCGGAGGTCCCATTCATCTGTTTTTTCTTTTGTTGCATGTGCTTTGGGTGTAAGGTCCAAGAAACCACCACCTACCACAAGGTCTCTGAGATGTTTCCCTACATTTTCTTGTAGTAGATTTGCATTCTATATTTAGGTCTTCTATATTTAGGTCTTTGATCCATTTTTAGTTGATTCTTTTTGAGTGAGATAGGAGTCCTTTTTCATTCTTTTGGTTGGATATCAGGTTCTCTCAGCACCATTTGTTGAAGAGACTGTTTTTTCCTGTTGACATGGCTTTGGTAGATTTGTCAAAAACCAGTTGGCCGGAGAGGTGAGGGTTTATTTCTGGACTCTCAATTTTATTCCACTGATTGATGTGTCTGTCTTTGTGCCAATATCATGCTCTTTTGAAGACTGTAGTTTTGTCATATGTTTCAACCACAGGCAGAGAAATTCCTCCCACATCACTTTGCTTTTTTAGAATGCTTTTGGCTATTTGGGTGCCCTTTCCCTTCCAAATGAATTTGGTAATTGCCTTTTCTATTTCTGTAAAGTAGGCTGTTGGAATTTTGATTGGCATTGCATTGAATCTATAAATCAGTTTGGGTAGATTGACATGAACACGGAATGAACATGGAATCCATGAACACAGAGTGTCTTGATTTGTTTAGGTCTTCATTGATTTCTTTTAGCATTGTTTTGTAGTTTTCTGCATATAGGTTCTTTACTTCTTTGCTTAAATTGACTCTAGGCATTTGAGTTTTTTTGTTGCTTTTGTAAATGGAATTTTTCCCCTGATTTCCTCCTCCGATTGTTCAATACTAGTGTACAGAAACATTACTGAGCCAATTGCTTGAGCCACATCTGCTTCTCCACATATACTCTTTAAAAAAAATAAAAGATTTATTTATTCCCCCTTCCCCTCCCCCTCCCGTCTCCCCCCCTCCCCCGCCCTGCTGTTTGTGTCCATTCACTGTGTGATCTTCTGTATCTGTTTCTCTTATTGGTCTTCTCATTCTTTCCCCTCTACGATTCACTAGGATTTGATCCTGGGGACCTCTGATGTGGAGAGAGATTTCCTGTCTGCTGCACCACCTCAGTTCCTGGTTTCTGCTTCGCTTCACCTTGACTCTCCCCTTCGTCTCTCTTTTGTTGCATCATCATCTTGCTGTGTGACTCACTGGCATGGACACTGGCTCACCGCTCAGGCACTTGGCTTGCGGCACTGGCTCGACGCGCAGGCACTCTCTCTTCTTCTTTTTCACCTGGGGGCCCCAGGAGTCGAAACCAGGTCCTCCCATATGGTAGGCAGAAGCCCTATCACTTGAGCCATATCTGCTTTCCCCATATATACTCTTTATCATACTCAGGAATTTGCCTTCTATTCCTATCTTTCAAAGTGTTTTTTTTCAAGAAAGGATGCTGGATTTTGTTGAAGGCCTTTTTTGCATTGATCGAGATGATCATGGTTTTTTTTTCTCCTTGAATGTGTTCATGTGCTGTATTATGTTAACTGATTTTCTTGTATTGAACTACCCTTGCATACCCACTTGGTTGCAGTGTATAAATCTTTTGAAATGATATTAGACTGTATTTGCAAGTATTTTGTTGAAAATTTTTGTATCTATGTTCATTAGCGAGATGAGTCTTTAATAATTTTCTTTTCTTGTAGTATCTTTTTTTAAAAAAGATTTATTTTATTTATTTATTGCCCCACTTCTCACTGTTTATGGTTGCTGTCTGCTCTCTGTGTGCTCTTTGTGTTTGCTCATCTTCTCTTTAGGAGACACTGGGAACTGCACCTGGGACCTCCCACGTGGAAGAGAGGCGCTCAATCACCTGCGCCACCTCAGCTTCCTGGTTTCTTGTATTTCTCATTGTCTTTCCTCTGTGTCTCTTTTGTTGCATCATCTTGTTGCTTAGCTCACTGCACCTGCCCATCTTGTCTTCTCCAGGAGGCACCGGGAACTGAACCCAGGACCTCCCAAGTGGTAGGCAGAAGCCCAATCACTTGAGCCACATCTGCTTCCCTTATAGTATTTTTATCTGGCTTTGGTATTAGGGTGATGTTGGCTTCATAAATGTGTTAGGTAATTTTCCTCCTCTTCAGTTTTTTGAAAGAGTTTAAACAGGATTGGTGTTAATTCTTCTCAAAATGCTTGGTAGAATTCCCTGTGATGCCATTGGTCCTGGATTTTCTTTGTTGGGAGATTTTTGATCATTGAGTCAATCTCTTTAAATGTGATGATTTGTTAAGTTCTTGTATTTCTTATAGCATCAGTGTAGTTTGTGCATTTCTAGGAATTTGTCTATGTCATCCAGGTTGTCTAGTTTGTTAACTTTAAAAAAAAATTATTGTCTTTCAAAAAAAAAATACATAGATCACAAAAAATGTTACATTAAAAAATATAAGAGGTTCCCATATACCCTATACCCCAAACCCCCAATCCTTCCACATCAACAACCTTTTTAATCATTGTGGCACATTCATTGCGTTCGGTGAATACATTTTGGAGCACTGCTGTACTACATGGATAGTAGTTTACATTGTAGTTTATGCTCTCTCCTAGTCCATTCAATGGTTATGTCAGGATATATAATGTCCAGTATCTGTCCCTGTATTATCATTTAGGACAACTCCAAGTCCTAAAAATGCCCCCACATCACTTCTCTTCTTTTCTCTCCCTACCCTCAGTAACACAGGTTCTATGGTCATGGCAGGTGGCTCTGGAGTTCAGTGCCTTGTCAGTGGACCCTACTTTGGAATCTGTGTTCCTGAGTGAGATGGAATTGGACTCAGATGTGAGCTCTCTACACATGCCTCTTCTGTCACTTTTACTGAACCTGTGGTTGGTCCTGGGTTCGATGTATGCTCAGGAGATTTGACTCTCTGCACTGGCCATGTGCCATCTGGGTCCTGAGCCTCAGAAGAGTTGCAGCACCTACTCTCTGGTTCATTGGAATTACCCAGATTAGCTAACAAGGAAGTGAAGATGGTCAACCGCCACACCAGGGAACCGAGAGTGCCTACAACTGCAAACAGTTTTTTTATAATTTCCTCTTATGATCCTTTTTATTTCTTTAGGGTCAGTCGTAACTTCCTCCCTTTTGTTTCTGATTTTATTTATTTGCATCTTCTCATTTTCTTTGTTAGTCTAGCTAAGGGTTTTTCAATTTTATTGATCTTCTCAGAGAACCAGTTTTTGGCTTTGTTGATATTCTCTAGTTTTTGTTGTCATTGTTGTTCTCAGTTTCATTTATTTCTGCTCTAATCTTTATTATTTCTTTCCTTCTTCTTGATTTGGGATTGGTTTGCTGTTCATTTTATAGTTTCTCTAGTTGTTCAGTTAGATCTTTGATGTTTAGCACTTTGTTTTAAATATAGGTGTTTAAGTCTATAAATTTCTCTCTCAGCACTGTCTTTGCTGTATCCCATACATTTTGATAAATTGTGTTTTCATTTTCATTCATCTCAATGTTAACTAATTTCACTTACAATTTGTTCTTTGGTGCACTGATTGTTTAGGAGTGAGCTGTTCAGCCTTCACACATTTTGCAGACTTCCCTCTTTCCTATTATTGATTCCCAGTTTCATTCCACTATGATCTGAAAAGGCGCTTTTTATAATTTCAGTCTTTTTATATTTATTGATACCTGCCTTGGGACCCAACATGTGGTCTATTTTGGAAAAAGATCTGTAAGCACTTGAGAAGAGTGTGTAACCTGCTGATTTGTGACACAATGTCTGTTAGGACTAGCTCGTTTGTGGGGGACCAGTAGGTCCCTGGCCCTGGCTCCCCCTTCCTAAGGGAAACTCAGCCCAAAGTACGGAGCCATCTGCACGCCCAGGACACAGGTCAAAATGTAACGGACCTCCTCAGGGGGAGCAACGCAGATGGAGTTGTAGACTGTTATGCTCTCCAGGCTGTGCAGCTCCTCCCTGCAGCAACTTCTCCAGACCCACTTCATGTAACTCTGGCAGGACATGTCTTTGTTGTGAGACCCCTTATGTTGGCCCTCATCTTCCCACCTCTTTGTGGAGTGCTATCTTCATTCTCGGGACTGCCGCCTCCAGGGAAAATACCTCCAGCCCTTGAGTCCCAATAAATACCGCTCATGCCTGACACCTTGGTGAGGGCATGCTTTGGTTCTGCCGCCCCCCATTGTGCCCTCCAGGAGCTAGGTGGCAGCATCTTTGATCATACGCTCGGGTTCCCTGTCTCCTTGGGATGTTCTGTCTAATGACGTGAGTTGGGTGTTGACGTCTCCCACTGTTACTGTAGAGGGGTCCATTTCTCCCTTCAGCTTTGCCAGTGTTTGTCTTATGCCCCTGGTTAGGGGCATAGGTATTTATTACTGTTATTTTTTCCTGGTGCCTTGTCCCTTTTACTATATAATGGCCTTCTTTCTCTCTTATAACTTTTTTGAATTTAAAGTCTGTTTAGTCCGACTTTAGTGTAGCTACCCCTGCCCTTTTTGGTTACTGTTTGAGTAGAGTATCTTTTTCTAAACTTTCACTTTCAGTCAGTTTGCATCCCTATCATACCACTGTCTTCTTGCCTTCATGGTTTCTGATGAGGAATCTGCACTAAATCTTACCGGGTGTCCCTTGTATATCATAGTACGCTTCTCCCTTGCGGCTCTCAGGATTTTCTCTTTATCACTGACGTTTGACCTTCTGAGTAGTGTGTGTGTTGGAGTACATCTATTTGGATTTATTCTGGTTGGTGCACGCTGCACTTCCTGGACATGTAAATTCATGAGAGTTGGGAAATCTTCCACCATTATTTCCTCAAATACTCTTTCTGCTCCTTTTCCCTTCTCTTCTCCTTCTGGAACTCTCATGACACATATGTAGTTGCATTTCATTTTATGCAACTCCCTGACTGCTGCTCAATTTTTTCCATTCTTTTCTGACTCTGTTCTCTCTTCAATTTCAGCTGTTCTGCCTTCTGTATCACTTATTCTTTCTTCTATTGTTTCAAGCCTGGTCTAATAAATTTTATTTTTTTAAATTAATTTATTGAAGTAAATCACTCATACATAAACATACACAAAACATACATAAACATACATATAATAATAATTGTGAACTTATAAAACAAACGTATATAACATCATGCAGGACTCTCATAACGCACCCTACCACCAATAACTTGCATTGTTGTTAAACCTTTTTAACTAATGATTAAAGAGCATTGTCAAAATATTACTACTAACCAAACACTTTCCCCAAACCAACCCTATTATTATTTTTATATCATTTATATATGAACATACATAACAATTAAGTGTATAGTAAAAGTTGTGAACTTACAAAACAAACATGCATAACATCATACAGGGGTCCCATACATCAACCCTCCACCAGCACCTTGCATTGTTGTGAGATGTTTTCTACAAACTATAAAAGAATATTGTCAAAATCTTACTACTAATCATAGTCTTTATCTTACATTTGGTGTGTTTTCCCCCATCCCACTCTATTATTATTTTTTAAATACAGTTGATCTCTCCTATCATGTCTTCAATTCCTATGACCTCTGTTACCTTTTCTTTTTTTTAATGTTTCACTTTTTTTTTAGATTTATTTTATTTATTCCCCCCCTCCTGTTGTTTGCACTTGCTGTCTTCTCTCTGTGTCTGTCTGTTGTGTGCTCTCTGTGTCTGCTCATCTTATTTTTAGGAGACACTGGGAACCAAACCTGGGACCTCTCATGTGGGAGGGAGGCGCCTGATCACTTGAGCCACACCCACTCTCTGTCACTTTTCTATTCAGGTTTTTTTTTTTAATCCTTTTTTATTTTTAAATTTTATATATCCCCCTCTGCTTGGGACTTTTTGCATGCTGTCTGCTCTCTGTGTCCATTTGCTGTGCATTCTTCTGTGTCTGTATTTATGTATTTAATTTCCCCTCCCCCTTTGCGGCTTGCCTGCTGTCTGCTCTCTGTATCCATTCGCTGTGCGCTCTTCTGTGTTTTTATTTTTTTTTGCTAGTCTCCCTTTATTTGTTGCATCACCTTGCTGAGTCAGCTTTCCGTGGTGCTTGCAGGCTGGGCGGCATGCCACAGCGTGCGGGCGAGCCTGCCTTCCCAAGGAGGCCCTGGGTCGCGAACCCAGGGCCTTCCATATGGCTGACGGGAACCCAACTGATTGAGCCACAGTCGCTTCCCTCTACTCACGTTTTCTAATTCTTCTTTGTGTTTGCTCAGTGTCTTCTTGACACTTCAGTCATATTGTCTTTCAACTTGTTGGTTTAGGAGATTTGTATAAATCTTGTTTGATTGGTTATCTCAAATCCTGTGTCTCATCTGGGGCTTTGATATATCACTTTGCTTGGGCTATGTCTTCCATTTTCTTACCATGGCTTGTAATTTTTTGCTATTTCTAGGCATCTGATTAGGATATTGAGTTTACTCTGATGTTAAATTTCTCTCTCTTGCGTAGGGATTTAGTGGCAGGAGGCTGGGTGTTACTGCCATTCTTGAATCTTGGTTCAGTCTGTTCTAGCTCTTTAGGATTATCCCTGTTTATTTGCTTAAATATGGGCCATGGACCCAGTAATGGATTGCAGACCCTCTTCCAAGGGTCTTGGGGAGGAAGGCTGTAAAGGCCTGAAAAAGACTCTCATTTATTTACTTTTAATTTCCTCACATGTACTTCCTTAGTCCTCCAGCAAAAGGTGCTCTTCATAGCCCTCTCAGTTCAAACTCTGGTCAGAATGTGTAACAGTGTAACAGAGGATCCTGCCTGAAGGCTATTCAGAGACTTGCAAATCAAACTTTCTCAGAGGCTGTTCTCCAACCTTTGCTGGCAATCCCTTCCCTTTTCCTGGATAGGAAATAATCCACTCTCCTGTGTGTCCTCAACACCTAGCTCTGGTCCTTAGGGAGGGTGCTGGGTGAGAGTTGAGTCTCTTCAGTCCCTTGCCAGCTCCCCAAGCAAACAGTGGCGTGTTCCCACCCGGACTGGAAGGGCTCCTGGGACACAGTGGACCAAATTTGTGGGTCAGAAGCTGAGTCAGCCTTAGTCTGGGTCCCTCTCTCTCCCATTTCCTGGGGAGGTGGATCCCCTGCCCCCTTTGTTGCCAGCCCTGAGCCTTAGAATTAAAAATTGTCTATAGGGTGGCCTAGGGTGCTGGCAGCTGCACCTGCAGCTTTGACTCACAGTTTTGCTGTTGAGACTCTTTTCCTTTACCCCTCTCTCTTCTGGGCAGTGTCCAACCTTTCCCTGGCATTTTTTTCTAGGCCATACTCTAGCCGTTTTTTTGGGAGAGGACAGAGTCCCCTGTCTCTCTAGTTTGCCATCTTCCCAGACGTTCTGTAAAGATTTTTTTTTTTGTCAGATAAATCTGTAAAGATTTTAACCTTACCCAAAAAGGAATATGGCCTTTGCCCCCAGCTTTTGGGAGGTAACCTTTAGTGTTTTTGTTTGTCTGGGGTCTTGGGTCATACTGGATGGTCTAACAATGTGATTTAGAGTAGGACCTGGTATATTACTCAGCCAAAGGAGTGCTGATGCAAAATACCAGAAATGGATTGGTTTTTATAAAGGGTATTTATTTGGGGTAGAAGCTCACAGTTACCAGGCCATAAAGCACAAGTTACCTCCCTCACCAAAGTCTATTGCCACGTGTTGTTGGAGCAAGATGGCTGCTGACGTCTGCCAGGGTTCAGGCTTCCTGGGCTCCTCTCTTCCTGGGGCTTGCCTCTCTTCAGGCTCAGCTGCTCTGTATCCCCACAAGGCCAGCTGTAGACTATCAGGCTTCTCTTCCTGGGGTCTTTTCTCTTTCCTCTGTGTGTTTACTTCCCAGGGTTCCAGCTCAAGACTCTGACCTCCCTTCTCTGCCGTGCAGTTTCTCTGTGAGTCCCTGCACACCAAGGGGGCAGGAACTCAGTGTCCTACTGACATGGCCCAATCAAAGCCTTAATCATTATATAATCAAGTAAAAGTAAAACCTCTGAATCCAATACACTCTAATATACCCAGAGGAAAAGACCAGTTTACAAACATAATCCAGTATGTATTTTTGAAATTCATAAATAATGCCAAACTGCTACAGCTGGTCACACCTGCACAGTGGTAGAGTGGGGGGTTGGCCACACCAGAGAAACCAACATGTGACTTAGAGTGGGGACCTAGGGCCATCGGATCAGTTACCCTGGAGATCGAGATCAATCACCTGGGCGATCAATCAATCATGCCAATGTAACGAAGTCCCAGTAAAAATGGGCTTGAGCGAGCTTCCCTGGTGGGCAATGCTCCATGTATATTGTCACACATTGATATCAGGACTCCTTGGGGAGCGGACAATGGAAGCTCCACTTTCGGTACTTTCCCAGACTCTGCTGCATGCATTCCTACCCTTGGCAAAGTTTAATCTGTATCCTTTCCCCGTGAAACATTGCGACTGTCAGCATAACACTTTTCAGTTCTGAAAGTCCTCCAGGTGTATTGTAGAACCTGAGAGTGGCCTTGGAGACTGTTCTCTCTACACGTTCGCAGTTTGCTCAGCCTCCCTGGGGTTTTTCTGAGGGTTAAATGGGTTGACGCGCACAAAGTGGTCTGGAGAGGGCCTGGCACTTCTGACTCCTGACTCCATGAGCCTGTCTCCATGAGTCTGGTTGTTAGTGCTGTTTTATAAATGAGAAAACTGCAGGTCGGAGCGGCTGGGTGACTCGTTTAAGGCAATTCAGTTCTTTTCTAAGGTAGGAAATACTTTGAGACTTAGCGTCCCTAGCCCTTTCTGTACAGATATGTGTGTGTATCTAAATCTGTTCTACTTTGCTAGACTGCTGAAATGAAGATACTGTGAAAAGAATCAGCTTTTAACAATAGGGATTTATTAACTTTTAAACTTACAATTTGAGGCTGAGAAAAATGTCTGTTTCAAGGCATTGTCAGGTGATGCTTTCTCCTGGAAGATCAGTTGCCGGCGATCCTGGGCTCCTCTGTCACATGGCAAGGCACATGGTGCCATGTGCCGGGCTCTCCCTTCTCTTCTGTGTTTCATTGCTTTCAGCTTCTTGCTTTCATAGCTTTTTCTCTTCCTCTGAATTTCATTCTTTTATAAAGGACTCCAGTAAGAGGCTTACAACCCATCCTGAATGAGGTGGGTCATATCTTAAGATTTTACTCACCAAAAGATCCTTACAATGGGCCCACACCCACAGGAATGTGTTAGTTTTAAGAACATATTTTTCTAGGGTCCAAACAGCTTCAAACCATCATTCTTTCTTCCTTCCTTCCTTCCTTCTTCCCTCCCTCCCCCCCCTTCCGTCCATTATCTATCTTTATATCTTTTTTTTTTTAAACGGGAAGAAGCAGGGAGAATCATTCCTGAGTAATTAGGCCTCTCATTACTAGAAATTTTTAAATATTGGCAAATTAAATCCAATAAATTTAAAAAGGGCCATTACTAACTTCACGTTTTGTGAGCTGAAAGAAATGACATTCATGTTAGGAGTTCAGGCAGGCTAAACAATTTGTACATGTACAAAATTTAGGTGTTGTTTACTAAATCTCCCAACTTCTTGAAAATTTCACAGCAATCATCTCATGGGAAACAGAGGGGTCCCTAGGCTCAGCATCAATTTCTAAAATCTTAATGAGAAGGGAACAATGGGGGATGGGGAGGAAATGTGTTAAATTGAATGGCCAGCTTCCTAAATAACATCACGTCCACCTGGAAGGACATGCAGATCATCCCCATTCATTCATTCATTCCTTGACTCACTCAGTATTTACTGAGAACTCACTAAGACCCTGGCACTGTGCTCATGTTGAGTGCAGAATGGTGAAGAAGATAAATTCAGGCTGAATGGGGGAGTTATTGCATAGTGGGGACAGAGTTTCTCCTGGGGGTGATGGAAGAGTTTTGGTAATGGAAAGTAGTGATGGTAACACAATAGTGTAAATGTGAATGTAATTGTGTACTTGAAAGTGGATAGAATGGGCACTATTGTATTGTATAGATGTTATCACAAAAAATAATAATATAAATGCAGGCCACTCATTCACAGAATTCAATGTATATCAGAGGCACATCAACCTTGGCTGCATATGGAATCACCTGGGGAGACTTGAGAAATCCCAAAGCTCGGGTTGCACACTGGACAGATCAAAGTAGAATTTCAAGGAGGGACCCAGCATCAGTACTTTTGAAAGCTCCACTGGTAATCCAATGCACTAGTGAGAACCAGGAGAAGCAGTGGTCAATGGGTGAGATGGAGAAGAAATAGCACACTGTCTTGTGCTAAGTGCAGTGATGGAGGAAAGACAAGGCTGTGGAAGCACAGAGTAAAAGAACAGTCTTGGGGAGTGTGTTAGGTTCTCAGCTGCTATGCTACACAACTGGTTGACATAACAGGAATTTATTGTCTCACAGATTCAGAAGCTGGAAGACTGGCTTCCTTCCAGGGTTGGGGGCATTCTGGGTGGCTGGTAATCCTTGGGTTCCTTGACTTTCTCACTATGTGACCATGTCCTCTCCTTTCTCGTCCAGGTTCTGTTGACTTCCAGCTTCTTGCTCCTTTCCTTGGCCTCCAGTAATAGGATCCTCTCCTCCCCCCTCCCCTCCCCATCCCCTCAAAATTGTGATAGCCCAAGGGATCGCCTTGGCTACGGGACTTGCCTTTCCCTTTTCCCCACTCAGCCTTGTGGTATGTGTAGGGGTTCAGACGTGCCAAACCCAGACTATGGAAGGCCCATCCTCATCAATTGCAGTTTAGTTCTATTTTGGAATGGGGACTATTTTCTGTCACTCCCAATTCTCCACTCCTGTCTAAAGAACCAAAGCTGCCTTCCTAGAATTGCTTTTCAATGGCACTTTGGAGTTTCCTGTCTGGTACTGCTGGATATTTCTCATGAGAAGGAACTTCAAACTGTTTCAGAGACGACAACTCTTTCCCTTCTCCATTGCCTTCTCTGTCCAATCCCTTTCCCACTTGGCCAGTGGTCAGGGATCTGTAGGGGCACTGGTACAGGTAGACTTGTTCTCTGCAGTTTCCTTAAGTGGTGGAAATTTCCTCTTCCCTTTTCTGCAGGGGAGAGAATGGATTTTCATCTGTTTTGTTCACTGATGTATTCCAAGGCCTAGAAGAGTGCCAGGTTCATAGGAGGTATTCACCAAATTTGTTGAAGTGAATAGAATTGGCGTGCCTGTTTTTATTGCTGGGAAGCCATTTGGGGGATATGCCCTATTTGATGTACTTTATTATTATTGTTTATTTTATTTTATTTCTCTCCCCTTCCCGCAGTTGTCTGCTCTCTGTGTCCCTTCGCTGTGTGTTCTTCTGTGACCGCTTCTATCCTTATCAGCAGCACCGAGAATCTGTGTTTCTTTTTTGTTGGGTCATCTTGTGTCAGCTCTCTGTGTGTGCGGCGCCATTCCTGGGCAGGCTGAACTTTCTTTCCCGCTGGGCGGCTCTCCTTACAGGGTGCACTCCTTGTGCATGGGGCTCCCCTATGTGGGGGACACCCCTGCGTGGCAGGGCACTATTTGCCTGCATCAGCACTGCGCGTGGGCCAGTTCCACACGGGTCAAGGAGGCCCGGGGTTTGAACTGCGGACCTCCCATGTGGTAGGCAGAGGCCCTATCCACTGGGCCAAGTCTGCTTCCCCTATCTGATGTACTTTAAGGTTCTTAAGAGAGGTGGTTCTTATTTTTCTGAGGAACCCTGGTGTGCCAGGTGTGCCCTCCCACAGGTCCCCACAAGCCTCGCTGGTTCTTGCACTCAGGCTGATCATTGGTGATTTTCTGCCTGGTCAATTTCCCCCAACTGGACCCATCATCCCAGCTGAATGGGCCCCACCCGAGTCATTTGAACCTTGCTCAGCCCCTGGTAGGCTGCCGTTGGGCGATGGCTTCTGACAACTCCTTCTTCTGGAAGCCTCCCTAATTCCCCTCTCCTTCGTGTCCATAGTCTGCAGTTCTCCTCTCAAGGACATCGGCCTCTTCCCCTTTTACAGGCAGCTTAATTTTGCCCCCACTCAAGCCTTCTCCATTCCTCCTTGTGGTATGCCAGGCCTTTTGCTTCCTCAATGTGGGAAAATGTTGCCACTTAATCCATCCCTCTGTTAGAGAGGGTCTGAATTGTCCACTCTGTCCATGTGAGCACTGAGATGACACTACCATGATGTCGCTTTCACCAACGGCTCCAGGGCTGGCAGAGGCCATTGCGGGTCCAAAGGCTACATGAGCAAGCTCCAAGCTTGCAGGCCCGGAGACTGCACCAGTCCCTCAATGCTGCTCCTGACCGTGGTCTCAGAGGCAACAGGTAGGAGAGCCCACTCGGGCCGGCCGGCCAGGCCTGGAGGGTGGAGGAGGCACCGGGCAGAACCTGGGGCCTCCACCCGGCTGAGGTCCGAGGTGGGCGGTGTGTTCGGGCGGTGGGCGGAGCCAGAAGGACTGGGCGGGGACGAGAGAGGGACTGTGCGTGGAATCGGGCAGGCACCCTGCCAAGCGCAGGCTGGAGGGCGGAAACCGTCTGGCAGCCGGACGGATGGCGGCAGTAGGGGGCAGAATCGGGCTTCCGGAAAGGCGGGGCTGGGGCGGGCCCGAGGGCTGAGGCGGGCTGTGGGCGGGGCCGGGCTGAGGGCTGAGGGGGCCTGTGGGCGGGGCCGGGCTGAGGGCTGAGGGCGCCTGTGGGCGGGGCCGGGCTGAGGGGGCCTGTGGGCGGGGCCGGGCTGAGGGCTGAGGCGGGCTGTGGACGGGGCCGGGCTGAGGGCTGAGGGTCCTGTGGTCGGGGTCGGGCTGAGGGCTGAGGCGGGCTGTGGGCGGGGCCGGGCTGAGGGCTGAGGCGGGCTGTGGGCGGGGCCGGGCTGAGGGCGGGCCCGTTCTGAGGCCGGTTGTGGGCGGGGCCGTTCTGAGGCGGGCTGTGGGCGGGCCCGTTCTGAGGCGGGCTGAGGGCTGAGGGCGGGGCCGGGCTGAGGGCTGAGGGGGCCTGTGGACCGGGTCGAGCTGAGGGCTGAGGCGGGCTGTGGGCGGGGTCGGGCTGAGGGCTGAGGCGGGCTGTGGGCGGGGCCGGGCTGAGGGCTGAGGGGGCCTGTGGACCGGGTCGAGCTGAGGGCTGAGGCGGGCTGTGGGCGGGGTCGGGCTGAGGGCTGAGGCGGGCTGTGGGCGGGGTCGGGCTGAGGGCTGAGGCGGGCTGTGGGCGGGGCCGTTCTGAGGCGGGCTGTGGGCGGGCCCGTTCTGAGGCGGGCTGAGGGCTGAGGAGGGCTGTGGTCGGGGCCGGGCTGAGGGCTGAGGGGGCCTGTGGGCGGGGCCGGGCTGAGGGCTGAAGGGGCCTGTGGACCGGGTCGAGCTGAGGGCTGAGGCGGGCTGTGGGCGGGGTCGAGCTGAGGGCTGAGGCGGGCTGTGGGCGGGGTCGGGCTGAGGGCTGAGGCGGGCTGTGGGCGGGGCCGTTCTGAGGCGGGCTGTGGGCGGGCCCGTTCTGAGGCGGGCTGAGGGCTGAGGAGGGCTGTGGGCGGGGCCGGGCTGAGGGCTGAAGGGGCCTGTGGACCGGGTCGAGCTGAGGGCTGAGGCGGGCTGTGGGCGGGGTCGAGCTGAGGGCTGAGGCGGGCTGTGGGCGGGGTCGGGCTGAGGGCTGAGGCGGGCTGTGGGCGGGGCCGTTCTGAGGCGGGCTGTGGGCGGGCCCGTTCTGAGGCGGGCTGAGGGCTGAGGAGGGCTGTGGGCGGGGCCGGGCTGAGGGCTGAAGGGGCCTGTGGACCGGGTCGAGCTGAGGGCTGAGGCGGGCTGTGGGCGGGGTCGAGCTGAGGGCTGAGGCGGGCTGTGGGCGGGGTCGGGCTGAGGGGGCCTGTGGGCGGGGCCGGGCTGAGGCGGGCTGTGGGCGGGCCCGTTCTGAGGCGGGCTGAGGGCTGAGGAGGGCTGTGGGCGGGGCCGGGCTGAGGGCTGAAGGGGCCTGTGGGCGCGGTCGGGCTGAGGCGGGCCTGAGGGCGGTGCCGGGCGGGAGCGGGCGGAGGGCGGGGAGGGCGGAGCTGAGGGCGGGGCGGGCGAGCCGGGGCGGGGCCGAGGCCGCCGGGGCGCGGGGCGGGGCTGCGGTGGCAGGCGGCGGGCGCGCCCGCGGCTCAGGTGCTCCGGCGGTTCCACGTCGCCCGGCGGCCCGGGGGCTGGCGCCACTCGAGCCCGCCCCGCGGCTGCGGTGAGCCTCGGTCGCCCGCGTCTGGAGCGCCGGCCCTTTCCCTCCCGCGCGGCCATGGCGGGGCCGGGCCCAGGGGACCCGGACGAGCTGTACGATTTCCTGTTCAAGCTGGTGCTGGTGGGGGACGCGAGCGTGGGCAAGACGTGCGTGGTGCAGCGCTTCAAGACGGGCGCCTTCTCGGAGCGCCAGGGCAGCACGATCGGCGTGGACTTCACCATGAAGACGCTGGAGGTCCAGGGCAAGCGGGTCAAGGTGCGCCGCGGGGGCTCGGGCCCTCGGCGGGTCTGCCTTGGCGGGCCCGCGCCGGCGCTCTCCGGGCTGCGCCGGCTCTCCTGCCCGCCCCGCGGCTTCCCCGCTCCCTTCTCCCCGGTGGAGCGGGCCTCGGGATCCGGGCCAGGCTCCGGCCCGCGAGCCGGGTGTGGGCGGGAGGCGGAGTGGGGGGCGCGCCGCGACCTGGCCGTCGGGGGCCGCATGTCGCCGGGGGCGGGGGGGGGCGGCCGGCCCTGGACCCTTCCCCACCGCCGCTCCCCCAGGCCCCTCACGCCTCCCCCCCATCCCCACGACCGGGAGGGGTCAGGAAGTAGATCCTTCTGGGACCTGAAGGGCCAAACTTTCTGTTGTTGTCAGTTTCCGGCCTGGCCACGCCTCCCCGCAGCGCCTTTGTGGCCCGGGTGGTGGAACTTGACCCCAGACGGGCCGGCCCCGCCCCCTCCCCCGCCGCTCGGCCGCGGGATAGAAACTGAAACCTCGCGCAGATCCCGGAAGGCGGGCTAGGACCCCGGGCTCGGGCAGCCGCGGCAGGATGTCGCGTCGGGGGCCTCGTCCCGGCACTGATTCGATAAGCACTTGTGATTGACGCATCGGAGTTTCTCACCTCCCGCCTCGGCCCGCCCCCAGCGGGGCCTGGCTCTCGTCGCCAGCGGGCACCCATTCACTTTCCTGAGTGCCCCGGGCACTGGTCCTTCCCCTTCTTCCGTGCTCCGGAGCTCACACTGTCGCCCGCAGGACTCGGGGGAGGCCGGGGCGGGCGGCAGGGCCGGCAGGTGTAGCTCTGCGTTTCAGGGGGAGATGCGGGCTCGGAAGGGTGTGGTCAGGAGGCTGGAGCAGGGCCTCCCTGGCTGCTGCGGGCCTGCTCGGTGTTGGCTTTGGACAGGCGACTTTCGCTCTTTGTCTGCCCTTCTCTAAAACTGGAATAATTTCTGGGTGTTGCCTCCCTCCTGCCCCGCCACGGAGAAAGGAAAAAAAAAAAAAAAAGCAAGTCAGTGGTCTTTCCGTGGCCACAGTGCCAGGGAAATGGAGAAACAGAAACTCCCCGCCTTGAAGAGTTTTATTTACATTCTCCCGGGTGTGTGTTGGTTTTGCTCTCCTTGGCGGCAGAAAAAAGCCAGGTGCAGGCGGGCCGCGTTGAGTCTGTCGGGACTATCGCTTTTGGAGCAGGTGGCGGAGGGGAGGGCTGTGGCACGGGTGGAGGGTGTCCGTGACCAGCGGAGTTGGTGCCACTGTGGTGATGCCAGCAGCTACGGGCAAAGTGGAGTGTTTAAAAAAAAAAATAGAGGCACAGAGAACAGGGTTCCTCTCACAGGCACCTGCCTGCACCCAAAGGGCTTGTGGTGGTGCGGTGCTGAGGGTGGTCGGGGAGGGGCAGGGTGCTCCTGTTTACCTGTCCAGATAACCCGGAGGGTGCACGATGTGGCAGAGTTCAGCTTAGGCAATGCAGGTCAGGGCGGTTAGCAGTTTCGTTTTTTATTTCCTTCGGGTCTTTTCCAGCTTGTTCTTCGGAAGCAGCCTGTAAGAACTGGGAGCGAGAGAGGACAGCAGGGTTGGTGTAGTTAAGCCTTTTAATGGTGCTAACTGCAGCCCTTCTTGAGTCTCCTGGGTGCAGGCCAGCTGCTTTCCAGATGTGCTCCCTGCTTCCAAGAGGGTGTTATCCACACAGGGCAGGCTTGCCCCAGGGCACAAACTTGGGAATTTATCTTCCCAGTTTTTCTGACTCCAAACTGCGTCCTAGAATCCGATTGCTCAAAGCTGGGGATTGTTGACCTACTGGTTTGAGCCTCAGGGAAACCTGAAGCCCGGTGCAGGGAAAAGACTCATTCGTAGCTGCTGAGTTAGATAAGACTGAGCTGCAGAGGGTGGGCAACCCTCCCAACTCAGCAGGAGCAAGTCATTTTTCCTCTCTCTGAGACTGTTTCTTCATCTAGCAATGGGATTTTTTTAAAAAGTCGGTTTTATTGAGGTTTAATTTACACAGTGAACTTCATCCATTTTATGAATTTATGAATTTTGACATAGACATGGAACCTCACTGAAGGTAAAATATAGCACATTTCCCCATCAACCCCAAAAGTTCCCTTGTGTCCCTTTGGAGTCAGTTCCCTCCCTCCACCCCAGGCCCTGGCAACCACTGATCTGTTTTCTGTCCCTGTTGTTAACAGCAGTGATTTTAACTGGAAACTTTGCTGAACTAGATTTTGTTGCTGTCCTTTCTGCAGAAAGCAAGTTCACATGAGGGATTTCGTATGAAACCTTTCTCGGGTCTGTCCCGGGTGGAGCAACCGTCCAGCCTTATCTCCTAAATCTCTCCCTGTAAGGCTGGGCTTTGCTAGAGCTTGAAGGAACCTTAGAGACCCCGGGGTGGATTTTCCAGCTCCTCAGAGTTCAAGGGCTTGGAAGTGCCCTGGGGGTGGGCTACAGGTGGGGTGGTGGGAGGCTGGAGCAGAGGATAAGCCAAGAAAACAGAAGGGCTTTCACTGGTTTCCCACCAGATAGAGCTATGCTGCTTTCATCAGGGTTTTATTTTGGTAGGAGGTGCGGGGGGATTGAACCCAGGACCTCATACATGGAAAACAAATGCTCAACCACAGAGCTACATCCACTCTCCAATGAGAGTTTTTTTTGTTTGTTTGTTTGTTTTTAGGAGGTACTAGGGATCAAACCTGGGACTTCATATATGGGAAGCAGGTGCTCAACCGCTTGGACTACATTTGCTCACCTTATCTAGTTTTATATGGAGGTTCCAAGAAATTGATAGTCACAGATCTAGTCAGACCCTCTGTTTCTGTAGTGGCTTCCCATGGCAACCAAACTCCTTACCCCAAGAGGTTGCCTGTTTGTCTTCTGCACTGTCCCTAGCGCACACTTCTCCAGCCATGCTAGCCTTTTCTGTCCTTCAAGCATGCCAGGTTTGTTCCTCCCTCGGGACCTCTGTCCATCCCCTGCCTGGAATACCTTGCCCCTAGATTGTGCAACTATTTCCTTTTCACTCGGGTCCCAACTCAAATGCCACCTCTTCCAAGAGAACTTCCTTGATCTCCCTAATTCTCTCTACTGCATTAGTCTGTTTTATTTTTTTCATGCACTTACCAGGACTTGAAATGCCCATGTTTGCTGGTCCCCCTGGCTCAGTGTGAGTGCCTTGAAAGCGCTGGGTCATGCCTGCCTGCTGGACCTGGGAGCCCCTGAACTCAGAGTAGCGTCAGGCATGTGTGTTCAGTACATGTCTGTGGATTGGCTGGTTTTCATTTTTACAGAGAGGAAGCTGAGGCAAGGCCAGTGAAGTGACCGGCTTCCCAAGGTCACAGCCAACATCCGTGGCAAAACCAGGCTTGGAACCCAAGGTTCCCCCTCAGCCCAGGGCTCATTTTCACACTGGACCTCCCTTCTGATTCCCTCTGAGCTCATCAAGGGGACCCCGAGAGTCTGCAAGTGAATGAATGTAGTAAAAATACCATCGAAGCCTCTGTCCTTACTGAGGGAAGAATGTGAACTTGGGCATTTGATGAAGATTTTCAATAAGGATTGCAACCTCAGAGAGCTTCTGGGGATTTGCTGGTTAGCCAGAACATTTATGTAGCCACAGACAGTCCCTGTGTTTGCAGCGCGGGCTGAGGTTCTGCGTTCGATGAGAATTTCCTTTGCGCTCTCCCGTGTGGATTCATTTGGCTCTGGCTACACGGACTGAACTTAGAATGTGAACTTGGGTGCTGCTAGCTAGTCTTTCAAACTCTGGAGCCTCTGAAAAGAAACACTGGCTTAGGAGCCTGAGGGTCTGGGTCTCAACTTTCCAGCCCTGCCAACCACCTTAGGCAATTTAGATGACCTCACTGGAGCCTCAGATTTCCCATCTACTAAATGGGACTGATGATTTTGGCTCTGCCTAAACTTCTTAGGGGTGCTGGAATTTATGGATATGCTTAAAATATTTTAAAATAACCTTGGCTTATTTCTGAATCGATAATGCATTCTTCTGGTTCAAAATTTAAGATTGGAAAGGATATGAAGGTAATCCTTTTTTCCACTTTTGTGTCCCCCAAGCCACCCAGTCCCTTCTTAGAGATAGTCAATGTTAGCCATTTCTAGTTTATCCTGAAAGTGCCGTTGTAAATAGAATCATGCTTTTATAGATTGCTGTTGCTGCCATATTTCCTAACTAACCGCCCCCCCCATACACACCCCTTTCCTTCCCACTTCACCATCCCCCAGGAAATCTCAGCCAGTTCTAAATCCTTAAAACATCCAGATAGCCCCTCAAGTGAGTCTTATCTGGGACAACACAAAGGCCTGTTATGTAAACTCTCTTTTTCGCAGATCCTAGGGCCTCAAGTACGTGCACAGAGGTTAGTCTTCTAGAATCGTGCCTCCTTTACCAGCTCTGTATCAGGTTCACTGTCTACCAGTCGGGATGTGGCCAGATCTCATTTTCACAGGAGTAAAGTTTATGCCCTTGGGCCAGGGCCTCAAGATTTCAGAAACTTTGACCTTGGCTCTCAAACTTGCCTTGGCCCTACAAGTCACCTTTGATTTTATAGCTGCTCCTGGCACTTCCAAAAGGGGGCTGGGGGGAACAGGGGCAAGGTAAAAGGAAATTTTTTTTTTTTAGGTTTGTATCTCAGTCCTTCCCATCAAGGGCCTGGCTTTGCTCATATCCTTCTCGTATTTGGGTAAAAATTGATTTGATTCTTTCTGCTTTGATCGGAAATAGCCAAAGGAATGTTTGATAAGACAGAAATTCTGGGCCATGCTGGTTGTCTGAAGAAATCTGTTCTCAGTGTCAGTGACAACCATCCTAACTGCAAAATGAACTTTGCCTTCTGGGGTTTCTCACAATTCTGAGGCAGCATGTGTAGTGAAAAGATAGTGGGTAGAGAGCCAGCTTTGGAACCATGCAGTACCAGGGTAAAAATGCACATATTAGCTTGGGCGTGTGATGTCACCTCTTCTAAACTGTTTTATCTGCAAAAACCTGTCCCTTTGAGGACCTGGGACCTAGTGGACAGTCAATAAAAGGGAGCTGATGTTGGTGTGTAGACCACCTGGCCAGAGAGCTGAGTGGGGCGGGAAGCATGGTTGCTCAGCCCGGCTGCCCTGCTGGCCTTAAGCAAGTCACTTGACTGGTCTCTTACCCTATCAGCAAAATGAAGAAACTGTTACCTTCTTACCTACTCACATACGGTTTTCCCTGTAAGAAAAGGCAAGTGGCTGTGCTGGTGCTGGAAAGATCCAGACCGTGGTTCTAAGTGGCTAGGGCTCACCGTGGAAGCCGAATGGAGCGAGGTGGGAAGCCGATGTGGCTCGAGGATTGGGCTCCTGCCTACCACATGGGAGGTCCAGGGTGCGATTTCCAGGGTGCCCTGATGAAGGCGAGCTGGCCCACATGGCGAGCTGACCTGCTTGGAGTGCTGGCCTGTGTGGCAAACTGGCTTGAGCAGAGAGCTGGCGCAGCAAGATGATGCAACAGAAAGACAGAGAGGAGAGACAATGAGACGCAGAAGACCAGGGAGCTGAGGTGGCACAGGAGATTAAGTGCCTTTTGTGCTCCAGAAGTCCCAGGATCGGTTGCTGGTGCCGCCTAAAGAGAAGACAAGCAGACACAGAAGAAAACACAGCGAATGGACACAGAGAGCAGACAATGGGGCGGGGGATAATAAATAAATAATCTTTTTAAAAAAATTTATAATTAGTTAAAATAAAAAAATGTAACAAGTCCCTCCCCGCTCCACCTTATGACTCAGGGTGTCCACATGTCTTTCCTCTCTTTCATTTCTTTGGTTGTTAAACTTTTTTATATAGCCTTTACCTTCCTCTGGCCCTGGTGTCTTGTTAGGCCCATGAGAGGCCCTCGAGGATGCCTGCTGCTGCCTGGTTTTCTTATTCTGCAAATAGGATCAGTGCCTTGGGCACGAGGAAACCACATGGCCTACAGTTCAGTAGCTGTTGTCACAGCCCTCCCACACATGTACCACAGCTTCCCGGTCTTTACCTCTTTTTGCATGCCATGTTCCTTTGGCTCCTTGTAGCCACCCTGTGAGATGGCCGCATTTTACAGAGGAGGAGATCAAGGCCCCTGGGTGGCTTCTAGTCTGCTGCTCTTTGCCTACCGTGTATTGTGCAGGCCCTCTACCACTACCAGAAAACAAGCAAACGAGATTGGGGCCACCCAGGCCATCCGATAGCACTTGCATTTTCCGTTTTGGAGTTATGACACTGATATTCTGTGATGCTGGGGGCTTTTTAAGCAAATGAATCCTTTCAGATTAATTAAGGGAAGTGGTGGAAATGGTCGGCTGGACGGAAGGAAAAGCTGCTAGAAGAATGGCTTATGAAATGCTGTTTTTTTTTTTTGGTTTGTTTTTTTTTGTTTGTTTGAGGTACTGGGGGCCGTGGATTGAACCTGGGACCTCATGTGTGGGAAGCCATGCTCAACCAGTGAACCACATTTGCTCCCGAGTTGGTTTTTTTAAAAATTCTCCTTTTTACTATATTATTATTTTTTGTTGTTACTTTGAGTTGTTTTGCTTTTTTTGTTGTTGTTGTTTTTTATTTTTTTCAGGAGGCACCAGAAACAACCCAGGACCTCCTGTGTGGGAGGCAGGCACTCAGCCACTTGAGCCACATCTGCTCCTGAAATGCTGTTTTGATGGAGTGTGTAGGTTCACATAGTAACAGAAGCCAACCAAGTGCTATTCAATAGAGCCTATCTAACCTGCCTTAGTTCAGATGTGAGGACCATTGGTCATCAACAGCTTCTATACCATTACAGGCCTGCTCTACATACAGTCTATAAGAGTAGTTCTTACAAACTTCAAACCTCCCTTTCCTGGGTTAAAAAAGGCAAATGTAATTGCATGAAGTCTATTAGTCTGTAGAGATTTTCCTGCTTGCTCATGAATGATTGTGGTGTTACCAAGTATGGAGTGTGCCTGAGGAATAATAGGACTGATTTTAAAAATATTTTTAAAGGTTTTATTAGAGAATTGTAGGTTTACAGAAAAAATCATGCAGAAAATACAGTTCTCATATACCCCCCACTCATTCACAGAAGTTTTCCTATTAGTAGTTTGCATTAATGTACCTTTACTAAAATTGAAGAAAGACTATTATATATAATATATAATAATTATATTAACTATAATCCATAGTTTACATTAGGATTCATTATTTGTGTTGTACATCCTATGTTTTTTTAAAATTTTTTATTCTAGTAACATACAACCTAAAATATCTCCTTTTAACCACATTCAAATACATAATTCTATGCTGTTAATTACATTTACACAGTTATGCTGCCATCACCACCACCAGTGATCCCAAGCAGAAATTGTTCCAATTAAGCTTTAACTCCTCATACCCTACCCCCACCACAGCCCCTCTTTACTTGTATTCTAGTTTCTAACTATGGATTTGATTTTTCTACTTATTTCATTTGTTTGTTCAAACAATATTTGTTCTTTTCTGTCTGGCTATCTTCACTCAGCATATCTTCAGGGTTCATCCATGTTGTCTCATGTATCGGATCATCATTCTTTTTTATGGCCGAATAATAGTCCTTATATGTATAGATCACATTTTGTTTATCCATTCATCTATTGATGGACATGGGGGTTGCTTCTATCTTTGCCACTATGAACATGGGTGTGCAAATATCTCTTCAGTTCTCTGCTTTCAATTCTTTTGGGTGTATGCCTAGAAGTGGGGTTGTCAGATCATATGGTAATTCTATACTTAACTTTCTGAAGAACTTCCAAACTGTATTCCACAGTGACTGCACTGCTTTATGTTCTTACCAACAATGAACAAGTCTTTGTGTTTTTTCACGTCCTCTCCTACAATTAGATTTTTTAAAGTAGCCATTCTAGTGGGTGTGAAATAGCATCTCATTGTGGTTTGGATTTACATTTCCCTGATGGCTAATGATGTTGAGCATCTTCTCAAGTGCTTTTTGGCCATTTGTATATTCTCTTTGGAGAAATGTCTATTTAGGTCTTTTGCTAATTTTTTAATTGGGTTGTTTGCCTTTTTTTTGATAGAGTTTTAAGTTTTCTTTATATATTCTGGATAATTAACCTTTTTCAGATGGGTAGTTCCAAATATATCCTCCCATTCTGTAGGTTATCTTTTTACTTCATGATAAAGCCTTTGATGAACAAAGGATGAACAAGTTTTAATTTTGACCAAGTCCCATTATTTTATTTTTCCTTTTGTTTCTTTTGCTTTTGATATAAAGTCTAAGAAACCACTGGCTAACACAAGGCACTGAAGATGCCCTATGTTTTCTTCGAGGAGTTTTAGAATTCTGGTTTTTATATTTAAGTTTTTTATTCATTTTGAGTTAAAATGTTTAGTAAAGTTTTGAATATGGTATGAGGTAGGGGTCCGTAATCATTCTTTGGCATATGGATATTCAGTTTTCCCAGCACAATTTGTTGAAGAGACTACTCCTTCCCAATTGAGTGGACTTGGTACCGTTGTGAAAAATCAGGAGCGGATGTAACTCAAGCAGTTGAGCGCCTGCTTCCTATGTACAGGGTAACAATATTTGGTCTTCCAGTCCATGAGCACTGAATGCTCTTCTGTTTATTTACATTTTCTTTGATTTCTTTTAGCTATTTTTTGTAGTTTTCCACATGTAAGTCCTTTATATCCTGGGTTAAATTTATTCCTAGATATTTGACTCTTTTAGTTGCTATCGTAAATAGAGTTTCAAAAAAAAATTCCCCTTTGATTGTTCTTTACCTGTGTATTGAAACACTAATAATTTTTGTGTTTTTTTTTTAAGGTTTATTTATTCCCATCCTCCGCCACTTGCGCTTGCTGTCTGTTCTCTTTGTCCATTACTGCACATTCTTCTGTGTCTGCTTGTCTTTTCTTCTAGTCTTCTCTTTAGGAGGCACCATGAACTGATCTTGGGAGCTTCCGACATGGGAGAGAGGCACTCAGTCGCTTGAGCCACCTTAGCTCCCTGGTCTCTCACTCTCTCTCCTCTGTGTCTTTTTCTGTTGAGTCATCTTGTTGTGCTAACTCTCTGTGCCACACGGGCCAGCTTGCTTTTCACCAGCAGGAGCCTGGAATTGAACCCGGGATCCTCCATATGGTAGGTGGGAGCCCAATCGCTTGAGCTACATCTGCTTCCCTCTTTTTTTATTTTTAAGATTTATTTTATTCTTTATGTCTTCCTTTCCCCACATTGTTTGCACTTATTGTGTCTGTCTGTCTTCCTTGTTTCCTTAGGAGGCACTGGGAACTGAACCCAGGACTTCTGATGGGGGAGGGAGGTACCTCATTGCCTGAACCACCTGTGTTTTCTGTGTTGATCTTGTACCCTGCCACTCTGCTGAATTCATTTATTAGCTTTAGGAGCTTTGTTGTGGATTTTTTAGGATTTTCCATATATAGGATCATGTCATCTGTAAATAGGAAAATTTTACTTTTTGTTTTGTAGCTTGGATGTGTTTTAATTATTTTTCTTGCCTAATTGCTCTGGCTAATACTTCCAGTAATGTTGAATAACTAACAGTGGTTGACAGTGGGCATCCCTGTCTTTTTCCTGATCTTAGGGGGAAAGCTTTGTCTTTCACTATTGAGCGAGATGTTAGATGTGGGGTTTCTATGTATCCCCTTTATCATGTTGAGGAAGTTTCCTTCTATTCCTAGTTTTATAAGGGTTTTTATAAGGGATGCTAGGTTTTGTCAGATGCCTTTTCTGCATCAAATGAGATAATCATTTGGTAATGCAACCACTCTTGCATTCCTGAGATAAATCCCACCTGATCCTGGTTTATAATTCATTTAATGTGCTGTTGGATTCATTTTGCTCATATTTTGTTGAATATTTTTGCATCAATATTCAAAAGGGATATATTATTTTGTAGTTTTCTTGTGGTATCTTTTATGCCTTTGGAATTAGGGTGATGTAGGCCTCATAGAATTAGTTTGGGAGTGTTCCCTCTTTTTAAATTTTTTGGGAGAGTTTAGGCAGGATTGGTGTTAATTCGTTTTGTAATGTTTGATAAAATTCTTGGTCCTGAACTTTTCTTTGTTGGAAAGTTTTTGATTACTGATTTAGTCTCTTGTTATTGATCTCTTGAGGTCATCTATTTCTTCTTTTTTGTGTGTGTATGTATGTATTTATTTATTGGCAGTACCAGGGACCAAACCAGGGCCTTGTACATGGAAAGCGGATGGTCAAAATACTGAGATATAGCTGCTCCCCTTCTGTTTCTTCTTGAATCTATGTAGGTAGCTAGTGTGTTTCTATGAATTTGCCTATTTCATCTTAGTTATCTAATTTGTTGGTATACAATTGTGCATTGTATCTTCTTATAATACTTTAATTCTGTGGGGTTAGCGTAATGGCCTCTTTTTCTGATTTTAGTTATTTGCATCTTTTCTTTGTCAGTCTAGCTAAGGTTTTACATTTATATAGATCTTTTCAAAGAACCAACTTTTGGATTTGTTGATTTGCTCTATTGTTTTTTTTTTTCTCTCTATTTCATTTATCTCCACTTTAACCTTTGTTATTTCCTTCCTTCTGTTTGCTTTGGGTTTAGTTTGCTAAATCATTGGAATTTGTCAGTTTGACTAGTATGTGTCTGGGTGTGGTTTGCTTCTTGTTTATACTACTTGGAGTTCCTTGGGTTCTTGAATGTGCATATTCATGTCTTAAATTTGGGAAGTTTTCTGCCCTTATTTCCTTGAATATTCCTTCTGTTCCTTTCTTCTCCTGGGACTTCCATAATGCATATATTGGTATACTCGGTGGTGTCCCAGAGGTCACTTAGGCTCTCTTTGCTTTTTAAAATACTTTTTTTTCCTGCTCCTTAGCCTGAATCATCTCCATTGATTTTCTTGTCTTCAAGGTCACCGAGTCTTTCTTCTGCCAGCTCTTATCTGCTGCTGAAACCTCCTAGAGAATTTTTCATTTACATTATTGTGGTCTTCAGTTCTAGTATTTCTGTTTGGTTCCTTTTAAACATTTCTATGATTTTATTTTATTTTATTTTATTTTTCTGTGTCTTTATTAGAATTCTCATATTGTTCCTTCATTGTTTTCCTGATATCCTTTAGTTCTTTCTCTGTGTTTTCCTTTATTAACTTGAGCATACTGAGGATCGTTGTTGAAAATCTTTGTCTGGTGTGTCCAGAGACCGATATTCTTTGGTGACAGTTCTAGACTTTTATCTTGTTCCTTTGGATGGGCCATCATTTCCTGTTTCTTTGCTTGTCTCTTTTATTGCATACCGTACATTTTAATATTTTAAAGTATTGACTCTGGGATTTAGTCCCTTAGCTTAGTTTGTATCCAACTAGTGATATGACCGAGATTTTCCTGAGTGTCAGGAGCTAACAAAAACAAACAAACCAATGCTATTTTGGTCCTGATTGATTTTTTTTGTTAACCCAGAACATAAATGTGTAAATGGGTACTGTCCCTTTCAAGGACAGTATACTTATTGTATACTTATTTCCCAAATTTTTAATTCATTTTGATGCTTTCTATTCACAGTTGTTTTAATAACCGGCAGGTTTTTCAATGCTTTGGTAAAAAATGAGCTACGGTTTGTATACTGATGTTTATAGAAGCAGTATTTACAATAGCCGAAAGGTGGAAGGCACCCAAGTGCCCATTAGTGGATAAATAGATCAACAAAATGTGGTTTATCCGTAGAATGGAATATTATTCAGCCACAAAAAGGAATGAAGTTCTGGTATAGTCTTCCACATGGATGAACCTCAAAGCCACCATGGTGAGTAAAATAAGCCTGACACAGATTCACGGAGGCAAGTTCACAGAGACAGAAAGTCGACTAGATGTTATCAGGGACTGAGGAGAAGTGGGGAATGGGCAGTTGTTGGTTAATGTGCAGAGTTTTAGTTTGGGGTGATGAAAAAGCTCTTGTGGATGGATTGTATGGTATGTGAATATATCTCAAAAAACTGCTTTAAGAAAAAGCTTTGGTAATGAATGGTAGTGAGGGAGCACAATATTGTGAATGTATTAATATCATTGGATTGTACACATAAAGTGGTTAAAATGGAAACTTTTGTGTTGCATATATATTACCACAATACAAAAAAATGATAATGAGATATGACTATAAAATAATTCTGGTTTCCTTTAGACTAGGGGCCTTGCCCCCACCGCTCGCTATAAAGGCAATTCCAGAATGGTGGACCTCGGCAGGTCATTGGAATAAGTGCAAGGTCTCCTGAGGGCACAGATTTTTTTTTTTTAAAAGATTTATTTATTTATTTATTTCTCTCCCCTCCCCCTCCCCCCCACCTTGGTTGTCTGTTCTCTGTGTCTATTTGTTGCGTCTTCTTTGTCTGCTTCTGTTGTTGTCAGCGGCACGGGAATCTGTGTTTCTTTTTGTCGCGTCATCTTGTGTCAGCTCTCCGTGTGTGCGGCACCATTCCTGGGCAGGCTGCACTTTCTTCCACTCTGGGTGGCTTTCCTTACGGGGTGCACTCCTTGTGCATGGGGCTCCCCTAAGGGGGGACACCTCTGCGTGGCAGGGCACTCCTAAGGGAACACAGTTCATGTTGATTTAAAAGGTCTCAAAGGTTGGCGTGTAGCCAACAGCATGGCGGTTAGTAGATTATTTCACCTCCTTGCACCAGTTTCCTCTTTTGCTACAAGAGGATGTGGGACCGTATCATCTACAAAGCCTCTCCCGGCTCATGGAGACCATCAGTATCTGAAAAAATTTCCTTGTGATTTCAAGCCATATAATCTTCCACCTTACCCCCACCATTTTTAAGGATGAGAGGTGTCAAAATTTTTTTTTTAACTAAAAATATTGTGTTTACATTTCCAGTGAAAACCTTTGATTGTTTTGTTTGACTCCTTTTCACTCTTGGATTAACGAGTTTCACATTTGTTGTGGTTACATAAAAACTGGATGATTCTATGATAAGAAATTGATCACAGTTGGCACAATAAACTAAAGTTTACTAGTTGTGAATTGTTCATATCTGCTGTATTTACATTTAGATGAAATAGAATGACATAGAAAAAAGTCAGTTTTATTATGGAAGCTCCCAGGTTAATACTTCAATGTCAAGTCTGATTCTGCTGCATTCTTTGGGTTATTTTTCTGAGAATAAGCCTTGGACAAGTATTGGCTGAATGAATGAATGAATGAGCAAGTGAATGTTAGAGAAGGGGAGACGCCTCTGAGCAGGGGAAGGTACCATCAGCTCCGTGGTGTATGGAGGCTGGAAGCTCTGCTTGCTGAGAGGAGCAGCGCTCCGGGTTGGTTCATGCAAGAGCTGCCTGAGGGCACGTGGCCATTTTAACAAAGTACACCTGGCGGAACGAATGTTCAGTGAAAAGGGGAGCCGCTCATGGGAACTCAGGGGTTCCCTGCCTCTGGGCGGGAAAGTGGTAAGGGGTGGACAGCCTGCGTGTGTTAAGGTAGGCTCTGGGGCAGCTCACTTTGCAATTATATACATATGTGCGTACATCAACAGATTATTTTGCCTTATATCCATTGGCCTTAACCTGACTCCCCTGCCTAAAATAGCACTCTCCCAAGTTCCTTTGTAAAAACATCATCATTGAGATAGAATTCACCTGTCCAAACACCCTCCCACCCCGGTCTCCCCCCTTTAAGGCGTACAGTTCAGTGAGTGGTTTTTAGTATTATCAGGGTTGTGCAACCATCCCCACAATTTTAGAGCATTTTCATCATCCCTTAGTGGTCACTCCTCTCTCCCCCCCTCCCACTCTCCCCTCATCTCCTGGCACTACTAATTTTTACTTTCTGCCTGTAGATTTGCCTGCTGTGACTGTCTCATAGAAATGGAATCACACTAAGCGCCTGGCTTCTTTCCCTGGGCGTGTTTTCAAGGTCTGAGTTAGGCCTTAGCCTCTTGCTTGCCTTGCTTTGTTTTTCTTTCTAGCACTTCCCAATAACCCCAAATCATACTTGTTTGTTACTATTTGCCTCCTCCTTGTGCATGAGAGAAGGTAAACTGTGCAAGCTCAATTTTCTTGTTTTTTTTTTTTTTTAATAATAGTTTGTTGCTGTTTTGTGTTTTCACCTGTTTGTTGAAGGAATGACTAAACCAAAATGTAGTCAGTGTCCTGTGATTTACTTTTTCCATGTCACAAAGTATGTCTTCTCTGGCTTGCTTTTGGGTGGATTAGTTATCTCTTCCTGGATCCCTCCAGTAGTTTGCAAACAACAGGCTGTTTCTATTCATCTTGTTAAAATGTTCATGCCTATTTAAATATAACTGATTTAGTATCTCTTTCTTTTCTCTGAAGCAGGCAAGACCCTCAGCTCACTTCTGCTTCCTTTTCCTCATCATGTCCCCTGCCCTCCCACCAACTCCCATGTTGAAATCATCAAGGATTTGAGTTCCAAACTGTTTATCTTTTTTTAAAAAAATAAACAGCAGTATAATATTTATTGATTGATTAATTTATTTCCTGCCCTTGAACAGAGTGCAATAGGGGTTCATGATTTGTGTTTGGTTGTTGTGCCTCTTTAGTCTTTTAAGTCTAGAGTGACAGACACCTCACTTTTTTTCCCCCGAAGTTGTTTCCTTTTTTTTTTTTTTCAAGAGTCACTTTTGGTATTTGTCTCCTGGTTTCCTCACTGATGTCTTTTCACGTGCTGCTTTAGCCCTTATGTTTCCCGTAAACTGGAAGTGAAGTTTAGAGGCTTGATTAGGTTCAGGTTCAATATTTTTGGCAAAAACACTCCCTAGGGTATGTTGAGTATGTTCTGTGGCGTGGTACCGGGCGGTATATCCTGGTAGGTTACCCCTCTGTTAGTGACGCTGAGTCTCACCACTTGAGAGTGAGGCCTGATTTCTCCATTTATCTATCTATCTATGTATTTTAAAAGTCAGGTTTATTAAGGTATAATGTACCTAGAGCAAAACCGACCAATTTTAGAAGTAAAGCTCCATGCGTATTTTAAAAAAATTATTGTGATAACATGTACCACCTAAAAGTTCCCATTTTAACCCCTTTGAAGTATACAATTCAGTGGTATTAATTATACCCACACTACTGTGCTACCATCACCACTATCCAGTACTAAAAACTTTCCATCACCCAGACGGAAACTCTCAACCCTTTAAGCAGTACGCCCTATTCCCCCCACCTGTCCTGATGCCCTATAATCTACTTTCTGTCCCTAGGAGTTTGCATATTCTAATTATTTCATTAAGTGAGATCATACAATATTTACCCTTCTGTGTCTTCCTTATTACACTCAACATGATGTCTTCAAGTTTCTTCAAGGTTCATCCATGTTATAGCTTGCAAAAGGACTCCATTGCTTTTTACGGCTGAATAATACCCCACTGTGTGGATAGACAGGTTTTCTGTATCCGTTCATCTGTTGATGGACACTCGGGCGGCTTCCGTCTTCTGGCAATTCTGCACAACGCCGCTGTGAACATCGTGTGTTCATACCTGTTTGGACCCCTGCTTTCAGTTCCTTTGGGTACACGTCCAGTAGTGGGACTGCCAGGTCATATGGTAATTGTGTGCTTAACCTTCTGACAAACTGCCAAACTTTTTCGCAGTGGCTGCACCGGTTCATTGATGTTTATTTTTGAAGCAGGGGCTTGCTCTGTTAATTTTGTTTCTTGGGGTGTCATTTAAGAACCACGGTCTTGAGCTGACGTCCTCTGTCTGCAACCAGTGGGCAGTTTGAAATGGGATTAAAGGAGGAAAATGCCTGAAACTTGGAAGGTGCTCTGTGGAGCTCTCTTGGCAGGAAGGTACCCATCTGACACCCTTAGACATAAATTTCATGTCAGTAGGATAATTAAATGGCCACTAGTTCATTGTTGGTCCACTCCAGAAGTACCTTCTCTCCTAGGTGCTGTTCTAGGCACAGTGGCTCATGCCTCCAGGTACACTCTGATTCTACAGCAACCCAGAATAAGCCCTCAACACAAAGCGAAAAGGACACTGCACTAACAGATACAGGCCGTAAAAAATCTTGCCATAACTTACAGAACTGGGTGGGAGAGAGTGTTAACAACAATGTAAACTTTAATCCACACTTAGTAGCAATGCTCCAAATGTGTTCATCAATTGCAATGAATGAGGGATGTTGTTAATGTGGGAAAATGTGGGAGGTGTGGGGAGCGGGGCATATGGGAATCCCCTATTTTTTTTTTATGTGACATTTGTATAATCCAAGTATCCTTAAAAACTTAAAAAAATAAAAATAAAAAAAAGCAAAAAGGCAGGTAAGAGACAGCCCCTGTTCTCCAGGAGCTCCCAAGCTATTTGGGGTACAGGTGTATGAGTAGATAACTGGAATGCAGTGCTGTCAGTACTGTCGCTGGAGTGACCAGTTTCTGAGCCCAGAATTCGAGTACGTGGCCTGGCAAGTGGAAGTGCATTTATCGTGGCGATCTCAGGACAGAATGTTTAAAATCAGGACCTCTCTGCTCAGCAGGGCCGTGTGGTGGCTGTGCTCATGCTGGAGATGCCGTGGAGCACTGAGGAGGCGGCAGTGCCCAGTCCCCAGGTCACAGGGACGGTGACATGGCGATAGGCCCTGAACGGCAGGTGACCGTGGTCGGTGGTGGTCGTCTGGTGATGTTACCTGATGATACCTGATGATCTGTAATGAATGTTCTACAACAACGTAGTGTGTTGGTGGAGGGGTGCTGTGTGGGAATTCCACACAGGTGCATAATAATAAAATAAATAATAAAAATATATTTAAAAAGATGAAGAATAGGTGAGTGCTCTCCAAGTGAGGACAGATGGGAAGGGCGAAGGTGTGCAGCTGTGGGCGTCTGTCAGGTCAGGTGGAGCTGGAGGGGGCGGGCAGGCAGGTGGGACTATGATAAATGCTCGGAACCCCCTTATCATCCTGCTGGCCGTAGGACGCCGCGTGGGCAGGTTGGCCCTGAGTGGCAGCAGGCTCTGGGAGATCGGTTCGGAGCTGCTGCTGCTGGTCTGGTGAGAGTGTGAAAAGGGCAGGCAGCACCATCAGTGGTGACCGAGTGAGCAGATGTGTCCCAGATGGCTGCCAGGCAGCTGGCGTGGGCAGCTGTCCGTTAAAGAGAGAAGCAGGGGCACAGGAGGGACCGCGAGGGAGCCCCCTGTAGGATGGGCCCCGCGGAGGACCTCGGAAGAGGAGGCTTGGGGGTGAAGGGGATTGCTGCAGAGGTGGGGGTGGGGGTGCCAGGAGACCATTCAGTGAGAAAGTCGGATTGCAGCTATGCCTGCAGTCGTACCGTGGGGCAGGCTGCCAGCAGGAGCCCGCAGTCCACCCTGTTCATGGCGGGATCTTCCTGGCCTGGCCGGGTGCCTGCCTCAGGTGGACTGAACTGCATGGAAGGGCTCCTGAGAAACCTGCTTTATTTTGGTCACCCCATGTTTTAGTTCCCCAGGCTGCTCAAGCATTTTGTTTTCCTCCCACCAAATCTGCTGAGGACAGGGTCTGACATCCTGCAGGAGGTATAAGTCAAGAGTGGGACTTATCGGGAAAGAAAATGTATGTAACTTGGGGAGGAACTTGTGATATAGTAGAGGGCATGGGGTCTCAGAGTAAGATAAACCTGAGTTTTAACCCCTCTTCTGCTTTATTTTTTTCTGTGACCCCTTGTCTTAGTTTGCCAGGGCTGTAGCAACAAAGTACCTCAGACTCGTTGGCATACACAACAGAACTTTATTACCTCACCGTTCTGGAGACTAGAAGTCCAAAATCACATTAGTGGCAGGGTCGTGCTCCTGCTTAAAGGGGAGAGCCTGTTGAAAGCCTCTCTCCTGGCTCCTGGAGGGTATGGGTGGCCGGGCAGCTGTGGCATTCCTTGGCTTATGGCAGCGTAACTCAACCTCTGGCTCTGCCACATGGCCAATTTGCTCTCTGTCTATGTGTCTCTCTCTGTCAGTTTCTTCTTCTCAGGACACCACTGATACTTGATTAGGGCCCAGCCTTATCTTGTTTGGCCTCCTGTTAACCAACAATACTTTCAAAGATCTTACTGGCAGATGAGTTTACACTCACAGGATCGGGGGTTTAGGACTTGATCATATCCTTTTGGGGGACACAATTCGATCCATAACACCCCTCATCTGAAAAAAGGGAGGGGTAATCATCTTTACCTTCTAGGGTTACTGTGAGGATTCAGTGGGCTGGTGGACAGGTAGCACTGACGGTCTCCGGCACAGAGTAGGTTCTCAAAAACATTAGAATCCTTCCTTCATTGTTTTCAAAGCCTCAGCGGTCCTGCTAGATTAGAGCTGGTGACTGTGTTGTTCCCATTTTACTGACAAGCTAGACTAGAGAAGCTCACACAGCTGTTGGAGTGGAACTGGAAGCCAGGATTCCCAATTTCTCTTGCCCTTTGCACTGGGGGGTGGCGCTACCAAAGAGAGCTGCATTGTTCTTGTTATACTATTCATTTGTTTATTTTTAAAATTGTGGGAGCATATATAACATACCATTTTGCCATTTTAACCATTTTAAAATGTCTGACTCAGGGCATTTACATTCACAGTGGCATGCTACCGTCATCAGCTTCCATTACTGAAACTCTTTCATCACCCAAACAGAAACTCTTTACCCTTTGTTTTAGTTTCCCAGCTGCCAAAACAGCTCGCACACAGTGGGCTGGTCCACAGCAGGAGCTTGTTGGCTCCGGGTTCAGAGCCTAGAAGGCTGGCTTCCCCCTGGGTTGGTGTCTCCCGCTGGTGGCAGTCTTTGGGGTTCCTTGGCTTTTCCGGCACATGGCAAAGCACATGGCGGCATCTTCTCCTTTCTCTTCTGGGTTCCGCTGTCTTTTGGTTTCTGGCTGCTCCCCACAGTTTCTCTTCCTGTGTCCAGTTTCCTTGGCTCAGAGGGGCTTCGCCACGTTGGATTGAGGCCCACCCTCCTTCAGTCTGGGCACATCTTAACCAATACCACCTTCAAAGGCCCTATTCACGAGTGGTTTCACACTCACATGCCATTTGCGGAGGACACGATTCAATCTCCAACACCCTTTAAACCGTAACTCCCACTTCCCCTCCCCCAAGAGCTGCCTTTTAACAAGGGAGAGGCATCTCTGAGCTGGACGACCTTATTTAGGGGGTGGGAGGGATTTTGGGGTCAGGGATCTGTCCCAAGCCTCTAGTGCTCCCCCACAGAGGAGGCCACTTGCCCCGCCCCCCAGCACTGGCACTGCATTCAGGTCTACTTTGCTTGCCCCTCCTGGGTCAGTCATTAGCTTCTGTTTACCCACCTGCCTGCCTGCCCACGCATAGGTGGAGTGTGTCTCAGCCAGAAGATGGAGTAGAGCTTTTGCAGTTTTACCATCAGCTCAAGGCTTGCTAAGCCCGCCACAGACCTAGAAATGGCTGCACCACCTACAGACTCCACTTCCTGGTTCAAGTCCTCACATCCCAAGATGTGCTGGAAAAATAGCTCAGGCATTTGTATTTGGGTCAGTATGACCAGTTTTCAGAGCCTGTCCTGAAAACTAGCTTTTCCAAGGTCTCTTTCTAGTATGAAGACACAAGGAAATTTCCACTGCCTGCTTCTTCACTGGGGAGAAAGACTGTTCACACAAAATCTTTGGTTTTCACTGAGAGGGACCGTGCTTGACAGCAGCTCTGGAATGGAACTGGTGGCAGTGCTTTTACCATGCTTGACAGCAGCTCTGGAATGGAACTGGTAGCAGTGCTTTTACCTTTGTAAGCAGGATTGATTTCCCACTGGGGCAAGTGCAGCTTTACTCACTAGCAACATCTGTCACGAATCCCTGGAACGAGCACCTTTTTAGCTTTGCCACATTTCTCGTATCTGTGCACTTGCCTCTCTTACGTGCCTTTATCTGATGGTTGTTGAGGGCCTACTGTGTGCCAGGCACTGTCAGCTACTGGTGGCACAAACAGGAGGAAGATGGGCTCTCGCTCCCTTCCAGAGCACATTCTCTGACAAAAGACAGAGTTATAAACAAACACTTATAAACACATCGACAGACAGCGCTGGGCGGCTTGCCACCATAAAGCTCTTTTGTTTGGCCGACACAGTGGTGATTTCCTTGTGTGTTTTTTTTTTAATTGAATTTGCTTTAGCCAGGATATCCTTTTCTGAATGCTACCAGCTCCCACCAATCTATTAGTCTTGATGGGTTTTATGTTTCTAGCCTGGCCCCCAAAGTCATCTTAGTTTGGGACATTTAGCTTAAACGGATAACTAATACTCTGTGATACCCTGCTGATAGGCTAGAACAAAGGGCCTTGGGAACATGAAGGAAAGAAGAGTTAATCCTGCTTAGGGCTGAGGCACAGGCCTGTGGTGCCGGGAAAGCTATCCTGAGGAGGTGACTTCTGAACTGGGTAGGAGTTCATCCGAAGCTGAAGAGGAATGCTGTATACCCTGGGAAAAGGAGCTGTTGGCGAGAACCAGTACCCCAATGGGTGTGTGGACTCGGGGACCGTGCAGACTGGGAATTGTTAGTTATGGGGCTGGGAGGAGAAAATAAACCTCAGCTAGAGACTGCTTCCCAAACAAGGAGAGCCTTCTGCTGCTGAAGGCCCCGAAAAGCAGGACTGAATTTCTTGCTGCCTTGAAGTCGCCAGCCCACCTCATCCTACTGCTTTTGAAACTTAAACGAACAAACCCTACTGAATGGGAGTGTCTACAAGCTCTTGGAGTCCTTCTCCTTCCTAACTGGGATTCACCCACCCTCCTCAGTGCTCAGCAAATGCTTCTGGACTTGGCGCCAGCCATCAGCAGCCTAAAGAATCCCACCCCCTCCACAACGTCGATTGTAAGATAAGAAAGCCTTGACTGGGAAAAGCTGAGAAGCTGGTGACGGCCAGGTGGGAGGTAAAAAATGTAGGAGGCCAAAAAAAACGGGGGGGAAGGGTGTTTTGGAGGGAAAGTCTTGAATATACTTCACAATACAAAGTCCACTGTTGAATTTGTCAAGTGACAGTACAGGCACAGAACTTCCTGGTGGGTGGAGAAGTGGGGAGGGGGGGTGGGGAGGGGTGTCAGTTTAACTTGGCAGATGTTCTAAGTAGTTTAAAGCCCATTACAGCACTCTGGGTAGTGAAAAGCCCCCTTAACCTCACCAGGATGCAAATTACCCAGGGCTGGCTTTCTGAGCAAGGCTTAGAGCCAGAGCCAGGTGGGGGCAGCGTAGCAGGCAGTCAGGGCTGAGACAGCAGCAGTCGAGCCTCTCGCATCTGTCTATCCATTTAAAAAACAATTTATTGAAGTATGTCATTCATACATGAACGTACGTAAACAGTAAGTGTATAGTAAAAGTCGTGAACTTACAAAACAAACATGCATAACATCATACAGGGCTCCCATACATCAGCCTACCACCAACACCTTGCATTGTTGTGAAACAGTTGTAATAAATTATGAAGGAGCAGGGAGGGGATGTGGCGCCAGTGGTTGAGCACCTGCTTTCCACATGGGAAGGTCCCAGGTTCGTTCCTCCTAATAACAAAGAAACAAGCAAACAAATGAAAAAGCCAACTCAGGGGCGCTGATGTGGCTCAGTGGTTGAGTGCCAGCTTCCCATATATGAGGTCCCGGGTTCAATCCCCGGTCCTGGCACCTCAAAAAAAAAAAATTATGAAAGAGCATCCTCAAAGTATTACTACTAACTATAGTTCATATCTTGTATTTGGTGTATTTTCCCCCAAACACCCTTTTGTTTTGTTGTTGTTCATAAGCCATATAATTTACCGAAAGTGTACAATGAATGGCATTTGGTATAATCACAGAGTTGTGCATTCATCACTTTAATCAATATTCGAGCATTTTCATTAGTCAAAAAAAGTCCAGTATCATACCCATATGTTAGTACTACAAATTACAAATCCTATGAGGTTCTTCTACCATTTTAATTCATTTCCAAACACTTACAAACAACTTTTTATCAGTTCTGCACAGATTACACCTCAGCTTTCCATTCTCTAACCACATTCTTTTCTCCGGTGATTTATATTCTCGCTATTAACTCCATGAGTTTGCTCATAGTATTTAGTTCTTAATAGCACAATCATACTGGATTTGTCCTTTCATGTCTGGCTTGCTTCACTTGGCATAATGTCCTCCAGGTTCATCCATGTTGTCGTATGCTTCATGACTCCATTTTGTCTTACAGCTGCATAATATTCGATCATTTGCATATACCACAGTTTATTCATTTGTCAGTTCATGGACTCCTGGGTTGTTTCCATCTTTTGGCAATAGTGAATAATGTCAGTATAACATCAAGGTGCAGATACCTGTTCGTGTCCCTGCTCTCAGTTCTTCTGGACAATAACTACTAGTGGTATTGCAGGGTCACATGGTAGATCTATAGGTAACTTCCTTAGGAACCACCAAACACACATCCACAGTGCCTGCACCATTCTACATTCCCACCAACAGTGAGTAAGCATTCCTATCTCTCCACATCCTCTTCAACACTTGTAGTATTCTGTTTTGGTAATAGTGACCATTCTAGTAGATGTAAAATGTTATCTCATTGTAGCTTTGATTTGCATTTCCCTAATAGCCAGTGATATTGAACATTTTTTTCATGTTTTTTTTTTTGCCAATTGTATTTTTTCTTTAGACAAATGTCTATTCAGGTCTTTTTCCCAGTTTTTAATCTGGTGATTTGTTTTTTTACTGTTGAGTTGTAGAATCTCTTTATATATCATGGATATTAGACCCTTGGATGCGTAATTTCCAAATATTTTCTCCCTTTGAGTGGTAGGCTGCCTTTTTACCCTCGTCATAAAGTCCTCTGAGGTGCAAAAGTATTTAATTTTGAGGAGGTCCCATTTAACTGTTTTTTCTTTTGTTGTTCTTTCTTTGGTTGTAAGGTTTAAGAGACTCCCACCTACTACAAGTTCTTGTATATATTTCCTTACATTCTCTTCTAGGAGTTTTATGGTCCTACCTTTTATGTTTAGGTCTTTAATCTATTTTGAGTTGATTCTTGTATAGGGAGTGAGATAGGGGTCCCCTTTCATTCTTTTAGTTATGGATATCCAGTTCTCCCAGCACCATTAATTGAAGACACTGTTCTGTCCCAGTAATATGGACTTGGTAGACTTTGCAAAAATTAGTTGACCATGGAGGTGGAGGTCTATTTCTAACTCTCAGTTCTATTTCATTGATCAATGTGTCTGTCTATTTGCCAATACCATACTGTTTTGACCACTGAAGCTTTAGAATATACTTTAAAGTCAGGAAATTTGAGTCCTCTGACTTTGCTATTCTTTTTTAGGATGTTTTTGGTGATTCAGGACCCTTTCCCTTCTAACTTTACTCTTTCTGTAAAGTAAATTATTGGAATTTTGATTGGTATTGCACTGAATCTATAAATCAATTTGGGTAGGATTGACATCTTCACAATATTTAGTCTTCCAATCCATGAGCATGGAATATCTTTCCATTTGTTTAGGTCTTCACTGATTTTCTTTTTTTTTTAAACAAATCAATTTAATTGGTATATATTAATAAAGCAAACAATTGATTTCTTTTTGTAGTTTTCTGCATGTAGGTCCAGTACATATTCAGTTCAATTGATTCCTAGGTATTGAAACTTTTTGTTGCTATTGTAAATGGAATTTTTTGCCCTGATTTCCTCCTCAGATTGTTCAGTACTAGTGTTCAGAAACATTACTGTTTTTAGCTTGTTGATCTTGTATCCTGCCACTTTGTATAACTTATTAGCTCAAGTAGCTTGTTTGTAGACATTTCAGAATTTTCTAAATATAGGATCATGCCATCTGCAAATAGTGAAAAGTTTTACTTCCTCTTTTCCTATTTGGATGCCATTTATTTCTTTTCTTGCCTAATTGCTCTAGCTAGAACTTCTAGCACAATGTTGAATAACAGTTATGACAGTGGGCATCCTTGTCTTGTTGCTGATCTTAGAGGAAAAGCTTTCAACTTTTCCCCATTGAGTATGATGTTGGCTGTGGGATTTTTATATATGCCCTTTATTATGTTGAGGAACTTTCCTTCTATACCTATCTTTTGAAGTGTTTTTTATCAAGAAAGGATGCTGGATTTTTTCAAATGCCTTTTCTGCATCAATCGAGATGATCATATGGTTTTTTCCCTTCAATTTGTTAATGTGGTAGATTAATTTTCTTATGATGAACCACCTTGCAAAAACAGTAATAAAACCAGTGTATAATTTTTTGATATGTTGTTCGATTCTATTTGCCAGTATTTTGTTGAGAATCTTGACTTCTGTGTTCATTAGAGAGATTGGTTTGTAATTTTCTTGTAGTATCTTTTTTTTTCCTTGTAGTATCTTTATCTGACTTTGGTATTAGGGCAATGTTGGCTTCATAAAATGTGTTGGGTAATTTTCCCTCCTTTTCAATTTTTTGGAATAGTTTAAACAGGTTAGTCTTAATTTTTCTAGAAATGTTTGGTAGACTTCACTTGTGAAGTCATCTGGTCCTGGATTTTTCTTTGTTGGAAGATTTTTAACAAGTGATTCAATCTCTTCACTTTTGATTAGTTTGTTGAGTTCCTGTATTTCTTGTAGAGTCAATGTAGGTTGTTTGTGCATTTCTAGGAATTTGTCCATTTCCTCTAGGTTGCCAAATTTGTTAGCATACAGTTTCTCATAATACCCACTTTTGATCCTTTTTATTTCTGTGGGGTCAGTTGTAATGTCCTGCCTTTCATTCCTGATTTTATTTATTTGCATCTTCTCTCTTTTTTTCTTTGTTAGTCTTGCTGAGGATTTCTTGATTTTATTGATCTTCTCAAAGAACTAGCTTTTGATTTTGTGGATTTTATTTATTTGTTTGTTTGTTCTCAATTCCATTTATTTCTGCTCTGATCTTTGTAATTTCTTCCCTTCTGCTTACTTTGGGATTGGTTTGCTGTTTTTTTTCTAGTTTCTCCAGTTTTTCAGTTAGGTCTTTGATTTCAGCCTTTCTTTTTTCTTAATTATAGGCATTTAGAGCTGTACATTTCCCTCTCAGCACTGCCTTCACTGTATCTCATAAGTTTTGATAAATTGTGCTCTCATTTTCATTCATCTTGAGATACCTACTAATTTATCTTACAATTTCTTTTTTGACCCACTGATTGTTCAGCCTCCGCACATTTGCAAATTTTCCTCTTTCCTATTATTCATTTCCAGTTACATTCCATTATGATCTGAGAAGATGCTTTGTATAATTTCAATCTTTTTATATTTATTGAGACCTGCCTTGTGACCCAACATGTGGTCTAACCTGGAGAAAGATCCATGAGCACTTGAGAAGAATATATAACCTGCTGCGTTTGAGTGCAACATTCTGTGTATGTCTGTTAGATCTAGCTCATTTATCATATTGTTCAAGTTCTGTGTTTCCTTGTTGATCTTCTGTCTAGTTGTTCTATCTAATGATACGAATGGTGTGTTGAAGTCTCCAACTGTTATTGTAGAGATGTCTGTTTCTCCCTTCAGTTTTGCCAGAGCTTGTTCCATGTATTTTGGAGTGCCCTGGTTAGGTGCAGATATTTATGACTGTTATTTCTTCCTGGTGGATTGTCCCTTTTATTAATATATAATGGCCTTCTTTATCTAAGTTTTTTGCATTTGAAGTCTGTCAGGGGTATAGATACCCCTGCTCTTTTTTGGTTACTGTTTGCATGAAGTATCTTTTTCCAGCCTTTCACATTAAGCTGGTTTGTATCCTTGTGTCGAAGATGAGTTTCTTGTAGTTAGTATATGGATGGCTTTTTTTTCCCCCATTCTGTCAGCCTGTGTCTTTTGATTGGGGAGTATAATCCATTCACATTCAGTGATATTACTGTAAATACATTATTTACTTTCACCATTTTATTCTTTGGTTTTCATATGTCATATCTTATTTTCATCTGTCTTTTTACTCTTTTGGATATCCTTTCTGATATTCTCGTCTTTTATACTCTCCTCCAGGCCTCTCTCTCCTGTCTTTTTCTTTCAGGCTGTAAGGCTCACTTTAATATTCCCTGAAAGGCTTATTCTTTTTTATGAATTCTCTTAGTTTCTGTTTGTTTGTGAATATTTAAACTCACCTTCATTTTTTTTTTAAGATTTATTTATTTCTCTTCCCTTCCCCCTCTTTTGTTTGCTCTCTGTGTCCATTCACTGTGTGTTCTTCTGTGTCTGCTTGCATTCTCAGTGGCACTGGGAATTGGTGTCTCTTTTTATTGTATCATCTTGCTGTGTCAGCTCACCATGTGTGCGGCACCACTCCTGGGCAGGCTGCACTTTTTTCGCACGGGGCGGCTCTCCTTGTGGGGCGCACTCCTTGTGCATGGGGCTCCCCTATGCTGGGGCCACCCCTGCGTAGCACGGCACTCCTTGCACACATCAGCACTGCGTGTGGGCCAGCTCACCACACAGGGCCAGGACGCCTGGGGTTTGAACCCTGGACCTCCCATGTGGTAGGCGGATGCTCTTTCAGTTGAGCCACATCCATTTCCCTCACCTTCATATTTGAAGGACGATTTTGCTGGATAAAGAATTCTCAGCTGGCAGGTTTTCTCTTTCGGTATCCTAATTGTATTATACCACTGTTTTCTTGCCTCTGTGGTTTCTGATGAGAAATCTTCATTAAGTCTTAATGGGTATCCTTTGCATGTGCTTCTCCTTTGCTGATCTCAGAATTTTCTTGTTCTCTTTGATGTTTGACATTTTGAGTAGTATGTGTCTTAGAGTGGGTCTATTCACATTTATTCTGACTGGGTTATGTTGCCCTCCTTGGACATGCAAGTTCATTTCTTTCATGGGAGTTGGGAAATTTTTGGCTATTATTTCCTCAAATACTCCTTCCCTTTTCACCTTCTGGAACTCCTGTGACACATGTTTCCTTTTGTGTTGTCATTCAATTCCCTGAGCCCCTGCTCAATTTTTTCCATTCTTTTCTCTCTTCAATATCAGCTGTTCTGTCTTTTGTATCACTTATTCTTTCTTCTATCATTTTGAGTCTGCTGTTGTATGTCTCTAATGTGGTTTTTAAAAATTAGTTTAAAAAATTTTTAATCTAATGTTTTTTTTTTTAATCTCACTTATCATGTCTTTCATTCCCAAGAGCTCTGTCACTGTTCAGCCTTCATATTCTTCTTTGTGCTTGCTCAGTGTCTTCTTGATGTCCTTTATCTCTTTACCCACATTGTCTTTCAGCACATTAATTTGATTTTGGGAATTTGTGTGAATCTCATTGATTAGTTGTCCCAAATCTTGTATCCCTTCTGGGGCTTTGGTATATTCCTTTTATTGGGCCATTTCTTCCATTTTCTTAGTGTGGCTTGTAATTGTGTGCTGATGTCTAGGCATCTGATTCAGATGGTGTGTTTACTCAGATGCTCACTTTCTCTTGGTAGGGATTTAGTGGTGGGAGGTCTGGGTGTTACTGCTGTTCTTGGATTCTTGGTTCAACATGTTCTGTGTCTTCAACCCTGCTGGTTGCTCAAATCAGGGCCATGGACCCAGTAATGGGTTGGACTCAATTCCAAGGGCCTTGGGGAAGGAGGCTATAAAGGCTGGAAAATGCCTCTCATTTAATTTCCTCACATGCACCTCCTTGGTTTGCCACCAGATGGCCCTTTTTGGCAGCTCTCTCATTTCAAGGCATGGTTGAAGTGTGTTCCGGCAACACTGATCAATGTGATCGAGGATTCTGCCTGGTGGCTAAGAGCCTCATAATTCAAACCTTGAAAGAGGCTGCTCTCCAGCCTTTGCTGGCAGCCCGCTCTGCATCCTCAACATTTAGTACCGGTCAGTAAAGAGATAGATTGAGGGGGTCAGATCTCTGTAGCCCCTTGCTGGTTCCCACGGCAAACAATGACACTGCCAACCCAGACTGGAAGTGTTTGTGGAACACAGCAGACCAAATTTGTGGGTCAAAAGCTGAGTCAGCCTTAGACTGTGTCCCTCCCTCTCTCCCATTCCCTGGAGAGGTGGATCCTGGGCCCCCTTTGTCTGTAGCCACAAGCCCAGAGGCCTGAGAATTCAAAGGTGAATATTGGACTGGAGGATGCCAGTAGTTGCAGCTGCAGCTTTTGCTGTCACGATTCTTTTCTTTACCCCTCTCTCTTCTAGGTGGTGTCTAGCTTTCCCCTGGCATTCTAAACCCTAGAAGATTTTTTTCCCAGGCTGTTTCTGCCTGTCCTTCAGCTAATTTTCTGGCAGAGAAGAGAGTGCTGTGACTTTCTAGTCCGCCATCTTCCCGGACGTTCCCTCATAATCTCTTGACTTCCTACTTGGGAAGATGAGATGAGGATCTTGGTATTATAGCTCTCTTGAGTTACTCTGGCCCCATCATTCACAAGGCTTGTAGCCTCCCAATAGAGTTTTGGGCTAATATCAATTAGATCAGTATTAAGTTCCTGTCAAATTATATCTGGAATCCGATCACTTCTCCCTGTCCTCACTCCTCCAGTTGTCCTCCCACTGTCCTTTACCTCTTAATTGGTTTCCTCATTTCTGTCTTGGCTCTCATTTTGTCTGTTCTCATTACAGCAGTCAGAGTGATCCTGTTACAAAGTAAATCTCATTTTCTCAAATCTCTCCAGAGGCTTTCCATGTCACTCAGTGTGAAGGCCACAGTTCCTTCTGATTTGTTAGGTGCCACCCGACCTGACCCCACTGATTGTTCTCTGCTGGTCACAGCTAAGCTGAGCAGTGTGCTGTCATTGTTTTCCCCCCTTTTACCCTGTTCCAGCCACACTCATCTCCTTGCATCTCCAGTCATGTTTCTGCCTCAGGGCCTTTGGACTTGCTCTTTGCTCTCCTTGGAATGTTTACCTCCCAGGCATCTGTATAGCTTACTTCCTAGCTTTCTTTAAATTGTTACTCAAGAGTTATCTCTGTGAGACCTCCCATGGCCACCTTATCTAAAATTTCACTCTAAAGCACTTCATAGCTTCTTCCCCTGCTTGGATTTTTCTTCCATATAACTTACTACTCTCCAGCATACTATACATTTTACTTATTATCTTATTTAGCATCTGTCTCCCACAGTAGACCAGAAGCTTCTTGGGGGCAGGAACTTGCATTTGTTTTGTTCCCTCTGGTATCTCCAGTGCCTAGAACGTACAGTAGATACTCAGTAAATATTGATTAAATGATTGAATAAATGCATAATTATTAGTCAATGCTGTTCACAGCTAAGCCATGTGGTGTGCTGTCATTATTTTTCCTTTCCTGTGTTCCCTTCATTTTTCCAGTAATAATCATCTTTTTACTTAGGTTTGTTTTAACCCCTAATTCATCTCTAAACCCTTCTGGTTGTATAACTCTCCTCTCAAAATCTATTGTTTTCTTTCAGTTCTATCCATCTTAGTTTCCTGGCTGTTATGACAAATACTACACAATGGATTGGCTTAAACAATGGGAAATTTATTTGAGGTTAGGAGAAGTCCAAAATCAAGGTGTCAGCATATCTTCTCCCATCAGCCTTCTGGTGCTGGCTTTTGGCAGTCCTTAGGGTTCCTTGGCTTTCCTGGCACATGGTGATGTTCTTTTTTCTCTTCTGGGTTCCTGCTGACTTCTGGCTTTTCCACATGTATTTCTCTTTACAAGGCCTCCAGTAATAGGATTGAGACCCGTCCTGATCCAGGGGGCCACACCTTAACCAAAAATACCATCTTCGAAAAGTCCTATTTACAGTGGGTTCACACACAAGGGTACATAACTTAATCTGCCACAAATCTTCTTGAAGAATTCTCTCCCAGAGCTTTATTGTTTTCTATTTTAATTTTTTTGTGGTTAGAGTAATATTCTATAAGAGTTCAATCTTCTGAAATTTTTTGAGATTTATTTTATGGCCCAGCATATAGTTTATCTTGGTGAATATTCCATGTCTACTTGAAAAAAGTGTGCTATTCTTCAGTGTTGAGTGTAGTTTTCTGAAATGTCAATTAGGTTAGTAGTGTTGTTTAAATATTCTGTAGCAGTACTGATTTTTTTGGTCTATTTGCTGTATCAATTACTGAGAAAGGTATTAAATACAGCTACAATTATGGATTTGTTTTAGTTATTTTTAAATAAAATTTAGCATTGTTATGTTTTTCTGATGAATTGCTCCTTTTATCATTATGAAATGTCTCTCATAATTTTTTATTTGGAAATTTACTTTGATAGTATGCTATTATTTTTATACTTTTAAGTACTCTTTGTACAATATGTGTATTTTTCCTTTCCTTTACCTTCTGCCTATCCATGTCTCTATATTTAAAGTGTATCTCAAGTAGACAGCTTATAGTTGGATCTTGGCCCCCTTCCTCATTCTGACAACCTATGCTTTTTCATTGGAGTGTTTAGTCCATTTATATTTAATGTTATTATTGTTATGGTTGGATTTAAATCTACCATTTGCTATTTGTTTTCTTTTTGTTTCTTCTATTTTTTTGTTCCTTTGTTGCTCCTTTCCACTTCCTTTTGGTTTAATTGGAAAAATTATTAGTATACCATTTTATTTCCTCTATTGGCTTTTTTTTTTTTTTTAAGATTTATTTTATTTATTTCTCTCCCCTTCCCCCTGTTGTCTGTTCTCTGTGTCCATTCGCTGTGTGTTCTTCTGCTTCCGCTTGCATTATCAGGCAGCACTGGGAAACTGTCTCTTTTTTGTTGTGTTATCTTGCTGTGTCAGCTCTCCATGTGTGCGGCACCACTCCTGGGTGGACTGCACTTTTTTCACGTGGGGTGGCTCTCTTTGCGGGGCGTACACCTTGCACTTGGGGCACCCCTACATGGGGGCCCGTGTGGATTGGCACTGCTTGCACATGGCAGCACTGCACATGGGCCAGCTCACCACATGGGTCAGGAGGCCCTGGGGATTGAACCCTGGACCCTCCATATGGTAGACGGATGCTCTTATCAGTTGAGCCACGTCTGCTTCCCTATTGGCTTATGTTTTAACCTGGTTACTGTTATAGGGCTAACAGTATGCATTCTTAACTTACAAAGTCTGTTTGGAGTCAATATTGTACCACTTCATACTCACATCTGATACGTCACACTTCCCATTTCTCACTTCCCATCTGACACTTCACACTTCTACTTCCCAAATGTGGTAAACTTAAAAGAGTATAATTTCACTTATGCTTGTCCTTTGTGCTATTACTGTCATTTTTTATTTCTAACATATAAACCCTACCTTATAATCATTATACTTTTAACTGTCAGTTGTGTCTTATCAGGAAACTACAAGAAGAAAAAATAGTATTTTATATTTACCTGCTTAATTATCATTTTTGGTGCTTCTTATTCCTTTCTGTGGATCTGAGTTTCCATCTGGTACCCTTAAGCCTGGAGGATGCCTTTTAACATCTCTTGTAGTACAGGTTTTCCAGTGAGATTCTCTCTGCTTTCCTTTATCTGAAAATATCTTTATTTCATGTTCATTTTCAAAGGATATTTTTGCAAGATTTAGACTTCAGTGGTGAAAGTTTTTTTTTTCATCTTTTTTTTTGTCTTTTTAGCATTTTCAGCATTTTCTTCTGGTGCCTACTATTTCTAATGACAAGTTAGCTGTCATTTATATTGTTCCTTGTATGAAGTATGTCTTTTTTCTCTCTGCTTTTGAGATTTTCTTTTTTTCCTTGGTTTTCACCAATTTGGCTATGATGTACAGTGGTGTGGTTTTCTTTATATTTTTTCTCCTTGGGGTTTGCTGAGATTCTTGGACCTTTAAGTCTATATATATATATATATATTTTTTTTTTTTAAATTAAATTTGGAAAAGTTTCAGCCATTAGTTCTTCAAATATTCTTTTCTGTCCCATTATCACTTTCTTCTCTTCTGCAACTGCAGTTATATGAATGAGGCTATTTGATGTTGTCCCACTGATTCCTGTGACTGTTAATTTTTCTTCAATCCTTTTCTTTCCCGTCTTTGTTCTACAGATTGAATAATGTCTATTGACATTTTCTGCCATCTCCGATATGCTGTTAAGCTCTGCTGTTAAGCTTGTCCAGTGAATGTTTCACTTCACTTATTTTACTTTTCAGTTCTGGAATGCCACTTTATTATTATTATTTTTTTATAGTTTCCTTTCTCTTTGCTGAATTTCCCTATCTGCCCACACATTCTGATCATATTTTCTTTAATTCTCTGAAAATACTTAAATATCTGCTTTAAAGTCTTTTTCTGCTAAAATCAATGTCTGGGTCATTTTGGTGTTAGTTTTTTTGACTGTCTTTTTCCTTGTCTATGGGTTACCAGTTTCCATGTTTGGTATTATTTGATTGGAAGTTATGGTTCATACCTAGTGGAGACACTGCATTTTGTCGTCATTCCCTTAAGAGTGTGATTCTTGTTACTAGTAGGCAGTTCAGCGACTGACTGATCACCTCAAACTTGTGTAGGCTTGTCTTTGGTTGGGAATTGTGGTTGATACCTCATAGAGACTCTGGATTCTAGACTGCCTTGCCAGGGCAGGTATTTGGATAAGCCTAAGATGTTTCTCTAGCCTCATTCACTTGGAAGAGTTCACCCTCCAGACCTCCGAGATTCGTGTCTGGGCCTGGTTTCAGGCGGGTCCGTGGAGGCTTCCCGTAGCCTGGTCCTCACTCATGGGGCACAGCTTTTCTGAGCTCTCAGCTCCATCGGGGTGTTAGAGGGCTGATGCCTCCTCATCACGTGCTGGAACTGCTCAGCCTCTACCTTTGACCTGCCTGTGGCCATTTGGGGATGGCCTGTGGAAACTGCCTTGTGCTTAAAGGCCCAGGAGAGGACTCTGCCTTCCTCATCACTAGAAACTTCTCGGTTGGTTGTGAAATCCCCCCATGGAGCATTTTCATGGTGTCGCTGGGTCAGAATGAGAAAGCCAGCGGGTACGATGGAGCGTTCTAGGGCCCGGGCAGGGGAACGGAAGGGTCTGCACACACTAGCAGACCTGGACCTGCCCAGCAGACCCTGAGCAGCTTGTGCTGGGGATTCTCTGCTGGTTCAGGGTCCCCAGCATTGAGCCCTGGGTTTGGGAGAGAATGGCACCCATGACGGACTCTGGGTTGAGTGCTCTTCTCCCACCACTCAATATATCCCTGGATACCTGCCCCCTACTTTGGCCTCTTCTTGGTGATTCTAGAGGCTAGAGGTCAAAGCCTGCCCACCTTCCCTTGGCGTCCTTTTCCTCCTCAAAACTGGGCCACCAAGTGGCCCTCTCAGGGCCTGCAAGGCGTCTGCCTCAGCCCACCTTGTCGCCCTTCCTGGGATTCCTGCCAAGGTGCTGGGCTAGTGGAATGCCCGCTTTGGGCTCAGGCTGTGGGTCGGACCTGCCTGTCTTCTGCGTTCAGCCTGCGCTGCCGGGCTCACCTGAGGTCTCCTGCTTCCTCCAGCTGCAGATCTGGGACACAGCCGGCCAGGAACGCTTCCGTACCATCACCCAGAGCTACTACCGCAGTGCCAACGGGGCCATCCTCGCCTATGACATCACCAGGAGGAGCTCCTTCCTGTCCGTGCCGCACTGGATCGAGGACGTGAGGAAGTACGCTGGCTCCAACATTGTGCAGCTGCTCATCGGTGAGGTGCAGGAGCCAGGCGGGTGGGCTGGGCTCAGGAGGGCTCCACGAGGTGGTGGGATCCTTTCCTTCTGTCTCCCTCTGTCCTCTGTGTCTCTCTGTCTCTGTGTCTTTTCTTGTTTATGTCTTTGTATACCTGTATCTCCCTGTGGCTATCTCTCTCTCTCTGTGTCTCTATCTCTATGTCTCTCCATATCTCTGTCTCCCTGTCTCTGTCCCTCTCTCTCTTTGTCTCTGACTCTCTCTATTTTTCTCTTTTTTCCAAATAAAGAATAAACCTGAGCTTAGAGAGTGGCTAAACTTGGCTAGGTAGCAGCTGAGCCAGAACTTGAACTCATGATCTTGTGAATTCCACTCCTGCCAATCACTTACAAAGTTCTCTAGCATTGGAGTTAGAGGAAAGAAGAAAGGAAGCTCAAGTTTGCTTTGTAGTGACTGTACCTGGCTATTGAGCAGCGCTGTCATCTATAGGTCCCATGTGTCCTTAGATTTATCCCCAAAGCCCTGGATGGGCTCCACCTAAAAGGCGAGGAGCTGAGGCTCAGAGACAGCAAGGCATTTCTTCCAGCCCACCCAGCCTGTGCGCCTGCGGCCCTGGACTCGGAGTCTAGGTTTTCTGGTTGTATTTCTGTTCCACAGTTATGCAGAGTGAGGGCCCCACACTTTCGCATGCACCAGCATCGCTTGCTGCGACGCAGACTGCTGGGCGCTGCCTCCCGAGGGCTAAGGGGGGCGCTGAGAATGGCGTTTTTCATGGGGTCTCAGGTCAAGCTGCTACTTCTGGGCCAGGGGGCATCTCTCCACACAGGCCTTTTCCTCCTGCACCTGTTTCCTAACCTGCAACCCAGAGGCTCTGCTGTGTTCTTTGGTCTCTGGGGTCCTCGCCGCAGCAGTTGGGTAGAATCTTCTAAAAGTAGGTTGTGCAGGTGGGGCTTGCCCTGTAGCTTTTTGAGTTGGGGGGCCTAAACCTTGCTCTGGCTGGATCCTCATGGCTTGCCTGGGAGGATGGGGAGTGGAAGCCCCAGCTGGGATCCCTCCCCCGGTGGAAAACAGAGCTCTACCTGCCTGCGACCAGCTGCTTCCCTGTCATCAAGAACACAAGAACAAAATTGATGATAGAGCGTTTCATATGAAACACAAAAATAGAAGAGTATCAAGGAGCCCTGGGGGCTGCCTGGGGGGGCGGGTGGCATGGGGTGCTCGTCCGGGGAGCCTCACCCAGTGCCCCTGGCCTCTCTGCAGGGAACAAGTCAGATCTCGGGGAGCTGCGGGAGGTGCCGCTGGCCGAGGCGCAGAGCCTGGCCGAGCACTACGACATCCTTTGTGCCATCGAGACGTCCGCCAAGGATTCGAGCAACGTGGAGGAGGCCTTCCTGAGGGTGGCCACCGAGCTCATCATGCGGCACGGGGGCCCCATGTTCAGCGAGAGGAGCGCTGACCACATCCAGCTGGACAGCAAGGACGTGGGGGAGGGCTGGGGCTGCAGCTGCTGACCGGCGTCGCCGGGCCGGCCGGCCAGGGCCTTCCCACCCCTTCGCTCCCCCTGGCCTGCCCTGCCCAGCCCCAGGGCTGGCCCCTCTGGGCACTGGTGATTCCCGGTGGATAAAGCCTGGGTGCTGGAAGGGGGGCGGCCCGTCACCTCCTGCGGGAGGCCTGTCGGCACAGGGTCGGGTGCGCCAGCCCGTGGCCATCCCCTCCGCCTTCTTCACATTCCAGAATTGGCCTGAGCCTGCCGGTGTGGACAGCCGTGGAGGAGGGGCCGGGAAGGCGCCTCCCCATCCGACCACTTCATACCTTGAGCTTGCTGCGGCTGGAGCAGCAGGCTGCTGCTTTCTAGGGAGATGGCCAGTGTCCTGGCTTCTTCCAGATCATTCCAGAACCTTGGTCTGGAGCAGCAGAGAAGAGCCTGCCGACTCAACCCCCAAAGAAGCCCTAACTCCTCCCAGCCGAGGACGCTTCTTCCTCTCTACTGCCAGCTCCGAGCTCCCAGGCACCTCTTTGGGGCCTGGCTCGCTGCCTTCGTACGAGACCCCTGGAGTTTCCGTGTTGTCAGGGTAGCTTCTCATTTTCATCAGCACCAAGCTTGGGGGGCACAGCCCACGGCCGGGTGGGGACTGTCTGCCGGCTTGGGGCCAGGGTTTTGCCCCTCAGGCTGCCCAGCTGGCTAATAATGTGCTAGGAAAGGGAATGCCTACAAGGAAAAGCTTGCTCTCTGAGGCTCAGGTCTGAGAAGGCACCCTCATGTCACCCAGTCTCTGCCCGGTCCCGGCCCAACTTATAGTGTTTTCCAAACAGGAAAGTAAGGCCTTTCTGTCTTGCCACATCCCAGGGCCTGCCCTTCACTGCCTCACCCTGAGCCGGGCACCGAGGGTAGAAGGTTAGAGAGCTGACCACTGGGCCTCTGGGAACGTCAGAGCAACGTTCTCGGTTGTGGAGCTTCCAGGACTGGGAGTGGAGGGGGGATGTGCAGGTAGAGGGGAGCAAGGCGGGGAGGACGGTCCATCTTCAGGGTCCCTCAAGGACCCCGGCATGGGGCTCCTAAGAAACTGCTTCAGATCCAGGCTGAGGCCACGTCACACTGAGGTCGAGCCCAGGCAGCACCGAGTCCCAGCCTGGGGCCGCCTTGCCTTCTGCACGAGGCCCTTCGGTCTCCGCCTGGCCCGGCAGCAGAGCTGCCGCTGGGAGGGCCCATCTCTGGCTGAGCCCCAGACCAGCAGGGCTCGAGGTGGGGGGGGAGAAGCCTGGCCCGGTGGGCCTGGAGCTCCTGGGCAGGGTCTGCTCTGAGGGTCCATCCAGGTGGGAATCTCGGCCCTGCCTCGATGGGGCTGGGGGCGGGGTTGGGGGCTGGAAGCAGATGGCAAGACGGCTCCCCGGCTCCTTCGGCGGCAGCCTGACTGGCCCAAGCAGCCTGCAGGGAGAAGGTGATGTCTGCTTCCCTGAAGAGCGGCCCACCCAGGCCAAGGGCCAAGGTCCCTCAGGCTTGCACCCAAGCTGCGCAAGAAGACGTGCTGCCTTGTGGGGAAGGGACGGGGGCACACGGGGACTTTGGCAGGCACCGGCCCTGTCAGTGGCTGCCCCCTGCTTCCTGCCGAGAAGCCTGGCTCTCCCGCCAGGGCTGGTAGGCACTCTGATGGCTTCACAGGGCCATGGCTTTCCTGGGGCTCAGAGAATGAGGGAGGCAGCCCCCCAGCCATGTGGAGCCCCACCCCGTCTCCTTGGCTGGGGAGCCCTGGGGTTCCGCAGGTATGGGCAGGCACAGGGCTCATGTGTCCCCTTGCCTCGAGCCACCCCCTTTCCCCCATTACCCTGGGGAAGGGAGCCGCCAGCGCGCATGGGGACCGCAGAGGCCCCCTCTCCCTGCGCCTGCTCTCAGTGCGGCCCCTTGGCTCCCCAGCAACCAGGAGGCCCCCCGAGGCAGACATGCTGGGCTGCGCAAATGCCCCGCCGCCCCCGGGGACTCCTTGCTCTCCCCCCTCACTGCCACGTCCACGGGGCCCTGCCCTGCCGTCCTCAGCGCCGGCCCGTGTCTAACCTGTGCAGCTCCCGGCCTCTGCCTTGGTCTCTGGGCCTCCCGCCCCCGCTGCCCGGGCCTCCTCCCTGCGGCTGAAAGGCCCACCTGCCCGAACACCTTCCACAGTCCCGGGCCCCGCCAGGCAAGGCCCCTGAGGTTGTGCCCGGGCTTCTCTCCAGCACCTTGTCCCCTGTGTGCGTCTCCGTCTGGGCCAACTTGGCCTTCCCTCCCCCCACAGCCCAGCCCTGCCCCCCACCCATCATTTAGAATCCCACAAGGGACTCTAGAACCTCCTCCAAGCCAGGCCCCAGGAGGCCCCACGAGTCTTCCGAGCTCTCCACCCTTGTCTTCCACCCGCTGCCACTGCTGAGCTGGGACCTGGGGTGGCGAGCCCCTACGGGTGGGGGCCTGGGAGGGCCCTCGCTGCCTCTGGAGCCCCCTCCTCAATCAGGAACCTGGGCCTGGGAACCAAACCTCCTCTTGCTCCCAGTGCCAGGCTTGGCCCTCTCCCAGCCACCAGGGCTCTGGGCAGGACAGTCTTGTCCCTCCCTTAGTTTATAAATTACCCAAGCACAGGAGCAGGTGCGGCCTGGGAGCAGAGGGCAAGAGGGGGCTGGGCGGGGTGCAGGAAGGAGAGCCGGGAGAGGGCCCTGAGGCCTGGGGGCTGGGCTGCAAGGGAATGGAAGGGCCTGGGGGGTGGGGGGAGAGCACTCTAAGGTGTGGGATTCAGCCAGAGCTGGGTCTCTGATCTCCCAGAAAAGGAGTTTGCCTCCAAGTTGGGCCCAGCGGATGTGGAGCTGGGAGGAGTCCTGGTTCACAGTGAATTCAGCTCTTCCCTCCCCCAGAGGCCTGCCCTGGGGGGCCCTCCCTGGCCCCGACCTCTGAGCCCTGCAGTGGGGCAGGGCAGGGAGGACGGGCCTCCACCAGCCCAGGGATGCCATCCACATTTCAGTTTTCCTCATCACCTATTTATGATGATATGAATCTTTATATCAAATCTATTTTTTAAAACATGAAAAGAATAGCCATTTTTTTTTTTTTTTTTGAGAAATAGAGCCAGAATGTACACATTTCTAAACCATTAAACAGATTTCTGTAAGGAACCACTGGTGCCACCGACTGGTTCACTCTTGAGCCCAGCGCTGTGCTAGTCACATCCACACTGTATGGTCTCACCTGCTGGGCAGTATCACCCCAGCCGCCTGTGTGTTGCCCCCTGCCAGATACCTGGGGGTTCCCCAGGGCAGAGAGAAGCTGGAGTTGAGGGCCATCTCTGCCAGGGACACCCCTGAGTCATTGCACCTCTCCGGGGCCCTGGGTTCTCCCGACTGGAAGATGAAGGCTCTGTGTTGGGAAGGGAGGCTGGCAGTCACCGGGGGGGTGCCATGACCAGCACCCCCACCTCCAATGGCCCACCCAGCGAGGTGTCGCTCTACCTGCCTGTACACACGAGTACACTGAGGCTTGGAAGTAAGCTTGCCTGCGCAGGTCCGGGGGCCACAAGGAAGAACAGCCGATATTCCACGTGGGGATCAAGGGCGCCCGAGGGCTCAGACCGAATCTGCTCAAAGCTGCCCACATTCCCCGCACAGACAAGGTTCTCGGTCCAGATTCTCCGGGGTCTGAGTTGGGTCCCACCACCAGAAAAGGGGAGGCCAGCTGGAATTGCCCATCCCTGCAAACCCATCTAAGGCATAGTGACCAGCCCTTATTCAGCTGCCAGTTACGTGGCCTCGGGCAGCCACTTCTGGCTGAGCCTCGGTCACCAGAGTGTAGGACACGCTTCCCGTGCTGCCTGCACCCTGCGAGGCCGTGCTTGGCTCCCAGGTGGGAAGGGGCTGTGCAAGCTGCAGGGCGGGGCCTGCGGAGCTCCTGCGGCAAGGTAGAGCTGCTGAACCCCGCGGGCTGCGGGGAGGACTGTGAGCCCTGTGGCCCTGCGGGTGGGGGGCCTGCAGGGGGCTCATGCTGGGCACTCGAGGGGCCCCCGCACCCCCAGGCATTTGCTGAGCAGCTCTTCCAGGAGGAAAAGCAGCTGTTCCTCGTGCTGCCTGCTCCCCTCCAAGGCTCCGCAACACACGGGCCTGGGAAGAAAACCCCAGGAAGGCCCTTCGGCCCCGCGGCTCAGACGTGGCCAGGCCGTCCCTGGGGGCCCTGGCGCCCCTGACCACGCCGCTGCACTGCCCAGACCCCAGGGCGGCCTCAGAGCATAGCAGGGGCCTGGCCCTGAGAAACGGGGCGGGAAGGACCTGCTCAAAGCCCTCTGGTGGTCCTGAGCCCGTCTGAGGGGCTGAGGGGCCTTCCTGCCCAGGGTCCCGCAGCCCCAGCTCAGACCCGCCCTCCTCCCCGCAGGCGCTCGCCCACCCCGCCAGCCCCTGCACCTGGCCCTCCTCTCGGCACAGCCTCTCAGGTCCCCGACCCTGGGCCGCCGGGCCCCTCAGCTCGCTCCCCCCACCCGGCCGGGCGCCCCTGCCCTGCTGAGCACGACCGCAGGCGCTCTCCACAGCAGACCATGGGCCCGGCCACTCCGCCCTGCCCGCCTGGCCTCGGGAGCCCGCGGGAACCTCCTCGCCCCCCGAGCCCTCCCCTGGCCCCCGCCACCTGCGGCCACGCAGCCCTGGGCCGTGTTCCCACCGAGCTGCTCCCCGGGGCCAGCGCCCGACCCACCTGCAGAGCCTCAGCTCGCTGGGCCCCGGCCTCCTGCCAGCCGGCACCCCTGCTCCCGCAGCCCGAGCTGCAGCCCCCACACAGAGGACCCCACACGCCCAGGCTCCCCCGTGGCCCCTCTGGGCAGGAGCCTCCGAGGCGGCAGCCTCTGCGTCTCCCAGGGGAAAGGAGAGGGCTGGAAGACAGGTGCCAGCTCCGGGTGCGGATCCTCAGCGCCCACCCTGGGCCCCAGGTGTCAGCGCACTCAGGGCCCAGGGCCGACACCCCGGAGGGTCCCCGCAGCCGGGCCTACACGACACCCCGCCAGCACGCGGGGTGCCTACCGGTCTCACTGCCAAGACAGGCCTGGGGTCTGCGCCCACTCCCTCCCTGCGCCCGGGCTTGTGTGTGCTGGGAAACTCCCCTGCAGGCCGGCTGCGCCCTTTCAGTGACTCTGAACCCCCCACTCCGATGTAATCAGGGACTAATCTGAGACGTGGGGGTTTCCCTTTGTCCACCTAAGGGGTACTGAGGCGAGGTATCGGAAATCTGTTGGCTTTCACAAGAGGTGTTTGTTTAGGGTCAAAGCTCACAGTTACAAGGCCCTGAAGAGTCCGCTCAAGGCTGCTCCCGCGGTCAGCCGCTGGAGCTGCTAGTGTTGGCGCAGATGGCGGCGTCTCCGCCTGCTCTGTCCTTTCCCTGGGGGCTTCCAGTCCTCTCCCTCTCTCCTGGCTGCGGCTCGTCTCTCAGGCTACCTGCATCAGTCTCGGCTGTCTTCCCCAGGGCAGCTGTGAGCGATCAGGCAAATGGTCCTCTCTCCTCGGGGCCCCAGGGTTAAACATGACAGAGCTCTCTCTTCTCCTGTGTCTTCTTGAGTGAGTGTCTGCTTGTATCAGCTCACCGGTGGGGCGGGACTCAACCAGAGTTACGCCTTGCTGACGTCAAATCAGAAGCCCCAAACTGATTTTATCAAGTAAACTTGAATCCTTTGAATTAACACCCAGAGGAACAAATTAGTATACAAACATAATCTTTCTCTTTTGGGTATTCACAAAAATAATCTCAAACTGTAACACCCTTTACCTAAATTCAAAGATATTCCCTCAGTAGCATAATAATAGTTATATCTGCAGTTTTTTATACTTCCACACTCCCCAGGAAGCTTGAGGGTCTGGGCTGTTTTGGGGGGAACTCAGGAGACTGGCTCATCAGGAAGCAGGGGCTCCCGAGAGACGAGGGAAGGAGAGGGATGTGGTCAGTGGGTCCCTAAGGTAGCTCTCCATGACGGAGGCAGGCGTCCTAACACTTGGCTGCTCAGCTGTGCTCTTTGGTCAGAAAAGATATAGGTTCACATTTAGATCCAAGATAGGGTAGGTCATCAGGGGTTGACAGACAGTTGGGTGAAGACTGCCCATTTTACAAGTGTAAGATCTTCAAACTTCCCTGAGAACGATGGTTATCATCCCCCTGTATTTATCAAGAGGCTACTAACGGCGGGAACAAACTTGGCCCAGTGGTTAGGGCGTCTGTCTACCACATGGGAGGTCTGCGGTTCAAACCCCGGGCCTCCTTGACCCGTGTGGAGCTGGTCCATGCGCAGTGCTGATGCACGCAAGGAGTGCCCTGCCACGCAGGGGTGTCCCCGTGTAGGGGAGCCCCAAGCGCAAGGAGTGCGCCCATGAGGAGAGCCGCCCAGGGTGAAAGAAAGTGCAGCCTGGCCAAGAGTGGCGGCACCCACACACGGAGAGCTGACGCAGCAAGATGATGCAACAAAAAGAGACAGAGATTCCGTGTGCCGCTGACAAGAATAGAAGTGGACACAGAAAAACACACAGCGCATGGACACAGAGAGCAGAAAATGGAGGGGTGGTGGAGAAGGGAGAGAAATAAATGAAAAATAAATCTTTAAAAAAAAAGCGGCTACTAACGGGAACAGATACAGCTTAAGTGGTTGAGCACCTGCTTCCCACACAGGGGGTCCTGGGTTCGGTTCTAGTGCCTCCTGAAAAAACAAAAACAAACAACAAGCAAACAAACGAAATAACCGACCCAGGGGAGTGAATGTGGCTCAGTGGTTAAGCACCAGCTTCCCACTTACGTGCTGGGGTTCAATTCCTGGCTTGTGGTACCCATCCCCCCCCAAAAAAGGCTACTATGAACTTATATTTTTCTAAGCACTTTACTTGAATCCACAAGGGTGTTTAAGTGCCTTGCTCCAAACCACATCTAGTCAGTAAGTGGCAGAGGTAAGATTGGAACCCCGGGCTTGCGGGCTCTGGAGTCTGTGCCTTGATCGCTCGAAAGCTTGAGAAACAACTTGGAGCATCCCCAGGGGAGGCTGCGGCCGCAGGGACAGCCACCACGGGCTCAGGCATAAGGCCTGGTGAAGGAGCATGCTTCTAGGCGGACGTTCCTGAAAATAGCACCTCTATGGGGTCGAGACTCAGAACAATAAAAACTCTCTGCACAAGAATATTCATTTACTCATTTGAAAATAAGGAGAACCCTGGACATCGCCATCACTCAGTGCAAGATATTTAAGTCAAGTATGTTGAAGGGCCGACTGTAGGATAGCAAGTGCAGGAGCTGAGCGGGACTAAGGTATTTCTGCTATTTTTCTACACGTTCCATTTTTTAAAAAATTAACTTATATTTGTAATAGAAAAAAAATAAATTTTGAAAGAGTCATGACCACAATGTAGCTAATAGTTAAAAATCTTTATGCTGCAATATTCACTGAATCACCCAGAATACCAAAAAAGTAAAGAAATGTTATTACTGAGGAAAAAAATAGAATCCGGGCATGAAAATGTTAACACTGAATACTCCTTTTTAAAAAACAAATGTATTAAAATGAAAGTATACCACTTTGTGTATATATATATGTATCTTCTATTTATATATATCACATTAACTCTATCGACCAATTTAGCGAGCTATCCATCCACATACATGCTCACGTGAGGGTTTTCATTTATTTTGTTGGTTTTTGATAGTTTATTTTTATTTTAATTAATTTTTAAATTCTGAAATAATTTCAAAGTTACAGGACAGTTAAAAAAAATGCTAAACCCATATGTAGAACGCTAACATACATCCCACCCAGATCTACCAACTTTTAATATTTTGCCACATCTGCTGTACCATTCTGTATCTATCTATCTAGCTATCTAGCTATCATCTATTTTCTAAACACTTGAGTTACATTGTATACATCACGTTCCTTGAACACGTCACACTGTCATGTACATTTCCCAAGATCGTGGTATTCACGTATGTAATCATCTTAAGCTATCAAGTTCAAGAAATTTAACACTGATTTAAAGCTTACAGTCTATATTCCAATTTTTTCATTATATCTTGATATGAGCTATGGGTGGGATCTGTGTGTCTCTTCATACATAACCTGGGCTGTGTGTGTCAGACAATGAAAAGCTGTAGCTTTTGTAAGCATGCCAACTACTCCAGTCCTGGGAAGCCAATTAACAATGTAAGCTCTATAAACTTTGAATATTCAGGAAAAATGCAAACTCAATATGTTAATTCAAGCCTACCTGGAATGTGGGAAATAAATGTTAACCCAAGCTTACAGAGAACTCAAACAAAGGAGCATGTGGCTCTTCCTCTGTATAAAAAGAACCCAAAAATCTTATTTGGGGCTCAGGTTTTTGGACAGAGAAGCTCCCGAGCCTGGCCGGTTGTAAATAAATTCCTTTTTCCTTCCCAAAATTATTACTGTGTCCTGACATTCCATATGCAATTACTGAATCTCTTGACTTCCACAATATTTGGGGGCTCATCCAGAATTGCAACAAAAGGCCAGAGACAGGAGCACTTTGCTACCCCTACCAGTGTTTCTGAGGAAGCTGGGGGGACTCTGGTGGATCCCAAATCTGGGTGCCCCTGGACTCTCTTCAGTCCAGAAAGAGGATGCTTTGGCTCTGCCGGAATCCTCCTGGCAAGGAATCGGATACAGTGGAAGGTCTAAAAGATTCTGGGAATGAAAAACCTCCACACCCCAGGTAAGACCCTCCTGGGGGGCATAGTGTCAGGAAAACCTAACTTTAAATGTTAGGAGGGGAGACTGATCTCCTGCCAAGAGGACCCCATTACCTCCAGGAATTCAGGCAGAAGCCATCTTCCCTGGGGCTGAAAGGAAAGAAAAAAGACAAAACAAAACCTGATGCTTAGGTTTAGCTAACTGCGCGTCAGCATCTGATTCTGGTTCTGCCTCCACTAAGATAGTGAAGGCTTGATTACAGTGGGAAAAAAATGTTGATGAGTTTAAGTCTTAATGCATCTTGAAAATTGGTTTGGATTTGGAAAATCTTGGTTACAGAAAAATGGATTGGCTTTTGTAGTGAGGCTTGACCTGGGTGTAAGGTTAAACAGTGAAAAAAGTTTAGCCAGAGCCTTTGTTTTGGTGCTGAATTGCAAATGAACTCACTTTGTAAACAGCAAGGATGAGCAGAGAGTCCTGTTCAAAGGTTTGGTGTTAAAAATTCCCTCTTTCTAGGATTGCAATGGTTGCTCAGGGGTGGCCGTGCCAGAAAAATAAAGGTTGTGGGTCAGATTAATAGGCTTTGTGATTCTGTCTGTGTCTTGGGGGACGTCTCTGTCTGCACTGCACACCCACGTTTATTGGAGCTGGCCCCAGTCAGGATGGCTGGTGGAGCAGGGGCTTGCATCATGGCCCTGCCAGGGCGGGGGTTCCCTGGAAAGGCACCAAGCCTGGAAGACTTTTTTAAAAGCCATTTTAGCAGCCTGGAACTTGCTGCCTGGGCAGGGGGAGGTAAGAGCTTACTCCTCCCAGCGAGTCTGAGCAGTGCCAGGATGAACGTAATGAAAGTTCCTTCCCCAGGGCATTGCAGCCAAAATACATTTGCAAAACTGACTTCTGCCCAGGTTCTGCCTTTCTGAATCTCTCTTAGCATGTCTGTGTAAAATACTTTGAAATGTTTTTAAAAAACTGTAGAACTGGTAAAGTACCTTCTTTGTCTAGAAAAAAAAACAACTAGTGCCTAGTCAGACAATAAAGTCATAAAAACTGCAAAGGAAAAAACAGATAAATCTCAGGCCCAGAAACCTCATGTCATGTCTCCTTAAAAAAATGAGGAAATAAACCTCAAACTTCTCAGTTTAAACTCATTTGTGCCTATAAAAGTTGTGAATAGTAATCAAAATAAAACCTCATGTGCCATCAATTAAGGTCAAAGAGTTCCTCGAAATGCTAAAGGTATAAATGCTTCTATTTTAATTTGTGCATAACCTTGTGTTCAACTTTGAAATCTGTGTTTAACTTTTGTCAGTTTGCTTGTGCCTAAGCAATCACGGTGAAAAGTAACCTGGAAATGAATTTTTAAATGTCAATACTGTCTTGCTGGTAAATTTATTGCATAACTCATGAATGAAATGTATTGTTACTAGAAAAACAGAGAAACTTCACAGGGTTGTTACTGATAAAATTCTTGTGGCTTAATTAATAAAGGTACCCAATTCATCTTAAGATAAAAACTTACTAGCAACTGTAACTGAAAATTAAAATCATTGTATAAGTACCTTTATATATTTATATATATATATATAAATCTATAACTGAAACTTACAGGGAAGTAAATATAGCCTAAATTTCAGCTATAGTAATATAGTAATTATAACTCAAACTTATTTTATAGTTATTTTATAACGAATTTAACCCTTAAATTTCAACTATTGCAGTAGTAATTTTAAACTGCATTTGCCTTTGTTATGGTTTTTGCAGGTCTGGCCCACCCCTTAACAATTCAACTTGATAATTAAACTTGAAGAAACTTATAGTTAAATTTAAAAAATGAAAAGGTTTATGCATAGCACTTTTGTGTCATTCTAAATATTTTTGGTCTTCTCATTTCCTCTTTACCTTTTTAAAGGGAAAGCTGTCTTTTTCCTTGATCTTTCCCAATAATATAAATTAATTCTGATTGGCCACTTCCACCAGGAATCAGAAATAACTATTGCCAGGAATTAGCCAGAAAAAAAAAAAAAAAAAAAAAAAGGTTTTAAATAACTAAATGGTGTTTCTGTATCAAACTATTCATGTCTGCCTATTTGCTCAAGTTATTAAAGTTAAATATGCAGTCATATAAGTAATATATATTCCTAAAACCCAAATTAAACTAAGCAGTATAAAAAATCATATAGAAATCTGAGTATAAAAACTATTGAGAAAGCTATAAAAATCCTTTTGAACTATAATTGAAACAAAATAAGTAATTGCTTTATATTCCAAAGCCTAAAAGTCAGCATGCTTTTAAAATTATTCACAGTTTTAAAATGATCAAAAACAAAAGGTTTTAAGCCCCTGTAAAAAAAAAAAAAAAAGGAAAACAACATTCTTTGTTTAAATAATAACAATTTCAATTTGTTTAGCTTAAGTATTATCCCTGTGGTTTATGGGATACCAGGTTAATAAGTTAACATTATATGTATTGAATCTTTAAGATAATAAAAGCTGTAAGTTCATGTTTAATAAAATTAAATTAAATATAAGGCTGCTCTCTCTTAAATGCATAAATTCCATTGGTTACTAATTGTAATCTAAGGTAAATTTGCCAGTCTATAACTGTGGTCAATTATAAAGAGTTTGTAAAACATCTTCCAAACAAGCATTTAAATGGCTCTAGTTTTAAGGAGCCATTATTAACTAGAAACCTGGATTAATATTAATAGCAAGAAGTAATTTCATAGCAATGAAACCTGTCTAAAAGTCACCTCAATGTACATATTCAAGTAGTAGTAATAAAGTTTACCTTAATTCCATTGGGAATATTAAGTTTTCATTTTAACAATGAAAAATAGTTTTACCTCTACTGCTCAAGTAAAATACTTGCTAATTAATATCTTCATGATAAAAGTGTAAAAATAAAAAACAAAGTACTAAAAGTTAAGTTCATTTGATATGTAACACATTGCTTAAAATGTTCAAAGGATATATAAAAATCAAGAAATGAACTTCTGCATTGTCAAACTCTCTTTTGCATTAAGCAGTCCTTGAATACATTGCAGGTTGCCTCTCCATATGAGTTATTGGCTAGTTTGGTCACTGACCTCTAAAACAATAAAAATATCTACTATGTCTCTGGTCATGCTCCTTAAGTGGATGGAAACTACTTTGCAGTTTTGAGCTCCTGCAGCAGCCAACAGTGGCTAAGTACAGTCAAATGTACAATAAGTATTGTCTTCAGACTGGCACTGTTTCATAATGCCAGAGAACACTATGCACCAGGCCGGTAAAATCAACTCCCTAGTTTCTCTCTAGGATCAATGGTGCTGCAGCTTCTGTGAAGAACATATGAAGTGGAGCAATAAATACCAGAATACTGTAAGTAGAAGTTATGGCCTGCTCCCATGGAGATATAACATGTAAAGTATTACAAACCTGAAACTTAAAACTATTAATTGCAACTCAAAATCCTTATACATTAAGTAAGACATTGATTAATATTAAGTGCTGTACCTTTATCCTGTTCTAAATATATATCTGATAATTGTAATGCTAACTTTTCCATTCTAAATCATGTACAGAAGTACATTAAACAAGTTAAAATCCTGGTAAACTTCATTTTCTAAGTAGTTAATAGCATGTCTATAAAATAAGAAATAGCCATCTTGGCTAAAACAGTAGGGCCAACCGCCCTTTTAATCTAAGGGCCACCAAACTAGCTCAGAGGCAACCTCTCACAGTCTTCACCCCGTACTGGGTAAAGAATGTAGTTTAGGCCAGGGGCCACCAGTGACTTACAGGTAACCAGTTAATTAATACCAGGCTCAGCCACCCTACTACTCTATTGTGTAACAAAAATGGGGCTTCCTTACTAACAGTGGGCTACCTATTAAACAGTCAAAATTACCAGGAATTATTTAATTAAAGCTGAAATGTAAAAAAACACTTTATTCTGTAGTTCTGATCACTCCCACAGCTAAAAGCTAAAAAAAAAATTCCAACTTGGTGCACTAATCCTGAATGAGACCAGCTGCCTAAAAAAGTGCCAGTTCACCAGAAGCACCTGATGAAACACATGAGTGCCAAACACTGAACAGCCTGAAATGTGTCTTCAGAACTAAGCTAAGTACCTAATACCCTTATCTATTACAATTTCTCTCTGGGTGTTAATCAAGAACATAAAGTAACTTTATATATATATATATATTATGGGGTAATCAATCAAAACGAGAAACAGCCACCACCTCATGACTCCAACAACAATTATGCCAAAGTTTAACAAGTTAAACTGGCATAAAGGGGGAAAGATATGAGCTATGGGTGGGGCCGTGGGGCTCTTTGTAAATAAAATAACCTGGGCTGTGTGTGTCAGATAATGAAAAGCTGCAGCGTTTGTAACCATGCCAACTACTCCAGTCCCGGGAAGCCAATTAACAATGTAAGCTCTATATGGGGAAACGGACTTTGGCCCAGTGGTTAGGGCGTCCGTCTACCATATGGGAGGTCCGCGGTTCAAACCCCGGGCCTCCTCGACCCGTGTGGAGCTGGCCCATGCGCAGTGCTGATGCGCGCAAGGAGTGCCGTGCCACGCAAGGGTGTCCCCCGCGTGGGGGAGTCCCACGCGCAAGGAGTGCGCCCGTGAGGAGAGCCGCCCAGCGTGAAAAGAAAGGGCAGCCTGCCCAGGAATGGCGCCGCCCACACTTCCCGTGCCGCTGACGACAACAGAAGCGGACAAAGAAACAAGACGCAGCAAATAGACACCAAGAACAGACAACCAGGGGAGGGGGGGAATTAAATAAATAAATAAATCTAAAATAAAAAATAAAAAAAAAATGTAAGCTCTATAAACTTTGAAAATTCAGGAAAAACGCAAACTCAGTATGTTAATTCAAGCCTACCTGGAATGTGGGAAATAAGTGTTAACTCAAGCTTATGGAGAACTCAAACAAAGGAGCATGTGGCTCTTCCTCTGTATAAAAAGAACCCAAAACTCTTATTTGAGGCTTGGGTTTTTGGACAGAGAAGCTCCCGAGCCTGGCCAGTTGTAAATAAATTCTTTTTTCCTTCCCAAAATTATTACTGTGTCCTGGCCTTCCATATGCAATCACTGAATCTCTCAATTTCCACGACAGTCTCACTAATGTCCTTTTGGGCCCTTTCTCCTCTCTTTTTAGATCCAGTCCAGGATCATGAATTGCATTTAATTTTCATTGTTTCTTTAGTTGTTCTTTTTTTAAGAAAGTTGTGGAAATACATAAACAGCATATTTCCCACTCGACCCCTCCCAACCATCCAATTCAGTGGGACCGAGCACATTTGGAACGTTGCAGAGCCGGCACCACACCACCTCGCCTCCCGTCCCCGGGGCTGCCCCGCCATCCCCGACAGGAGCCCCTCATCCAGTGTGCATAATCCCACGCGCTCGCCCTGCAGCTGCTGGTAACCTGGACTCTGCTTTCTGTCTCTGAATTTGCATATTCTAGTTATTTCATATGAGTGGAACTTTACAATATCTGTAACCTTGTTTCTGACTTATTTCATTCTACATGATCTCTTCGAGGTCTGTCCCTTTTGTCGTATAAATCAGAACTTCCAACCTTTTTACCCTGGAATGATATCCCATTGGGTGTGTGGATCCCCTTTTATTTATCCATTCATCTGTTGATGGATATTTAGGTTGTTTTCCCTTTTGGCTACTGTGAATAATGCTGCTGGATGTTTGTTTTTTAAACTTAAAAATTACATATGTGATAGGTAACACTTGTCTTAATTATGAGAATTTCCAAATACCCACCCACAAAAACAGTAGGACAAAGCTCCACGAGTCCATTACACGTCAACCCTCATTGTCTTGCCGGATTTGTTTCATCTATCTTCCTCCACCCCATTTTTTATAGTATTTTAATGTAAATTGCATCATGGTATTCATCCTGAATCATTCGGTGTAAATCTAAAAAGCAAGCGAGCCAGCATAACCTTAATGCCATGTCCCACCAAACAAAATTAATAATAATTCTTAAAAATCATCCTTTCCCTAGTCCATTTTCAAATTCACTGATTGTCAAAAAAAAAAAAAAGTCTTTGTATAGTGGGTTGGGTCAAAGCAGGGACGTTTTGGTTCTTTTATATTGGGTGGGTCTTCCTCCTTCCAGTCTCTTTCAACCTAGAATTGCATGCCTTTTCCTCTGTGCCTTCCTCCTTTGGCAGAGGGTGTGCATCATCTCGGCACTTTGCATCTTCTGAATGTCTTCATCCATGGAAGCCATTATTCTTTTGGAATCACAGATTGTCCCGCCTTTGCTCTCTGAGGGTCCTGTCAAGCTGAGCCCTTCTGACAGTGCTTCTTTGCTTTCTGGAGTATTTTGTACATTTTCTGCCCCAGACTTGGAGTTGGTCCTCATTCCAAGGAGCCCTTGGATGCTTTGTTCTTTTGAAAATACATTTTAAAGTTTTCCTCTGTTGCCTGGTGTGACAGTTTGAAGCTTTTTAAAAGGATTTCTTTGTCTTTATTTTTTCAAATGTTACATTAAAAAAATATGAGGTCCCCATACACCCCCTACCCACCTCACCCCACTCCTCCCCTAACAACAACCTCCTCCATCATCATGGGACAGTCATTGCACTTGGTGAACACATCTCTGAGCACCGCTGCACCTCATGGCCAATGGTCCACACCATACCCCACACTCTCCCATGTTCCACCCAGTGGGCCATGGGAGGACATACAATGTCTGGTAACTGTCCCTGCAGCATCACCCAGGACAACTCCAAGTCCTGAAAATGCCCCCACATCACACACTTTGAAGCTTTTGCAACTCCCAGGAAAGATCATTGCCTTGGAGCTAATCCACTCCTGTTGGCGTGGGACCCTTTGACTGGATTGAATTCAGTGAGGTGTGACCCAGGGTGGGTCTCGGCCCCTTGCTGTAGTCCTTTTTTTTTTTTTTTAAAGATTTATTTTTATTTATTTCTCTCCCCTTCCAACCCCAACTCCCCTGTTGTCTGCTCTCTGTGTCCATTTTGCTGTGTGTTCTTCTTTGTCTGTTGTTGTCAGCAGCACGGGAATCTGTGTTTCTTTTTGTTGCGTCATCTTGTGTGTCAGCACTCCAAGTGTGCGGCGCCATTCCTAGGCAGGCTACACTTATTTTCATGCTGGGCGGCTCTCCTTACGGGGCGCACTCCTTGAGTGTGGGGCTCCCCTACATGTCCCCTACATGTGACAGGGCACTCCGTGCACGCATCAACACTGCACATGGGCCAGCTCCACATGGGTCAAGGAGGCCCGGGGTTTGAACCGCGGACCTCCCATGTGGTAGACGGACGCCCTAACCACTGGGCCAAGTCCGCTTCCCTGTAGTCCTTTATAAACAGGAGAAACATCAGGCACACAGAGAAAGAGCTGCCATTTACCCTGCCATGGGAGAGAGGCCTCCAGGATCACAATCACAGAAAGAGAAACCCCGAGAGGCTGAGAGAGAAGTGGGAGGCTGCAATAGGGGAGCAGTGGAGAATGAAGCAATGAGGAGGGGAAGAGATGAGCCATATGCTTAAATGGACAGCTTAGCTTCGAGAGAAACCATCTTTAGATGATGCTGCCATGTGCCTGATCACCTACAGCTGCAGTGTGGTAAGACAGCAGCTTTCTTTTTCTTTTTTAAAAAAATTATCTTTTTTTAAAAAGATACATGGATCACAAAAAATGTTACATTAAAAAATATAAGAGGTTCCCATATACCCTCCCAACCCCCCCTCCCCACTCCTCCCACATCAACAACCTCTTTCATCATCGTGGCACATTCATTGCATTTGGTGAATACATTTTGGAGCACTGCTGCACAGCATGGATAATAGTTTACATTGTCATTTATACTCTCCCCCAGGTTATGGCAGGATATAGGATGTCCAGCATCTGTCCCTGCAATATCATTTAGGACAACTCCAAGCATCTCTCTCTCTTTTTTTAAAAGATTTATTTATTTATTTAATCCCCCCCCTCCCCCTGTTGTCTGTTCTCTGTGTCTATTTGCTGCGTCTTGTTTCTTTGTCCGCTTCTGTTGTCGTCAGTGGCACGGAAAGTGTGGGCGGCGCCATTCCTGGGCAGGCTGCACTTTCTTTTGCGCTGGGCAGCTCTCCTTACGGGGCGCACTCCTTGCGCGTGGGGCTCCCCTACGCGGGGACACCCCTGCATGGCAGGGCACTCCTTGTGCGCATCAGCACTGCGCATGGGCCAGCTCCACACGGGTCAAGGAGGCCCCGGGGTTTGAACCGTGGACCTCCCATGTGGTAGACGGACGCCCTAACCACTGGGCCAAGCCCGTTTCCCAAGCATCTCTTGATGGTGCCTTGATTTGGACATTTTCACAGCCTTGGAAACTGAAAGCATCTACCCTAAGAAATCCCTATTGTAAAAACCAGCCCTTTCCTGGAATTCTGCATTGGCAGCTTTTAGCAAACAAACACACCCGATTGTCTCCCTTCGCTGGATGTTCGTTGTTCTGTTTGTTTTGAACTGAGTCTTTCCTGCTAGGGGTGACCCTCAGGCCTGGCCATCCCTGACTCTGTCCCCACATTCAAAGCCCAAATGCACGTCAGGCCTTGCAGGTGGGCAAGCTTCGTCCAGTAGGTGGCCGGGGGCCAAGGCGGCCTTTTCACTGGGGAGGGCTCCTCAAAGGCCCACACCTGGAGATCTCTCCAAGGTTTATTCTCATCTCCTACTTGGGGGGCTGGTGGGCCTGGCATAAAGCTCACTGCCCTCGGGTGGGGGATCCGGGGAGGGCATGGCAATGAGTGTGGACAGCTACTCACTCCCTGTTTTCAGCTCTGCTCCTCCTCTTTGCCATCCTCTCTGCATCCTTCCAATCTCTCTAGAAATCACCTTCCATTTCCTGCAGGGATGGGAAAAAGTGATAGTCATCTGGATGCCAGAGTTGGGGAGGGGGTCGGCCCTGGGCACTCTCGGTGCTCTGAGCCCTTGGCTGATTTCCCCCCAAGCCTCCCCCATGCTCAGGCACCAGGGTCTGTGTGGAGAGCCCTCAGGAATGTGTGGGATCCACGCGGCCCGGGGCGGAGCCGCCTCTCACCTGCTGAGGCAGCTCGCCCGCCTCCTCCACTCGCCCGCTTACAGAACCTGCTGGCACCTCTTTTTCACTTTGTCCTTGTGAATTTATTCCTTAAAAAATTAAAAAAAAATTTTTTTTGGGTTTATCCCTTTTGAATAACTGTAGAGTCATTTGGGCAGAATTTGGACAGAGAGAGGAAACCCGTATATGATTGGCATGCCGAGACTAACCAGAAGACTGGAGAATGCTCCCCACGGACCACCATCATTGCGGCCGGCTGTGCCGCTGCCCTTCAGAGCTGCCAGGCTGGGTCTACACAGCAGGGGCTGGACACCCCTCGTGGAGAAGCATGAGGAGGCTCAGTGGCACCAGCTGCAACCCTTCCATTCCTCAAGTTCTACCCAAAGACCCTGTAGGGATTTTGAGTGATATGAAATAGAATTTAGAGATGAATCCATGAGAACTGAATCTTACTGTTCATTTAGTTAGACTTTCTTTAAGCTGTCAGCAACATTTTGTGACACTGCTGGTTTTTTTTTTTTTTTTTTAATTTTTTTATTTTTTATTGACTTTGTAATAATATTACATTAAAATATATATGTGAGGTCCCATTCAACCCCACCCCCCCACCCCCCCTCTCCCCCCCCCCAACAACACTCGTTCCCATCATCATGACATATCCATTGGATTTGGTAAGTACATCTTTGGGCACCTCTGCACCTCATATACATTGGTTCACATCATGGCCCATACTCTCCTCTATTCCATCAAGTAGGCCCTGTGAGGATTTACAATGTCCGGTGATTACCTCTGAAGCACCATCCAGGGCAGCTCCATGTCCCGAAGACGCCTCCACCTCTCATCTCTTCCTGCCTTTCCCCATACCCTTTGTCCATTATGTCCCCTTTTCCCAATCCAATGCCACCTCTTCTATGTGGACACTGGATTGGTTGTGTCCATTGCACCTTTATGTCAAGAGGAGGCTCAGATTCCACCTGGATGCTGGATGCAATCCTCCCATTTTCAGTTGTAATCACTCTAGGCTCCATGGTGTGGTGGTTGTCCTTCTTCACTTCCATCTTAGCTGAGTGTGGTAAGTCCAATAAATCAGATTGTAGGTGCTGGAGTCTGTTGAGGCTCAGGATCTGGCTATCACATTGTCAGTCCAGAGATTCAAATCCCCTAAATATATCTTAAACCCCAACATTAACTGCACCTCCAGCACATTAGCATGGAAGTCTTATGAAGGGAGATCCCATCTGAGTCCAGATTCATCACACATAAACACCATTTCCAAAGAGGGGCCATCTGCCCTGGTAGTTAACCCCATCGGCCATGGCCATAACTCCCATGGGTCTCTTTAGCCCTCAAAGGAACCAATATCTGGGGGTTGTATCTGCTTTATCTGTCTCTCTGACTCTGCTCAGTTGTGCATGAGGGCAAACCTTCTGCCAGCCTCCAGACTCTTTTTTAGAAACTCGTAGCCATGTAAACTCATTTCTCCTTTCCATTTCCCCCTTACTTTAGGTCAAACAACATTTTAAAGTCATGGTATTTTATGTAGACATGGATATTCTGCTGATCCGCATTGAACCTTCCGTATAAGGTCATTTTCCAGTTGCATCATCAGTTGGTAGTTGATAGTGGTCCCTCGTTGCCAGGGAGGCTCATCCCCGGGTGTCATGTCCCACGCTGGGGGGAAGGCATTGCATTTACATGTTGAGTTTGGCTTCGAGACTGGCCACATTTGAGTAACATGAAGGCTGACAGAAGGAAATTCCCAGGCACAAAGTTGCTCTAGGCCTTGTTCTTATTTTGGGTTTATCAGCTCACAAGCATAGTCATTAGTATCAGGGGCTCACTGTTGAACCCTCACTCCCTCCCGGTCCCCACCACTGTACCTGGGAGACTGTCGCTGCTCCCCTAGGGACCACGACAGAGCACCACTGGCCAGGAACCCAGTACCCCCCCTACTGTGGTTTTTAATTGTTGCCACTATGAGTATATCCAAACATTACCATGCACCCTGGACATATGATCTGTACAGCTCCCTGTCAGTCATATATCACCTGTCATTGGTATCCCATACCAGTATCCCTCCATTGCCATTGTTGAAACACTCTGTGATCCAGAACTCCCCGAAATTTGAAGCCCAGTATAATGTCATGGTCCCTTACTAGGGAATGGCATATAGCGATGGGTTTAAAGGATAGATAAAGAACTTGGATAAAGTTAGATAAAGAACTTAGATAAAGAATGTTGACTTGAAAAAATTCCACATCCTATCTTTTTCTTTTCCCCCCCCCCCCTAATTATTCAGCTTTTCTTCACAGGAGTCCTAGACCACAGCAATGTATATATATAATATACAGCACTCCCACACATCCACCAGAAAACCTTTTCCCTTCCACAGTGATACTCTTACGCCCTATTCATATCATATTTACTTAAAGTGATGTACAGAGTCTGAGACATTAGCTTTCTAACAAGGTGACATCTGTGCTTACATTATGGTGCATACTTTAGGATACACAGTTCTTTACATTTTTAGTTATCCTATGTTTTACATTATGGTTTACATTATCAGTCTGTCATCTCCTATATGTTATGGTGTAATATTACATGTTTTATATCCATCCTTGTGTACTCTCAAGAAGCTCCTCTCTTACCCCCCATTTACTTTGGTTCCACACATTTAACGTCCATTTTCCCTTCCACCTTGGTGCCCTCAGTGATAGCCAACCTCCGTTTCCTGAGGAGCCACTTCCAGAGATAGATGGAATAGTGTTCAGGGCCTAACTTGCTCAACTGCCCCAATGCCCTGGGAGCCACCCTTTCTCTCGAGGGATACAGTTCCCTCTATTGGATGGCATTAGTCCTCCCCAGGATGTGGGTCCACCCCCACTCTCACTACTTGGGTTTCTACCCCATGGTGTCACCCACTCTGGCAGAATGAGCATTTAGACATTCCCCAGGACTGCTGGTTTTTTTAAACAAATTTGAATGTCCCCCCAAAAGCTCTAGATCTGTGTTATTTCAACTGACTTTTAAGAGCCCTCAAGTTTGGCAAAAGTGCCCAAGGTGCAGAGAAGGAGGGGGAAGGCTTAGGTTCCCTTCAAGCAGGGCCATCCGTTCCACCTATTTTACATACTAGACACTGCCTAGGAGTTTGTTGGAGAAAAGGGCTTTCTGCTAAAAAGGTTTGAAAACCATTACTCTAGACTTTTAATTAATTAATTACCCCCACAGGTTGTTTGCACTCTCTGTCTGCTCTCTGTTCTGTGCTCTCTGTGTCTGCTCTTCTTGTTTTAGGAGGCACCGGGAACCAAACCAGGACCTCTCATGTGGGAGGGAGGTGCCCAATTTCTTGAGCCATATCTACTTCCTGCTTGTTGTGTCTCTCCTTGGATTTCCTTGTTGTGTCAGCTTGCCATGCCCACCCATCGTGTCAGATCACTGTCTTGCTTTTCTTCTTTAGGGGACACCAGGAACTGAACTGCGACCTCCCATGTGTTAGGTAGGTGCCCAACTGCCTGAGTCATATCTGCTTCCCCACTCTAGACTTTTATTTTTATTATTTTAAAAAGATTTATTTTTAATTCTTTCCCCTCCCCCCACTGTGTGCCCTCTTGTGTCCATTGCTGTGTGTTCTTCTGTGTCTGCTTGCATTCTCATCAGGTGGCATGGGAATCTGTGTCTCTTTTTTGTTGTGCCATCGTGCTGCGCCAGCACTCCTTGTGTGCAGTGCCCTTCCTGGGCAGGCTGTGCTTTCCGTGAGGGTTGGCACTCCTTGCACATGGGGTTCCCCTATGCGGGGGAAAACCCTGTGTGGCATGGCACTCCTTGTGCATGGCGGCCCTGCGTGTGGGCCAGCTCACTGCATGGGCCAGGAGGCCCTGGGTTTGAACCCTGGGCCTCCCATATGGTAAGCAGATGCTCTATCAGTTGAGTCACATCTGCTTCCCACTCTAGATTTTTAAAAGGCAAATAAATGGATGAATCCAATTATAAGCTAAAATTAGCCATATGTTTGTTGAAGGCAAATCTATATAGAAATCAATATAGAAATATATATTGGCTTAAAAAAAAGTTTTGGTAAGGAATTCAAACTTTTTAAAAAAGCAGTTTTATTGAGATATATTCACACAACATACAATCTATCCAAAGTGGATAATCAATGACTTTTAGTATAATAACAATGTTGCACATTCATCACCACAAAAATTTCAGAACAATATCATTATTTCAAAAAGAAAAACTCCATGCCCCTTAGCAGTCACCTCTCAATTCCTCTATCCTTCCCCAGCCCTACATAACCACTAATATAATTCCATCTTTATAAATAGATTTATATTTACATTTGATATAAATGAATTATACAATATGTAGTGCTTTGTGTCTGGTTTCTTTCACTTGGAATAATGTTTTTTTTGGTCTGATATTAACATAACATTAACATACATTTGTTCAGTTTCAAAGAAAAACAGTCTTATATATGCAATATTACCCATATGCATATTTCACATGAGGTTTTATTATGCTATACAGTCCCATGTTACATTTTTTAGCTTTCCTTTTAGTAATATACATTAACTTAGACTTTCCCTTTCAACCACTATTGAAAAAAGTTTTGATAATATAACTCAAACTTTCTTTTTTAAAAAAAATTGTTTGATTATTATTTTTGGATTATCTTAATGGTTTCTGAATGAGTCAAGATTACACTTTTTTTACAATTTTTTTTTTATTTTTTAAAAGCTACTTCAATTACATACATGTTACAGAGAATACATAGGGGATTCTCATATGCTCCGCTCCCCACACCTCCCACTTTCTCCCACATTAGCAACATCTTTCATAAGTGTAGTACATTCATTGCAATTGATTAACACATTTTGGAGCATTGCCACTAAGCATGGATTATAGTTTACATTGTAGTTTACACTTTCTCCTATTTGACTCAGTAGGTTATGGCCGAATATATAATGGCCTGGATCTGTTGTAATGTCATTCGGGATGATTCCCAAGTCCCCAAAATGTCTCCCTATTACACCTGTTTTTCCTTTTCCCTAAACCCAGGACATCCATGGGTCACTGCCTAAACAACAATGGTTTTTCTTCCATTGCTAGAATCACAATGTCTATTGTAGAATACGTAGGTTTATTTTAGTCCATAGATCATTCCCCAATCCTGAAGACTCTGGGATGGTGATGCCCACTCCACCATTAATTGAGGGGGCTTCGATCCCATTCATCCAATAGATGGGACTCTCTTGGTATGTTGTTTGTCCATCATCTCCTCCCCATTAGTTGTCCTGGGTGAGTCCAGCAAACTGGAGAGTAAGTGTTGCAATTCTGTTGAGATTCAGGGCTCAGGTGGCACATGGACAGCCCAAACGTTTAAGCCTCTTTGATGTACACCTACCAACTCTAGTACTAATTATAGGTTCAAGTAGGACAGAAGAGTCATGCATAGGAAAACAACTGCTGAGGCTAACTCTGCCATACTGGGGAGCATAAATACCAGATTAGGGCTCACTGGCAAGTGGCCAAATTTCTGAGCTTTCTGCCCTGACTACAGTGTCTGGATGTCTCCATATCCTGAAGAGCTTCACTATTTGGGATAGTATCTACTTTGGCTGTCAGTGAGATCTGGTTGAGATGTGCATAAGTGTTGGCCTCTCTGGGATGGCCTCCCGACTCACTTTGAAGTCTCTCTCTTTTTTTTTAAGATTTATTTTTTATTTATTTCTCCCCCTTCCCCCTCCCCCCAGCTGTCTGCTCTCTGTGTCCATTCACTGTGTGTTCTTCTGTATCCATTTGTATTCTTGTCGGCGGCACCAGGAATCTATCTCTTTTTGTTGCCTCATCTTGCTGTGTCAGCTCTCCATGTCTGCAGTGCCACTCCTGGGCATGCTGTACATTTTTTTTCTTCACGTGGGGTGGCTCTCCTTGCATGGTGCACTCCTTGTGTGTGGGACTCCCCTATGCAGGGGACAGCCCTGCGTGGCAGGGCACTCCTTGTGCGCATCAGCACTGCACATGGGCCAGCTCACCACATGGGTCAGGAGGACCTGGGTTTGAACCCTGGACCTCCCATGTGGTAGGTAGATGCTTTATCAGTTTAGCCAAATCCGCTTCCCACTTTGAGGTCTCTTAGCCATACAAACGCATTTGTCTTTAGTTTTTCCCCCTTTTGGTCAAGGTCTTTTTTTTTCTTTCCCCAAATACACTGTTGCTTATTGGTACTTGGTAGCAATCCCTTGGTGCCAGGGAGGCTCATTCTTGGGAGTCATGCCCCATGCTGGTGGCAAGTTATTGCTTTTTTTTTTTTTAAGTATAGGGTTGGGTTTTTTTTAGATTTATTATTTATGCATTTATTTATTCCACCCTCCCCTTGTGGCTTGTTTTTTTCTCTCTGCTGTGTCCATTCACTGCATGCTCTTCTGTGTCTGCTTGTCTCCCTTTGTCGCATCATTTGCTGTGACAGCTCTCTGTGTGGCAAGGGCTGTCAGCTCTCCACACGGTGCGGGCCAGCTTGCCTTCACAAGGAGGCCCTGGGATGTGAACCCAGGGCCTCTCATATGGTAGATGGGAGCCCAATTGATTGAGCCACAACTGCTTCCCAAGTTATGGCCTTTATATGCTGAGTTCAGCTTGGAGAGAGGCCACATTTGAGCAACAAGGAGGTTCCCAGTAGGTAACTCTTAGTCACCCTACATCACTACAGTGTTTCAATTTCAAGAGCAAAGACACATAAGCATAGCCATCAATATCAAGGGTCCTTCAATGGACCATCCTCCTTCACAAGTCATTGTCCCTGCACTTGGGGCATTCTTGTTGTTCCATTAGCAAATGTGGCAGAACTCCCCCAGATGGGAATCAAAGATTACACAATATGTTAAGCATACGAAATTTGAATCATGAAACACTTGAAGGAAAAAAACCAAATATTTTCACTACTAAACAATGTTATGCAAATACAATCACTGTAATTCACTATAGCACACATAGCACAGCTATGCCACAGTGCTGAGATCCTGATGATCTCTGTTTTTACCCTGTTTAATATAAATATTTGTTAAGTGACAGTGAAGTGCAGTGACATGAAGGGGGAGGATTAAGACCGAGGGTAATGAATGGAGATACACTAACCACATGCCCTATAGATGGGCCCTGATGTAGGTTAGGGAATTCAACTTTCTCAACGGGAAGTGAGGAATGGTAATTGGGGTTATGATTCAGGCCCTCAAAGCTTCCCTAGAACCCGGATATCCAGTGGAATGTCTGTGTATCCTGTCTTTGAGCTTTGCTTTTATCGACTGCTAGGTAGGCACACTGAGGTATAAGGTAAAGAAAGCCAGCAGGTTGGAGGAACTTCAGAGCCTGCTTTCTCTTTTCATTCTGACATCTTTGGAAACACTCAAATTTGTCTGATGTTCTCCTGGTTAGAGTGAGGTTTTGTGTTATTGGAAGTACACCACAGAGGTGATGGGGTACCTGATGCTACTCTATCTTAACTTCTGGTGATAACCGATCACTTGGTAAAGGTGGTGTTTGCTGGATTTGTCCCCTGGAAGTTACTTATTTTCCCTTTGCAGTTATTAAGGATTTGGGGGAAGGGAGACACTCTGAGGCTATGCAAATATTCTATATCTGCTTAACCTTTCACCTTCTGATTTTAGCATCAGTCTGTAGATCTTGCCTGCTGCAATTATTGCTGTGGTGTTCAAGTTTTGCTGATTTTCTATTTTCCTCTTTTCTTCTACATTAATTAATTGAATCTTCTGCAAGGAAGAGTTGTCCCTTCTCCCCCACTTATTAATTTATTCATATTTATTTATATTAGTATGGACTCATGGATATTAATTTTATTCTTTGGGTTATAATCTAATATATCATTATTTATTTTGTTGCTCAAGTTATTCCAACTTTTGCCATTAGGACCTCTTTGAGGTTGGCGCCTGTGCAGGAACTGAACCCCGGACCTTGAATGTGGGAAGCAGGTGCTCAACCACTTGAGCTACATCCACTTCCCCAGTGCTCTTTTCTTCATTCCCCCCTCTTTCTTTCTTCTTCTCCTCTTTCTCCTTCTCATTCTTCTCCTCCTTCTCCTTCTCCTCCTCCCCTCTCTCCCTCCCCCCTCCCCTTCCCCCCTTCTTTTTGTTAGCACTTCCTTACTTTCTGGTATAAGATGTTCCGGGCTCATTGTGTATGTTCCCTGCCCCGAACCTGGACTCAACCAGTTTTCCAAGGAACCCTGGTTCTTTTCATTGGAGGATGGTATTAGAAACCAACATCCAAAGCTAGGTGAGCTTGTTACTATTGGGATGTTATTGCTTCTAGTCCCTCCCAGGGAACAGAGCTAGGAAATGTATGTAGATATTCTAATCCAACACACTGCATTTTGTGGTCATCTTTCACGGAATTTAGGGGCAGGGGATCTGTGTTGCAGAGCTCTTGAGGGCTTGGTGGATGGAGGGCTAGTTCTAAGGGGAGCATTTTTCATGTGTGGAAGAGGATCCACCTGAAGACCCTCTGTGTGAAAATGACCGTGGGCCTCTCTGTGCCTGTTCTGCCCCACACAGTGGGGAGGGCTCCAGACCTTCTCAGGGTTTTTTTTTTTTAAAGGTTTATTTATTTATTTACTTCTCTCCTCTCCCCCAGTTGTCTGTTCGCTGTGTCCATTTGCTGCATCTTCTTTGTCTGCTTCTGTTGCCGTCAGCGGCACGGGAATCTGCGCTTCCCTTTGTTACGTCATCTTGCTGTGTCAGCTCTCCGCGTGTGCAGCACCATTCTTGGGCAGGCTGCACCTTCCTTCGCGCTGGGCGGCTCTTCCTACAGGGTGCACTCCCTGCATGTGGGGGTCCCCTACGCGGGGACACCCCTGGGTGGCAGGGCACTCCTTGCGTGCATCAGCGCTGCGCATGGGCCAGCTGCACACGGGTCAAGGAGGCCCGGGGTTTGAACCGCGGACCTCCCATGTGGTAGACGGACGCCCTAACCACTGGGCCAAGTCCGCTCCCCCTCCCCCCTCAGGGTTTTCACATGGATATACAAGAACCACCCACGTGAGGGGCTTCCTGCAGAACTGAGTGCATGCTAAGTGCTGTAATAGATGCCAGGTCTTATTAATGTTTTTTTATGTCATCTTTTTTTTGTCTTTATTTTTTTAATATTACATTAAAAAAATATGAGGTCCCCATATACCCCCCACCTGCCTCACCCCACTCCTCCCCCCATAATGTTTTTATTGGACAGCCACTTTATGGCTGATTTCTAATGCAGATGTCACTAACTCAGCCCATGGGCTGCATTCAATTGGTTGATACATTTTGTTTGTCCTATTGATATAGTTCTTAAAAATTTGATGTAGATGCCAGCCCTTAAATGATTTCACTTACAAATCTAGATTTCCAGCCCCTCTTGAATTAGGAAGATCGGGTGCCTGCACCCACATTCTCCACCTGGCAGCATTTGGCTGAGCAGCAGCTGTTCCTTTAGCTGAGACACAGCCTCTTTGGCTTGCCACAGTCCCTACCGCTCCCTACTGCCCCCCACCGCCCCCCACCCTGAGACTGAGCTTACATTTTACATCCACCACTGTGTTGCAGTTTTTCTTTTACAATCAAAATATGTTTCCATGCTCCATGTCTCTATCAAAGTGGGCAAATAGAAGTTGGCCTGGCAGCCTGTTTCCCGAAAAAGAGGATACGCCCATTTCTTCATGGAAATGGAGAATGTTGTCAAGTGTTTATCATGCGTAGTACACAGAAAACACACCTGGCCGACCTCACGTGGTGATATTGTACTCCGGCCCCCTACCATTTAGTTCTGGGACTCTTGTTCCCATCGGAGCTTGTTCAGTTGGTACCTGCTTGACCCTCCCAGTGTCACCTTCTCTCCAGGCCCCCTCCTCGTAGGCACTGCTCTGAGTGGCTCCAGGTGAGCTGCCCCGCCCCCCCCCCCCCCCCCATGGAGCCCCTACAGGGAGCGGCCTCAGTGTAAATTCTCTTTGGATGCTGAGTCCCCACCCAGTGCATGGCTTGGCCAGATAACACCTGTGAGTGTTACCTCACATGGTGGAGAAAAGTTCATTATTTTAACAGCTGGCACCGGAGTTCCTCTGAGGGAGACATCCATCTCTTTGAAGAATTTGGTGATGGTTGCATGGGGTAGGGGGTGGGTCCCTGGAGCTTGGAAGTAGCTGATGTCGGCACTCGGAAGGGGCTGTTTCCAGAGGGGCCTGAAGACGAGGCGTAGGGAGAAGAAAAGAAGAGAGAAGACCAAGAGAGACATGAAGGAGCAGGTGAGGAAGGACGGGGCTAGGGGAGCCCAGGGCAGCTTGGCCAGTGGGGACGGAAGGGCAGAGGCCTTTGGGGTCGTGCTGAGCCTTTTCTAGGCGTTTCTCTCGGGGTAGCGATGCCTCTTCCCTCCGGCGTCTTCAGCACATCTTGGTCTGCTCAACATGTGTTGTGGCGAGAGCGCTTTCTGGGGTTTGGAGAGGTGGGAAAAGGGCCTGAGGGACACATGCTTGGAGACAGAGGCAGGTGGGCCCAGAACGGGGGTCCCCGGGAACTGGAAGGCATCGGGGGTGGGCTTGGCATGTCCAGAGATTGTGGAACTGGCAAGGGGTGGAGGGAGGGGGCGGAGCAGCCCATCCGTACTGGAGCTCCGGGCCCGAGAAGCTCCCAGGGAAGCCTGTTTACCACAAAACGAACCCAGGTTTCCAGAAGGAGCCAGACTCAGGCGCTGCGCGACTGGTTTATTTGGGGTGCCCGGTGGTTGGGGCTGACCGGGCAGGGCTGCTGGCGCTTCGGGAAGCTGGCTCAGGGTCCAGCCCCGAGGCGTGGGGCTGGATTTGGGGGCCCCGGGCTCAGGCCAGCGGCTCTGCCACCGTGCGCAGCAGGCCGGCCAGGAGCGCCACGCCCAGCAGAGCCACGGCCGCGAGCGCCACGTCCCCCCAGACGCCGGCGCGCACCCCGGGCGAGCCGAGGCGCCAGCCGCAGGCGCCCAGCTCGTGGCCCGAGAGCTCGGCCAGCGGGCGGCGGGCGGCGCGGGCCGGGCTGGCGCAGCGCACGCGCAGCAGCGCCTCGGGCGCGCGGTCCTCCAGCCAGAGGCGCAGGTAGGCGAGCGCGCAGTCGCAGTGCCAGGGGTTGTGCGTCGCGTCGAGGGTCTGCAGCTGCGGCAGGTGGTCGAAGGCGCCGGCGGGCACGGACGTCAGGCTGTTGTTGGCCAGGCAGAGGTGGCGGGTGCGGCCGGGCAGGGCGGGCAGCGCCGTGAGCCCGCGGCCCCGGCAGTCCACCGACAGCCCCATGCTCTCGAGGCTGTGGCAGGCGCACGGCCGCGGGCAGTCCCGGGCGGCCTCGACCGCGGCGCAGAGCAGGAGCAGGGCCCCCCAGGCGGGCATGGGGCCGGCCGGCCGCGGGCAGCGGCGTGGGGGCGGCGCCGGGGCGCGGGGACGCTGACCTGGCGCCGGGGAGCTCGGCCTCGTCCTCGGGCCTTCGCCGGGGCTGCTGGAAATGGGGGTGGGAGGCGCCGTGTCTAGTGCGGGGCCTGGCTGACCCTCCCGGGGTGGGTGGTGGCCGTGGGGAGAGGTGGAGGGGGTCGGGGGCTGACCCTCCCGGGGTGGGCGGTGGCCGTGGGGAGAGGTGGAGGGGGTCGGGGGAGGGCGGGTGCAGAGGGCGAGGCAGGGCTGAGGGTGGTAGGGAAGGGGAAGGGACGGCTTCCCTGGCAGAGACCCCCACCCCCAGCCCCCGCCCAGCTCCCGCGCCGACGCCGGGGGAGCAGCCGGTGGTCTGGATCTTAGTTTGGCCGCAGCTGAGCGGTGCTCAGTGTTGGGAAGAGCCCGGTGCGCACGCTGGGTTGGGAGCAGGAAGAGGGGCACCGAGGAGCAGGGAGAGGGGCACCGAGGAGCTGCTGCTAGGCTGGCGCCTGTTCCTGTGCACTTTGAGCAGGAAAGCAGCTTGCCTGGGACGCCCAGTGCCCAAGCTCGGCTCCCTCGAGCTCTGCGCTCGGCCTTTCGGGCCAGGCTCCAGCCGGCCCCCCGCCTTCCCTGAGGGGGGCTGTGTGTGGCGGTTTCCCCTCAAGCCTGGGCTCCCCCAGCGCCTGGCCGCCGGCGGTCTTCCAGTGTGGAATAAACGAACTATCCTCGACTCAGCCTGGAGAAGGCAGGTCAGAGCAAGAGCCCTTGGGGAGAGGCTGGAAGGGGGCAGGAGCCAGGCCTGCCCCCCGCCGCGGGGTCGGGGGTGGGAGGGAGCCACTCACCTGCGATGCCTTCTGCGGGGCGCCCCTTCTGCTGCCAAGTGGTCCTGGAGGAGGCCGTGGGGACGGCTGTGGGTCAGGCAGTGGCTGGGGGGAGGAAGGAAATGGTGAAAATAGCCTGCCTTATCCCCCAAGGGCAGCTCTGGGGGCGGATCTCCGGGGCAGGGGCCCGTGGCCTGGGGCACGGAAGCACGGGGCGCCCGGTTGGACGGACGGAAGGGGTCTCGCAAGGACACCGTTGTGCCAGCAGGACAGGGTGTGTGGGAGAGCCGAGGGGCTCGTCACCTGCCCCGGGGGCTCAAGCAGTTCTTGCGTGTGGTGGGAATGTGGGAAACTCCTGTTCTCTTCTTCCTGCTCCGCTGAGTGAGGGCGCGAGGCCCGCTGGTTGTCCCTCCGCAGCTCAGGTTTCCTCACCTGTGAAATGGGAGTAACCCCCCCTGCTTGCCACAGGCGTGCGCGGTGGTTCAGGGGCCTCCCGAAAATCCCTGGGGGAGAGCGACTGAGATTTTAGTTCTCTTCTGTCCTTCTGAATAGGTCAAGGAGAAAGTTTCCTTTTGGCGCCATTATATCTTTTTTTACTTTTTATTAACAACTTTATTGCAAAGGCACAAAAATAAAAGAACAGAAAAAGCTCAACAAGTTATGGGAACATTACTCCTAAAAAGTTCATTTTCAGGCACTTTTATCATCTAATTCCAACTGCTAAATCAGTTCCTCTAGTGTTCAGAAAGATACACGGATGAACACAGATTGGTTAAATGACCTAGTCAAGGTCTCCTTATTAATAAAAAAAGTGAAGGAGAGAAAAATGATTAATCATATTCATATCATACACCAAACCCTATTTATTTTTGTTTTTAATTTTTTCTTTTTGAGGTACTAGGGCTGGGGTTTGAAACCAGGACCTTGTATGTGGGAAGCTGGAGCTCAACCACTGAGCCACATTGGATCCCCTGAGTTGGTTTTTTCTTTTATCTTTCTTCCTTTTTTTTAAAGGAGATACTGAGAACTGAACCCAGGACCTCCCATGTGGGAAGCAGGCACTCAACTGCTGGCACAACTTCCACTCCCCCATATTTTAAAAAGCTTTAGAATTAATGTAGTACAAACTTTGGTTTTGGTACAAATTGGTACAATATTGTTAGCTCTAATCCATAAATTACATTAGTTATATTTTTTCCCATGTACCACCACATTCTTAAAACCCTGTGGTAGAACATTCCTGTATTTATATTATTAACCACAATCTTCATCTACTTCTCAAATCATTGTTATATATTCCCAATATTATCCTCCAGCTGTCCTCCAACTAAGATTCATCTTCCTAGACTACTTCTTTCAGCCATTATATCGCTAACACCTGCCTTGTATTTCCTGAGCTATTCCCTCTCCCCCTTTTTATTGTGGTAAAAATACAAAATATAAAATTTCCTATTCTAACCACTTTTGAATGGGTAATTCAGTGGCAGTAAGTGTATTCACAGTGTTGTGTAATCATTACCATAATTTCCAGAACTTTTTCATCCCCCCATAAAGAAACTGTACCCCCCAGGCCTGGTAACTTGTAGTCTACTTTCTGTCTCCGAGAGTTTGCCTCTTCTGGATGTTTTATATAAATGGAGTGATACAATATTTGTCTTTTTTTTTTTTTTAACAATATTACAGTTAACTATAGTCTCTACATTAGTAACTATAGTCTCTAAGTTACATTAGTTGTAGTTTCCTCATATATCACCATATTCTTAACACCTTCTAATAGAAGAACATTCTTGTATTTATATTAACCACAGTCCTCATTTATTACCCAAATCACTATGTTATACAGTCCCTAGATTATCCTGTAGCTGTCTTTCAATTAACCGAGTGCTCTTTTTTAAAAAAAAAATATATTAAAGAAGTTTGAGCTTACAAAACCATAACATGCAGAATTCCCATACAACACTCCTCTACCAGGGCTTTGCATTGCTATAGAACATTAGTTACAGATTATGAAAGAACATCATGAAAATATTACTAACTGCGGTTGATAGCTTGTATTTGGTATATTTTTTCCATACCCCCCCATTAACACCGTGTACTAGTATTGTACACTTGTTATAGTTCATGAGAGAGCACTCTCCTGTTTGTACTGTTTACCACAGTCCGTCTTCTACCACGTGGTTCTCTGTGGTGTACAGTCCCATGCCTTGTATGATCCATCCAAAGTGTGTACTCTGTGGCTTTCATTTTCATCAGAGTTGTGTAGTCATTACCTCAGCACATTTTCGAATGTTTTCCTTAGTCTAAAAGAAAAGATCCCATATCCCCTATTATTGACGCTTAGCATTGATATTGTACCTTCTTTGACACTGATGCAAGAATATTACAATATTGCTGTTAACTGTAGTCCATAAATTATGTTAATTGTATTTTTCCATGCAACACCATATTCTTACCACTTTGTAATGGTGACATACATTTGTTCTAGTTCATAGAAGAACATTCATGTATTTGTGCTATTAACCACAATCCACTGGGCTCTCTCTCTTTTTTTAAAGATTTATTTATTTGTTTCCTCCCCCCACCCTCATTTGCACTCACTGTCTGCTTGTCTTCTTTTTAGGAGGCATCAGGAATCAAGCCCAGGGCTTCTCACATGGGAGGGAGGTGCCTGATTGCTTGAGCCACCTCCACTCCCTGTTTGTTGTGTCTCTCATTGTGTTTCCTCGCTGTGTCTCTTCTGTGTCATCTTGTTGCATCAGCTCACCACATCAGCCCATTGCCTCAGCTTACCGTCTTGCTTTTCCTCTTTAGGAGGCACTGGGAACCAAACCCAGGCCCTCCCATGTGGTTGGTGGGAGCCCAGATGCTTGAGCTGCATCTGCTTCCCTGAGTTCTCTCTCTCTCTTTTTTTTCTATAGTTAGTAGTAATGTTTTTTTTTCCTTCTTTATTTTCTTTTAAATGTTACATTAAAAAAATATGAGGTCCCCATGTACCCAACACCCCCTCACCTCACTCCTCCCACATCAACAACCTCTTCCATCATCGTGGCACATTTCACTGCACCTGGTGAATACATTTTGGAGCACTGCTGCACCACATGGACAGTAGTCGACATTGTAGTCTACACTCTCCCCCAGTCCACCCAGTGGCCATGGCAGGACGCACAATGTCCAGCATCTGCCCCTGCAACACCACCCAGGACAACTCCAAATCCTGAAACTGCCCCCACATCATATCTATTCTTCCCTCTCCCTACCATCAGCAGCTACTGTGGCCACTTTCTTCACATCAATACTACAATTTCTTCCATTACTAATTAAAATAGTTCCCCAGCAGAACACCAGTAAGTCCACCCTAATCCATACTCTATTCCTCCAACCTGTGGACCCTGGGATGGTTATGTCCAGTCCCCCTGTACATCAAGAGGGGGCTTAAATTCCACATGGATGATGGATGCAACTCTCCTACTTTTAGTTGTAGGCACTCTTGGCTCCCTGATGTGGTGGTTGACCTTCTTTACCTCCCTGTTAGCTGGCCAGTGTAAGACCAATAAACCAGAGGGTAGAAGTTGCAAGTCTGCTGAGGCCCAGGGCCTGGCTGTCACATGGACATTCCAGAGATTCAGGTCTCCTGAGTATATACCAACCGCAAAGCCAACCACAGGTCCAGTAAAAGTAACAGAAGAGGCATGTGTAGAAAGGTCATATCTGAGTCCAACTCCATCACACTCAGGAACACAAACTCCAAAGTAGAGCCAGCTGACAGGGAACTGAACTCCAGAGCCATCTGCCTTGACCATAGAACCTGTGGATCTCTGTAGCCCTCAGGAGACCCCGTACCTGGGTTTCCATCTACTTTGGCTGTCTCTGGTACCCTGCTGAGGCGTGTGTAAGCATTACCCCTCTGATGACCTCCCGACTCTTTTTTTGGAGACTCATAACCATATAAAGTCATTTGTCCTTTCCATTTCCCCCTTTTATCCAAAGTCATAAAGGAGTTTTTTATTTTATTTTATTTATTTATTTATTTTTTATTGACTTTGTAATAATATTACATTAAAAATATATATGTGAGGTCCCATTCAACCCCACCCCCCCACCCCCCCTCTCCCCCCCCCCAACAACACTCGTTCCCATCATCATGACACATCCATTGGATTTGGTAAGTACATCTTTGGGCACCTCTGCACCTCATAGACAATGGTTCACATCATGGCCCATACTCTCCTCCATTCCATCCAGTGGGCCCTGTGAGGATTTACAATGTCCGGTGATTACCTCTGAAGCACCATCCAGGGCAGCTCCATGTCCCAAAGACGCCTCCACCTCTCATCTCTTCCTGCCTTTCCCCATACCCATCGTCCACCATGTCCACTTTTCCCAATCCAATGCCACCTCTTCTATGTGGACATTGGATTGGTTGTGTCCATTGCACCTCTATGTCAAGAGGAGGCTCAGATTCCACATGGATGCTGGATGCAATCCTCCCATTTTCAGTTGTAATCACTCTAGGCTCCATGGTGTGGTGGTTGTCCTTCTTCAACTCCATCTTAGCTGAGTGTGGTAAGTCCAATAGATCAGATTGTAGGTGCTGGAGTCTGTTGAGGCTCAGGACCTGGCTATCACATTGTCAGTCCAGAGATTCAAATCCCCTAAATATATCTTAAACCCCAACATTAACTGCACCTCCAGCACATTAGCATGAAAGTCTTATGAAGGGAGATCCCATCTGAGTCCAGATTCATCACACATAAACACCATTTCCAAAGAGGGGCCATCTGCCCTGGTAGTTAACCCCATCGGCCATGACCATAACTCCCATGGGTCTCTTTAGCCCTCAAAGGAACCAATATCTGGGGGTTGTATCTGCTTTATCTGTCTCTCTGACTCTGCTCAGTTGTGCATGAGGGCAATCCTTCTGCCAGCCTCCAGACTCTTTTTAAGAAACTCGTAGCCATATAAACTCATTTCTCCTTTTCATTTCCCCCTTACTTTAGGTCAAACAGCATTTTAAAGTCATGGTATTTTATGTAGACGTGGATATTCTGCTGATCTGCATTGAACCTTCCGTATAAGGTCATTTTCCAGTTGCATCATCAGTTGGTAGTTGATAGTGGTCCCTCGTTGCCAGGGAGGCTCATCCCCGGGTGTCCTGTCCCACGCTGGGGGGAAGGCATTGCATTTACATGCTGAGTTTGGCTTCGAGACTGGCCACATTTGAGTAACATGAAGGCTGACAGGAGGAAATTCCCAGGCACAATGTTGCTCTAGGCCTTGTTCTTATTTTAGGTTTATCAGCTCACAAGCATAGTCATTAGCATCAGGGGCTCACTGTTGAACCCTCACTCCCTCCCGGTCCCCGCCACTGTACCTGGGAGACTGTTGCTGCTCCCCTAGGGACCACGACAGAGCACCACTGGCCAGGAACCCAGTACCCCCCCTGCTGTGGTTTTTAATTGTTGCCACTATGAGTATATCCAAACATTACCATGTACCCTGGACATATGTTCTGTACAGCTCCCTGTCAGCCATATATCACCTGTCATTGGTATCCCATACCAGTATCCCTCCATTGCCATTGTTGAAACACTCTGTGATCCAGAACTCCCCAAAATTTGAAGCCCAATATAATGTCATGGTCCCTTACTAGGGAATGGCATATAGCGATGGGTTTAAAGGATAGATAAAGAACTTGGATAAAGTTAGATAAAGAACTTAGATAAAGAATGTTGACTTGAAAAAATTCCACATCCTATCTTTTTCTTTTTCTTTTTTTTTTTTTCTTTTTTTTTCCCCCCCCCCCCTAATTATTCAGCGTTTCTTCACAGGAGTCCTAGACCACAGCAATGTATATATATAATATACAGCACTCCCACACATCCACCAGAAAACCTTTTCCCTTCCACAGTGATACTCTTACGCCCTATTCATATCATATTTACTTAAAGTGATGTACAGAGTCTGAGACATTAGCTTTCTAACAAGGTAACATCTGTGCTTACATTATGGTGCATACTTTAGGATACACAGTTCTTTACATTTTTAGTTATCCTATGTTTTACATTATGGTTTACATTATCAGTCTGTCATCTCCTATATGTTATGGTGTAATATCATCTCCTATATGTTATGGTGTAATACATAAAGGAGTTTTTAACACCTAGTATTACATGTAGGCTGAGATATTCTGCTGGTCTGAGTTGACCCTTTTATTAAAGGTCTTTTTCTAGTTATATCATCAGCTGGCATGAGCTCTCTTTTTAACAAAAGACTACAGGCCTGGAGCCCAGAGCCTTACTGGGAGTTGGACTCTAGCTACAATTTAAAACCATTGCTTTATTTGCCTCACATTTATTCCTCTAGTGACTTTCTACTTAGGAGAATGAACTGTTTTTCCACTTATGTTTGTGATATAAGATTCTCTTTTAAAAATAAGTATATATTTATTTTAATTATTCTTTGAACATTACAAAATATTGAACAAAATTAAGCATAACAGTAAAATAGAATATTATCATTATAAAGTATAATTAAAATTAATTAAAATGTGTGTTTTCATTTATTTGACAAGCCCAGCATCTTGCCCCAGCTGGAGCAGAGGCAACAGGACGATCTCCACTGGCTTTGGTTCTTCAGCGTCATTACAGCGGTAGGGAGGGAAAGGCCAGGCAAGGGCCTGAGGGGTCTTTAAACACGTGCTTGCTGTGTTCATCTTAGCAGCACAGGGATCTTCTTGACACTTCCCAAAGGGCATTCTTTTTTTTTTTTAAACATATGTATATCTTTTTTATTATCTTTTTTAAAAAAGACATATACATCACACAAAATATTACATTAAAAAATATAAGTTCTCATATATCCCACTGCCCACACCCCCCACTCCTCCCACATCAACAACTTCTTTCATTAGTGTGGCACATTCATGGCACTTGATGAGTACATTTTGGAGCATTGCTACACAGCATGGATTATAGTTTACATTGTCATTTACACTCTCCCCCAGCCCATTCAGTGGGTTATGGCAAGATGTATAATGTCCTGCATCTGTCCCTGCAATATCATTGAGGACAACTCCAAGTCCTGAAAATGCCCCCATATCACACCTCTTTTTCCCTCTCCCTGCCTTTAGCAACTCCCGCAGCCACTGTCTGCCCATCAATAGTATAATTTCTCCCATTGCTAGAGTCACAATAGTTCTATAGTAAAATACCAGTAAGTCCACTCTAATCCATATTTTATTCCTTCATCCTGGCGATGCTGGGATGGTGCTGTCTACTCTACATCAAAATTGAGAGGGGGCTTAGATCCCACATGGCTGATGGATGGAGTTCTCCTGCTTGCAGTTGTAGACACTCTCGGTTTCCTAGTGTGGTGGTTGACCATCTTCACCTCCTTGTTAGCTGACCTGGGTAGTCCAACGAACTAGAGAGCAGGTGCTGCAACTCTGCTGAGGCTCAGGGCCCAGCTGGCAGGTGGCCAGTCCAGAGATTCAAGTCTCCTGGACTTATACCGACCCCAGCGCCAACCACAGGTTCAGTAAAAGTGACAGAAGAGGCATGTGTAGCGGTGTCACATCTGAGTCCAAGTCCATCCCACTCAGGGGCACAAATTCCAAAAAGGCACTAACTCCAGGGCCATCTGCCGTGACTGTAGGACCTGGATGTCTCCGTAGCCCTCAGGAGCACCAGTACCTGGGGTTGTTTCTACCTTGCCTGTCTCTGAGATCCGAAGGGCTTTCTTATTTCTTCTCCCATGCCCCTCTTCTGGGGACTTGGAAGGCTGTCCCTTCCAGCCTGCAGCGAGACCTCCTCCCGCGCTCTCCCCCATCTCCACCCAGGTCCCCTCTCGGGGAAAGAGCTGGTGGAGGGACCACTCCAACCGGCATGGCGGCAAGCCCTGCCCAGAAGCACGGTGATGGTGCTTTGGCTCCCAGAGGCAGATGAGGGCTGGGGACTTGGTCCTTGGGGTACCCCCTGGAGCCACACCCTGGCCTGGGGGCCTGCTGGCTTTCGAGGTCGCCTGGCTCAGACTTCCCGGGCCTTCCCTTCCCTCCCCGCTGGACGCCCTGTGCATTTCCCACCTCCTCCCCACCGCCTGCACGTCTGTTAGAGCTCCGGGGCCATGGGCTGACCCCTCAAGCCTAGGTGGGGGCCTCAGTGGGCCCCTGGGATGCGTGCGGTCTGGGTACAGTGATCTGACCTGACCCGGGCTCTTGCCCTCTTCCTCTTGGGCCCCTGAGCTTTCCTTATTCTTAACGTGAAGCTTAAACCAACAACAACAACAAAACCCACAAATAATAAATCATTTTCATTGTGGAAAAATTGGGATGTTCAGAGAAGCAGGAAGAAGAAAATAAAACTTCTCCACAATTCCACAGCCAAACAAGGAAGTCCCTTCTCCCCTCCACTTTTTTGGTGTATGTTTTCTTCCCACCCAAACAGGATGGCCCGCGGCCCACACTCTTCTGGAAATGTTCCCCCTCCTGTGAAGAAACCCACCTCTTCATGTCGTTGGTGGCACAGGAAGCCCTGCAGGGATGCCTCTGGGTTTTTGCCAAGAACAGATGAATTGGAGTCCACACCAGGATGGGCCTGAGAGGAAGGGCCATCTTAACGCCTGCAGAAGGACAGGAGATGGGGGTGTCTCAAATCTGCCTTCTCCGATTTGGGGTATTTAGGGTTTTTATGGGTGCAGGCATGGGAGGGCGGAGTGGTTACCATCACAAAAGGAAGCATACCCCAGGGCCTTGTTTTGCAATAACCATGAACAAGGGTAAGGCCGGTCCAGCCAGCTTCAGTAATTCCAGGTGTTGGCTTTCGGCTCTGCTCAATCTACTGGAAAAGTAAGAGAAAAGCGTCTGCGTAGTTCAGTCATAATCATCTGTTCCTTCTTAACTCCTGGTTACAGTTTCAGGATTCATTTTTACTTTTGTTTAGCAGCTAAGCAACGAAACTTTTAACGTTGGGTTAGGGAGGGCAGTGGGCCTCTGTCCGACCCCAGTGCTGGCAGGAACTGGGTGGGGGCTGGTGTGAATTGCTGCTTCTGTGGCTGGGACGCCGCACTGTTGTTTAAGGAGTCTCCTCAAGTGCAGAGCTTGCTGCCTCTGCCTTCCGCACGGCTTATCTCCTTTGCACAGGGTCTTGTGGTGTGTGTGTGTGTGGGGGGGAGGGGCGGGAGCAGAGCAGCTTCCTGAGAGGGGGCTCCTCCTCTCAGGGGCTGCCCACGCTGGCTGACCTGGTCTGGCTGACCACACCGTTCTCCCTGTGGGAAGACCGGGGCGTCTCTCCAGGCTCCCTCCTACCTGATGGGTCATCGCCCACTCCCCTGCCCCTCTGCTGCCCTCTTCCTTTCAGTCTGTAAGCATGCTCACGGCCTTCCTCGTCTGGAAGAAGCTTGTGTGCGTGCTGGACACCACGGTCTCCCACCCCACCCCGCCCCTGCCTTTTAAAAAAAATTACGATTAAAAAAAAATATATATATATATATATAATCTAAAGTTTCCCACTTTAACCCTTTTTAAAGTGTATGATTCAGTGGTATTAATTACACTCACAATGTTGTGTTGCCATCACCACCATCCATTACCCAAACTGTTTTATCACCCTCAGAGAGAGACTCTGCTCCCATTAAGCCATAACCCCCCGTTCCCCCCCTCCTGCCCTGTAACCTCCAATCTACTTTCTGTCTCTATGTATCTGCTTATTCTCGACAGTTCCCATAAGAGGAATCATATCATAGTTGTCCTTTCATGTCTGTTATTTCACCCAGCATGTTTTCAAGGTTCATTGATGTTGTATGTTCTTTTTTTTTCTTTAAAGATTTATTTTATGTATTTCTCCCCCTTCCTCCCCCCCAGTTGTCTGTTCTCTGTGTCTATTTGCTGCATGTTCTTGTTTTTGTCCACTTCTGTTGTCAGCGACATGGGAATCTTTCTTTTTTTTTTTTTAAAGATTTATTTATTTCTCTCCCCTTCCTCCCCACCCCGGTTGTCTATTCTCTGTGTCTATTTGCTGCGTCTTCTTTGTCTGCTTCTGTTGTTGTCAGGGGCATGGGAATCTGTGTTTCTTTTTCTTGCGTCATCTTGTGTCAGTTCTCTGTGTGTGAGGCACCATTCCTGGGCAGACTGCACTTTCTTTCGTGCTGGGCGGCTCTCCTTACGGGTGCACTCCTTGCATGTGGGGCTCCCCTACGCGGGGGACACCCCTGAGTGGCACGGCCCTCCTTGCGCGCATCAGCACTGCGCATGGGCCAGCTCCACACGGGTCAAGGAGGCCCGGGGTTTGAACCGCAGACCTCCCATGTGATAGGCAGATGCCCTATCCATTGATTGATGCCAAGACCGCTTTCCTGTACATTCTCTTTTATGGCTGAGTAATATCCCATCATATATACACACCACATTTTGTTGATCCATTCATCTGCTGATGGACACGTGGGTGGCTTCTACCTTTCAGCTATTTTGAATAATGCTGTTGTGAACATTGGTGTGCAAGGGGAAAGTTTATCAAAAACCTCCTACACCTTCCACAACAACCTCTGACACCAACTCTATTGGTATCAGAAACTTCAGCCAGCAGCTGTGAAGGCCCTGAGTCACTCGATGCAATGCAGGTCTTACTTTTCAGGAGTCAGGCCAGACCCCCAGCTTCAGGGTGGTCTTCTCCAAGACTGACTGCAGGCACTAGTCCCCGGCTTTGGAGCCCACGCCTTCCACGCTTCTGAGCTGGTTACAGATTTGGGGGGTTCCCATCATCCCCTCAGAATTGATAATTCACTAGGACGATTCACAGAACTCACTGAAAGTGTACACTTCACAATTATAGTCTTATGACAGTGAAAGGATACAATTAAGAAAAACCAAAAGAAGAGCCATGCAGTCTGGAAGGGTCCCCTTGGGGTCACAGCACAGTGATGTGTCTAGTAAGTTACGGAAGCTCCTCCTGGCTTCAAGGGTCCCCAGGATCCATGGTGTAAAATAAGTAAGAAGGGCTCTTTTTTTGACCTGTACAGCCTCCCTCCCCAAGGCTCTTGGAAGCAGGTCTGCAATCAATTACTGAGTCCAGGGCCAAGATTTGAGCAACTAACAGGGACAAACCTAAAGACCTAGAACAGGCTGAACCAGGAATCCAAGAACAGCTGCAATGCACAGCCTCCTGCCACTAAATTTCTATGAAAGAGAGAAAAATCGAACATCAGAATAAACTCACCATCATAATAAGATGCCTGAACATCAAAAAATTACAATCTATACTAAGAAAATGGAAGAAACGGTCCAACCAAAGGAACAGATCAAAGCCCCAGATGAAACACAGGACTTGAGACAACTAATCAACAAAGTTCACACTAATCTCCAAAATCAAATCAATGAGTTAAAAAGAAATATGGCTGAAAAGATAAAAGACATCAAGAAGACACTGGGGGGAAGCGGACTTGGCCCAGTGGTTAGGGCGTTTGTCTACCACATGGGAATTTGATATTTTGTTGGTTACTGTGTGGGTCTCTACCCACTAAGATACCACCCCATGACCACAAAACAATCATATTCCATAGGGGCATGCCCCAGGTGTATCCTTCCTCACACATCCCCCACCACTGATACCCTGCACCAGTGATCCTCCCCTGCCATGGTTGTGACTCTTCTGTGATTCAAAACCTCCCACAAAACAAAGCCAAAAAATAAATAAAAATCAAAAAGAAATTTGCATGGTACCTCTCATCACCTTAAGACATTGTCTTTTACGTATATTGACAATTTCTTCTGTATGTTACCCCAGTGTCTTATTTCTTCACTTTATTTTCTAAGAAGCTTTAGGTTATAGAAAAGTCACATAGAAAATTGAGGTTATTCCCATATACCCCTCCCCCCCCCGCAATATTTCCCCCAATAGTAACGTCTTCTATGAGTATGGTACATTTGTTACAAATGACTAACAAATATTGAAGCATGGCTACAAATCATGGTCAGTGGTTTACATTATGGTTTACACTTTGCACCATACACTTTTAAATGTTTTGGCAAAATGTATAATGACTTGTATCTGTCATTTTAATATCATGCAAAACAACTGTAATGCCCTAAAAATGCCCTGTGTTCCACCTATTCTTCCCTCCCCTTCCCCTCAGAACCTATGGTAATCACTAAATTTGAATTTTTGAAGAATGAGGGTCATGTTACATACACTAATATTAAGGGTTTGACATACTGGTCTGTTTTCTTTTATTAGGCACTGCCTAAGTACTTGAGAGAGTCTTGCCCCTCTATGTGAGAACACATCAGGACTCTCCAGGATGGGAGTTTAATATTTCCTTGTTTATTGTGTGGGTCTCCACCCACTGAGATAACACCCTTTACCAAGTAAAGTACTATGCTACCATAGTAGCATGCCCCAGGTACACCCTTTTCCACATATCCCAACACTACGGACACCCTGCACCAGTGACCCTCCCCTGCCCTATTTGTCAAAAGAACATTCACACCATTGTAGTTTCAACCACAGACCTACAAATCCCCACAGTTGACCTGTTCCTTCCTCCAACCTGACCCCTAATTCCATGGATAGACCAACCCTAGCCCCTCCAACTCTGCTTACCCTCACATTCCAGCACCGTTGACCCCAACACATCTCCATACCACCATCACCCCCATCCACTGCCAAACCACCCCCTTCCACCTTATCATAGGTTCTGCCATATTGAGCATCAACTCACACCCTAGTCCCTTTCTGTCTCCAGATAATGGTTGAGACCTAAATTTCAGCAAAGTTGCAGCCAAGACCTACTCTCGAGTTCATCAGACTTGCACAGAACAACTAACAAAAGGAAGAAGATAGAAAATGTCCTTCCTAGAAAACAGAGAAGCTACAATTGCAAGCAAGAAAGTTCCATTTATCTGCACCATGGGATCTCAGCCCCCTCTCAATTGGGAACAGAGTGGGCATTGCCATCCCAAGTTGTCAAGATTAAGGAATGAACAAATGTAAGGGGGAAATCAACTATGGACCAAAGTAAATTTTTTATTATTCTAGTAATGGAATAAGTTTTACAATGATAAAAAGATAGTGGCCACCAAAGGTTCTGAGAGGAGGGAGAGGGAAGTTGCTAGTGGTGCTTGGTAATAATTCTTGGTGTCAGAGACGCTATCCCTGGGGGTCATGTCCCACACTGGGGAGGGAGGGGAGGGAGTATGTTTTCCTTCTTTGGTTCCTTCCTTCCTTGGTTCCTCCCTTCCTCCCCCCCTCCCTCCCTCCCTTCCTTCTTTTTAAGAAGATATATAGATCACACAAAATGTTGCATTAAAAGATATAAGAGGTTCCCATATACACCATTCCCCACACCCCCCACTCCTCCCATATCAACTTCTTTAGTGTGGTACATTCATTGCACTTGATGAGTACATTTTGGAGCATTGCTACACAGCATGGATTATAGTTTACATTGTCATTTACACTTTCTCCCAGCCCATTCAGTGGGTTATGGCAGGATATATAATGTCTGCATCTGTCCCTGCAATATCATTGAGGAAAACTCCAAGTCCCGAAAATGGCCCCATATCACACCTCTTTTTCCCTCTCCCTGCCTTCAGCAACTCCTGCAGCCACTGTCTGCCCATCAATGGTATAATTTCTTCCATTGCTAGAGTCACAATAGTTCTATAGTAAAATACCAGTAAGTCCACTCTAATCCATATTTTATTCCTCCATCCTGAGGATCCTGGGATGGCAATGTCTACTCCACCTCTAAATTGCGAGGGGTCTTAGATCCCACATGGCTGATGGATGGAGTTCTCCTGCTCGCGGCCGTAGACTCTCTCGGTTCCCTGGTGTGGTGTTTGACCATCATCACTTCCTTGTTAGGTGACCTGGGTAAGTCCAATGAACTGGAGAGTAGGTGTTGCAACTCTGCTGAGGCTCAAGGCCCAGCTGGCACATAGACAGTCCAGGGATTCAAGTCTCCCAAGCATACACCAACCCCAGCACCAACCACAGGTTCAGTAAAAGTGGAAGAAGAGGCATGCATAGAGAGGTTACATCTGAGTCCAAGTCCATCCCACTCAGGAGCACAAATTCCAAAGTAGGGCCCACTGGCAAGGCACTGAACTCCAGAGCAGTCTGTCATGACTGTAGGACCTGGGTGTCTCTGTAGCCCTCAAGAGCACCAGTACTTGAGGTTGTATCTACTTTGGCTGTCTCTGAGATCCTGCTGAGATGTGCATAACCGCAACAACTCTGATGACCTCCTCACTCATTTTGAAGACTCTTAGCCATATACTCATTTGTCTTTACCATTTACCCCTTTTATTCAAGATCTTTTTCTAGTTACATCACCAGCTGTGCTCTGTAGTAATCCCTCAGTACCAGGGAGGCTTATCCTCAAGAGTTGTGTCCCATACTGGGGGGAAGGGAATGCATTTACATGCTCAGTTTGACTTAGAGAGTGGCCACATTTGAGCAACGTGGAGATTCTCAGGAAGTAACTATTAGGCACCCTGCAACTCTAGGCCTAGTTGAAATTTCAAGCACACAGACTCATAAGCATAATCATCAGTACAAGGGCCCATCACTGGACCATCCTTCTTCACTGCACTTGCACTTGGGGGATTGTTGCTGTTCCATTGGGGAATGCAACAGAGCTCCCCAGGATTGGAACTCAGCACTCCCTCAGTTGTCATGTGTAACTCTACCTACTATGACAATACTCAATGAACAGCTGAACATATCTATGTACCCTATATGCATGCCCTCCCATCCATGCATCCCCCATAAATGACACTCCATATCAGTGCTCCTCCCCTGCCGTAGTTGAACCCCTCTGTGATCAAAAACTTCTTCAAAAATGAAGTCTACTATATTGCCAAATTCAATTAATAGGAAAATGAAATAGTAATAGGTTTAAAGATTAGAAATAGAATACATAATAATTTAGAAAAACTAAAATAAAGTAAAAAAATAAATTGGGGTATTAAAAATTTGAAAAATATAAAAATTTTTTTTTGACATTTTGTCTTTCATCACTTTAATAGGTGTTGCCCTGTATGTACAATGGCAAGGCAATCTCTCCCATTTCTTCCTCAGTGTCTACATCCCTTTTTTTAATGTCTTCAAAATTTTTAGGTTATAGTAAAGTCATAGAATATAGGGAACTCCCATATACCCAGCATCAAACCATTTTCCCCCTTCCCCAGCAATGATTTTTTCACTTGTGGATGTTACATTTGCTCCAACTGATGTATGAATATTGAAACATAGCTACTAACTATGGTTCCATTATTGTTTACACTATGGTTTACATTTTAGGCTGTATGCCTTTATAAATTTTTGGTGATATTTAACATGGTCAGTATCCATCACTGCAGGATCATGCAGAACACTTCCATTGTCCCCCAGTTACCCCCCCTTCCAACTATTCTATTCCTCTCTCCCCCTCCCCTCAGGGCTCATAGTGACAACAAAGCTTCACCGCTTGAAGGAGAAGATTCATAGATACTTAACAATGCTGAGGGCTGGACACACTAGTCAGTCCTCCCCCACTGGGAGCCACCCAGGCTCTTGAGAGACACCCTGCCCTCTGAGAACATCAGGCCTCCCCAGGATGGGTGGGAAGGTAGTTTGTTTTTATGCTGTTTGGCTTAGTGAGAGGCTACCTTTGAGCAACAAGGAGGCTTTCAGGAGGTAATTCTTAGGTAACATATAATACTAGGCTAAGTTTCAATTTCACAAGGAAAGGTTCATCAGTACAGTCATCAGTACCTAGGGCCTGGTGTAATGGTCTGTCCTTCACCAGGCACTTCCCTTGTACTCATGGGATTCATGCTGTTCTATTAGAGAATGTAGCAGGATTTCCCAGGACGGGAATTCGATATTCATTTGGTTATTGTGTGGGCCTCCGCCCACTGAGAGAAGGCCCCATGAACAGTTGGACATACTCATATGCCTTAGAGGCATGCAGCAGGCGCACCCCTCCCCACACATCTCCCCCTCACAGACACCTCACACCAGCGATCCCTCCCTGCCACAGTTGACCTGTCTGTGATCCAAAACCTCTCCAAAAAGGAAGCCATCAAAATAACCAAATAAAATTTAATAAGAAAATTAAGTAATAGTTTTAAAAATAAATAAAATAAAAATAAAAATTTGAAATAATATAAAACTTTTTTAGACATCGTATCTTTTATCCCTGTAAGATCTGTTGTCTTTTATGTACAGTGACAATTTCTTCCATATATTTACCTAGTGTCTTATTTTTTTCATTTTATCTTCACAGAAGCTTTAGGTTATAGAAAAGTCACAAAGAAAATATAGGAGATTCCCATATACCCAGTGCCCTCTCCCTTTTCCACTTTCCCCATTGATAACATTTTACATGCAGATGGTACATTTGTTACAATTGATGTACTAATATTGAAGCATTGCTACTAACCATGGCCAATGGTTTACGTTATGGACCATACACTTTGAAAGGTTTTTGATGAAATTTAAAATGGCCTGTACCCATTATTGCAAGATCATACAGAATAATTCTAATGCCCTAAAATGTCCTATGTTCCATATATTCTATTTTTCCCTCCACCTCCCCTCGGAGCCTATGGTAACCACTGAGTTTCAGTTTTTGAAGAATAAGATTCATAGTTACTTGTACTAATATTGAGGGCTTGACATATTGGTCTGTTGTATTTTATTAGGCACTGCCTGTGCTCTTGACGGATTCTTGCCCCTTCAATTGAGAACACAGCAGGACTCCCCAGGATAGGGGCTTAATATTTCCTTGTTTATTGTGTGGGTCTCCACCCACTGAGATAATAAGTTCAGCATCACCTGTAGTGGAGTTTCCTGCTTGTGGCATCAGCCCTCATGGTTTCGTGAGCCCATTTCTCTTTTCAACCTTCCCATAGTCTGAGCCCAGAATACAGGAAAAATAGGATAACCATTCCACTTTCTCCACCTGAAAGGAATTTGGGTATTAATACTATGTTGTACAAGCAAACCAGAGGAATTAGTAATGTTCAACTCTTCTAGCCTTCTCTGAGGCATTGTCAGAAATAGGACCACAACAGTGGCACAAAACACCGACATCAGAGAGTACCTGGATCTCTTGGGACTTGTGCAACCACTGGCAAGTTTCCCGCCCTGGTCCTTGACTCCCAATAAATGATGGAAAGCATTTGACTTCCAACTTCGATGAGAATCCCACTATATACATATACATTCATTAAAATACTTATAAATAGCCCAAAGTAGAAAAGGAGCAAGTTTCCGTTTCAAGGAGAATGGATAAACAACCTGTGGTACTTCACACAATCGAAGATTACTAAGTAATGAGATGAATGAATTCTAAATACACATAGCATCCTTACGCTGAGTGAAAGAAGCCTTACCATACAGAGTATACATACTATATGATTTCATTAATATGAAGTTTCAGAACAGGTGAACAATATCCATGGGGGAGAAAATCAGGATATAGATGGGGAATGACTGGAAATTGGCTTGAGGGAATATTGTGAGTGAAGGTTAATGGTCCAGAACTTGAAAGGGATTTGGTTACATAGATATACATGTTTGTTAAAAGTCATCACTTAAGATGTACATTTCATTGTACATAAATGTTAAGTGAAGATGAATAAAATACACAAGGGTTGTGGGAAACTAATGGAGTAGGAAGCTCCAGGATTTAGTTCCTCCACGAGAACAGATACTGAACTGGCACTAACTGGATCAACTATTTTGAAACTCCAGAACCTAGTAGAACAATGTTGAACATCCAAAGAAAAGTGGGAGTGGGAGGATGAGGCTAGGAAATTGCAGAAAATACCGGTGAGTTTCACTCTGTGCAGTGACTCCCATCCCCTATCCCAGAGACTCATTTCATGCAGCAGTGTGTCCACAGCTCCAGCTCTAGTGTAAACAGCTGGTACCAGATTGGGATATAAAGAACTAATTCCCAAGATCCATGGGTATATAGTTTAGTAGCTGGTCACTGATTCTGTTCAGCTAATTTAGATGACTGTGGGCCAGCTCTCTAAGATGTTCTTTACTTTCCAAAGCTGCTCAGGTAGATACCATGAAATGGGTCAGTTTAAACATGGGAATTTGTTTGCAGTTTTGACACTAAAAGAAAGTTCAAGCCAGGTCATCAAGGTGATGCTTTCTCCCTGAAGACTGGTGTTCTGGATCTACTGGCTGCTGTTCTTTGGTGCTTATCTTGTGAAATGGCAAGGCACATAGCAACATCTCCTTCTCTGCCTTCTCATCTGGGTTCCAATGGATTTCAGCTTCCTGCTTTCTGTGCTATATCTCTCTTTCTGAATTTCATTCTGCTTATAAAAGACTCCAGTAATAGCATTAAGATCCATCCTGGATTAGGCTTTTATGGACCCCAGTAATATCATGTTCTTATGGCTAATCCGTTTCTGTGGGTGTGAAACTGTTGTAGGTGGGAACTTTTGATTAGATCACCTCAGCTGAGCGTCTTTGATTAGATCACTTCCATAGCGTGTGACCCAGGGTGGGTCTTAATCCTCTTACTGAAGTATTAAGTATTAAGTATTGGACTTATTGCAGTCCTGTATAAATGGGATGATGATGGAGAGAGAGAACCAAGAGACGGAGAGTAACCCTCAGAAGCTGAGAGAGAAAGTCCCAGACACCAGAAGCTGAAAGCAGTGGAGCTCTGGAGAGAGAAAGCCACAGGAGCAGAGAGGAAGGCTCAGGAAGCCAGCAGCTGAAAGCAACAAAACTGGGAGGAGAAGGGAGAGAAAGCAGAGGATGCTGTTGTGCCCTGCCATGTGATAGGATCCAGAGCATCACCTGATGCCTTGATTTGGACACTTTCCCAGCCTCAGAACTGTAAGCCTATATGTTACAGACCAAACCATTTCTAGTATATTACATTCTGGGAACTTTTAGCAAACTAAGAAGGCTATGAGAAGAATAAGGTCACATTGAGTGTCAGCACAGAAAAGTGCAATTGAACACAGGCTATTGACCAGCAAAGTGATGGCACATAAATGTGTGCTGAAAAACATTAAAGAACTCTGGTTGTTCATGTCCATGCCCAAGTTCAAAGACTGTAGTTTTCTTAGTCTTTCAATATAAGGAGAAATTATATGTTTCACAGTAGTTGAATAGCATTATAAAAAGGAATCCAAAAAACCTAAACTACACATAAAACTATGAGTTCCTCATGGTAAAAGTTATATGTTGTATTTAGGGGACATCGGTCCCCAGGGACAATGTCTAACATTTGGTTTGATCTGTATCAAAGATGATTCTCAGGAACTGTCAGATGCTCAAGCCAGTTTACTTAAACAGTGCTCTTACAAGAGCAACAGCAGGATGAGCCCCATGACGTAGGCACTGATACAGTAAAGGAGTCATATCACCAACTGGCTGGGAGTGCCTCCATTAAAAGGACATTCTCTCTTGGGAAGCAGATTTGGCCCAATGGATAGGGCATCTGCCTACCACGTGGGGGATCCAAAGTTCAAACCCAGGGCCTCCTGACCCAAGTGATGAACTGGCCCCTGCACCGTGCTGATGTGTGCAAGGACTGTCCTGCCACACAGGGGGTCCCCTGCATAAGGGAGCCCCATGCACCCATAAGGAGAGCCGCCCAGCATGAAAAAAGGGCAGCCTGCCCAGGAGTGGTGCTGCACACATGGAGAGCTGACGCAGCAAGATGACGCAAACAAAAATGAGACACGGATTCCGGGTGCTGCTGACAAGAATACAAGCAGATACAGAACACGCAGCGAATGGACACAGAGAGCAGACAACTATGGGGGTGGGGGTGGGGGGAGGGGGAGGACAGGGAAGGGGAGAGAAATAAAGAAAAAATAAAAATCTTAAAAATAAAGAGAATATTCTCAGAGTTATAAGAGACTCTCTCCTCTCTGTTACCACATTCAGTCTGTCTTTTACCAGGTGTTTCTTTCATATGTGGAGTTCAAGCTATTCTTGCAAGGGTAAGCCTTATTTTAAGGTCTCCAAAAGTTACAGCTGTGCTGAGGTGACCTCACCTGTCAAAATCCCCGGGCCCCTAAGTTTATATCCTACTCTTAGGTGACACGTAGTGACAGCCATTCATGATGATTTCTTAGGCCTACTGACCATCATTTATTTTATAGCCACATGTGTTCTTAGTTTATACTACAGCATGCCTATAAATTTACTACTGTGTTCAGAAGCCTCAATATAGTCCCTAGAGTATAATAATAATTTAGAGAATACTGAACCATTTACCTACCCAGTAACATAATATTTATTGAGTAAACAGTACAGTTGTGAGTTTTGGAGATTAATTAGCAAGAATAACATGAAATTTTAGTCAAAAAGATTGCATTCCACTGGTGTGAAAAATGTGATATAAGTAAGAAACAAAGAACCAAAGTTATTTCAGATTGTTGTATTTGAACAAACCAGGGTAGAGGTTGGGGTAGTAGAGGGCAGAGCTTTTCTAGATACTTATTGAATAAATGAAAGATAAGAAAGTAAATACATAAATAACATAATTTAAGAGAATCACCCATGGACACCAGATTATTGATATTCTCCTTTTAAAAAAAGATTTATTTTATTTTTCTTTATTTACTCCCCTCTCCCCCCAGATGGTTCTCTCATCTGTCTGCTCATTGTTTACTCACCTCTTCCAGGAGGAACCGGACACTGAACCCAGGACCTCCCTCATGAGAGACGAGTGCCCAAAGGCCTAAGCTGCCTCTGATCCCCGTGGGCTGTGGCATCTGCTGGCTGTGGCATCTGCTTGTTGTGGTGGGAGGCAGTGTCTGCTTGTCTTCTTTTAGGAGGCACCAGGGACCCAAACCCGGGACTTCCCATGTGGTAGGTGGCTGCACAATTGGTTGAGCCACATCTGCTTCCCTGTTGGTGTTTTCCAGCGTGGTATTTCTTATCAACTTTCTTGGGGATGAATACAGCAAAACCCACTCTTGCTAGGTGAAGGCTAGAGCTACATTTCTGAAGGTCACTGATTTATACAACATAATGGACATTCTGGTTCAGAAAGGGCCATCCATACCAATGTCTGGAGAAGGATGGTTGGGATGAGAGCAACGAGGAAAGGAGGGTTGCATGTATAGAATGCTGGAACTGTGTTTATGGTTCCAGTCATTGGTTCTCAGTGCTAACCTGGCATCTATCATTCAGAGACACAGGAACATACATATATAATAAATAATGAAACCTCATTATAAAGAGATATCACATGAAATATGGTGTGATATAGCCTTGAAATTTCCCAACTGGTAATTATGACTTTCAGATGTTGTTTGTATATTCTGCACTCTAGAATTCATAACTAAATCTGTATTTTCCAATTTCAAGTAAATCTACAGATTTATCATAAGGGAAGAAATAACCAGATCGGCCACTTTTTAACCATGATGATGGTTTGATTATTCCCATCACAGACCTCAGTTTCTTCATCTATAAAATGGTTTAATAAACTGTTACAAATTTTGTAAGATGCAATGAGTTAAGATATAAAGTGCCTTCTAACTAACAAATGCAAGTGATGTTAAAATAGCAGGAAAAGTGTTGAAACAATGTACAGCATCTGCATAACTAAACAGGTTTCACACAGAACTTGGGTTCAGTAGTTTCTTCCTCAACTCTACAAAACTCAAGTGTTTGTGAAAAGATTTAGGGTAGACACTCAGTAGCACAAGCCAGTGGCCACTGAGACTGCTATACTGAAGCATGAACCTATCCTGACTCTTCCTGTGATAGGAAGCCTCCAAACCCAAGTTTCATTGTCTCTCTTGAATTTCACCTTGATTCTGTTCAAGGCTAACATTAGTCTTTTTATTGGTTCTGGTCTTTCTCATACTTCAAAAATGTTCACAAGACCTGAAGTTTTATTCTAACCACTGTATGCACAGCCTAAGTAGAGGAAACAGTATTTCCCTGTCCTTTGATTCCACTTATCAAATGTGTACAAAAGTTATTTACAAAGAGAGAAAATGGGTTATTGGTGCCAAGGTGGTAAAGAGAATGTTAAACATCTTTTCAAAATGCACAAATATATTCTATCAGAAATTTAAGACATTTACTACTAGAGAATATTAATAAATTATCTTTCATTGCCTCATCCTCCTGGTGTCCTGATGACTGCACAGCCCTCACCCCAGCACCTGTAACACTGGATTCATTGAACTCACCTATTGAAACATCTGCATCCAGATTGGACTGTCAAGTTGTGCTCTTACTCATCTCTGTCAACCCTGTCTACCATAATCCTAAGCACATTAGAACCACTAACTTGGTAAATGAATGAATTATTTTTCCACATTCTGCCTATATTCTGCCCAAATTCTAGTAATACAGATGCAATTTCAGTAGAAATAACAATTCCCCATTCATGAGTAGTTGCATTGCCAAATAAAGTCTTCCTCTGGCTTCTCACTCACAGTCCAAGAATTAAGCAGGCAATGCTGAGGATGGTAAAGAAGCTGTGAGACTCAAGACTAATCCCGTTTCCAGACCTGCTTTCCCTGAATACCCAAAACTTCACCTGGGAGTAACCCACCAGCTAATCGACAGAAACATGCATTATGTTCCAAGAAAAACAGGGTAAGGACTCGCACAGAATCAAAAGTAAGAAGTCTGTGGCTATTGGTGCTTATAAATAACGTGGGACTAAATATCTTAGAGATAAGATCACTTAAGTCATTGCATTTTTATATGTTAATTATCTCCTCATTAAGTTTTCAATCTCCTCCCTCAATCAAAAACTCATACCACAGGTAGATTTTGGTCTCCACCAGGTGAACAATGTGGAATTTCTCACATTGAACTAGTCTTAGTTTATCTACTACCATTATTTTCCAAAATCCACACCAGCCCTCTGGAGTCTCATTTCTTCCTTGCTCTATCCTGCCCCTGCCATTCTCTGAACACTTTTAACCACTTGAATGTGGTTAAAAAGGGAAATGTGGGGATGCGTACATGGTAATAGGGTAAAAACTTTAAAAAAAAATCCACGGAACTGGGCTACAAAAACAGTGAACCCCAAGTTAAACCATGGACATATAGTCAATAGAACAATTATAGAAATGTGCCATCATCAGTTGTAACTAATATTCCAAACCAATGTAAGGTGTCCACAATATGGTGGTATATGGGTTCCTGTATTTTATGCATGATTGTTCTGTAAACTAAAACTTTCTTTAATTAAAAAAATGAATAGAGAGTAAGAATATACATATGAAGATATTTTCTGTCTATATTTTAAAATTTTCACTCACAAAAAGTCCATCAGGTAACTTGTGTTAGCTTTTGTCACATAGCAAGTTACCACAAACCTAATGGCATTAAACAACACCCATTTATTACCTAGCAGTTTCTGTGGGTCAGAAATCTGTGCAACATCTCAGGAGGATCTCACTGACTGCCATGGTAAAGAGTGCCTCAAGCAGGGGGCTCCTGAGGGCTCTAGAGACCTCTGGGCACTACAGACAGGGCAGACCACCCCAGGAAATCAGCCCCCCAAGGTGGGCCTTTCCTTGGAATATATGATAACCTATCTCCCCAGTGCATCAGTTAGACTCATTTATAATTTCCCTATACGTGGTTCTTCTCCCCTTTTATTTGAACCTATAATCAGCACTATATCCGTTAAATGTATGTCCCAGAGACTTAACTCTTCTGACTGTTCATATGCCAGTTGAGCCCTGAATCTCAGCAGAGTTGCAGCCAACACCTACTCTCCAGTTCACCGGACTTGCCCAGGACAACTAACAAAAGGATGATGATGGACAAAGCCCATCTCAAAAAACAGAGTGTCTACAGCTGCAAGCAGGACAGTTCCAACCATCTGCCCCCTGGGATCTAAGCTCCTTGTCAAAAAACACAGCAGCATTGCCCTCCTCAAATCTTCAAGATTGAGGAATGAACAAATATAAGGGGGAATGCAACCATAGACTAGACTTATTATCCTGGTAATGGAAGAACTTGTAACACTGATATAAAAAGAGTGGGCTCCAGAGGTTCTGAGGGGAAGGAGAGGGAAGAAGAGGTGTAACATGGGGCAATTTTCGGACATTGGAACAATTATGCCTGGTATTACAATGATGGATACAAACCATTATACATTTTGTCAAAACCTATAAAATGGTGCAGTGCAAACTGTAAACCATAATGTAAACTATAGACCATGGTTATTAATGATGGTTCAATATGTGTTCATTAAATGTAACAAATGTACCACACTAATGAAATATGTTGTTAATGGGGGAAAGTGGGACAGGAAGGGAGTAGGTATATGGTAATTCCTTATATTTTTGATGTAACACATATGTAATCTAAAGCTTCTTTAAAATAGAGGAGAACAACACACACACCAAAAAAACCCCAAGAAATCTGTGAGAGCTCAGCTGGGTCTCCTCAGGGTCTTACCAGGCAGAAATAAAGGGGTCTCCAGGGATGTTTAGTTTGTCTTCACTTAGAAGAGTTGTTCCATGTGGTTGTGGCATGACTCCTATCTGAATTTCATAGAATATGATTCTCCATCCACTCTTGCAATTTTAAAATCTACACAATATCATCATGAATCTTTTCCTGTCAAAATCAACTTGAGTTGGTTTCTCTTACTTGCAACTAAGCCCATGAACAGATGACTGTCTACTTCTGTTCCTCTTCTCTTAGTTCCATATTAACATAAACCTTAGAATAGTTCTTTTTGCCTGTTACTTGAATTTTCTGGTATTAGCTGGAAACAGGGTGGGGGCAGGAGCATGGGAAAGCTTCACAGTGAACAGCAAGAAGGCTGAGGTGTGCTCCCAACACAGGTAGTTGGCAGTGAAGCTGGGGGAGGGTGACTCAAAGACATCTTATGTGACTATTTGGGGAACTCAGTTGGCTTCCCCTCGTAGGTCCTTATTTGAAAGAATGGGTGCTTCAGCAGGGTAAACACACAGGGAGGCTGTATGTCATTGACAAAATTCCTCTGCCTCTGGGCTTTATCCTTACAGAGGTTTTGGGGTCTCTCAGTTCTTTCCCTGCCCAGAAATTCCCTCTCCCACCCTGTCCTCTACACCGGTTCAAGGAAGTGGAGGAGGGGAGGATGCAACTGGGATCTCTCACAAAACAGTCAGCACAGGGAGTTCCTCTAAACCACAGTAATATGTATAACAACAAAAAATCAAATTCCTGACCTGTGAGGCAGGGAGGGCCCTGCTGGAATTCCATTGTGAATCAGGCATCTCATGGGTGCAGCAGTGCGAGCTGCCAGCCACAGGGAGGCACTCCTCTCCAGCTACGACCCTGGTCCAGTCGAACAAACCTGGACTTGGCAATGCTTCCAGTGTCCACCTCCTTCTTCCCTTGTCCCCCATCACTTTCTCTAAGCAGGGATCCCATTAAAACTTACATAACACTGTATCAGTTGGTGAAAATCCTCTATGCTCCCCATGGCTTTTTCTTCACAAAATTCTGATTTTGGGTTTAATTGCTCAGAGAAGCTAGTGCAGGATAGGAAGTAGGACAGGAAGGGTCTACGTTGTTGGGGTACACCTGACCCTCACCTCTTCATGAGCAATTCTGTGCCCTTCTAGACACCCAGATCATCTGGATGGTTCCACAGGCCTGAAAGGAGAGGAGACAGATGGGTGGCCCAGGAGGGGAGTGGGACAGGAGAGATGATGTTGGCTGGGCCTCCTGCATGTTCCCAAGGTCTTGACTTTCCTCAGAGCCTGGAATGAGACCAGGGGAGTGGGAATGATGAATGGTTGAGGATTCACCATGAATCCATAAATTAATAAAGTAAGAAATAACCCCCCACAAGAAAATGCACAGCCCAGGTAAGAGTGGGAGTACCTCTGTGTATGGCTCCCTTCCCCAATATCTCAAAAGTTCAAAACAGCAGAGAAATAAATCAGATGTACTGTCTGCCACCAGCTAAGTGCCCATAAATACCTGCTCCCAAAATGGCCTTGAGAGAAGGCTGGAGCCTCTGGGTCCTGCCCCTACCTCAGCCACTGGAGGACCACACAGTCCATGAGGGAGGGCAGGAAGCAGAGGGATTGGACAGGGATGTGGGGGGAGTCACTGTGACAGGAGCTGGATAAATCACCACCAAAAGCACCCCTAGGGAAGAGGAGCAGCAGGTGGGTGCTGTCAGAGGCTCTCCTGGAAGGGAGGCGGCTCAGTGTCCCCTCACCAGGAGAGGAGCAGCTGGAGCAGCCTCCTGGGGCCTGGGGCCCAGCAGCCCTGCAGGCCCTGCTCTCCCCAGGCCTGGGTCAGCCCCTCTTTCCACCCTGGAGGGCTGGGAGGTGGGAGCACAGGCTGTTGGAGGACAGGACCCGACAGCAGCTTGGGAAGAACATGCCCAACCCTGGGGAAGGAGGAAGGGGACAGTGTTTGGTGTGGAGGGTCATCAGCACCCCTCAATCTCATCTCTGCATCCTAGAGCAGCTGCCAGTTCACAGATGCCCAGGCATGGGCCCCAGGGTCCTGAGGTGAGGGACAGGCCACTGGATGGTTTGCTTGAGGGGAAGGAGGGAGGAGAGGGAAGGAGGGAGAAGCCTAAGTGAGCTTTGGAAGGGCCAACAGGGAATCCCACCACCACAGCAGGACCCCAGGCCGCAGTCTCCACCTCCTCCATGGAGCTGGAGAAGAAGTAGACCTTGGAATTTGATTTTTTGTTGTTATACATATTACTGTAGTTTAGAGGAAACTCCCTGTGCTGCCGGCTTTGTGAGAGAGCCCTGTTGCAACTTCTCCTCCCCCACTTCCTTGGACCACTGTAGAGGACAGGATGGAGAGGGAATTTCCGGGCAGGGAAAGAACTGAGAGACCCCAAAACCTCTGTAAGGACAAGGCCCAGAGGCAGAGGAATTTTGTCAATGTGTGTTTACCCTGCTAGAGTCACCCATTCTTTCAAATAAGGACCTACCAGGGGAAGCCAAATGAGTTCCTCAAATAGCCACATAAGGCCTCTGAGGTCACCCTCCCCCAGGTCGCTGCCGCTGCCGTCCGCCCGCATTGGGAGCTCACCTCGGCCTCTTGCTGTTCACTCTGCAGCGTTCCCATGCTCCTGCGTCATGTGGGGTCTCTGCCAAAACTAGAGGTGGTATTGCCCTCTTGCTAGAGGAAGTTTTGAATCAACAGTCTCTGCTCTCATTTGAATTCTCTTTATTTGTCCAGAATCAATTCCACCCTCCTAGAAAGAGAGGAAAAGATGGAGAAAGGCAGGAGAGGGGAGCAGGACCCCAGGGGAAACCATCAGTCCAGTCTCTGCAGCCATGTAGGTGGGGGTGAGTGGCCACCTGGTGAGGGTCTCCAGGCCCATCCTCCAGTGTCCCAGATGCTTCCATTCCCCTTTGAAAGCTTAAGGCCTGGATTTTAGGAGCCAATGCTTAGGAAGGCCTTGTAGGTGAGGATATGCTCTGCAGTGAACCCCCCCAGCCCCTGCAGACCCCCGTCCCACTGCCCCAAGCCCTCCAGCCCAGTGTGCTACTCATACCAAGCAGCTGAAAAGTGCTGTTCAGGCCCAACTTACAGTTGTTTGTGTCTGTCACCTGCTCATCTCCCCCATTGCTCTTTCAGGCTCCGTGTAACTTTTACGTAATCTTTGCCCTTCATAGAAAATCTAGTGAGAGTAGACTGGCCTCTCGACTTTTTCTGTCTTTGTTCAGTGCCTCTGCTGCCCACCATACAAGGTGGGGGCATCTCCAGTGCCTTATACTTTCTGGTTCAAAATCAGAAGCTTTGGAGCATGAGACACAGGCTGGGATGGAAGATCTTCATCCTCATGGAAGGAGGCCAAGGCTGGTCCTCTCCAGCAGTCAGGAATTCCTGCTTTGATTCGTGTTGGTGTTGAGATCACTGTTCCTTGAGGAAATAGGGGTGCTCTTCTTCATCACCCTATTTACCTAGGTTTTCATTTGTTGCTTGTGCTTTTCATATCACAGTCATTGCTAAATGCAAGGTCATTAAGATTTATTCCTACCTTTTCCCATAAGAATTTTATCGATGACGGTCATATATTTAGGCCAATGATTCATTATGAGTTAATTTTTGTTCATGGCACAAAGTAGGCCATTTTTATTATAGGAAATGTAGCTGTCCATTAATGATTTCTTGAAGAGACTGTTCTTTTACCAGGGAATAGACTTGGCATCCTTTTCAAATATCAGTTACCCAGAGGTGTATGGCTTTATTTATTTATTTAAAGATTTATTTTATTTATTTCTCTCCCCTTCCTCCCCCACCACTGTTATCTGTTCTCTGTGTCCATTTGCTGCGTGTTCTTCTTTGTCTGCTTCTGTTGTTGTCAGTGGCACAGGAATCTGTGTTTCTTTTAGTTGTGTCATCTTGCTGTGTCAACTCTCCATGTGTGTGGCACCATTCCTGGGCAGGCTGCACTTTCTTTCGCACTGGGTGGCTCTCCTAATGGGGCGCACTCTTTGCACGTGGGGCTCCCCTCGCGGGGGACACCCCTGCGTGGCAGGGCACTCCTTGCATGCATCAGCACTGCACGTGGGCCAGCTGCACACGGGTCAAGGAGGCCTGGGGTTTGAACCATGGACCTCCCATGTGGTAGACGGACGCCCTAACCACTGGGCCAAGTCCGTTTCCCCAAATCTGCAACTTAAGGATTAGCTTTTCATCAGTTTGTTTGACTCCACCATCCACCTTTTTCCTTTGGTAGCTTTACATAAATGTCCCTTCTTTGGGACATGTAATGATGTAATGTGTCTAAATGTAATTTCTTATCTTCCTGTGAAATGAACTGCCCTTTTGGAAATGATCTTGAAGTCTCACCTAGGATTGGAAACTCATATGTCATCTTTCACCTTGTCTCCACCTTGAATAATGTAGGCATTTACTAGAGTTCTGCAAATTTTTTCCTTTTTTCAATCTTATTACCACTTCATTGCCTGATGTGTTGAGATTTTTTTCTTTATCTTTTGCCTTAAACAATTTTTTATTAGAGAGGTTGTAGATTTCCAGAAAGATGCATAAAATAGTTTCAATTACCTGCCCCCATTTTTAACATTTTACATTAGTGTGGTACCTTTGTTACAATCAGTGAGTAAATATTATTATAATTGTACTATTTTTTATAACTTTATTTCAAATTCAGAAAAAACAACAACAGAAAAATGCAGCTCAACAAGTTATGGAGACATTCCTCATAAAAAATTCTTTCCAGGCACGTTTATCTCATCTAATTCCAAATTTTAACTCAGTTGTTCCTCTAGTGTTCAGAAAGATATAGAGATTAGTTAAATAACATAATTTTGCAGTATTAATGAAAAAAATACTGAAGAGAAAAGTGCTTCATCATATTCAGATCTCACAAAACCAAACTTCCAGTCTTTCTTTTACCTTTAGCATTAACATAGTACCAACTTTGGTGTTCTTAATTATAGTCCATGAATTACGTTATTTTTATTTCCATTGTATCAGCACATTCTTAACTACTTGTAGAAGTCCATTCCTGTATTTATATTATTAACCGCAATCCTCATCTCCTGCCAAAATCATTATTATACATTCCCAGTATTATCCTCCAGCTGTTCTCCAACTAAAATTAATTTCCCTAGACTACTGTTTTTTATATGTATATATATATTTAAGATTTATCTATTTATTTCTCTCCCGTTTCCCCTGCCCCAGTTGTCTGTTCTCTGTGTCTGTTTTTTTTTTTTTAATTTTTTTATTTTTTATTGACTTTGTAATAATATTACATTAAAAATATATATGTGAGGTCCCATTCAACCCCACCCCCCCACCCCCCCCTCTCCCCCCCCCCCCAACAACACTCGTTCCCATCATCATGACACATCCATTGGATTTGGTAAGTACATCTTTGGGCACCTCTGCACCTCATATACATTGGTTCACATCATGGCCCATACTCTCCTCTATTCCATCAAGTGGGCCCTGTGAGGATCCACAATGTCCGGTGATTACCTCTGAAGCACCATCCAGGGCAGCTCCATGTCCTGAAGACGCCTCCACCTCTCATCTCTTCCTGCCTTTCCCCACACCCTTTGTCCATTATGTCCACTTTTCCCAATCCAATGCCACCTCTTCTATGTGGACATTGGATTGGTTGTGTCCATTGCACCTCTATGTCAAGAGGAGGCTCAGATTCCACCTGGATGCTGGATGCAATCCTCCCATTTTCAGTTGTAATCACTCTAGGCTCCATGGTGCGGTGGTTGTCCTTCTTCAACTCCATCTTAGCTGAGTGTGGTAAGTCCAATAAATCAGATTGTAGGTGCTGGAGTCTGTTGAGGCTCAGGATCTGGCTATCACATTGTCAGTCCAGAGATTCAAATCCCCTAAATATATCTTAAACCCCAACATTAACTGTACCTCCAGCACATTAGCATGAAAGTCTTATGAAGGGAGATCCCATCTGAGTCCAGATTCATCACACATAAACACCATTTCCAAAGAGGGGCCATCTGCCCTGGTAGTTAACCCCATCAGCCATGACCATAACTCCCATGGGTCTCTTTAGCCCTCAAAGGAACCAATATCTGGGGGTTGTATCTGCTTTATCTGTCTCTCTGACTCTGCTCAGTTGTGCATGAGGGCAAACCTTCTGCCAGCCTCCAGACTCTTTTTTAGAAACTCGTAGCCATATAAACTCATTTCTCCTTTCCATTTCCCCCTTACTTTAGGTCAAACAGCATTTTAAAGTCATGGTATTTTATGTAGACATGGATATTCTGCTGATCCGCATTGAACCTTCCGTATAAGGTCATTTTCCAGTTGCATCATCAGTTGGTAGTTGATAGTGGTCCCTCGTTGCCAGGGAGGCTCATCCCCGGGTGTCATGTCCCACGCTGGGGGGAAGGCATTGCATTTACATGCTGAGTTTGGCTTCGAGACTGGCCACATTTGAGTAACATGAAGGCTGACAGAAGGAAATTCCCAGGCACAAAGTTGCTCTAGGCCTTGTTCTTATTTTGGGTTTATCAGCTCACAAGCATAGTCATTAGCATCTGGGGCTCACTGTTGAACCCTCACTCCCTCCCGGTCCCCACCACTGTACCTGGGAGACTGTCGCTGCTCCCCTAGGGACCACGACAGAGCACCACTGGCCAGGAACCCAGTACCCCCCCTACTGTGGTTTTTAATTGTTGCCACTATGAGTATATCCAACTCTGTGTCTGTTTTGCTGCGTGTCTTTCTTTGTCCGCCTCTATTGTTGTCAGTGGCACGGGAATCTGCGTTTCCCCCTGCTGCGTCATCTTGCTGCACCAGCTCCCCGATCGCAGGGCACCACTCCTGGGCAGGCTGCACCTTCCTTCGCGCAGAGCGGCTCTCCCTATGGGGTGCACTCCCTGCATGTGGGGCTCCCCTACACGGGGGACACCCCTGCGCAGCACGGCATTCCCCGTGCGCATCAGCACTGCGCGTGGGCCAGCTCCACACGGGTCAAGGAGGCCTGGGGTTCGAACCGTGGACCTCCCATGTGGCAAGACGGACGCCCCAACCACCAGGCTAAGTCTGCCTCCCTAGACTACTGTTTTCAGCCACATTCATGTTCATAAATCAGCAGTGTTTTTTATATTCATTATGATGTGTTACCATCAAGATCAAGAATTACCATATATTTACATAAACATTTTACATATACCCTTCATTATTTTCCTATTCTCATCCACATTCCATCTCCCACCAAACTACACTTCATAGTCCAAATACAGAAGTCTACTCATTGAAGTCAGATCATATCAGTGAGACCATAAAATATTTATCCTTTTGTATCTGCTTATTTCACTCAACCTAATATCCTCAATGTTCCCCCATGTGGTCATTACTTCCCCAGTTGATTTTTCTTACCACTGAATTATAGCCCTTTGTATGAAAATACCACATTTTGTTTTTATCCATTCATTGGATGATGGATATTTAGGTTGTTTCCATCTTTTAGCAATTGTGGATAATATATTTGTCCTATTAATTATAGTCTCTTTATAGTTTCCTTTAGGGTTCACTATATTGTGTCATCTTATGGTTGTTAACCTTTAATTTTTATTCTAGCAATGTATATACCACCCCAAAATTTCCCTTTTATCCACATTCAGATATATAATTCAGTGGTGTTAATTATATTCACAATGTTGTGTTACCCATCACAACTGTACATTAACAAAACTAAGTGACCTTTTCACTTTCCAGTTTCTTCCTTCTTTGGTCTGTTCCTGTTCTATTCAATGTGGACAATTTACTCATTGTGAATTTCCTTTTAGCCCAACGTCTTTAGTTAGTAGCTTGATCTCTGCTTATTGGATCAAGCCAAACTCCATTCTCTAGTTTTCAGACATCCTCAGGCTTTCCCCTATTGTTTTGCAACTTACAGTTTCTTCTTTTTTGATGTAGGCATTTATGGCTGAATTTCCCTCTCGGTACACCTTTTGCTACCTCCCATAGGTTTTGATCCATTGTGTTGTCATTTTAATTCATTTCAAGACAGTTACTGATTTCTTCTGTGATTTCCTCCTTGACCCACTGCTTGTCTGAGAATGTGTTGTTTAACTTCTATATCTTTGTGCCTAATCTGGTTCTCTGCCCTTAACTGATTTCCAGCTTCATTCCATTGTGGTGAGAGAAATTATTTTGCATAATTTCAGTCTTTCTGAATTCATTGAGAGTTGTTCTGTGGCCTAGCATGTGGTCTATCCTGGAGAATGATCCATGTGTACTCAGGAAGAATGTATATCTTACTGTATTTGGGTGTAGTGTTCTGTGTATGTGTCTTAGGTCCAGATCCTCTAATGTATTATTCAAAGTCTTTGTTTCTTTATTGATTCTCTGTTGAGATGTTCTGTCTAATGGTGATAATGGTGTATTAAAGTCCTCCACTATAATTGCAGAGGCATCTATTTCTCCCATTGTTTTTCCAGTTTTTGCTTCACATATTTTGAGGCACCCTGTTTAGGTGCATAAATGTTTATGACTGTTCTTTGTTCTTGATAGATTATCCCTTTTATTAAAATATAGTGTCCTTCTTTGTCTCTTACAATAGTTTTGCATTTAAATTCTATTTTGTCCAATATTAGTATAGCTGCTCATGCCCATTTTTGGTTATTGTTTGCATGTAAAATTATTTTCCAGTCACTCACTTTCAACCTCTTTGCATCGCTGTGTCTAAGGTGTGTTTCTTGTAGACAGCATATAGAAGGGTCATATTTCCTTACCCATTCTGTAAATCTGTGTCTCTTGACTGGTGAGTTTAATCCATTAACATTCAATGTTATTACTGTCAAGGAATTACTTACACTGGCCATATTTTCTTTAGGTTTAAGTATGCCATATGTTGTTTTTATTTCTCTTTTTATCTTTTTAGTTGTTCTTACATTCTCCTCCAATTCTCTCCTGTTTTTTCCTTTTGACCTGCAGAACTCCCTTTAATATTTCTTGAGAGGCAGGTTTCTTATTGACATACTCTCTTAATTTCTGCTTTTCTGTGAATATTTTGAACTCTCTCTCATTTTTGAATGCCAGCTTTGCTGTTTACTGAATTCTCGTTTGCCAGTTTTTTCCTTTTAGCACATTAACCATGTTATACCACTGCCTTCATGCCTCAATGGTTCAGATGAGAAGTCAGCACTTAACCTTATTGAACTTCCCTTGTATGTGATAGATCTCTTTTCTCTTGCTGCTTTCAGTATTCTCACTTTGTCTTGAGCATTGGACAATTTGACAAATATATGTCTTAGAGTAGACCTTAGAGTAGACCTAGGATTTATACTGTTTGGGGTATGCTGCACTTCCTGGACATGTATATCCACGTCCCTCAATAGGGTTGGAAAGTTTTGAGCCATTATTTCCTCCAACACCCCTTCTGTCCTTTTTCCCTTCCCTTCTCCCTCTGGGATGCCTATAAATGCATATGTTTGTGCATTTCATGTTTTCATTCAAATCCCTAACTCTGCTGGATATTTTCTCTTTTTATCTGTCTGTTTGATTTCAGATGTACTGTCTTCCACATTGCTCATTCTTTCCTCTGCCTGTTCGAATCTGCTGTTATGTGCTTCCATTGTATTTTTGATTTCTTGGATTGTGCGATTCATTACCATCATATCCATTATCTTTTTATGTTTGTTTACAATTTCTTCAATATGTTCTCCTAGTGTCTTCTTAATATCATTAATTTCTTCTTTCACTTTATTAAACTGATTCATGATATTCGTTTGACATCTCTGATTAGTTGTTCCATGTTCTGCATATCCTCCTGGTTTTTGGTTTGTTCATTGGACTGGGCCATGTCTTCCCATATCTTAGTATGGCTTGTAATTTTTTGTTAACATCTAGGCATCTGTTTATCTTGATGGGTTTATTCAGTTGATTAGCTTCTCTCTCTACTCTAGGGTGTTATTTTGTTGTTGTTTTTGTATGTATTGTAAGATTTCACTTTGACACTTAGTTCTCTTATTCTATTTCCTTGCTGTTGTCTATGTTCCCTTAAAAAAATTAGGACCAGAGAAAAGGAAAAAAATAGGAAGAGAATAATAATAATAGTAATAAAATAGTAAAAAGTAGGAGAAGAACCATACAAGACCTAGGAAAATGAATAATTAACATGGGTAAGAAGTACAGAGGAATAAGAATAAAAAAGTAAAATAGAAACAATGAAATGAGAAACAGATTAGAGAAAAATATGTAGAATGAATTCAAAAGCCAGAATGATGAAGAGAGGAAAACAACAAAAAAGAAAAAAGTAAAAAGGAAAGAAACAAAGAAAAAAAGGAGTGAGAAATAAAAACAAGAAAAATTGAAGACCAAACAAAAAGAGCTGGAATGACAGAACACACAAAACATCAGATAGCAAGATGGAGAGAAAAAAAATAGCATATGTTAAAAAAAAATCAGTAAATGAAAAAGAAACAAACAGGGAAACAAAGGAAGGGGAAACACAACAAAAAAGAAACAAGATAGTAGCAACTTGTTTAAAAAAAAAAAGAAGGAAAAGAAGAACAACAACAAAAAACAAAAATAAACATGGAAAAACAGCCTTCTCTCTTAGACCCTTAAAGATGTTCTCAGGCTGCTGGTGTTCATTAATCAATCTCCCTGCAGCCTGCCCTCTGCAAGTTTTGAACCTGGTTTTAGTGAATTTAAAAGGAAACTTGAAAAAAAAATCCAAGAAAAGCTAATATAAAAAGAAGTCTCTATGTTCTCTGTCATAAAGTTTTAGCTGGGTGTCTGATAACCCAGTGGTTTGCTTCTCTAGAAGAGCCAGGAATTGTACCAGTGACCTTGGGAGGAGTTCTTCCAGTGAGCTAACCTGTCTCCTTAGGGTAGTTAGCCTTTCAGAAGGCTATCTGCCCCCTTTCCCTCGGGCAGGTTAGATGCTTTGTAGTTTGCCAGAATCCTGCTAATTAGGCACCTGTCTGTCCCTGCCTCCTCTCTAACTCCTCCTTTACCTGGGTGGCTGGGCATAGCAGCCTGCCTGAGGAGATCCCCCTCCCCTCTCCCTGTTGATTTGGCATTCCTTTCTATATTCACCAACTCACAACCAAGAAACAACTCCCTAGGTTCCCAGACCCCTCTTCCCCTCAGAAACCGTGGCTCCACCTAGGCTAGTTGCCCTGAGGGTGGGGCATATGTGCCACTGTCAGCCGCAGGGGCCAGCAACTCACAGATTTCCTTTGGCTTATCTTTCCAGTACCCTCCTAGATGACTCAGCACACCTTCCCATTCTCTGTATATCCAAAGCAGCTGGCAGGGAGGGAGACATCTGCTCTCCTCTCAGTTAGATGCAATTCACTAGGAGTTTTACCCTTGTTTAATTTCTTGGGGGTGGGGGAGGGGAGCCTTTCCCAAGACTGAGGGGTTAAAAACTCATGATTTGTTGTTTTGGCTTCTTCCTCTCTCTGTCCCCTACTCTTCTGGGAGTTGTGAAGCAGTGTCCTTGTCTGCTGTACCCCAAAGCAGGTCCCCAAGGCAGCCTTTGGCTCTTTCTCCATTGTTTCAGTGAGAGCTCTGCCTTATCTGCCTAATCATGTTACCACAATTCCTCCAAATTAATTTCTTTTTACAACTGCATAATATTCCATTATGTGAATACACCAGTTTGTTTATTCATTCATCAGTTGATGGACACCTGGGTTGTTTCCAACTTTTGGCAATAGTGAACAAAACTGCTAAGAACATTGGTGTGCAAATTTCTGCTGTCAGTTCTTCTGTATATACTCGGTAGTGGTATTGCTGGCTTACACGGCAAATACACCTCTAGGACCTGCAAAACTGTCCTCCACAGTGGCTGTAAATAAGTCTTCCTATCCCTCCACATCCTCTCCAACACTTGCTGTCCTGTCTTTTTGGTAGTGGCCATTCTAATAGGTGTGAAATGATATCTCACTCTAGCTTTGATTATCATTTCCCTAATAGCTACTGTTGCTGAATATTTTTTTCTTTTTTTTTTTTTTGCCATTCATATTTGCTCTTTGGACAAACATCTATTCAAATCTTTTGGCATTTTTAAAAAAGATTTTTTATTTATTTCTCTCCCCTCCCCCTGCACGCCTCTGTTGTCTGCTCTCTGTGTTCATTTGTTGTGTGTTCTTCCGCTTGCATTCTTGTCAGTGGTACTGGGAATCTGCATCTTTTTTTTTTTTTGCATCATATTGTCACATTAGCTCTCCGTGTGTGCAGTGCCACTCCTGGGCCAGATGTGCCTTTTTGGTGCAGGGCAGCTCTCCTTGTGGGGCAAACTCCTTGCATGTGGGGCTCCCCTATGCCAGGGACACCCCTGCATGGCACTCCTTGCACACATCAGCACTGTGCATGGGCCAGCTCACCACATGGGTCAGGAGGCCCTGGGTTTGAACCCTGGACCTCCTATATGGTAGGCAGATGCTCTATCAGTCAAGCCAAATCTGCTTCCCTCTTTTGGCATTTTTAAATTGGGTTGTTGTCTTTTTATTGTTGAGTTTTAGCATCTCTTTATGTATCATGGATATTAAACCCTTTCAGCTATGTGATAGCCAAATATTTTCTTCCATTGAGTTGGCTGCCTTTCACCCTTTGCACAAAGTCCTTTGAGGTGTAAAAGTATTTAATTCTGAGGAGGTCCCGTTTATCTATTTTTTTATTTTGTTGTGTATGCTTCAGATTCAAGGTCCAAGAAAAACCACCTACTACAAGGTCTTTTATATGCTTCCCTACATTTTCTTCTAGTAGATGTATGGCCCTAGCTTTTAGATTTAGACCTTTGGTCCATTTTGAGTTGATTCTTGTACAGGGAGTGAGATAGGAGTCCTCTTTCATTCTTTTGGTTATGGATATCCAAGTTTTCCCAGCACAGTTTGTTGAAGAGACTGTTTTGTCCCATTAGCATGGCTTTGGCAGGTTTGTAAAAAACCAGTTGGCTATAGAGGTGAGGGTTTATTTCTGAACTCTCAATCTATTCCACTGATTGATGTCTCTATCTTTATGCCAATACCATGCTGTTTTGAAGACTGTAGCTTTGTAATGTGTCAAGCAGTGAAATTCCTCCTATGTTGCTCTTCTTTTTTAGAATGCTTTTGGCTCTTCCCTTCCAAAAGAATTTGGTACTTGTTTTTTCTATTTCTGTAAAGTAGGCTTTGATTGGTATTGCATTGAATCTATAAATCAATTTGGGTAGGATTGACATCTTCACAATATTTAGTCTTTCAATCCATGAACATGGAATGTCTTTCCATTTGTTTAGGTCTTCATTGATTTTCTTTTAACATTGCCTTGTAGTTTTCTGCATATATGCCCTGTACTTCTTTAGCTAAATTGAGTCCTAGGTATTTAAGACTTTTCGTTGCTAATGTAAATGGAATTTCCACTCTGACTTCCTCCTCCGATTGTTCAATACTAGTGTAGAGAAACATTACTGATTTTTGTGTCTTGATCTTGTATCCTACCATTTTGTTGAACTTGTTTATTAGCTCAAGCACCTTTGCCATAGACATTTTAGAGTTTTCTAAATGCAGGATCTGTCATCTGCAAATAGTGAGAGCTTTACTTCCTCTTTTCCTATTTGGATGTCTTTTATTTTTTTCCTTGTCTAATTGCTCCAGCTAGAATATATAGCACAATGTAGAATTACAGTGATGACAGTGGCATACTTGTCCTGTTCATGATTTTAGAGGGAAAGCTTTCAACCTTTCCTCTGAGTATGATGCTGGCTGTGGGTTTTTCATATATGCCTTTTATCATAATGAGGGATTTTCCTTCTATTCCTATTTTTCCAAGTGTTTTTTATCAAGAAAAAATGCTGGATTTTGTTGAATGCTTTTTTCTGCCTTGATCGAGATGATCATGTGGTTTTTCCTTCCATTTATGAATGTGGTGTATTTCTTATATTGAACCAGACTTGCATACCCGGAATAAATCCCACTTGATCATGTTGTGTAAGTCTTTTCATATGCTGTTGGATTCTATTTGCAAGTATTTTATTGAGAACTTTTGCATCTATGATCATTAGAAACATTGGTCTCTAATTTTCTATTCTTGTGGTGTCTATCTGGTTTTGGTATTAGGTTGATGTCGGCATCATAAAATATGTTGGGTAATTTTCCCTCCTCTTCAATTTTTTGGAAGAGTTTAAATAGGATTGGTGTTAATTCATCTCAGAATGCTTGGTAGACTCATAGCCATATAAACTCATTTGTCCTTTCCATTTCCCCTTTTTATCCAAAGTCAAAAAGCAGTTTTTTTAAAAATACCTGATATTATATGCAGGCTGAGATATTCTGCTGGTTGGTACTGGGGGTGGTGTATACTCAGGAGACCTGAATCTTTGGACTGTCCAAGTGACAGCCAGGCCCTGAGCCTCAGCAGACTTGCAACTCCCACTGTCTGGTTTATTGGACTTATCTTGGCCAGTTAACAGGGAGGCAAAGAAGGTCAACTACCACATCAGGGAGACAAGAGTGCCTACAACTGCAAGCAGGAGAATTTCATTCATCATCCCTGTGGAATCTAAGCCCCCTCTTGATGTAGAGGGGGACTGGACATAACCATTCCAGGGTCCACAGGATGGAGGAATAGAGTATGGATTAGAGTGTTCTGCTGAGTGAATTGGTGTTCTGCTGGGGAACTATTGTGATTAGTAATGGAAGATATTGTAGTACTGATGTGGAGAAAGTGGCCACGGTAGCTGCTGATGGTAGGGAGAAGGAAGAAAAGCTACGATGTAGGGGCAGTTTCAGGATTTGGAGTTGTCCTGGGTGGTGCTGCAGGGACAGATGCTGGACACTGTGTGTCCTGCCATGGTCCACTGGGTGGACTGGGGGAGAGTGTAGACTACAATGCAGACCACTGTCCATGTGGTGCATCAGTGCTCCAAGATGTATTCAGCAGGTGCTGTGAATGTGTCATGATGAGGGAGGAGGTTGTTGATGTGGGGTGAGGGGGATGGGGGTTATATGGGGACCTCATATTTTTTTAATGTAACATTTAAAAGAAAATAAAGAAGAAGAAAAAAAGACCAAAAAGTGCTTGGTAGAATTCACTGGTGAAGTTCTGTTCCTGGACCATTCTTTGTTGTTTGTTGGGAGATATTTGATGACGGAGTCAATCTTTTTTTTTTTTTTTTTGGTGGTACCAGGGCCAGGGATCTTGTTTAAATGGGAAGCCGGCACTCAACCACTGAGACACATCAGCTCCCCTGTGTTGTTTTTTTTGTTTATTTGCTTGCTTTTTTGTTTTTGTTTTTAGGAGGCACTGGGAACTGAACCTGGGACCTCCCGTATGGGAAGCAGGTGCTCAATCACTTGAGCCACATTCACTCCCCCAGTCTCTTTAAGTGTGATTGGTGTGTTAAGTTCTTGTATTTCTTGTAGCATCACTGTAGGCTGTTTGTGGATTTGTACGTATTTGTCCTTTTCATCTAGGTTGCCTCATTTGTTGGCATATACTTTCTCATAGTATCCTCTTATGATCCTTTTTATTTCTATGGGGTCAGCTGTAATTTCACCCCTTTCATTTCTGATTTTATTTTTTTGCATCTTCTCTTTCTTTTTCCTTTGTTGGTTTAGCTAGGGATTTGTTAATTTTATTGATCTTTTGAAAGAACCGGGTTTTGGTTTTATTGATTTTCTCTATTATCTTTCAGTTGTCAATTTCATTTATTTCTGCTCTCGTCTTTATTGTTTCTTCCCTTCTGCTTGTTTTTGGAATGGTTTTCTGTTCTTTTTATAGTTTCTCTGGTTATTCAGTTCAATCTTTGATTTTATTTTATTTTTTAAAAAAGATTTATTTATTTATTTATTTTTCTCCCCTGCCCCCCCCCAGGTTGTCTGCTCTCTGTCTATTTGCTGCGTCTTCTTTGTCTGCTTCTGTTGTTGTCAGTGGCATGGGAATTTGTGTTTCTTTTTGTTGCATCATCTTGTTGTGTCAGCTCTCTGTGTGGGTGGCACCATTCTTAGGTAGGCTGTACTTTCTTTTGCGCTGGGCGGCTCTCCTTATGGGGCGCACTCCTTGCGCATGGGGCTCCCCTACACAGGGACACCCTTGCATGGCAGGGCATTCCTTGCGCGCATCAGCACTGGGCATGGGCCAGCTCCACATGGGTCAAGGAGGCCCGGGGTTTGAATCGCAGACCTCCCATGTGGTAGAGGGACGCCCTAACCACTGGGCCAAGTTCGCCACCCTCAATCTTTGATTTTAGCTCTTTCTTCTTTTCTTTTTAAAAAGATTTATTTTATTTATTCCTCTCCCCTTCCATCCTGTTGTCTGCTATGTCCATTTGCTGTGTGTTCTTCTGCATCTGTTTGCATTATCCTGTGGCACTGGGAAACTGCGTCTCTTTTTTGTTGCATCATCTTGCTGCGTCAGCTCTCTGTGTGTGCGGTGCCACTGCTGGGTGGACTGCACTTTTTTCATGTGGGGTGGATCTCCTTGCAGGGTGCACTCCTTGCATGTGGGACTCTCTTACCCGGGGATGCCCCTGTGTGGCACAGCACTCCTTGCATGTATCAGCACTGCATGTGGGCCAGCTCACCACACAGGTCAGGAGGCCCTGGGTTTGAACCCTGGACCCTCCATATGGTAGGCAGATGCTTTATCAGTTGAGCTATATCCACTTCCCTCTTCTTTTTTAATATAGATGTTTAGGCTATAAAATTCCCTCTCAAGCCTACCTTCACTGTATCCCATAAGCTTTGGTAAGTTGTGTTTTCATTTTCATTCATCCCAATATATTTATTAATTTCTCTTAATATTTCTTCTTTGAGCCATGGATTATTTAGGAATGTTTTGTTCAGCCTCCTCATGTTTGCAAATTTTCCTCTATCCTGTCTATTATTCATTTCCAGTTTCTTTTCATTGTGATCTGAGAAGGTGCTTTGTATCATTTGTCTTTTTATATTTATTAAGACCTGCCCTGTGGCCCAACATGTGGTCTATCCTGGAGAAGGATTCATGGACACTTGAGAAGAATGTCTAGCCCACTGAGTTTGGGTGTATCATTCTGTATATGTATGTTAGATCTACTAGCTCCTTTATCATCTTGTTCAAGTTCTCTCTTTCCTTGTTACTCATCTGTCTAGTTGTTCTCTCTAGTAATGTGAGTGGTGTGATGAAGTTTCCAACTATAATTGTAGAAATTTCTATTTTTCCCTTTAGTTTTGCCCAAGTTTTTTCTCATGTATTTTGGGGAACCCTGATTAGGTGCATAAATATGTATGACTGTTATCTCTCCCGGTGTATTGTTCCTTTTATTAATATATAATGTCCTTTGTATCTCATAACTTTTTTGAATTTAAAGTCTGTTTTGTCTGATATTAGTATAGTTACCCCTGCTCTTTTTGGTTACTGTTTGCATGGAGTATCTTTTTCCAGCCTTTCACTTTTGGTTGTTTTATAACCCTGGGTTTAAGGTGAGTCTCTTGTAATCAGCATATGTATGGTTCATGTTTTTTTAATTTTATTTTTATTTTTTACCTGTTCTATCAGCCTATATCTTTTGACTGGGAAGTTTAATTCATTCAATGATATTACTGTAAATGCATTATTTACTTCCATCATTTTATTCTTTGTTTTTCATAGGTATATCTTATTTTCATCTGTATTTTTACTCTTTTGGTTATCCTTTCTGCTATTCTTTCTTCTATACTCTCTTCCAAGCCTGTCTTTTTCTTTCAGGTTGTAAGGCTTCCTTTAATATTTCCTGCAAAGGTGGATTCTTTTTTATGAACTCTCTTAGTTTCTGTTTGTTTGTGAATATTTTAAACTCACCTTCATATATGAAGGCCAATTTTGCTGGACAAAGAATTTCTGGTTGGCAGTTTTTCTCTCTTGGTATCCTAATTGTATTAGTCTTTTTGCCTCCATGGTTTCTGTTGAGAAATCTGCACTAACTCTTACTGGGCATACCTTATATGTGATGGTTTGCTTTCAGCATTTTCTCTCTGTCTTTGATGTTTGACATTCTGAGTAGTATGTATCTTGGAGGTCTATGCACGCAGATTGGGGACACTGTGTTTTCTGGGCATGGAAGTTCATTTCTTTAATGAGAGTTGTGAACTTTTCAGCTATTCCCTCAAATGTGCTTCCTGCCCCTTTTCCCTTCTCTTCTCCTTCTGGAACTGCCATGACATGCATGTGGTTGTGTTTTCTGTTATCACTCAACTCTCTGAGCCCTTGCTCAAAATTTTCCATTTTTTTCTGTGTTTTTTTTTTTTTGTCTCTCCAATTTCAGCTCTTCTGCCTTCTGTATCACTTTTTCTTCCTTTTTTAAAAAAAGATTTTATTTTTTTATCCCCCCTCTTCATTGTTTGAGGTTGCTGTCTGTTCTCTTTGTACATTTGCTGTGTTCTTTCTGTGTCTGCTCATCTTCTCTCCAGGAGGCGTGGGGAACTGAACCCAGGACCTCTCATGTGGGAGAGAGGTGACCGACAGTCACCTTAGCTCTCTGCTTTGCTGTGTCTCTCATTGTTTTTCCTCTTTGTGTCTCTCTGTTGCATCATCTTGTTGCATCAGCTCACCATGCCTGCCCATGGAACCAGCTCACCTTTTCGAGGAGACTCTGGGAATCAAACCCAGAACCTCTCATGTGGTAAGCCGAAGCCCAATTGCTTGAGCCACATCTGCTTCCCTATTCTTTCTTCCATCACTTCAAGCCTGCTGTTTTATGACTCTAATGTTCTTTTTTTTTTTGGTTGGTTTGCTTTTTAGGAATTACCAGGGATTGAACCCAGGACCTTGTATGTGGGAAGCATGTGTTCAAGCACTGAGCTCAAGCGCCAAGTTTCTCAAATATGAGAAGCTACATATAATTCTCAGTGTGAGTTGGTTTTTTCATTTGTCTGTTTGTTTATTTTTAGGAGGTACAGGGATTGAACCTGGGACCTTGTATATGGGAAGCAGGCCCTCAGCCACTTGAGCCATATCTGCTCCCTCTAATGTGTTATTTTTATAGAATTGTGTTTTTTTCTTGATTTCATTGCCTTTTTTTTCACTTTTTTTCTTTATTATCCCCTCCCCCTAGATGGTTCTCTCACCTGTCTGCTCATTGCTTGCTTGCCTTCTCCAGGAGGCACTGGGAACTGAACCTGGGACCTCCCATATGAGAGGCAAGTGCCTAAGTGCCTGAGCCATGTTCACTCCCTGCAGGCTGTGGCATCTGCTGGCTTGTGGCATCTGCTCTTTGTGTGTGTGGGGTGGTGCCTAGTTCTTTTGTGGCAGCAGTGGCATCTAACTTGTTGCTGTAGGTTGGGGTCTACCTTCTTGCGGTGGGTTGTCATCTATCTTGTTGAGGTGGGAGTGGAATCTAGCTCATTGTGGCAAGGGTGGTGTCTGTTCATCTTCTTTTAGGAGGCAATGGGACCTGAAACCAGGACCTCCCATGTGGTAGGTGGGCACCCAACTGGTTGAACCACATCCACTTCCCTCTAAGATGTTTTTGATTTCACCTATTGTGTCTTTCATTCCCATGAGCTCTGTTACTTTTCTATGCAGGTTTTCAAATTCCTCTTTGTGTGTTTAGTGTCTCCTTGATGTCCTTTATCTCTTTAGTCATATTGTCATTCAACTCATTAATTTGATTTAAGAAATTTGTGTGTCTCATTGATTAGTTGTCTCAAATCCTGTTTCTCTTCTGGAGCTTTGGTATATTCCTTTTCTTTTCTTTTTTTTTTTTTGTTGATGTATTCCTTTTCTTGGGTCATTTCTTCCTTTCTTGCTGAGGTCTAGGCATCTAATTAGGATAGTGAGTTTATTCAGATGCTTACTTTCCTTTTGTGGGGATTTAATCCCAGGAGCCTGTGTATTACTGGCATTCTTTGATTCTTGGTTCGATGTGTTCCTGGTCTTTAGGAATGTCCCTGTTAGTTGCTCAATTCTGGGCCTTGGACACAATAATGGGTTTCAGGCCCACTTCGTAGGTCCTTGGGGAGGGAGGCTGTAAAGGCTGGAAAAGGCATCTCTTATTCTTACTTTCCCCACATGCACTTCCTTGGTCTACCAGCAGATGGGACTCCTTGGCAGTCCTCAGTTCAATGCCTGGTTGGAGTGTTTGTGGAAACAGACAATAGCAGCCCTTGTTTTCCACTGGCCTGTGTTCCTCGGCACCTTCCCAGCTCTGAGACTAACTCTTTGTTGGGCCAATTCCGTCTTGCACCAGTGAGTCTTTCACCCCTTGTAGTAAACCCCTCCACCCTCCACTAGCTTGCTGGAGGCAGGAAAGTCAGGGCAGGAAGATCAAGGGAAAAGTTCTTGTGACTCAGTTCTGAGCACCCTTCCCAGAGCAGTGGCCATGCGCAGAGCCTGGAGTGCTGCTCCCACCCTGGCCCACAAGGTGGTGCCCCGCCCGTGGTGCCCACCATGTGCAGACTGGGGACTCGCCCCACACTAGAGCGCTGGGCTTTGCCTCCTGCGACTCCCGCGGGGATGGAGGCCCCGGGGCTGGTGAGCGCCTTTTGGGGAGCAGTCCCTCGGGCAAAGGAGAGAGGCGAACTTGCTCCTAAGCACCAGGTGGACGCCTTCGCTCTGCTTACTTCCTCTTCCCTGCCCTCCCACCTCTCCAGGCCCTCCAATTCCATAGACGTTTGTTTCAGTTTCTCCAGACCTGGCAAAGGGGCATTGCAGTAGAGCTCTTTGCCTCATTGGTGGCTGTTGTGAAATTGTGCTTGTGTTTTGTGATTTCCTTGAGGGTGATTTTCTCACCTGTTTTCAGTTGTTGCTAATTTGGATGGGTTGTGGTTGGGAGTAGGGAGGGTGAGTGACCTAGAGCTCTGATCATTTGCTTTGGAAGGAAACAAAGACAAGAAAAAGAACACACACAAAAAAGATATCACTTTAGAAAATAAAAATGCTTGGAGTCAACCTTTCTCAGAGGCAGTTCTCCAAACTTTGCTGGCAGTCCCCTCCCTTTTCCCAGGTAGGGAGTAATTCCACTCCCCTCTGTGTCCTCAACAACCAGTCCTGGTCTGTAGAGAGAGACTGGCGGGGTTGGATCTTTAATCCCTTGCCAGCTCCCCAAGCAAACAATTGAACTGCCTCACCCATCCTGGATGGGCTTATGTGACACAGCAGAGCAATTTGTGGGTCAAAAGATCATCATTCTTAGGCTGTCACTAAGGGTCACAGCTTTCCATGGTTTATTCCATTTAGTCCTCCTATTCCCTATGAAGTTTGTTCTCTCTTCATCCCATTTTTCAGAGGAGCCACCTGTGGCTCAGAGAGGCGAAGTGACATTCCCATGACACACTGCTAGTATGTGGCAGAGTGGTGGCTGTGCTGGGAGGAGGTGCTCACTTTGTGAAGAGAAAGTCCAGCACCTGATGGGTGGTGACCAGGTCTCCTTCATAGGAAGTTGGTGATGAGAGAGAAGTCCCTGCACTGGAAGGCAGGCACCAGATGTTCTACCAACTTCTCCACCCTGTCTGCTTTGATCTTCACCATGCTAGCCGTGGCTGAATTCAAAGCTGACATGTTTTTACACCAAGGTTGGGACAGATGAGGGACATGTGATTTCTTTTTCTGCTCTGACACCAGTTTGACAGAAATTGAAAAAAAATATATACCCATGCCTGGTGGGATGTAGGAAAGTCTCCACCACCATAGACTGCTGTGGGCAATTTAACTGAGATGCCCCCTTTTCAAAATTATCTGGCTCTTGTAATTAAAATGTTAAGTATGCATACACTTCAACCCAGTAACCTTGCTCCTGGGGGTCTATACTGAGTGTGTGAAGAGCATTAGAATATTAAGAGACATATGACCTCCTCAGCAGCACTGTTGAAATACAACAGAAAGGAATCACATCAAGGTCCATCAGCTGTGAGAGGCTGAGTATCCTCTCATGCATATCCTTAACACGCATCCCTTCTTGGACATTCTTTGTCACTTGGTCTTGTGGAGTCTTGAGGGATTACCAGGATGTGTTCTGTAGGATGACAAGTTACAGAAACAGAGATATATAGTATTATCCCCTCAATCTTATTTCATAAAAACAGTCCTGCTGTTCATGGTGATTATTAAAATTGGAGAAGTTGTGTAAGGACAGTCAGAGTAATACAGGGGACACCTGGGGTCAGGTAATGAAAATGACCAAAACAATTACAAAATGCAGAGGCACTCATGGTTCCAAATGAAATGGAAACATAAAAGCTTCTTTTCTGTGTTAGTACAAATATAGGGAAAGTAGCTGCACATGACCAAGAGAGGGGCTGGGCAGTGGAAATGGGGGAAAGACTTCAGCTCAGATACTTTTGGGAGTGGGACCCTGACCGATAATCAGGAAAACCCTGAGAGGGAGCCTGGGGATTTGCCAGGCTGGGGTTCTGGAGTCCTCTTTTACGGACTATGACCCTGGGTGTGGAGACTGCTGTGCAGCTGTTCTCACCTCTGGCCTGCCCTGGCCCTTGCTGTTAGTGTGGTGCACCTGCTCCTTGCATGATGACATGGTATAGATGACTCTCTTGTCCAGCTTCTTACCCATTTTCCAGGTGGAGCTCTGCAAAGACAGTGCCCAGCAGCTAGGCCTGGCAGCATTAGGTCCCAGCCTGGCCATCACATGATGTTCATCTCCCCAGATTAGAAACAGAACCCTGTCTTTTCAGACTTCCAGCCCATGAGCACAGGAGGTGGCAGCTCTTGATTGACATCTGGGCAGATGATCACCATCCCAGCACTCCAGCCCTGCCAGCCATGATCTGGGTATGGACGTATAAGCCCACCAGGGTTCCATCCCACCAAGAATCTTCTCCCATCCAGGGCCTGAGCACCTGATACCCCTCCAGGCCACACATAGTGCTGTGAGGTGCCCAGACAGGGTCACAACCATCACCTGGTATTCATGCCCTGCCCTGTGCCACCCTGTGTTTCCTTTGGGTGTCTCCTGCTAAATGGCCAGAAAAATGTACACTTACGCCAACTCAGTCATCCCTACAGGCAATGGAAGGCCTGGGAAATTCAAGACCCCAGTATTGAGAAGGTGGAACTTGGTCAGACCTTACTCCTTCTCCTCCCAGTTCTGTGACCCTGGAAAGTGACTGGGCCTCTTGGGTCTTCCTAGTCTCCCCATCTTTATAAGGCAGCCAAAGGGGTGCTGATGCCAAGTACCAGAACTCTGTGGGCTTTTATAAAGTATTTATTTGGGGTAGAAGCTTACAGTTACAAGGTCATAAAGAGTAAGTTACTTCCCTCACCAAAATCTGCTGCCACACTTTGGAGCAAGGTAGCTGCCATCTCTGTGAGGATTCAGCCTTTCTCTTCCTCTTAAGGCTTTGTGGTCCCAGCTTCTTCCGCTCTCAGCTGGAGGCTGGCATAAGGCTTGTCTCTTCCTGGGGCTTATTTATATCTGGGCTTAGCTGCTCTGTCCTCTTCAGCTGCTAACTCTCAGGTTCCTCTCTCTTCCCCAGCGGCAGGATCCTCTGTGTATCTTCTGTATGTCTACTTCCCTGCTGTTTTATCAGCCCAAGGGGGCTGGGACTGGATGCTGAGATGCACTGTACTGATGTGGTTGGATCAAAGCCCTAATCTTAACATAATTCAATCAGACATCTCAGCTGAATCTAATATAATCAATGGGTTAAATGCCCAGTGGAACAGGCCAGTTTACAAATATAATCTATATTTCTTTTTGGAATTCATAAATAATATCAAACTGCCACTCTCTCCCCATCTGAACCTTGAGGATCTTCTAGGATGTACTCCCTAGGAGTTTAACAGAGGTATATGAAATAGTCTCTATAAAATTAGTGGAATGGTGCCACATGTACTTAATACATGAACTTAGAGGTGGAAGAATTGCAAGAAAGAATGCAAAGCAACAGGAAGTTCAACCCAAAACAGGTTTGGTTTCTGTTGATGTGATCTTGGGAATGCAACTTCACTTGTTGGCTTCATTTTCCAGTCTACACCATGATGGCCTTGCAATTCAATGAAAATCATGTATCTTCATCCTTAAGCTTAAAACACTTCAATGGCTACTCATGATATTTAAAGCAGATTAGGGAAGCAGACTTGGCCCAATGGATAGTGTATCCGCCTACCACATGAAAGGTCTGCGGTTCAAACCCTGGGCCTCCTTGACCCATGTGGAGCTGAACCATGCGCAGTGCTGATGCACACAAGGAGTGCCCTGCCATGCAGGGGTGTTCCCCACATAGGGGAGCCCCATGCACAAGGAGTGTGCCCCATAAGGAGAGACACCCAGCACAAAAGAAAGTGCAGCCTGCCCAAGAATGGTGCCACACACATGGATAGCTGACACAACAAGACAACACAAGATGATGCAACAAAAAGAAACACAGATTCCCAGTGCTGCTGATAAGGATAGAAGCGGTCACAGAAGAACACACAGTGAATGGACACAGAGAGCAGACAACCGGGGGTGGGGGGGGGGGGTTAGAGAAATAAATAAAAAAAATCTTAAAAAAAAATAAAGCAGATTAAGTTCTTCCGCTTTGTCTATTTGGTGGGCAGCCAGTAAATGTCTTCCAAGGATCTCTGCCTCCTGGTGTACACATCCTTGTGAGGAATTAGTGACTCTTCTAATCAATAGAATATGGACACAGAGATACATCACTTCCAAGATTTTTAAACATTTGTGACTTTTGTCCTGCTAGTTCTCTTTTGTTCTGTATGTATGTATCTATATCGATCAATCTTTCTCTCTCTGTCTCTTTATCTTTCTCTCCCTCCTTCCATCCCTCACGCTGGGAAAGAAGCTGTGGTGTTTTGGGCTACCCTGTGCAGGGTCCACATGGGAACAAGCAGAGGGAGTGCCTGAAAAACAGAAAGGGACAGAGGCATCAGTAGAAACTGAATCCTGCCAATAGCACAAGTGACCTTGGAGGTGGGTCCTTACCCGGGGGCGCCTCAGTTGAGAGCACAGCCTCAGCCTTGGGCGGGGTGACAGGTGGTGCCAGGTGCCACAGGTTAGGAGAGCTGGGCAGGATTGGCCCTGGATTTGGCAGCAAGTAGATTTTTGGGGATTGCCAAGAACAAAAGTGGGGACACAGGTCATGGTGGGTCATGACAGTGGTCAGAGACACTCAGGGAACTGTGGACTAGAAGGCAGGGGGCAGGGCAGTCAGCTGGGAAGGGGCAGTTGTCAGTTAAACTGATGGGGCTTTGTCTGCTCTAAACTCTAAAGAGAAGGAGGCATGCAGTGCAATCACATGAGCCTGAAATGCAGAGAAGTGAGGAAGAAGAGGGTGTCAGAGAGATTGGAAGCATGAGAAGGACTCCAGCCACCACTGCTGCCCTGAAGATGGAGGGAGGTGTGGAAAGCATGAGAACAAGACAGAATTTGCCAACCTCCTGAATGACCTTAGCAGTGGACTTTCCCTAGAACCTCCAGGGAGAACAGCCCTGGGGACCCCTGGATTTCTACCTGGTAAGACCCTGAGCACAGGACCCTGCTGAGCTCACACAGACCTCTGACTCACAGAAACAACTGGGTGAAAAATGGGTGTTGTTTAAAGCCATTACATTTTAAAAAATGATTTATTTTTATTTATTTCTCTCCCCTTCGCCCCCCCCCAGTTGTCTGCTCTCAGTGTCCATTTGCTGTGTATTCTTCTGTGACCGCTTCTATCCTTATCAGTGGCACCAGGAATCTGTGTTTCTTTTTGTTGCATCATCTTGTTCTGTCAGCTCTCCATGTGTGTGGCACCACTTTTGGGCAGGTTGCACTTTCTTTTGCACTGGGCAGCTCTCCTTCCAGAGCGCATTTCTTGAGCATGGGGCTCCCCTATGCGGGGAACACCCCTGTGTGGCATAGCACTCCTTGCATGCATCAGCACTGTGCATGGGCCAGCTCCACACGGGTCAAGGAGGTCCGGGCTTTAAACCACGGACCTCCCATGTGGTAGGTGGATACCCTATCCATTGGGCCAAGTCTGCATCCCTAAAGCCATTACATTTATGAGAACTTGGTATGTGGCCCAAAAATCCAAAAAACCAAACCAAACCAAAACAAAACAAAAAATCCAAAAACAAAACCAAAAACCAACCAACCAAACAAAAAACCACAAAGAAACAAAAAACCCTACCAAGCTTCTTAATAGACTTTCACTGAGCAAAACTTAAACAAATAGGAAATATCTTCATATGTGTGAGCTTACTCCCTATTTTTTTTTTACTAGAGGAGTCTTTGGTTTACAGAACAATCATTCATAAATTACAGGATGCCCATATACCACCCTATTATTGACACTTTGTTGAAAATCTTATGATATGCGCAAACCCCTGGTCTCCATTTAAGGAAAGTTTGCACATAGAACATTAAATAATGTATCAATGTTTACTATTACCCTAAAAATATCTTCTGTGACCAGTAGGTGGCAGTAGTTGTACAGTTTCCACCCCTTCAATGTACTTAATACTAGAAATTGAGATTTATGTAAAAGACAGAGTTGGTTTAGGTTTTTGAATAGAATTAAAGCAGCACTTCTACCCCACTTACCCATCTGTACTTTTTTGCTTTGTTCAATGAGGACAGTAATAGTTAATTTAATAAAAGTAATGCTTTTTAAATTTTTAAAATCTTTTTTATTCTTCATATTTTGAAACTGTGAAATTTACATAAAAGATGCAATTACAGTACAGGGACTTCATTTATACAGACTCATTTGAGAGTAAGTTGTTAATATCTATTTTCTACAAATAAGGATGTTCTTTTTTTTTTAAGATTTATTTATTTTTTATCTCTCCCCTCCCCCTGCCCTGCTGTTTTTGCTGTATGTATCCATTTGTTGTGTGATCTTCTGTGTCTGTTTCTCTTTTTGGTCTTCTCTTCTCATTTTTTCTCCTCCAGGATTCACCGGGATTCAATCCTGGGGACCTCTGATGTGAAGAGAGTTTCCATGTCAGGACATTCTTATACACGGCCACAATATTCAACATCTGCAAATGAACATTGTCAAATTATAACCTGCAATACTCTGATATCATTCAAGTTTCACAAATTGTTCCAATAGTGTCCTTTTTAGCAAAAAGATGCAGTAGAGAATTATTTGTTTTATTTAGTTATTATATCTCCTTAATGTATTTCAAACTGCTCAAGTTCCACAGTATTTCTAGAATCCCATGACCTTGGTACTTTGGAGAATACAGTCCAGCTATTTTTAGAATATCCCTCAATTTGAGATTCTATTTCTTTTTTTAAAGATTTATTTATTTATTTATTTATTTATTTATCTCCCCTTCCCCCAGCTTCCACCCCGGTTGTCTGTTCTCTGTGTCTATTTGCTGCGTCTTCTTTGTCTGCTTCTGTTGCTGTGAGCAGCATGGGAATCTGTGTTTCTTTTTGTTGCATCATCTTCTTGTGTCAGCTCTCCATGTGTGCAGCACCATTCCTGGGCAGGCTGCACTTTCTTTTGCGCTGGGTGGCTCTCCTTATGGAGAGCACTCCTTGTGTGTGGGGCTCCCCTACATGGGGGACACCCCTGCGTGGCTCGACACTCCTTGCACGCATCAGCACTGTGCATGGGCCAGCTCCACATGGGTCAAGGAGGCCCTGGGTTTGAACCTTGGACCTCCCATATGATAGACGGATGCCCTAAACCACTGGGCCAAGTCCGCCACCATTGAGATTCTATTTATTACTTATATTTGATCAAGTTAAGCATCTTTGGCAGGAATATCACAAAGTGATGCTGTATTCTTATCATTGCATTCTGTCAGGGAGCACCTGGGTTCAATTTGTCCCATTAGCAATGTCGTTTCCTTCCATCACTTGATTGCATTGGTGTTTGCCAGTCTCCTCCATTGTAGAATTATTCTTTTCCTTTTTGTAATTAACAAGAATTTTGTGGGGAGTTACTTTGAGACTATGCAAATATCATGTTCTTCATCATAATTTTCAAATTATGCATTCATTTATTTCTTTTGGTATAGATTTATGAACTCCTATTATATTCAATGGGTTATCATTATTTATTTTGATTCTCAAAATGTTTCAGATTTGATTAGTGGGCTCCACTTCAAACTGTCTTTTATGTCCTCTTGACAAGCCAACATCATTAAATTATGGCAAAACCAAGTCTTTAAGTCTCAAGAAGTACTTTCCCTGCCCCAGCCTTGGAACCAACTATTTTTCTAAAAGGGCTGGGTGCTTTTAGTGGAGATTGGTATTTAGATACCAAGATCTAGGTGATAGGGGGCTCACTCCTATTGGGTTGTCACTGTTTACAGTTCTCAATAGAGCTAAGGAATATATGAATATTTATACTGTGTATGTATATATATATATATATATAAATGGGTAATAAAGACTGTAACATCTATATTTATTTCTATATCTCTATATAATGAAAACCACAAATTCACCCAAAGACCAGGTCCCGGTACAAAATGATAGCCGGACCCTTGTTCTAAAAGGAGGAAAAAGTGACATTAAAGATTTAAAAATATAAATCTTTTTCCTTTCTCTCACAATATCTCTAATTTTCATGGTATGTTTTGCTTACTACTTAATATCATTCTAACTAAAGAAAAATTTAAATTATTACCATGAATTGTACTGTTGCTCTCATATATGTATTGCTAATCACAGTCCATCTTCCACTATGTGGTTCACTGTCCCATGGTTTGAACAATCTGTCCAAAATGTAAACCCAGTGGTTCTCACTTTCATCACAAAGTTGTGCATTCATCACGTCAGTAAATTTTTGAGCATTTTCCCTAGTTCAAAAGAAAAAAATTTCCATATTGCCCCTATTATTGAACCTTAGTATTGATATAATATCTGCTTTCACAATGATGCAAGAATGTTACAATATTGCTGCTAACTATAATCCATAATTTACATTAATTATATTTTTCCATGCATCACCATATTCTTACCACTTTATAATTGTGATGTACCTTTGTTCTAGTTCATAGAAGAACATTCTTGTATTTGTATGATTAACCACAATCCTCATCTACCTCTGAATTCACTATGATTTCAGACCCTAGATTATTCTCTGCATTACTTTCTTTTTTTTAATTTATTTTTTAAAAATTTATTTCTTTCCCCTTCCCCTGCCCCCCAGCTGTCTGCTCTCTGTGTCCATTCACTGTGTGTTTTTCTGTGACTGCTTCTATCCTCATCAGCAGCACCAGGAATCTGTGTTTCTTTTTGTTGTGTCATCTTGCTGTGTCAGCTCTCTGTGTATGCGGCACCATTCTTGGGCAGGCTGCAATTTCTTTCACACTGGGCAGCTCTCCTTATGGGGCACACTCCTTGCACATGGGGCTCCCCTATGTGGGGGACACCCCTGCGTGGCATTGCACTCCTTGCACGTATCAGCACTGCGCATGGGCCAGTTCCACATGGGTCAAAGAGGCCTGGGGTTTGACGGACGCCCTATCCATTGGGCCAAGTCCGCTTCCCTGCATTACTTTCAATTGATATTTACATCCCTAGACTATCCCCTTTTAGTCACAATCCCATTTATAAACTGGCTGTGTGAGTTATACTATCTATAATGTATTACCATCAACTCTATCCATTTGCACACTTTTACAGTCAAGCTAATTAAAAATTCTACATATATTAAGCATCAGTACCCCATCTCATCCCCCATCCTACCTCCTCATAACATATACTCTAGTTTTTAACTCCCTGAGTTTATTTTTCATATTTAGTTCATATTAATGATACCATATGATATATATCCTTTTGTGTCTGATTTCACTCAGCATAATGTCCTCAGGGTTCATTCATGTTTTCATGTGTTCCAAGTTCATTTCTTCTTACAGCAGCATAGTATTCCGTTGTATGTATATATGATATTTTGTTTATCCATTCTTTGGTTGATGGACACTTAGGTTGTTTCCATCTTTTGGCAATTGTGAATAATGCTGCTATGAACATTGGTGGGCAATTGTCTGTTCACATCACAATTTTCAGTTCTGGATATATTCCTGGTAGAGGAATTGCTGGGTAATATGGCAGTTCTGTATTTAGCTTCCTGAGGAACTGTCAAACTATTTTTCACAGAGGCTGCACCATTTTACAATCCCACCAACAGTGAAGGCATGTTCCTATTTCTCCACATCCTCTCCAGCACTTACTGTTTTCTCTTTCTTTTAGTAATGGCCATTCTATGAGGTGTGAGATTATATCTCTCTGTAGTTTTGATTTGCATTTCCCTAATAGCTAGTGATTGTGTTTTTTTTTTCTTTCATTTTTATTTCCTCTTTCGAGAATGGCCATTTAAGGCTTTTGTCCATTTTTAAATTGGATTGCTTGCTTTTTAAATTTTTATTATCTTTTTAAAAAGGATACATAAATCACACAAAATGTTACAATAAAAAACACAAGAGATTCCATTATACCCCACTCCCTACATGCCCCACTCCTCCCACATTGACAACCTCCTTCATTAGTGAGGTACATTCATTGCATTTGATGAGTACATTTCGGAGCATTGCTACACAGCATGGATTATAGTTTATGTTGTAGTTTATACTCCCTCCCAGTCCATTCAGTGGGTTATGGCAGGATATATAACATCCTGCATCTGTCCCTGCAACATCATTGAGGACAACTCCAAGTCCTGAAAATGTCCCTCTCCCTGCCTTCAGCAACTCCCGCAGCCACTGTCTTCACATCAATGATATTAATTTCTTCCATTGCTAGAGTCACAATAATTCTACAGTAGAACACCAGTAAGTCCATTCTAATCCATATTTTATTCCTCCATACTGAGGACCCTGGGATGGCGATGTCCACTCCACTTCTAAATCTAGAGGGTGCTTAGATCCCATATGACTGATGGATGGAATTCTCCTGCTTACAGCTGTAGACTCTCTCATCACCCCCCTGTTAACTGACCTGGCTAAGTCCAACAAACTGGAGAGTAGGTGTTGCAACTCTGTTGAGGCTCAGGGCCCAGCTGGCAAAAAATTGAAAAGGGACTAAAAATGGTTCATTTCATAAATCAAATCAATATGAAAATAGGCAATAATGAAAGAACTGAGGTATAAAAAATAAGACATGTACAACCAAATGGCGTAGCTATACTATATTTCAAAGATGGTTTTAACAACCATGTAGGACTTACTGTTCCCTCCTGTGAGGTGTTAGTGCCATGTCCACCTCCCAAACACCACCACTGCACTGAGTAAGAGGGACACAGAGCAGATTGTTGACTTAAAGAAAGGGTAGAAGACTTAGAAGACTTACTCTCTTCATGCACAGCTTCATTCTCTCCATGTAAAGACAGGAAAAATGATCTATCAGTGATTTTTCTGGCTTGTGGGAGGGGACAGCTACAATGAAGAACCCGGGCAAAACAGAAAATAAATGAAAATAGGATGAAAATGATCTTTCCCTAAGGGTTATAGATGCCAATAATGTACCTTATGCTTTAAGCAACAGAACATTTTCAGAGAGAACCAAGCTATCACTCTAGCTGTGGTATCACATTGAGTTGGATTGTGCAGAGTTACAGAAAAAGGAATTGGATATTTCCAGTGTAGACATTCTGAGCTCTTTCAAAGCCATATATTGTTACAGGTTTTCAAACTAGAAATGAAGAAGCCACTGTGGCATTCTAGGTTTTAATTTCTGATAAGGAATTATAGAGAGCTATAGCCCACATAAACACAAAGCTCTGTCAGATCCTCAATATATTTGTGAAAAGCATAGGGGGTTTTTGAGACCAGAAAGTAAGGAGAAACCACTGAGGATGACCACAGCCTGGACTGGTCCATTTCTTGTGATGACCTCACAAGGAGCCATTGTGGGGGAGCTCCACGCCCCTATGTAAGGCCCTGCGCTGAGGTTCAAGGTCTGCTTGCCCAGGAAGCTGTTTTTGGTGACCTGTGGGACTCGGACTTCTCTTGGCTTGTTTATTTCTCATTTGTGGATTCTTTTGTTTATTTTGTTTATTTTTTCTTTTCGTCCTAATTCTCTTTCCAGATTTTGTTTTCTTTATTCTTTCCTTTTTTAAAAAAATTCTTTTACTTTTTTCTTTTGCCATTTGTTTTTCAAAAATATTTTCCTTCTCCTTTTCCTCCTGTTTTTTATTTTCTTATTTATTTATTTTATTTTATTATTTTGCCCAATTTTTGTTTTCTAGCATTTGGTTCCATTTTTAAAAATTAGAGCATTTATTCAGGTAGACTTTGGAAGAGTTTGTGTTTTTGGTGATTTTGATCATCTTGTCACCAGCTCTTCCCATCAGAAAGTCTGCCTAGAGTCACCAGGTCTCCACCCCAGCAGAAACCAAGCATGCTGCAGGCTCTCTCAGCCATGTGTGCTGAGGAGGAGACCCTCATTGGGAACTATTGGTTCCTCAGAACCATAGGAAAGGGTGGCTTTTCTAAGGTAAAATTAGCATGGCACATCCTCACCAGCCATGAGGTAGCCATCAAAATCATACAGAAAAATGAAAACACCAGCCACTGCATGCCGTCCCAAGAGGTGAGCATATTGAAGGCCTTGAGTCACCCAAAGATCATCCAGTTACTTGAAGTTACTGAGAACAATAAGAAACTCTATCTTCATCATGGAGTATGCCAGTGGAGAAGATCTCTTCATTTTTTCTTTTTTTGATTGTAATGTATTTTTAAAAATTAATTAATTTTTAATGTTGCATTAAAAAATATGAGGTCCCCATATACCCCCCAACCCCCTCACCCCACTCCTCCCATAATCACAACCTCCTCCATCATCATGGGGCATTCATTGCACTTGGTGAATACATCTCTGAGCACTGCTGCATTACATGGTCAATGGCCCACATTATAGTTTACACTCTTGGAGGAGATCTCTTTGAATACCTGGTGATCCAAGGCCCTCTGTTAAAAGAAGAAGCCCAAGTGAAATTTTGTCAAGCAGTATCTGCCCTGCAGTATTGTCACCAAAAATTTATTTCCCACAGGGACCTAAAAACAGAAAACCTGCTTTTGTATGCTGCTGGGAATATCAAAGTTGCTGATTTTGGCTTAAGTAATACATTTAACATTGACCAGAAGCTAAAAACCTTGTGCAGCAGTGTCTATTGTACTGCCCCCAAAATCTTTAAGGGACACACATATGATGGGCTGGCTGTCAATGTCTGGAGCCTGGGCGTGATTATCTACATCATGGTCAGCGGGGATGTACCTTTCACTGAACAGAGCTTCCAGGATTTGCGGGAGCAGGTGCTCAGTGGGGAGCTCTACATTCCAGAGTACCTGTCCGTGTGTTGAGAAATAAAAAGCATAACCTTGCAGAAAACTATCTAATGAGCCACTCCTGCCCTCACTTCTGTAAATCAGCCCACAAGAGCATGGCCTTGCAGGAGAACATCTAATGAACTACTCCTGCCCCCCACTTCTGTAAATCAGCCCGTGAGAGCATTACCTTGCACCTGCCTTCTGCTTCTGTAACCCCACTTGCAAAATTTTGCCTAAAAACATGTTAGCCAATGAGTGAGAAACATGCTAGTCCCACATAAAATCCTATATAAACCTATGAAAACTGAAAAACAGGGCTCAGAATTTGGAGATTGACTATCCTCTGGGTCCGTGCATAATAAATCTATTCTTCCACCTCTCCAAGTGCCATTTGAGTTTTTTTGCTGCTCAGAATTTCTGGCTTTGCTGCAACATTTTGTTCCCAGATCAGTGCAGATAGGATGGTCCAATCCAGGAGACCAATCCTGTTTTATCAACCCTTCACAACTATAGGTCTCTTAAATTGGAAGCACCACACCACTTCATATTTAGAAAACCTAACTGAGCCTCCCATTTGGGATTGGTGGACACAACTGGCAGAGATCTCTACACAAATGAGGTGGTGCCACCTGTATCCTTGATGGGGCCTCCTTCAGGGAAAGGATTCCTGTGGGCCATGTCCTCTGACCTGGCCTGATTCAGTGGAGAAGTGGATTGAACAACATAAGAAGACATCAGAAAGGTAAGACCCCAAGGTTCTGAGTCCCAGTCAGGCCCACCTCCGGAAGAAGGGGAGACTGATCACCTTCCAAAATCTTGAGATTAAAGATTCCAGGATAGGGAAGTCCCCTGTGTAACCTCTGAGTGATTGAGTGAATGAACAGGCCCTGCAGAGGCTTGCCTCTGCTGATCCAGTTTGTGGCTCCACAGCCTGTGCTATGGAGTCTGAGTGGGCCCCAGCCTGCACTCAGCTATGTCATATGGCATAACAGCTAATCCAGACTCTACACAGATGCCTTAGCTAAGATGAGCCTAAGTTCACATGAGAGACATGGACAGGTGGGCATCTGAGTGGCCTCATGAGAGGCACCCCTCCTTTGTTTGTCCTGCGACACCAGTTCAGGGATGAGATCATCACAATCCAGACTTACAGTCTTAGAGTGTGTGTTCAAAAACTTCAAGAAAGGCTTTTCCAGGGATTATGGTATCTGTCCCCTGGACCTCTCTGGATGTTATGTGAGTTGGAGTGGCCCATGTTTGGTGTTGACTGGCCCTTAGAAGGGACCCTAGATGTAATCAAAGTTTGTGCAGTTTGGTATATAGTCACTGGAAACCCCGGCCATCCTTATCAGTTTCCCTACATGGATTCTTGGTTAGAAATCATGCCAACCCTGCCCCCTTGGGTTTGATTCTGTGTTGGAAGGAAGGGTCAGAGTAGGGTCCCAGTAGCTCAAATGGCTGGACCTCAAAAACCTATTATTCTATGAGGATCTCTGGAGGAAGACACTTTACCTCCACCATATGTTACAGCCATTCCAGGACATTTCCCTGCCCCAGAGCCTCCACAAGCAGATCTCCCAGAGACTTCAGTCTCCCCGGGCCCATCAGCCCCTCCCCCTGAGAGGGATCCTGAGATTCCTTTGGTGAGAAGACTTCAGTCAGCATGGCCTGCACTCCAGATGCCCCTCCATGAAACACAGAGTCCAGCCCAGATCAGTGCAGATGGGATGGTCCAACCTGGGAGACCAATCCTGTTTTATCAACCCTTCACAACTATAAAGCTCTTAAACTGGAAGCACCACACCCCTTCACATTCAGAAAAGCTTCAGGCTCTTATTGACTTCATGGAGTCCATTTTCCAAACCCACCGCCCCACTTGGGATGATTGCTGCCAACTCCTCCTAACGCTGTTCAATACATAAGAGAGATGCTGGATCCTTATGTAAGCCAGAAAGTGGTTGCAAGAACAGGCCCCTGCAAGTATCTTGGAGCCAAAGGAATGGGCCCAAGAGGCAGCACCAGAAGCTCAAACCAGCCTGGGACTTTAACACAGATCAGGGATGGGCTGCCCTTCAGTGGTATCAAGAAGCACTCCTCAGAGGGGTATGGGAATGAGTGAAGCAGCCCACAAACATGTCCAAAATGACCTCCATCATTAAAAAGTCTGAAGATCTCTGGGAGATTTCTATGTGCAACTCTGTGAGGCCTTCAGGATCTAAACCCCCTTTGACCCAGAGGCCCCAGAAAGCCAGAGGATGTTCAATGCAGCTTTTGTTGCCCAGGTGGTGCCAGATACTGGACAGAAACTTCAGAAGCTAGATGGGTTCACAGAAATGAACATCTCCCAGCTCCTTGAAGTCACAAAGTATTCATCAATTGGGACAAAACTGTTGAAAAAGAAGCAAAAAAGCAAATGAAACAGCAGGTCTCCCTGTTAGCAGCAGACTTAGGGAATCCAGACCTGACCAATCAAGGAGGGCCTCCCCAAAAAGGGGGGAATACCTACAAGAGAGTGCCCCTGGTGAGAGATCAATGTGCCTACTGTAAAGAAACTGGATGCTGGAAGAATGAATGTCTGCAAAAAGGCCAGACTAACAAGGGAAATGCTCCCAGAGGACAATACTGATGTGAACCCCAAGACCACCTGATTGGGCTAGTGGTACTTGATTCTGAATAGGGGCGACTGGGCTCACTAGAACTCAGCCCCCGTGAGGCCACAGTCAAAATAAACATGAGGGGCCAACCAATGACTTTCATGGTGGATATTAGAGCTGAATATTCAGTAGTAACCATGCCAGTTGCCCCTTTAGTGGAAAGATGGCTAACATCATAGGAGCAACTAGAAATCAGTTCAGCCAGTAGCCTTTCTGCCAGTCCAGAACCTGCCAGTTGGGTGGACATGAAGTAACCCATGAACTTCTGTATCTACCTGAATGCCCAGTACCCCTGCTGGGTTGGGCCCTTTTAACTAAACTGGGAGCCCATATCACCTTTAAATCTGAAGGGTCAACAAATTTAAACCTCAGGACCGGCCTCACCTTCCTTGTCACCATTCTCCAGAGTGAGGAATGGAGACTGCATGAAGAGGAAACTTCAAGTCAAAATCGGGAGAAGCTATTAGAATTGTACCCTGAGGTCTGGGTTGAAAGAAATTCACCAGGAATGGCCCAGACCCATGCCCCTCTCATCATAGCCCTAAAACTTGGGGCAACCCCAGTCTGAAAAGGGCAATACCTGATCCCCCATGAGGTGCAATTGAACATGGTCAAACACATAAACCACTTAAGAGAAGAAGGGATTTTAATTGAATGCCAATCACTCTGAAACACTCCACTGCTGCCAGTAAAAAAACCTGATAGATGGGATATAGACCCGTCTGAGACTTCTGGGCCATCAACAACACTACAATCACCCTGTACCCAGTTGCTCCTAACCCATACACCTTAATGGGGCAATTACTGCCTGGGGCCACCTGGTTTACTTGTCTGAATTTAAAAGATGCTTTTTTCTGCCTGCACGTGGCTCCCCAGATCCAGTCCATATTTGCTTTTGAATGGGAGAATCCCAGGACTCAACAAAAGACTCAAATTAACTTGGACTTGACTCCTGCAGGACTTCAAAAACTCCCCCACCCTTTTTGGAGAAGCCCTGGTGATGGATCTGGCTTCCTAACCATGGGAAAACTTAAGTTGTACTCCCCTTCAGTATGTAGATAACCTCTAGCTGCTAGCAAGACAGAAGAAAATTGCTGGAAGGAAACACGGGCCCTTGTACAACTTCTAATGCAAATTGGCTATAAAGTGTCTTGGAAAAGTCTCAGATTTGCCAGCACCAAAATAGGTATCTAGGGTTCATCATCTCAGAAGGGCACCGAACACTCAGTCTGGAATGAAAGAAGGGAATTTGCACTATCCCAACACCTACCATTAAAAGGAAGCTCTGTGAATTTCTGGGGGTGGCAGGATTCCGTCGCATCTGGATCCCCGGTTTTGTGGCTATCGCTAAACCCCTTTATGAAGTCCTCATGGGCCCAGAAAAAGAAACCCTTATCTGGAGTATAACCCAACAGAAAGCCTTTGAAGAAATTAAAAAAAGGCTCAGCTGGGACCCTGCCCTAGGACGTCTGGATGTATTTCGGAACTTTAACCTGTTTGTGTGTGAAAAAAATGAGGTGACCCTAGGAGTCCTCTCTCAAACAGTTGGCCTCTGGCAGAGACCTATTGCCTATCTATCAAAACAGTTAGATCCTATAGCTGCTGGGTGGCCTCCCTGCCTGAGGGCTTTAGCAGCAACAGTAGCCCTTGTCAAAGAATCTGACAAGTTCACCCTTGGGCAAGCCATTTATGTCATGGTACCACATGCTGTCACCACTTTAATGAGCTCATATGGTCGCTGTTGGCTATCCAACCCCTGGCTTACTCATTATCAAGGCCTGCTTTGTGAAAACTACAGGATAACAGTAGAAACTGTGTGCACCCTGAATCCTGCCACTTTCCTGTCAACCAAAAGAGGAACTCCTGAATATGACTGCACAGAAGTAACAGAAGTGTTTGTCAGTCACCCTGACCTCCAGGACAGTCCATTTGCTTGCCCAGAGAAAACCCTATTCACAGACAGCAGTAGTTTTATCAGAGATGGAGAGAGGCTTGCTGGATACACGGTCACCATGGCTGAACAAGTAGTGGAAGCAGCTCCCCTACCTAAAGGGTGGTTTGCACAGTGAGCAGAACTCTGGGTGCCAATTTGAGCCCTACAACTGGCTGCAGGCAAACAGTAAACATTTACACTGACTCTTAAGTATGCATTTGCTACTGTACATATCCATGGAGCAATTTATAAGGAGAGGGGACTCCTAGTTGCAGGGGGAAAAGCAATAAAAAATAAAGAAGAAATCCTTTAACTACTGGAGGCAGTCTGGAAGCCAAGCAGGGTCACCATCATCCACTGTCAGGGACATCAAAAGGGAATGGGTGCACTTACTAAAGGAAATACACTAGCTGATAAAGCACCTCAACAGGCAACCAAGAGGGCCCTCAAATGGCAAGCCCTGCCACCAGCACCTCACCTGTCCCTTTTAGGGCAACACATTGAAAAACTAAACTATACCTGGGAGGAACAGGAGTTGGCGAGGAGAGAAGGAAGGCACCAGACCCTAGAGGGAAACTGGCTACTCCTGCATGGCTGAGTCTTCATCCCAAAGGGGCCACCTACACCCATGTTCAACAAGACCACCAGCTCACCCACCTGGGAAAGGCTGCTTTAGGAGCCCTGGTCAGGAAAAAATTACCACATTGCCTGGATCTTGCTCTGCACCAATGTTAGCAGCCAATGCTAAACTTGCACTAAAAGCAATCCCTCCCAAAGTCCCCAGGCCCTGGCTGGCATCTAACACACAGGAACTACCCCTTTTGAAGACTTAACAATGGACTTTACAGAAATAAAACCAAGTCAAGGGTATAGATACTTATTAGTGATAATGTGCACCTTCTCAGGATGGGTCAAAACCTTTCCCACCTACACTGAAAAAGCAAGAGAAGTAAATAAAGCTTTGCCCTAAGAAATAGTTCCCTGGCATGGGAAACACTTATCTATAGGCAGTGACAATGGCTCAGCTTTCAGGGCAGCCATTGTCCAAGAGCTAGTGAAGATGTTAGGAATTAAGTGGAAGTCCCACCCAGCATATAGGCCCCAGAGCTCAGGGAGAGTGGAATGCATGAATCAAACCCTCAAAACCACCCTACCCAAGTTCTGTCAAGAAACTGGCCTCCCATGGGTAGATCTGCTCCCATTAGCCCTCCTTAAAGTTAGATGCACCCCCGACCCTCAGGCTATCAGCTTTTGAAATTCTGTTTAAACAACCACCCCCAATTATTAAAACCTTCAAGGGAAATCTCAGACTCTTAGGAGAAACTGGCCAAAGTTCCACCCTCCAGCAGTTAGAAAAACCCTAGCCCAAATACACAAAAATGTCCTGTCTTGAGATCCCATCCCATTAGGCCACTCAGTACACCCAGACTTACCTGGAAACCTAGTTTGGGTAAAAGACTGGAAAAAAGGAACCTCTCCAGCCCTCCTGGATGAGCCCCCATACTGTTATCCTTATAATCCCCACTGCTCTCAAAGTTTCAGGTATAGTCCCTTGGATTTATCATACCAGAATTAAAAGAACATACTCCAATGAAAAACAAGATGACTGGATAACCCACCCTGTATCTGACTGTCCCTTCAAAATCTGAATTGCTTGGAACCACTGAGAATTGCCATCACCTAACTAGATGGACTCCTGTTTGCTGTGGTTCCTGCTCTTCTTCAAACTGCTCACTTTACTGTTTGAAACTGAACTAACTGCTACAGCTTCCAGAGGCTGGAGTATAGTTAAAAAGATACTAATATTAATAACATACTTGTGTCTCATAAAATGCTTTACTACCTTAAATTATTTTTCCATTTAGCACAAGTGACACCTTGTAAAAATTATAAGGGCATCAAAGGGGTAAATGTTGAGAAATAAAAAGCATAATTTTGCAGAAAACTATCTAACATGTCATTCCTGTCCCCTGCTTCTGTAAATCAGCCCCCAAGAGCAGGGCCTTTCAGGAGACTATCTAAGGAAACACTCCTGCCCCCCTCTTCTGTAAATCAGCCTGTGAGAGCATGACCTTGCACCTGCCTTCTGCTTCTGTGACCCCACTTGCAAAATTTCACCTAACAACATGTTAGCCAATGAGCAGAGCCATGCTAGTACCACATAAAATCCTATATAAACCTATGAAAACTGAAAAACAGGGTTCAGAATTTGGAGATTGACTCTCCTCTGGTCCAGTGCATAATAAATCTGTTCCTCTGCTTCTCTGAGTGCCATTTGGGTTTTTCTGCTGCTCAGAATGCCCAGCTTTGCTGCAACATGTGGACTGTGTCAACCTCATCAAAAAGTGTCTTACAGTGGATTCCTGCAAGAGAACAACACTGCAGGATATAATGAGTGACCCCTCAGTAAATATGGGCTATAAGCACCAAGAACTGAAGCCATATGTGGAGCCCCTCCTGGATTACCAGGACTCCCACTGGATAGCAATGATGGTAACAATGGGGTACACCATGGAAGAGGTAAAGGAGTCTTTGGCAAATGTGAAACATGACTTAATCATGGCTACGTACCTAGTGCTGGGTTATAGCAGATGGGAGCAGGAGACCTCCACCATTGTCCTGCAGCCCCAGCCCTCACCTGGTCAGAGACACAGCCACCCTCCTTCCCCACACCCTGTGGAACAGCACAGCATGTCTTCCCAGCCCAGGCAGTGAAGATACAGTGAATCTGCAGTTCTCCCCTCTGATTCCTTGTTTAAAACCATTCAATACAGGGAGAAGGACTAGAATTCAGGGAGGAAGGCTTGAAGCATGACCAACACTTATGCCAGGCCCCTGCCAGATAAGGAGTGGGAGAAGCCCATCTCAGTGCCCTCCTGACACAGCCTCCCCACTGCACCGGTCAACCCTGCAGTACTCCTCTTCTACAGAGGATCAGCCTCAGCAAGGCCTTCACTGACAAGGGCTGAGAAAATCAATGCACACAGGCATCAGGAGCCCCCAAGATGTCTGCTTCAACCAGAGCCCCTGGTCCTACCTCATCTGTACCAGCAGCCCCTGATGGCCTTGGTGCAGCCTAGTCAGGCCCCCAGGCTCTGCCCCAGGGAGAGCCACAAGGAGGGCCCCAGCTTGGCCCTGTGGCCCTCTACCCACAGCAGCTGTGGTGGGGATGAAGGCCCTGAAGGAAGCAATTCTCCACCTCCTGTTTGCAAGAGTAAAGCCTTCCCCAGGAGAAGTCACCAAGTTAGGGGCGAGCAGCAGAACTTTCCCTGTGGGGTGAGGCCAGTCTCCCCTTCTGGCAACAACCAGGGCCAACTGTGCACCTTGAGGAGTTTCATGACTTTCACCCATCATGTGTGCCTAGGGTGTGCCAGCAAGAAGCATCAGCAGGGGAGAGGAATGACCAAGGAGGTCCTCAGGGGGCCCAGCCATGGTTATATGACCTTAAGTGCAGGATGAAGATCATGAGCTCCCTGGAGCCCCACGAGATGATGCAGGACATCTGCCAGGTGCTCGATGCACTTGGCTGTGAGTGGGACCTGAGGGAGCACCATGGGCTGTTGTGCACTTGTGGATGCCGGGCCAGCAGGACTTCCTCCAGTGGAGGATGGAGGTGTGCAGACTGCCATGGTGGGGGCTCCACAGGGTGCAAGTCAAAATGTTGTCTGGGAACTCCAGGGCCTTTAGAGACACTGCTGCCACACTAACAAAAGTGCTTCAGCTTTAAAGGACTCCCAGGTGCTGAATGGGAGACCAGGGCAGGGGTCTGCAGGCCCTCACTGCCCAGGTGACCACTCCCCACACCCCCAGGCAGAACTCCAGTGGCTGCACTGGTTGTGCCCTAGGGCCTGCTCCCCTCTCCTGTCCTTCTCCCAGCTTGGTGTTGAGGGCCAGTGGCTGCCCCCTTGACCCCCACATCTCCTGGAAACATGATAAAACAGACGCTCCTTTGTTAGTAGTAATGTTCTGCATGCCATGGAGGTACTGGAATCCTCCTCAGTGGACTCCAACTGAGAGTCTGCCACGGCCTATGCACACCTCCATCTTGCCCTATGCACACCCTCCAGCCTGGTGTGACACCAGAGCAGCATGTATTGGATGTTCAGGTCCCACTTGTGGCTGCTAGTGATTATCTCCTGTATCATCTTCATGGGCTCCATGGGGCTCCTGATCTTCATCCTCCATTGTAAGTCTCCTGAGTGGACCTTGGCTTCCTGAGCATTGAGTTTTCCCCTAGGTATTTGCTTTGAGGTTCAGTGAGGTTCCTTCTGGCAAATTTGACCTGCACACATCTGCATTTAACCTTGAACAGGTTCCCTTTGGGTCCACTCTGGCCTGGCTGTTGCTAGAATGAGAGGCTAGGGACCCAATGCAGGGAAAATTTTCCTAGTTGCCTTCCAATGGGAGCTGCCTTAGGTGGACAGAGCTCTCTTTGGACTTGGCTTGGAAAAATGTTTTGTTATTGGATTCCATCCCTGCTGCTGCTACTGCAGAGGAGGTGAGGCCATGAGGCCATGCTGTGGAGCTCCTAGTTCTTGGCCTCTCCCTTGAGCATCTGTGGGGCCCAGTCCAGAAAGCCTGAGGGGCTGTGGCCAGCTGTGCTGTGAGCTGTCTTTGATTCCTGGTGCTGGTGAGTGAGTCTGGGAGAAATCAGTTGTGAACCTGAAAGTAAAAAGCACATGGAGATGCTCCCATCTCACATGGTGACCAGCAGACAGTGACCAAAAATGGAAAACACATGAAGAGTCCAGTCTGCTCTTACTAGATTTTCCGTGGAAGAACAAGATTATACACCACACAGAGCCAGAAAAGACAATGGGGGAGATGAGCAGGTTCTGGACACAAACAACTGTAGGTTGTACCTGAACAACACTTTTCAGCTACTGGGCATGAGCAGTATGCTGTGCTGGAGGGCTTAGGGATGGAGGTCTGCAGGTGCTGGGTGGGGACTCAGTGGGTTCACCTGCAGAACATATCCTCACTTATAAGGCCTTCCTAAGCATTGGCTCCTAACATACAGGAGGCTTCAGCTTCCAAAGGTGAATGGAACCATCTGGGAGACCAGAGGAGGGTCCTACAGACCCTTGCTGCCAGGTGGCCAGTCACCCCCACCTATGTGGTTGCAGAGACTGGACTGGTGTCTTTACCCTGGGGCCTTCCTCTCTTTCTAGGAGGGTGGAGTTGACTGGAGAAATTGAGGGTTCAAATGAGAGCAGAGGCTGTTTACTCAAAGCTTGCTCTAGCAAAAGGGTCAATACCATCTCTTGTTTTGGGCAGAGACCCCACGGTAGGCATGAGCATGGGAAAGCTTCACAGTGAACAGCAAGAAAGCTCGGGTGAGCTCCCAAAGCAGGCAGTTGGCAGTGAAACTGCGGGGGGGTGGGTGAGTGGGTGACCTCAAAGGCATTTTATGTGACTCTATGGGGAACTCATTTGGCTTCCCCTGGTAGGTGTGTATTTGGAAGAATGGGTGACTTCAGTAGAGTAAATAGGCAGGGAACCTGTATGTCATTGGCAAAATTCCTCTGCCTCTGGGCCTTGTCCTTACAGAGGTTTTGGGGTCTCTCAGTTCTTTCCCTGCCCGGAAATTCCCTCTCCACCCTGTCCTCTACAGTGGTCCAAGGAAGTGGAGGAGAAGTTGCAACAGGGCTCTCTCACAAAGCCGGCAGCACAGGGAGTTTCCTCTAAACTACAGTAATATGTATAACAACAAAAAATCAAATTCCAAGGCCTACTTCTTCTCCAGCTCCGTGGAGGAGGTGGAGACTGCGGCCCTGGGGTCCTGCTCTGGTGGGGGGATTCCCTGTTGGCCCTTCCAAAGCTCAGTTAGGCTTCTACCCTCTCCTCCCTCCTTCCCCTCAAGCAAACCATCCAGTGGCCTGTCCCTCACCTCAGGACCCTGGGACCCATGCCTGGGCATCTGTGGACCTGGCCTGGTGCAGCTCTGAGCAGGTGGGGCTGGCAGCTGCTCTAGGATGCAGAGGAGAGAGTGAGGGGTGCTGATGACCCTCCACACCAAACACTGTCCCCTTCCTCCTTCCCCAGGGTTGGGCATGTTCTTCCCCAAGCTGCTGTCGGGTCCTGTCCTCCAACAGCCTGTGCTCCCACCTCCCAGCCCTCCAGGGTGGAAAGAGGGGCTGACCCAGGCCTGGGGAGAGCAGGGCCTGCAGGGCTGCTGGGCCCCAGCCCCCAGGAGGCTGCTCCAGCTGCTCCTCTCCCTGGTGAGGGGACACTGAGCCGCCTCCCTTCCAGGAGAGCCTCTGACAGCACCCACCTGCTGCTCCTCTTCCCTAGGGAGTACCATTGGCTGTAAGTCATCCAGCTCCTGTCACAGTGACTCCCCCCACATCCCTGTCCAATCCCTCTGCTTCCTGCCCTCTCTCATGGACAGTGTGGTCCTCCAGTGGCTGAGGTAGGGGCAGGACCAGAGGCTCCAGCCTTCTCTCCTCAGGGTTATTTTGGGAGCAGGTGTTTATGTGCGCTTAGCTGGTGGCACACAGTACATCCTGATATATTTCTCTGCTACTGAACTTCTGAGAGATTGGGGAAGAAGACCATACTCAGAAGTGCTCCCACTTTCACCTGGACTGTGCATTTTTTTGTGAGGGGTTATTTCTTACTTCATTAATTGTGGATTCATGATGAATCCTCAACCATTCATTATCCACCCCCTCCCCTGGTCTCATTCCAGGCTCTGAGGAAAGTCAAGACCTTGGGAACATGCAGGAGGCCCAGCCAAGATTACCTTTCCTCTCCTACTCGCATCCTGGGTCACCCCTCCTCCTCTCCTTTCATGCCTGTGGAACCATCCAGATGATCTGAGCATCCAGAATGGCACAGCATAGCTCATGAAGAGGTGAGGGTCAGGCGTACCCCAACAATGTAGACCCTTCCTGTCCAGCTTCCCATCCTGCACTAGCTTCTCTGAGCAAATAAACACAAAATCAGAATTTTGTGAAGAAAAAGCTATGGGGAGCATATAGGTTTTCACCAGTAACTGACACAGTGTGATGTATGTTTTAATGGGATCTCTGCTTAGAGAAAGTGTTAGGGGGACAAGGGCAGAGGGAGGTGGACACTGGAAGCTTTGCCATATCCAGGGTTGCTTGACTGGACCAGTGTCATGGAAGCAGCGGTGGAGAGGAGTGCCTCCCTGTGGCTGGCAGCTTGCACTGCTGCACTGCCCACGAGCTGCCTGATAAACGGTGGACCTCCAGCAGGGCCCTCTCTGCCTCCCAGGTCGGGAAGGTCATACACTCTCTTCTCCCCACCTCTTCTCTCTGACCCTCTTTCTGTCATTCACATCTGTCTGGAATAAATAAAAAAACAGTATAAGTAAACTGGCATTTAACGTCTGTTGATTCTATTTTTTGCATTATAGACATAAATGTACATAGATGAGGATATGTATATTTATTATAAAAAGGAAATGTGAGATAAAAACTGGAATGATTTTAGATTTAATTTTATAATCCTCTGTCAAAACGTAAAAAAAAAATCTACATTTAAAAATTCTCCTTACTTTTCAAGGTTTACTTTTCTTCTAGTGTGTAGGTTTGATAAAAAGATAGACTTCTATTGTATTTAGAGTAATTGTTTTTAAGTTCTGTTAAGGCTGGTTCTAGTCATTCTTTGAAAGTACACATGGATTGACAAAAATTTAATGTTATTTGCAAAGAAAGATCTTAAAACTTAAGTAAATTTAAATATGAGGGCAAAAAAAAATAAGGGATATTGTATTTGGGATTAAAAAATATTTTACAAGCATAAAATTTAGGCTCCACTAGGCATCTCAGTCCACTGCTCTTCAATATGCAACACAAGTGCACACAAATATTATCCTCCAAGGGTTCTAGAACATTACATTAAATGGGATATGAGCAATAACATAATAATTTTATGAATTTTCCCAAAAATCACTGAAGATTGAACATGGACATTTACCTCTGCTTTCTCACATAACTTCACTGAAATAATGGTAAAGTGATTAATTTCTAAGGTTGAACCACAAAGATAAACAGAAAAGACAAGGGGAACAGTGCAATAAAACATTAAAAGCAAGAATGTGGATGTATGACTAGTAACTTATTGGCAAACAGTAGAAAACCTTAACCTGAGGCAGTAGTGGCAGAAGTACAAGCTGCAGATCCCTGCAAGGCTCAGAGCTGCAGACATCAGGTATCCTGTGGTGGAAGAGGTGGGGAGAAAAGTAGGTCAGTAAGCTAGAAGTCTGTCTAGAATGGTCAGAAGCCCACAGCTCCTGCCCACTGTAGAATACTGGAGGTTTACTTTCCAGAGATGTTAATTCAGTGAAGCCCTGGACTAAGGACCATTCATCTCTGTGCACAGTAAGACTGCTCTTAAAACAAGGGACTATATGAAAGTCAGCCTGTCAAACAGAGACTTCTAGTACTGGATACTGCATTGTTTCCAAGCGTTATTCATTAGAAAAAAATGGTGCTGAGCAATCCCCTGAACTTAGTTTTTTTTCCTTCTACTGGCATATTTTCTCTCTATATGCTTTCTCTCTGTAGAGTTTCTCATAAACCTTTTTAGTAAGAGAGTGATTTCCAGGTGTGACCATTTGAATTTAGTGAATCTCCAAAAAAAAAAAAAAAAAAAGATAAAAAAAAATTAATCTATTCCTGTAGGTGTGAAACCTTTTGATTGCATTAGATTTGGTTCCAGGGCCTTGGTTAAATCACTTGATTAGTTCCCTTCAATTGTACTACATTAGTCAGGTGAGATCCAGGTTTGGTTTCTACCCTTTTCCTAGGCCTTATAAAAATGGAGACACAGGGAAAAGACACACAGAGAAAGGAAGTCACCATTTTGATCCTGCCATGTGAGACAGGACACAAGGATTACTAGCAGCCAAAGTTGAAGCCCAAAGCTCCCAAGAGGCTGGGCTCATGGAGCAGCTCAAGGCTGAAGAGATGAGCCATATGCCTGATCACCCACAGCCAAGCTCCAGGAAATGGTGAGCCTTGAGGGAAGGTAGGACCAGGTAGAGGTTGGCTGCCATCCTGCCACCCCACATGGCAGGATGCCATGATCACCAGTAGCTGCATTTGGTGAGAAAGCATCTCTGATGATGCCTTGATTTGGACATTTTCACAACCTCAGAACTGTAACATTATACCCTAATAAATTTCCCACTATAAAAGCCAACCCATTTCTGACACGTTGCATTGGGAGCCTTATGTCAAACTAAAACACTAGGTTTTTCTGCTTCATTTCTCTTGAATTAATTTTGCTACTTTTTTCATGGTAACATGGTGTAATGGAGTAGATACAATATTGAAGATGTAAGCTTTTAAAAAATTAGATTCAAGACATACTCAAGAATTCAATTATGAAAGTATTTAGGCTTTCTGCTTTGTCAACAGTGTCAATGAGAGTATTGTTAATTCTGTGCTTCCATGTGTGTATGTGTGTGTGGTATGTAAATGCGTGTGCATGAGTTTGTAGTGGTGGATTGAATAAATATTGTAAGCTGTGATTGTCATCCTTTATTAACCACAGGAATGTGACTTTCATGGAGCTTAAAAGGGAGTCATCTGTTTTCTGCCTCATTACTTGAAGAAGGCAGTGAATTCTGTCTAAATCTAGAAAACCAGGTGCTTTTTGAAAGATGGGCATTTGAGTCATCTGTGAGATCATATATTTCTATTGAGCTAACAAATATATGACAAAACTAGTTAAATATGTAAAACTTTTTGGCACCTTCTGAGCTCTAAGATTAAAAAAAAAAGAGCCAATGTTGTAATTTCTATGAGGCTCTATTTTTGCTTTGATTTTATGTTGATAGAACAGAAGAAAGAATGGTGGAAAGCAGAGTCCTTTACTAGGATTTTAATTTTCCTCCCAGTTAGGCAGATCTTCAGAGACTAATCCAAACTAAAGATTTTGATCATCCTACAGAAAATGAGATTTTAAGATTTTGTTTAGCCCTGTTTACCAAATAGAAAAGAAACAGAAGAAAATAAAATTTCAGTTTCCTCCATAAAGGAAAAGTGCTGCTCATCCATAACTGATTTTTGTGGCTTTTACTTGGCAATGCAACTACTGGAGAATAGGGAATTGTTATTTCTACTGAAATTTCATCCCTATTGTAGAATTTGTGCAGAATATAGGCAAACTATGGAAAAACAATTCATTTACCAGGTTAATGGTTCTAATGTGCTTAGGATTGTGGTGGATAGGGTTGACAGAGAAGAGTAAGAGCACAACTTGACAGTCCAATCTGTATGCAGATGTTTCAGCAGGTGAGTTCAATGAATCCAGGATTACAGGTGCTAGGGCAAGGGCTGTGCAGTGGTCAGGGCACCAGGAGGATGAGGCTGTAACTGGCCAGCTTCACTACCACATCTGCCCTTGCAGAAGTCTTAATATTTAAAGTGCAGGATGTGAGACTTCAAACATCCCAATGGTTGCTGAATGGAAGGGAAAAAAGGAAAGAGATAGTGCTCAGCTTTTCCAGTCAGCCCTGGATGTGAGTCTGTGTGAGGCAGAGGCCATGGCAGTGGTCATACCCTGATTTGTCCTCCTTCTATCAGTAGATGCTGGATTTCTACCTGGAAATGAGGAAAATGGAAATTGTGGGTTTTGGAGGATAATAGAAGTTAAGTCTTTTCTTTATTTTTTTTGTCATAGTGGTATGCTTATTTTTAGAAGTGAATAGTTAGAATCAGGATGTTTTTGGGTTTTATATGATTTAAAATTAAGTAGGCAATATTGCAGCTTAGAATGTTAAATGCCCTGCAGAAACATAAAGTATCCATTTCTTTGATTTCTTTCTTAAAATTTGTATTTGCGATGCTGTCAATATTTTCCTCCATTAGTGTAGAATGGTGAATGATTTTGTGAGGGAAAAAGTTTTATGTTTCAGGTACATTCTCACTAGGGAATGTGGTACAGGTAAGGGAGTAGACAAGACATTGACCTTGGTTCCCTAAGTTAATTTTATGTACTCATTTTATGAATACATAAATATGAAATTTATTCCTAGTGCCCTGGAACATTTATAGAAAATTGCAAACTTGGTTATGTTATATCTACCTATACATGTGTATACCTATTGTAATGTTTTGTTGTTTCTGATAGTGAGTTTGAAAACCCTGTTTTCATGATTGTAGTTACTGATCTGGCTTCATGTTAATGTTGACTTGATATTGTAAAATAGGATTGTTTTTCTAATAGGTGTTTATAATACGAAATAAGTAGAATAGAGAAAGTTTTTAAAAAGATTTTTTTTATTGCTATTGATTTTTTTCCTCTTTTTATTTATTTATTTAATTTTATTTTACTTTTTATTCTTTATTTTCTTTTAAATGTTACATTCAAAAAATATAAGAGGTCCCCATATACCGCCCCCCCCCCACATCAACAACCTCTTTCATCATCGTGGAACATTCATTGCATTTGGTGAATACATTCTGGAGCACTGCTGTATCACATGAATAATGGTTTACATTGTAGTTTACACTCTCCTCCAGTCCATCCAGTGGGCCATGACAGGACATACAATGTCTAGCATCTGTCCCTGCAGTACCACCCAGGACAACTCCAAGTCCTGAAAATGCCCCCACATCATATCTTTTTTTCCCTCACTCTACCCTCAGCAGCTACCATGGCCACTTTCTCCACATCAGCTATTGATTTTTAAGCTATGGGCTAGTCATTTCCTGGTGGGAATTAAAGTAGCCATCTATAAAAGCAAGAGATTAAATTAGATGAAGTCTAAATTTCCTTCCAGTTCTAATATAATATGATTATGAGTCCAAAATGGTTATATATATATATATTTAAATTGGTTATTTGAATATTGATGACCCTGGCGAAAGACTTATCAGTTGAGAAGTAGAGGATGGAAATAATCCTGGTTTTAATCAGCTAAAAAGTGAGTGAACTTTCAATAGCTAGGTTTCACTGTCTCTGAGACAGCAGAGAGCCACGCTGTGTGTTAGGGAGAAGCTTCACTGTTCTGTAATTTTATGGCTCCCTACAGGTCTGCCCTGAGAGAATTGACCCCTCAGCAGAGTAAACTCATCCTATAAATGTTGGTCTAGGCAAAAAGATTTTGATTAACCTTCCTGAATGTTTTCCAAGCACCCTTCACTCACTAAATAAGTTGGGGAACCAAGGAGTCCTCCAGTCACCTATGGACTTGCTGTGGTTCTGTTTTCGTATCCCTGACTAAATTGACAGTGGCTCTCCAAAAAAAAAACAACAAGAGTCTTTGATCTGGTCAGTTCTCTGTCCAAACAATGGGTGTTTCATGGGATCTATGGAATGCTACCCACTACCTCCAATATTCCTATTTCTAATTAAAAGTGATTGAACTCTGTAGTGTTTCCGTAACTCTCAGGTCCTCCCTGCAATGAACTTGTGTCATGACCCTTCCTAAGCATTTTCTTCTTTCTTCTTTTAATTCTCTCCACTGTATTTTTTTTTTACGTGTGTGTATGTATTCTTGCATACTTTATGTACAGGTGTGCAAGAGTGTGCAAGTATATACAGGTGTCTGTGTGTATGTTTGTTGTCTGTGAATGGTAAGCTTAATTATGTAGAATTCTGTCACTAGTACTGGAGCTAATCCCTTCTCATTCCTTGACTAAGTACATCTCAGGCCAATCTCCTCTATCTCCTAATTGATTTCTATGTCCTCCTCAATCTGCTCGCTGTCTGCAATTTCTTTTTTGTAAGTCCACTCTAATCCATATTCTATTCCTTCATCCTGTGGACCTTGGATTGGTTGTGCCCACTCCACATCTATGTCAAGAGGGGGCTTAGATTCCACATGGATGCTGGATGCAATCCTCCTGCTTTCAGTTGTAGGCACTCTTGGCTCCATTGTGTGGTGGTTGACCTTCTTCACCTCCATGTTAGCTGAGTGGGGTAAGTCCAATAAACCAGAGTGTAGGAGCTGAAGTCTGTTGAGCCTCAGGGCCTGGCTATCATATGGCCAGTCCAGAGATTCAGATCCCCTGGGTATATTTTAAACCCCAGCACAAACTACAATTCTGGTAAAGTAACAGGAAAGGCTTGTGAAAAGAGATCACATCTGAGTCCAGCTCCATCACACAGAAACACCAACTCCAAAGAAGGGCCAACTGACATGGCACTGAACTCCATCTGCCATGACCATAAAACCTGTGGGTCTCTGTAGCTCTCAGAAGAACCAATACCTGGGGTTGCATCTACTTTATCTGTCTCTGGGACTTGGCTCAGGTGTGCATAAGGGCAACCCCTCTGATAACCTCCTGGCTCTTTTTTAGAGACTCATAGCCATATAAACTCATTTGTCCTTTCCATTTCCCCCTTGATTTAGGTCAAAAAGCATTTTTAACTGCTGTTATTATATGTAGACAGAGATATTCTGCTGGTCTGAGTTGAACCTTTTATTCAAGGTCATTTTCTAGTTACATCATCAGCTGGTACTTGGTAGTAATCCCTCAGTGCCAGGGAGGCTCATCCCTGGGAGTCATGTCCCATGGTGGGGGGAAGGCCATGAATTTACATGCTGAGTTTGGCTTCGAACCTGACCACATTTGAGCAACACAGAGGCTCTCAGGAGGTAACTCTTAGGCACGTTCCTGCTCTAGGCCTTGTTCTTATTTCAGGTGCACAGGCTCACAAGCATAGTCATTAGTATCAGGGACTCATTGCTGGACCTTCATTCTCTTTTGGCCTTTGCCGTTGCACTTGGGGGATTGTTGCTGTTCCTTTAGGGACTGTGATAGAGCTCCCCTGGCTAGAATCTCAGCACTCCCTCAGTTGTTGTTTTTAATTGTTTCCATTGTGAAAATACCCAAACATTGTTATGTATCCTGGATATATGCCCTGTAGAACTCCCTGCCAACCATGTGTCCTCTGTCAATAACATTCAACACTAGTATTCCTCCGCTGCCCTTGTTGAACCTCTCTGTGATCCAAAACTTCCTGAAAAGTGAAGCCCAATATATTGACAGATACCCTTAATAGTAAAATGGAATATAGTGATGAGCTTAAAGGATATAGAATACATAATAATTTGGATCAATTCTAAATCCTATCTTTTTCTTTTCTTTTTTCTAATTATTAAGCTTATCTTCACAAGAGTCTTAGATCACAGTAATTCATATATACAATATACAGTACTCCCACATATCAACATAAAACCTTTTCCCTTCCACAGCAATAATCTTTTAACATATTCATACCATATTTACTGAAACTGATGTACAGATATTGAGACAATAGCTTTCAAACAAGGTGACATTTGTGTTTACATTGTGGTTTATATTTTAGACTATACAATTTTCTAAATTTTTAGTTATCTTATGTTTTACATTATGATTTACATTTTAGCCTATCATCCCCTATATATTTCTGGTGTAATTTTACGTGTCTTATATCCATCCTTGCATACTCTTGTGAAACACTTCTATTGCCCACACAGTTACATTGGTTCCATCTATTCAATACTTATTTCCCCCTGCCCTTAGGCTCACAGTGACAGTCAATCTTCATTTCTTGAAGAGCCATGTTCAGAGATACTTGCAACAGTGTTGATGGCTTGACATGCTGAACTGCCCTAATGCCCTGGGAGCCACCATTTCTCTTGAGAGATACAGTTCCCTCTATTTGATGGCCTCAGTCCTCCCTGGGATGTGGGTATACCTTCACTTTCATTATATGGGTCTCTACCCAATGATATCACCCACTCTGGCAAAATGAGCATTCACATATTTTCTAGGAGTCTGTCCTGTGTCAGATTATCCCCTTTAAGTATCTTAAACAGGTAACTTTCCTTATTACATTTTTGAAAAGATTTTCTCACCATTATACTCTCAACGAACACCTGACAATCTCCTATGTTCGTATGTTGCCCCACCCTCCCCCCTATTTCTTGGGCAATATTACCCGTCCTCCCATCCCTAGCCCCCCTCAAGCCCACAACGCCCCACCCAAAGGTAACCCTATTCCCCAATTTTATCCCTTCCATGTACATATACTTACCTCCAGCTTCTCATAGATTTCACCCATGTAGATGTCAGTTTACGTCCTTCTTCTACCCCCCGATTTCCTGTAAGCCTATCATGCAGTCTCTAGCTCTCTGAGGCAGCTTGGTTTACTTATTTCATATCATTGAGGTCATGTAGTATTTGTCCTTCAATGCCTGGGTTTCTTCACGCAACAGAAGTTTCTCATGATTCATCCATGTTATCACGTGTGTTTATAGTGTATTTGTTCTTAAAGCTGAGTACTAACCCATTGTATGTATATACCACATTTTATTTATCCATTCATCTGTTGATGGACATTTGGGTTGATTCCAACTTTTGGCGATAGTGAACAATGCTGCTATGAACATTGGTGTGCATATATCAGTTTGTGTTCTTTTTTCAGTTCTGCTGGGTATATACCCAGCAGTGTTATCGCTGGGTCATATGGCAAATCTATGGTTAGTTTTTTGAGAAACTGCCAAACTGTCCTCCAGGATGGTTGGATCTTTCTGAATTCCCACCAGCAGTGGATGAGTGTTGCCATTTCTTCACATCCTCTCCAGCATTTGTATTCTTCTGTTTTTTTCATAGCTGCCAATCTAATGGGAGGAAGATGGTATCTCATTGTAGTTTTGATTTGCATTTCCCTGATAGCTAGAGATTTGGAGCATTTTTTCATGTGCTTTTTAGCCATGTGTATTTCTTCTTTGGAGAAGTGTCTGTTTAAATCTTTTTCCCATTTTTTAAATGGGTTGTTTATCTTTTTATTTTCAAGATATAGGAGTTCTTTATATATGCAAGTTATTAGTCTCCTATCCGATATATGGTTACCAAATATTTTCTCCCATTGTGTAGGCTCCCTTTTCACTTTCCTTTTTTTTTTTTTTAAAATTTTATTTATTTATTTAATACCCCCCCCCCCCCGTTGTCTGTTCTTGGTGTTTATTTGATGCATCTTGTTTCTTTGTCCGCTTCTATTGTCGTCAGTGGCATGGGAAGTGTGAGCGGCGCCATTCCTGGGCAGGCTGCATTTTCTTTCGCACTGGGCGGCTCTCCTTATGGGTGCACTCCTTGTGCGTGGGGCTCCCCTACGTGGGGGACACCCCTGCATGGCGTGGCACTCCTTGCGCGCATCAGCACTGCATGTGGGCCAGCTCCACACGGGTCAAGGAGGCCCGGGGTTTGAACCGCGGACCTCTTATGTGGTAGACGGATGCCCTAACCACTGGGCCAAGTCCGTTTCCCTCCCTTTTCACTTTCTTGAGAAACTCCTTTGAGGTGTTTAATTTTGAGGAGGTCCCATTTATCTATTTGTTCTTTTGCTGCTCATGCTTTTGGTGTGAATTTCATGGAGCCATTTCCTATTACGAGGTCTTGTATATGATTCCCTACACTGCGTTCCAAAGTCTTTATGGCTCTTATATTTAGGTCTTTGATCCATCTTGAGTTGATTTTTGTATAAGGTATGTGATGGTAATCCTCTTTCATTCTTTTACATATGGATATCCAGTTCTCCAGGCACCATTTGTTGAATAGTCCATTCTCTCCCAATTGAGAGGGTTTGGTGGCATTATCGAATATTATATGGCTGTATGTATGAGGATCTATATCAGAACTCTCAATTTGGTTCCATTGGTCTGTGTGTCTCTCCTTGTGCCAATACCATGCTGTTTTCACTACTGTAGCTTTGCAGTATGTTTTGAAGTCAGGCAGTGTGATTCCTCCAATTTCGTTTTTCTTTTTCAATATGTCTTTGGCTACTTGGGGCTTCTTTTCTTTCCAAACAAATTTCACAGCTAGTTTTTCTAGTTCCTTAAAGACTGCTGTGTTGATTTTTATTGGGATTGCATTGAATGTGTAGATAAGTTTTGGTAGGATAGATATCTTAATAATATTTAGTCTTCCTATCCATGAACAGGGAATATTCTTCCATTTATTTAGGTCTTCTTTGATTTCCTTGAACAGTGTTGTGTAGTTCTCTGTGTACAAGTTTTTTACATCTTTAGTTAAATTTATTCCTAGGTATTTGATTTTTTTATTTACTATTGTAAATGGTATTTGTTTCTTGATTTCCTCCTGATCTTGCTCATTATTGGTGTACAGAAATGCTACTGATTTTTGCACATTGATCTTATAACCTGTGACTTTACTAAGCTCATTTATGAGTTCTAGAAGCTTTGTTGTAGACCTCTCTGGGTTTTCTATGTATAGGATCATGTCATCTGCAAATAATGAAATTTTGACTTCTTCCTTTCCAATGTGAATGCCTTTTATATCTGGTTCTTGCCTCAGTGCTCGAGCAAGTACTTCAAGGCAATGTTAAATAGAAGGGGAGAGAGTGGGCATTCCTGTCTTGTTCCTGATCTTAGAGGGAAGGATTTTAGGAGTTCTCCATTGTAAATGATGTTGGCTGTGGGTTTTTCATATATACTCTTTATCTTGTTTATAAAATTTCCTTGTATTCCAATCTTTTGCAGTGTTTTTATTACGAAAGGGTGCTGTATTTTGTCAAATGCTTTTTCTGCATCTATAGATATAATCATGTGATTTTTTCCCCTTCAATCTGTTTATATGGTGTATTACATTGATTGATTTTCTTATGGTGAACCATCCTTGCATACCCAGAATGAATCTCACTTGGTCATGGTGTATAATTCATTTAATGTGTTGTTCGATGTGGTTAGCTGTGGCCGCCGCTGCGGTACCGCGGGCGGGTCGCTGCCGCGTGGGCGGATCACTGCCGGGAGTCGGGCCGAGCCCACGGCCGGACTGGGGCGGCAGCGGGCAGCTCAAGGCTTGGTGGGGACACGCGGTTCGATGGAAGAAGAACCACGGAGACGAGGTCTATGCGCAGGTCTGATTTTATTCGGGAAGTACATAGGGTTTTATAGTCTCATGGAGGCGGGGAGGTTGTGGGAGGGGCATGTCCGCGGGACAGCTGGGGATTGGCTGCAGAGGCAAGGGTGGACCTGCGGTTTATGACGTAAGCCATTGATGGCAGAGGGGGTTGTTTCGGAGGTTGTGCTGGGGGGGATACGGGATGAGGGCGGTTGGAATGAGGCGGGGAGAACAGTGATCGGCTGGGAGGGGGAAGATAACAGTGGCTGGGAGGAGGGGCGGAGGGAGGCAGCAGCGTAAGCTGCTGCTGAGAAGGGCCATAATACAGCGAAAAGCAGGGTGGGAGCAGGGGACAGTTAGCAAATATTTTGTTGAGGATTTTTGTGTCTAGGCTCATTAGAGAAATTGGTCTGTAATTTTCCTTTCTTGTGGTGTCTTTCAATTTGGCACTAGGGTAATGTTGGCATCATAGAATGATGGTAATGTTCCTTCTGTTTCAATTTTTGGGAAGAGTTTCAGGAAAATTGGTGTTAGTTCTTTCCGGAATATTTTGTAGAATTCACCTGTGATGCCATCTGGCCCTGGGATCTTCTTAGTTGGGAGGTTTTTAATGACTGATTCAATCTCTTATGATTGGTGTGTTGAGATCATCAATTTCTTCTTTCATTAATAGAGGCTGCTTATGTGTTTCTAGGAATTTGCCCATTCTTCTGAGTTGTCATTTTTGTTGGAATATAGTTTTTCAAAGTATCCTCTTATGATAGTCTTTATTTCTGTGGGGTCAGTGGTGATATCTCCTTTCTTGTTTATTTTTTTGTGTATTTGCATCTTCTCTTTTTTTCTTTGTTAGTCTAGCTAAGGATTTGTCAATTTTATTGATCTTCTCAAAGAACCAGCTCTTAATTTTATCTTTTCGAGTACTTTTAATTTTCTATTTCATTTAATTCTGTTCTTTCTTTCTTCTTCCTGTGCAGTTACTTTGTTGTTTTTTTTACTAATTCCTCCATATATGCAGTTAGTTCTTCAATTTTTGCTCTTCTTTTTTGATTTAGGAAGTTATGGCTATAAATTTCCCTCTCAGTACTGGTTTTGCTGCATCCCATAAGTTTTAGTATGTTGTGTTATGATTTTCATTAGTTTCAAGGTAGTTATTAATTTCTTTTGAGATTTCCTCTTTGATCCACTGTTTTTCTAAGAGTGTGCTGTTTAATTTCCATATCTTGGCATAACATCTGGGTCTCTGGCCCTTGCTGATTTCCAGCTTCACTCCACTATGGTCAGAGATATTATTTTGTATGATTTTGATATTTCTGAATCTATTGAGTCTTTCTTTTTGGCCTAGCATATGGTCTATCTTGAGAATGACCCATGTGCACTTGAGAATAATGTATATCCTGGTGTATTTGAGTGTAATGATCTATGTATGTCTATTAGATCCAACTCCTCTGATATACTGTTCAAAGTTTTTTTTCTTTAGTGATTCTCTTTTGAGATGTCCTGTCCAGAGTTGATAGTGGGGTATTAAAGTCTCCCACTATAATTGTAGAGGCATCTATTCCTTCACTTATTTTTTCCAGTGTTTGCCTCATGTATTTTGAGCCACCCTTGTTAGGAGCATAAATATTTATGATTGTTCTTTCTTTTTGAAAGATTATCCCTTCACTAATATGTAGTATCCATCTTTGTCTCTCACAATTGTTTTGCATTCAAAGTCTATTTTGTCTGATATTAATATAGCTACTCCTGCCTTTTTTTGGTTATTGTTTGCTTGTAAGATTTTTTTCCAGCCATTTGCTTTCAACCTCCATGAATCTCTGGGTCTAAGATGTGTTTCTTGTAGACAGCGTATAGATGGGTCATATTTCCTTATCCAATCTTCCAGTCTGAATCTTTTGACAGGTGAGTTTAATCCATTGACATTCAGTGTTATTACTTTCAAGGAATTATTTATGTTAGCCATATTTTCTTTGGACTTGTGTTTGTCATATTTTGTTTGTTTGTTTGTTTTTTTCCTTCTCTTTTTGTCTTTTTTGTTGCTCTTACACTCTCCTCCAACTCTGCCTCTCCTGTTTTTTTTCTTTCTTCCTGCAGTACTCCCTTTAGTATTTCCTGAAGGGCAGGGTTCTTGTTCACATACTCTTTTAATTTCTGTTTATCTGTGAATATTTTGAATTCTCCATCCTTTTTGAATCCTATCTTAGCTGGGTAGAGTATTCTTAGTTGGAAATTTTTTTCTTTTAGTACCTTGACTATATCATACCACTGCCTTCTTGCCTCCATGGTTTCAGATGAGAAATCAGCACTGAATCTTATTGAACCTCTCTTGTATGTGATGGTTCTCTTTTCTCTTGCTGCTTTTAGAATTTTCTCTTTGTCTTGAGCATTGGATAATTTGACAAGTATATGCCTTGGGGTTGGCCTGTTGGGATTTATGGTGTTTAGGGTGCATTGTGCTCCCTGGACATGTACATCCATCTCTCTCCATAGATTTGTGAAGCTTTCAGCCAATATGTCCTGCAACACCCCTTTGGTCCCCTTTCCCTTCTCTTCTCCTTCTGGGATGCTTATAATACATATGTTTGTGTGTTTTGCATGGTCATTCAGGTCCCTAAGGCCATGGTGTATTTTTTCTATCTTTTTATCGATCAGTTCTACTATCTGTTTGATTTCAGATGTACTGTCTTCCATGTTGCTAATTCTCTCCTCTCCCTCTTCTAATCTGCTGCTATTTGCTGAGAGTGTATTTTTGATTTCTTGAACTGTGGTGTTCATCACCATCATATCTGTTATCTTTTTGTGTATGTCTGCAATTTCCTCTCCAAATGTTTTCTTCATATTGTTAATCTCTTCCTTTACTTCATTAAGCTGGTCTCTAATATATGTTTTGAGATCTTTAATTACTTGTCCAATGTTCTGCTCCTTTTCCTGGTTTTTAGTTTGTTCATTGGATTTGGCCATGTTTTCCTTATTATTGGTTTTGTTTGTAGATTTTTGTTGCTGTCTGATCATCATTTTATCTTGATGGGTTTAATCAGTTCCTTAGCTTCTTTGTCTAGTCTTGGGGATTAATTAGTTGTGTTTCATGCGTGTTATGTCTTCTCTTTGTCACTTCAGTCTTCTTACTCTATTTTCTTGTTGCTGGCTAAATTCACTTTGAAGGAAAATATTAGGGCCAGGGAAAGCAAAATGAGAAAGAAAAGAAAATGTATGAAGTAATATTGGTAATAAATGTTAACAGAACAACAATGTGAGATCTAGGAGAGTGGATATTAGACTCATGTAAGTTGTGTAGAGTTATAGCAGTAAGTAGAGTACTGATAATGAGACAGTCAACTGAATATGGGGAGAAATATAGTATGAATTAAAAGGCCAGTGTTTTCATGAGAGAGGGAAAGAGAAAAGAAAGACAATAATATCAAAAGTGGATAAGACAGAAAACAGGACAAAGATATTAGAAATAAAAAGTCAGATGGGGGCCAAAGAAAGGGAGGTAGAATGTAAGAGAAACAGCAGATGATGGAGGATAGAAAGATGTGGGGGAAAGGGGATAGTGTAGGTGGCCAAAATCAATACACACAGAAAAGAGGAAATGGAGGATGAAGAAATACAGCAAATGTGAAGTGCTTCCTGTAGTACCTATTATATAAAGAAAAGAAAATAAAAAAAGAAGAAAAAGAGATAAAAGAAAAAAAAGAGAAAAGAAAAAGGGAGCAAAGAAAAAGGAGAGGAAACAAGCAAGAAAAAGACAAAGAGAAAAATGCTAAATAAATGAAAAAGGACCTTGGGGGATACAATGGGAGAAAAGACCAGGAGACAATGCAATATTAGCAACCACACCAAAAAAAAAAAAAAAAAAAAAAAAAAAAAGAACCAACGTTTCAAGTTAGGAATCCTCTTTGCAGTTAAATAATACACTTAGGGATCTGACCTTCCCCTTTTATCCTTTCCTCACTTATCTCTCTCCCAGGGCAGCAGAAAAGCTGCCTGACTGGTCCTGTAGGAGATTCAAGTAGGTCCTTGTTGAACCAACTCAACACAGAAGACTACGACTCTTTATTTCTAGCTTGAGAGCACCTACACCTCACCAGAAGCCCCAAATATGTTATTGGAAGCTTGGATAGCGCCTCCTACAGTCCTCCACCTTAGGTGTGCTAGGAGAGGTCTAATTGATTTTCTGGCTACACCTTCTCCCAGACCAAGTTTCCTATCCCTGGACATTTAGGTAAATTCACTTCTCCTTTCTTCCTAAACTCTCCCCAAGCTGAGTTTATTCAGCTGGTACACTCCTCCAAGTACAAGGAGAGAGAGAGAGAGAAAAAAAAACCCACAAATGCTGAGGGCTAGGATAATCAAGGACCTCAGATGGACCTCAGAATGTGATGGATTCAGGGATGGGAAGTCTGTGATATTGCAGACTCAAGGTGTGTGAGTCTCTGGAGCATGGGCCACCAGGGTTTAGGGGACACAGATCTGGGAACCATGCATCTGGTTAACAGGGGTCCTGGGAGCACCACAGCACAACACAGCCTTCAGGGATCCCTTCAGCTGGGTGCCAGCCCTAGGGGAGGGGTCCCACCCACAACCTCTGACCTCCATGTGAGAAACCTAAAATTCCACCTCTCACAAGAATCTCTTCTGTCACTGTCTCACCAAATAGACATCCAGACACCTCCTGCCCTGCAAGCCCCCAAAACAGCCTGCTCAGAGTTTGGGAGTGCCACAGCACAACATAGATTTCAGGGACTGCCGCAGACTGTCTGCCAGCCCTAGGGGGAGGGGTTCTGCCTACAACTTCTGGCCTCTGTGTCAGAAACTGAAAGTTCCACCTCTTGCAAGAATCTCTTCTGTCACCGTCTCACCAAATCAACATCCAGACACTTTCTGCCCTGCAAGCCCTCGAAACAGCCTGCTCAGGGTTTGGGAACACCCCACACAACAAAGATCCCAGGGATTGCTGTGACCTGGCTGCCAGCCCTAGGGGGAAGGGCTCCACCCAGCACCTCTGACCTCCATGTCAGAAACCCAAAATTCCACCTCTGGCTAGAATCTCCTCTGTCACTGTCTCACCAAATCGACTTCCTGACACCTCCCACCCTACAAGCCCCTGAAACAGCCCGTTCAGGGCTTGGGAACTCCCTGGCACAGCAAAGCCTTCAGGAATCACTGCAGCCAGGCCGCCAGCCCCTTAGTGCTTTCTTTTTTTCTATTTCATTTAGTTCTGCTCTGCTGTTTGTCATTTCTTTCTTTCTTCCTCCTTTGGAGTTAGTTTGTTGTTTTTAACATAATTCTTCCAAGTGTTAAGTTAGGTCTTCAATTTTAGCTCTTTTTTTTTGATGTATGAATTTATGGCTATAAGTTTCCCTCTCAGTGTAGTTTTTGCTGCATCCCATAAGTTTTGATATGTTGTGTTGTCATTTTCATTAGTTTCAAGGTAGTTACTGGTTTCTTTTGAGATTTCCTCCTTGACCCACTGTTTGTCTAATAGTTTGTTGTTTAACTTCCATATCTTGGTGCCTAATCTGGGTCTCTGGCCCTTGCAGATTTCCAGCTTCATTCCACTGTGGTCAGAGAAATTATTTTGTATGATTTCAATCTTTCTGAATTCATTGTGATTTTCTCTGAGGCCTAGCATGTGCTCTATCTTGCAAAATGATCCATATGCACTTGAGAAGAATGTGTATCCTACTGTATTTGGATGTAACATTCTGTGTATGTCTATTAGGTCCAGCTCCTCTAATATATTGTTCAAAGTCTTTGTTTCTTTACTGATTCTCTTTTGAGATGTTCTGTCCAATGGTATTGTGGTGTATTAAAATCCCCCACTATAATTGTAGAGGCAACTATTCCTTCACCAAGTTTTTCTAGTGTTTGCCTCACATATTTGGACACACCCTGATTAGGAGCATCAATGTTTATGATTATTCTTTCTTCTTGGAAGATTACCCCTTTTACTAATATGTAGTGTCCATCTTTGTCTCTCACAATAGTTTTACAATTAAAGTCTATTTTGTCTGATATTAATATCGCTACTCCAGCCCTTTTTTGGTTATTGTTTGCCTGTAAGATTGTATTCCAGCATTCACTTTCAACCTCCTTGAATCCCTGGGTCTAGGATGTATTTCTTATAGAGAGAATGTAGATGGGTCATATTTCCTTATCCATTCTTCCAATCTGTGTCTCTTGACAGGTGAGTTTAATCCATTGACATTCAGTGTTATTACTCTCAAGGAATTATTTACATTAGCCATATTTTCTTTGGATTTGTGTATGTCATATGTTGTTTTTTTCCCTCCTTTTGTCTTTTTAGTTGTTCTTACACTCTCCTCCAACTCTGTCTCTCTGGTTTTTTTCTTTCCTCCTGCAGAACTCCTTTTATTATTTCTTGAAGGGCAGGTTTCTTGTTGCCATACTCTTTCAGTTTCTGTTTATCTGTGAATATTTTGAAATTTCCATCATTTTTGAATGTCAGCTTTGTTGGATAGAGTATTCTTGACTCAAATTTTTTTCTTTTAGTTTCTTGACTATGTCATAGCACTGCTTTCTTGACTCCATGGTTTCAGATGAGAAATCAGCATTTAATCTTATTGAGTTTCCCTTGTATGTGATGGTTCTCTTTTCTCTTGCTGCTTTCAGTATTTTCTATTTGTCTTGAGTGTTGGATAATTTGACAAGTATATGTATTGGTGTAGGCCTGTTGGAATTTATTCTCTTTGGGGTGTGTTGTTCTTCCTGGACATGTACATCCATCTCCCTCAATAGGTTTGGGAAGTTTTCAGCCATTATTTCCTCCAACACCCCTTCTGTCCCCTTTTCCTTCTCTTCTCCTTCTGGGATGCCTATAATGCATATATTTGTGCATTTTGTATTTTCAGTCAGGTCCCTAAGTCCATGCTGGATTTTTTTTCTATCTTTTTATTGATCAGTTCTACTATCTGTTTGATTTCAGATGTACTGTCTTCCATATCACTAATTCTTTCCTCTGCCTCTTCAAATCTGCTATTATTTGCTGAGAGTATATTTTTATTGATTTATTGGATTGTGCCATTCATCACCATGATATCCATTATCTTTTTGTGTATGTTTAGTTTCTTCTGTAAGCTCTCCAAGTGTTTTTTTAATATCTTTAATCTCTTCCTTGTCTTCATTAAATTGGTCCATGATATATGTTTTGAGAGCTTTGATTAGTTGTTTGATGTTCTGCTCCTCTTCCAGGTTTTTAGTTTTCTCATTGGATTGGGCCATGTTTTCCTGATTATTTTTTTTTTGTATGGGTTTTTAATTTCATTCATTCATTCATTTAATCTCCCCTTGTGACTTGTTTGCTGTCTGCTCTCTGTGTCCATTCACTGTGTGTTTTTCTTTGTCTGCTTGACTCCCTTTGTTGCATCATCTGCTGCACCAGCTGTCCACAGGTGTGGTGCAGGTTGTCTGCTCTCCGTAGGCATGGCATGGGCCATCAGCTCTCCATGGGTGTGGCACAGGCTGTCAGCTCCTTGTGTGCATGGTGTGGGCCATCAGCTCTCCATGGGCATGGGCCAGCTTGTCTTCACAAGGAGGCCATGGGACACAAACCCAGGGCCTCCCATATGGTAGAAGGGAGCCCAACTGATTGAGTCACAGTTGCTTCCCAGTTTTTAATTTTTCATTGCTTCTGGTCATCATTTTATCTTGATGGGGTTGCTCATTTGATTAGCTTCTCCATCTAGTCTTGGGGTTTATTTAGGTGCTGTTTTTTTTTGTGTGTTAAGTCTTCCCTTTGACACTTTGTTCTTCTTATTTGATTTCCCTGTTGTTGTCTAAGTTCCCTTGAAGGAAAATATTAGGACTGGTGAAAGCAAGAGGTAAGAAAAGAAAAAGTACAATAGTAGTATTGATAGTAAATGTTAGCAGAAGAACCATGTGAGACCTAGGAGAACGTATATTAAACTCATGTAAACTGTGTAGGCTTATAACAGTAAAAAAAGCAAAGTACCTACAGTGAAATGGTAAATTTAATATGGAGAAGAATATAGTATGAATTAAAAGGCTTGTGTCATCAGTAGAGAGGGAAAGAGAAAAGAACAATCACCTAAAAGGTGAATAAAAGATAGAAAACAGATTAGAGGTGGTAGAAATAAAAAGTCAGAAAAATTGGAGGCTAAACAAAGAGGTGGAATGTAAGAGAAACAATAGATGATGGAAGATAGAAAGATGTAAAGGAAAGGGAATAGCATTGGTAGCCAAAATCAATGCACACAGAAAAGAGGTAATCTAGGATGAGGAAGCACAGCACATAAGAAACACTGCCTGCAGCATCTAATAGAAAAATAAGAAAAAAGAAAAGAAAAAAGGGAAGAAAAAGAAAAAAACGAGAGAGAGAGAAAGAAGTTTTGTGTGGGATAAAGAGGAAGGAAAGACAAGAAAACAAGCAAACAAAAAAGATCTGACAAGACCTCAAGCAAGGAATTCTCTTTGCAGTTGAATAAACTGATTAGGAATCTGTCCTTCCCCTTTTCTCCCTTCCTCACTTCCCTCTCCCCTAGGGCAGCAGGAAGGCTGTGGCAGGCTCCTTTCTGAGAGTCAAATGGGACCCTGGTGAACCAACTCACTACAGAAAATAATGACTCTTAGTTTCTTTGAGAGCGAGCACTAACACCTTGCCAAGAACCCTAAATATGCTATTGGAAGCCTACCAAGCACATCCCACTGTCCCCCTCCCATAGGTGGGCTACACAGGACTGTTAATTTTCTGACTCCACCTTCTCCCTGACCAAGTTTCCCTATCCCAGGGCATTTGAGTAAATTGGGCTCTCTCAGCAGATTCACCTTTCCTCTCTTCCTAGCCTCTCCCCAATACAGCTGGCATGCTCCTCCAAGCTCTAAAAAAGGGGGAACTGGACAATCGAACCTGCACTCCTTGGGCCCCTCTGCACCCCTCACCAAAGCCCTCCCACTCTCGGAGTTTGTCTGAGACTGGAGGGCTAGGAGGATGCCGGAGTTTGGGGAGTGCTGGGTTCAGGAACATGGGTTGGGGGGATGTGGTCTCGGGGAACACAGGTTTGGGGAATGTGGGTTATGGGGAATGCAGAGTTTGGGGATGTGGGGCTCAGGAAACATGGGTTTGGGGATTGCATGGTTGGAGAACATGGGGCTCAGGAACGCCCCCGTGTGGCCGACGGTGTTCAGGGGATCCCGTGGCTCTCAGCCCTAGGGGAAGGGTTTTGCCTTTCCACAGCTTCAGGCTCTAGTGTCAGAAGCCCTCAGTTTTACCTTAAGCAAGCACTCCATTTGTCGCCCTCTCTCCAGATCAACGTCCAGAAACCTCCTGCTTTGTGGGTTCCCAAAACTGCTCACTCAGGCAGGATTCTGTCCCCACTCAGCCAGTTTTTTTGCAGGAGAGATGACGAGAGTGCACTCACTCAGATGCCATCTTCCCCCGCCTCCTCTAAATGCATTATTTCCTTCCACCATTTTATTCTTAGGTTTTTGTATGTCTTATTTGTTTGTTTGTCTTTTTACCTTTTTTGGTTATCCTTTCTGCTGTTTTTCTATTCTTTTCCTCGAGGCCTCTCTCTCCTATCTTTTTCTTTTAGGCTCTAAGGCTTCCTTTAATATTTCCTGCAAAGGTGGATTCTTTTTTACAAACTCTTAGTTTCTGTTTGTTAGTGAATATTTTATACTCACCTTCATATTTGAAGGACAATTTTTCTAGATAAAAAATTCTTGGCTGGCAGTTTTTCTCACTGAGCATTGTAATTGTATCATATCCCTGTCTTCTTTCCCCTCCAAGGTTTCTGAGGGGAAATCTGCACTAAGCCTCAATGGGCATCCCTTGTATGTGATGGTTTTCTGCTCTCTTGCTGCTCTCAGTATTTTCTCTTTATCTCTGACATTCAGAGTGGTAAGTGTCTTGGAGTAGGTCTATTCACATTTATTCTGATTGGGGTACTGTGCACTTCTTGGACATTTTTCATTTCTTTCATGAGAGTTGGGAAATTTTCAGCCATTATTTCCTCAAGTATGCTTTCTGCCCCCTTTCCCTTATCTTCTCCTTCTAGAACTTCTGTGACACGTATGTTGTTGCATTTCATGTTGTAATTCACCTCCCCAACCCCTGCTCAATTTTTTCCATGCTTTTCTTTTTCTGTTCTTTTCTCTCTTCAATTTCAGCTATTGTGTCTTCAGTATCCTTATCTTTCTTCTATCATTTCGAGATTTCTATTGTATGCCTCTAATGTGTTTTTGATCTTGCCTATTAATAGTCTCTCATTCCCATGAGCTCTGTTACTTTTCTAGTCAGGATTTCAAATTCTTCTTTGTATTAGTTCAATGTCTTCTTTTTTTTTTTTTTAAAAAAAAGGTTTTATTTTTTATTTATTCCTCTCCCCTTCCCTCACTCCCCCCATTGTCTGCTCTCTGTGTCCATTTGCTGTGTGTTCTTCTGTGTCCACTTGCATTCTTGTCAGGGGCACTGAGAATCTGTGTCTTTTTTGTTGTGTCATCTTGTTGCATCAGCTCTCAGTGTGTATGGTACCACTCCTGGGCAGGCTGTGTTTTTGCTGCACAGCGTGGCTCTCCTTGCAGGGATGCACTCCTTGCACATGGGGCTCCCCTATGTGGGGGACACCCCTGCATGACACGGCACTCCTTGCATGCATCAGCACTGCCCATGGGCCAGCTCACCACAGGGGTCAGGAGACCCTGGGTTTGAACCCTGGACCTTCCATGTGGTAGGTAGATGCTCTATCAGTTGAGCCAAATCTACTTGCTCTCAATGTCTTCTTGATGTCACTTATCTTTAGCCATGTCTTTCAATTCATTAATTTGATTTTGGAAGTTTGTGTGCATCTTGTTAATTAGTTCTCTTAAATCCTGCATCACTTCTGAGCCTTTGATACATTCCTTTTCTTGGGCTCTGTCTTCCACTTTGTTAGTATGGCTTAGTATTTTTTGCTGATGTCTAGGCATCTGATTAGGATATAGTGTACCCAGATGCTCAACTTCTTCCTCTTTCATAGGAATTTAGTGGCAGGAGGCTGTTACTGCTGCTTTTTGATTCTTGGTTCAACCTGGATCCTTAGGATTGTTCCTGTTAATTGCTGAAAATTGGGCTCTGGACCCAGTAATGGGATGCAGTCTTGCTTCCTAGGTCCTTGGAGGAGGAGACTAAAAAGACCGGAAAAAGCCTCTCATTTTTAATTTGCTCACATGTACTTCCTTGTTCTGCCAGCAGATGGTGCTCTTTGGGAGCCCTCTCAGTTCAAAGCTTGATCAGACTGATCCCATCTGTGTTGCAAAAAACACAGTGTGATAGAGGCTCCTACCTGGAGGCTAAGAGCCCTGTAATTGAAACTTTCTGAGAGACAGTTCTTCAGCCTTCTCTGGCAGCCCCTTCCCTTTTCCCACATATGAAATATTTCCACTCCCCTCTGTGTCCTCAATAATCAGTCCAGGATAGTAGAGAATGACTTTGGGAGGGTTGTATCTTTTTAGCCCCTTGCCTGCTCCCAAGGCAAACAATGGTGTGGCTCCTGGGACAGGGCAGACCAAATTTGTGGGTCAGTCAGCCTTAGGCTGTGTCCCACTCTCTATCCTTTCCCTGGGTGGTAGATCACTGGAGCCTCCTTTGTCTGTAGCCACAGGCTCAGAGGATGGCACCTTCTGAAGCATCTTTAGTGTGGGGCAGGGTGCCAGCAGCAGCAGCCACTGGTTTCAACTCAATGTTTTGCCATTGTCATTCCCCTCCTTTGTCCCTTTCTCCTCTGGGCAGTGTCCAGGATTTGCCTGGTGTCCTGAACCCTAGAAGACATTTTTTTTCCCAGGCCATTTCAGCTTTTCCTCTAGCTCTTTTTTCTGGAGGAAAAGAGAGCCCTGTGTCTTTCTAGTTCACCATCTTCCTGAAAGTTCTCAAGTTGGTTTTAAAGGAAGGTCATCACCAGGGCTATAGTGTGAATTATATGTTTCTGTGTAAAACTAAACAGAGATATTGCCATTTCTTTTGACCCATCATGCATGGCAACTATTTTGGTTCTACTAATTTAAAATATATTTTTTTCATTCATCAGGGTAATCTAAGGAATTTTGCAGTGAGAAACCAGGTGTTCCCTTCTTTATATGGAGATGTCATTGCATTTGAAAAGTCAAAAAGGTCCCTAGATATTTCAGTATAATTGAAGGCATATAGGCTGTTTTCTTCTGTTTATAGATAAAATGTATTTTTTTTTTGGTAATTTCAATTTATGTACAAAAGCATCTTCATCTCTCAAAATTAGTCATTTTCTTTACGCTTTTTGTATGTTGGCCTGTATATTCTTAGGTGTTTAGTAAATGTTTATTTTAAGTAAGTGAATGAATAGATCCTAAATGACTTGAATATGCTAACCGGCATTAACTATTTCCATGATCAATTATTTACTCTTAATTTTAAATCTCTTCTGTTTCATCTGATACATTATGTAACTTAACAGTTGCCTCACCAGTAATCATTCTATCCTTTATCCATTTATGGTTTGACTAAAAGGTGGGCCATGATTTTCCTGTCAGTCAGAAAATCAAACTCTCATGGGCAATTGATGCGTGCAGGCCCTAAATATGTCCAATCAGAATGAGGCCAAGAAGATTATAATGTGAATTTAAGGTCACTCACTGGAATAATTTTCCTACTTTAAGGCAAATGAGTTTGAGGACAGATTGACATACAGAGGCTAATAGAGCTTGAAAGGACAGCATAAAAATGTGAATAATCAGAAAGTCATCCTGATATACATGGCAATATTTCATTCCATGTTTTTTTTTTAACATAAAGCAGTGATGTTTTGACAGTTGTTACTTTATAATAACAAACTGAGTTCTGAATAACTTCATTGATGAGTTTCAAGAAGGGTTACATGTTCTGTTTAATGTATGTAAAGTATACATTAAACAAGTACACTATTCCTTATCTGCAATTCTGAAATCCATATAGCTGTAGCAACTACACATATTTTAATGATTATTTGGAATCAAAACTTTACGGATTCATTTCTTAGTAAAACCTATTGGGAAGTTAATATTTTTATTTTTTATTTTATTTTTTTAAAGATTTATTTATTTATTTAATTCCCTCCCCTCCCCTGGTTGACTGTTCTCTGTGTCTATTTGCTGCATCTTGTTTCTTTGCTTCTGTTGTCGTCAGCGGCACGGGAAGTGTGTGCGGCGCCATTGCTGGGCAGGCTGCACTTTCTTTCGCGCTGGGCAGCTCTCTTTATGGGGCGCACTCCTTGCGCGTGGGGCTCCCCTACGTGGGGGACACTCCTGTGTGGCACGGCACTCCTTGCGCCCATCAGCACTGTGCATGGGCCAGCTCCACACGGGTCAAGGAGGCCCGGGGTTTGAACCGCGGACCTCCCATGTGGTAGACGGATGCCCTAACCATTGGGCCAAGTCCGTTTCCCAATATTTTTATATTTTATCAAATAACTATTAATATATTTAAATTTGGAACATGGCTATAGACCCTGAAGATTTCTATATGATGTGTACTATATTACCATAATAAACTGGTATATTTAACTTTTATAAAATCTAATAAATATTGCTCATTGTTTTGTTTTTGTTTTTTTCAGGAGGCACAGGGGACTGAACCCATGGCCTCCTGTGTGGGAGGCAGGCACTCAACTGCATGAGCCACATCCAGCCCCCTTGAGCTACATCCATTCCCCAAATCCAACAAATTTTAAACTCCAAAATATAAATAGTTGCAAGGGATGTTTTGGATGATGAATTATTATTTAAATACTAATTCTGATTTCTTTAATGGTGGAGATTTAGTGGTAATAACTATTGCTGATTTTGTTTCAAGATTTTATAGTAACCAAATTTCTGCCTAATGTTGCCTTAATCAGCTTATTCCAGTGTGGCTTTTAGGAAATGTTTGTTATTTAATATAAAATTATTTGTAATGTGACAAAGAAATCCTAAGGATTATATAACCTATCCTTTTTTTCAAGGTTGTTGCTTACTGAATTTTGAACGTTGCAACTTTCTGTGAAATTGTCTAGTTGGACAGAATCTTTCCAAATGGAATTGTATTTTATAGCCTAGCATTTTAGAAAATTAGTTATTTTGACAATCTCATTGTTTCTAGAATACAGTGAAATCTATCTTTTTGGGCTTATTGGCAATGGACATCTTTAAAATTAATAAAAATTTTGAATTACATATTTTAATAAGTTGCCACTTTCAGAGATAATACTTCCTTTATCTTAATTCAAACTAGCCCAACAAAATATATTTCAGCAGAGTTTCTTTTGAGATCAGTTTGAATAAATAGGAATTGTGAATAAATATATATAGAATATAGGTAATAGAACACTTCAAAGACCTTAGATTTCAATGAAAGTTTTCTCAAAGTACAATTAATTTTTCACTGGATTTTAGAAACTCGGTTTTCCCATTTTCACAATTAGTGGAGGAATTGGTATAGATTCAGAGAGTTATCCTATTCTGTAGTTCTACAAATGCCTTGTTGATGGTTTTTATCTGTACTGTCCTGGAAGAATGTGTTTATTAAGCAAAAATAAATTTCAGATCTGTCCCAAATGCTTTTAATTCTCTTAGTGATATTTTTCACTATGGCATACTTCTTGTTATATTTCAAGGACCACAATAATGTGATTTTTGTATTTTTTGTTTTTTTATGCTCAGAGTGAGCTTATAGGATTTGGAATTTTACTATTGGAGAAATTGTGGTGGATTAAGTAATTATCCCTAAGCTACAATATTGAGCCTAGATATAATCTAATTCCATGTACTTGGAAATTTTGGTCTATCTATCTATCTATCTATCTATCTATCTATCTATCTATCTATCTATCTATCTATCATCTATCTTTTGTGAAAATATTCTGTAGTTCTAATGGATTAAGAAGAGTCAAAACACTGATTCAAAATCTAGTGTCTTGTAAACTCTACTACATTCTTCGTCCAAAAGGTTAGTAATTCACAGATTTTCAAAGTTTTTAAAGCCCCTTCATGTATTATAGTTTACATTGTAGTTTACACTCTCCCCCAGTCCATTCAGTGGTTTACTGCAGGATATATAATGCCCTGCATCTCTCCCTGCAGTATCATTCAGGACAACTCCAATATCTTTAAAAAAAGATAATGAAATAAATTTGCTTGGGAAAAAATAAAATCTCCTTAACTGCTATGATATACATTTTTCCTGAACTGTTGCTCTCTCTTGATTTCTGGAGCCCATTGGTTAAGATCCTCTTGGGACCTTATTTCTCCCTCCTTTATGCTTTCTTCATCTTCTCAGTTTGATATTTGTGCTTAAGTCTCTTTCCTTTAGCTTTCTTTTCCCCCTCCAATCTTTTTCCCTTTAGAAATCTCTTTTACTTACCCACGTTTATTTGTACTTTTTATACAATTACCCTCAAATCTGCATATTAAGTATTCGCTTTTTACCAATTTGAATCCACTATGTGTCTTTTTCATTTGGTAGCTTCCATGAGTGTCCCATCTTTGGTTCTGATGTACAGCGTCCAAAATGTAACTAATTATCTTCCTGTGAAACCAAGTGCCCTTTTGGGACTGTCTAGAAGTCTCACCTATGATTGGAAACTCTTATGCCATCCTTCACCTTATTTCCACCTTGAATGTAGACATTTACTTGAGTTCTCCAAATTTTGTCCTTTTTTCAGTTCTTACTACCACTTCATTGCCTCCAAGTATGTATTAAGAGATCTTTTTCTTTTGCCTTAAACAATTGTTATATTAGTGAGGTTGCAGATTTCCAGAAAGATGCATAAATGTTTCCATTTACCTGCCCCCATTTTTAACATTTTGCCTTAGTGTGGTAACTTTGTTACAATCAAAGAGAAAATATTACTATAATTGTACTATTTTTAATAACTTTATTTCAAATTCAAAATAAAATAAAATAAAATAAAATAAAATAACAGAAAAATGCAGCTCAACAAGTTGTGGAAACATTGCTCCTAAAAAGTTCTTTTCAGGCACTTTTATCTCAACTAATTCTAAATTCTAACTCCTTTGTTCCTCTAGTGTTCAGAAAGATACACAGATGAACACAAACTAGTTAAATGACACGGTCATGCCGTATTAATGAAAAAACAACAAAGAAAGAAAATGCTTACTCATATTCATATCTCTTAAAACCAAACTCCAGTCTTTTTTTAACCTTTATCATTAATATAGTACCAATTTTGCTCTTGCTACAAAATCAATATAATAGTGTTCTTAACTATAGTCCATAAATTACGTTATGTATATTTTCCATTGTATCAGCACATTCTTAACAATGTATAATAGAAGTCTACTCCTCTGTTTGTTATTAATCAGAGTCCTCATCTCCTGCCAAAATCATTGTTGTACATTCCCAGTATTATCCTCCAGCTGTCCTCCAACTAACATTAATTTCCCTAGGCTACTGGTTTCAGCCACATTCACATTCATAAATCAACAGTGTTTGTTACATTCATTATATGTTACCATCAAGTCCAATCATTACCATATATTTACATTTTACGAAATTAAACATTCTGCACTTACCCAGCATCATCTTCCCCTTTTCATCCCACATTCCATCTCCCACCAAGTTACACTTCATAGTCCAACCCCAAAGTAACTCATATTTAGATCATAGTGAAACCACAAAATATTCATCCTTTTGTGTCTGATTATTTCACTCAATCTAATATCCTCAGGGTTCCTCCAGGTCGTCAAGTGCTTCCCCAATTGATTTTTTCTTACAGCTGAATAAATATCCCATTCTGTGAATATACCACATTTTGTTTATCCGTTCATCAATTGACAGACACTTAGGTTGTTTCTGTCTTTTAGCATTTGTGAATAATATAATTGTACTATTAATTATAGTCCATAGTTTCCTTTAGGGTTCACTGTGTTGTATAATCTTAAGATTAGTTACCTTAAATTTTTATTCTAGCAATATATATATCACCCCAAATTTCCCCTTTTATCCACACTCAGATATGTAATTCAGTTGTGTTATTATATCCACAATGTTGTGTTACCATCACCACTGTATATTAACAAAATTGAGCATTTGACTTTCAAGCTTCTTCTTTCTTCAGTCTGTTCCTGTTCTATTCAATGTGGACCATTTACTCATCGTGAATTTTCTTTAACCCAAATTCTTTAGTTAGTAGCTTGATCTTTGCTTGTTGGATCAAGTCCAACTCCATTCTCTAGTTTTCAGACCTCCTCAATCTTTCCCTCTATCTTTTTGCAATTTATGGTTCACCAATCCTCTACATATATTGTTGTGGCTCTTTAGCAAAATTCTTTTTTTTCCTTTCTTTATTATTATTATTATTTTAAAGATTTATTTATTTATTTTAATTTCCCCCCCTCCCCTGTTTGTCTGTTCTTGGTGTCTATTTGCTGCGTCTTGTTTCTTTGTCCGCTTCTGTTGTTGTCAGCGGCACGGGAAGTGTGGGCGGCGCCATTCCTGGGCAGGCTGCACTTTCTTTTCACGCTGGGCGGCTTTCCTCACGGGCGCACTCCTTGTGCGTGGGACTCCCCCACACGGGGGACACCCTTGCGTGGCACGGCACTCCTTGCGCGCATCAGCACTGCGCATGGCCAGCTCCACACGGGTCAAGGAGGCCCGGGGTTTGAACAGCGGACCTCCCATATGGTAGACGGACGCCCTACCCACTGGGCCAAAGTCCGTTTCCCTATTATTTTTTTTTAATGTTACATTAAAAAAAATATGAGGTTCTCATATACCCTCTACCCCCCTCACCCCAATCCTTCCACATTAACAGCTTCTTTCATCATCGTGGCACATTCATTGCATTTGGTGAATACACTTTGGAACACTGCTGCACCACATGGATAGTGGTTTACATTGTAGTTTACACTCTCCCTCAGTCCACCGAGTGGGCCATGGCAGGACATACAATGTCCAGCATATGTCCCTGCAGTACCACCCAGGACAACTCCAAGTCCTGAACATGCCCCCACATCATATCTCTTCTTCCCTCTCCCTACCATCACAGTTACTGTGGCCACTTTCTCCACATCAATGCTACAATTTCTTCCATTACTAATCACAATAGTACTGTAGTACAATATCAGTAAGTCTACTCTAATCCATTCTCTATTCCTCCTTCCTGTAGACCCTGGGATGGTTATGGCCAGTCCCCCTCTACATCAAGAGGGGGTTTAGATTTCACATGGATGATGGATGCAGTTCTCCTGCTTGCACTTGTAGGCACTCTTGGCTCCCAGGTGTGGTGGTTGACCTTCTTCACCTCCCTGTTAGCTGGCCAGCGTAAGTCCAATAAACAAGATGGTGGGAGTTGCAAGTCTACTAGGCTCAGGGCCTGGCTGTTACATGGACAGCTCAGAGATTCAGGTCTCCTGAGTATGCACCAACCCCAGCATTCTTTTTCTAAAATCACAGAATGCACTTGTTGTTTCCTATCAAATTTCATTTGCTGATAAAATTTCTGAAGTCAAATTGATGTTAGTTATAGTCCCTTTTGTTAAAAATGGTCTTTGTGTTGTATGGACTAAGTCAAAATGGAAAAACACCTTCTTCATGAATCTAATTACATCTAAAACATCAGTTATTCTACTTGCTTTAGAGAAAGACAAAATTCAGTTTAGAAGCACTTTTCACAACATTAATGAATCTGGAAATATAGCTTTCTTTTATCTAAGATACACATTTTCCATATTTTAATGTTTCTGAAACATTAAACTAAAGCCCAATTTATAGTCCTTGACATGGGAGACTTGTTTACCAGTAAACAGACTATCAAGTGGCTGAGTACTGGTAATAGTCTGCCTGGAAGTGTATGTCCTCAGATGTGGAGTACTTTTCAGTCTCAGCGTATATTTGAATTCTTAAAAATTTTTGAGGATCCCATGGAGCTTTGATTGATACTTATTGTATTAATAATTAAATTCAGAGTTTTTAAAACACACATTCCATTAGCTATCAGAGCATTGAGACCCTATTTCATCTAGTCTTTGGAGAATTGCTTTGATCAGAAGAATGGAATAGGCAAGTAATGTCTTAGAAATAAGAAAAGGTTTTGCTTTACTAATCCCCCAAAAGGGTATTATTCCCTCTGAAGACTTGTGGTGAAAGTATCTGTTTATCTAAATATCTCCTTATTTGAATTATTTTCATTGGTATCACTGCAGGTGGTTAAATTTTAAGTTACATTTGGTTTGTCATCATCATTTCAAATGTCTTCCTGTATTTGTTACATTGCTATATTGCTATGAGAATATGTATTTTGAATGTAGAATTTTGCCTGTCACATGCCAAAGAATGTTAGCAAAGGCAGTAGAAATAGTCAAGTATTTCTAGAATAGATTTTAGAATTTTCAAAGCTAAGGAATGTATTCGTGATTGATTCATGTTTTGTGAAAAACTGTCATGAAGAAACTGAACAGTTGGCACTATCTGTCAAAATTATGAGTTTAAGGAAGATTCAGAAAGCCTCTTCAGTCTTTCAGACTTTTATATAAAAGAAAGAAGTAGTGGTATTTTAATATATTGATAAATTTATGCATTTCTATTTAACATGATAATGCCATGTGTATTCAGTATAGGAATACCCCCAAATTGTTATTTCACAGATGGAATCTTAAAATAAAGGCAATACATTATTAAAAAGAAGGTTACAACCCCAGGTAGTCATTCTCCTGAAGTCTGAGGAGATACCCAGATCCTACAGTCATGGCAGATGGCTCCAGAGTTCAGTGTTTTGCCAGTGGGCCCTACTTTGGAATTTGTGCTCCTGAGTATGATGGACTTGGACTCAGATGTGACTTCTCTACACATGCCCCTTCTGTCCCTTTTATTGAACCTGTGGTTGGTGCTGGGGTTGGTGTATGCCCAGGAGACTTGAATCTCTGGGTTGTCCATGTGCCAGCTGGGCCCTGAGCCTCAATAGTGTTGTAGCACCTTCTCTCAGTTCGCTGGACTTACCCAGGTCAGCTGACAGGGAAGTGAGTATGGACAACCACCACACACAGCTGAGGGCACAAGAGTCCCATCCACCAGCCATGTGGGATTAAAGCCCTCTCTCAGTTGAGAGGTGGAATGGGCATTGCCATCCCAGGGTCCTCAGGATGGAGGGATAAAATATGGACTAGAGGGAAGTGGACTTGACTCAACTGATAGAGCATCCGCCTACCACATGGGAGTCCAGGGTTCAAACCCAGGGCCTCCTGACCCATGTGGTGAGCTGGCCCACATGCAGTGCTGATGCATACAAGGAGTGCCGTGCCACACAGAGATGTCCCCTGTGTAGGGGAACCCATGTGCAAGGAGTGCACCCCATAAGGAGAGCTGCCCCATGTGAAAGAAAGTTCAGCCTGCCCAGGGGTGTGGTGCCACACACATGGAGAGCTGATGCAGCAAGATGATGCAACAAAAAGAGACACAGATTCCTGGTGCCACTGACAAGAATGCAAATGGATAAAGAAGAACACACAGTGAATGGACACAGAGAGCAGAGAACTGGGGGTGGGGATGGGGAGAGAAATAAATAAAAATAAATCTTTAAAAAATATATGGACTAGAATGGACTTACTGGTGTTCTACTATGGAAATATTGTGACTCTAGCAATGGAATAAATTATATCATTGATGTGGAGACAGTGGCCACTAGACACTCAACAGTGGCTGAAGGCAGGGAGAGGGAAAAGGAGGTGTGATATGGGGGCATTTTTGGGACTTGGAATTGTGCTCAATGATATTGCAGGGACAGATGCAGGACATTATATATCCTGCCATAACCCACTGACTGGACTGGGAGAGAGCATAAACTACAATGTAAACTATAATCTATGCTGTGTAGCAGTGCTCCAAAAATATATTCAAATGAAATGAATGTACCACACTAATGAAAGAAGTTGTTGATGTGGGAAAAGTGGGGGTGTGTGGGGGTGGGGCATATGGGAATCTCCTATATATTTTAAAGTAAATTTTTGTGTGAGCTATGGATCTTTTAAAAATAAATAAAAATATATTTTAAAAAAGAGTTTTTGTGAAACAATTTAAAATTGGTGAACTGTTCCAATGCATTGCACAGCATCATACTATTATTTTGACCTGTGCTCATTTTCTTCTTGAAAAATAGATTGATGAAAGTATATAGACTTTGTTTTTTTCTTTATTTATTTTTGTAAAAGAAACTTAAATAAATGTTACATAAAAATATAGAGTATTTCCATATGCCTCTCCCCCTCCCTCCCCCACACAATTCCACATTAACAACACCCTTCATTAGTATGGTAGGTTTGTTAAAATGATAAACACATATTGAAGTATTGTCACTAACTGTGGATTACAGTTTACAATCTGTCCAATGCAATTTTGTAAGTTATGACAAAATACATAATGGCCTGTATCCATCATTGCAACATCATTCATGACAATTCTAATGTCCTGAAAATGCCCCCATATTACACCTATTTTTCCCTCTCTCTCCCCTTAGAACCACTGGTGGCCACAGCTCTACATCAATGATAAAAGTTCTTCCATTGCTAGAATAACAATGAGTCCATAATAGAATAATAGTAAGTCTCTTTAGGCCATTGTTCATTCACCAATCTTGAGGATTTTGGATAGTGCTGCCTGCTCTGCCTCTAATTGAGAGGGGGCTTACATCCCATGGGGAAGATGGATGGAACTTTCTTACTTGCAGTTGAAGACTATCTCTCTTCCTTCAGATGGGTGTTGTCCATCATCATCACCTTGTTAGTTGTCCTGGGAGAGTCCAATAAACTGGAGAGTAGGTGTTGCAACTCTGCTAAGATTCAGGGCCCTACTGGCACATGGATGGCCAACGATTTAAGACTCTTGGGAACATGCCTGTGACGTATAGTACTAACTGTAGGTTCAAATAGAAGGGGCAGAAAAGCCATGTGTAGGGAAACCACAAATGAGTCCAAACTGTCACACTAGGGAGCATAAATTCCAAGGCCCACTGGCAGGAACGCCAAACTCCTGAGCTGTATAGACTTTGTTTTAAAAGAGTTACTACTAGTCCATAAAATGTTTTATTGCCTTAACTTTCCAAGTCTGTTAGCATATTGTAATACCAGTGAATGATTTCATTTTAAAATGTAAATTAATTTTATTGATACAAATTAATAAAGCATACAATTCATCCAAAGTGTACAATCAATGGCATTTGGTATAATAACATAGTTGTACATTTATCATTTCAATCATTATTAGAACATTTTCATTGCTTCAATAACAATAATAAAGAAAAATGAGATAAACAAGAAAATTCTTCAGCTCTCAATCTCTGTATGCTTCCCCAGGTTTACATAGCTATTATTCCTGGCTATTCTTGCTCAATTATGTATTTTTTTTTCTTTATTCATTTTTTTAAATATTACATTCAAAAAATATGAATTCCCCATATATCCCCCACCCCCCTCACCCCACTATTCCCCCCATAGCAACATTCTCCTCCATCATCATGAGACATTCATTGCATTTGGTGAATACATCTCTGGGCATCGCTGCACCTCATGGTCAATGGTCCACATCACAGCCCACACTCTCCCACGTTCCATCCAGTGGGCCATGGGAGGACCTACAATGTCCGGTAATTGTCCCTGCAGCACCACCCAGGACAACTCCAAGTCCTGAAAATGCCTCCACATCTCATCTCTTCCTCCCATTCCCCACACCCAGCAGCCACCATGGCCACTTTCTCCATACCAATGTCACATTTTCACAATAGTTCATGAATAGAATATCAGTAAGTCCACTCTAACCCATATTCTATTCCTCCATCCTGTGGACCTTGGATTGGTTGTGTCCATTCCACATCTATGTCAAGAGGGGGCTTAGATTCCACATGGACGCTGGATGCAATCCTCCTGCTTTCAGTTGTAGGCACTCTTTTTTTTTTTTTTTTTAATTTGGTAATACAGGGACACAATTTAATGACTCTAAGTTTTTTTTTGTAGTTTTTTTTTTTACAGGTCAGGTGCCATAAACATTCAAATAATCCATCTTTTAAAAAGTACGTTTAGGGAAACGGACTTGGCCCAGTGGTTAGGGCGTCCATCTACCACATGGGAGGTCCGCGGTTCAAACCCCGGGCCTCCTTGACCCATGTGGAGCTGGCCCATGCGCAGTGCTGATGTGCGCAAGGAGTGCCCTGCCACGCAGGGGTGTCCCCCGCGTAGGGGAGCCCCACGCGCAAGGAGTGCGCCCGTGAGGAGAGCCGCCCAGCACCAAAGAAAGTGCAGCCTGCCCAGGAATGGCGCCGCCCACACTTCCGGTGCCGCTGATGACAACAGAACCGGACAAAGAAACAAGACGCAGCAAATAGACACAGAGAACAGACAACCGGGGGAGGGGAGGGGAATTAAATAAATAAATAAATCTTTAAAAAAAAAAAGTACGTTTACAACATCAGAAGAATTAAGATGAAATATAAACCTTTCCACTTACAATTTTTATACAGATTAACCAAATCACAAATGCCACAAATAAAGGTTAAATTGTAATAATATAATGAATAAACATTCAGATTCTTAATAAAATCTTCCTTTAACATTTTTAGACTTACCATTATACTAAATAATCTATGCAGAGTTTTGGGGTACAATACCAAGAAGGCACCAACAGTACAAAGCAGATACAAAGCAGTTTCAGAACTTTCTTGAGTGCGCTACATGGATAAATAGCACAAAAAAAAGGCAATGAGCTTTAAGTAAACCTGGTGTAACCCTTGAGAATTTGCTCTGAATTCTCAGTCTTTTCTGAGCCATCATGTTGATCCGGATTACAGGAGGAAAAATCACATATTTACGTGACTGTTACATGCTTCTTGTCTTCACTGGATGAGTATCATATTTCAAACACCAGTATAACAATTTTAAAGCACAAATGCTTTAAGTATGTGTATAAGCAAAAGGATTGCTCAGATTTTTCAAAACCACTATATTTACAAAAATATTTCCCTTAAACTTGGGATTGCTCCAAAACAGTGATTTACAAATATAGAAGTATTATGAGAAGGGCCCAAAAGCACGTGTATATATGTGTGTTAACATACTGTACTGTTGGCATACTATATAAAAGTTACCAGTTTTAAAACTGTATCAACATATAAGCAAATAAAAATGAAATAGCCTCCTCTGAATGGTCCGAATACCAGGTAGCAGGTGTAGCGGGCAGTACACAAGGTAAGTCCTTAAAGACCACCGATGAGCCACAGGGGGCTTCTGAAAGCTAACAGTTTCTTCTATACCCATCACCCATGCCTGAAAACAAAAGGAGTTCATGTGAACTTGCCATGCACTGCGTACTGCACACAAAATACAGGGTATTCTTCTACCCGTACATCAAATGGCCTGTGGGTCAGCACAGAGTAATCCTGACGAATTCCCTCAGCGCCACCCCACTCCCTTGTGGATAGTCTATTTTGCACGAAATGAAAGGGCTGGAATGTTTCACCTGGAATTTTTGGCTTACATTTTAGATACCAAAAAAGCCATTAGTCTGGGAGATTATCTGAATGCATGGTTAATGGAGGCGGTTCAGTATCCCCAGTATGAATTTAGATGACCTAATCTGTACATTTTTAGAAATGTAAGAAGATCCAAAATATGAGTCTATTACACATAATAGCTAGTACTTTTCACAGATACCCTGGTTGTGACAATCTTGGGCCTGTTAAATTATGTTTGGCATGATCAATATAAAGCATACAACTTATGGCTACAGTGATTCCAGAATGTGGTTAGTGGTCTCATGCCAATCAGACCCCATGGGGAAAGCAAGAGGGATGGCAAAGAGCCCTCGGTTCCCAGGCATTAGTGTCCAGGGCTATGGCTTTCTATTAGAAGAGGAGTACAAAGTTAACTGCATGAAACTACTAACATTCCATTTAAAAAGAAAGTATAAAAAAACAAGAGTAATAAAACTAACTGTCAGCACTCCTTTTAAAATGAAAACTGAGTTATCACTGGATCACAGAGTTGACTCTGTGTGGTCTGTGCTGTGTGGACCTTTCATGAGGCAGCCTAGAGCAGGAAAGTGAAAGCCATGGACTTCAGTGCACGGAACCTACATGCGGGTCAGGTTTTTGAGGACAAGCCAGAGGCCCTCTTTTAGCCACCAGCATCCTGGGCTGGGCGCTATGGGCTGAGGGCCACTGGGCGGCCTTCCACAGCACTCACCTGTGCCCAGGGCCCGCTCTGGGGAACACAGGCAAGCCCTCTTTACAAAGAACCAGAATCCAACCTGAGATGTTTGGCTGCTTCTTCAGGATTTGACAGAGTATTTTAAATCTATGATTGGAATAAAGGAAAACATCAGAGTAGATTCTCTGCTGTGCAGAGGGAAAAGGACCCTGTGGAAATGACTTTCTACATCATGGCATGGAAACCGAAGTGGAGAGGTTATGTCCAGGGTGGGAAGGTGAGGGCCATAAGCATTTCTGTTATAAAGCACAAACTGATCCTGCCTACCCATGCAGACACACTAGCCCAGAGGAAATCAACACTGAATCTTAGCATGAATGTGAAGATAGAAGATGTACATTTATTTCCATGTATTACAAGTACATTTCTCTTCATATTAGCAGGCAGTCTTTATATAACCCATTCTCCACTGCTGTCCAAATCAAACAAGAAAAAAAGGACAGCTGAGAAATGAAAAGCTGAAAATAGAATTTTTTTCCTAAGTGATCTGCTGGAGAGCATTTTCCATGGAACACAACTCAGAGGTAACAATAGATTTCTTCGTTTCAATCATAGGCATGTGGCACTTGGACAGTCATCTCTGCACAGAAAGATGTAACAGTCATGCGAGGGTACAGTAATTACTGAACAAGGCAGATTTCTCATCACAGAGAGCAGTGGGGAAAGTCGAGAGGGGGTACCACACGGGGACAGAACACCGAGTCAACTCCGCAGTTTACAGCGTCAGGGACAAATACTTAAAAAGGTCAGTAAGAGGTGGGTATAGCTTCAAACGTGACTTAGTGCTAGCTTGTTCTGATGGTCTTTTTACTCAACAGTATCAGAAACATTTGAGAGTACTTGACAACAGAACAGTGCTTCATGTCACAAGCTCATGAAGGCTTTATTACAAATTGTTATATTGGAAAATAAACTTGAGATGCTGGCATGCTGTCGAAGGAAATAGGGTTGTACACTTTCTCATTTAAAGACGCAGTGTTCCTCTCTGCTAACTCCTCAGGCAACACATGTAGTTACTGGAATCCACATGGTGGGAAGCAGCTCATGGGTGTTGTTATGACAGGCGTGTGGAGCTCTACCCTGTGACATTCGGGTTAGCCTGCTCCCTAACTCTCCAGATACTTGCCACATCATGGTGTCGTGACCTTTGTACTTCTCTCAGCAAATGCTGAATGAAGCTGCCACTTTGAGTCTTTTTATACAAGTCTTGCAAATACTCAGCACTGCATGTAACATACATTTTGACAAGTGTTCTAAGTCTATAAATGGTACAAGGAATCATGGTACACCTACTGAGTGAAACTGGTGGGTGCAATATACTTCTTCCTTTCTATTTGGAAAAATGACTGAACTTCCCAAAAGCTGGGCGGAGAGCACATGCCTTAAATATGTTAGTGACTAACGTGAAAAGACAGCTGACAAGCGCCCCCAGAGGATTAGGGAGATGGGAGCCCTTGCAGCAGTCTGCGATGTGATCCAAGGGCATTTGCACGTGCTCCTGCTCTGAGGAGACCATTGTGGTCAGAAGTCAAAGTGCAAATAAGGAGCCGTCACTGACTTAAAGTGCCCTAGGTAGCAGCCTTCCCTATCACAAAGTGAGACACTAGTGATGAGGGGGAGGCTAGAAAAGACCCATCTCTGGTGAGCCTGCCTGGGTCAGCACGGCGGTATGGAGAGGACTCAGAAGAGGAAGGAACCACTGCATCTTTCAAACCAGAAAGTAATTAGTGACTAAAGCGATGGTAAGCAGCAGGTGCACTGAATACTGCCGTGCGCCACCAAGGGTGACACACAGGGGGCCAGGGACAATTCTCTGGACTGAAGGAATTCTTTGAAAGCATAAAAGCCACAACTACCAGAAACCGCCCCTCTGAATGGCTCAGAGGAGTCCAGGTGGATAAGCCGAGACAGGCTGGAGACAGGACCAGGGTTCAAGAACTGGGAGGAAGAAGACCGATGTCTGAGCACGTCCAGTCCTCTAAGCCCTTGTCCTGACAAATTTAAGATCTGTATCCTGGCTGGAATCTAGCAGTCTCTTTGAAAACGAGTTCTTTGAGTTTTTCCTTAGGCAAGTCATCCAATTCCATGTCAAACTTGAATGGTGCTTCAGCAACAGGCTCATCACTTGGATCATAATACTGCTGCAGATGCGGGTGGGCCAGAGCCTGTTCTACTTCAATCCTCTTGTGAGGGTTGAACGTCAACATTTTATCCAGTAAGTCCAGAGCTTTGGAATCAGCATTTGGGAAGAGCCTGTTCCATGGCACCTTATTTTTGTGTGGAAGAGAAAGCAAATAGTTTCTAGCTTTTAAGTTTATAATACAATTCAGGTCTTCCTATGATGGGGATCCAAGAATACCCAGAATGTGGTTGAGCTGGTCAAGGTAATGTTTTCCTGGAAAGATGGGCCTGTTGGAAAGCATCTCTGCCAGAATACAGCCTACCGACCCAATGTCAATGGACTTGGTATACCCCCTGGAATTCAACATGATCTCTGGAGCCCTGTACCAACGTGTGGCTACATACTCTGTCAGGAACCCTGTGTGATCATGGTCCGGGTCTGCCACACGGGCCAAGCCAAAGTCGCAGATCTTGAGATCGCAGGTGGTGTTGAGCAGCAGGTTGGAAGGTTTGAGGTCACGGTGCAGAACATTAGCTGAGTGGATATATTTTAACCCTCGGAGGATCTGGTAAAGAAAATAGCAGATATGGTCGTTGCTGAGATGTTGTGTCTTCAAGAGGTTGTAAAGATCTGTTTCCATGAGGTCCTGTACTATATATACATCTTTCATTCGCTCGATGGTTGGAGCTCGAATAATGTCATTGATTCCAATGATGTTCTCATGTCTGAAGCGCAGTAAGATTTTCATCTCCCTCAGTGTTCTCTGGTAGTAGGTCTGGTGCTCAAAAGGACTGATTTTCTTGACAGCTACTCGAACTTTGTTGATATTATCATAAGCAGAGCACACCATGCCGTAGGCACCCTCGCCGATGTAAGAAAGGTTGGTGTAGCGCGGCCTCACGTCGAACACCTGCCCACGGACCATCTCCGGGCCCGCGCCGCCCCCCGTGCAGCCCCCGCGGACCGTAGAGGAGGAAGGAGGGCGCCGCCGAGGTGAGCGGGAGAACCGACGGCTGCACGAACCGACTGCCTGACTCAGTTGTAGGCACTCTAGGCTCCCTGGTGTGGTGGCTGACCTTCTTCAACTCCATGTTAGCAGAGTGGGGTAAGTCCAATAAACCAGAGTGTAGGAGCTGAAGTCTCTTGAGGCTCAGGGCCTGGCTATCATGTGATCATTCCAGAGATTCAGATCCCCTGGCTATATATTAAACCCCAGCATCAAATACAATTCTGGTAAAGTAACAGGAAAGGAAAGTGGGTTATATCACTGAGTAGAGACCCATATAATGAGAGTGAAGGTAGACCCACATCCTGGGGAGGACTGATGCCATCAAATAGAGGGAACTGTATCTCTCAAGAGAAAGGGTGGCTCCCAGGGCATTGGGCAGTTGAGCAAGTCAAGCCCTCAACACTGTTGCAAGTATCTCTGAACATGGCTCCTCAGGAAATGAAGATTGACTGTCACTGTGGGGCCCAAGGGGAGGGGGAAAGAGGTATTGAATAGATGGAACCAGTGTAACTGTGTGGGCAATAGAAGTGTTACACAAGAGTACGCAAGGATGGATATAAGACATGTAAAATTACACCAATTATGTATTTTTTAGACAGTTTTATTGACTTACATTCATATACCAAACAATACACATTAGTATAATCACAATGTTTAGCATTAATCACCACAAAAATGTTTAGAACAATTTCATTACTCTAAAAAGAAAAACTCCCCTTAGCAGTCCTTCCCCAGCCCTACATAACCACTAATCTAATTTTGTCTTTATAAATTGATTTATATTTACATTTTGTATAAATGAAATCATACAATATGTAGTGCTTTTTGTCTGTTTTTTTTTCACTTAGAATAATGGATTTTTTTGTCTGATATTAATATCTTATAGTATTAACATACATTTATTCAGTTTCAAAGAAAATTGTCTTATATGTGCATCTTTTTCCATATTCATATTTCCCATTTGGTTTTACTATTCTATACAGTCCCATGTTACATTTTTTTCATTCCTTTTAGTAATATAGATGACTTTAGACTTTCCCTTTAAACCCCTTTCATACCCGCTAATAGTACTGCTAGTTACAAATATTATGTTGCGCTTTCACATTTTCTATTCATTTCCAGAGATTAACACACATCCTTTTTACCATTTCTGCACAAGTTAACCCTCAGCTTTTCATTCTCTAAACTCATTCTATTTTCTGGTGACCCATATTCAGTTTATTAACTCCATGATATGACACTATGTATTTAGTTCATTGAAGTGCATTCATACAGTCTTTGGCCTTTTTGTCTGGTTTACTTCATTCAACATAATGTATTCAACGTTCATCCATGTTGTCATATGATTATGACTTCATTTCTTCTGATAACTGCATAATATTCCATCATGTGAATACACCACAGTTTGTTTATCCATTCCTTGGTCGACGGACACCTGGGTTGTTTCCAACTTTTGGAAATTGTGGATAACACTGCTATGAATATTGGTGTGCAGATATCTGTTCATGTCACTGCTCTTAGTTCTGCATATTTAGCCTGTAGTGATATTGCCAGGTCACATGGCAAATTCAACTTCTTTAGGAACTGCCTAACAGTCTTCCACAATGGCTGTACCATTCTACTTTCCCACCAACAGTGAGTAAGTGTTCCTATCTCTCCACATCCTCTCTAAACTTGTACTTCTCTGTCTTTTTAATAGTGGCCTTTCTGATAGGGTGAAATGATATCTCATTGTAGCTTTGATTTTCATTACCCTAATAGCTAGTGATGCTGAATATTTTTTCATGTGTCTTTTTGCCATTTATATTTCTTCTTTGGGCAAATGCCTGTTCAAATCTTTTGCCCATTTTTAAATTGATTTATCTTTTTATAGTTAAATGTAGCATCTCTTTATATATCATGGATATTAAACTCTTATTGGATATATGATTGCCAAACATGTTCTACCATTGAGTCTACCTGCTTTTTCATCCTTCCTACAAAGTCCTGTGAAGTATAAAAGTGTTTAATTTTTAGGAGGTCCCATTTATCTATTTTTTTTCTTTTATTGCTCATGCTTTGGGTACAAGGCCCAAGAAAACACCACCTACCACAAGGTCTTTAATATGTTTTATTCTAGTATATTTATGGTCCTAACTTTTATAGTTAGGTTTTTAATCCATTTTGAGTTGATTATTCTATAGGGAGTGAGATAGGGGTCCTCTTTCATTCTTTTGGTTGTGAATATACAGTTCTCCTGGCACTGCTTGTTGGCGAGACTGTTTTGTCCCATTAGCATGGCTTTGGTAGGTTATCAAATCTAGTTGGCTGTAGAGGTGAGGGTTTATTTCTGACCTCTCATTTCTTTTCCACTGATCAATGTGTCTATCTTTATGCCAATACCATGATGTTTTGAACACTGTAGCATGTAATATATTTCAATATCACGTTGTGAAATTCTTGCCTTATTGCTCTTCTTTTTTTAGAATACTTTTGGCTGTTTGGGTGCCCTTTCCCTTCCAAATGAATTTGGTGATTGTCTTTTTTATTTCTGTAAAGTAGGCTGTTGGAAATTTGATTGATATTTCATTGAATCTATAAATCAGTTTGGGTAGGATTACATCTTCATGGTATTTAGTCTTCCATTCCATGAACAGAGAATGTATTTCCATTTGTTTAGGTCTTCAATGATTTCTTTAAGCATTGCCTTGTAGTTTTCTGCATATAGGCCCTGTACTTCTTTAGTTAAATTGTTTCCTAGATATATGAGTCTTTTTATTGTTGTCATGAGTGGAATTTTCCCCCTCGTTTCCTCCTCAGATTGTTCAATACTGATGTAGAGAATCATTACTGATTTTTGCATATTGATCTTGTATCTTGCCATTTTACTGAACTTGTTTATTAGCTCAAGCAGCTTTGTCATAGACATTTCAGAGTTTTCTAAATAAAGGATCATGTTATCTGCAAATAGTGAGAGTTTTATTTCCTCTTTTCCAATTTGGGTGTCTTTTTTTCCCTTGTCTAATTGCTCTACCTAGAACCTGTAGCACAATATTGAATTACAGTGATGACAGTGGGCATCCTTGCCTTGTTCCTGATTTTAGAGGGAAAGCCTTGATCATGTGGTTTTTCCCTTCAATTTATGAATGTGGTATATTATGTTAATTGATTTACTTATATTGAGCCATCCTTGCATACCAGGAATAAATCCCACTTGGTTGTGATGCATAAGTCTTTGATATGCTGTTAGATTCAATTTGCAAGTACTTTGTTGAGAATTTTTGCATCTATGTTCATCAGGGCGATTGGTCTGTAATTTTCTTTTCTTGTAGTGTCTTTCTATGGCTTTGATAATAGGGTGAAGTTGGCTTCATAAAACATATTGGGTAATTTAACCTCCTCTTCAAAATTTGGAAGAGTATAAATAGGATTGGTGTTAATTCTTCTCAAAATCCTTGGCAGAATTTGCCCGTGAAGCCGTCTGGTCCTGGACTTGTCTTCAGAGGTGTTTGATGACGGAATTCATCCCCTCACCTTTTTATTTTTCAGGTACCTGGGCCAAGGATCTTGTATGTGGGAAGCCAGTGCTCAACCTCTGAGCTACATTGGCTCCCCTGAGCTGTTTTTTTTTTTTAATTTTAAAATTTATTTTTAAAAGACAAATAGATTACATCAAATGTTACTTTAGGAGATTCCCATATGCCCCACTCCCCACACCTCCCACTTTTCCCACATTAACAATTTCTTTCATTAGTGTGGTACAGTCATTGCAATTGATACACACATTTTGGAGCATTGCCTCATAGCATGGATTATAATTTACATTATAGTTTACACTCTTTCCCACTGCATTTGGTAGGTTATGGCAGGATATGTACTGTCCTATATCTGTCCTTGCAGTGTCATTCAGGACAATTCCAAGTTCTGAAAATTCCCCATATTACACCTCTTTTTCCCTCTCCCTGCCCTCAGCAACTCCAGAGGCCACTGCCTCCACATCAATGAAATAATCTCTTCCACTGCTAGAATCACAAGTCTACAGCAGAATACCAGCAAGTCCACTCCAGTTCATATTCCATTCCCCAATCCTGAGGACTCTAGGATGGTGATGCCCTCTCCACCTCCAATTGAGAGGGGCCTTTGATCCCATATGGTTGATGGATGGGACTCTCCTGCTCACAGCCATAGACCGTCTCAGCTCCCTGGTGTGGTGTTTGTCCATCCTCACCTCCTTGCCAGCTATCCTGGGTGAGTCCAATGAACTGGAGAGTAGGTGCTGCAACTCTGCTGAGGCCCAGAGCCCAACTGGCATATGGACAGCCCAAAGATTCAAGTCTCCCAGACATACACCTACCAACTCCATCACCAACCATAGGTTCAGTAAAAGGAAGAAGTCACATCTGAGTCCAACTGAATTGGTTTTTTCATTTGTTTGCTTCATTTTATTTGTTTGTTTGTAGGAGGCACTGGGAACTGAGCCCAGGACCTCCCATATGGCAAGCAGGTGCTCAACTTCTTCAGCCACATCAGCTCCCCAAACTCTTTAACTGTGATATTTCTTGGAGCAGCAGAATGGGTTATTTGTGGATTTCTAGGAATTGTCCATTTCATCTAGGTTGTCTCATTTATTGGCATACAATTTCTAATGATATCCTCTTATAATCCCTTTTATTTCTGTGGACTCATTCATAACTTCACCCTTTTAATTTTTTGTCTTTATTTATTTTTTTAATGTTACATAAAAAAAAATGAGGTCCCCATATACCCCCCACCCCCCACCCTACTCCTCCCCCATAACAACAACCTCCTCCATCACCGTAAGACATTCACTGCACTTGGTGAACACATCTCTGAGCACCGCTGCTCCTCATGGTCAATGGTCCACATCATAGTCCACACTCTCCCTTTAATTTTATTTTTTGTGTTTTCTCTCTCTCTTTTTTCTTTGTTCATCTAGCTAGGGATTTGTCAATTTTATTGATCTTTTCAAAGAACCTTTGGTTTTGTTGATTTCCTCTATTATTTTTTTTGTTCTCAATTTCATTTATTTCTGCTCTAATGTTTATTATTTCCTTCTTTCTGATTGTTTTTGGAATGGTTTGCAGTTCTTTTTCTACTTTCTCCTGTTCAGATACATTTTTTGTTTAGCTCTTTCTTCTTTTTAAATATAGGTGTTTAGGGCTATAAACTTCCCTCTCAGGCCTTCCTTCACTGTATCCCAGAAATTTTGGTAAGTTGTGTTCTCATTTTCATTTATCTCAATATAATTTACTAATTTCTCTTACAATTTCTTCTTTGATCCATGGATTATTTAGGAGTGTGTTGTTTAGCTTCCACTCATTTGCAAATTTACCTCTTTCCTTTCTATTATTGATTCCCAGTTTTGTTTCATTATGATCTGAGAAGGTGCTTTGAATAATTTCATTCTTTTTATATTTACTTATTAAGACCTGTCTTGTGACCTGACATGTGGTCTATCCTGGAAAAAGATCCACGAACACTTGAGAAGAATGAAAGATTGCTGAGTTTGGGTGCATTGTTATGTAATGTATGTTAGGTCTAGCTCATTTATCATACTGTTCAAGTTCTCTGTTTCCTTGTTGATCTTCTGTCTCTATCTAATGATGTGAGTGTGTGTTGAAGTCTCCAACTATTATCGTAAAGATTTCTGTTTCTCCCTCAATTTTGCAGAATTTGCCTTATGTAATACTTTGGGGCACCCTAGTTAGGTGCGTAGATATTTATGACAGTTATTTCTTTCTGGTGTATTGTCCCTTTTGTTGATATATAATGGCTCTGCATCTCATAATTTTTTCTGCATTTAAAGTCTGTTTTGTCTGATATTAGTAAAGCTGCCCCTGCTCTTTTTTTTTTTTGGTTTACTGTTTGCATGCAGTATCTTTTTCCAATCTTTTGCTTTCAGCTGATTTGTATCCCTGGGTCTAAGTTAAGTCTCTTGTAGGCAGCATATGGATGGCTCATGCTTTTAAAAATCTATTCTTTTAGCCTATTTCTTTTGATTGGATAGCTTAATCTATTCACATTCAATGCTATAACTGTAAATGCAATATTTACTTCCATCATTTTCTTCTTTGGTTTTCATAAGTCATATCTTATTTTTAACTGTCTTTTTACTCTTTTGGTTATCTTTTCTGCTATTCTTTCTTCTATACTCTCATCCAAGCATGTCTTTCCTGTCTTTTTGTTTTAGGCTATAAGGCTTCCTTTAATATTTCCTGCCAAGGTGGATTCTTTTTCATGAACTGTCTTAGTTTCTGTTTGATTGTGTATATTCTAAACTCACCTTCATATTTGAAGGCCAATTTTGCTGGATAAAGAATTCTTGGCTGGCAGTTTTTCTCTTTTGATAGCCTAATTGTATCATACCACTGTCTTCTCATCTATATGGTTTCTGAAGAGAATTTTGCAGTAATTCTTATTGGACATCCCTTGTATGTGATGGTTTGCAGCTCTCAGAATTGTCTCTTTATCTTTGATGTTTGGCATTTTGAGTAGTATGTGTCTTTGAGTAGGTCTATTCACATTTACAGTGATTAGGGTATGCTGAGCTTCCTGTACATGTAAGTTCATTCCTTTCTTGAGAGTTGGGAAATTTTCAGCTATTTCCTTGAGTGCCCTTTCTGCCCCTTTTGCCTCCTCTTATCCTTCTGGAGCATGCATGGCACATATTTTATTGTTTTTCCTATTATCCTTCAACTCTCTGAGTGCTTGTTCAATTTTTTCCATTCTTTTCTTTCTCTGTTCTTTTGTCTCTTCAATTTCAGCTCTTCTGTCTTCTGTATCACTTATTCTTTCTTCTGTGATTTCAAGTCTGCTGCTATATGCCTTTCATGTTTTTGATGTTGTTGTTGGTTTTTTTTTTGCTTGGTTGCTTTTTGGGAGGTACCAGGGGTTGAACTCAGGACCTTGCACATGAGAAGCAGATGCTCAACCACTGAGCTCCATCTGCACCCCAATGAGAGTTGTTTTTTTTCATTTGTTTGTTTTTTCATTTTTAGGAGGTCCCAGGGATCAAACCTGGGACCTCATACATGGCAAGAAAGTGCTCAACCTCTTTAGCTACATCCACACCCTCTAATGTGCTTTTTATCTCACCTATCATGGTTTTCATTCCCATGAGCTCTGTTACTTTTCTATTCAGGTTTTCAAATTCTTTGTACTCACTCAGTGTCTTCTTGATGCCCTTTATGCCTTTAGTCATTTAGTCATTCAACTCATTAATTTGTTTTAGAAATTTGTATGCATCTTGATTAGTTGTCTCAAATCCTGTAGCTCTTCTAGAACTTTGACATATTCCTTTTCTTGGGTTATTTCTTCCTTTTTCATAGTATGGTTTGAAAATTTTTCTACTGGCTAGATATTTAATTATGATGGTATATTTATTCAGATTCTCACTTTTTCTTTGTAGGGATTTAGTGACAGGAAACTGTGTAAGACTGCTGTTCTGTGATTTTTTGCTTCAGTTTGTTATAGGTCTTTAGGATCATCCCTGTGAGTTGCTCAAATCTGGGGCCTGGACACAGTAATGGGTTTTAGACCCATTTCCTAGTGCCTTGGGGAGAGAGGCTGTAAAGGCTTGAAAAAGCCTCTCGCTTATTTACTTTTAATTTCTTCACATGCACTTTCTTGGTCCACCAGCAGATGGCACACTTTGGCAGCTCTCTCAGTTCAATGTCTGGTTGGGATGTGTCCGCTGCAACACGGACAGGAGCAGATCAGTGTGACAGAGGATCCTACCTGGAGGCTAAGAGCCTCATAATCAAAACTTCCTCGGAGGCAGTTCTCCAGCCTTTGGTGGCAGTCCCCTCCCTTCTCCCAGGTAGACAATAATTCCACTCCCCTCTGTGTCCTAAACAACCAGCCCTGGTCAGTCATTTGTCCCTTGCCAGCTATCCAGGCCAACAACGGTGCAGTCCCTACCCATCCTGGAAGGGCTCCTTTGACACAGCAGAACAATTTGTTGGTCAAGGCTGAGTCTTCCTTAGGCTCTGTTCCTCTGTGCCCCTTTCCTGGGGATGTGGGAACCTGGGGCCCCCATTGTTTATAGCCACCATCCCTGAGGCTTTGAGAAATCAAAAGTATCTGTAGGTTGAGGGTGGATGCCTGCAGCTGCAGGTTTTAACTCAGTTTTGCCATCATGATTCTTTTCCTTTTCCTCTCTCTCTGCTGTATGGTGTCCAGTCTTCCCCTGGTTTCATGAATCTTAAAAGATTTTTTTTCAGGCCATTTATGCCTGTCCTCTAGCTATTTTTCTGAGAGAAAAGAGAGTCCTGTGTTTTTCTAGTCTGCCATCTTCCTGGAAGAATAATTTTATTTTAAGGGCAGCCATTTGAGTTCACATGGTTTGAATAAAGTTAATAATGAAAATAAATACAGACGATTTGTATCCCATCTTTCCATAGTAGTTTTTTAGTATAGGAACACACATACATATTTATGGAAATAATAATTATTTTTTTTTTTTAATTTTTTTATTTTTTATTGACTTTGTAATAATATTACATTAAAAATATATATGTGAGGTCCCATTCAACCCCACCCCCCCACCCCCCCTCTCCCCCCCCAACAACACTCGTTCCCATCATCATGACACATCCATTGGATTTGGTAAGTACATCTTTGGGCACCTCTGCACCTCATATACATTGGTTCACATCATGGCCCATACTCTCCTCTATTCCATCAAGTAGGCCCTGTGAGGATTTACAATGTCCGGTGATTACCTCTGAAGCACCATCCAGGGCAGCTCCATGTCCCGAAGATGCCTCCACCTCTCATCTCTTCCTGCCTTTCCCCATACCCTTTGTCCATTATGTCCACTTTTCCCAATCCAATGCCACCTCTTCTATGTGGACACTGGATTGGTTGTGTCCATTGCACCTTTATGTCAAGAGGAGGCTCAGATTCCACCTGGATGCTGGATGCAATCCTCCCATTTTCAGTTGTAATCACTCTAGGCTCCATGGTGTGGTGGTTGTCCTTCAACTCCATCTTAGCTGAGTGTGGTAAGTCCAATAAATCAGATTGTAGGTGCTGGAGTCTGTTGAGGCTCAGGACCTGGCTATCACATTGTCAGTCCAGAGATTCAAATCCCCTAAATATATCTTAAACCCCAACATTAACTGCACCTCCAGCACATTAGCATGAAAGTCTTATGAAGGGAGATCCCATCTGAGTCCAGATTCATCACACATAAACACCATTTCCAAAGAGGGGCCATCTGCCCTGGTAGTTAACCCCATCGGCCATGACCATAACTCCCATGGGTCTCTTTAGCCCTCACAGGAACCAATATCTGGGGGTTGTATCTGCTTTATCTGTGTGGAAATAATTATTAAATTCTCTTGAAACTAAAGCACTAAAGGAGTAAAGAGTAAATATGCTTACAAAGAGAGTTAATATAATATTGTACTAAATTGGACTGAATTTCTTAGTGTTCAGAGCAAAGTGAGAATTGTGGAAGTTTGAAATATTGATTTCCAAAGTGATTGTTCATTGAGCCTTAATGATTTTTTGGATTTCCTCCTCGGTCCCTTTGGAAAGGTGAGTGACAAGAGGGTATAAGAAGAGGTGTTGTCAATTGAATACTGCCCCCCACAAAAGGCATGTTCAGGTTTGAACCTTTGAACTGTGGGTGTGAACTCTTTTGTAAGTAGAACCTTAATTATGTGGGCCTTAATCCAGTGTGACTGAAGTCCTTATAAGCAAAGGAAATTGGACATGGAAAGGAAGCTCTGGGAGCAGCCAAAAGTTGGAAGTCAGTGGAACCCAGAAGAGAAAGAGGACGACGCAGCCATATGCATTAGCATGTGACAGAAAACCCAAGGAACACCACGATTGCTGGTGAGTTATAAGTATTGACTCTGGGAGGAAGCAAGCCTTCTAGCCTCTGAAACCTTGAGTCAATAAATTCCTGTTGGTAAGCCAACCCATTATATGGTCTCTGTTATAGCAGCTAGGAGATTAATGCAGGAGTCATGGGGGAAACTGAGAGTACACAGTTCTGACCCTCAGCCTTTTCCATTAGGGCAGCATTGCTTTTATCATTTTTGTTGAATAATGATTTCTCAGACCAAATCCTCCCCCCGCCAAAAACAAAAAACAATTGCATAGTACTTTTTCACAGAGAAGAAAATATACCATTCTCAAAGCAAAACTTTTACTGATGCAAAAATTGTGAAAGTGGTAGCTTTCACAGGCAGAATTAAATAGCATACAGCTGTTATTAAAGACAGTGAATAAAAAATAGTAATAATAAAAAGCGATGAATATTTTTTTTAACAGTAAATAAGGAACCCTTCCTTGGTATAATAAAATCAAAGGTTTAATTATAAAGTAGCACTTGATACAGACATTTTTTGCGGGAGGTTAAGCTAATATGGTCCGGGTATGTAATTTTTTAGTGATCAGTGGAAAAGACGCTAATATATGTGACTTATATCAGTGATTCTCAACCTTTCTCTTATTGTATTCATTACAGTCTCCCAACAGAAAGGGTCAATCTTTATTGTACATGAAAATCTTGTAGAAAACATATTTAAAGTACTATTTTCTGTACCTCATACCCAGATATTTTGATCTGAGGTCTAGGATGGAGACCAGAAATCTGCATTTTAAAAAATATATTAATTTTCCTAATTAAGTACATGAGCATAATAAAAAAGATGTATCTAGGATATAACACCCACACTTCTGCTCCTTCAGCCTAGAATACTCTGCCACTTTTTCAAATGATTTGTTATTTTGAATTTCTTAACTCTATCCAGTAGTGATTTCCTAAGGTAAAAATCATTTAAAACACAGCCTTTTTTTCCCCTGCTATTATATTTATTTGATGGTTTGAGTTGTACCATATTGATTGCCTTCCTTTTGCCTATATGGATTTGATTTCATTTATTTTTCCTGTAGTTTCCACAGGATTAAAATTTAACATCCTAAATATATAAAATCATATTTTATTTGATAGCAACTTAACTTTGATGACATGTACATTGTATATATACTTTACTTATACCTCTTCAGACAAAGAGGGAGCTTTCATAAAAGGATCAACCTAAGGGAAAGATACAGCAGTTGTAAATATATGGAAATTTAACATTTAAGTCAATTTAGTATCTAAAGTAAAAAAAAATTGATCCTATCTGAGGGACACTCCTGTCAAAAAGGAGGGGGAAGGTTACTGTCTCCTGATCTCCCAAACTCAGTTCCTTCCACTATGCTCTCAAGTTCAAAGCACTTATCCTGCTTTAATCATATTTTATGAAGTTTGGCTCACCAAGAGTATGTTTTCCCCCTGAATGTATAGTCTATACCAGTTGATTAGCAATGAATCTTTTGGAATGAATGAACAATTGAATGACTGACTGAATGGATTTTACCCCAGTCAGAGGTGGAGAAGCAAGAGAGCATAGTATACTGTCAGAAGTATAGATTTTCCCAAAGACTTTAAAAAAAATTTTTTTTAAATTTCTCTCCCCTTCCTCTCCCTCCGCCCCAGTTGTCTGTTCTCTGTGTCTATTTGTGGCGTGTTCTTCTTTGTCCGCTTCTGTTGTTGTCAGCAGCACGGGAATCTGTGTTTCTTTTTGTTGCAGCATCTTGTTGTGTCAGCTCTCCATATGTGCGGCACCATTCCTGGGCAGGCTGAACTTTCTTTCGCGCTGGGCGGCTCTCCTTACGGGGCGCACTCCTTGCGCGTGGGGCTCCCCTACGCGGGGGATACCCCTGCGTGGTAGGGCACTCCTTGCCCACATCAGCACTGCGCATGGGCCAGCTCCACATGGGTCAAGGAGGCCCGGGGTTTGAACTGCGGACCTCCCATGTGGTAGACGGACGCCCTAACCACTGGGCCAAGTCTGCTTCCCCCAAAGACTTTTAGTAATATTTCCCAAACTAAATTTCTTGAGATGTTAAATTTCAGTTAAAAACAAGAGTCAGTATTCAGACCTTGTCTTCTCTGTTCCTTATTTGAATATCTTCAATGCCCAATACTGTGTTTAAATCAATTTCTCCACATTCACAAACTTATTAGACTAGAATTTTATTAATATCTTGAGGAAGTACTCTTTAGAACACTGTTTAGAATATGCTAACCTTCAGTGTAAGATAATTCTATGGATCGTTGGAGATGAGTCATAGAAGTGGACTATGGCAAGTTCAGGAGATTTCTGTTGTAAAATGCTGAGAAACTGAATTTTATTGTGCAAGCTACGAAAGTCGAGTGTCTTTAGATAAGGAACATTTAAAATTTTATAAATATCCTAGCAGCAGTGTAGAAGATAAATTTGAGGGAAGCCAGGCCAGAAGCAGAGAAAATACTTAGAAATTTGTGGCAATGATCCAGACTATCAGCAATGAAATACTGGCTAAGTCTATGATGAGAGGTATGTGGAGGCAGGGTGAAATTACGATATATTTAGGAAATAGTATTGTTGCACCTTTGGATTAATTGTATTGAAGAATGATACAGTGGGAATATAAAGGAAATCTTCCAGTGTCTGGCTTAGAGAATTGGGCAGGGGGTTGTATCGTTCATACTGTAAAGGAAAGGAGGGCAGGCTTGTGGGGTAATAGCTTCAGTTTGAGGTATCTATGAGAGACAAGTGAGAATTTCATATGTGGGACTCAGAAGAGAGATCTGGGCTAGACATGAAAAGTTGAGATGGAATCAGAAAGCAGGAAAGGACAGTACGACTCACAGAATTCAATCCCCACATTTCATACTCAAGCAGAGAGAGACCAGTGAAGTTAAATGACTGCTGCAAGTTCGCAGCCTTGCTCAGGCTGCCCGTCTAGTTCCCTTGCCACTCCAGCCTGCTTCTGGACCTCAAAACATCACAGCCAGGTCAACAGAGAGTGCTGACAAAACTCAAGAGAAGAGAGGATGCAAGATGGCGGCTGAGTGAACTTCCCGGTTACTAGCTCCTGGAGGGAATCGGCTGGGAGGCGTCGGAGACTCTTTGGGACCGGGCTGTTTCGGGATTTTTCCTGGTCCCAAGGTGTTTGGACAACGATTTGGAGGGAAGGTAACAGAGAGGATCCGTCTGTGAAATATACACGGAGATCCCAGCTACGTGTGGAGAATTCCCTCCTTGGTACAATAGGTCCTACAGGAAATACCTCACATTTGCTGGGTTTCCTCACCCTCCACTGCCTCATTTCTCTGTGAATAGATTTAACCTATCTACACTATCCCCTTTCCCCTACAACTTGATATCCTCCACCATCTGCTATCTCTCCTATATTCCATCTCCCTTTCTTTGATCCACAAAGTGTCTAACTTTTAATTTCTAATACCTTTGTTTAGTTTTCCATCTGGTATTCGTCCCTGAAACTATTACCTTTCTTTTCTCTTTCCCTCTCTCACGAAAACAATAGCCTCTTAGTACGTACCACATTCCTCCCATATTCAGTCGTCTACCTCATTATAGGTACTTTCCTACTACTATAACTCTACACAATTTACATGATCTAACCTCCATCCTCCCAGAACTCATATTGTTGCTTTGTTAACATATATCACCAATACTACTTCACACTTTTTCCTCCCTTACACAATTGCCTTTCCCCAGCACTAATACTTTCCTTTAAAGTGAGCTTAACTAGCAATAAGAAATTGGAATAAGAAGAACAAAGTGACAAAGAGAAGATATAACACTTACGCAAAAACAACAGCTAATTAATCTCCAAGACTAGACAAAGAAGCTAAGGAACTGATTAAACCCGTCAAGAAAAAATGTTGACAAGACAGCAACAAAAATCTACAAACCAAACCAGTAATCAGGAAAACATGGCTGAATCCAATCAGGAAGGGGGGCAGGACTTCGCACAAGCAATGAAAGATCTCAGAACATTTATCACCGACAAATTTGATGAAGTAATGAAAGAGGTTAACAGCATGAAGACAACACTTGGAGGGGAAATTGCAGACATGTGCAAAAAAATAACAGATATGATGGAAATGAACACCACAATTCAAGAAATCAAAAATACACTTGCAGCAAATATCAGCAGACTAGAAGAGGCAGAGCAGAGAATTAGTGATGTGGAAGACAGTGCATTGGAAATCAAACAGATAGTAGAAGTGGTCAATAAAAAGGTAGAAAAAATCCAGATAGGACTTAGGGACCTGAATGATAACGCAAAACGCTCAAACATACATATTATAGGCAATCCAGAAGGAGAAGAGAAGGAAAAGGGGTCAGAAGGAGTGTTACAGGAAATAATGAATGAAAACTTCCCAAATCTACTGAAAGAGACAGATGTACATATCCAAGAAGCACAGAGCACTCCACTGGTCATAAACCCCAACAGGCCCACCCCAAGACATATACTTGTCAAATTATCCAATGCTCAAGACAAAGAAAAAATTCTAAAAGCAGCAAGAGAAAAGAAAACCATCACATACAAGGGAAACTCCATAAGATTAAGTGCTGATTTCTCATCTGAAACGATGGAGGCAAGAAGGCAGTGGTATGATATAGTCAAGGTACTAAAGGAAAAAAATCTCCAACCAAGAATACTCTATCCAGCTAAACTAGCATTCAAAAATGATGGAGAGTTCAAAATATTCACAGATAAACAGAAACTGAAAGAGTATATCAACAAGAAACCTCCCCTTCAAGAAATTCTTAAGGGAGTTCTGCAGGAAAAAGGAAAAAACAGGACAGTCAGAGATGGAGGAGAGTGTAAAAGCAACAAGAAAGACAAAAATAGAAGGGGAAAATAAAATAATACAAACAAAATATAACAAACACAAATCCAACCAAAATATGGCTACCATAAATAACTCTCTAAACGTAATAACACTGAATGTCAACGGACTAAACTCACCTATCAAAAGATTCAGACTGGGACACTGGATAAGGAAATACGACCCATCTATATGCTGCCTACAAGAGACACATCTTAGACCCAGAGACTCATGGAGGTTGAAAGTGAATGGCTGGAAAACAATCATACAAGCAAACAACAACCAAAAAAAGGCAGGAGTAGCTATATTAATATCAGACAAAATAGACTTTAAATGCGAAACAATTGTGAGAGACAAAGAAGGATACTATATTTTAGTGAAAGGGACAATCTGTCAAGAAGATCGAACAATCATAAATATTTATGCTCCTAACAAGGGCGCCTCTAAATATGTGAGGCAAACGCTGGAAAAACTAAGTGAAAGAATAGATGCATCTACAATTATAGTGGGGGATTTTAATACACCACTATCAACTCTGGACAGAACATCTCAAAAGAGAATCACTAAAGAAACAAAACATTTGAACAGTATATTAGAAGAGCTGGATCTAATAGACATATATAGATCATTACACCCAAACACAGCAGGATATACATTTTTCTCAAGCGCACATGGAACATTCTCCAAGATTGACCATATGCTAGGCCACAAAGAAAGGCTTAATGAATTCAGAAAGATCGAAATCATACAAAACAATATCTCTGACCACAGTGGAGTGAAGCTGGAAATTTGCAAGGGACAGAGACCCAGACTCCACATGACAATTTGGAAATTAAACAGCACACTCTTAGAAAAACAGTGGGTCAAAGAGGAAATCTCAAAAGAAATCAATGACTACCTTGAAGCAAATGATAATGATAACACAACATACCAAAATTTATGGGATGCAGCAAAAGCGGTACTGAGAGGGAAATTTATAGCCATAAATTCATATATCAAAAAAGAAGAAAGAGCAAAAATTGGAGAACTAACTGAACTTTTGACGGAATTAGAAAAACAACAACAAAGTAACCCAACAGGAAGAAGAAGGAAGGAAATAACAAAGATAAGAGCAGAACTAAATGAAATAGAAAATAAGAAAGCACTTGAAAAAATAAACAAGACGAAGAGCTGGTTTGTTGAGAAGATCAACAAAATTGACAAACCTTTAGCGAGACTAACAAAGAAAAAAAGAGAAAAGATGCAAATACACAAAATAAGAAATGAGAAAGGTGATATCACCACTGACCCCACAGAAATAAAGACTATCATAAGAGGATACTTTGAAAAACTATATTCCAACAAAAATGACAATTTAGAGGAAATGGACAAATTCCTAGAAACTCATAAGCAGCCCATACTGATGAAAGAAGAAATTGCTGATCTTAACAAACCAATCACAAGCAAAGAGATAGAATCAGTCATTAAAAATCTCCCAACTAAGAAGAGCCCAGGGCCAGACGGCTTCACAGGTGAATTCTACAAAACATTCCGGAAAGAACTAACACCAATCCTGTTGAAACTATTCCAAAAAATTGAAACAGAAGGAACACTGCCTAATTCCTTCTATGATGCCAACATTACCCTAGTACCAAAGCCAAACAAAGACACCACAAGAAAGGAAAATTACAGACCAATTTCTCTAATGAACCTAGACGCAAAAATACTTAACAAAATACTTGCTAATCGTATTCAACAACACATTAAACAAATTATACACCATGACCAAGTGGGATTTATTCCAGGTATGCAAGGATGGTTCAACATAAGAAAATCAATCAATGTAATACACCATATAAACAGATTGAGAGAAAAAAACCACATGATTATATCTATAGATGCAGAAAAGGCATTTGACAAAATACAGCACCCCTTCCTGATAAAAACACTCCAAAAGATCAGAATACAAGGAAACTTTTTGAACATGATAAAGAGTATATATGAAAAACCTAAAGCCAACATTGTTTACAATGGCGAAATCCTGAAATCCTTCCCTCTAAACTCAGGAACAAGACAAGGATGCCCATTGTCTCCGCTCCTATTTAACATTGTCTTGGAAGTACTTGCTCGAGCACTGAGACAAGAACCAGATATAAAAGGCATTCATATTGGAAGGGAAGAAGTCAAAATTTCATTATTTGCAGATGACATGATCCTATATATAGAAAACCCTGAGAGATCTACAACAAAGCTCCTAGAACTCATAAATGAATTTAGCAAAGTCGCAGGTTATAAGATCAATGCGCAAAAATCAGTAGCATTTCTGTACACCAATAATGAGCAAGATCAGGAGGAAATCAAGAAACAAATACCATTCACAATAGTAAATAAAAAAATCAAATACTTAGGAATAAATTTAACTAAAGAGGTAAAAACTTATACATCGAGAACTATACAAGATTGTTCAAGGAAATCAAAGAAGACCTAAATAAATGGAAGAATATTCCCTGTTCATGGATAGGAAGACTGAATATTATTAAGATGTCTATCCTACCAAAACTGATCTACACATTCAATGCAATCCCAATAAAAATCAACACAGCCTTCTTTAAGGAACTAGAAAAACTAACTATGAAATTTATTTGGAATAGAAAGAGGCCCCGAATAGCCAAAGACATATTGAAAAAGAAAAACGAAATAGGAGGAATCACATTTCCTGACTTCAAAACATACTACAAAGCTACAGTAGTGAAAACAGCATGGTACTGGCATAAGGAGAGACACACAGACCAATGGAATCGAATTGAAAGTTCAGATATAGAACCTCATGTATATAGCCATATAATATTCGATAAAGCCACCAAACCCTCTCAACTGGGAGAGAATGGCCTATTCAACAAATGGTGCCTGGAGAACTGGATAGCCATATGTAGAAGAATGAAAAAGGATTACCATCTCACACCTTATACAAAGATCAACTCAAGATGGATCAAAGACCTAAATATAAGAGCCAAGACCATAAAGACCTTAGAAAGCAGTGTAGGGAAACATCTACAGGACCTTGTAATAGGAAATGGCTTCATGAATATTACACCAAAAGCACGAGCAGCAAAAGAACAAATAGATAAATGGGACTACCTCAGAATTAAAGCCTTCTGCACCTCAAAGGAGTTTGTCAAGAAAGTAAAAAGGGAACCCACACAATGGGAGAAAATATTTGGCAACCATATATCTGATAAGAGACTTATAACTTGCATATATAAAGAACTCATATATCTTGAAAACAAAAAGATAAACAACCCATTTAAAAAATGGGAAAAAGACTTAGACACTTCTCCAAAGAAGAAATACAAATGGCTAAAAAGCACATGAAAAAATGCTTCAAATCTCTAGCTATCAGGGAAATGCAAATCAAAACTACAATGAGATACCATCTTACTCCCATAAGATTGGCAGCTATGAAAAAAACAGTAGAATACAAATGCTGGAGAGGATGTGAAGAAAGGGGAACACTCATCCATTGCTGGTGGGAATGCAGAAGGATCCAACCATTCTGGAGGTCAGTTTGGCGGTTTCTCAAAAAACTAACCATAGATTTGCCATATGACCCAGCAATACCACTGCTGGGTATATACCCATCAGAACTGAAAACAAGGACACAAACCCATATATATACACCAATGTTCATAGCAGCATTGTTTACTATCGCCAAAAGTTGGAATCAATCCAAATGCCCATCAACAGACGAGTGGATCAATAAAATGTGGTATATACACACAATGGAATACTCCTCAGCTGTAAGAACCAATACACTACAATCGCACTTGATAACATGGATGAACCTTGAGAATCTTATGTTGAGTGAAGCAACCCAGGCATTGAAGGACAAATACTATATGACCTCAATGATATGAAATAAGTTAACTGCCTCAGAGAGCTAGAGTCTGGAAAAGTGGCTTACAGGAAATCGGGGGGTGGAGGAAGGATGTGAGTTAATGTCTGCAGGGGTGGAATCTGTGATGAGCTGGCGGTAAGTATGAGCACAAAGAAGGGACAAAATGGGGGCAAGGGGTTACCTTCGGGTGGGGTTTTCTGGTTTTGAGGGGGGCTGGGGATGGGAAGAGGGGTAATATTGTCCAAGAAATAGGTGGGAGGGAGGGGCAACATACGAATATGGGAGAGTGTCAGAAGTTTGTTGAGAACTAAATGTTGAGTAAAACGTATCAAAGTATAAGTAGGAGGGTTACCTGGTTAGGACGCTCAGGGGGTATGGTCTGATGCGTGACGGACTCCGGACAGAATAGCTGAAGGCTCATTTTGCCAAGGTGGGTTCTACCATTGGGTGGGGTGGACCCATATCCTGGGGAAGACTAATGCCTTCGAATAGAGAGAACTGTATCTCTCGTGAGAAAGGACGGCTCCCAGGGTATTAGATTGGCAGGCGTTGTGGGCCCTAAGGGGAGGGGAAAATGGATGTGGAATGGATGGAACAAAGGTAAATAAGGGGGCAAAAGAGGAGTTATGTGAGAGTACACGGGGATGAATATAAAACAGCTAATATTACACCAAAAACATATAGGGGACGACAGACTAATAATGAAAACCATAAGACAAAACATAGGATAACTAAAAAATTTAGAAAACTGTACAGCCTAAAATATGGACCACATAGTAAGCACAAATGCCACCTTGTTTGAAAACTATAGTATTGGAATCTGTACATCAGTTTCAGGAAATATAATATGAATAAGTTAAAAGATTATTGTTGTGCAAGGGAAAAGGTTTTATGGTGGATCTGGGGAAATAATGTATATTGTATATATGAATTTCAGTGATCTAAGACTCTTCTGAAGCTGACATTATGTTGGGATTCACTTTACGGGAAGTTTTGGATCACAGAGTGGTTCAACAATGGCAGCGGAGGAATACTGATATGGGATGTTATTGACAGGATATATATGGTTGACAGGGAGTTATACAGGGCATATGCCCAGGGTATATGGTAATGTCTATATATATTCATAGTGGAAACAAAAACAACAGCTGGGGGGGTACTGGGTTCCTGGCCGGGGGGTCACTGTTGTGGGCCCTGGGAGAGCAGCGGCAATCCTCCAGGTGCAACGGCAAGAACCAGGAAGGAAGGAGGGCCCAACAGTGGGCTCGTGATACTAATGGTTACACTTTTGAGCCTATACACCTGCAATAAGAACAAGGCCTAGAGTAGCATTGTGCCTGGGGGTTTCCTCCTGACAGCCTTCATGTTACTCAAATGTGGCCACTCTCACAGCCAAACTCAGCGTGTAGATGCGATGCATTCCCCCCAGCGTGGGACATGACACCCGGGGATGAGCCTCCCTGGCACCGAGGGATCACTACCACATACCAGCTGAAGAAGCAACTATAAAATGACCTTGAATTAAAGATTCAATGCGGAACAGCAGAATATACCTGTCTACATATAATAACATGACTTCGGGAAGCGGTTTGACCTAATGTAAGGGGGAAATGGAAAGGAGAAATGAGATTATAAGGCTGTGAGTCTCTAAAAAAGAGTCTGGAGGTTGTCAGAAGGAATACCCCTATGTACAACTGAACAGAGTCTAAGAGACAGATAAGGTAGATACAGCCCCAGGTATTGGTTCTTTTGAGGGATAAAGAGACCCACGGGTTCTATGGTCATGGCAGAAGGGGTTCACTGCCATGACAGATAGCCCTTCTTTGGACCTGGTGTTTCTGCATGATGGAATTGGACTCAGAGGGGATCTCTTTTCACAAGACTTGCATGCTACTTTATTGGAATTGTAGTCGGTGCTGGGTTTAAGATATATGTAGGGGATTTGAATCTCTGGACTGATAATATGACACCCAGGCCCAGAGCCTCAACAGACTTCAGCTCCTACACTTTGATTTATTGGACTTACTCCACTCAGCTAACATGGAGTTGAAGAAGGTCAACCACCACAACATGGAGCCTAGAGTGTCTACAACTGGAAGCGGGAGGAGTGCATCCAGTACCCATATGGAATCTAAGCCCTCACTTGACATAGATGTGCAATGGACACAACCAGTCCAATGTCCACAGAGAAAATGTGGAATGGGTGTGGGAATGGTAGCCATGGTGGCTGCTGGGTGTGGGGAACGGGAGGAAGAGATGAGATGTGGAGGCGTTTTCGGGACGTGGAGTTGTCCTGGATAGTGCTTCAAGGACAATTACGGGACATTATAGATCCCCCCAGGGCCCACTGGATGGAACATGAGAGAGTCTGGGCTATGATGTGGACCATTGACTATGGGGTGCAGTGATGCTCAGAGATGAACTTACCAGGTGCAATGGATGTGTCATGATGATGGGAGAGAGTGTTGCTGTGGGGGGAGTGGGGGGCGGGGGCGGTGGGGTTGAATGGGACCTCATATTTTTCATAATGTAATTAAAAAAAAATAATAAAAAAAAAAAGAAAAGTTGAGAGTCATTGACATATTGATTGATTTGAAATGATAGGTTTGGATGTGGTCAAATAAATATGTTGAATGAGAAGGAAAGTGAGAAGAAGATTGAACCCTGGGGAACATCAACATGTCAGGGGTTAATGAAGGAAGAGGACACTGAGCTGTAAAAAGAAAATTAGCAGGGAAACCCACCAGGAAAATATGGTAAAGCCAAGGTAGCAGAAGGGGAAGAATAAAATCTATAAACAATGCTGCAAAATGAGGAGCGAAAGATCAAGAATGATAGGGAAAGGAAAGTGCCCATTTCATATGAGAATTTGGAGGTAATTGGGAATACCCTTGGAAAGTGGTTTCAGTGGAGTGGTTGACTAGCGTTCAGCAAGTTCAGGAAGACAGAGGATTGAAATAGAGATGAATAAGTTGGGAGAGGGATTGCTTATGAGTGTTTCTAAGAAACTTAGTTCTGAAAGGTGAGCAAGATGAGGGTGGTACTTAGAGTATTAGGAGTCTCCAGGGAAGCTGTCCAGATGTCACCGGGAAAGACTGTCCATTGGGCTGTAGGAGGGGGGACCAGCAAGTTCTCTAACTTTGATCTTTGTATAAATAGAAAGTTTTAATTGTATTGTGGATTAATGAAAGGGGAATTGGCTGGTGGCAGGCAAAGGAAATCAGCCCATGTGCTCTGGCTTCTCTGTGCCCCACCTGGACCTACAGCAAACCTAGAGGATCAAGCAGTGTCATGCCCTCACCCCTCCCCTGCACAGGAGCATGTCAGGGCAGAATGGTGGGAGTCAAGCCAATAGAGGGCTCCTGTACCCACAACCCTGGGTGGGCTTATTCTCTTAAGTGTCTCTTTCTACCCTTGGGAAACATGATCTTGCCACAGGAATCACAGGAAACTGCATCCCCTCTGGGTTCCCCTTTCTTCAAGGCAAGCAGGGGCAGAGGACTTTGCAGGGTCTTACCAAATTATCATCTAACAGGCCTGGATGATAATCATAAGATCTTTGGAGAAATCAGTTGGGACTGGCAGTGTCTGAAAATTTCATGGATTTTCTGTGGAGACACTTGGTACTCCTGTAATCCAAGTCTTCCTGGATGGGGGGGGGAGGGTCTCTCCTTCTGGAGGTGACTGATGACCAAGTCTCCTTTCCCATGTGGCCCTGCCATCTCAGCACGTGCTTCCCAGGGTTGCGGTCAGAAGGGAGCCTCCACAGTGGGAGTGTCCTTCTTACAGCTGAAGTGGCCACCTGTTATTTTATTAAACCACATGGCAAGTACAAGTGTTGGAGGGGATGTGGAGGAACAGGAACCCTCATTCACTGCTGGTAGCCATGCAAAACGGTGAATCCACTGTGGAGGACAGATTGATCATTCCTCTGAAAGCAAAAAACAGAATTATCATATGATCTGGCAACCCTACTACTAGGGGGTTTTGACCCAAATGCTCACAGCAGCATTATTCACAATTCTCAAAAGATGGACACAATGTAAGCATCCAACAATGGATGAATGGATAAGTAAATGCAGTATAGATGTACAATGGAACATTAGTCTCCTGGAGAAAGGAGTAAATTCAAGATACACGTGACAATATGGCTAAACCTTGAAGATACCCTATTGAGTGAAATAAACCAGACACAAAAGGACAAATAGTGTATCTCATTTTGTTGAAACAACTGGAGTAAACAAACTCATGAGGTCAGAATGTAGAGTATTCATTACTGTGGTGGGTATACAGAATGAGAAGTTAAGGCTTAAAATGTACAGGGTTCCTATTTGGAATGATGGAAATATTTTGGTAATTGATGATAGTGATGGTAGTACATGTTTACATAATTAACCTCACTGAGACAGGTCTAAATGTGATTAAAAGGGGACATGTTAGATTGTATATTCAGTAAAACAATAAACTTTAAAAATTCACTGCATGTGAATCATAAGTTAAACCATGGACTATAATTAATAATACATTTATAAAAATATGCTGTCATCAATTGTAACATGTTCTACATCAATTCAAGGTGTTAATAGTGTGGTGTATGGGAATTCTGTATTTTATGCATGATTGTTCTGTAAACCCACAATTATTTAATAAAGGAAAAAATCTCATTTTATTCATTTGTCATTTTATGATTTCCTTTATTTTTTGCCTGCTATCCCTTAGCACCATAATTATATTTAAAGTTTTTTATGGGAAGCAGACTTGGCCCAATGGATAGGGTGTCTGCCTACCATATAGGAGGTCCGTGGTTCAAACCCAGGGCCTCCTTGACCCATGTGGAGCTGGCCCATGCGCAGTGCTGATGCGTGCAAGGAGTGCAGGTGCCATGCAGGGCTGTCCCCCACATAGGGGAGCCCCACATGCAAGGAGTGCGCCCCGTAAGGAGAGCCGCCCAGCATGAAAGAAAGTGCAGCCTGCCCAGGAATGGTGCCGCACACACGGAGAGCTGACACAGCAAGATGATGCAACAAAAAGAAACACAGATTCCCGGGGCTGCTGATAAGGATAAAAGTGGTCACAGAAGAACACACAGTGGATGGACACAGAGAGTAGACAACTGGGGGTGGGGGGAAGGGGAGAGAAATAAATAAAAAATAAATCTTTAAAAAAAATAAAGTTTTTTATAGTCTTTGTCTGATAGCTACAAATTCTAGACTTCCCCTTTCATGTTTATTAATGCTTTAGCTCATTTATTTAAATGGACCATCAATTCCTGTTTCCTTGAATGTCTTGTAATATTTTGTTATATACTGGATATTTTAATTTGTTACCTCTGGAATTTAGTCACATCTTGTTGGTTCCTTCAGCTTGAATCAAGCTACTGTTAAGTGAGAGATTTCTATGAATGCCTGGAACTAATAGCAGCAGCAACAACAACAAACAAAGTAGAACACCTTTCCCAGTCTTTTGCAGATGTGGCTGTGTGAGTACTCTATTTCAGAATTTAGCCGGCCTAGCAATTGTCATGAAGGACTGCCTGAGGTGAAAGTGTAGGACCATATTTGGTCTTTTCTTACCAGGTGACTTGTCCTTGGCATGGACACATGGCCTTATAAATTCCCCTGATTATATGGATCCACATGCCCCTTCTCACCCAAGAAAGTGTATTACCTCTTGTTCTGGTACTTTATTAAAGGTTTTCAAGCCAGATCTTTGCTCCATCTAGTTTGTTTTCTTAGAGGAGTTTGTTTACCTGTGAGATGCTTCTAAATCCAGAGCAAGCTCTAGGATATCAAGTGAGGCAGTTTGATATAACTTATGAATTCCAGAAATAGGTATTAGACTATGTTTGTGAAAAGGTCTGTTCCTCCAGGCATTTTAGATTGTATGAGATTCAGAAGTTTTACTTTTACTTGATTACATTTAGATTGGGGTTTTGACTTGGCCATATCGGTAGGATTTTGAGTCCCTGCCCCCTTGGTGGGTGGCGACTGAGAGAAAAGGAAACAGCAGAGGAGAGAGTTTGAGTTTTTGATGCTGGAACTCCTGGAAGTAAATACACAGGAGAAGAATACAGAGGAATAGAGAAGCTCTGTAGACACAGCAGAGGCCCTGGGAAGAGAGATGAGCCTGATAGCCTACAGCAACAGTTGAGCCCAGAAAGAACTGGGCCACAGGGAGAGAGATGAGTCTTATACCAGCCTGCAGCTGAGACTGGATGAAGCTGGGACCATGGAGCCTTAAGAGAAAGAAGGAAAATGGAACACTTGCAGACATCATCTGCCGTCTTGCTCCAACATGTGACCAGTGACTTTGGGTGAGAAAGTACCTCTTATGGTACCTTGGGTTGGACTCTCTAGGGCCTTGTGACTGTAAGCTTCTACCCCCCAAAAATACCCCTTGTAAAACCCAACAGATTTCTTATACTTTACATCAGCACTCCTTTGGCTGTCTAAAAAATCAAGTCAGAGCCTAGTGTCCTGATTCAGTCTTTTAGGCTGCCACCAGAGAGATTCGTCCAGATATACCTGCATCCAAGTGTGTGCATGAGTGTACCTCTATCTGCCCTGTTACCAGGAGCAAGGAATTGCCCTGGGAGCATAGTCTGGCTCCACATGAAGAAAGGGAGGGATGGAGACAGAACCAGCAAAAGAGACAGGAGGTTTTCCTATCAATTTAAAGTCACCTAGTTTATGAGTTTGGCACTTGCCATGTTACTTCAATCTTTTAATATTATTGGTCTGCTCTTATGAAGTTATAAAAGGTTTTTCTTAACTGAGTAATTTGATTAGAAGTCAGACATTTTGTATCTTATCAGAATAATCTGTGTTTATATTGACATTATCATCCTTTATTGTTTAGAAGAACAAATCTACCTCTTTTGAAATAGCTACTTACATTTTCAATCTTGCTATTTCATTTCTCTCTGTATTTTGGTGTTTGCCCAAGTGTTTCTTTTTCTTTTTCACTTTATTTCTAAAGAAATTTTAGATTACAGAAAATTACATAAAAAATATAGTGGATTCCCATACACCTACCTCTTCCTCCTCTCACATTTTCCCCTATTAATGATATCGTTAATTATTGTGGTATATTTGTTACAACTAATTAACAAATATTGAAGCATTGCCACTAAACGTGGTCTGTACTTTACATTATGGTTACACTTTGTATTGTACAATTTTATAGGTTTTGACAAAATGACTAATGGACCTGTATCTGTCATTGCAATATGCAGAACAATTCCCATGTCCCCCAAATGCCCCATATTACACCTATTCTTCCCTCTCCCTCCCCTCAGAACCTCTTGTGATTGCTATCTTTATATAACTATTATAAGTTCTTTGATTAGTAGAATAAAAAATGTTATTGAGGTAAACATTTTTAAAAAAATTTATTTTATGTATTTCTCTCCCCTTCCCCCGCCCCAGTTGTCTGTTCTCTGTTCTCTGTGTCCACTTGTTATTTTTGTCCACTTCTGTTGTTGTCAGTGGCATGGGAATCTGTGTTTCTTTTTGTTGCATCATCTTATTGTGTCAGCTCTCCGTGTGTGCGGCACCATTCCTGGGCAGGCTGCACTTTCTTTCGCGCTGGGCGGCTCTCCTTACAGGGCGCGCTCCTTGGGCATGGGGCTCCCCTACGTGGGGGACACCCCTGCGTGTCAGGGCACTCCTTGCACACATCAGCACTGCGCATGGGCCAGTTCCACACGGGTCAAGGAGGCCCGGGGTTTGAACTGTAGACCTTCCATGTGGTAACGGACGCCCTAACCACTGGGCCAAGTCTGCTTCCCTGAGGTAAACATTTTATAAGGTATATAAAGTTCTTAAGAGAATTTTCAGTATCGTTATTGTCTGTGAGATGTCCATGTACTTATGTACCTGATATTGGACAGCAATAGTATTTTTTCATAAATTCAGTTATTCTTAAAACAATGTGTAATGAACTCTCATCAGATCATTCACTTTTGTAGAACAGCAATAAGTTATATGTGACCATAAAGTTTTTTTGTCATCTACAGATAGTTTTTATTCTGATGCTTCCCTGAAAACACTTGCAATAAGCTATAGGGCAGTGTGCTTCATCTTCAACAAAAAAAGATGATCTTGGAGACCTATGGAAAGGACTATGCCAAGTTCTCTGAGATACAGGCTTCTAAAGACATTGACTAAGTAATTTTGAAAGCATACCGTTGGACTGAGCCAAGATGTCCAGAATTCTAGTGAAGAAGCTGATGGGCTCATGAGATTGCTAGCACAAGATCGGGTGAAACAAGACTAAATGAACTGGTAAAGAATGATTATAGTTTTGTTTGGATTATTGCTAGTTATTACTGTTCTTTTTTCTAGATACAAGGAATTCCTTACTCTTTTCCCTTATGCTATATTCAGAAAACATGTTTATCTCCCTGCCTGACCCCTCCAGAATTTAGAAACTCTTATTGACATTACATTTTTAAAGCAATGTAATTATTCACATAGGTTTAATCAGGATCTGGCCTCCTTCATAACAGGAAATAATTGGCGTCACTGATTATATAACCAATTCTTAGGAATCCAGAGGGGGCACCTCATGACTGTAAATTGGTAACTTCACAACTAGTGACTCAGTATCTGCTCCTTTAACCAACCCAGATGTCACTCTATCTGTTAATGAATTCTATGATAGAAATTCCGATTGTACATTTCAAGCAGGATGTGGTTACCACTATGAGCCGATTCAGTGGGGAGCCTTCCACAGTATTTTTCCTTCCCAACATGGTGACCTCTATGCTCTTCCCTGAGCCTGCTTTCTCTCTGCCGAAAATCTGTTAACATCTGTACTGATAACAGATACGCTTTTGGTGCAGTCTATGATTTTAGCCTTCTGTGGCAACAAAGAGGGTTCCTCTCTTCTTCTGGTCCTCCAGCTAAAAATGGACAAGTAATAATCTCCTTTCTGCCATTTTACTCCTATCCATGGCTGCCCAGGTTGCTCAGGGAGGGTGGCGAGTGTGGGAAGGTTATCTGGTGGGCTGACTGGTTTGTGCTCCAATGCCCAGCTGGGTCCCAGTGGGAGGGGAGCCACAGGGCAATTGGTGTGTGTGCCAGTGCCCAGCTGGCATAGGGGGAGAGGAGAGCCATGGACCAGGGCCCAGGTGGCTCTGGGGAGAGGGGAACCAGGAGGTGGTCAGGTGGGTGAAACTGCATCCAGCCAGCTCAGGGGAGAAGAGAACCCCTGGGCTATTGTGTGAGTGCTCCAGTACCCAGCTGGATCAGGGGAGAGGGGAGCTGCCAGGTGATAGGGAGTGCGTGCCGATGCCCAGCCGGCTGTGGGGAGAGGAGAGCTGCCAGGTGATAGGGAGTGAGTGCCGATGCCCAGTCGGCTGTGGGGAGAGGAGAGCTGCCAGATGATAGGGAGTGAGTGCCGATGCCCAGCCGGCTGTGGGGAGAGGAGAGCTGCCAGGTGATAGGGAGTGTGTGCAGATGCCCAGCCGGCTGTGGGGAGAGGAGAGCTGCCAGGCAATCAGGTTTGCAGAGCAGTGCTCTTCCAGCTACAGCAGGGAGGGGAGCCACTGGGCACTTGGTGTGCATGCTGCTGTCCACAGGCAACAGAGGAGAGGAGAGCCGTGGACCTGCACCCAGCCAACTCCAGTGAGAGGGGCACCGCAGTGGGGGCTGATCTGGGGGGCAGACAGACACCCAGCTGACTAAGGGGGAGAGGAAAGTGGTCGACAGTCAGGTGTGGGTGCTGGTGCCCAGTCCAGGGAGAGGAGACCCTCCAGGCAGCCGGATGTGTGAGCAGGTGCGCAGCAGCTCCTGGGCGGGGGGGGGGGGGGGGGGGTGCTGTAGGGCAATCAGTTGTGTGGACTGCTGCCCAGATGGCTCTGAGGGGAGATTTTCCTGTTTTATGGGGATGCAGATCCCACATAATTTTGCCCAGATGAGGATTCTTACCTGCCCAACTTGATACCAAGACCATTTCACAAGAGGGAGTATTGGATGGTCAACTCCCAGTGGATCAGAGACTACTCTACATGGGGGGCAGTGATGACAATAAAAAGAGTCCCCAGTGCCTAGGTCTACTTTATGAAAGGTGTGAGTCTCAGGATGGTCTCAGGGGGAGACTTAAAAAGGTTTCCTGGCTTTCTAAGGTCCACCCAGCCCTCCTGGGAGTGAACTTCCCTCTCTTTGCAAACCCGTAAGAGGGAAGAGGGAATGGTTCAGGGTTTATCCTTCTTAGCCACCAAAGTTTTTGATTTATGAGGCTTCCCTAAGACGTGTGGTGGTGAGAGGAGGCAGGACCTTTCTGGTGATTCTCCCCAGGCAGGGAAGGGAAGGGTGTCTGGGCCATTACCTGGTGATATAGAGTAGATGTGAGGTGGGACGCTTCGGTAGTACTCATGGGCTCCTTTGGTGGTGGGATGGCTCCTCCTGTGTTGACCAGAGAGCTTTGAGGGCATCCATTAGGGGCTAGAATATTCCCTAGAGCTCTCCAAGATAGGCGGATTGGAAAGGACTGAGTCCATATAGTGTGCCTGGGTGAGGAGACAGGGGCCAGCAGGGCAGAGAGGTTACAGGGAAGACAGGAAGGGGAGAGGGTGCGAGGCCCACCCCCGTGGTATAAAAGTTTTTCCATGGCCATTGACTACCTTTCCTCTGGTCTCCCTGGAACCAGGGGTCCTATTGTTCAGGTGTCCTGACCAATTTCCCTTCAACCAGGCGTTCCCAGTTGTCTTCCTTTAAAGCTCTCTTTTACCTGTTCTGTTGCTAAACTGAAAACATACCAGGCAGCCTTCTGCTGACCAGTGCTCACAAAGAGGACAAGCTCAGAAAGGACAGTGCATGGCATTGATGTCCATTTGCAAACTCAGGAGGCAAAAATGAGGAGGCTTAGGGTTGCAGACGCAGCCCAGTGGTTGAGTGCCTGTTCCCATGTATGAGGTCCTGGGTTCAATCCCTTGGTACCTCCTTAAAAAAAAAAAAAAAAGACGGGGCCTAAATGATTGGAGAGCAGAGAGGACCATCTCGTTTCTCCTCCTCGCCACCTCCCTGTACTACAGGACACAAGGGGGCCACGGCTAGTCTATGTGGAATTGCCAAATTTTGTTACTGGCCACTTTTGTGTTGGACCCCTTAACTGGATCTCCTGCCTGGAGTAGCTTGAACCAACTGAAGGAGACCAGATTCAGTAAAGCAGAGCAGAAACGTTATTCTCTGATAAAGAATGGAGAAGGAAGAGTTTGTAAAGCACCTGCTCCCCCAAGGGACAGGAACGGGGTTCTTTTATAGGAGATGGGATGAGACGAGGGAGGCAGCCTGGTCATGCACAGATGGACTTTCCTTTCAACCAGTACATTTTGCACATGGTGTTTTTGCATACGGAACCCAGTCACCAGCTTGGAGAGGACTGGCTTGGGCTGGTCTTGTGGTTACTAGGAGGTGGTTCAGACTGGTCTTGCAGTTACTGGCATCTTGCACTTAGTTTCTGGAAGCAAGCATTAGCTCAAACAGGGTTAGGTGAAGTTTCCATGAGTATTCATTCAGGTGGTGCACCAGCATGGGGACAGAGCCTCACTAAAAAGAGACCCTACCAAGTTCATCTAACTTCTGATACTACAACTTAAATACAGGGTGTTGAACCATGGACCCACATTTCTCAACTAAGAAAGGCCCAACCAGAGTCCTGGAATTGTTCTAACTAGTCACTTAAAGTATACTACTTCCTGGGCTGGTCTTTGCATTTCTTTTTATTGCAATAATGTAAGAGACAAGAAGGCAAGAATATTACTTTTTATTTAACTGTCCATTTATCTCTCTAGCAGCTGGAGTAGTGCCTGACTCAATTTATGGTGGTGAGATTTGAGAGTAACCGCTTGATAACATGTCTTTCCCCCTCTGCATTTCTGATCTTAAAGGAAGAGGAAATGACAGTCTTTCCTCTGAAGTTTGTCTCCTCACTCCTCGCCCCTCCCATCGGGCTCACCCATCCCACCCATTGTCTTCCCCAAGGCACGCTTATCCCTGACCGAGCTCGGCTGATCACAGCACCTGTCCTGGGCCAGGCTGTGCCCTCAGAGCTCAACTGGGAAGCCACGTCCATCCAAGGCCTGGGACCATCTGTATGCCAGCTGTACCTTCCTGCAGCACACACTCTCTGTGCATTGGAGTGCCCGGTCACCTCAACAGTCAAAGACAAATCGGGGCTCCCATCCAGGCTGTGGTGGCTGCCAAGCCCAGCCAGGGGCCCAGATGGAGACTGGCAGGTCAAGGGATTGGGGGCAGACGGGAGTCATCGGCACCCAGAGGAGAAGCCCTTCAGATTGGGAACTGGGACTGGCCCCTGACACGCAGTTGGCATGGCGCCTGGGAGGAGAGTGTGTGCTGCATGGGAGTCCCTGACCCCTGGAGTGAGGGGAGTGCGGCCTCCCCTCACCCATCTGCACCTTTGCCATCCTGCTTGGACAGGTATCCACTGCCATGACCTGGGGTGAAGAGCTAAGCCCTGGCCTGCCCCTCCCTGCACCAGCCCCCCTCAGCACACAGTGCATTCCAACCTAGGCAGTCGCCGAGCTCCTGAAGATCTAACCAAGGTGAGGGGAACACATCTGCGCTGGCTCCCAGACCTCGAGAAGACGCCCAGGTGCTCCCCTGGGGGTGTGTGTGTGCTCATTTTCCCACTGGGCTCTCATTTGGGGGTGGCTTCATTACATTCTCCCCAGTAATCGAGCCCTCAGCTTCCACAAACTCCCGGCCTGGAGTGATGCCCTGGCCTGTTTGGCATCGTTCTCTGCCTCCCAACTGGACATTTAAGCTGGGCTGTGAGAACAAGCGTCTCAGCCCACTCAGCCCTGGCACCCCAGGAAGAGAGCCCAGCTCAAGGCAAACCTACAACCAGCCTGGGCCACCTCGAGGGAAGGGCTCCCCAGGCTGCGGCCAGATGGGGTAGGGGCCAAAGGAGCTGGTGGGTGGTGAGAGAACGAGGAAGGGAACTCCTAACTGAGGCACTGGCCACCAGGGAGCTGGTGCTTAGGCCTGGCCCAGAAAGGACGGCACTGGCCTGGGAACGGGGCACTGGCCTGGGAACGGAGCTCAGCCCAGGTGACCCCAGAAGCTGCCTCCACTGCCAGGGGTCTCCTGGCATCTGGGGGTCCTTATCCCGCCAGCCTGTGTGGGAGGACTGAGGGGCCCCAGGGATGTGTCTGTGTGTCTGTCTGTTTCACGGCTGTTGGTTGGTTCTCCTTCGTGTGTAGAGGGCACTGCACTGGCTGAAAGCGTCGCTTGATTTCCCAAGAGCAGTTGGCATGAATGGTGCCCAAGGTGCCAGGGGGTGTGGGTGGGTGGGCCTTGTCCCCTGGGCACAGGGAGACATGGGAAGTCTGTAGGATGGGGCCCAGGTGCCTAGGGAATGGGTATTGCCTTGGCGGGTCCCTGTTGTGCCAGGGATGGCAGCAAAAGCCTGGGGTGGCCAGACAGACTGGGCGGCCTCTGGGGTGACCATTTGAGGGCAGTGGGTAGGGTGCAGCTGGTGGAAGCAACAGCGTGGGGGACAGAGAGGCGGGAGTGGAGGCAATTGTTGGATGCAGGGAGCTGAGCTCTGGGTGGGTTTGGGCCAGCAAAAGAAGAGACAGCGAGCCATGCCTGGCAAAAGCCTATAGCATCCGGTATTCCCAGATGGTTCCCCATCCCAATACTAGCCAGGCCCGAGCCTGCTTAGCTTCTGAGGTCAGATGAGAATGGGTACGTTTAGGGTGGTATGGCCACAGACAGCAGCTGCTGTTACTGGTGCCTCAAGAACTTGTGTGCACTGAGTCCCAAGAGTCCAGCGGTCTTGGGCCCCATCTGCCCCATCTGCCCCACACCTGCAATGGATATTGGACATCCCAACATACAGTTTCCAACCATAGTTTGGAAATTTGCCAAAGCTTGTCTCATATATTTTGTAGCATTCTGGTTACGTGCATAGATATTTATGACTGCTAATTCTTCCTGGGGGATTGTCCCTATTATTAATATATAATGTTCTTCTACATCTCTTCTAAGTTTTTCACATTTGAAGTCTTTTGTCCAATAAAATTCTAGTTATCCCCGGTCTTTTATGCTTACAGTTTGCATGGAATATCTTTTCCAACCTTTCACTTTCATCTGATTTGTATCCCTAGATCTAAGGTGAATTTCTTGTAGAAATTGGCTCATGTTTTGATTTGCATTTCCCCAATAGCTAGTGGTATTGAAAACTTTTTCAAGTGGTATTTCACCATTTGTATTTTTTTAATTGGAGAAATGTCTGTTTAAGTCTTTTTTCAATTTTTCAATTGGATTGCTTGTCCTTTTATTGTTGAGTTGCATGATTTCTTTATATAGCATGGAAATCAAACTCTTATCAGATAAGGGGTTCCACCATATTCTTCCCATTGAGTGTATTGCCTTTTCACTATCTGTATTAGTCAGCCAAATGGGTGCTGTTGCAAAATATCAGAAATTGGTTGATTTTTATAAAGGGTATTTATTTAGGTAGGAGCTTACAGATACCAGGCCATAAGGCATAAGTTACTTCCCTCACCAAAGTCTACTGTCATGTGTTGGAGCAAGATGGCTGCCAATGTCTGCAAGGGTTCAGGCTTCCTGGGTTCATCCCTTCCAGGGTCTTGCTTCTCTCTGGGTTCAAGTTTCCTCTCTTCCTGGGGCTTGCTTCTCTTTCCTCTGTGAGTTTACTTCCTGGGGCTCCAGCTTAAGGCTTCAGCATCAACCTCCAGATCAAATAAAAACATAGAAAAAAAAACCAAACAAACAAACAAACAAAAAAAACCTCCAACACCAAAACTCCAACATGAAAACCCCTCAACTTTGTCCTTTGCCATGCCTTTTATCTGTGAGCCCCCACCCTTTAGTGTGTGCCCTACTGGCACAAGAGGTTTACATAATTACTTAATCAAGTAAATCTATGAATCCAATATAATCTAATATGCCTGGAGGAAAAGATCAGTTTACAAACATAACCCAATATTTCTTTTTGGAATTCATCAATAATATCAAACTCCTACACTATCATAACTACCTCCTTTGAAGCACAAGTGTTTAAAGTTGAAGAGGTCTTCTTTATCCTTTTTTTATTTCATTGTTCATGCTTTTGTTGTAACATTGAAGAAACCTGGGAAGCGGACTTGGCTCAATGGATAGAGCATCTGTCTACCATTTGAGAGGTCTGTGGTTCAAACCCAGGACCTCCTTGACCCGTGTGGAGCTGGCCCACGTGCAGTGCTGGTGTGCGCAAGGAGTGCCCTGCCACACAGGGGTGTCCCCCGCGTAGGGAAGCCCCTCATGCAAGGAGTGTGCCCCGTAAGGAGAGCTGCCCAGTGCGAAAGTAAGTCCAGCCTGCCCAGGAATGGTGCCACACACACAGAGAACTGTCACAGCAGAATGACCCTACAAAAAGAGACACAGATTCCCGGTGCTACTGAGAAGAATAGAAGTGGACACAGAAGAACACGCAGTGAATGGACACAGAAAGCAGACAACCCGGGAGGGTGGAGGGGAGAGAAATAAATAAATAAATAATTCTTAAAAAAAAGAGAAACCACCACCTTCCACCAAGTCTTGAAGATATATCCCTATATTTTCTTGTAGGAATTTTATGGTTCTACTGTTATATTTAGGTCTTTGATCAATTTTGAGTTAATTTTTGTATAAGATTGAGATAGGGATCCATTTACTTTCTTTTGGATATGGATATCAAGTTCTCTCAACACCATTTTTTAATAGATTGCTCCACCCCAGCTGGGGGAGGGGCTTGAATGCCCTGTCAAAAATCACTTGAACTTTGATGTGAGGATCTGTTTCTGAACCATCTATTTGGTTCCATTGATCTATATGCCTATCTTTATGTCAGTAACATGCTATTTTTACTACTGTAGCTAGGTGGTATGATTTTAAAAAATTTAATTTTAGGTAGGATATATCTTTTCCTCTTTTATCTTTATTTTTAAAGAAGTTTTAGATTACATAAAAGTTACATCTCTAATACAGGGGATTGGGAAGTGGACGTGGCTCAAGCAGTTGAATGCCCTCTACCACATGGGAGGTCCCAGGTTTGGTTCCGAGCACATCGTAAAGAGGACTAGGAAGACAGAGAGATGATGCTTAGGGCTGGCATAGTTGAGCTGATGCAACAAGACGATGCAAACAGATTATGGAAAGGGATGAGGCAATGAAGAGACACAATAAGGAAACAAAATTAGAGACTCAACAAGCAGGAATGGAGATGGGGCTCAAGCCATTGGGTACCTTCCTCCTAATAGAAGGTCCTGGGTTTGGTTCCTGGTGCCTCCTAAAAAGAAGATGAGCACACAACAGACACAGAGAGCAGATAGTAAGCACAAACAGGGGGAAAGAGAGATAAAATAAATCTTTAAATATATATATATATGTAGGGGATTGCCATATTCCCCTCCCTTTCTCATATTTCCCCCTGTTGGTAATATCTTTCATGAGTGTGATACATTTGTTGCAGTTGAACAAATATTGAAGCATTGCTTCTATAGTATAAACTATGCATATGTCTATAAACTATAGTTTACATTATGGTTTACACTTTGCATCATACTATTTTATAGGTTTTGATAAAATGTGTAATGGCCTGTATGTTATTGCAAAATCATGCAGAACAATTCCAATGCCCTAAAAATGCCCTATGTTCCACCTATGTTCCCTCTCCCTTTGCTCAGAACTTATGGTAACCACTAAGTTTCAAATTTTCAAGATAAGATTCATGGTTACATGCATTAATATTGAAGGCTTGATATATTGGTCTCTTTTCTTTTATTAGGCACTGCCTATGTACTTGCGAAATTCTTGCCCTTCTATTGGAGAACATAGCAGGACTCCCCTGGATAGGAATTTAATATTTTCTTGTTTATTGTGTGGGTTTTCACCCACTGAAACAACTGATGACATTCTGAGGGGACATTTTCAGCAATGGGGATCACTCACCGACTATGTAGTAATGAGAGATCCAAACACCAAGCACTCCAGAGTCTCCACTGTTGAGAAGATGGAGACAACATGAATGCAAGGCTGACCAAAAGTGGATGCAAGAGTTGTGGACCCTAAGAGGGCTGTCTGAAGAGAAGGTTCTCAAAAACCAGGTGACACTGATGTTCATGGCAGCGTTATTCATGATAGCCAAAAGTTGGAAACAACCTAGGTGTCCATCAACTGAAGAATGGATAAACAATTGTGGAGTATACACACGATGGAGTATTATGTAGCAGTAAGAAGAATTGAAGTCTTGAAACATATAACTACATGGGTGAACCTGGAGGACATTGTGTTGAGTGAAGCAAGCCAGACAGAAAAGGAAAAATACTGTATTATTACCCTATTATGAACTAAATATATTATGTGAAATATGAATATGGGCAGAATTGTATATATAAGACCATTTTTCCTTGAAGCTGAACAAATGTAAGTTAATATTACACAATGTTAATATCAGACAAAAAAGCCCCATTATGCTAACTAAATGAAGGAGACCAGAAACAGAGTACTACATATTGTATGATTCCATTTATATAAAATGTAAATATAAATCAATTTATAAAGATGGAAGATTAGTTGTTATGTAGGTTTGAGGAAGGAATGCTAAGGAGTTTGGAATTTTTCTTTTTGGAGTAATGAAATTGTTCTAGAATATTTAAGATGATGGATGTACAACATTGTGATTATACCAAAAACCATTGATTACATATGGCAGCTATGTACAGTGGGGTAAGCACAGAGAGATTGAAAGGTGAGGAATTTCATTGTTTCCTTTGTTTTTTTGTTTAATATTGAAATAATGAAAATGCTCTAATAATTGAAGTGATGAATGAACAACTATGTGTTTATAGCAAATACCATTCATTGTACTTCTTAGAAGATTGGATGTTTATTATTATGCATCAATAAAATTGATTAAAAAACAAACACCAGGAGCCCATTTAAATGTGAAGAAAAGATCTTTGTTGGTGGCATTAAAGAAGACAGTGAAGAGCATCACCTGATAAATTATTTTGAGCAGTCTGGGAAAACTGAAGTGGTTGAAATCATGACTGACTGAGACATTGGCAAGAAGAGAGGTTTTGCTTTTGTAACCTTTGATGACCATGATTCTGTGGGTAAGAATGTCATTTAGAAATACCATTCTGTGAATGGCCACAACTGTGAATTAAGGAAAGCTCTGTCTAAGCAAGAGATGGCCAGTTCTTCATGTGGTCAAAAAGGTCAAAGTGGGTCTGGAAACTTCAGTGGTGGTCATGGAGGTGGAGGTGGTGGGAATGACAATTTTGTTCATGGAGGTTGTGTTGGCTTTGGTGGCAGATGAGGGGGTGGTTTTCATAGTTTCTCTGGAGATGGGTATCATGCACTCAGTAATGATGGAAGCAGTTTTGGAGGTGGTGGAAGCTACAATGATTTTGTCAGTTATGACCATCTGTCTTCAAATTTTGGACCCATGAAGGGAGGAAATTTTGAAGGCAGAAGCTCTGGCCATTATGGTGGAGGTCAGTACTTCATCAAATCCCCAAATCAAGATGGCAATGGAGGATCCAGCAGCCATGGCAGGGGCAGAAGGTTTTAATTGCTGCCAGCGAACAAACCTTAGCAGGAGAGTAGAAGGGGAGAAGAGAAGGGGAAGCTACAGATTATAACAGACTTGTGTACTCAGACAGGGTGGCAGGGCCTGGATGCTGCATAGAAGACGTTCTTTAGATAATACTTGTGTATAGGCAAGAAACTCAAGGACTGTATTTGTTTGTAACTAATTATATAACAGTTATTTTAGTTTCTGTTCTGTGGAAAGTGTAAAGCATTCTAACAAAGGATTTTAATGTAGATTTTTGTTTTTTGTACCCATGCTGTGGATTGAGTCATGTAATAATCTGAACATGATGTTGAATAAATGTCACTTTAAAAATGTGCTGTGAGGAGAAAAGGTGGCATTGGAGTGGAGTGGGAAAAGTGGACATGGTGGCTGATATGGGTATGGGGAACAGCAGGAAGAGATGCGATGTGGAGGCACCTTTGGGACTTAGAGTTGCCCTGGATGGTGCTGCAGGGGCAATCACCAGACATTGTAAATCCTCCCAGGGCCCACTGGATGGAATGTGGGAGAGTGTGGGCCATGATGTGGACCACTGACCATGAGATGCAGAGATGCCCAGAGATGTACTTACCAAATGCATGGATGTATCATGATGATGGGAGTGAGTGTTGCTGGGGGCGGGGGGGAGTGGTGGGGTGGGGGTGGTGGGGTTGAATGGGACCTCATATTGTTTTTTTAATGTAATATTTTTACAAAATCAATTAAAAAAAAAAAAGATGGGAAATCCACCAGCTATTACCAGATTAACATATGGATGTGTGTAAGTGTTATAATATTGTGTTCAGTTTGCTTTTCATAACTCAGGGAACCTGGCAGCTCTCCTGAGTCATACTGTACCCAGAAGCTATGACTAAGATATTCTTATAGCTTCTCTCTCATATCATGTTCCTGTGTGTTAATTGTTATGATTCAGTTGTTTGGTTCTATATAATCAAGCAATAAATGAGAGCAAAACTAAGAAAAAAAAAATGTGCTGTGAGGAAGCAGCCCAATGGATAGAGCATCTGCCTACCACATGGGAGGTCCTAGGTTCAAACCCAGGACCTCCTGACCCAAGTGATGAGCAGGTCCATGTGAAGTGCTGATGCATGCAAAGAGTGCTGTGCCATGCAGGGTTGTCCCCCGCCTAGAGGAGCCCCACGCACAAGGAGTGTGCCCCATAAGGAGAGCTGCCCAGTGCGAAAAAAGCGCAGCCTGCCCAGGAATGGCGCCACACACACGGAGAGCTGATGCAGCAAGATGATGCAACAACAACAACAACAAAAAATGAAACTCAGATTCTGGGTGCTGCTGACAAGAATACTAGCAGACATAGAAGAACACACAGCAAATGGACACAGAGAGCAGACAACTGGGGAGGGAGGGGAAGGGGAGAGAAATAAATAAAAAATAAATCTTTAAAAAAAAGTGCTGTGTAAATTTAGTGTACTGTGAAGCTGTCTCAATAAACTGTCTCAACAATGTGAAGTTAGATTTTTTTCAGGGTGATGCCAGATTTGATTAAAAACTCATTTAAAATCTCAGAGACTGCTTGTTTGGCTTCCCAGGATAGATTAAGTAATTGTGAGCATATTCCTCCTGATTGCATATGTAATGGTTAAAGGGAATCTTGTCTCATCTTAGCATTAAGGATTTGATTTTTCTGTGATCAGATCAGTAGGAAAGGCAGACTATACACACATTCCTATATACAAACAAAGACATTTGGGAATATTAGAGTTTTAATTTAGTCTAGGGGGTAGAGAATATAAGGGTTATCATTGGGGGAGTCCAGTGAAAGGATATCTGAGGAAATCTCATTTTAATTAAGACTGAAAGAAAAGGAGTATGGGGTGGGAAGCTGTATTTGTTGATTGAAGGTGGAAATTAAGACTGAAAAAATGATTACTGTAGATGCAATATCATTGCTTGCCTTTTACAGTTTTGAGAGGGCAGGCAAATTATTAATCTCTAGATGTCTGGTGGAGCCAATGAAGATGCCTGGAGACTAGAGGAGGTGTAATGCTTATATTTTGGGGGAGAGGTCGTGTTCTGAGGTGTGCTCCATTTCAATTGCATATAATTAAGCAAATAGCATTGATAGTTCAGGAAAGGACTCCAGGCAAGTGTTTTATCGCTTTCAATTTACGGATAGCAATGGAAGAAATGAAAAGCAATTCAATAAATTTATGAGCATATGTGGATAGATTATAAAAGGAGGAGGAAGAGTTGGCCAGGATTTAGTTTGAGTTGTTTTTTTCAGATGACAAAGGGAAGGAGTGACAAGAGTAGTTTGAAAACAGGAGACTAAGATATCAGAGAGAGCAAGGAAAAAGAAAGTTCCAAACCAGGTCATTTTTCAATTTTACTTTGGTTACTAGTAAGAATTTTTTATGGAAAGATCATTGCTGATGTTAGATTTCCTTTTGAGGAATCACTGTTCATTTTTATTAATCAAAGGATGAGTGTGGTGAGGAACTGGTGACTGCACTTAGAGTTTGATTGTGAAGGGAAGAACAGAAGATCAGGAACGGGGGAAAATAGGTTAATAGGAGGTTTTGGTTTAATGTTTTGAGCACCTGCTTCACATATCCAAGGTCCAAGGTTCAATCGCCAGTACCTCCTTAAAAAATAAAAATAAACCATTTGAGGAACTAGGAATTTCAATATGGACTTGGACTTCCTTGATGATTTGAAATTGTCCCCACCAAGCTGAGGAAGGAAAGGCTAGGTTCATGGCCCCCCAGCACTTTGCTATTTTTCTATCTGCTGTTCTTTTTGGACCTTCCCATGGCTGGCTCACCAACCAGGTTTTAACTTAGTTCTCATTTCAAAGCTGATCCCAGTATCAGGGTATCCTTACCTTCACTACCTAAACTGTAACCACTACCTAAACATGTCCTCATTGTATGGAAATTTCAGAAAGGGCACGCGCGGCCTCTGAGCTCAATGACTGGCACTTCTCTTGTACATTCTAGGTAGAGTGCCTCTTGAAATGGCTACTAGCCCCAGCTATTTTCATGGTTGGCTTTGCTCCAGTAATCAGCAGGGACTCCACTAACATGACTCTGAGTACTTGTCAACTTGGTTCTGGATGATATAAATCCAGGTCGCCAATCTGCAAATACTCACGTTTACATTCTTAGCTCTTCCCCTCCACCCAGTGTCCAGGCAAGGTAGGAATCTCAGCCTCAAGGACAAAGCTTTCAACTCCCTATCTTGGATGTTTCTTCTTACTTGCAAAAGTGGTTGAACTGAGTTTTAGAATCACTTAACCCTGTCCCACCCCATGCACTTTCGTTGCTTATTCCCAGTGCTCCTCAAGTCACACTGGAGGAAATCATGACTCCCATTTCGTATGCTCCCCCTTTAATTGGAGATAATGTAAACTAAACCCCAAGCATCTTTCCCTACAAGGTTTACTCAGCATAAGGTGACAAGATGGCATCTTGGCATAACATGCTAAGATTGCAGTTACTCTTTTCCCCCTTTCAACCATACTGCCTCAACAGAATTTTTGGTAAACCCTCAATTTTCATGAGGTCAGAGCCTACCTGATCAAAAGTAATTAGCATCACTGAATTCTATACTTGCCAGGTTGTTAAACTATGGACTTGAGAGAATATTTCATCAATTTTAACAAGTGTACCACACTAATGCAAAATGCTAATAGGGAGAACTGTGCAAGGGTATAGGAGAGATCTGTGCTGCTTTTTGCAGGATTTCTCTGCCAACCTACAATTGCTCAAAAAAGAAAAATAGGGAAACGGACGTTGGCCCAGTGGTTAGGGCGTCCGTCTACCACATGGGAGGCCCGCGATTCAAGCCCTGGGCCCCCCTGACCCGTGTGGAGCTGGGCCATGCGCAGTGCTGATGCGCGCAAGGAGTGCGGTGCTACACAGGGGTGTCCCCCGCTAGGGGAGCCCCACGCACAAGGAGTGCACCCATAAGGAGAGCCGCCCAGCGCGAAGGAGGGAGCAGCCTGCCTAGGAATGGCGCCGCCCACACTTCCCGTGCCGCTGATGACAGCAAGCGGACAAAGAAACAAGTCGCAGCAAAAAGACACAGAAAACAGACAACCGGGGGAGGGGAGGGGAATTAAATAAATAAAAATAAAATCTAAAAAATAAAAAAAATAAAAAATAAAAATATGCCTCCTTTCTGCTCATTATCTTCTTAAGTGGTCTTCTTGGTCTTTCTTATTCCAGTGTCTCATTACTGCTGGAACACTTTCTGATACATCTGAGCTTGTTAGTTCCATCTTTGCAGAACTTTCCATTACCTAAGATTTAAATCATTTTGAAGAGATATATAAAAGTCCGATTCTCAGCATTCACACAATGTCCAGGAGCACTCCAGGACCAAAGGGAAGAATCACTGGCTTGCTTTTAATCAAGTTTTCATTTTTCAACCTTTCAAAGTTGTTAAAGCTTTAACCAGAAGGAATCAACCTGAAGGCATGAGTGAGGGGACATAGTCTTCCAGCACTTCTCATGTAAATCCAAACATCAAGAAAATTCCTTTTGTGGAGTAAAAAGGCTATTTGCTGTTTTTATTTCTGAATTGCAAAGATTATTCCCCTTCCCATGTTTTTAGAATTTCTTGTATTTCCCCACTCAATCTTGGCTGCCACAACCAAAGTGCAAAGACCTTCTTTTTCTTGTGTCTGTAGTGGAAACCTTAGCAGCAGATATTATCTGCCCCAGGTTGGTCAGAGATACATCTTTTCTAGGTATTTTGTGATAAAGAATGAAACCATAAGGTAGTACTTCAAGAGATACAAAGAAATCAGCACCAAATAAAAGCAATGCTGGGAAGTTAGTTGGGTGTAGATGGGGGCCTTATGAGTCAGATTCAAAGCCAATGAACTAAGAACTAAAGCCAATGAACTAAGCCAATGAACAATGAACCATTGTTTCCAACCCAAACCTTTTCAGAGAACACAGGATCAAGATTGCTGGGATGGGACAATGAGAGGGAACAGTTGACCACAACAGTTCAAAATTGTGAATATTGAGATCTTCCTTTTTTCAAATTAAATAGCACTTAAAACAGAATTTAACCAGTAGTAATCACAGTGAGTTTTAATCAAGAAAGCATATTCTGGGAAGTGGATGTGGCTCAAGCAATTGAGCTCATGTCTACCATGTAGGAAGTCCAGGGTCTGATTCCTGGGGCCTCCTGGTGAAGGCAAGCTGGCCCATGTGGCAAGCTGGCCTGAACAGAGAGCTGGCTCATGTTGAGTGCTGGCCTGTGCAGCAAGCTGGCCTGACTAGTGCTGGCCTGCTCAGGAGTGCTGGCCCATGCAGTGAGCTGGCCTGAGCAGAGAGCTGGCACAGCAAGATGACACAACAAAAAGAGACACAGAGGAGAAAGCCTCAGCAGACCAGGGAGATGAGGTGGCACAAGAGACTGAGCACCTCTCTCCCACTCTGGAAGCTCCTAGAATCAGTTCCCAGTGCTGCTAAAGAGAAGACAAGCAGATACAGAAAAATGCAAAGCGAACAGATACAGAGAGCAGATGATGGGGGGTGGTGGAGGTGGTAAATAAATAAATAAATCTTTTTTAAAAAAGAAGGCACACTCTCTAGAAAAATGTACCTATCCTTTTTCCTGCTTTATAGTAGACCATTACATAAATTTTGAGTATTCCTTTTTATGTTTTTAAAAATTACTTTCATGCTTTTAAATGTAAATTATGAAAATACTTTGTGGATCACCTATCTTAGATGATGGCATCTGATTAGCAATTTCTCCATTTATCTTGTAAAGCTTTTGCTCTTATTAATATTCTTCTTTTCTGGAAATAATTAGTTAAATTGCAAAACTTTGGCACTCTTTATAAAATTGTGAATATTTTGAGCAATTCCCCTCAGTCTTTCCAGGATTGTGCCATTATCTGTGTTCAGTTAATTTTTATCACCATTTAAAGTAATCTGTATTTGATCAATTTTCATATGCAGTTTTCCCATTTGAATTTTGAATCTTCCTAATACTTATATTGAGAACATGAACTGTCACATCTGGTCTCAGAAAGATCTTCTCGTGGAAACTATGATAGTAATACTATTGAAAAAAAACAACAGCAATAGGAACTCAACACTATTTGTCAAGCTTAGGTCAAAGCACTCTGTAAGTATCAACTTAGTTCATTCAAAACATACATGAAATGGGTGAAATATCACTTTTACAAAGGAGAAAATAAAAGCAGAGCAAGGTAACATGCCCTGGGTTATATAGATAATGCATGATAGTGCTTGGGTTTATACTAGGACTCTAATAACATCAGGAGTGTTTGGACAAAGGGTTCTTTCTTCAATCCCTGCCTCCAAGCACACTCAGACAAAAAATCCTTTTAATTTCCTGAAATCTAACTATTTCTATTAATCATATGTGTAAGATTGAGATGTCCTCTGCCTCCCTGTAATAAATACCTTGGATTGAGTCTCCAAACACTTTGTGGCATTTGGAGTTTTCCGATCTGAGGTTTTACATGATAAGGTCAAGTAAAAACAAATCCCTGCAGAATTTGGGCTCCATGGACCTGCAGTGTTAGATAGGTGATTCGCATTTAAAATTCTTGACCATCAATAGAAAATGCATCCATAAGGGACAGATTTTGTATTCTAGTAGATCTGATGGAATTGGGGCCATTTCTCAAAATTGCCACACAATATCATTAAGTCTTCAAGGCCAATTGCATTTCTTGTGCTGAATAAATATTAGTTACACCTTTGACATGACCAGTTTATCTTTACCATCTTGGCATTCCTCTCACATTCAGCAGATCATACAAAACATATTGTTAAAATGAAATAGGTAATTTTGGAGGTAAACAACTTTATAAGTAAATGTGAATGGACCCATTCACTCATATACGCTGTTTTAGTCATCTCTCCAATACTAAATGTGAATTTTATTTCCATCTGTGGCATGAGGGGAAGCAGGGCTGACTGAAAATCACAGTGACACTGGGGATCAGCTTGTTTCCACCCAGATCAGATTGCAGCTCTGGCCTAAACCCCAGCCCCACCTCTGACAAGAAGGAAACTGGTGGGACCTGTACCAGGTTCTCCAGGAAACTTCAGGCCTTACCATGGAGGTTGGTGCCCATCCTACTCAGTGGCATAAGCTACCTCAGGAGCCATTCCATGGCTGAGTCAGAAGCCCCATTTCCCATAAATGGGACAGGAAGTGATGGTTGGGCACCTACTTCAGCTACTGATTAGTTAAACTTGACCTGCTGAAGTGTAATTCTAAGAAAAAAGTTTGAACCAGTCAAAATGAGAAAGCTGCCAGAAGCTGCCATTTTAACTCTGCCCCAGGCATGAGGGGAAGTAGGACTGACTGAAAATCACAGTGACGTTAGGGACTGGTTTCTTTCCACCAAGATCAGATTGCAGCCCTAGTCTAGGCTGCAGTGCCACCTCTGGCCGGGAGGAAGCCGGGGGGAAATGCTCCAGCCTCTCCTGGGAACTGTAGGTGCTTTCATTTGGCACAGACTGAATAGTCAGACACCTGGAGCTCCATCCCTACACCCCAATAGGATAAGGGAAGAGGTGTGTTTCCTCAGCCACTCTGAACAACTGCAGGTGCTTTCAGCCCCCATGAACTGGTTTGTTGAATGCCTTTGATTCCTTCTTCACCTCTACCCTGCCCCATAGGATAGGAGGGGGTGGTGTTTTCTTAGCTTCTCAGGGCAACTGCAAGCATTTTTAGCCTACACAGACTTGACTGTTGGGCACCTGTGGTTCCACCCCTACCCCCAATAGAATAAGAGAGAGACTGTTTCTCTAGCCTCTCTGGGTAACTTCAGGTGCTTTTGGCCCATACAGACTGAATAGTTGGACATCTATAGCTCCATCACTGCCCCCATGGAGGATAGGAGGGGATCTGGGTTTCCTCAGTCTTTCCGGGTAATGGCAAACACTTTTGGGCTGCACGGCCTGGACTGGTGGGTACTTATGGATCCACCCTCACCCTCCAATAGGAAAGGAGGAGGCTGGTGTTTCCACATCTTTCTGGGCATTATCAGACACTTTTGGTCTACATGAACTGTTGGGCACCTGTGGATCCACCCCACCACCCAATAGAATGGGGGGGGGGCAGATGGAATTAAAATTCACATTTAGTATTGGAGAAATGACTAAAACAGCATATATGAGTGAATGGATCCATTCACATTTACTTATAAAGTTGTTTACCTCCAAAATTATCTATTTCACTTTACCAATACGTTTTGTATGATCTGCTGAATGTGAGAGGAATGTCAAGATGGTGGAGATAAACTGATCATGTCAAAGGTATAACCACAGCCTCTCCAGGCAACAGCAGGTACTTTCAGCCTAAAAGGACTGAACTGTTGGATGCCTGTGGATCTACCTGCACCCACTATTGAGATAGGAGGGGATTGGTATTTCTTCAGCCTCTCCAGGCAATGGCAGGTAGTCTTGGCCTACAGGGACTGAACTGTTGGGTGCCCATGAATCCACCTCCCAAATACCCAATAGAATAGGAGGGGAGTGGTGTTTTTTAGCCTCTCTCTGGGCAATGGCAGGTACTTTCAGCCTACATGGACTAAACTGTTGGACATTGGTTGTTTCATTCCCCCCTGCTGCTAAAGGGCATATGGGACAGTACTCCCTAAGCCTCTCAACTTAACTACAGGCATATTTGACCCACATGGATTAGATTGTTGGGCACTCCAGAGGGTCTATCTCCACCCCCAGCAGGGGGGGGAGGGCAGTGCTGTTTCAGTCTAACTGGGCAATGTGGTCATTTTGGGCATGCATGGCATAGATTGCTGCCAATACCTGAGCGCCATCCCTACCTCAGGAAGAGTAGGAAGGGTGGCAAGGTTCTCTGTCTCTCTGGGTGATTACAGACAACCTTGTCCTGCACAACTTGAGTTATTATACTTGGCTGCAGCTTTGCACCTATTCCTGGCAGAGGAGAAATTTGGGAGACACTTAATCAATTCCTGGGGCAATGTGGGCAGCTTTGACCTCCACAACTTACAGGAACAACTACATACTCAACTCCTACTACACAAACAGCAAAGGAGAAAAGGCAAGAAAACCCGAAATTAAAGAAAGTAACTGCACCCAGAATGAAAACATCTGGTAAGCCAGATACAAAGACACCAACAAAAAGTTATAATCTATACAGAAAAACAGGAAGATATGGCTTAGTTAAAGGAACAAGATAAGCCTCCAGATGACATAAGAGTTGAGACAACTAATCATAGGTGTCCAAACAAACTTCTTTAATAAGTTCAATGATATGGCTTAAGAGATTAAGGATATTAAGAAGATGCTGACTGGGTGAGCCTAAAGAAGAATTTAAAATGATACATAGAAAAATAGCAGACCTCATAGGAATGAAGTTGCACTTAATGAAATTAAAAATACACTGGAAGCATGTAACAGTAGACTTAAGGGGGAAGAAGAAAGGATCAGTGAGCTTGAAGACGTGACCTCTGAAAGTGAATATACAAAACAAATGAAGAAAAGAATGGAAAAAATTGAACAGGGTGTTAGGAAACTAAACAACACGAAGAGATGTGCAACATATCATGGATATCCCAGAAGGAAAAGAGAAAAGAAAAGGGGCAGAATGAATATTTGAAGAAATAACGGTAGAAAATTTCCCAACCCCATTGAAGAACATAGATATCTGTGTCCAAGAAGGACAACATACTCCCATCTGAATAAATCTGAATAGACCAACTTGAAGCCACATACTAATCAGAATGCCAAATGTCAAAGATGAAGAGAGAATTCTGAGAGCAGCAAGAGGAAAGCAATGCATAATATATAAGGGATACCCAATAAGACTAAATGACAACTTCTCATCAGAAACCATGCGGGTAAAAAGGCAGTGGTATGATATATTTAAGATACTACAAGAGAAAAACTGCCAGCCAATAATCTTATATTGGACAAGATTGCCTTTAAAAAATGAGGGCAAGTTTAGAATATTCATAGATAAACAGAAAGGTATTTTATAACAAAGGGACAAGCTTTGCAGGAAATACTAAAGGGAGTGTTACAGACTGAAAAGAAAAGATAGGATAGAGAGGCTTAAAAGAGAGTCTAGAAATGAAGATTGTATCAGTAACTGAAAATGTAACAAGAGTGCTGAAAATAAAATATGACAGATAAAACTCAAAGGTCAAAATGAGTGCAATAAGAACTGCCTTTTTAGTAATTACATTGACTGTTAATGGATTAAAGTCCCCAATCAAAAGACACAGACTGGCAGAAAGGATAAGAAAATATGAGCAATCTATATGCTGTCTGCAATAGACTCACCTTAGACTCAAGGATACCAAGAGATTGAAAATAAAAGGTTGGAAAAAGATATTCCTGGGAAGCGGATGTGGCTCAAGTGATAAGGCCTCCACCTACCATATGGGAGGACCTAGATTCGATCCCTGGGGCCTCCTGGTGAAAAAGAAGAGAAAGCATGCCTGTGTGGTGAGCCAGTGCCTATGTGGTGAACTGAATGCCCACAGGGTGAGCCAAGTGCCTATGCAGTGAGCCAAGTGCCCATGTGGCAAGCCAAATGCCCATGTGGGTGCCCACATGGCAAGCTGAGTGCCCATGTAGTGAGCTGAGAGTCCACGTGAGTACCTGTGTGGCAAGCCAAGTGCCTGTGTGGTGAGCTGAGTGCCTGCATGAGTGACTGCATAGTGAGCTGAGTACCCCTGTGAGTGCCTGCATGGCAAGCCAGTGCCTGCATGACAAGATGAGTGCCCACACAGCAAGCTGAGTGCCCGCATGGTGAGCCAGTGCCCACACAAGTGAGTCATGCAGCCAGATGATGATGCAACAAAAAGAGAGATGAAGGGGAGAGTCAAGGTGAAGCACAGCAGAGATCAAGAATTGAGGTGGCGCAGCTGACAGGGAATCTCTCTCCACATTGGAGGTTCCAGGATTGAATCTCAGTGAATCCTAGAGGAGAAAGATGAGAAGGGAAGATAAAAAGAGAAATAGATACAGAAGATCACAAAGCAAATGGAAACAGACAGCAAAAACAGCAGGGCGGGGGGGGGGGGGGGAATAAATAAATAAATCTTTAAATAAAAGATATTCCACACATGCAGAAACCAAAAAAAAAGAAGGCTGGAGTAGCTATATTTATGTCAGATGAAATAGACTTTAAAAGCAAACTATTATTAGAGAGAAGAAAGGACATTATATATTAATAAAAGGGGTAATTCACCAGGAAGAAATAATAATCATAAATATATATGCCCCTAACTAGGATGCTCCAAGATACATGAGACAAGCACTGGCAAAACTGAAGGGAGAAATGAATATCTCTAAAATAATAGTTGGAGACTTTAGTACACCACTCTCGGCACTGGATAGAACATTTGGACAGAGAATCTTAAAGAAACAGAGAGTTTTGAATAATATAATAAATAGACTAAGCCTGATGGACATATACAGAACATTGCACCCCAAAATAGCAGGCTATACATTCTTTTCAAGTGCTCATGGGTCTTTCTCCAGGATAGACCATATGTTGGGACAAAAAGCAGATCTCAATAAATTCAACAAGACTGAAATTATATAAAGCACTTTTTCTAGTCATAATGGAATAAAGTTGGAAATCAACAAGAGGCAGAATAAGGGAAAGTTCACACATATATGGAGATTAAACCACACAATCTTAAATAATCAGTTCAAAGAAGAAATTTCAAGAGAAATCAATATCTCGAGATGAATGCAAGAATGTCTTTCTGTGCACTAGTACAGATGTATGTCACTATTGCAGGTACTGGAAATGCAGAGAAGCATGGGAAAAATACAAATAATGTAACCTATGGATTATAGTTAACAGCAATACTGTAATTTTCTTGCACCAATGCCAAAGATGTATTGTTAACAATAGAGGGGTATGGAAAAACTATGCCAAATGAAAGCTATGTTCCACAAGGGTGTGGTATATTGGTCATAGTGTGTTGTATGGGAATTCCACACATGTGCATGATTGTTTTGTAAGTTCTTAACTCATTAGAATGTATTTTAAAAAGTTAATGGGTGGACTAATGGTACCAAGAGAAGAAATAAAGGAGACAAACCTATTTAGTTGTGTTTTCAGCTTTTTCAGAACATGTTGGAATCATTTATAGAGTTAGGATAATTAAACATACAGCATTGCTATTTTACTTTTCACATTTGAACAAAAAATGAAATCAACATGACAAATAAATCTAATTTTTTCTTCTGTAATTATATATACACACATTTTTTATTAGAAGAGTTGTGAGCTTACAAAGCAATCATGCATAACGTACAGTACTTCCATATATCACCCTACCAACAACACCTTGCATTACTGTGGAACATTTGTTACAAATATGGGTTGGGGAAAAATACACCAAATCTATATATTTTTAAATTTAAATTATATAAATCAAGTTTTAACATAAAAATATAAAATTAAAAATTTAATTACACTAGTTAAGAACTAAAAATCACATTCCAAAGTAATTAAGATTTATAATTATTTGTAATAAAAGAGTTCACATCTTTTTTTATGAGGACTCATTTTGAGGAATTAGTATAGTGCTTGGCATACAGTAAGACTACACTAAGTACAAGTCATAATTATTTGTCTGTGTTAGAATACTTGAAGATGCAAGTTATTAACTAATATGTATGGTGTTTATCAACCATAACAACAACAGTTATAGTAGCTTCCATGTAATGAGCACCAAATAGGTGTAAGGTATGTTACAAATGTCTGTTTTATAAAATTTTGATGATCTATATCATACATACAGATATCTAAACACTAAGTATGTAGTAAAAGTTGTGAACTTAAAAAACAAACATGCATATCCACATACAGGGCCCCCATACATCACCCTAACACCACACCTTGCATTATTGTGGAACATTTCTTACAAACTATGACCTAATTATAATCCATATCTTTCATTTGGTGTATGTTCCCCGCAACCCTTCTGTTTATGAACACCTTGTATTAGTATTATATATCTGTTACAGTTCATGAGAGAATGTTCTAATTCTCATTCTGTTAACCACAACCTTACTTCCACCACTGGATTTCCTGTGTCATACAGTCTCATGCTTTGTACAATTCATTCAAAGTGTATGCTCAGTGGCTCTGATTTTCATCACAGAGTTATGCTGTCATCACCTCAGTCAATTTTGAAATGTTTCATTACTCCAAAAGGAAAACTCCCATAACCTTTATTCCCCTATTGCTGCAAAAATATTACAATATTACTGTTAAATATCTTAACTTACATTCTTTGTAATTTTCCCATGTATCACCATATTCGCAAACATTTGAAGAAGAACATAATTATGTTCATAGTATTAATCACCATCTCATTCACCACTGAAATCATTCAGTTATATGTTCCCTAGATTATTCTCTAGTTTTCTTTCAATTGATATTTACATCCACAGTTGACCCCTTCAGCCACAATCTCATTTATAAATCAGCAGTGTTATACTTACTATAATGTGTTACCATCAACACTTTTCATTTCTACACTTTTACAATAAACCTTATTAAAAATTCTACTTACATTGAGCATCAGCTCCCATTCTCAACCCATATTTTATCTTCTAGTAAACTATATCTAGAGTTTACCTATGTGAGTTTACTCATTATGTTTAGTTCATATTCGTGAAACCATAAATATTTGTCCTTTTGTGTCTGACTTTTTCACTCAATATAATGAGGCATCATATATAAAAAATAGAAAAATGAATGTCTCTCAACCTGTTCTTCCCCATAGGATAACTCAGCATGAAGCACCTGTTGAGTGAGCTTCATTGATGAGAAAGTTTCCTCTTATTAGAAAGGGTTTCTGGTCTTAATTAAATACTACACTTGGCAGACCCAGTGCTTCATTCTCTAGAGTCTTTCAAAGGAGTCTTAGCTTACTGATTTGATTTGAGATCTCTCTTCTTTTAAAACATAAATATTAGAGCTATATATTTCTTGCGAGCACTGATTTTTGCACCTCATCTGTTTTTATACATTGTATTTTCATTTTCATTCAGGTAAAATACTTCTTTTTTTTTGTTTATAATGCTGTCTTTTTTTTAAATTAAAGATTTATTTATTTATTTATTTCTCTCCCCTTCCCCTCCCACCCTGGTTGTCTGTTCTCTGTGTCTATTTGCTGTGTGTTCTTTGTCCACTTCTGTTGTTGTCAGTGGCACTGGAATCTGTGTTTCTTTTTTTTTTTTAATTTTTTAATTCATTTTTTAAAATATTACATTCAAAAAATATAAGGTCCCATTCAACCCCACCACCCCCACCCCACCTCTCCCCCCACAGCAACACTCTCTCCTATCATCATAACACATCCATTGCATTTGGTAAGTATATCTCTGGGCATTGCTGCACCTCATGGTCAATGGTCCACATCATAGCCCATACTCTCCCACGTTTCATCCAGTGGGCCCTGGGAGGATCTACAATGTCTGGTAATTGTCCCTGAAGCACAACCCAGGACAACTCCAAGTCCCAAAAACGCCTCTACATCTCATCTCTTCCTCCCATTCCCTGCACCCAGCAGCCACCATGGCCACTTTTCCCACACCAATGCCACATTTTCTCTGTGGACCTTGGATTGGTTGTGTCCATTGCACATCTATGGATGACAGACTAATAATGTAAACCATAATGTAAAACATAGGATAACTAAAAATTTAGAAAACTGTATATCCTAAAGTATGAACCACAATGTAAGCACAGATGTCACCTTGTTTGAAAACTATTGTCTCAGAGTCTGTACATCAGTTTAAGTAAATATGTTATGAATAAGTTATAAGAATATCGCTGTGGAAGGGAAAAGGTTTTATGGTGGATGTGTGGGAGTACTGTATATTGTATATATGAATTACTGTGATCTAAGGCTCCTGTGAAGAGAAGTTCAATAATTAGGAAAAAAGAAAAGAAAAAGATAGGAGGTAGAATTTTTCCAAATCAATACGTATTCTATATCTAACCTTTAAACCCATGGCTATATTCCATTTTACTAGTATGGGATCCTGACATTATATTGGGCTTCACTTTTCAGGAAGTTTTGGATCACAGAGTGGTTCAACAATGGCAGCAGAGGAATACTGGTATAGGATGTTATTGACAGGTGATATATGGTTGACAGGAAGTTATACAGGGCATATGTGCAGGGTGCATGGTAATGTTTGGATATACTCATAGTGGCAACAATTAAAAACAACAGCTGGGGGGCTACTTGGTTCCTAGCCAGGGGTGCTCTGTTGTGGTCCCTAGGGGAGCAGCAGCAGTCCCCCAGGTGCAATGGTAAGGACCAGGAAGGAATGAGGGTCCAACAGTGAGCCCCTGATACTAATGACTATGCTTGTGAGCCTATACACCTGAAATAAGAACAAGGCCTAGAGCAGCACTGTGCCTAGGAGTTTCCTCCTGACAGCCTTCATGTTACTCAAATGTGGCCAGTCTCGAAGCCAAACTCAGCGTGTAAATGCAATGCATCTCCCCAGTGTGGGACATGACACCCGGGGATGAGCCTCCCTGGCACCAAGGGATCGCTACCAAGTACCAGCTGATCATGCAACTAGAGAATGACCTTGAATTAAAAGTTCAACGTGGACCAGCAGAATATCCCTGTCTACATATAATAACAGGAGTTAAAAATGCTGTTTGACCTAATGTAAGGGGGAAATGGAAAGGAGAAATGAGTTTATATGGCTATGAGTCTCTAAAAAAGAGTCTGGAGGTTGTCAGAAGGATTGCCCTTATGCACACCTGAGCAGAGTCTCAGAGACAGATAAAGTAGATACAACCCCAGGTATTGGTTCTTTTGAGGGCTAAAGAGACCCACAGGTTCTATGGTCATGGCAGATGGGGTTGACTGCCATGTCAGTTGGCCCTTCTTAGGAGCTGGTGTTTCTGCATGATGGAGCTGGACACAGATGGGATCACTTCACAAGCCTTTCATGCTACTTCACTGGAATTGTAGTTGGTGCTGGGGTTTAAGATATATGTAGGGGATTTGAATCTCTGGACTGACAATATGATAGCCAGGCCCTGAGCCTCAACAGACTTCAACTCCTACACTCTGATTTATTGGACTTACCCCACTCAGCTAACATGGAGTTGAAGAATGTCAACCACCACACCATGGAGCCTAGAGTGCCTACAACTGAAAGCAGGAGGATTGCATCCAGTATCCATGTGGAATCTAAGCTTCCTCTTGACATAGATGTGCAATGGACACAACCAATCCAAGGTCCACAGAGAAAATGTGGCATTGGTGTGGGAAAAGTGGCCATGGTGGCTGCTGGGTGCGGGGAATGGGAGGAAGAGATGAGATGTAGAGGCGTTTTTGGGACTTGGAGTTGTCCTGGGTTGTGCTTCAGGGACAATTACCGGACATTGTAGATCCTCCCAGGGCCCACTGGATGGAACATGGGAGAGTATGGGCTATGATGTGGACCATTGACCATGAGGTGCAGCGATGCCCAGAGATATACTTACCAAATGCAATGGATGTGTTATGATAATGGGAGAGAGTGTTGCTGTGGGGGGAGTGGTGGGGTGGGGGCGTTGGAGTTGAATGGGACCTCATATTTTTTGAATGTAATGTTTTAAAAAAATGAATTAAAAAAAAAGTAGATACAACCCTGGGTATTGGTTCTTCTGAGGGCTACAGAGATCCACAGGTTCTATGGTCATGGCAGATGGAGTTCAGTGCCATGTCAGTTGGCCCTACTTTGGAGCTTGTGTTTCTATGTGATGGAGCTGGACTCAGATGTGATGTTTGTCCACAAGTTTCTCCTGTTACTTTTACTGGAACTGTAGTTTGGTGCTGGGGTTTAATGTATACCCAGGGGACCTGAATCTCTGGACTGAACATATGATAGCCAGGCCCTAAGCCCCAAAAGACTTCAGCTCCTACACTCTGGTTTATTGGACTTACCCCACTCAGTTAACATGGAGGTGAAGAAGGTCAACCACCACACCATGGAGCCAAGAGTGCCTACAACTGAAAGCAGGAGGATCGCATCCAGCATCCATGTGGAATCTAAGCCCCCTCTTGATATAGATGTGGAGTGGACACAGCCATTCTAAGGTCCACAGGATGGAGGAATAGAGTATGGATTAGAGTGGGCTTACTGATATTCTATTCATGAACTATTGTGATGAGTAATCAAAGAAAATGTAGCATTGGTGTGGAGAAAGTGGCCATGGTGGCTGCTGGGGGTAGGGAGTGGGAGGAAGAGATATGATGTGAGGGCATTTTTGGGACTTGGAGTTGTCCTGGGTGGTGCTGCAGGGACAGTTGCTGGACATTGTATGTCCTCCCATGGCCCACTGGGTGGACTCTGGGAGAGTGTGTGCTATGATGTGGACCATTGACAATGAAGTGCAGCCATGCTCAGAGACGTATTCACCAAATGCAATGAATGTCTCATGATGATGGAGGTGGTCGTTGTTATGGGGGGAGAAGTGGGGTGAGGGGAGTGAGGAGTATATGGGGACCTCGTAGTTTTTGAATATAACATTAAAAAAATAAAGACCAAAAAATTAAAAAAATAAAGAACTGACTGCTTTGTCATTACGTACTGTCCCTCTCTATCCCTGACAATATTTCCTGTCCTGAAGTCTACCATGTGTACTATTAATAAAGCTAATAGTGATATTTTGAAATGTTTTCCCAATATATAAATATGCTATGTCCATCCATTTAATTTGACCCTCTTTGTTATTTCTTAGTAATAAAAGTTTTAAGAGGAGTTATTTAACCATGTGTTTGGCCTTGATTCCTAGGGTATTTTATGTTTGAAACTTTTTTTACTAATGTTGAAACATTCCTCTCATTACCTATTTCCTCATCACAGAAAAAAATATAAGTTTTTCTTTGCTTTTAAATATTGGGTTCAGGTGCCTTAGTTAAATATTTTACTAATTCTTATAATTTGTCTATACATTTTAATTTGTTTCTGTGAAAATAATCATGTCACCTATGAGTACAGAGGGAAATATTTTTGTTATATTACTTCATTTACTTGCTGTCACCAGAATGAAAATGTCAAATAGAATTTCCGTCTGCAAAAAAAAAAAAAAAAAAAAAATAGAGCTAGGCAATCATTCTTTGATTAGCATTTGTATGGTATATTATTTTACATCCTGTCAGTTTTTTGTGTTTTTTGAATTTTTATCTTTATCCTTTCAATTTTTTCTTACCTATTTCTTAATATTTAAGTGAATTTCTTATAAACAGCATATGGTTACATTTTTCTTTTTATCCAGAAATGAATTTCTGTCATTTATCTGATTAAATTAAAACAATCTATGGATTGTGTGGGAAATGTAGTTTCCCACCTGTTTTGCAGTCTTTGAAATAAGAATGTTTTTGCATTTTTTAATGGTTGAAAAAAATCAAAAGAACAATATTTCATGAGATGTGAAAATTACATGATATTTATATTTTTGTTTCCAGAAGTATAGTTTCACTAGAACACAGTCACACTAATTCAGCACATATTGTCTTGGTGTTTCATGAGCTACAATGGTAGAGTAACTCACAAATTTCTGTTTGGTATCCTATTTTCAGCCTGAAAGCCTAAACTTCCTTTAACATCTCCTTTAAGATAAGTCTGTTGTATGTGTCTCTATGTGTCTGAGTGTGCCTGCATGTTTGTGGAATGTCTGTCCATATATGTGTGTATTTATATATATATATATATTTATACATACATATTATTATTTTGTGTGTACATACATACACACACACAGGGACTGAATCATGTCCCTCCCAAAAAACATGTTCATGTCTGATACCCGGGTGCTGTGTGTGATCCTATCTGTAAACAGAGACTTTAAAGATGTTGTCAGTTAAGGTGGCCCAACTGCATGAGGGTGGGCCTAATCCAATATGGCTGGGTCTTTATAAGCAGAGGCTATTTGGATGCTGTTAGTCCAATGCCCTGTTCTCAGAATATTTCTTTCAATTTGATGCTCCCCAAGGTTCAAGCTTCTGCCCACTTCCCTCCCACTCTACATGCTCTGATTGACCACACCAAAACCCATGGCTTCAACTCAATCCATATACCAGTGAGTCCAGTCCTCACACATAGCCCAAAACACTCCTGAGTTCCACAACTGAATTTCCAAGTGGACTCTCGTGTGTTCTCAAACTAAAGATCTACTCTGGATGAATGTCACCAACAATTCTCTAAGTCAGAAAATGGAAGGTTTCCTTGACTACTCCTGCTCTCTCTTTGATGTGATTAATAATGAAAATATGTCAATCCTAATTCTTAAATGTTTCCTTAATTTCACCCCTTCCTCACTTTCTGTTTTCATAGTCTTAGGATCATTGTCAAAAACTTCCCTCTAGTTTCTCTTGCCTGGTCTACCTCCAATTTTTCTTCTATGCTGCTGCTAGGATATTTATAAAATGCAAATTAAACCATTAGACTGTTACTCCTGGAGCTAATATTTTTCAATGATTTATGTAGTCTGCACAATAAAGTTCAAATTCCCCACCATCTTATACCAGAAATTTCATGGCCTAGCCATGATCCACCTCTCCAGGCTCATCCCTCACCACCTCAGATGCAAATATTTGGAGTCTGGGACTACTGGCTTTCATCACTGGATGTGGTAAATCATCACAGGGACATAAGAAAAAAGACTGGTCTTGATATGTATATGTTGATACCAATAACTGTGGATTAAATTGGGCAGTAAAAATGATGGGAAATAGATACTGATGCTTGGCAAGAAGCATGGGACCTCTGATGATTGATGTGACAGACATTCCACCTAAAACCTAGGAGTGGTAGGAAGGAATTTGAACTTGGTAGGCTGGCAGATCAAAATTCAAATTTATGCTGTGTCCTAAACGTGTTAATAGGGATTGCTGTATTATTTTCTAATGATAGTCTTTGATTCGTTTTGAGTTTATTTTTGTATAAGGTGTGGGATACGGGCCCTCTTTCTTTCTTTTAGCTAAGGAAACCCAGTTTTCCCAGTACCAGTTGTTGAATAGGCTGTACTGACCTGGCCGAGTGGATTTGATAGCCTTGTGAAAAATCACTTAACCACAGATTTGAAGGTCTTGTTTTGAACACTTCATTTTGATTCCATTTGGCAATCTACTATCTTTATTCAAGTACCAAGCTGTTTTTACCACAGTAGCTAGATAATATCTTTTCAAGTCTGGAAGTGAGTGTCCTTCATCTTTATTCCTCTTTTTAAAGATATTTTTGGCTATTTGGGGACCTTATTCTTTTGAAAATTTTTGTAAATTGTCTTTTCCAAGTCCACAAGGATAACTGCTGGAATTTTAATTGGGATTGTGTTAAAACTGTAGTTCAGGTTGGATAGAACTGACATCTTAATGATATTTAGTCTCCCAACTTCTGTACCCAGAATATTCTGCCATTTATTTATAACATCTTTCGTCTTCTAGCTATGTTTTATAGTTTTCTGAACATAGGTAATTTATGGTCTTAGTTAAATTTATTCCTAAATATTTGATTATTTTAGTTGCTATTGTAAATGAAATTTTTTCTCTTTCTCCTCAGATTTATCATTAATAATGTATATAAACACTATTGATTTTTGTGAATTAGCTTTGTATCCAGCCACTTTGGTGAAATTGTCTATTAGTTCTAGTAGTGTTGCTGTGAATTTTTTGGAATTTTCTAGTTATAGGATTATGTCATCAGGGCATAGTGAAAGTTTTACATCTTCCTTTCCTATTTGGGTGCCTTTTAATTTTTTTCTTGCCTAATTGCTCTAGCTAGAATTTGTAGCACAATATTAAGTAATAGTGGATAGAGTGGGGACCTTCTCTTATTTCTCATCTTAGCAGGAAAGTTTTCAGTTTTTCATCTATGCACTTTATCATATTTAGAATGTTCTCTGCTACTCCTATTTTTTGGAAGTTTTTTTAAATCAGGAAATGATGTTGTATTTTATCAAATGTCCTGTTTTGCATGTATTGAGATGATCACATGTTATCCCAAGATAAATCTTTTTCACATTTTGTTCTCCAAGGACTGTGTAAACACATCTGATACAACCAGGTAGTTTTTTACTTAACTTTGTGTGTTATGTTTATATTATAGCTAACACTATTGAGAACTGAGACTGTGGCTTGGTTTTGGGTATGAAATACAATGAATATCCAGCAAAAATAAACAGCAAACAATTTCAATTTAATTTAATAATATGAAGTCAATCTGGGTTCTTTCATTTTTAACCATCCTTTTCTGTTTTTATGTTTATTATTATTATTGAAATCATAAAAATGCTTTAATAATGATTGAAGTGATGAATGCACAACTGTGATTATAATAAATACCATTGATTGTACACATTGGATAAATTGTATACTTCATTAATATGTACCAATAAAATTGATTTCTTTAAAAAATTAAATTGGTAGAATGTTATTAGGAGAATGAAAATGTAGAAAAAGAACTAAATGTAAGTATATTTAAAATATTTAAAATACATGGTTAATTACACGTATCAGTTTTGCAAGGTTATGTTTTCAAGTATTTGTTCAAGCAAGCACTAGCATGATGGTTACTGTGAGGGTATTTCATAAATGGATTTGCATCTATAATAAATTTTTTAAAAAGATTAATTTTTTATTTATTTTTCTCTCCTTCCCCACCTTCCCACCCCCTTAGTTGTCTGCTCTCTGTGTCCATTTGCTGTGTGTTCTTCTGTGTCCACTTATATTCTTGTCAGTGGTACCAGGAATCTTGTCTCTTTTTGTTGCATCATCTTGTTGCATCAGCTCTCCATGTGTGTGGCACTAATTCTGGGTGGGCTGCACATTTTTCATGCTGGGCAGCTCTCCTTATGGGGCACACTCCTTGTGCATGGGGCTCCCCTATGTGGGGACACTCCTGTGGGGCATGGCACTTCTTGTGCGCATCAGCACTATGTGTGGGTCAGCTCATCACACGGGTCAGGAAGCCCTGGGTTTACCCTGGACCTCTCATGTGGTAGTCAGACACTCTATCCATTGAGCTAAATCCTCTTCCTGCATCTATAATAAATTGATTCTATCTTTGACTTATAGTATCTACAGGCAACAAAGGAGATTGTTTTCATCAATATAGGGAGTGTCCTTATCCAATCAGTTGGAAATTTTAAAAAGAAAACAGGATTTCAGGAGCCAGAAATAATTTGTACCTCTACTTCAGTTTCCACTGTGGTTTTCAAACTCAGAGTAATCAGTTATATTAGCTTGCAGCCTGCCATACAGAATTTCAAACTTGCTAGTCCCTACATTCCCATGAGCCAATTCCTATAACAAATCTCTCTCTCTCTCTATATATATATAATTCTGTTTTTATTTCTGTGGAGAAATATAATACAGCCCTTAAATGGCAAAAGGATGAGAAAATGGAACAACAAGCTAGTGGAAAAGCATTTTAGGACATTGACAATTAGAAAGGATTTCCTGGATAAAAATAAGAGAAAGATAAAAATGAAGATGGGATGTTTATGGGGGTAAAAAAGAAATTCATCACAATAGAAGACCAAGTTGAAGGCAATTATGTAATAGTTAACTTCTCTCTCTCTCTCTCTGTGTATATATATATACACACACATATATATGAATTCCTTTCCTGAGGTCGAGGTAATTAAAGAAGCACATATGAATAGAGCAGTAATTGAAAAATATAATGCACCATCTTTAGAATTTTCCTCAATGTTCCTGGTGACATTTCAGAAAATATCATTCACTCATGAAGGTTGGATTTGACACTTCCAAGTTCCTGTGTTGTCACTGATGAGGCTCTTTCTCACCTTTTTTTTTTCTTTACCCTTAGAGAATTTTTTTATTAAGATACATAAATCACACAAATTGTTACAATAAAAATATGAGTTTCCCATATACCCCACTCTCTGCACCTCCCCCCCACTCCTCCACATCAACATCTTTCATTAGTGTGGTACATTCATTGCATTTGATGAGTACATTTTGGAGAATTGCTACACAGCATGGATTACAGTTTATATTATAGTTTACACTCTCTCCAGTCTCTCCCAGTGGGTTATGGCAGGATATATAATGTCCTGCATCTGTCCCAGCAATATCATTCAGGACAACACTAAGTCCCAAAAATGTCCCAATATTACACTTCTTTTTCTCTTTCCCTGCCTTCAGCAATTCCCACAGTCACTGTGGGTATTGAAGATTGAGTAGCAAAGACAACTTTTAAAAGTGACAAAGTGTGTTAATAAATAAAAAACAGGTTTACTTCATGTAGTTGTTAGGGCCATGAAAGAATCAGGGCACATTGTGGGGTGGAATATGGGGTAGATGTTCTGGATATTTGTTGATAAATATGTAAGAAATGTAGAGATAATCACCCATAGAGAACAAATAAGTGATGCTTTCCAGCATCACATATTTGAACAGCTCTTGGATCTGCCAGGAAGGCCCACCCTTCATGGATGAGGTCTGTAGCTACATCATCAGAGATCACTGGTTCCAAAAACATAGTGACATTATAGGTAACCCAGGGCCATCCTTAACCATGTCCAAAGGATGATGATCAGGATGAGAGCCCTGGGAATGCAATGCTGTATTTCATGGGAAGCTCAGATTGTGCTTGTTGTTCCAAGCAAATATTCTCATGGCTGATCCAGGATATGCCTTTCCCAAATACACACAGAACACATGTGAAAATGCTTTAACTTAAATTATTCGTAAATAACATCCTCAAGTTCCTCATCTGCAAAATAGTTTTCCAATTTGATAGGAATGCTGAGAGTCTGATGAACTAATGGTTAAAATGCTTCCTTGCTAATAAGCACATATCAAACACTGGTGATCAGTCTTTTATTTACTAAAATGACAAAAGATTATGGGGCCAGTATCCAGCATTCTTCAGAATGAACAGGTTTCCTAGAGAACTTGGGGTCAGCAGGTATTGTCTGCCTCATGTATACACTGCTGGTATTTTTTTGAAGTGTCAGGTCAAAGAGTTCAGAAACACAAGGCAGGCGCTCTTCAGACTGCCGTACTGAAAGCCATTCCTAGCTGTTTCTGGCATGGTGGCTCCCATTTTCAATTTCTTTGGGAAATACAAGCTCCTGTTAGCATTGCATTTCTGGTAACTTCATACGGTCTCCCAGCTTAAGGGTAATTTTCAGACTCTTGATTTTTTCTTGTCACACCAGTCCTTCACAAACTGAAACAGAGGATCTCAAAGTTTACTCTAATTATTATCTCCTTCTCCTCAATGCCTATCTAAACTTAGGAAATAGTACTTCTTTTCCATTAAATTTGAACAAATATTAATAGCAAAGAGTAAAAATGCATGATTTTGCTCATGGGAGGTATGGATATTTTAGATTTTTAAAAAGATTTCACAAATATACAAGTTTACCCTATATAAGCTTTAGTAAATTTAAAACTGAGGAAAACAAATACATGATTCATACATATATGTGTGTGTGTGTATCTCTTACACCTTAACAAAAAGACCAATAACCTAATTACAGATGGGTAAAGAAAGTACTTGAATGAACATTTCTTCATAGAATAACGGAATATATGCAATTGGCCAATAACCCCATAAAAGACACTGCATATATTTAGTCATTACGGATATGCAATTTAAAACTACTTTGAGACACCACTTCACATCCACTAGGATCATTATTTTTTGAAAATCTAAAATAACTGTTGGTTAGGATGCGCCAAAATCAGAAACCCCATACATAGCAGGTGGCAATGTACAATGATGCAAGCACTATGGAAAATATTTGGAGAGTTCTTCAACAAGTTATACTAAGAATCAGCACATGATCCAGCAATCCTACTCTTTAATTTATACCCCCCATAATTGAAAACAATTCAAATAATTGTACACATATGCTCACAGCAAACATTATTCACAATTACCAACAGATGGGGAACAACCCAAATACCTATCATCTAATAAAAAATGCAAAACCAAAGTATCTTATATCCATACACCGGAATACTGTTCAGCCAAAAGTGGAATGAAGTTATGGCACAAACTATAACTTTGACAAATCTCAAAAACATAAGTGAAAGAAGCCAGATTAAAAGGTCACATTTTAAAAAGATTCTGTTTATATGCAATATCCAGAATAGGTAAATCCATAGAGACAGAAAGATTAATGATTGGTAAGTGTAGAAAGGAGTGGAGAATGGGGAGTGGCACCTATTTGTGGATACGAGCTTTCCTTTGGAAGTGATGAAAATGCTCTGGAAATAGATCAAGCTGATGCGCAACTCGTGTGTGTATAAAATGCCACTGATTATACTCTCTAAAGTGCTTTATTCTATGTTATGGGAATTTCACCTCATAAAAAAATGCAGATATTCACAGGTACGGTAACTACATGATATTTTATTCAAAGAAATCCAATTTTCTCTGGACTATAAAGCTTATACATTTTAATATATGAAGGAGTATAAATATTAATAGTTCAAAAATTTTTAAATATTTATTTTCTCGTATTTCTTTTTCACGCAAGATGAAACTATATTCTGATAAAAAAATAAAATACAAATGGCGTATTAAAAAGAAATACTTGGGGGAGTTGCAACTCAGAAGCCAGAGCCTGGAAGTGAGATGGGGGCAGGAGGGGGCGCTGCCTGGGGCAGGAGCTTGGAAGGCGGCCCCTGGTGGCGGGGTTGTTTCTGGAAAGAAGAGGAAGAGGGAGAGGGAGAGGGAGAGAGGAGGGAGCAGCTCCGTGGAAGCGGCTGTCGCAGGGGCTCCCTCCAGCACCTCCACTGCAGATTTAGGCTCACAGAGCAGCAGGTCAGCCGTGGAGGAGCCACCGCCAGGACCGCCCACCACATACCCGTTCTCCAGGTAAAGTGCTCAACTGTGTGGGAAACTGCATAAACCCTAAAAGCGCGTCATGCAGGGGCGAGGATTCAGGAACGCACACGCCTCTTCCTGGAGACGTGGCTGCTTGTCCTATAGCCAAAAACACGTGTTAGACACAGTTTAAAGAAGTAAAAGTTTCCTGCGTGTGTATCATTAATAACTTCAGTTTTCATCTGGAAGAAATGGGTGAAGTGTTAAAAGTTCACTATTTTTATCTGACCCCAATGAAAATATAACATGAGCCAAAGAGCAAACGGACTTCTACTGGGGAAAGACTAGAGTTTTGAAAGATTCATTAGAAGGGATTTTTTGCTGAATGAAGTTAATAGTATTTTACTAGATGACAAGCTAACATTAACATATAACCAGCTCACAAAAGCTGGTTTCCTAGTTTTTAATGCAAATTTGAACATGAAATGGATAAAAGCAAAAAGAATCAAGAGGAAATAATGATGTGGTCCCTGAGGTATCTAAGGAAATGATGAGATTCATTTTATACAGGGAAAGCACCAAATCTTGACAAAGTGGCTGACAACTTGTTGGCAGCTGCAGACAAATATGCCCTGGTGATGTGGGCTGTGGGTGGGAGACTCTTTTGTCTCTTCAGAGATAACCTTTACCTAAGCTGTCTGTCCTAACTTGTGGGTGTGGGATGGTGAGAGGCTGCAGTCCTGCCCTTGGTAACCATGGCAATGACTCCAGTCCAGGAAACAGTTTATCAATGCAAACTGTATAAACTTTAAATATTCAAGGAAAATGAATGTAATATTAAAAAAATAAATAAAGACACACACACAAAAAAAGGATGTCAGGAAGGGGCTAATAATTGAATCATTCCCTCAGGTCAATTCTGTTTTTGAGGATGGGATCTTGTAGTGCCACAGGCACTCTTGCCCCACTTCTAACCTCAAGGCACAGAGGGCTTGGGTGGAGACGGTCTGTACTGCCCCACACTCCTGGGTTCATGGGCAAATGCTGACCCTGTGCTCCTACCCTTCTCCTCCCCAGTGTGGAAACCAGTTAGCACTGAAGAAGGCCCAGCATAGCCAGGTGCATGCCAAGGCGGGCACTTGGGAGAAGCTCGTGCAGTCCCTGGTGCCTGCCATCCTGGAGGGTGACTGAGACTTCCTAAACATCTTCATGACAAATTACCAGGCCTTTACCTCCATCAGACATGTGCTGGACCAATTGTTTATCAGGGGAGCACCTGCCTTCCTCCACAGTGAGGGCTCTGCCACCCGCCAGCTGTGTGTCAGCCACTGGCCTTAGTTTGCTCCTCTGAAGAGTAGGGTGGTAGCAACAACTTCCCAGGGTCCTTGTCAAGACTAAAATGGACTGAGCCATTGAAGGGTGGGTGTGGGGGTGGGCGTGGCTTGTCCACATGTAGTAATATCCTCTTCACCTGAATAGGCCTGCCTCAAAGTGACCTTTGGAATACTGGATTCCCATTGAATGGAGGCTTGAGAGTCCATCTTTGTGGGTCCTGTACTTAAAGCAGCCTGAGGGGTCCTGCAGCTGGGAGAGGAGCCAGGGGCCCCATTACTTTCCAGGGATGGAGCAGCTCAGGTCTCCTCCATCCAGCAAATATCTAGGAAGGGTCTCCTATGGGCAGGCACTTTCTAAGGCCCTTTGCTGACTTCACTGAACAAAGCGGGAAAAGTCCCTGCACACCTGGGCTTCCCTTTTAGGCAGGGAGTCAGGCAGCAATGCTAAACAATAGCAACGGGGGCGGACCTGGGTGTTTATAGGTGGCACCTTCATGTCTCTTTCAGATGTGGAGATGACCACATTTTTGGTGATGAGGCTGGATGATGCCAGGAATGTCTGGAAAAGTGAGTGCACTCTGGTTGAGGAGCCAGGACCTCCTTCCCAGGTAGAGTGGGGAGGGTGGGGCTTGTGGCCGAAGGACCAGAGCAGAAACCTGGCTCCCATGATTCCCACTGGAGAACAGAGACCAGCGGTCAATTCCCTGCAAAAAGAATTGTGGAAGGGTTAAGGTGAAAAGGGTGTAGGGGGTACCCTGGAGGCTCTGAGCCTACCCATGTCCCACCCCAGATCTGCTGGCCCCTTCACCCCACCACATGTGAGGGACCATATCTGGAGGTGTGGTGAGATAGCAGCACACAAATCTGCCTCAATACTCAGTCCTGAAAACTTAGCCCCTGGGCAGCTAGGGTGGACTGCGCTGATGCCCTTTGGGAGGCCAGTTTCAGGGGCAAGAAAACTGCAAACATGGAGTGTAGAGGAACAGGCATGACCTCTGTGCACAAACAACAGACTGAGGGCCCATGAGGGACCAGGAGAGGCTGTGGCAGAAAGATAGGCCTTGTACTGCATGGGTCGGATTTTTATCAAGCTCAAACCATGTGCCAGTACTGTGCAATAGGCAGAGCAGACAGAATCCCTCCCTGCCCTCATGGAGGTTATGTTCCTGTGGGAGGGGCTCAGGGGAGACAGACAGAGAAGTATGTCTGGTTTCCCTGGCCTAGGGCCCTACCATCATGGGAGGGTGGTCAACAGGGGGCCATATGACAGAAATGGCCACTCCACCCATTCTGTTGCTTGGCCTCCCCCAGCACCATCTCCTGCATCCTGGGCACCTGGCTGAATAGATACCCAGGGGGTTTCTTCCAGCCTCCAGACTTTCCCTCCCTCAAGAAGCTGGTGGCCTTTGTGCAGGTCAGCCTGCCTGGGTTTGCCTTGGAGAGTCATGCTCATGTTCTCCTTGCTCAGCTGGAGCCCATGGAACTCAGGGAGACAGAGACAAAGGGTGAGGAGACTTGGGGCTGAGTGCACATTAGCCTGTGGGGATGGAGATGGGGTCACACAGGGAGGAGCCTCCAGAGGTGGCCTTTTTGCCCAGAGTAAAGAGAAACTTGTACCACTAAGCTGGGAGCTTACAATTTGGGAAGACTTTCTGGGGGCTGCTATTATAGACAATGCAATCATTCCTATATTTGGGAAGGCTTATAGAAAGGCATTCCTCTTTTGCATCTTCTTCCTTTTCTGCTCTATGTCAGACCAGAGTTACAAAACACTTCAGTGCCTTCTCCAGAGTCACTTCCAACACTGGCACCAGACATCATGGCTACTCTAGAGCTGCAGGCACCTCTGGCAGCACTTCCAGTGCTATCTCCAGAGGCTGCATCATCACTGACTCCAGAGCTGGATCCTGTGACATCATCAGCTACAACATCTCACACAGAACTGGCAGAAGCTCTGATGCCACTTCACCTGCTACCTCCAGATGATCAGTTATTGATAGCTTCTAATCTGGAGTGACCCAGCAGAAGCACCATGTCCAGTGCTGGAGGCAGCTTCGTCACAACCTCTACTGTCACCTCCAGAAGTTGTGTCATTTGCAAACACAGAGCTGGAGCCAGTTATTTCACTACCAGGGCCAGTGCTGGTGGTAGATCCGATGTCACCCCCACTGTCGCCTCTGGATTTGAAATCCATGCTAGCCTTACCTTCACCTCAAGAGCCTTCCTGCTCCTCATTGGGGACCCTGCAGATTGGGCTGAGTGAGGTGAAGTCTTACTTCCTGTCATTCTCTCCTAAGCTGGTTGCAGGAGATTTGACACTGATGGATGTGGTGAGCAGCTGGGTTGAGAAGGGTCGAGCTGAGGGGATCGTCTCTGGGATCTACTCTCCCTGACAAAGCGACTCCCTGAACTGGGGCCCAATGGCCTGTGTCTAAATGACAGATCTACAGTTCTTGAACTGGATGACATTGGCAAGTTTCTAAATCTGAAGGCCTCATGTTCCCCATTTATTGAGAAGATCCCTGGAGACTACCCATAGAGATAGAACAAATGAAGGCTTGTCCGGGGCCTGACCCATTGGGAGGCAAAGGGGAGCTTTTGGAGGTGCAGCCTGGTCCATGATTCCCCTACCCATCTGTCCAGGAGGCCACAAGAGCCTCCAAATGTATTAGACATTGATGGGTACTGGACATGAGGATAGGCATCCAAAGAAAGCCCTTGGTTGTAGCCCTGAGAGGGGATGGGCATCTGAATAAAGACAGGCAGCAGGGGAACTATCAAGAGGGGCAGAAGCTGTTGCCTCCTCATGTGGGGTATAGGCCCCTCTGGGCCATGGCAGGAGTGAGGATACAGCTCTCACTTCCTGCCAGCAGAGGATCCTGATTCTCACATGTACTGGGCAACCTGAACAGCTTCTCCCTAAAGACCTGACCCTGGTTCTCCATTCCCATTGCCTGTGTTCCCTTCTCCACCCCCACAAAAGGGGTGGATTCCCACCTTGAAAGACAGATTCTTAAAGCCCGCTGGAGACTATGAGCAGCCTGGAGTTTCCTCCAGGCTCTAGGGCTTCACATGATCTTGCTGTCTCCCACAGTTTGGGGGACTGATCCCCACTTCTTGCCTGGTCATGCCAAGAGTCACCTCAGCCTCCATCAAAATCTCATCCTCTTTGGCCTGCCTCATGCCTGGGGCTACACTGTGTACCCCCAGAACCTTGTGCTCAGGGCCACTCTCTAACAAGAGGTGGGTGGGTCCTGCATCATCTGCATCAGTCTGGACATGTCCAATGGCATCAATTATAAGAGCATCCTGGTGAGCTGGGCAGGCGGCAGTCCCCTGGATCCCATCGCTGGGTCAGGCAGTGAATGAGGAATGATTGATAGGTGCCTCCCTGCCCTCTTGGAGCTGCTATACCAGTGGGTTGGGAAGGACAGACACTCAATCAGACCCAGAAGGAGCAAAGACTGCGGGTACAAAGGCAGTTAGGCCTGAGGATGGTGGATAGAGATTTGAAGCTTCCATCATGAGGTCAGACAGCCTGGGATGACCTCACTGGGGCAGCCTTTGAGAGGAGGGATGGTAGGAGAGCCCAAAGTACAGCATGTGTCTGGACCATCTGAGGAGCCGTAAGGAGGACAAAGATGAAGGTGCAGGGGTTAGGGGTGAAATGAGGTCAGAGAGGAGATAGGGGTGGGTCACATTGGGCCCTGCATGGGGCAGGCCAGGGAAGTCAGATGACATCCGGGTGTGTGCAGTGAAGGGGCTGCTCCAGGGTGGTGTGATGAGGGGACCTGGTCCTGGATAGGTGGCAGATCACACCATCCACCCCCCACCTGTACACGTGCTGACCCAGGTGTTACACATCTGTTTGGGGCTGCAATTCTCTGGCCACCTAGAGCTAGGAGGATGGTAAACTTTGACTTGAATGACCTTTCATCTGAGGCCTGCCTGTGCCCAGGCACTCGAGGTAGGGCAGGTGAGGTCTGTCACCTGCCCTAGCACAGAATCAACACATAGTAGGCCCATGGCCTTCCAATTTTTCCTCTTCCCTGACATCAGGCTTGGCCTAGATGTCTGTTCTTGGAGCTCACTCACATCATCACCCTGGAAGAGCTTGTTCCAGGATGCAGATCCCAGGGGCAGTGAGAGACCTGAGGTGTGCTGGGAGGAGGGGACAGAGAGCTGACCAGGCTGTCCACACCCACCTCCAACACTCTCCTTTATGGTGCCCTGTGTCCTTGGGAATGTGGAAGGCTGTAGGAGCTGTGCAGGCCGAGGACATGAGGGAGAGGGCTTGGTCTCAGGGAAAGGAGCTGTGAGACAGGGGAAGTTCTTATCAGAGACAGGGGCTTGAACGATTTGAGAAGATGCCCCTCATTCCATTGTGGTCTCTCAGGGAAACATGAGAAGTCAGTGACTACCCCCTTCACCCAGCCCCACCCAGAGTCTTGGAGCCCTGTGCTCAGTGCTGACACAGCTTCAAAGGCCTTCCGGCTGCTGCTCTTAAAGGAACCAGCTCCAGGGCCCAAATCCTGATGGCCTGCCCTCTGACACTCTCCAGCTAACCTGCCAAGATAGGGTTCAAGCCGTGATCTGCAGGGCCATGGAGAAGCACAACCTGAAGGACAATCCAGAGGACTACAAGCTGGTGCAACTGATTTCATGAGATTGAAGTATGTCAGGGGGCTGGGCTCATTGGAGAGGGCAGCAGGGAGGGGGTGGCCCCCACACCATACCCCAGCCCCCACAACGTAGGCCTTCTGCCACAGTAAACCTGCCAAAAGTGTGGTGGCCAGCCTCTTGCACACATCTCTACCTACCCTAGGAAGCCTTTAGGGCCCACAGTGAATTCCCCTTTCGGAATCTGTCTTCCAGTGTTGTGTTCTCCTTGGACATGACCCAGGATGTAAGGAGACTAGAAGAGAACTGTTATCTTCAGGAGCCAAGAAAAAGACCTTCTCCATTTGGCCTTTGTCCGTGATGCCAAGTACACAGGCTCCCCTTGCAGGACGTCCTCTAGCCAGGATATGATGTGTTGTGCATCCATTAACAATCATGACTGCTGTGGCCGCAAATGACAAATATTAAAACCCACGCATGGATGATGCTAAAAACAAAGCAAAACCACCTTAATCCACATTGAAGACTCCGGGGTGCCAAGTCAGTATTCACAGTATAGACAGAAGCCAGGCAGTCTGGGGTCTGAGTCCATGGAGCAGTTACTTATGACCTCTCTGCCTGTTTCTCAACCCCAGTGGGTAAGGAAAGCAGACAGTGTGGGGCAAATAGTATGTCCCTATCCTTAAAGGTTAACTTTATTTTTGGTGAGCTGATCATGCTTTCTCAAGCATTAACCTTGGGTACCATTCCTTACTCCCTGAAAGTTGTTTTTTAAATTTTCTCTTTCCTTCCATCACCATCATGGTGAGATGACCAGGGGAGTGGGACCATGTCCTACAGAAAAGGAAGGCTGAGGCCTAGAAGGGATGAAGATCTAGAAAAAGAGGTATGCATTTGGGGCAGGAGCAGGAATTCCAGTCCAGCATTGCCTTATAGAAGGCTCTAGGCCAGAGGCCACAGGTGGAAAATAGAATCAGAGAGGAAGTCCTTTCTTGCTGTGAGGTGCCCCAAGGTGGAAGCCTCACTGTCTCCCTGCCCAAGAGGCCTGGCCTTAGCCCCCATTTCCTGGGTTTTAGCAGCCTTGTACCAAGGAGTGTGGGATTTGGGGGCCATGTCTGCATTCTATAAGGCTGACTCCAACTCCAAGATCACCATCAGTGAAGGCATTGGGGCATGGGGTGGCCAGAATGGAGGGCCCTCTGCCAGCTCTAGGTTGAGGCTGCCAGTGGTGGAGCTGTTCTCTGCTTTTTTGATAGCTGCCACTCTAATAGGCGTAAGAGGGTATCTCATTGCAGTTTTGATTAGCATTTCCCTAATAGCTAATGATGTTGAGAAATTTTTCATGTGCTTTTTAGCCACTTGTGTATCCTTTTTGGAAAAGTGTCTATTCAAATCCCTTGCCCATTAAAAAAAAAAGAGTGTCTTTTAATTCTCGAGTTGTAGGATTTTTTATATATGCTTGATATAGGGCCCTTATTGGAAAAATTGTCCCCAAATATTTTTGCCCATTGATTAGGCTGACTTTTCACTTTCTGGACAAACTCCTTCGAAGTGCAAGCATTTTTTATCTTGAGGAGGTTCCATTTATCCTTTTTTCCCTTTGTTGCATGCAATTTGGGTATAAAGTTCTGGGGATGGGAGACAGGCATCAGAATTTTAATCTCCCAAGATAATTTCAAACTGCAGAGAAAATTGATATCACTGCCTCACAGATGTAAGGCCACATGGGAAGCATCTACTTCTACAAATGTGGAGATTGTCAAAAATATAAATTTTCCATATATTTTAACTAAATAAAGGCATTTCCTTTTCTATATTTTTAAATTTGAATTTGTTTGTTTACAGGTGTTTAAATGATGACATAAGACAGCAGAAAATATGCATTTTGCTGAGACTGGAAATTCAAGTCTTAAAAGTTATAAGCAATTGCTTCAATTCATTAAAGGCTAATTTTTCTCAATGATTTTTTTTTCACAATTGATTGAAACATACATTTCTCAATTAAATATACTGGCTGCGTATAAATTTTAAAAAATTCAACAATATGTTGCACAATATATTTGGGTCATATTAAGCAACATACAGTATTTGTCTGTTGGAGATTTGGACCTGAAGGGTATCAGGAATGAAAGAAAGAGAAAAGGGAGAAGGAAACAAAGAGAAAGAACGAGAGAACTGGGATCAGGGGGTCTGCGAGTAATGACTCCTCAGACAACTTTATTGTTCACAAGAGTTTCTATATATACCCCAGTCCACATGGGTAGAAGCAGCAACATGCAGTTAACCATCAACATTACTCATAGTCTAAGGAATTCAAAAACTCTTATCTCAAGGTACAAAGATAAGTGTTCTATTTACTACACAAATGTTACCTGCTCATCTTTTCTTTGAGCCTTTCACAGCTTCATCCTGTTTGCCTGGAACTCTTAATTACCACATTCCTTAGATTGCAAGTGTAGCCATGGAGACAGCATGTCTCTCCTTGAGAGGCCACTGTGCCTCGGTTTCCAACATTTGTCCTTTTGTGTCTGGCTTGCATCACTCAACATAATGTCCTCCAGGTTCATCTACATTGTTCTATGTTTTACTTCATTTCTTCTTACAACTACTTAACATTCCATTGTGTGAATACACCAGTTTTTTAATCCATTGATCAGATGATGGAAACCTGAATTGTTTCCATCTTTTGGGAAGTGTGAATAATGCCGCTATGAACATCGGCATGCAGATATCTGTTCATGTCACTACTCTCAATTCTTCTGGATATATACCCAACAGTGATGTTGCGCGGTCAAGTGGCAAGTCTATATTCGACTTCCTTAGGAACTGCCAAACAGTCCTCCACACTGACTACCATTAAACATCTTCCAAAACAGTGAACAGGTGTTCCTATCTGTCCGTATCCTCTCCAACACTTGTATTTCTCTGTCTTTTTTAATAGCGGGCTTTCTGAAAGGTGTGAAATGATATCTCATTGTAGTTTTGATCTGCATATCACTAAAATTAGTGCTGCTGAGTATTTTTTCATGATTTTTTGCCATTTGTATTTTTTCTTTGGACAAATATCTATTCAAGACTTTTGCCCATTTTTCAATTGGGTCATTTGTCTTTTTATTGTTGAGTTGTACCATCTCTTTATATATCCTGGATATTAAAACATTATCGTATATGTGATTTCCAAATATTTTCTCCCATTGAGTTGGCTCCCTTTTCACCCTTTTGACAAAATCCTATGAGGTGCAAAAGTGTTTAATTTTGAGGAGGTCCGATTTATTTACTTTTTGTTGTTGTTGCACGTGCTTTGGGTGTAAGGTCCACAAAACCATCAAATACTACAAAGTACTGAAGATGTTTCCCTGTATCTTCTTCTAGTAGTTTTATGGTCTTGGCTTTCATATTCAGGTCTTTGATCCATTTTGAGTTGATTCTTGTACAGTGAGTGAGATAGGGGTCCTCTGTCATTCTTTTGGTTATGGATACCAAGTTGTCACAGCATCATTTGTTGAAGAGACTCTTTTGTCCCATTAACATTAACTTGGTAAGTTTGTCAAAAACCAGTTGACTGTATATAAGTGGGGTTTATTTCTGGATTCTCAGTTGTATTCCACTGATAGTTGTGTCTATCTTTATGCCAGTACCATGCTGTTTTGACCAGTGTAGCTTTGTAATATGCTTCATAGTCAGGCAGTGAAATTCCTCCTGTGTTGCTCTTCTTTTTTAGAATCCTTTTGGCTATTCAGGTTCACTTTCCCTTAAAAATGAATTTGTTAATTGTGTTTTCTCTTTCAGTAAAGTAAGCTGTTTGGATTTAAATTGGTATTGCATGGAATTTATAAAACAGTTTGGGTAAGATTTACACCTTCATGATATTTATTCTTCCAATCCATGAACACGGTAAGTCTTTCCATTTGTTTCAGTCTTCTAAAGATTCTTTTAGCATTGTTTCATATTTTTCTGCATATAGGTCCTGTACTTCTTGGTTAAATTAATTCCTAGGTATTTGAGTCTTTTTGTTGTTATTGTAAATGGAATTTCCCCCTGATTTCCTCCTCAGATTGTTTATCCTCATGTACAAATACATTACTGATTTTTGCATGTTAATCTTATATCCTGCCAATTTGCTGAACTCATTTATTAGCTCAAGTAGCTTTGTAGTGAATACTTCAGAATTTTCTAAGTACAGGATCATGTCATCCGCAAAGAGTGAGAGTTTTACTTCCTCTATTCCTATTTGGATGCCTTTAATTTTTTTACTTGTCTAATTGCCCTAGATAGAACTTGTAGTACAATAACAATGGTGACAGTGGGCATCCTTGTCTTGTTCCTGATCTTAGAGGTAGAGCTTTCAACCTTTCCCCATTGAGTGTGATATTGGCCATGGGTTTTTCATGTATGCCTTTTATCAGATTGAGGAATTTTCCTTCTATCCCTATCTTTTGAAAAAGATTTTTTTTATTTATAAAAAAAGGATGTTAGATTTTGTCAGATGCCTTTTCTGGGTCAATTGACATAATCTGAGTTTGTTGGCAAATGGTTTCTCGTAACACCCTCTTATGATCCTTTTAATTTCTGTGGGGTCAGTTCTAACTTTCCCCCTTTCATTTCTCATTGTACTTATTTGCATCTTCACTCTCTTTTTTTTTGTTAGTGTAGCTAAGGGTTTTCCAATTTTCTTGATTTAAAAAGAACCAGCTTTTTTGTTTTGTTGATTTTCTCTATTTTTTTAGTTCTCAATTTCATTTATTTCTACTCTAATGTTTATTATTTCTTTCCTTCTGCTTGCTTTGGGATTGGCTTGCTGTTCTTTTTGTCATTTCTCTAGTTTTTCAGTTTAATCTTTGAGTTTAGCTCTTTCTTCTTTCTTAATATAGGCATTTAGGGCTATATATTCCTTGTCAAGTCTGCCTCCACTGTATCCTTTAAGTTTATTCCATCATAATTAGTATAGCTACCCCTGCTCTTTTTTGGCTACTATTTGTGTGGAATATCTTTTTCCAAACTTTCACTGTCAGCCATTTTGTATCCCTGGGTCTATGGTGTGTTTTTTATAAGCAGCTTATGGATGGCTTATATTTTTTATCCATTCTGTCAGCTTGTATCTTTTGATTGGGGCATTTAATTAATCCATTCATATTCAATGATATTACTGTAAATGCACTATTTACTTCCACCCTTTTATTCTTTGGTTTTCATATGCCATATATATTTGTCTCTTTTTTTTCCCCAGCTCTTTTGGTTTTCCTTTCCACTATTCTTTCTTCTATACTGTCCTCCAAGCCTGTCTCTCCTGTCTTTTTATTTCAGGTTCTAATGGCTCCTTCAATATTTCCTGCAAAGGTGGACCCTTTTTTGGCAAACATTCTTAATTTCTCTTTGTTTGTGAGTATTTTATACTCAACTTCATATTTGAAGGACAATTTTCAAATAAAATTGAATTTTCTGCCTGCAGTTTTTCTCTTTCATTATCCTAGTTGTATCATACCACTGTCTTCTTGCCTCCATGGTTTCTGAAGAGAAATCCACAGTAAGTCTTACTGGGTGTTCCTTTTTTGTTTGTTTGTTTATTTATTTATTTATTTATTTATTTTTTAAATTACATTATGAAAAATATGAGGTCCCATTCAACCCCACCGCCCCCGCCCCCCACTCCCCCCACAGCAACACTCTCTCCCATCATCACGACACATCCACTGCACCTGATAAGTCCATCCCTGAGCATCACCGCACCCCACAGTCAATGGTCCACACCATAGCCCAGACTCTCCCACGTTCCATCCAGTGGGCCCTGGGGGGATCCACAATGTCCCGTAATTGTCCGTGAAGCACTATCCAGGACAACTCCACGTCCCAAAAATGCCTCCACATCTCATCTCCTCCTCCCGTTCCCCACACCCAGCAGCCACCATGGCTACCGTTCCCACACCCATTCCACATTTTCTCTGTGGACATTGGATTGGTTGTGTCCATTGCACATCTATGTCAAGTGAGGGCTTAGACTCCAAATGGGTACTGGATGCACTCCTCCCGCTTCCAGTTGTAGACACTCTAGGCTCCATGTTGCGGTGGTTGACCCTCCTCAACTCCATGCCAGCTGAGTGGAGCAAGTCCAATAAATCAAAGTGTAGGAGCTGAAGTCTGTTGAGGCTCTGGGCCTGGGTGTCATATTATCAGTCCAGAGATTCAAATCCCCTACATATATCTTAAACCCAGCACCGACTACAATTCCAATAAAGTAGCATGCAAGTCTTTTGAAAAGAGATCCCCTCTGAGTCCAATTCCATCACGCAGAAACACCAGCTCCAAAGAAGGGCTATCTGTCATGGCAGTGAACCCCTTCTGCCATGACCATAGAACCCATGGGTCTCTTTATCCCTCAAAAGAACCAATACCTGGGGTTGTATCCACCCTATCTGTCTCTTAGACTCTGCTCAGTTGTACACAGGGGTATTCCTTCCGACAACCTCCAGACTCTTTTTTAGAGACTCACAGCCTTATAATCTCATTTCTCCTTTCCATTTCCCCCTTACATTAGGTCAAACAGCTTCCCGAAGTCATGTCATTATATGTAGACAGGTATATTCTGCTGTTCTGCATTGAATCTTTAATTCAAGGTCATTTTCTAGTTGCTTCTTCAGCTGGTATGTGGTAGTGATCCCTCGGTGCCAGGGAGGCTCATCCCCGGGTGTCATGTCCCACGCTGGGGGGAATGCATCGCATCTATACGCTGAGTTTGGCTGTGAGAGTGGCCACATTTGAGTAACATGCAGGCTGTCAGGAGGAAACCCCCAGGCACAATGCTACTCTAGGCCTTGCTCTTATTGCAGGTGTATAGGCTCAAAAGTGTAACCATTAGTATCACGAGCCCACTGTTGGGCCCTCCTTCCTTCCTTCCTGGTTCTTGCCGTTGCACCTGGAGGATTGCCGCTGCTCTCCCAGGGCCCACAACAGTGAACCGGCCAGTACCCCCCCCAGCTGTTGTTTTTGTTTCCACTATGACTATATATAGACATTACCATATACCCTGGGCATATGCCCTGTATAACTCCCTGTCATCCATATATATCCTGTCAATAACATCCCGTATCAGTATTCCTCCGCTGCCATTGTTGAACTACTCTGTGATCCAAAACTTCCCGTAAGGTGAATCCCAACTGGGTGTTCCTTTTAAGTGAGGTTTACTTCTCCCTTGCTGCTCTCAGAAATTTTTCTTTATCTTTGACATTTGACACCTGGTGTTGTATGTGTCTTGGAGTAGGTCTATTCAGATTTATTCTGATTGGGGTACAGTGCGCTTCTTTGACATGTAATTTCAGTTCTTTTATGAGAATTGGGAAATTTTCTGCTCTTACTTCCTCAAATACTCTTTCTGTCTCTTTTCCCTTCTCTTCTCCTTCTGGAACTCCCATGACACATATGTTTTTGCATTTCATGTTGTCATTCAATTCTCTGAGCTCCTGCTCAGTTTTTGCCATTCTTTCTCTCTGCTCTTTTCTTGCTTCAATTTCAGCTGTTCTTTCTTCTGTCTTGCTTGTTCTTCCATCTTTCATTTCTAGTCTGTGGTTGTATGCCCCTAATGTGTTTTTGATCTTACCTATTGTGTCTTTCATTCCCATGAGCTCTTTTACTTTTCTGTTCAGTATTTCAAATTCTTCTTTGTGTTCACTCCATTTCTTCTTGATGTCATTTATCTCTTTAGCCATATTATCTTTCAACTCATTAATTTTATTTTGGAAATTTGTGTGCATCTTGCTAATTAGTTCTCTCAACTCCTGCATCTCTTTTGGAGCTTTGGTATATTCCTTTTTCTGAGCCATGTCTTGTATTTTCTTAGTATGGCTCATAATTTTTTGCTGATGGCTAGGCATCTGATAAGGATGTAGTTTACACAGATACTCAATTTCGCCCACTTTTATAAGGATTTAGGTGCAGAAGGCTGTGTGTTACCACTTCTCCTTGATTCTTGTCTCAGCCTGGATTGCTAGGATTGTCCCTGCTAGTTGCTCAAATCTGGGCTCTGGACCCAGCAAGTGGTTGCAGACCCACTTCCTAGGGCCTTGGGGAGGAAGCTATAGAGGTCGGAAATAGTCTCTCTTAATTATTTTTAATTTTCTCATGTATACTTCCTTGATCTGCCAGTAAATGTCAATCTTTAACTGCTCTCAGTTCAATAACTGGGGAGTGTATTTGTTAGGACACAGAGGGAATCAATGTGATAGAGCTTTCTGCCTGGTGGTTAAGAGTCTTGTAATTCTAACTTTCTCAGAGATCATTCGCAGCCTTCTCTGGCAGCCCCTTCCTTTTTCATGGGTAGAATGTAATTCCACTCCCTTCTGGGTCCTTGACAATCAGTCCTGGTTAGTAGAGAAGGAGATTGGGGGGTTGTATATCTTCAGCCCCTTGCCAGCTCTCGAGGCAGACAATGTTGTGGCCCCACATGAACTGGAAGGGCTCCTGGGACACAGCAGACCAAATCTGTGAGTCAAAAGCTGAGTCAGCCTTAGGCTGTGAGCCTCTCTCTCCCCCCTTTCCTGGGAGGTGAGTCCTCAGCATTCAATCCCTGCTGGTAGACAGGGACATTTTAAGGGTTAGAACTCTCCAGCCCTACGCCAGCTCCAGGGGCAAACCATGGCAACAACAGAGGACCAAATTTTGGGTCAGAAGCTGGGGCAGGCTTAGACTGTGCCCCCTCTCTCCCCTTTCCTGTGGTGGAGGGCCCCTGGAGCCCCCTTTGTCTGTAGACCCAGGCCCAGAGGCCTGAGAATTCTAAGGTGTCTGTAGGGTGGAGGAGCATTCTGGCAGTAGCAGCCCCTGGTTTTCAACTCACAGTTCTGTCATTGCAATTCCCTTCCTTTGTCCCTTTTCTTCTGGGTGGCGTCTAGCCTTCGTCCAGTGTCCAAAATCCTAGAAGATCTTTATCCAGACTCTTCCAACCTTATACTTGGTGTTTTTGTGGAAGAGGTGAGGTTCCTGTGTCCTTCTAGTCCAACATCTTCCTGCAAGTCCTCTAACACTGTTTTTTTCTGGCAAATATCTGTAACATTAGTCAAACAAAATAAAACTAAAATCAGGGAATTATTTTTTAAAAAAGGAAAACTTTTTAATTCCACTGAAATATAAGTTTCAAAGGTGAATGAGAAGGCAAAAAAAAAAAAAAGAATGAAGTAAATTTTGGAAGGCAGTTAAATTTTCACTGATGTTCCCCCTACAAAAAAGGAAAATAGGTGAAAAATGGGCTTTCCATTTTCCATCTGAATTAGGATCCCTAAGCTGTTCTGGAGAGTATGACATGGCCTCTGCCCTACCACTCCCTTCAATTCTCCACCTTGGTAAGAATATGTTCTGTGTCATCACATTAAGCATATCCATATAAAATTTCATATTTGTTCATTTAATCTACATTTTAGATTCTAGTATTCTTCCAGGGAATTGTAGCTCTTTATCTCTAGACAGTGTGTCTGGTGCACTGCTGTAACTTAAGGAGCTAGAGCATTCTTAGTTCAAAGAATTCTTTCAACATGTTGAGTAAGTACAGGAAAAGTATTTTAAATGACCTTTCACAATGTGAAATATCTCTTTATTCTTCAACATTTTATGAGGGTTTAAAATTATGCCTGCTACCTCTAATCAAATGAACAAGTCCTGATTAAGTTAAGCATGCATGTAATCAGGGTGTGTTTGATTAGGTTTATTAACTGACTTTTCCCCTATATAAATGTTAGAAAACTTAGGGAGGCATTTGACTAGGGAAGAAGATGCTGGACATTTCATCTCTGTGAGAAGGTGAAGAGATGCTTTTCTGTGGAGCCTGTCTCAGAATTTAGTTGGCATCACTGTTTTCTACAGTTTCAGATCTGGTGAGTAGCCATAAAATCAGATGTGAGTCAGATTTGTTCAATTTCCTTTGTATGGGGACAGCTCATTTCCCACATTATTTCTTATGAGAACAGTATTTTTAAATATTTACACTTTATTTTATTATTTTCTCTTTTTATTTCCCCATTTACATCATCTCTCTTACATATTTTGGCCAACCTTATTCAAAGAAGTGTATTTAATCTTTATCTAAACCTCGTGCCACTCCTCAACATCCTTCATTTAGGTCTATACCTTCTCCACTTAATGGTCACTACTATTGATAGGTAAGCTTTCTAAATATCTCTAAATCCATCAAATGCTTCCTTTACAAGCCATCATCCTTCCCTGGTCCCCTAGGTCAGGACACTCTCCTGGCCTTTCCTTTGATTTCTCTGATTGTTCTTTCTTGACTTGTGAAGAATATTTCTGAAACATAAAGAGTTGGAAATCCTCTGAGCTTAATACAGCCATTCGTTTTCTTCTCCCTCTATACATTCTAGTATGGCAACCTCTTTCAGTCCTTTGATATATCACCTTCATTCATAAGCACAACTCTGTAGTCCCAATGTCACACCTAAGCCCCAGATTGGAAGGCAAATTTCTCCACCAGGATATCTGAGTCTTTCCTCCTAAGCTAGTCAGATGGATTTTGCAAAAATCATTCTTCTGTAATAATTCAAACCATAAAAAGTGGCATTAAATGTTACACAGAGGCCTAAAATTTGGAGCAATTCTTGATACAAACCTCATCTTTTTGGTAAACAACCTGCAATTAATCACCAGTCTAATGAAATTATCAATGAATTCCTCCCCCTCTTTTTGGAATGTTATTCTCCCTCTACTCTTGTACTACTCAGCACTGGTTTCTAGGCTAATTCTGGGATCTCAGTTCTGTGATAATTTTTAAAATATGTTTCCTCCTACACTTTTGCCAACCAAATACAAAGTTTAATTCTCAACAATGATCTATTAGATACATATACTAACCTAATTTATAATGCAACCATCATTTCTATTGTATTTTGTAGTCCTTGAGGGCACGATAGAGAATATCTTTTCAAAACTGCATGCTCAGTCTTTAGCATAAATCCTAACACATCAATCAGGGCTCGATGATATCTGACAAAATAAATAATTGACTTTTGCTTACTCTATCTTCTTATTCCTTAAATCCTTCCATGATAGATACGTTTCTTAGCTTACTCCTTTTTTGCTAGTGTTGTATGTCATTGAGGAAGCATTGTGAAAGTATAACCTCCCACTGCGGTCATGTCTAAGTCAGAGTCTCCTAAAGAGCCTGAACAGTTGTGGAAGCTCTTCATTGGAGGATTCTGAAATAACTGATGACAATTTTGAACAATGGGGATCCCTCACTGACTGTGTGGTAATGAGAGATCCAAACACCAAGTGCTCCGGGGGCTTTAGGCTTGTCACGAATGCCACCATGGAGGAGGTGGATGCAGCCATGATGCAAGGCCATGCAGGTGGATGCAAGAGCTGGGGACCCAAAGAGGGCTGTTTCAAGAGAAGACTCTCAAAAACTAGATGTCCACTAAACTGTGAAAAAGATCTTTATGAGTGGCATTAAAAAAGACACTGAAGAGTAGTCTGGGAAAACTGAAGTGATTGAAATCATGACTGACCAAGGCAGTGGCAAGAAGAGAGGTTTTGCTTTTGCAACCTTTGATGACCATGACTCTGTTCTTAAGAATGTCATTCAGAAATACCATTCTGTGAATGGCCACAACTGTGAAGTAAAGAAAGCTCTGTCTAAGCAAGAGATGACCAGTTCTTCATGCAGTCAAAAAGGTCACTGAAAACTTCAGTTTGGCCATGGAGGTGGTAGTGGTGGGAATGACAATTTTGTTCATGGAGGTTGTGTTGGCTTTGGTGGTAGACAAGGGGGTGGTTTTCATAGTTTCTCTGGAGATGGGTATCATGCACTCAGTGATGATGGAAACAGTTCTGGAGGTGGTGGAAGCTACAATGATTTTGTCAGTTACAACCATCTGGCTTCAAAATTTTGGACCCATGAAGGGAAGAAATTTTGGAGACAGAAGCTCTGGCCATTATGGTGGAGGTCAGTACTTCACAAAACCCCCAAGCCACGGTGGCAATGGGGGATCCAGCAGCAGTAGCTATGGCAGTGGCAGAAGGTTTTAATTACTGCCAGGGAACAAATCTTAGCAGAAGAGTAGAATGGGAGGAGAGGCGGGGAAGCAACAATTATAACAGACTTGTGCACTCAGACAAGTACAGTGGTGGCAGGGCCTAGCTGCTGCATAGAAGACATTCTTTAGACAATACTCATGTGTATGGCCAAGAAACTCAAGGACTGTGAATGTGTATAACTAATTATATTATAAAATGATTATTTTAGTTTCTGTTCTGTGGAAAATGTAAAGCAGTCTAACAATGGATTTTAATGTAGATTTTTGCTTTTTGTACCCATGCTGTTATTGATTCATGTAATAGTCTGAAAATGATGTTGAATAAATGTCTCTAAAATTGTGCTGTATGAATAGTGTGCTCTGAAGCCATCTCAATAAACTCCCTCAATGGTGTTAAGTTAGATTTTTTTTGGGTGATGCCAGATTTGATTCAACAATTATTTAAAATCTCAGAGACTGCTTGTTTGGTAGAGAAGCCTTTGGCCTTCAGAGGGCATGGTATAGTTAGATTGACAGTTACTGGACTGTGACCTGGAGTTCATCATTAGAAAAGGTCACCCAAGCAAAATTTATGAAATTTTATTTGCTTATAAATATGATTGCTGGCACATGCTATGGAATATCTAAATTCAATGATGGTACCAGATAAAAATACAGATGGGAAATGAAGCCTTTGGTTACTTCATTATCATTTGTCATCAATAAACAATTTCACAACCTCCTGGAAAAAAAACCTTCCATCCTGCCTCCTTCTATTTTCACTACCAAAACACTATGCCAGAGAACCATCATCTAATTCTTAAGTCAACCATCTCCTTCTTAATTACTTCACTCCATTCTCCATCAAAAGACTCATATAGAAACAGATATGAGCATGTAATTTCCCACATTAAATCGCTTCAATTGATTTCCACTACCATTAGAAGAAGGTCCTTTGCATTTACCATGACATTTCTGCCCTACAAACTGCTAACTGGCTGCCTTCTCTGGTTCCATCTTCTCAACTCTCATGCAGTCTGCTCTCAATTCCTGAAGGTACATGAATTTCTGTGGTATCTTAGTGGAGCTTTACTAATTCATCGTTATAAAAAAACTCTTAAGTAATCCTGATATCCACAAAAGTTTCAAACCCTTTTCCCAGCTAAATTTTAAAAATCTGATAAATATCCCTATATAAGGTGTATTTTCCAAGAAAGCTTTCTTATAGCTATCAATGAAGTCCTTCAGTATATGTATCCAAATATTTGGTCACTAAAGATTAATTATACAACATCTGAGAATTGTATAATTATAGGAAAAGGAGTAATGAATCTATTTCATTCATTCTGGGTATCACTAACTGTTTTAATGTTTTAGTGTTTCATAATCTGTAGGGAACCATCTAAGTCTGATTTGAAGTGATCTACTCAGGATGGCTTCCCCTTTTGTGTTAGAGAAACATACGCACAAAAAACCATAAAACCTACTCTTTTCCATGAATATAAAGTTTCAGCACTAATATTTATATTTACATAGAGACTCATGCTGGTAAATCACAAGCCTCTTACAAATAGAGAACATTAAGGATATATTTGTAGCACGTTCTGTACGGTGCAGAACAAACCCCACCAAACTGCAATCTACAAAAAAGAATAAGTTTTCCTTTTGAGCTGTTTAGAAGGATGGCAGATTTATAGGACTTAATCTATTTTCCTTAATTGCATTTTTTTTTTTGCTTTCGTAGTTGGGGAAAACTTTTAAGTGAAAACTGACAAAACAATTGCCCCTTTCATTTCTTATTTTATTTATTTGCATCTTCTTTTTCTCTCTTCGTTATTCCAGCCAGGGATTTTTCAATTTTATTGATCTTCTCAAAGAACCATCTTTTGCTTTTCTAGATTTTCTCTTTTGATTTTTCATTCTCAATTTAATTTTTTCTCTCTAATCTTTATTATTATATCCCTTTCCTTCTGCTTACTTTGGGAATGGTTGTTGCTCTTTTTCTAGTCTCTGCAGTTGTTCGGGTACATCTTTGATTTTAGCTCCTTCTTCTTTTCTAATATAGGCATTTAGGGCTATAAATTTCCTTCTCAGGGCTACCTGTGCTGTATCCTTTAAGTTTTGATAAGCTGTGTTCAGATTTTCATTCATCTCAATATATTTCAAATTTCCCTTACAATTTATTCTTTGAAACACTGATTATTTAAGAGTGTGTTGTTCAGCCTTGACACATTTGTAAATTTACCTCTTTCCCATTTATTCCTGATTTCCAGTTTCATACCTTTATGATCTGAGAAGTTGCTTTGTATAATTTCAATTTTTTTTTACATTTATTGAGACCTGAATTGTGACCTAAAATGTGGTCTATAATGGAGAAAGATCCATGAATACTTGAGAACAATGTATGACCCGCTGAGTGTGGGTGCAATGTTCTGTATGACTGTTATGTCTACTTTCTTTATCATATTGTTCAGGTTCTGTTTCCTTGTTGATCTTCTGTCTAGATCTATCTAATGATGTGAGCAGTGTGTAGATGTCTCCAACTTCTATTGTAGAAATGTCTATTTCTTCCTTCACTTTTGCCAGAGTTTGCCTCATACATTTTGGAGTATCCAAAATACATGCATAGACATTTATGACTGTTATTTCTTTCTGGTGGATTGACCTTTTTGTTAATATGTAATATTCTTTTGTACTCTCATAAATTTTTGCATTTAAAGTCTGTTTTGTTGATATTAGTGTAGCATACTTGCTATTTTTTGGTTACTATTTGTGTGGAATATCTTTTTCCAACCTTTCACTGACAGCTTGTTTGTATCCCTGGGTTTAAAGTGAGTCTCTTGTAGTCAGCATGTGAATGGCTCATTTTTTAAAATTCATTCTGTCAGCTTATATCTTTTGACTGCGGAGTTTATCCATTCATATTCAATGATATTACTGTAAATGCATTACTTGCTTCGATGATTTTATTCTTTGGTTTTCATATGGCATATCTTATTTTTGTCTGTGTTTTTACTCTTTTGATGATCCTTTCTGCTATTCTTTCTTCTATACTCTCCTTCAAGCATCTCTCTCCTTTCTTTTTCTTTCTGTTTGTAAGGTTTTCTTTAATATTTCCTGCAAAGGTAGGTGTTTTTTAATGAACTCTCTTATTTTCTGTTTGTTAATATTTTAAACTCCCCTTCATATTTGAAGGACAAGTTTGCTGGATAAAGAATTCTCAGGTGGCAGTTTTTCTCTTTCAGTATCCTAATTGTGTCATTCCACTTTCTTCTTGCCTCCAAGGTGTCTGATGAGAATCCCATACAAAGTATTGCTGGGCATCCATCGTATGTGGTGGTTTGCTTGTCCTTCCTGCTTTAAGAATTTTCTCCTTACCTTTGACATTTGACATTCTGAGTAGTATGTGTCTTGGAGTTGGTCTGTTTACATTTATTTTGATAGGGGTATGCTGTACTTCTTGGATATGTAAGTTTATTAGTTTCATAAGAGTTGGGAAATTTTTAGCTATTATGTCCTCAAATACTTTCTGTACCCCTTCCCTTGTCTTCTCCTTCTTGAACTCCAAACTACATATGTTGTTGTATTTCATGTTTTCAGTGAGCTCTCTGAGGTCCTGCTCAAATTTTTCCATTCTTTTCTCTCTCTGTTATTTTCTCTCTTCTGTATCAGCTGTTCTGTCACCTGTACCATATATTCTTTTTCCTAACATTTCAAGTCAGCTGTTGTATGCCTCTAATGTTTTTTCTTTTAACCTCAACTCTTGTCTTTCATTCCCATGCTACTTTTCTCTTCAAGTTTTCAAATTCTTCATGCCCACTCAGTGTCTTCTTGACATCCTTTATCTCTTTAGCCATATTTTCTTTCAACTCATTAATTTGATTTTGAAATTTGGTTGCATCGTTGCTTACTTTTCTCAAATCATGCATCTCTCCTGGGGCTTTGATATGTTCCTTTTCTTGGGCCATTTCTTCCATTGGCTTAGTAAGGCTTGCAGTGATTTGCTGATGTTAGGCATCTAATTAGGATGATGAAATTACTCAGATGCTCTCCTTCTCTCTCTTTCGTAGGGATTTAGCAGTAGGAGGCAGGGTGTTATTGCTGTTTTTGATTCTTGGTTCTGTCTGTTCCGTGTCTCTAGGATTGTCCCTGTTACTCACATCTGGGCCCTGCACACAGTAATGGGTTGCAGACTCGCTCCCTAGGTCCTTGGGTGGGGGAGGATATAAAGGCCAGAAAAAGTCTCTCAGTTATTTACTTCTACTTTCCTCATCTGCAATTCCTTGGTCCACCAGAAGATGGTGCTCTTTAATGGCCCTCTCAGGCCAATGCCTGATTGTAGTGTGTTTCCTGCAACATGGACTGAATCAGTGTGATAAAGGATCCTGCCTGGACCTAAGTAGCTAGTTATTCAAACATTCTCAGAGGTAGTTCTCCAACCTTGGCTATTTATAGCCTTAAATGCCTATATTAAAAAAGAAGAAAGAGTTAAAAATCAAATACCTAATTGAACACCTAGAGAAATTAGAAAAAGAGCAGCAACATCATTCCCAAAGCAAGCAGTAGAAAATAAATAATACAGATTGAAACAGAAATAAATGAAATGAAGAACAATAATAACAACAACAAAAAAATGTAGAAAATCAACAAAACCAAAAGCTAGTTCATTGAGAAGATCAATAATATTGATGAACCCTTAGGAAGATGAATAAAGGAAAAAAGAGAATATGCATGAAATAAAAACTCAAAGGGGAATGTTATGACTGACCCTACAGAAATAAAAAACATCAAAGGAGGATATCATGAGAATTTATATGCCAACACACTAGACAACCTATATGAAATGGACAAATTTCTAGAAATGCACAAACAACTTACACTGATGCCAGAAGAAATACAAGAACTTAAAACAATCACATTTAAAGAGATTGAATCAATCATCAACAATCCCCAAGCAAAGAAAATTCCAGAACCAGGAGGCTTCACAGGTGTATTCTATAAAGCATTTCAAAAAGAATTAACATGATTTTGTCTAAACGCTTACAAAAAATTGAAGAGAAGGAAAATTACCCAACATATTTTATGAGGCCAGCATTACATAATACCAAAACCAGATAAAAATACAAGAAAAGAAAATTACAGACCAATATACCTAATGAACATAGATGAAAAAATTCTCAACAAAATACTTGCAAAAAGAATCCAAAGTCATATGAAAAGACATATACAGCATGACCAGATAAGATTCATTCTTGGTGTGCAAAGGTGGTTCAACAAAGAAAATCACTTAACATAATATGTCACATTAACAAATTGAAGAAACCACATGCTCATCTCAATCAATGCAGAAAAGGCATTAGACAAAATCTAGCCTCCTTTCTTGATAGAAACAGAAGCAAAATTCCTCAATATAATAAAAGGCATATATGAAACCCACAGCTAAAATAGTACTCAATGGGAAAAGGTGAAAGCTTTCCCTCCAAGACCAGGAAAAAGAGAAGGATTCCCACCGATACCACTGTTATTCAAAATTGTTTTTGAAGTTCTAGGTAGAGCAATTATAAAAGAAAAAAAAGTCATCCAAATAGGAAAAGAGGAAGTAAAACTCTCACTATTTGCAGATGACATGATCCTATACTTAGAAAACTCTGAAATACCTATGACAAAGTTACTTTAGCTAATAAATGAGTTCAGCAATGTGGCATATAGAAGATCAACACTCAAAAATCAGCAATATTTCTCTACACTAGTATTGCACAATTTGAGGAGGAAATCAGGGACAAAATTCCATTTACCATAGCAACAAAAAGACTCAAATACCTAGGAATCAAATACCAAAGAAGTACAGGACTTAAATGCATAAAATTATAAAACATTGCTAAATGTAATCAATGAAGACATAAACAAATGGAAAGACATTCCATATTCATGGACTAGAAGACTAAATATGAAGATGTCAATCCTACCCAAACTGATTTATAGATTCAATACAATATCAATAAAAATTCAAACAGCCTACTTTACAGAAATAGACAAGGAAATTATCAAGTTCATTTGAAAGGGAAAGTGCACCTGAAAACCCAAAAGTACTCTAAAAAACAAGAATGATGTGGGAGCAATTTCACTCCAGACCTTGAAACATAATACAAAGCTATAGTCATACAAAGCTTTATGGTACTGGCATAAAGATAAACTCATCAATCAGTGGAATAGAATTGAAAGTCCAGGAATAAAGTGTCACCTCAATAGCAGACTGGTTTTCAACAAACCTACCAAATGCATGTTAACAGGAGAAAATAGTCTCTTCAACAAATGGTGCTGTGAGAACTAGCTATACATAACCAAAAGAATGAAAAAGAATCCATATCTCACTCCCTATACAAGAATCAACTCAAAATGGATCAAAGACCTAAATGTAAAAGCCAAGACCATAAAACTACTAGAAGAATATTTAGGGAAACATCTTAAAGACCTTGTGGTAGGTGCTGGTTTCTTGGACATTACACCCAAAGCATGAGCAAAAGGAAAAATAGATAAATGGGACCTCCTCAAAATTAAACACCTTTACACTTGAAAGGACTTCAGCAAAGGGTGAAAAGGTAGCCAATTCAATGGGAGAAAAATTTGGAAATTGCATATCTTATAAGGCTAATTATCCATGATATATATAGAAATGCTACAGCTCAAAAGAAATGGGCAAAGACTTGATTAGACATGTTCCCCAAGAAGAAATGCAAATGGCAAAAAAAAAAACCCAAACAACATGAAAAAATGTCCAACTTCACTAGTGATTAGGGAAATGCAAATCAAAGCTACAATAAGATATTATTTCACACCTATTAGAATGGACACTTTGAAAGATACAGAGAACTACAAGTGTTGGAGGAGATGTGGAGAGAGAGGAACACTTATTCACAGTTGGTGGTATCGAAGAATGGTACAATCACTCTAGAGGACTGTCTGGTGCTTCCTAAATAAGTTGAATATAGTTTTGCCACGTAACCCAACAGTATCACTATCGGGTATATACTTAGAAGAACTGAGAGCACTGACAGGAACAGACACCTGCATACTGATGATCACAGCTGAATTATTCACAATTGCCAAAAGTTGGAAACCATCCAGGTATCCATCAACTGATGAATGGATAAACAAACTCTGGTGTATTCACACAATGGAATATTAGGCAACTTTAAGAAGAAATGAAGTTGTAAAATACATGACAACATGAATGAACCTGGAGGATATTATGTTGAGTGAAGGAAGACAGACACAAAATGAGAAATACTCTATGATTGTTTTACTATGATCTAAATATATTGTGTAAACCCATAGAGTTAAATAGCTTGAATATGTGTCAACAGATAATAGAATGAGGTTACAGAATGAAAGGTAAGGTTTAATTTGTGCAGAATTGGTAAAAAGAATGTGTGTTAATCTTTGCAAATGAGTAGAAAAGGTAAAAGCCCAACATAATATTATTAACTAGCTGTGCTATTAAGTGGGTATGAAATTGCTTTACAGGGTCAGTCTAAGGTCATGTATATTACTAAAAGGAAAGCTAAACCTGTAACCCGTGACTGCATAGCACAATAAAAACACATGTGGGGAAGCAGCTGTGGTTCGCTGGTCCCAGGGACTCCTTGTGAAGGCAAAGCTGGCCCACGTGCCATGGAGAGCTGATGGCCCGCGCACCAGACAGCTGGTACAGCAAGATGATGCAACAAAGGGAGACAAGCAGATACAGAGAAGAGACAGCAAAGAAAGGAACAAGCCACGGTGGGGTGGGGGTGGGGGTGGAATAAATAAAAAATCTTTAAAAAAAACCACACATGTAAAATATGACTATGGGCTAAACTGCATATATAAAACTGTCTTTCTTTGAAACTGAACAAATGTATGTTAATGTTATGGGATGTTAATATCAGATCCAAAAAACCCAAATTATGTGAAGTGAAAGAAATCAGACACAAAGTGCCACATATTATATGATTTAATTTATATAAAATGTAGATATAAATCAATTTATAAAGATAAAATTAGATTAGTGGTTATGGAGAGTTGGGGAAGGACTGGAGGGTGGTATGGAGATTTTCTTTTGGAGTAATGAAATTGTCCTAAAATTTTTTGTGGTGATGAATGCACAACACTGTGATTATACTAATAGCCATTGATTATACTTTGCACAGATATTATGATCTGTGAATAAATAAATAATTGTGCAAGAAGAGTCAGAAATAGCAGCTATGTTCAGCAAGGGATGCATAGAGAGATTGAGAAGAATTGCTTTTTGTCTGCTTGTTTTTTATTATCATTATTGAAATAATGAAAATGTTCTAATAATGCCTGAAATGATAAATGCATGACTGTGATTTTAGCAAATGTCATTGCTGGTACATTTTGGATAAACTGTATGCTTTATTAATATGTATTAATAAAATGACTTGTTTTAAAAAGAGATAAAAATCTTGATTAGATTTATCTTGACTGGCATCCAAGTTTATCAGGATGCATTATTAGGATTATATGACTAAAGAGATTATCACACACAGGAAAGAGAATTCAGCATTGAGACTTTGTTTTATTCTAGTGAAAGAAGCTGAGAGATCTCAAGTATAGTGACAGTATCACAAGGAAGACTTGAAATCTTTTACTTATCCAATCTATTCTGGGTCTTTTTTTCTTCTTCTTTATTTTCTTTTAAATGTTACATTAAAAAAATATGAAGTCCCCATACCTCCCCACCCCCCTCACCCCAGTCCTCCCACGTTAACAACGTCTTCCATCATCATGGCACATTCACTGTGCCTGGTGAATACATTTCGGATCACTCCTGCACCACATGGACAGTGGTCTACATTGTAGTCTACACTCTCCCCCAGACCACCCAGCACCAGACCACACAATGTCCAGCATCTGTCCCTGCAGCACCATTCAGGACAACTCCAAATCCTGAAAATCCCCCACTTATCTCTTCTTCCCTTTCCCTACCCTCAGCAGCTGCTGTGGCCACTTTCTCCACAACAATGCTACAATTTCTTCCATTAATAATCACAATAGTTCCATAGCAGAACACCAGTAATCCACTCTAATCCAAACTCTATTCCTCCATCTTGTGGACCCTGGGATGGTTATGTCCAGTCCTCCTCTACATCAAGAGGGGGCTTAGATTCCACGTGGGATGATGGATGCAATTCTCCTGCTTGCAGTTGTAGGCATTCTTGGCTCCCTGGTGTGGTGGTTGACCTTCTTCACCTCCCTGTTAGCCGGCCAGGGTAAGTCCAATAAACCAGAGGGTAGGAGTTGCAAGTCTGCTGAGGCTCAGGGCCTGGCTTTCACATGGACAGTTATTCTGAGTCTTTTTGAACTGGGGTAATTTTCACCAGGGTTTCTTTTATATTTTTTAGATGAAATTTTTTTTTTTTAACCTTGTCCATTATGATATGGGTTCTCAGACCTCATGGAAGGGAGTAAGTTTCCTGAATGGAGAACAAATATATTCAAATAATAATGGTTTACAAACTCTCTTAATCTACTTCTTGGAGCATGGGAATGATAAGTATTTATGAAAATACTAGGTTAATGGACATTTTGAGAGAAAAACCTATATTATCTTCTACTTCTTTACACAGTGAAGTGGAGGATGAGGGATAGAAAAGGTGCATGTTGCTTGTATATTTCAACATTACAAATAGGTTCAGTAAAGCTTTAAATAAACTCAAAGATGATGGACCCATAACCAGCATTTACAAGAAGATAGGGTTATAGTGCTTGATATTTCAAGATGGTATTTTTAAAGCAACTACCACAGCTTATATAGAATTATTATCTGATGCCAATTTTAAAAAGGACTGAATTATTGTTTTGATCTGTTGTATCAGTCAGCCAAAGGGGTGCTGATACAAAATTATCAGAAATTGATTTTTAAAAAAATAAAGGTTATTTATTTGGGATGGAGCCTACAGATCCCAGGCCATAAAGCGTAGATTACTTCCCTTACCGAGTCTATTTTCACTTGTTGGAGCAAGATGGCTGCCGACGGCTGTGAGGGTTCAGGCTTCCTGAATTCTTCCCTTCTAGGGTATTGCTTCTCTCTGGGTTCAAGGTTCGTTTCTTCCTGGGGCTGGCTTCTCTTTCCTCTGTGAGCTTTCTTCCCAGGTCTCCAGGTTAAAGCATCAGCATCAAACTCCAACATCAGAAACCCCTAGATGAATTCTTATCAAAATAAAACTGTTTAACTCAACTACAGGTATGTTGAGTAGGTCTTCTGAGGCTAGGTTAGGTAATTGTGAGCATATGCTCCTCATTTAAAATGCATTTATAATGGTCAAAGGGAATCATGTCTCATCTTAGCATTAAGGGTTTGATTCTTCTGTGATCAGATCAGTAAGGGAGGCAGACTATACACACATCTACATACAAACAGACAGACAGACAGACAGACAGGAACATTAGTTTCAATTAAGTCCAGGGGGAAGAGAATGTAAGGGCTATCATTGGGGGAGCTCAGTGAAAGGATATCTGAGGAATTCTCATTTCAATTAAGACTGAAAGAAAATGAGTGTGGGGCAGGAGGCAGTGTTTGTGGAATGGGGTGGAAATTAATGGTGAAAAAGTGATTTGTGTAGACAGAATAGCATTGTTTAGTTGTCTTTTGTAGGTTTGAGGGGACATGCAAAGTATCGGTGTCTGAATGCCTGGTGGAGACATTAACCAAGGGTAGAGGAGTTATAATATTTATGTTTTAGGAGAGAGTTTATGCTCTGAGAGGTATTCCATATAAAGTGCATGTAATTAAGGAAGTAGCAATGATAGCTCAGAAAAGGATTCCAGATTAGTGTTTTGTCACTTTCATTCAGGAAGAGCAATGGAAGAAATGAAAAATAATTGAATAAATTAGGGAGGATAGAAGGATAGTTTACAAAAAAGGAGAAGAGAGGGTGCGAGGGTTCAGACTAACTGTTGTTTGAGTCATTCTTTGGCATGACCAGAGTATTTGAAAACAGTCAGAAGAATAGCATCTCAGAGAGAGCAAGGAAAAAGAAGTTCCAAAACCAGGTCATGGTTCATTTCTTCTTTGGTCCCAAGTAAGGATTTATTAAGGAGAGATCCATGTTGATGATAGCCAGCTCTCATTTTGAGGAGTCATTGTTGGTCTTTATAGTCATAGGGTGAGTGGGATATGAGGAATTGGTAACTGGACTGGGAGTTTGATTGTGAAGGGAAGGACAGGTGATTTGGATGTCGGGGGGAAATAGGTTAAGAGGAGGTTTTCGTTTAATGATGGAATAGATGGAATAAGCTTAAATGATGAGCTGGATTGTGAGGAGAGGGAGCAGTTTCTGGTTTAGGTGATTCAATTTAAAATCAGTTATATAGTTATCCAAAAAATTGAGGAGTGGGAGAGTTCAGTAGGGACATTGGTCTCAGTCAGAGGTAACATGACTTTTCAATTAATAGGAGAAAAGGTGTAGCCAATGTGAATGATTGAAAGGAATATTTAAGATCTGTTATGAAAGGATAATTTGAAAACTGATGATCCATCTCTTATTAGGAGGTTATTCTTTCCATTGAAAGTGAGGTGTTATGTTAGAGTAAGTGTGATCAAAAGCCATGGAGATTTCATGTACTTATGGAGACAAGAACAATAATTTAATTATCAAGACTGTAGAGAAAAAAAAAGACTCTAGAGTTGCCAGATATATTTGATAGTCACTAGGAGTAATGACCTTGAGTTTGTACCAGAAACAATATCCTAATCTCATGATGTGTCACAGGCAATCATGGAAAAATGCAGGTATTTGGGTCTTGATCATGAGATGTTGCAGTCAGTAAGAGGGCCATAAGAAATTAATGTTGGACTTGTACTGTTGAAATGTGTAATTGGATTAAACTAGACAGTAAAAATGAGGACAGAGAGAGAGAGGTTAGAGACTGATGTTTGGCAAGAGGCATGAAGGCATGAAGAGACTGCTGTGAACAAGCCAAAAGGGAGGTGGTGGTGACCACAGGATGTGGCCTCTGACAAGTGATGTGAGATGGGACCATCCAGGTAAAGCCTAGGTGTGGCACATAACACTCCAGAAACTTAAGCTTGGCAGACAGGATATGCAGTATTCAAATTCTAGCTGTGTCATTTCCTAGGCATGTAATTTGGTCATGTTGTTAAAATTTTCTGAATTTCTAATTATACCCTTTGTTAAATTGTTTTAAAAAACATAATCAACAGGATTATTGTGACAATAAAATAAGGGAATCTATATAAATATTTTTCTATGTTAGACTTAAGGTAAAAATGGGTGTTTACTTCTCTTTATGAAACATTAACATTTTTGTCCCTTGAATACAGTTAATTATTAATAAAGTTTTTTAAAAAAGATTTATTCATTTTATTTTATTTCTCCTCCCCCACCCCCCCTGTCCCCCCCCCCCCCTGCCCCAGTTGTCTGTTCTCTGTGTCTATTTGCTGCGTGTTCTTCTTTGTCTGCTTCTGTTGTCGGCAGCACGGGAATCTGTGTTTCTTTCTGTTGTGTCATCTTGTTGTGTCAGCTCTCCGTGTGTGCAGTGCCATTCTTGGGCAGGCTGAATTTTCTTTCCCACTGGGTGGCTCTCCTTACGGGGCGCATTCCTTGTGCATGGGGCTCCCCTAAGTGGGGACACCCCTGCATGGCACAGCACTCCTTGCGCGCATCAGCACTGCGCATGGGCCAGCTCCACACAGGTCAAGGAGGCCCGGGGTTTGAACCGCATACCTCACATGTGGTAGATGGATGCCCTATCCTCTGGGCCAAGTCTGCTTCCTTATTAATAAAGTTTTAAGGGCAAAATTTACAGTTTATAAAATGATCAATGCTTTCAAACTTATGTTTATTTACATATAAATAGAAGGATGTTGCAGCTAAGGATGATTAATGTAGGACAGGATTCTAGTAAGCATTTTCTTAAAAGATCAACCAGATATTCTCTTACACCCATCCACCCTATATTTTCTGAGCCTCTTGTCCTAGGAGGATTGTGTCTCTTCACACAACATTATAATCTGTGTATTTCTGCTAATTTCTAATGAATGGTATTTTTAGGGCTAGACTTGGAGGATGGGTGACATTGATCACTTTAAGTGAATAAGTTCTTAAACTTATTAACTCCTTCATGAGACAGATTTTAATTTGCACAAATGATATCTGAATGTACGGGAGAAATATCTAAAAGTCAGGGTTGAGGGAGTGATAATTCTTGAAATCCCATTTGGAAGAACCAAAATTATTTAGGGCAAGTGTACATAAAAGAGCAGGACCTGGATGGATCATGAAGTGGATGGTTTCCAGACTGGGAGGGACACTGGTGAAACAATGAAGTCTGATGGATGCAAGACATGGATGACTCTTGAGAACATTGAATGAAATAAGTCAGATGCAAAAGGACAACTCTTTAATGGTTTAACTAATGTAAACTGATTATAGTAAGTAAACTCACAGAGCTAAGATCAAGAGCATGAGTTACCAGGAGACACAACGAAGGCAGATAATGGGGAACTGAAGCTTAATGGATGCAGACTTTTTAATAATATTGACTGTAAAAGGTTTTAAAATGGATACATGTGATGGTAGCAAATTATTGTGACTACAGTTAACAGTGTTCATAGATGGGTGTGATTGTGGTTGAAAGGGGAAATTTATGGTTGTATATGTCATTAAAAGGAAGCCAGAGAATGAATGTGGCACTATATAACATAATGCTGTTGTGGATGATGCATGTAGTTAATAATACAAATATAAGAGTGTTCTTTCATGAACTATAATAAATGTATGCCATTGCTCAAGGTGCTAATAATAGGGTGTTATATGGAAAAAATAGAAATAATGCAAATTCTGACTTAACAGTAATATTGTAATATTTTCATCAACTGTAACAAATGTTCCTTAGTGATGCTAAAGAGCATTAATAAGGGGAATAAAGAGTAGGGTAACTTTTTTTTGGAGTAATGAAAATATTCTAAAATTCATTGTATTGATGAATGTGAAATTATGTGGTTATGCTGAGAGCTATGGATTGTACATTATGGATGGAGTGTATGGTGCATAAATAATAAAATTTTAAAAACAAAAAAAAAAATCTAGCATGGATTTCATTCAATTCATAGCTTAGGTGTTAATAATTTGGAAGATTTTCTTGAATACTCAACTCAAGTCCAACACTAGTACCTACCCTGGGCTCACAAAAATTTGTTTCTACCATCAAAGTATGATCTACTCATTCATCATAACATATTTTTATTGACATTAACTCCCCCAGTCATTGACTCCTGAGGAGTAGAAATCATGTATGTCAATGTCATCTTTTATACCAGTACTTGGCAAAAGGAGGAGCTCAAGAATTGTGTTGTCTGAATTACAGATTCTTTCCTTCAGGCATTTTGTGATATTCAAGAAAGAAATCATTCATGAGATAGTACTGCAAGAGATATAATAAAGTCAGTGTTGTCATAAATTCAGGCAGATGACCAATGGAACTGAATAAAGAACTCAGAATGGGACCCTCACATCTACAGTCAGTGCATTTAACAAGGCTGTTGAGTCCTCCCAGCTGGACCAGAACAGTCTATTCAACAAATGGTGCTGGGAAAATAATAGCCATATCCAAAAGAAGGAAAGATGACCCTTATCTCACACCTTGTACAAAAATGAATTAAAAATGTCAGGCACCTAAATATAAAACCAACAACCATAAAATCCTAGAAGACGTTGTAGAGAAACATCTTAAAGATCTTGTGGTGGGTGGTAGTTTCTTAAACCTTATACAAAAAGCACAAGCAACAAAGGAAAATATAGATAAATGGGAACTCTCAAAATTAAACACTTCGGTACCACAAAGGACTTGGTCAAAGGGTGAAAAGGCAGGCAAGTCAGTGGGAGAAAGTATTTGGCAATCACATATCTAGTAAGAATTTAATATATGTGATATATAGAGATCATACAACTCAACAATAGAAAGACAAACTACTGGATTTTAAAAATGGCAAAAGACTTGAAAAGGCAGTTGTCCAAAGAAGAAATACAAATGGAGAAAAAAATCCTGAAATGTTGTTCAAGATCATTAGCGATTAGAGAAATTCAAATCAAAACTACCATGAGAAGGAACTGTGGGAAGATGGTGTTAGATTTAGCAGGCAAGGCTCAGTTCTCTCACAAAAACAATGAAGAAAGAGTCAAAAGCTATCTGAGGGAATTGCTTTGGGGGTCAGCAAACCAGTACAGTGCTACACAAGTCCTGGGGGTAAGAGGAAGAACCCAAACGACAAATGTCAGTTACCAAATGCCTGTAGTATCTGGGAAGGGCTTTCCTCCCCCACCATAAGGAGGGGTAAAACCCCTGGTTCACTGCAGCTGACTGAGAGGGGAAGAGGCATTTTTCTCTGTTTCAGCTGTTTCAACACAAAATGGAGGGGAAGTGGCAAGGCTTTTCTTCAGTGATTTTGGCCAGCAGAGCCCAAAAAGCATGTCAACTCTGGACAGACCAAAACACAGGAAAGGCAAGACTGAAACACCTCCCTGGAAAAGTGTGCTAATGAGCACCCTCTGCCTGTCCATCTGAAAATTACGTGGGAAAAAAGTTTCCAGTTCTTTCTGCATCCTATGTATCCTAACCCCTGGGAGAAAAATCTGCACCCCATTGGTGAGTCCCTGGTCTGATTTTTATAACCTAAGCTGGGTGATTTTTTTTAAATGGGGAGAATGCAAATACAGTCCCCCACTACCACAAATTATGCAGTAGAGTTTCCTACACTTGGAGAAATTGCACATCCAGAATGCAGTGGATAGGCCTCACCCTGGGAAAAACCATCTTCATGATCTTGTTATCTCTCCTGCACATACAATGGGACAATTTTAAGAACTTAGAATAAGTTGAAACAAATACCAAAGAAGAGCTGTGAAAAAAAAAAAAAGAAAAATTGGTCTACAGAGTAAATTTACCAACATATTCAGATAGCCAGACACCAGCAAAAAATCACAAGCCATACTAGGAAACAGGAAAAGATGACTCAGCCAAAGAAACAACCCAAATGACCTGAAGAGATACAGGATTTAAGACAATTCATAAATGATAATCACACAATTCTCCTAAATCAATTCCAAGAATTTTAATAAGATACGACAAAAGAAATAAAGGATATTAAGAAGACACTGAGTGAGCATAAAGAACAATTTGAAAGTCTGCAAAGAAAAGCAACAGACCTTATAGGAATGAAAGACATGATGGATAAGATTAAAAATACATTAGTGTCACATATGAGTAGATTTTAATTGCTCTAGACAGAATTAGTGATATCAGAGACACAACATTTGAACTGGAAAAGTCAGGAGAACAGAAGGATAACAGAATGGAAAAAATGAAACTGACTCTCAGCAAATTGAATGAAAATGGGAAATGTTTATACACAGGATCAGTGTCCCAGAAGAAGAGGCTGGAAATGGGACAAAAGTATTTGAGGAATAATGATCGAAACTTCCTGAACATTATGAAAGATATAAATATCAATATCCAAAGACAATGCACCCCAAACAGAATAAATCCAAATAGACCTACCTGCAGATAGCTACTACTCAGAATGACATTTATTAGAGATAAAGAATTTTGAAAGCAGCAAGAGAAAAGCAAAGCAACATATACAAGGGATACTTGATAAGACTAAGTGCCAACCTCTCATCAGAAGCCATGCAGGAGAGAAGAATTCCGTATCTGGTAAAACTGTACTTCAAAAATGAGGGTGAGTTCAATGTCCTCACAGACAAACAAAAACTGATGAAATATGTTATTGAAACTCCAGAATTACAAGAGATACTAAAGTTTGTGATGCAGCCTGCAAGGAAAAAACAAGGGTGAGATTTGGAGAAGAGTACAGAAATTAAGATTATTAGGAAGGGTACATTAAAAGGTAAAAAGACAGACAACAGAATGATATGATGAGAGTATCGAAGGACAAAATGGAGAAAAGTAATGCCTCTATAGTAACATTAAATGTTAATGGCTTGAACCCCCCAATCAAAAGACATAGACTGATAGAATGAATTTAAAAATATGAGCTTTCTATACGTTGTCTACAAGAGACCCAGTTCAGATTTAAGGTCACAACCAGGTTAAATGTAAAAAGTTTGAAAAAGTTATTTCATGCAAATTATAAACAAAAGAGACTGAATTAGTGATATTAATGTTGGACAAATGGATTTGAAATGCAAAACTGTTATTAAGGATGAAGAAGGTCATTATATATTTTAAAAGGGTCAGTTCACCAAGAAGAAATAATTATACTGAATATATATACATGTAACCTGAGCACCCTAAGATACATGATGAACACATTGGTAAAACTGAAGGGAGAAATAGATGTCTCTTTAATAACAGTTGGAGACTTCAATACACCCCTCTCAGTATTGGACAGAACATCAGGACAGAAGATAAATAGAGAAAGAGAACTTGAATAACATAATAAATGAACTAGACCTAACAAACATCTATGAAGCATTGCACCCCCAAACAGCAGGATATACTTTACTTTTCAAGGACTCATTGATCCTTCTCCAAGAGAGACGACATGTTGGGTCACAAGACAAGTCTCAATAAATTTACAAAGATTGAAATTAAACAAAACACTTTCCCTGATCATAACGGAATGAAGCTGGAATCAGTAATGATTGAAAAAGGGAAATTCATAAATATATGGAGATTAAATAACATACTCTCAAATAATCAGTTGGTCAAAGAGGTAATTGCAAGAGATTCAGTGAATATTTTGAGATGAATGAAATGAGAACACAACATATCGAAAGTTATGGGACACTGCAAAGGCAGTGTTAGATTAAAAATGAATAAAGAGGGAAGCGACCTTGGCCCAATGGATAGGGTATCTGCCTACCACATGGGAGGTCCGCGGTTCAAACCCGATGTGGAGATGGCGCACATGCAATGCTGATGCACGCAAGGAGTGCCCTGCCACGCAGGGATGTCACACGCGTAGGGGAGCCCCAAGCGCAAGGAGTGTGCCCGGTAAGGAGAGCTGCCCAGCGTGAAAGAAAGTGCAGCCTGCCCAAGAATGGCACCACACACACGGAACACTGACACAACAAGATGACACAACAACAACAACAACAACAACAAAAGAAACACAGATTCCCAGTGCCGCTGATAAGGATAGAAACGGTCACAGAAGAACACACAGCAAATGGACACAGAGAGCAGACAACTGGGGGGGGGGGGGGAGGAGAAAAGAATAAAGACCTAAAATTGAAGATCTAACTGCACACCTGGAAGAACTAGGAAAAGGAGAGCAAACGAATCCCAAACCAAGCTGAAGTAAAGAAATAGTAAAGATCAGAGCAGAAATAAATGAAACTGAGAACAGAAACAATACAGAGAAATAACAAAACCAAAAGTGATTTTTTGAGATCAACAAAATCAACAAACCCTTAGCTAGACTGACAAAGAAATAAGAGAAGACACAAATAAATATAATCAGAAATGAGAGAGGGAACATTACTACTGATGCCACAGAAATAAGAGAGATCATAAGAGGATAATATGAACAACTGTATATGAAAAACTAGACAATGTTGAGTAGATATATAAATTCATAGAAACACATGAACCACCTACACTGACCCTGGGAGAATTAGAAGAGCACAAGATACCAACCACAGGCAAGAGATTAAGCAGTCATCAAAAACCTTCAAAGGATGAAAAGTCCTGGATTAGATGCCTTCACAGGTAAATTCTACCAACCATTCAAAGATGATCTAATACCAATCTTGCTCAAACTTTTCCAACAAATTGAAAAGGAAAGAATACTACCAAAATCATTCCATGAAACCAACATTACCCTAACACCAAAACTAGATAAAGTTAAATGTAAAAATTTCAGACCAATATCTGTAAGGAATATAGATGCAAAAATCCTCAACAAAATACTTGCAAACAGAATTCAAAAGCACATTAAAAGAATTATACACATGATCAAGTGGGCTTTATCCCAGGTATGGAAGGGTGGTTCAACAGAATAAAATCAATTGGTATAATAATCCATATTGATAAGCTGAAGAAGAAAAATCACATGATCCTCTTGATTGATGCAGAAAAGGCATTTCACAAAATACAACACCCTTTCTTGATAAAAACACTCCAAAGACAGGAATAGAAAGCAGCTTTCTTAATATGGTAAAGTGTATACATGAAAAACCTAGAGCTGGCATTGTACTCAATAGTGAAAGACAAAGCTTTCCCGCTGAGATATGGAACAAGACTAGGATGCCTACTATCATCCTTGATATTCAATATGTGCTATAAAAAGATAAGCTAAACAGTTAAAAAATGGGCAAATGACTTGAAAAGACAACTCTCTGAAGAAGAAATACAAATGGCAAAGAAACACATGAATAAATATTAAACATTACTAGTGATTAGGGAAATGCATGTTAAAGCTACAATGAGATATCCTTTCCCACCTCTTAGATTGGCCACTATAAAAAGTCAGAAAACTGTAAATGTTGGAATGTAGAGATAGGAATGCTTATTCACTCTTGGTTGGAATGTAGACTGGTACAGCCACTGTGGAGGACTGTTTGGCAGTTCCTAAGGAAGCTGAACATAGACTTGCCATGTGATCCAACAAAATCATTACTAGCTATATGCCCAGAAGACCTGAGAGCAGAAACACAGACATCTGCACACTGATGTTCATAGCGGCATTATTCACGATTGCCAGAAGTTGGAAACAACCAGGTATCCATGAAATCACGAATGGATAAACAATTAGAGTGTGTGCACACGATGGAATATTATGCAGTTGTAAGAAGGAATGAAGTCATGAAGCATATGACAACATGGACGAACCTGGAGGACATTATTTTGAGTAAAGCAAGTCAGACAGGAAAGGAGAAATACTGTATGGTTGCATTATTACGATATATATATATGATATATATATATTATGATATATATATATGATATATATATAACTCAAGGACTTAATAATTAGAATACAGGACACCAGAAAATAAAATGAAGATAGAGAATGGGAAACTGAGGGTTAATCTGTGAATTGTTTAAAGGGTTGTAAATCTTTGGGAATAAATAGAAAGAGTGAGAGCACATCATAGTGTTTGTAACTAGCAGAGCTATTATATGGGTCTGACAGTGGTTGAAAGGGTAAGTCCAAGGTCATGCATATTACTAGAAGGAAAGCTAAAAACTGTAACATGGGACTGTATAAAATTGTAAGACTCCTTCATGTAAAATATGAATATGGGTGATATTGCATATATAAAGCCTTTTACAAATATGAATAAAAATCAACTAATTCGGGACTTGGAGTTGTCCTGGGTGGTGTTTCACGGACGACTATGGGACACTGTAGATTCCCCCAGGGCCCACTGGATGGAACGTGGGAGAGTGTGGTCTATGATGTGGACCATTGACTATGGGGCGCAGCGATGCCCAGAGATGTACTTACCAGGTGCAATGGATGTGTCACGATGATGGGAGAGAGTGTTGCTGTGGGGGGAGTGGGGGGTGGGGGTGGTGGGGTTGAATGGGACTTCATATTTTTTGAATGTAATATTTTTTAAAAAATGAATTGAAAAAAAAAGAAAGAAAATGAAAAGAATAGCAGCTGTGTAGAGCAGGGGAAGCATAGAGAGATTGAGAGGTGCTGAGATTTTGTTTTTTGTTTTCTGGTTATTTTTATTACTATTATTAGTGGAAAAATGAAATTGCTCTAAAAATGATTGAAGTGATGAATGCACAACTATATGTTTATGCCAAGTACCACTGATTGAATACTTTGGATCAATTTAAGCTTTGCTATTATGAATCAATAAAATTGATTTGTTAAATAAAACTATAATGAGATATGAGATATCATTCCACACCTATTAGAATGGATACTATTAAAAAGTCAGAAATCTAAAAGTGTTGGAGAGGGCATGGAGAGAGGAACGCTCATTCACTGTTGGAGTGAATGTAGAATGGTACCGCAGTGGATGACGGTTCCCATTCTTCCGCCTCCTCTCCACCACTTGTAGCTCTGTTTTCTTTATCAGCTGCCAGTCTAATGGGTGTAAGATCACATCTCACTATAGTTTTGATTTGCATTTCCATAATAACTAGTGATGTTGAGCATCTCTTCATGTGCTTATTACCCATTTGTATTTCTTCTTTGGAGAAATGTCTATTCAAATCACTTGCCCATTTTTAAAATGGGTTGTCCTTTTATTTTCAAAGTGTAGCATTTCTTTATATTAGCTGGATATTAGGCTCCTATCAGATATATAGATACCAAATATTTTCTCCCCTTAGGTCGGCTGCCTCATGTTGAGTGAAGCAAGCCAGGTATTGAAGGACTTCACTGATATGAAATAAGCAAATTGAGCAGCCTCACAGAGCTAGAGACTGAAAGCTATGTTACAGGAAATAGAAATGGAGAAGATGGTTGTGAGCCAGTGCTCGTAAGGGTGAACTCTATAAGGTGGAAGGGAGCAGTTGGGCAGTGAAGGGATATGACAGGGGTGTAGTGATACTAACGGGTTGGGTGGTGCAGGTTTGACAGGGGAGTAGGGTGGTTAGGGCGAGTTGGATTCCATGGAACTGGGGAGAGGGTTGGAGGAGGGAGCAGGTGAACGCTGGGTATTGGTGGGTACATAGTTGAAACTACAATGATGGGAAAGCTCTTTTGGCAAATTGATAATGAAGGATTACTGGTTTAGGGTCTTAGATGTTGGGGCATTCAGGACAGGGTCCACTTGGGGCAGGCTTCTAGGGAGTGTGCGAGTGATTATTTTGTCATGGTGTGTTGTATCAGTGGGTGGAAACTCACATAAAGAGTGGAAAGAATTGGACTCCCATCCTGCAAGTCCAACTATGTTCTCAAACAGAGGAACGGAAGTCTCTTGAGAATATGGGCGGTGCCTAATAGTGGAGGACAGGCCAGTGTGTCAAGTCCTCAGTGTTGCTGCAAACAATTATGAATCTTGTCCTTCAAGGAGTGAAGTCTGGTGGTTGCCACAGGCTGTAAGGGGAAAGGGAGGGAATAGAATAGATGGAACAGGGTGTATTTTGGGGATGATGGAAGAGTTCTAAATGATGTTGCAATGACAGATACAGGCCATGTTAAATTTCACTGAAAATTATAAAAGTGTATGGTCCAAAATGTAAATCATAATGTAAACCATTGACCATGGTTAGTAGCTATATTCATCAGTTGTAACAAATATATCATCCACATATAAAAGGTTATTAATATGGGAAGGGGGAAGATGGGGAGGATGTTGGGTAAATGGGAGTCCCCTGTATTTTGTATGTGACTTTATTATGACTTAAAACTTCTTTGAAGACAAAATGAAAAAAAGTAAAACATTGGGGGAACAAATGGAAGAAAATGTCTATGCACATACAGGACAACAGATCTTACAGTGATGAAAGGCAAAATGTCAAAAAACATTTTCTTAAATATTTTTCATTATTTTTTAAATCCCAATTTTTTATTTAAAAAAATTCTGTATTTTAATGCTTATGTTTTAAACGATCATTAGTATTTCACTTTCTTATTAATTGTATTTGGCTATTTTATTGGCTTCATTTTATTAAAAATTTATTTATATTTATTTTTTATTAAAGTTAATAGATCACATAGAATGTTACATTTAAAAAACCATGAGGTTCTCATATAACCCACACCCCACCTACCCACCCCCATCATTTTTATAAATTGTATTTTTTTGAAGATCATACATCACAAAAAAGGTTACATTATAAAAAATATGAGTTCCCGTATACCCCCCACTCCCCCACCCCACTCCTCCCACACCAACAATTGTGGCACACCCCCCATCGCGTTGGTTGAACACATTTTGGAGCACTCCTGCACCACGTGGATAATAGTTTACTCTGTAGTTCACAGTCTCCCCGGGTACAGAAGAAGTTTTGGATCACAGAAGGGTTACAACTGTGGCAGGGGAGGATCATTGGTGCAGGTTGAAGGTAATGGGGGATGCATGGGAGGAAGTACACCTGGGCATACATATAAGTATTAAATATTCAAATATTCACGGGGCATTGTCACAGTGGGTGGAGATTCACACAATAACCAAAAGAATTTCAAATTCCCATTTGGGGAGCTTTGCCACATTCTCTAATTGAACAGTAATAATTCCCCAAGTACAGGGGCAATGACTAGCAAAGGAGGATGGCCCACTGATGGGTCCTTGATACTGATGAGTATGCTTATGAGCCTTTGCTCTTGAAATTGGAACTTAGCCTAGTGTTCTAGGACGCCTAAGAGTTACCTCCAGGGAGCCTCCTTGTTGCTCAAATGTGGCCTCTGTCTAAGCCGCTCTCCAGTAGAGATCACAGCACCTGTGGTCCGGGAGGCGCACAGAGCTACTAGGGACCCCCAGGCCCGCCGAACTGTCATCAAGCGCGGCTGGGAAACGGCACGTGCGCCTGGGGTTCCAGGGCTCCGGCCACGGTGCCTGTGGTGGGAGCTTCGCAGCCCTGGGCAGCGCAGGCGCGCTAGATACCGAGCCGAGCCCGACCGAGCCGAGCCCGACCGAGCCCAGCCCGACCGAGCCCAGCCCGACCGAGCCCAGCCCGACCGAGCCCAGCCCAGCCCGACCGAGCCCAGCCCAGCCCGACCGAGCCCAGCCCGACCGAGCCCAGCCCAGCCCGACCGAGCCGAGCCCAGCCCGACCGAGCCCAGCCCGACCGAGCCCAGCCCGACCGAACCGCCTGGGCGGCCCACGCCGCTCCTGGGCTTCCTGCTAGCGCGCAGGCAGGGGCCCAAGGGGGAGGGCCGACCAGGGGGCCGCGCTGGGCTGGGCGCCGAGGACCCCGGCCTGTTTGGGGCCTCTGCTCTTGTCAGATTTCAGCTGTAGAATCCACTTGGGAACCTTCCTAGTCTCCTTGTCACATCCTAACCCCCCACCTGAAGGTGGAGGCCCCCAGACAACAAAGAAGTTCATGCACAGAGCAAGTAAATCAGCATCACCTGAGAAGATTAGCTTTATTGGGGCAGGGGCCATGTTCATATAGCTGCAGCTTTTCTAAACGGCGCAGCTGGGAGGCGATACCCGAATGAGAAAGAGTAAAGGCACTCCATGGCAAAATTTCTCAAACTTCTATTTGCATGTGCATCACTAGGGGTTCTTGCTAAGATATAGGTTCTGACTCAGTAGATTTGGGGTAGCACTCAATATTCTGATTTTTTTCACAAGTTCCCACAAGTATCTCAGCAGCTTGGTGATGCCAGGTTTCTGGTCACCGAGTAGCAAGGTTCTAGGGCCCTTTCTGAAACATCTCTCACCTTTGTACCATCAATATAAGGAAAGAATTAATTGGTCAGAAACTTAAAAGGCATAGGAAATGCACTGTGTCTCTGTACGACCAGCAGCAAAATAAATAAGATAACCAAAGAAGAAACACTTTCCCCAAGATCTGACATTAATGGACACACTGAGATGGACTGAGATGCACCGCCCAGCCATTCACTGGATATAAGTGAAGCCTTTTTTTTATATATATAAAAAACTATTTATTGACCACTGTTCACCAGTATTTACAATAAAGTAAACAATATACAGTTGGGTAATATTCTGATTACTTGAAGTTATTGTTTTTCCTGGCTTCTGATGAACCAGCAATCCAAATACTGAGAAGATTGAGTCTTCATGTGAGGAAAGCTTTGGGGGTAAAGAAAAAACATGCGGGTCAATAGTTTAGATTACAAAAGTCCATTTACCCAGTTATGCCAACAGGTCCTAAACCGTAACCTCTAACCATTTGACTAGGTTTCCATGTGCCAATACAGCACAGGAATTTCAACTTTCCATAAAGAAACAGCTCTCTAGAAGCAACCTTTAAATGCTCAATTAACTAGGCCTTGCATGGCTAATGAAATACAATGAAATGTAAGTATTGACCTTGTTTTCTCACCTGGTTTGGGAGATTGTTGGTGGTGGCAGATTTTCCTCTCAGAGTTTTGAAAATATTTTAATCATATGACTATAGATACAGGCAATGGATTTTGATCTGGCTGCTTTAAATTATGCTGTGTTTTTTTTTTTTATGGTGGGGGGCTGAACCTAGGACCTTATACATGGAAAGCAGGCACTCAAACCACTGAGCTACATCTGCTCCCTAAATTATCTGTATTATTTAAATTGTCCAATTAATTGTTGAATCAATTATTTGATTTGAAAACTTGTGAGTTCAGGAAAACGTTCAGTTTAACTTGAAGTGATTTCTTTGCTAAGAATCATGGCATCTCAGAAGCAATACAGACTTATCTATGGTTGTGAAATGCCATTTTTATTTTGAATGTTTTCTTGGTGAATGTAAAAAAAATTACAAAAATAAAAACTACATATGTATTTACATACACACACACACACAAGCAAACAAAAATCTCCAGAATGGTCCTTGGGCATATATGGGTTAAACACAATTTCTAATTTCCCCACATCTATAAAAGGTGTTCTTTAATGCAGAGGATATAATATACCATGGTATCAAGTGTTCTTTCCTGATAAATGAAGCAACTACAGAAAAGTAACCAGTGATATTGATGCAAAAAAAATCCTCCACACAACAAAAACCAAAGCCTCTTCAAAAACCCTAACTCCCCCATACTTCTACTTCAAAAAAACATATAAACTTATTTCCATCAGAATGTAGCTATTCCTCATACTAATAAATAAAAAACCAAGGCTTAAATTATATACATATATACATATACATATATACATATATAGACACACACACATATATGCATGTATATATAAAGCAATAATGCAATTATTGAGTGTCATCTTCTGGAAAAGAAATGCCAAGTTAGTATCTCTTCCTAAAAAGCGATTAAAATCTGGGGACACTTCATGTTTGCCTCTCTTGCCAGCACCAAGTGGGCCTCATCTGTCTCTGTCCATTTCCTAAGAAGCGTTAACACTCCACTGCTGTCTGTGGCACTAGGTATGCATTCAGGATCAAGACCTCTAGCAAAGCTGAGGTGCTGAGATGCGTAGATGCTGGTTTGTCAGGAGCATCTCTTTTCTTCTTCGATTTGCTGTCACCGGATTCACTGTCAGATAAAGATTTTCTTTTTATATCACCTTTTTCTTTACCAGCTTTTTGAGAATTAAGAAATGCTTCAATTAACTCTGGGCAATCTAAACTTTCTTCAGTCTCCCACGTATTGTCAGTATCTGTAAATCCCTTCCACTGTAGGAAATACTCCACCTTTCCATTCACTACTCATCGATCCAGTACTTTTTCCACTGCATATTCTTTTTTTTTTAAAGATTTATTTTTATTTATTTAATTCCCCTCCCCTCCCCCGGTTGTCTGTTTTCTGTGTCTTTTTGCTGCGTCTTGTTTCTTTGTCCGCTTCTGTTGTTGTCAGGGGCACGGGAAGTGTGGGCGGCGCCATTCCTGGGCAGGCTGCTCCCTCCTTCGCGCTGGGCGGCTCTCCTTATGGGGCGCACTCCTTGTGCGTGGGGCTCCCCTACGCGGGGGACACCCCTGTGGGGCACAGCACTCCTTGCGCGCATCAGCGCTGCGCATGGGCCACCTCCACACGGGTCAAGGAGGCCCGGGGCTTGAACCGCGGGCCTCCCATGTGGTAGACGGACGCCCTAACCACTGGGCCAAAGTCCGTTTCCCTCCACTGCATATTCTTTAGGCTCCATGTCTTAAACAATTTCACTCTTTCCATTCTGCTTCTTTCCCACTTTCTGAATTCACAGAGTGGTGGATGGAAAGGGGAGGAGGGGTTAGGATGGTCAATGAAACTGTTTTTGAATTTTAATTTTAAATCCCAAATAAGAGTCATTATCTCTAGTCAGATCCTTTCACTAGGGAGGAAAAATTCAACACTTTTCTATTAAGAAAGAACTAAAGTTTTCAGAATTACTGAGATACACAGTGACAATGTTCATGAATCTGTTCCCTCCTCTAAAATTTTCAAATAATGGTGGTTCCTGGAAAATAATAAATGTTGTCAATGCATATTCTTTTTTTTGGGGGGGGGGGTAAAAATAGGAATTTACTTAACAGATCACAGTTGCATGCACAAAAGCAAATCCTCAAATGATTTGGAAAAATTGACAATTGAATACTATTGGGAAAACTGTCTATTTGTAGAAAAAAATGCACTAAAAACAAATGATTGTATTTACATGCTGAGTTTGGCTTAGAGAGTGGCCACATTTGAGCAACATGGAGGCTCTCAGGAGGTAACTTTTAGGCACCCTACTGCTCTAGGCCTAGTTCATATTTCAGGTACACAGGCTCATAAGTGTAGTTATCAGTATCAAGGGCTCATCATTGGATTATCCTTCTTCACTGGTCTTTGCCATTGCACTTGGGGAATTGTTGCTGTTCCATTGGTGAATGTGATAGAGCTCCCCTGGGTAGGAACTCAGCACTGCTTCAGTTGTCATTTGTAACTGTAACTACTGTGAAAATACCCAACATATATCCAAACATTTTTATGTACCCTATATACATGCCCTGGAGAACTCCTTCCCAACCATCTGTCCCTGCCATAGTCGAACCTCTCTGTGGTCCAAAACTTCTTCAAAAATGAAGCCTAATATATTGCTGAATTCAACCCTGCATGGGGCATGACTCCTGGGGATGAGCCTCCCTGGTGCCAAGGGATTACTATCAATCACTAACTGGTGATGCAACTAGAAACAGACCTTGAGTAAAAGGGTCAACTCAGACCAGCAAGAATATCCCAGCCTACATGTAGGACCATGTGTTAAAAACTGCTTTTTGACCTTGATAAAAGGGGGAAATGGCAAAGACAAATGAGTTTATATGGCTAAGAGTCTCAAAAAAGAGTCGGGAGGTCATCAGAGGGGTCACATAGAATAGGAGGGTAATGTTTTTTCTTCAGCCTTTATAGGCATGGCAGGCACTTTCGCCCTGCATGAATGGAACTGTTTGTTGCCTGTGGATGTACCAGCCCTCAATAGGATAAGAGGGGGCAGGTGTTTCCTCAGCCACTCCAAGTAATGGCAGGTACTTTTGGCCTGAAGGGACTGAAGTGTTGGATGCTTCTGGATCCATTCCCACCCCTCAATAGGATAAGAGGGGACTGGTGTTTCCTCAGATTCTCCAGACAATAGCAGGTACCTTCAGCTGATATGGACTGAACTGCTGCATGCCTGTGGTTCCATCCCCACTCCCTAAACAACAGAAGGGGCTGTACTCCCCCAGCCTCTCTGTGCAATTTCCCAAACCATTTAGATTTTTGGGCATCCTGGAGGATCCATCCCCACTCCTGGCAAAGGAAGAGAGGGCCCATTGCTACATCAGTCTACCTGGGCAACTGTAGTCATTTTGTACATATATGGCATAGATTGCTAATGACACCGACAACTCCATCCCAATCCTCAGCATGGGAGGAAGGGGTGTGAAACTTCATCAGTCTCTCTAGGCAAATACAGACTTTCTTGCCCTTCACAGCTTGGGTTAATATATACAGCTGTAGCTCTGTCCCTACCCTGGCAAAGGAGAAAGTTGGGAGAAGCTTCATCAGTGCCAGTGGTAATGTGGGCAGCTTCAGCCTCTACAGCTTACAGTACCAACTACATCCTTGGCTCTTACTACACAATCAGTAAGGAAGAAAGGACAAGGAAGCACTAAACTTAAGAGAGAATCTGCACCAAGAATAAATACACCTAGCTAGACAGATACATACATACATACAAAGAAACAGAAAGACATGGCCCAGTCAAAGGAACAAGATAAACTTCCAGATATATAGGAGTTGAGATAGATATTCAAATAAATCTTAATAAATTCAGTGAGATGGCTAAAGAGGTTAAAGTTATGAAGAAGACACTGTGTGAGCACAAAGAAGAATTTGAAAGTGTACATATAAAATAGCAAATCTTACAGGAATAAAAGAAGCATACATATAAAAATAGCAGCTCTTATGGGAATGAAAGACACAAAGTAAATAAAAAATACACTGGATGGAGTGGATGTGGCTTAAGCATTTGGGTACCCTCCTCCAAGATTGGAGGTCCTGGGTTTGGTTCCCAGTGCCTCCTAAAAATATGAACTGATGCAGCAAGATGACACAATGAGCTGATGCAGTGAGAAGATACAATGAACTGACACAATAAGGATACTCAGCAAGCATGGAGCAGATGTGGCTCAAGCAATTGGTGCTCACTTCCCACATAGGAGGTTCCAGATTCAGTTCCAGGTACTTCCTAAAGAAGATGAGCAGAGTGAGTAAACACAAGTGCAAAAACAATGAGCAGATAGAAGAGGGAGACATCTCAGGGAGGGGGGAAATAAATGATTAAATCTTAAAAAAAAATACACTGAAGGCACATAACAGCAGATTGGAACAGGCAGAAGGGAAGTTCAGTATACTTCAAGACATGGACTATGAGAGAGAACATAAAAAAGGACAGAAGAAGATAAATGGAAAAAATCGAACAGGGTCTCAGGTAACAAAATGACAACAAGAAATGTGCAAACGTAAGTATTATGGCTGTCCCAGAAGGAGATGAGAAGGGAAAGGGGTCAGAAAGAATAAAGAAAGAAATGATGGGAGAAAAGTTACCACCCAAATGAAAGATATAGATATCCATGCCAAGCACAACATACTCCCATTAGAATAAATCTAAATAGACCAACTTCAGGAAAGGTTGGCATTTCCAAGAAAATGGCACCATTGTAGGTAGGCACTGCCCAGCTCTTTCACACACACACACACATGCACATACACACAAAACAGCAGAAGGGGCAAAATCCTACCCAAGTGAGCTGTTTTGGGAATCCACACAGCAGGAGGCTTCAGGGCATTAATCTAGAGGGAGCTAGACAAAGAGATAAAGAGCACAAGAGAAAACCATGAGTTGCTTGTCCTTGTGAAGCCCCACCCTCAAGGCAAATGCCCTCTGTGGACCACCTGGCTCTCACCAGACAGCTGAGTGGGAAAGAATATTCTCTGGGAGGAAGACAGGTCTGGCAAAGCATGGAGAGTGGTTTCTTTAACGTGGGTTTGGACACCTGAGCTCCCTTTGCATCTTGGGGAGGACACCAGCCAGCACTGTGGGACCTCAGTGAGAGGGGAGAGGTGAATCTGCTTAGGCAGCCTGTCACACCCAGCTACCCAGTGAGAGAGGAACTTGGTCAGGGAGGGTGCAGAGACAGACAATGAACTAGCCCAAACACTGAAAACTATTAAACGTCCATCTTGACTAAGGGAAACAGGAGCAGGAAGAGTCCAATAAGCTTGCAATATCCTATTTTTCTTTTTAAAGATTTATTTTATTTATTTCTCTCCCTTCGCCCCCCACTTGTCTGTTCTCTGTGTTCATTTGCTGCGTGTTCTTCTTTGTCCACTTCTGTTGTTGTCAGCGGAAATGGGAATCTGTGTCTCTTTTTGTTGAGTCATCTTGCTGTGCCAGCTCTCTGTGTGTGTGGCCGCCACTCCTTGGCAGGCTGAGCTTTCTTTCATGCTGGGCGGTTCTCCTTATGGGGTGCACCTCTTGCACGTGGGGCTCCCCTGCACAGGGGACACCCCTGCATGTCATGGCACTCATTGCACACATCAGCTCTCTGCATGGGCCAGCTCCACACGGGTCAAGGAGGCCCAGGGTTTGAACTGCAGACCTCCCATGTGGTAGATGGATGCCCTACCCTTTGGGCCAAGTCCATGTCCCCCTATTTAGTTCATACAGCTGCTGCAGTACAGTAGAATTTCTGCCTTGCATGTAGAAGGTCACTGGTTCAAGTCCCGATACTACCTAAGAGAAGAGATCCAGGGACAGTTAAGGCATGCAGACTGAGATTCTACTGTTTTGCTTTGTAGAATCTTAAGGAAAAAATAGGATTTTTTTCTTTTTCCTTTATTTTATTCACTAACCCTGGATACATCAACTGTGGAGGACAGGTTGAAGGATGATTAATTGATGAGCATCAGCAACCTAAGAAGCACTCTAGGGGCCTAAGAGGGGGCTGTTTTTCATAGGTTGTTTCTTAGTTGCTGTTTTGTTTCTTGTTTTTTGTTTTCCCTTTCTTTGTTTCCTCTTTTTCTTTTACCTATTTATTTATCTACTTTCTCTACTTTCTTTCATTTTTCTGTCTTCTGACTTCTGTTGCTTTTCTTCGATTCCACCACTTTTTGTTTGGTCTTCATTTTTTTTTCTTTTTCTGTCTCACCCCCTTTTTTTCATGCCTTTATTCACCTATCATCTGTATGGCTTTTTAATTCATTCTATTTTCTCTCTATATATTTTGTGTCCTGTTTTGTTATTTTCTACTTATCTGTCCAGTCTTTTAATTCATTTTATTTTTCCCTCTATTTTGTCCTGTTTTATTTTTTCTATTCCACCTCTTTTTATTCTTACTCCTTTGTGTTTTTTATGACTTCTTACTCATATTAGTTTCCCAGCCCTTGCATATTTCCTCTCCTACCTGCTTTATTATATTACCATTATTCTTTTACTCTTCTTATCTTTTTTCCTTTTATGTGGTCCTAATTTTTTTCCCCAAGGGACCAAAGACAACTAAAGGTTATAGAATAAGAGAGACCAAGTATCAAAAATTAACCTTATCACAAACAAACAACAAAATATAGCCCTAGAGTAAAAAGATAAAGCTAACCAACCAAATTAGCACATCAAGATAAACAGGTACCCAGACACCAACAAAATATTACAAGCTATTCTAAGAAACAGGAAGACATGGCCCAGTATAACAAGCACACTAAAAAACAGGAGAAGCAGCACAATGTGGAACAACTAATCAAGGATGTCCAAACAAATATCAAGAATCAAGTTAAAGGGTGAAGGACAAGATAAAGGATATTAAGAAGACAATTGGGGAACAAACACAAGAAATTGTAACATACTTAAAAAGATAATGGACCAGATGGTGATGAATGGGACAATGCAAGAAGTAAAAAATACACAGGAAGCAAATAACAGCAGATTTGAACAGGCAGAGGAAAGAATCAGTGATACAGAACACAGTACAGCTGAAATCAGACAGATAGTAGAACAGATAGATAAAAAGATAGAAAAAGTCCAGCAGGAACTTAGGGATTTGAATGACAACACAAAACAAACAAACATATGCATTATAGGCATCCAAGAGGTAGAAGAGAAGGGAAAGGGGGCAGAAGGAATATTGGAGGAAATAATGGCTGAAAATATCCCAACCCTATTGAGGGACATTGATGTCCATGTCCAGGAGTTGTGGACACTCCAAACAGTATAAATACTAACAGGCCTATTCCAAGACATATGCTTGTCAAATTGCCCAATGTTCAAGACAGAATACTGGACACAGCAAGAGAAAAGAGATCCATCACATACAAGGAAAGCTTAATAAGTTTAAGTGCTCATTTCTCATCTGAAACCATGGAGGCAAGAAGGCAGTGATATGACATAGTTAAGGTGCTAAAACAAACAAACAAACAAACAAACAAACAAACAAAAAAACAACTTCCAGTGAAAAATTCTATATCCAAAAAAAGCTGACTTTTAAAAATGTAGAAATTAAGAGTATGTCAATAAGAAACCTGATCTTCAAGAAATACTAAATGGAGTTCTGCAGGTTGAAAGGAAAAAACAGGAGATAAAGAGTTGGAGGAGAATGTATGAAAATAAAAACATGAAAAGAGAAATAAAAATATATGGCATACATAAACCTAAAGAAAATACAGCTAATGTAAGTAACTCCTTGACAATAATAACACTGAATGTTAATGGATTAAACTCTCCAATCAAGGGACACAGATTAGCAGAATAGACAAGGAAATATGACCATCTATACGCTGTCTACAGGCAACTCACCTTAGACCCAGGCTGAATGTGAATGGTTGGAAAATAATTTTACAAGCAAACTAAACTCAGAAAAGAGCAGGAGTAACTATAATAATATTGGACAAATAGACTTTAAATGCAAAACTATTGTAAGAGACAAAGGAGGACACTTTATATTAATAAAAGGGGTAATCTATCAAGATGAAAGAACAATCATAAATATTTATGCACCTAATCATGGTGCCATAAAATACCTGAGGCAAACGATGGAAAAACTAAGTGGAGAAATAGATGCTTCTACAATTATAGTGAGGGACCTTAATACACTATTATCACCCTTAGAACATTTCAGCAGAGGATCAGTAAAGAAATGGAGACCTTGAATAATACATTAGAGGATCTGGACCTAATAAACATATACAGAACATTACATCCAAATACAATGGGATATACACTCTTCTGAAGTGCACATGGATCATTCTCCTGGATAGGTCGTATGCTAGTCCACAGAACAACTCTCAGTAAATTAAAAAATATTGAAAGTATACAAATTAATTTCTCTGATCACAATGGAATGAAACTGGAAATCAGTAAGGGGCAAAAAAAAAAAAAGAGAGAGATTAGGCATAAAGATAGGGAAGTTAACACACTCTTAGACAATCAGTGGGACAAAGAGGAAATCATGAAAGAAATCAATAATTAGTTTGAAACAAATGAAAATGATGAGAGATTCTGAACTAGAAACTTCTGGGAAGATGATGACACAGGACTCTTGTCTCCTCCAGAAAAATACCTATAATAAGGCTTAAACAGCCTGGAAAATTAATTCCAGGGTGTAGGACACCAGATGAAGGCTGGACACTACCCCAAGGAGAGACAAAGGAGGGAAATTGCATTAACAGAGCTGTGAGTTGAAACCTGTGGCTGATGCTGCTGGCACCCTCCCCCACACTTAAGACACATTAGATACTCAGGCTTCTGGGCCAGCAGTTACAAACAAAAGGGGCTCCAGGGATCCGCACTCCAGGAAAGGGCAGAGAGAGGGACACAGACTAAGAATGACCCAGCTTCTGACCCACAAATTTGGTCCTCTGTGTCCCATGAGCCCTCCGAGGCTGGGTGTGATCATGCCATGGCTTGCCCTGGGAGCCAGCATAGGTCTGAAGAAATCAGACATTCACAGTCTCCCTCTCTTCTAGTAGGGACTGATTGTGGAGGAAAAACCTCCCCAGGAAAGTGGAGAGAGAGTGACACAGCCTAAGGCTGACTCAGCTTCTGACACACAAATTTGGTCTGCTGTGTCTCAGGACCCCTTCCAGGCCAGGCAGGGCTGTGCCGTTGTTTGCCTTGGGAGCCAACAAGAAGGTAAAGAAGAGGACCCGCCCAATCCTCTCTACTAACTAGGACCCAAGCACGAGTGAAATTACTTCCTACCTGGGAAAAGGGAGGCAACTACCAGAGAAGTCTAGAGTACTGTCTATGAGAAAGTTTGAATTACAAGACTCAGCCTCCAGACAGGAAGCTCTATCACATTGATCCTGTGTGTGTTGCAACAAATACACTCTGACTAGGAATTGAACTGATAGTTGCCAAAAGAGCACCATCTGTTGGCAGATGTAGGAAGTGTATGTGAGAAGATTAAAATTAAGTAAGAGAGGTTATTTCTAACCTCTGTACCTTCCCTCCCCCAGGTCCTAAGATGTGGGTCTGCTAGAGTCCATTTTGAGCAACTAGCAGGAACAATCCTAACAATGAAGGTCAAGTCAAGAATCAAAGAGAAGTGTTAACACACAGCCTCCTGCCACAAAATCCCTACAAAAGAGAAAGAAATTGAGCATCTGAGTAAACTATATCCGAAACAGATGCCTTGAAATAGTATGAGCCATAGTAAGAAAATGGAAGACATGGCCCAGGAAAAGGAATATACCAAAGGCCCAGAAGAGACATATAATTTGAGAGAACTAATTATCAAGGTGTGAACAAATTTTCCAAAGTCAAATTAATGAGTTGAAAGATTTGTCTAAAGAGAGAAATGACATTATATATCCTGCCATAACTTACAAAGTTGACTGGAAGCAAGATTACATGTAAACTATAATCCAGGCTTAGTGGCAATGCTCCAAAATGTGTTTATCAATTGCAATGAATGTACCACATTAATGAACAATGTTGTCAAAAGGGGAAAATATGGGAGGTATAGGCAGTGCGGCACACAGGAATCCCTATATATTCTATATAACATTTGTGTTATGTAAGTATGTATGAAAAAATAAAATAATAATAATAGAGATTGAGTGAGTGCAAAGAAGAATTTGAAATCCTGAACAGAAAAGTAACAGAGCTCATGGGAAAGAAAGACACAATAGGTGAGATAAAAAAAAAACACATTAGAAGCATACAACAGCAGACTCAAAATGATAGAAGAAAGAATAAGTGAGACAGAAGACAGAGCATCTGAAATTAAAGAGAGAGAAAAGAATGGAAAAAATTGAGTGGAAGCTTAGAATTGAATGATAACATGAAATGCAACAACATGCATGTCATGGGAGTCCCAAAAGAAGAAGTGAAGGGAAAAGGGGCAGAAAGAGTATTTGGGGAAATAATATCAGAAAACTTCCAAACTCTCATGAAAGAAATGAACTTATGTGTCCAAGAAGTGCACCGTGCCCCAATCAGAATAAATTCAAATAGACCTTTTCCAAGATACATACTACTCTGAATGTCAAATGTCAAAGATAAAGAGAAAATTCTCAGAGCAACAAGGGAGAAGCAAACCATTACTTACAAGGGATACCCTATAAAACTTTGTACAAATTTCTGTTCAGAAACCATGGAGGTGAGAAGAAAGTGGTATGATACAATTAGGATACTGAAAGAGAAAAACTGTAAGCCAAGAATCCTTTATCCAGCAAAATAGGCTTTCAAATATGAATGTGAATATTCACAACAGAAGCTAAGAGAGCTTGCAAAAAAAAAAAAAAAAAATCCACCTTTGCAGGAAATATTAAAGGAAGCCTTAGAACTTGAAAGAAAAAGGAGAGAGAGGCCTAGAGGAATGTATAAAGAAAGAATAGAGAATGGACAACCAAAAGATTAAAAAGACAGAAAAATATGATATGACATATCAAAGCCAAAAAAGTCAATAATGTATTTACAGTAATATCATTGAATGTGAATGGATTAAACTCCACCATCAAAAGACACAGTCTGACAGAAAGGATAAAAAACATGAGCCATCCATATGCTGTTTACAGAAAACTCACCTTAAACACAGGGATATGAACAGGCTGAAAATGAAAGGTTGGAAAAAGATACTCCACACAAATAGTAATCAAAAAAGAGCAGGGGTTGCTATATTAATATTGAACAAAACAGACTTTAAATGTAAAAAGGTTATAAGAGATACAGAAGGCCATTATATATTACTGAAAGAGACAGTCCAAGAAGGTATAACAGTCATAAGTATCTATGCACCTAACAGGGTGCCCCAAAATACACAAGCAAAACTCTGGCTAAACTGAAGGGAGAAATAGACATCTCTACAATAATTATTGGAGACTTAAACACCCCCTCACATCATTATATAGAACAACTAGACAGAAGATTAACAAGAAAACAGAGAACTTGAACAATATGATGAGTTAGACCCAGCAGACATATACAGAACACTGCATCCAAATTCAGCAGATTATATATTCTTTTCAAGTGCTTGTGGATTTTTTTCCAGGGTAGACCACATGTTAGGCCATAATGCAGCTCTCAATATAAAAAAGATTGAAATTATTAAAAGCACTTTCTCAGATTATAATGGAATGAAACTAGAAATCAATAATAGACAGGAAAAAAGTCTATTCACAAATGTGTGGAGGCCAAACAATACATCCAAAAAAATCAGTGGGTCAAAGAAGAAACTCCAAGTGAAATCAGTAAACATATGGAGACAAATGAAAACAAAGGTGCAACTTATAAAACTTACTGGATACAGTGAATGCAGTCTTGAGAGGGAAAGTTATAGTCCTACACACCTGTTTTAAAAATGAGTTAAACTCAAAGATTTAACTGAACAAATACAGAAACTAGAAAAAGAACATCAAATCAATCCCAAAGCAAGCAGAAGGAAAGAAACAAGAGATGAGAGAAGAAATAAATGAAACTGAGAACAACAACAACAACAAAACAATAGAGAAAAATCAAAACCAAAAGCTGGTTCTTTGAGAAGATTAATAAAATTAACAAACCCATAGTTAGACTACCAAAGGAAAAAAGAGAGATGATGCAAATAAATACAATCAGAATTGAAAGGGGGAAGTTATAACTAACCCCACAGAAATAAAAAGAATCATAAGGGATACTATGAGACACTATATGCCAACAAACCAGACAACCTAGATGAAATGGACAAATTCCTAGAAAGAGAAAACAACCTACACTGATGGTATAAGAAATACAAGAATTTAACAAACCAACCTCATTTAAACAGATTGACTCCATCATCAAAAATCTCCCAACAAAGAAATATCTAACACCAGATGGCTTGGTGAAGTCTACCAAGTATTTTGAAGAGAATTAACACCAATCCTGTTTAAACTCTTTCAAAAAATTGAAGAGGAGGGAAAATTACCCAGCACACTTTATGAGGCAAACATCAACCTAATACCAAAGCCAACAGAAGAAAATTATAGACCAATTGTTCTAAGGAACATAAATGCAAAAAATTCTCAACAAAATACTTCCAAATAGAATTCAACAGCTTATCAAAAGATCTATACATCTCAACCAAGTGGGATTTATTTCTGGTTTGCCAGGCTGATTCAACATAAAAAAATGAATCAACATAATACACCACACTAACAAATTAAGGGAAAAAAAACATGATCATCTCAATGGATGCAAAAAAGGCATTTGACAAAATCTAGCATCCTTTCTTGATAAAAACACTTAAAAAATAGGAATAGAAGGAAAATTCCTCAATATGATAAAAGACATATAGGAAAAAATCCTCAGCAAATATCATACTCAATGGGAAAAAGTTGAAAGCTTTCCCTCTAAAATCTGCAACAAGACAAGGATGCCCACTGCCACCATTGTTATTCAAAATTGTACTAGAAGTTCTACCTAGTGCAATTAGACAAGAAAAAAAAACCTAAAGAAATTTAAATAGGAAAAGAAGTAAAACTGTCACTGTTGGTGATGCCATAATCCTATATTTAGAAAATTCTGAAGTATCCAGTTCACCTAAGTGTTAAGATATAAGATCAACATGCAAAAATCAGTAATGTTTTTGAGCACTAGTACTGAACAATCTTAGGAGGAAATCAGGGGAAAATTCCATTTAAAATAGCAACAAAAAGACACAAATACCTAGGAATTAATTTAACTAAAGAAATATAGGATATATATGCAGAAAACTACAAAACAATGTTAAAAGAGAAAAGACCTAAACAAATGGAAAGACATTCTGTGTTCATGGATTGGAAGAATATCATGAAGATGTCAATCTTACCCAAACTGATTTATAGATTCAATGTAATACCAATCAAAATTCCAATAGCTTACTTTACAGAACTAGAAAAGGCAATTACTAAATTCATTTGTAAGGGAATGTGTACCTAAATAGCCAAAAGCATATTAAAAAAGAAGAGTGATATGAGAAGAATTTCTCTGTCTGACCTTGAAACATATTACAAAGCTACAGTGGTCAAAACAACATGTTAGTGGCGTAAAGATAGACACATCAATCAGTGGAACAGAACTGAGAATCCAGAAATAAATCCTGATCTCTCTGATGAACTAGTTTTTGACAAACACATCAACTCACTGTTAATGGGACAAAACTGTCTCCTCAACAAATGGTGCTGGGAGAACATGTTATCTATAACCAAAATAATGAAAGGGAACCCCTTATCACACTATATATACAAGAATCAACTCAAAATGGATTAAAGACCTAAGTACAAAAGGCATGACCATAAAACTACTAGAAGAAAATTAGAAAAACATCTACAATACCTTGTAGTAGGTGGTGGTTTCTTGGATCTTACACACAAAGCATACTCAAGAAAAGAAAAAAATAGAAAAATGGGGCCTCCTCAAAATTAAATACTTTTGCCCCTACAAATTTGTCAAATGAGTGAAAAGGGAGCCAAATAAATGGGAGAAAATATTTGGAAATCATATGGCCTATAAAGGTTTAATATCCAGGATATAAAAAGAGGTGTTACAACTCAACAATAAAAAGATAAAAGACCCAATTTAAAAAATAGGCAAAATTATTGAATAGGCATTTGTGCAAAGAAAAAATACAAATGGCAAAAATAACATGAGAAAAAATGCTCAACATCACTAATGATTAGGGAAATGCAAATCAAAACTACAATGAGTGGAGGGGGAAGATGGTGTCACAGTAGGGGCACCTTCATCATATCTTGTACAAAAATCCAGCTGAGGGGACAAACACCTGCCTGAGTGAGCAGTTTGGGGAACTCACAAAGCAGAAGATTTCTGGACATTGATCTAGAAAGAGTGAGACAAAAGGAGTGATTGCTCAAGGTAAAACTATGGGTTTCTGGCACCTGTGCCAGAAGCTGTGGGAAGGCAAAACCCTTCCCTTAGGGTTGGCAGCTGCAGCATTCCCTGAACCCCACCAGTCACACAGGAGTGTTTCCCAAACCTGTGTTCCCTGGACTCAAAATCCCTGAACTCCGCATTCCCCAAACCCTGTTTTCCCCAAACCCACATTCCCCGAACCCAGTGCTCCCAAACCCCAGCATTTCCCTGAGCCCTATGGTCTCAGAAAAAACTCTGAGAGTAGGAAGGATTTGGTGAAGGGTGCAGAGGAGCCTGAAGGGCATGGATTCAATTGTCTGGTCCTCCTTTTCGAGCTTTGATGAACATACCAGCTGTCTTGAAGAGAAACCAGGAAGAGAGAAGAAACAAATCTGCTGAGGCAGTCTGATTCACCTAAATGCCCTGGGATAGGGAAAATTGGTCTGAGAGAAGGTGGAGACAACAATTAACTTAGGCAATTAATATGTGCAACATACCTAATGGAGAGGGATGTTAGGAAGTGCTTGGTAGGCTTCCAATAGGGTTCCCAGTAAGATGTGGGTCTTTTCTCTCAGAGACTGAGAGTCATTATTTTCTGTGGTGAGTTGGTTCACCAGGGTTGCATTTGAATCTCAGATGGGAGCTCTTACTCAGGCTTCCTGCTGCCCTGGGAGAGAGGAAAGTGAGGAAGGGAGGAAGGGGGAAGGACAGATTGCTAATCAGTTTATTCAATTGCAAAGAGGACTCCTTGCTTGAGGCTTGTCTGTTTTTTTTTTTTTAATTTTTTGTTTTCTTGTCTCTCCTTCCTTTTTATCCCCCTCCCCCCCCTTTTTCATTTTTTCTATTGGGTGCTGCTGATGGTGTTTCCTGTTTGCTGAGCTTCCACATCCTCAATTTCCTATTTTCTGTGTGTACTGATTTTGGCTACCAATACTATCTCCTTTCCTTTATATCTTTCTATCTTCCATCTTCTGTTGTTGCTTTTACATTCCACCTCTCATTGTTTAGCCCCCAATTTTTCTGACTTTTTATTTATAACACCTCTATTCTGTTTTCTATCTTTTATTCACTCTTTATATTCCTGTTGTTTCTTTTCTCTTTCCCTCTCTGATGATCACACTGGCCTTTTAATTCGTACTATATTCTTTTCCATATTCAGTTTACCATCTCATTGTAGGTACTCCACTTTTTTCTCCCTACAACTCTACACTGCTTATATGAGTTTAATATACATTTTGCTAGGTCATATATGGTTCTTCTGCTATCATTTATTATCAATATAACCATTATACTTTTTCTTTTCTTACCTCTTTGCTTTCCATGGCCCTAATCTTTTTCCTTCAAGGGAACTTAGGCAACAACAAGGAAATAGAATAAGAAGAGTGAGGTGTCAAAGATAAGACTTAGCACACACAAAAAAAACAGTACCTAAATAAAACCTGAGACTAGGAGAGGCTAATCAACCAAACAAACCCATTAAGATAAAATAATGACAAGAAAGCAACAAAAAATTACAAACCAAACCAATAACCAAGAAAATATGGTCCAATCCAATAAACAAACTAAAAATCAGGAAGAGGAGCAGAACATCAAACAATCAAAATTCTCCAAACGAATATCATGGAACAATGTAATGAAGTGAAGGAAGAGATTAGGATATTAAGAAAACACTTGGAGAGCATAGAGAAGAAATTGTAAGCATACATAAAAAGATAATGGATATGATGATGATGAATGGCACAATCTAAGAAATAAAAAATACACACTCAGCAAATAATAGCAGATTTGAAGAGGCAGAGGAAAGAATTAGTGATGTGGAAGACAGTACATCTGAAATAAAATGTAGTAGAATTGACAGGTAAAAAGATAGAAAAAATCCAACAGGGACTTAGGAATTTGAATGACAACACAAAATGCACCAACATATGCATTATAAGCATCCCAGAAGGAGAAGAGAGGGGAAAGGGTACAGAAAGAGTATGGAGGAAATAATGGCTGAAAACTTCTCAAATCTATTGAAGGAGATGGATGTACTTGTCCAGGAAGCACAATGCACACCAAAAGGCATAAATTCCAACAGGTTTACTCCAAGACATATACTTGTCAAATTATCCAATGCTCAAGACAACGAGAAAATACTAAAAGCAGTGAGAGAATAGAGAACCATTACCTTCAAGGAAGGCTCCATAAGATTAAGTACAGATTTCTCATCTGAAACCATGGAGGCAAGAAGGCAGGGGTATGACATAGTCAAGGTACTAAATGAATAAAATTTCCAGCCAGTAATACTCTACCCAACAAAGCTGGCATTCAAAAATGAGAGAGTTTAAAATATTCATAGACAAACAGAAACTAAGAGAGTAAACCAATAAGAAATCTTCCCTTCAGGAAATACTAAAGGGAGTTCTGTAGGAGGAAAGAAAAAAGCAGGAGACAGTTTTGGAGGAGAGTGTAAGAACAACTAAAAAGACAAAAAGATAAATAAAAACAACATACAACATACACAAATCCAAAGAAAATATGACTAATGTAAGTAATTCCTTGAGAGTAATAACACTGTATGTTAATGGATTGAACTCACCAGTCAAGAGACACAGATTGGAAGAATGGATATGGAAATATGACCCATCTATATACTGTCTACAGGAAACCCACCTTAGACCAGGGATTCAGGAGGTTGAAAGTAATGGCTGGAAAGCAATCTTACAAGCAAACAATAACCAAAATAGAATTTAAATGTAAAACTTTTGTGGGAGACATAGATGACATTACATATTAATAAAAGAAGAAAGAACAATTTTAAATATTTGTGCACCTAACTGGGGTGCCTCCAAATACATGAGGTAAACACTGGAAATACTAAGTACAGGAATAGATGCCCCTACAATTATAATGGGGGACTTTAATACACCATTATCACCATTAGAAAGAACATCTCAAAAGAGAATCAATAAAGAAACAAAGCCTTTGGATAATATATTAGAGGATCTGAACCTAACAGACATATACAGAATAATACACCCAAATACAGCAGGATATACATTCTTCTCAAGTGCACATGGGTCACTCTCCAAGATAGACAATATATTAGGCCATAGAGAAATTCTCAATGAATTCAGAATGATTGAAATCATACAAAATAATTTCTCTGACCACTATGGAATGAAGCTGGGAATCTGCAAGGGTCAGAGAACCAGATCAGGCACAAAGATATGGAAGTTAAGCAACACACTCTTAGACAAACACTGGGTCAAGGAGGAAATCTCAAAAGAAATCAGTAACTACCTGGAAACCAGTGAAAATGGCAACACAACATATCAAAACCTATAGAATGCAGCAAAATCTGTACTGAGAGGGAAATTCATAGCCATAAATTCATATATCAAAAAAGAAGATGGAACTAAAATTAAAGACTTAATTGCACACTTAGTGGAATTAGTATAAAACTACAAACTAATCCCAAAGGAAGAAGAAAGAAAGAAATAACAAAGATCAGAGCAGAACTAAAAGAAATAGAAAATAAGAAAGCACTAGAAAAAATAAAACAAAGAGCTTTTTAAAAAAGAAGATCAATAAAATTGACAAGCACATAGCTGGACTAATAAATAAAAAAGAGAGAAGATGTAAATACACAAAATAAAAATGAGAAAGTAGATATCATCACAGACCCCACAGAAATAAAGACTATAATAAGAGGATACTTTTAAAAAACTGATATGCCTACAAGAAGGACAATTTACAGGAAATGGACAAATTCCTAGAAACACATAAGCAGCCTATTTTGATGATAGAAGAAATTGATGATCTCAACAAACCATCACAAGTAAAGAGATAGAAATCAGTCATTAAAAACTTCCCACCTAAGAAGAGCCCTAGGCCAGATCGCTTCACAGATTCTACCAAATCTTCCAGGAAGAACTAACACCAATCTTCCTTAAACTCTTTTAAAATATCAAAATAGAAGGAACATTGTGTAACTCACTCTATGATGCCAACATTACCCTAATACCAAAGTCAAACAAAGCACCACAAGAAAGGAAAATTACACACGAATCTCTCTAATGAACCTAGATGCTAAAATCCTCAACAAAATACTTGCTAATCAGATTCAACAACACAACAAATGAATTATACACCATGACCAAGTGGGTTTCATCCTTGGTAGACAAGGATGGTTCAACATAAGAAAATCAATCAATGGAATACACCACATAAACATATTGAAGGAAAAAAATCACATGATCATATCTATAGATGCAGAAAAAGCATTTGACAAAACACAGCACTGTTTCTTGATAAAAACACTGCAAAAGATAAGAATAGAAGGAAACTTTCTGAACATGATAAAGTGTATATATGAAAAATCCAGAGCTAACATCATTTACAATGGTGAAATCCTAAAATCTTTCCCTCTAAGATCAGGAACAAGACAAGGGTGCTCAATATCACCCCTTCCTATTTAACATTGTGTTAGAAGTGCTCAATTGAGCACTAAGGCAAGAAACAGATGTAAAAGGCATCCAGATTGGAAAGGAAGAAGTCAAAATTTCACTATTTGCAGACGATATGATCTTATACATAGAAAGCCCTGAGAAATCTACAACAAAGCTTCTAGAACTTATAAATGAGTTCAGTAAAGTCGGTGGTTATAAGATCAATGAACAATAATCAGTAGCATTTCTGTACACCAAATGAGCAATCTGAGGAGGAAATCAAGAAAAAACCATTTACAATAGTAAATTAAAAATTCAAATACTTAGGAATAAACCTAACCAAAGATGTAAAAACCTTATACACAGAAAAGTACACAACACTGTTAAAGGAAATCAAAGAAGACTTAAATAAAAGGAAGAATATTCCCTGTATATAGATAGGAAGACTAAATATCATTAAGATATCTCTCCTACCCAAACTGATCTACAGATTTAATGCAATCCCAATAAAAGCATTTTTTTTAAGGAGCTGGAAAAACTAACTATGAAATTTATTTGGAAGGTAAAGAGACCCCAAATAGCCAAAGACATATTGAAAAAGAAAAATGAAATTGTAGGAATCACACTACATGAATTTAAAACAAATCACAAAGCTATATATAGTGGCCAAAACATCATGGTATTGGCACAAGGATGGACATAGTGACTATGGAACCAAATTGAGAGTTCTGATATAGATCCACATATACAGTCATCTTATATTCAACAAGGCCTCCACCCCACTCAGATGGAGGAAAATGGCCTCTTCAACAAATGGTGCTTGGAGAATTGGATGTTCATATGCAAAGAGAGAGGATTGCCATCTCACACCTTATACAAAAATCAACTTAAGATCTAAATATAAGAGCCAAGACCATAACTACCTTGGAAGAGAGTGTAGGGTAGCATCTATAGGACCTTGTAAAAGGAAATGGTTTAATGACTTTCACATGAAGCATGAGCAATGAAAGAAAAAATAGTTCAATAGGACCTCCTCAAAATTAAAGCCTTTTGCACCTCAAAGGAGTTTATCAAGAAAGTGAAAAGACAGCCTACCCAATGGGAGAAAATATTTGGTAACCATATACCTGATAGGAGCCTAATATGCAACATATATATAGAAAACCTATATCTCAAAAACAAAAAGACAATCAATTAAAAAAATGGGCAAGAGACTTGAACAGACACTTTTCCAAAGAAGAACTACAAATGGCTAATAAGCACATGAAAGATGCTCAACATCACTAGCTACTAGGGAAATGCAAATCAAAACTACAATGACATACCATCTTTCTCCCATTAGACTGGTGGCGATTAAAAATATAGAGGACAACAAGTGTTGAGAGGATGTGGAGGAATGGGAACCCTCATCCACTGCTGGTGGAAATGTAGAAGGATCCAGCCATTCTGTAGGAAAGTTTGGTGGTTCCTCAAAAAAAGCTAGCTATTGGGAAGCAGACATGGCTCAGGTGATAGAGCCTCCACTTACCATATGGGAGGGTCCAGGGTTCAATACCCAGGGCCTCCTGACCATGTGGTGAGCTGGCCCACATGCAGAGCTGCCATGTGCAAGGAGGGCCGTGCCATGCAGGGGTGCCCCAGTGTAGGGGTGTCCCTGCAAAGAGAGCTGCCCATGTGAAAAAAGTGCAGCCCACCCAGGAGTGGCACTGTACACACAGAGAGCTGATGCAGCAAGATGACACAACAAAAAAGAGATGCAGTTTCCCGGTGCCACCAAGGGAGCAAGTGGGCACAAAAGAACACACAGCAAGTCGACACAGAGAGCAGACAATGGAGGGAGGGCAGGGGAGAAAAATAAAAGAAAAAATAAATCTTAAAAAAAAAAAAACTAGCTGTAGATTTGCCATATGACCCAGCAAGTCCACTGCTGGGCATATACCCAGAAGAACTGAAAACAAGGACAACAACCGATATATACCCACTAATAGTCATAGTGGCACTATTCACTATTGCAAAAAGTTTGAAATCAACCCAAATGCCCATCAAAAGATGAATGGATAAACAAAATGTGGTATATACATACAATGGAATACTACTACTCAGCTGTAAGAACAAATACAGTACTAACACATGGGATAACACGGATTAATCTTGAGGACCTTATGTTGAGTGAAGCAACCAGGCATTGAAGGACAAATACTAAATGACCTCTCTGATATGAATTAAGCAAATCAAACTGTCCCAGAGAGCTAAAGACTGGAAGATAGGCTTACAGGACATGGGGCAGGGGGAGAGAAGGTTGTGAACTGATGCCTACATAGGTGAAATCTATGATAAAGTGGAGGTAAGTAGTTGTGGACTGAAGGGATAAGATGAGTGCATAGGGATACAATTGGTTGGGGCTTTGCAGGACTGAGGGTGACTAGGGTTGGGAAGATGCATCAGATCTCCATGGAATTGTGGGTAGGGTTTGGGGGAGCAGGTGAACACAGGAGATTGTCAGGTATGTGGTTGAAACTACAATGTTGAGAAACTCTTTAGAAAATATAGTAAGGAAGGATTAATGGTTTAAGATATTTGATGGGGGTATCTGGAACAAAGTGTATGTGGGGCAGGCTTCTAGGGAGTGTGTGAGTGGTCATCTTGCCATTGAGTGCTATATAGTGGGTGGAGACCCATACAATGAGTGGGAAGGTGTTGTATCCCTTCCTTGGGAGACTTAATGTTCTCAAACAGAAGGGAGGGTGTCTCTAGAGAGCATGGATGGCTCCCAATGAGGGAGGACAGACTAGTGTATCAAGCCCTCAGCATTGTTGCAAGTATCTATGAATCTTGTTCTTTAAGTAGTGAAGCTTGGTTGTCACTGTGGCACCCAAGGGGAAGGGGAGAGAGGAATAGAATAGATGGAAGAAGGGGTAAGGGGGGTGATGGAAGTGTTCCACAAGATTCTGCAATGATGGATATAGGGACATGTTAAATTTCAACACAAATTTATAAAAGTGTATAGTCTAAAATGTAAACCATAATGTAACCAAAAATTTATAAAAAGTGTATAGTCAAAAATATAAACCATAATGGAACCATAGTTAATAGCTGTTTCAATAACTGCAATCAGCTCTAGCAAATATAACATCTATATATAAAAATATCATTGCTGGGGAAGGGGGAAAAGGGTTTGATGTTGGGTATAAGGGAGTCCCCTATATTGTATATGTGACTTTACTGTGATCTAAAACTTTTTTCAAGACATAATAAATAAATAAATAAATAAATAAATAAATAAAAAGAATGTAGACACTGAGGAAGGACTGGAAGATAACCTTGCCTCTGTACATATAGGGCAACACCTATTGCAGTGATGAAAGGCAAAATGTGAAAACAAAGTTTTATGATACTTTTCATTTCTTAATACCCCAATTTTTTTCTACCTTTAGTTTTTCTAAATTATTATGTATTCTATTTCATTTTCCTATTAATTGAATTTGGCAATATATTAGGCTTTATTTTTGAAGAAGTTTTGTATCACAGATGGGTTCAACTATGGCAGGGGAGGAACACTGGTGTGGGGTGTCCTTGATGGTGGACACATGGGTGGGAGGGAGTTCTCCAGGGCATGCTTATAGAGTATATAAATATGTTCAGATATTCATTGGGTATTGTCATAGTAGGTAGAGTTATACATGAAACCTGAGGGAGTGCTGAGTTTCCCTCCAGGGGAGCTCTGACACATTCCCCAATGGAATAGCAACAATCCCCCAAGTGCAAGGGCAAAGACCAGTGAAGAAGGTTGGTCCAATGATGGGCCATTGATACTGATATCTATGCTTATGAGTCTGTGTGCTTGAAATTTCAACTAGGCCTAGAGCTGCAGGGTACCTAAGAGTTACCTCTTGAGGGCCTCCATGTTGCACAAATGTGGCCACTCTCTAAGCCAAAGTCAGCATGTGAATGCATTACTGTATTAGTCAGACAAAGGAGTGTTGATGCAAAATACCAGAAATTGGTTGGTTTTTATCAAGGGTATTTATTTGGGGTAGGAGCTTACAGATACCAGGCCATAAAGCATAGGTTACTTCCCTCACCATAGTCTATTTTCATGTGTTACAGCAAGATGGCTGCTGAAGACTGTGAGGGTTCAGGCTTCCTGGGTTCCTCCCTTCCAGGTTCTTGCTTCTCTCTGGGTTGAGGTCCTCTGTTTTTTCCATAAAATCTGCTGTAGACTATCAGGAAAACAGCTCTGTCTCTCTCTCCCTGGGGTTTCTGCCATGTCTAAGGAGCCATCTCTATTCCTTTGTGTTCTTCTCCTGGCTCTGGCTTAAGTCTTCAGCATTAAACTCCAGCATCAAAAACCTCCAGCACTAAAAAAGCTTTAACTCTGTCCTTTGCCATGCCTTTTATCTGTGAGTCACCACCCATCAATGGCTAGAGACTCAACACCCTAATGATGTGGCCCAATCAAAGCCCTAATAACTTAATCATGCCCAGGTACAGACCAGATTATAAACATAACCCAATATCTATTTTTTGAATTCATAACTATATCAAACTGCTACACTCCACTCTCTGAATTCCAAAAAGACATTACAATATTTAAAAAAATCTTAAACCAGTAACAAAGCAAGTACTAAATGATATCACAAACAATTTAAAGAAATAGTTTGTTTTGGAGCAAAGTCCTGTCTGCTATAGACTTTTGAAACTTACAAAACAATTTATCTGTTTCTGTTGGAGAAAAGCGGTATTCACTGAGGACAGTGAGTTTACAGAACTTTCCTATGTGGGGAAATGATAGTTAGTGGGAGGGGGTTGAGGGAGCTTATGATTTCTTGGAATGCTGCAGGAGCAGATGTTTCTTTTTATCTGGGGGGATTAAAGGATATGTAAATAGTGAAGGTTCCCATCTCCATTTCCCTCTGATATGCAGGTAGAGGTAGTAAAGATCTCCATCTCCCTCTGATATGCAGATGGTGAAGATCTCTATCTCCCTTTATTTCTGTCTTTATGAGGTTTCTTTGTTTAACCTGTGGGAAAGTGTGGAGCTATGCCCTCAGACCCAGGGGAGGGGGTTTGCCTTTTCCCAATGCATATTAGGGGAAACTGAGCTACAGCTTGTTAATTATTGCAAACTTCTAACATTCCTAACTCTTTGTTTATATACATATATATTGGGGGATCTGGGTATTGGGGTATATGGTACTGGGCATGAAGGGAGAGTGAGGGGATTTGGGGCATCAGCTTGACTCTGGCTTCAAGGGAGAAAAACCCAAGGGGTGGGGACTCAATGCCCTAATGACATGGCCCAACCAAAGCCCTAATCATAACTTAATCACACCCCGGTACTGACTAGATTACAAACATAATCCAGTATCTATTTTTGGAATTCATAACCATATCAAACTTCTACAGGTACCTCCTCAAGTTAAAAAATGTTTACACTTCAAAGGAGTTTGCCAAGGAAGTGAAAAGGCAGGCTACTCAATGGGAGAAAATATTTGGTAAACATACATCTGATACAGGCCTAAGTTACAGCATATATAAAGAAATACTATAGCTCAAAAAGACAAAGACAACACATTTAAAAAATGGGCAAGGAATCTGAATAGACACTTTCTCCAAAGAAGAATTAGGAATGGCTAAAATGCATATGAAAAGATGTTCAACATCACTATCTATTAGGGAAATGCAAATCAAGAGTACAAAGAGATATCATCTTACATGATATCTGTTAGACTGTTAGCTATTAAAAAAACCAAGGACAGCAAGTGTTGGAGAGGATATGGAAGAATAGGAACTCTTATCCACTGGTATAGGCATTGTGGAGGGCAGTTTAGTGTTTCTTCACAAAGCTAAATAGAGAACTGCTACATGATGCAGTAATCCCATTACTGGGTATATACCCAGAAGAATTGAAAGTGGTGACATGAATAGATATATGCATACCAATGTTCATAGCAGCGCTATTCACTATTGCCAAAAGTTGGAAACAACCCAAACTTCCATCAACAGATGAATGGATAAACAAATTGTAGTATATGCATGCAATGTAATATTACTTAGCAGTAAGAAGGAATGCACTGTTAAAACAGAGGATAACATGGATGAATATTGAAGACCTTATGTTGAGTGAAGCAAGCCAGGCAATTAAGAAGAAATATTACATGATCTCAATTATATGAACTAAGCACAGAACTATAGTCTGGCAGATAGGTTTACAGGAGACAGAAAGGCAGAATGATTGTGAGCCATTGCCATATAGGCAAAATCTATGATAAGTTTGAAGGTTGTAGTTGTGCAGTGGGCTTGCATGACCAATGGTGCAGTGATGCTATTGGGTTTGACATGACTGGATTGTGAGAGAGCAGTATGGAGACAGTGGATTGGGCTGTCTATGGAACTGGGGGAAGCGTTGGAGGAGAAAGCAGGTGAACTCTCAGGATTTGCAGTATGTGGTTAAAACTACAACATTGGGAATGTTCCTTTGGCAAATATGGTAGGGGAGGGTTACTGGTTTGGGGTGTTGGCTGTGGGGGCATGTGAAGACGGTACACCTGGGGCAGGCCTCTAGGGAGTGAGTATTCATGTTGTCATAGTGGTTTGTATCAGTGGGTGGAGAACCACATAATGAGCAGGAAAGTGTTGGACTCTTTTCCTGGGGAGTCCTGCTATGTTCTCAAATAGAGGGGCAGGAGTCTCTCAAGAGCATGGGAAGTGCCTCATAGGGGAGAACAGACCAGTATGTCAAGCACTCAATGTTGTTGCAAGTAACTATGAATCTTGCTCTTCAAGGAGTGAAGTCTGGTGGTTGCCACAGGTCCCGAGGGGGTGGGAAGGGAGGAATAGAATAGATGGAACATGCGGCATTTTTGGGATAATGGAATTGTACTCCATGATCTTGCTTTGATGGAAAAAGAACATTTTAAATTTCATCAAAATTTACAAAAGTGATGCAAAATGTAAACCACAATGTAAATCACTGATGATGGTTAGTAACAATATTTCAATATTTGTACATCATCTGTAACAAATGTACCATCCACATGTAAAATGTTATTAATAGGGGAGAAGGGAAAGGGGGAAGATGTTGGGTGTATGGGAATCCCCGATATTCTGTAAGTGACTTTTCTGTAACCTAAAGTTTCTCTGAAGACAAAATGAAATTAATAAGACTTGGGGGAATAAAAGGAAGAAAATATCACTCTACATACAAGACAACAAATATTAGTGATGGAAGACATACTGTCAGAAAAAAATTTAAAAATTTTTCATATTTTTATTATATAGTTTAAAAAATTTTTTGTATTTTATTACTTATACTTAAACCTACTGTTGTTATTTCAGTTTCTTATTTGTATTTGGTTCTTTTGTTTGCTTCATTTTTGAAGAACTTTTGGATCACAAAAGGGTTACAACTATGACAGGAGAGGATAATTGGTGTAGGGTGTCAGTGATGGTGGATACATGGGAGGAGGTTAACCTGGAGCATATCTATAAGGCATACAAATGTATTTAAGTTTTCATGGATCACTGTTATGGTGGGTGGAGGTTCATACAGTAACAGAAAGAATATCAAATTCCCAACCTTGGGAGCTAAGCCACATTCTCTAATGGAATAGCAAGAATCCCCTGAGTACTGTGGCACAGACTAGTATAGGAGGATGATCCACTGATGGGCCCTTGATATTGATGACTGTTCTTGTGAACATTTTCTTTTGAAATTCAAACTTATTCTAGTATTACAGGGTGCCTAAGAGTTACCTTCAGAGAGCCACCTTGTTGCTCAAACATGGCCTCTCTCTAAGCCAAACTTAGCAAAAAAAAAAAAAAAAAAAAGCATTGTCTTCCCCCTGGCATGGGACATGATTCTCAGGGATGAGCCTCCCTGGCAGTGAGGGATTGCTACCAACCTCCAACTAGCAATGCAACTGGAAAAAGACCTTGAAGAAAGGGGGAAAAGGTAAAGACAAAGTATTTTATATGGCTAAGAAACTTCAAAGTGAGTTGGGAAGTCATTCAGAGGTTATGCTTATGCATGTCTCAGCAGGATAACGATGATGAGAAAACTAAATACTACCTCAAGTGGCAGGGCTCCTGAGGGCTCTGGAGAAATCCAGACACTATAGGAAGGGCAGAGCACTCAGGAGTTTGGTGCCCATCCAGTGGACCCTACTTTGGAATTTATGCTCCCCAATGTGGTAGATTTGGACTGAGTTATGGTTTCCCTACACATGGCTCTTCTGTCCCTGCTAGCTGCACTTACAGTCAATCCTAGAGTTGATAGGTGTATGTCCAAGAGACTTAAATCTTTGGGCTGTTCATGTCCCTGCTGTGCCCTGAATCTCAACAGAGTTGTAGCACTTACCAGTTCATTGGATTCACCCAGTGCAACTAACAAGGAGATGATGATGGAAAATGACCATCCCAAGGAACAGAAAGAGTCTGCACCTGCAAGCAAGATAGTCCCATCCATCTGCCCCATGGGATCTAAGTCCCCTCCCAATTTGAGGTGTAGTGGGCCCTACCATTCCAGAATATTCAGGATTGGGGAATGAATGATAGACTAGAGTAGACTTACTGGTATTCTATTAAATATTTATTGTGATTCTAGTAATGCAAGAACTTGTTATTGATGTGGAGGCAGTGGTCACTGGAGGTACTGAGGGGGCAGGAGGGAAATACAGGTGCAATATGGGGTCATTTTCAGGACTTGGGAATTGTCCAGAATGCCATTGCAATGACAGATACAGGCCATTATATACCTTGCCATAACTTATAATACTGTGTGGGAAAAAGGGTAAACTACTACATAAATGATAACCCATGCTTAGTTGCAATGCTCCAAAATGTGTTCATCAATTATACAAATAGACCACACTAATGAAGGATGTTATTAATGTGGAAAAATGTGGGAGGCATAGAGAGCAGTACATATGGGAATCCCCTATATTTTTTATCTAATATTTATGTAATCAAAGCTTCTTTTTAAAAAGTATATTGAGAAGAAAAGAAATTGAAAGGCTGGAGGAAGATATTCTACACATGGTGGAAGTAGCTATACTTATATTGGATGAAATACTTTAAAAGCAAAACTGTTATTAGAGACAAGGAAGGACATTATATATTGAGAAAAGGAGCAATTCCCCAGAAGAGATAACAATCATAAATGCATATGCATGTAAACAGGATGCCACAAATTACATGAGGCAAACAGCAGCAAAACTAAAAGGAGAAACTGATGTCTTTACAGAAATTTAGAGACTTCAATACACCACTCTCAGCATTGGATAGAACATCTGGGGAGAGGATCAATAAAAAAAAAAAACCCAGAAAGCTTGAATAATATGATAAAGGGACTACATTTTATAGACATATATAGGACACTGCACACCATAAAGGCAGTGCTCATAGTGCTCACAGATCTTTCTCAAGGACAGATCATAAGTTGGGTCACAGAGCAGATATCAATAAATTCAGCAATATTTAAATTATACAAGGCACTTTCTCAGATCATAATGGAATAAAGTTGGAAATCAAGAAGGAGGAAAAGGGAAAACTTACAAATATAAGGAGATTTAACAAAACACTTTTAAATACTCCCTGGGTGAAGGAAAAAATTTTGAAAGAAATCATTAAATTTCACAAGATCAATGAAAATGCAAACACAAAAGATCAGAACCTATGTGACACAGCAAAGACAGTGCTGAGAGGGAAATTTTTAGCCCTCAATGGTTACATTAAAAGAGGAAGAAAAAGCTAAAATCAATGAACTAACTACACAACTGGAGGAACTAGAAGAAGAATAGCAAACTATTTCCAAAGGAAGTAGAAGGCATAAAATCAGAGAAGAAAAATATAAATGAAGTTGAGAACAAAAAATGTAGAGAGAATTAATAAAACCAAAAGATGTTTCTTTCAGAAGATTATCAAAACTAACAAACCATTAGACAAAGAGAAAGAGAAGATGCAAACAAAAAATGAAAGTGGGGGCATTATTATTGATCCCAAAGAAATAAGGAGATCATAAAGTTATACTATGGGATACTTCTGAGAAGATGACTGACTAGAAAGATACAGGATTCTCTTCTATCACAGAAAAATATCTAAAGGACTGGGAGAAATGGCCTGGAAAAATCTTCTAGGGTTTAGTATATTAGGGAAAGGCTGGACACTGTCCAGAAAAGAGGGGGACAAAGGAAAAGAATTGTGAGGGCAAAAGTGTGAGTTATAAGCTGCAGCTGATACTGGTGACACCCTCCTTAACACTAAGGCACTTATGAATACTCAGGTCTCTGTGCTGGCTTATTGACAAAGGTGGCCCCAGGGATCCACCTCCTCAGGAAAGGGGAATGAGCGTGACATAACCAAATCTGACTCACCTTTTGACCCACAAATTTACTCTCCTGTGTCCCACAAGTGCTTCTGGGCAGTGTGGAGCTACAGCGTTTTTGTTTTTTGTTTTTGCCTTAGAAGTCAACAAGGGACTTAAGAGATCTGACCCACTCAGTCTTCTTCTCTACTAAGCAGGATGGATTGTTGAGGACAAAGATGGGAGTGAAATAAATTCCTACCTGGGAAAAGGGAGGAAACTGCCAGCAAAGGTTATAGAACTGTCTCTGAGAAAGTTTGAATTATAAGGTTGTTAACTCTAAGGCAGGAACCTATAACACATTGATCTGGTCTGTGTTACAGCAAACATAATTAGACCAGTCATTGAACTGAGAGGGCTGCCAAAGCATGTCATCTCCTGGCAGGCCAAGAGAGTGCCTGTGAGGAAATTAAAAATAAATAAGAGAGGCTTTGTCTGGCCTTTAAACCCTCACTTCCCACGTTCCTAGAAAGCAGCAGCCCATTACTGGTTCTAGAGTCCAGTTTTGAGCAACTAACTGGGCCAATTCTAAAGATCTAGTTTGAACCAAGAATCAAAGAATAGCAGTAACACAGAGCCTACTGCCACTAAATCACCACAGAAAGAGAGAAGTTGAGCAACTGAATAAATTCATCATCCTAATCAGATGATTAGACATAAAAAAATTATGAGCCTCACCAAAAAAGGAAATACAGAAGCCTAGAAGAGATGCAGGATTTGAGACAACTACTGAATGAGATGCTCACAAATTACCAAAATCAAATTAATGAGCTGAAAGACAATATGGTTAAAGAGATAAATGACATGAAGAAGGCACTGAGTAAGCAAAATGAAGAATCAGAAAATGTGAATAGAAAATAACACAGCTCATGTTAATGAAAGGCATAACAGATAAGATAAAAAATGCATTAGAGGCATACAACAGATAGAAGAATGAATAAGTGATACCAAAGACAGTACAGCTGAAACTGAAGAGAGAAAAGAACAGAAAGAGAGAAGAACGGGAAAAAGTGCCAGGGACCCAGGGAGTTGAACGACAACATGAAACACAACACATGTCATGGGAGTTCCAGAATGGAAAAATATGGGTAAAAGTGCAAAAAGACTATTTGATGAAATAATAGTGGAAAATTTCCCAACTCTCACAAAAGAAATGAACTTATGTGTGCAAGACGTGCAGTGCAGCCCAATCAGAATAAATCCAAACAGGCCTATTCTGAGGTCCATACTATTGAGAATGCAAAACATCAAAGATAAGAGAAAATTCTGAGAACAGCAAGGGAGATGTAAACCATTACATACAAGGGACATTCAGTAAGACTTATTATTGCAGATTTCTCAGAAATGATGGAAGTGAGAAGACAGTGGTATGATACATTTAGGAGACTGAAAGAAAAATTGCCAACTGAGAATTTTTTTATCCAGCAAAATTCTCCTTCAAATATGAAGGTGTGTATAAAATATTCACAAACAAACAGAAATTAAGAAAGATCATAAAAAAGAACCCACATTTGCCTGAAAGAAAAATCTGGAGAGAGGCTTTAAGGAGCTTATAGAAAAAGGAATAGGAGAAAGGATAACCAAAAGAGTAAAAAGGCAGACATAAATAAAATACAACAAATGAAAACTGAAGAATAAAATGATGGAAGTAATTAATGGATTTACAATCAACAGTTATTTAGTATAACCACATAGTTGTGCATATATAATTTCAATCATGATTAGAGCATTTTCATTCCTACAATAATAATAAACAAATGGGATGAATTGTATGTTTTAATAATATGTATCAAGAAAAATGATTTGTTAAAAAATGTATATGGGTAATATTTTATAAAAATGCTCTATTTTTTTCCCCAAAAATAGTGCATTTACAGTAATATTGAATGTGAATGGATTAAACTCCCCAATCAAAAGACACAGGCTGACAGAATGGATAAAAAAACATGAGCCATCCACATGCTGCTTACAAGAAACTCACCTTAGATGCAGGGATATGAATAGGCTGAAAGTAAAAGACTGGAAAAAGATACTCCACACAAATAGTAGTCAAAAAAGAACAGGGGTTGCTATACTAATATCAGACAAAACAGATTTTAAATGTAAAAAATTTAGAAAGGGACAGTCCACCAGAAAGATATAACAGTCATAAATATCTATGCACCTAACCAGGGTGCCCAAAATACATGAGAAAAGCTCTGGCTAAATGGAAGGGAGAAATAACATCTCTTCAATAATCATTGGAGACTTCAACACCCCCTCACATCATTAAAACAATTAGATAGAAGATCAACAAGAAAACAGAGAACTTGAACAATATGAAAAATGAGTTAGACCTAACAGACAGATACAGAACACTGCATCCATACTCAGCAGATTATACATTCTTCTCAAGTGCCCACGGATTTTTCTCCAGGATAGACCATATGTTAGGGCACAATGCAGCTCTCAATACGTTTTATGAAGCCTAATTGCAAAGTCAGATAAAGACACTACAAGAAAAGAAAATTACAGACCAATTTCTCTAATGAACATAGTTGCTAAAAAATTCCCAATAAAATATTTGCAAATCAAATTGAATAACATATCAAAAGACTTGTATATCATGACCAAGTAAGATTTATTCCTGGTATGCAAAGCTGGTTCAATATAAGAAAATCAATCTGCACAATACACCACAGTAACAAATTGAAGGAAAAAACCACACAATCATTTCAATTGAGCAGAAAAGGCATCTAACAAAATTCAGCATTCTTTCTTGACAAAAACAATTCAATGATAGGACTAGAAGGAAAATTCCTCAATATGGTAAAATGCATATATGAAAAACATACAGCCAGCATTGTACTCTATGGGGAATAGTAGAAATCTTTCCTTCTAAGATTGGGAGCAAGACAAGGACAGCCACTGTCACTGTTGTTATTCAACATGGTTCTAGGAGTTCTAGCTAGAGGAATGAGACAAGGAAAAATTAATGGCATCCAAATTGGAAAGAGGAAGTAAAACTCTCACTCTTTGGGCATGACATGATCTTACATTAAGAGAATTCTGAAATGTCTGCGATAAAGCTACTTACGCTAATAAATGAGTTCGGCAAAATGGCAGGATATAAGATAAACATGCAAAAATCAGGAATGTTTTTATACACTAGTATTGAACAATCTGAGGATGAAATCAGGGGAAAATTCCATTTACAATAGCAACAAAAAGACTCAAATATAGTTCCGGCAAGATGGTGGCTGAGTGAGCTTGCCTTGCCATCTCTCCTGGGAAGAGGCAGCTGGGCACCGCTGGAGGTTCTCCGGGACCAGGCTTTTTCAGGATTTTTTCAGGGCAGGAAGTGTCTGGACATCGATTTGGTGGGAAGGTAACAGAAAGGACTGGTCTATAAGATATAATTTGGGACTTTTCAGGAGGGGGAGGCAAGATGGCGGCTGAGTGAACTTCCCGGTTACTAGCTCCTGGGGGGAATTGGCTGGGAGGCGTCAGAGACTCTTTGGGACCGGCTGTTTCGGGATTTTTCCTGGTCCGGAGGTGTCTGGACATCGATTTGGAGGGAAGGTAACAGAGAGGATCCATCTGTGAAATATACACGGAGATCCCAGCTACGTGTGGAGGACTCCCTCCTTGGGTAGGCGGAGCCGAGGCAGCTAGCACCGCGGCGGGTGGCGGGCGGGAGAGCTGAGTCGCGCTGTGCCGCGGCGGGCGGCGGGCGAAGGAGACAAGCCCAGCCGAGCCTAGCCGTGCCGCGGCGGGTGGCGGGCGGGAGAGCCGAGCCGCGCTGCGCCGCGGCGGCAGGCGGTGGGCAGGGAAGCCGAGTCCGGCCGAGCCTGGCTGAGCCGCAGCGGGCGGGGGGGGGGCCGAACCCAGCCACGCCGCGCCAGGCGGCGGGCGGGAAAGCCGAGCTCAGCCGAGCCCAGCCGAGCCGCGGCGGGCGGCGGGCGGGGGACCAGAGCCCAGCTGAGCCCAGCCGAGCCTGGCGGCGGGGTTTCTGTTCTTTGTTTTGTTTTTATTTTTTATTTTATTTTTTATTTTTTATTTGTTGTTGTTGTTGTTGTTCTTGATGTTCTTTTTTTTTTTTCAATCCTCTCTTTCTTGTCCCCAATATTCTTCTTATACTATTTTACCTTAACAATACAATAAGTCCTACAGGAAATACCTCACATTTGCTGGGTTTCCTCACCCTCCACTGCCTCATTTCTCTGTGAATAGATTTAGCCTATCTACACTATCCCCTTTCCCCTACAACTTGATATCCTCCACCATCTGCTATCTCTCCTATATTCCATCTCCCTTTCTTTGATCCACAAAGTGTCTAACTCTTAATTTCTAATACCTTTGTTTAGTTTTCCATCTGGTATTCATCCCTGAAACTATTACCTTTCTTTTCTCTTTCCCTCTCTCACGAAAACAATAGCCTCTTAGTACGTACCACATTCCTCCCATATTCAGTCGTCTACCTCATTATAGGTACTTTCCTACTACTATAACTCTACACAATTTACATGAACTAACCTCCATCCTCCCAGAACTCATATTGTTGCTTTGTAAACATATATCACCAATACTACTTCACACTTTTTCCTTCCTTACACAATTGACTTTCCCGAGCACTAATACTTTCCTTTAAAGTGAGCTTAACTAGCAATAAGAAATTGGAATAAGAAGAACAAAGTGACAAAGAGAAGATATAACACTTACGCAAAAACAACAGCTAATTAATCTCCAAGACTAGACAAAGAAGCTAAGGAACTGATTAAACCCGTCAAGAAAAAATGTTGACAAGACAGCAACAAAAATCTACAAACCAAACCAGTAATCAGGAAAACATGGCTGAATCCAATCAGGAAGGGGGGCAGGACTTCGCACAAGCAATGAAAGATCTCAGAACATTTATCACCGACAAATTTGATGAAGTAATGAAAGAGGTTAACAGCGTGAAGACAACACTTGGAGGGGAAATTGCAGACATGCACAAAAAAATAACAGATATGATGGAAATGAACACCACAATTCAAGAAATCAAAAATACATTTGCAGCAAATATCAGCAGACTAGAAGAGGCAGAGCAGAGAATTAGTGATGTGGAAGACAGTGCATTGGAAATCAAACAGATAGTAGAAGTGGTCAATAAAAAGGTAGAAAAAATCCAGATAGGACTTAGGGACCTGAATGATAACGCAAAACGCTCAAACATACGTATTATAGGCATTCCAGAAGGAGAAGAGAAGGGAAAGGGGTCAGAAGGAGTGTTGCAGGAAATAATGAATGAAAACTTCCCAAATCTACTGAAAGAGACAGATGTACATATCCAAGAAGCACAGCGCACTCCACTGGTCATAAACCCCAACAGGCCCACCCCAAGACATATACTTGTCAAATTATCCAATGCTCAAGACAAAGAAAAAATTCTAAAAGCAGCAAGAGAAAAGAAAACCATCACATACAAGGGAAACTCCATAAGATTAAGTGCTGATTTCTCATCTGAAACGATGGAGGCAAGAAGGCAGTGGTATGATATAGTCAAGGTACTAAAGGAAAAAAATCTCCAACCAAGAATACTCTATCCAGCTAAACTAGCATTCAAAAATGATGGAGAGTTCAAAATATTCACAGATAAACAGAAACTGAAAGAGTATATCAACAAGAAACCTCCCCTTCAAGAAATTCTTAAGGGAATTCTGCAGGAAGAAAGGAAAAAACAGGACAGTCAGAGATGGAGGAGAGTGTAAAAGCAACAAGAAAGACAAAAATAGAAGGGGAAAATAAAATAATACAAACAAAATATAACAAACACAAATCCAACCAAAATATGGCTACCATAAATAACTCTCTAAACGTAATAACACTGAATGTCAACGGATTAAACTCACCTATCAAAAGATTCAGACTGGGACACTGGATAAGGAAATACGACCCATCTATATGCTGCCTACAAGAGACACATCTTAGACCCAGAGACTCATGGAGGTTGAAAGTGAATGGCTGGAAAACAATCATACAAGCAAACAACAACCAAAAAAAGGCAGGAGTAGCTATATTAATATCAGACAAAATAGACTTTAAATGCGAAACAATTGTGAGAGACAAAGAAGGATACTATATTTTAGTGAAAGGGACAATATGTCAAGAAGATCGAACAATCATAAATATTTATGCTCCTAACAAGGGCGCCTCTAAATATGTGAGGCAAACGCTGGAAAAACTAAGTGAAAGAATAGATGCATCTACAATTATAGTGGGGGATTTTAATACACCACTATCAACTCTGGACAGAACATCTCAAAAGAGAATCACTAAAGAAACAAAACATTTGAACAGTATATTAGAAGAGCTGCATCTAATAGACATATATAGATCATTACACCCAAACACAGCAGGATATACATTTTTCTCAAGCGCACATGGAACATTCTCCAAGATTGACCATATGCTAGGCCACAAAGAAAGGCTTAATGAATTCAGAAAGATCGAAATCATACAAAACAATATCTCTGACCACAGTGGAGTCAAGCTGGAAATTTGCAAGGGACAGAGACCCAGACTTCACATGACAATTTGGAAATTAAACAGCACATTCTTAGAAAAACAGTGGGTCAAAGAGGAAATCTCAAAAGAAATCAATGACTACCTTGAAACAAATGATAATGATAACACAACATACCAAAATTTATGGGATGCAGCAAAAGCGGTACTGAGAGGGAAATTTATAGCCATAAATTCATATATCAAAAAAGAAGAAAGAGCAGAAATTGAAGAATTAACTGCACATTTGAAGGAATTAGAAAAACAACAACAAAGTAACCCAACAGGAAGAAGAAGGAAGGAAATAACAAAGATAAGAGCAGAACTAAATGATATAGAAAATAAGAAAGCACTTGAAAAAATAAACAAGACCAAGAGCTGGTTTTTTGAGAAGATCAACAAAATTGACAAACCTTTAGCGAGACTAACAAAGAAAAAAAGAGAAAAGATGCAAATACACAAAATAAGAAATGAGAAAGGTGATATCACCACTGACCCCACAGAAATAAAGACTATCATAAGAGGATACTTTGAAAAACTATATTCCAACAAAAATGACAATTTAGAGGAAATGGACAAATTCCTAGAAATACATAAGCAGTCCATACTGATGAAAGAAGAAATTGATGATCTTAACAAACCAATCACAAGCAAAGAGATAGAATCAGTCATTAAAAATCTCTCAACTAAGAAGAGCCCAGGGCCAGACGGCTTCACAGGTGAATTCTACAAAACATTCCAGAAAGAACTAACACCAATCCTGTTGAAACTATTCCAAAAAATCAAAACAGAAGGAACACTGCCTAATTCCTTCTATGATGCCAACATTACCCTAGTACCAAAGCCAAACAAAGACACCACAAGAAAGGAAAATTACAGACCAATTTCTCTAATGAACCTAGACACAAAAATACTTAACAAAATACTTGCTAATCGTATTCAACAACACATTAAACGAATTATACACCATGACCAAGTGGGATTTATTCCAGGTATGCAAGGATGGTTCAACATAAGAAAATCAATCAATGTAATACACCATATAAGCAGATTGAGAGAAAAAAACCACATGATTATATCTATAGATGCAGAAAAGGCATTTGACAAAATACAGCACCCCTTCCTGATAAAAACACTCCAAAAGATCGGAATACAAGGAAACTTTTTGAACATGATAAAGAGTATATATGAAAAACCTAAAGCCAAGATTGTTTACAATGGCGAAGTCCTGAAATCCTTTCCTCTAAAATCAGGAACAAGACAAGGATGCCCATTGTCTCCGCTCCTATTTAACATTGTCTTGGAAGTACTGGCTCGAGCACTGAGACAAGAACCAGATATAAAAGGCATTCAAATTGGAAGGGAAGAAGTCAAAATTTCATTATTTGCAGATGACATGATCCTATATATAGAAAACCCTGAGAGATCTTCAACAAAGCTCCTAGAACTCATAAATGAGTTTAGCAAAGTCGCAGGTTATAAGATCAATGCGCAAAAATCAGTAGCATTTCTATACACCAATAATGAGCAAGATCAGGAGGAAATCAAGAAACAAATACCATTCACAATAGTAAATAAAAAAATCAAATACTTAGGAATAAATTTAAAGAGGTAAAAAACTTATACATTGAGAACTATACAAGATTGTTCAAGGAAATCAAAGAAGACCTAAATAAATGGAAGAATATTCCCTGTTCATGGATAGGAAGACTGAATATTATTAAGATGTCTATCCTACCAAAACTGATCTACACATTCAATGCAATCCCAATAAAAATCAACACAGCCTTCTTTAAGGAACTAGAAAAACTAACTATGAAATTTATTTGGAAAAGAAAGAGGCCCCAAATAGCCAAAGACATATTGAAAAAGAAAAACGAAATAGGAGGAATCACACTTCCTGACTTCAAAACATACTACAAAGCTACAGTAGTGAAAACAGCATGGTACTGGCATAAGGAGAGACACACAGACCAATGGAATCGAATTGAAAGTTCAGATATAGAACCTCATGTATATAGCCATATAATATTCGATAAAGCCACCAAACCCTCTCAACTGGGAGAGAATGGCCTATTCGACAAATGGTGCCTGGAGAACTGGATAGCCATATGTAGAAGAATGAAAGAGGATTACCATCTCACACCTTATACAAAGATCAACTCTAGATGGATCAAAGACCTAAATATAAGAGCCAAGACCATAAAGACCTTAGAAAGCAGTGTAGGGAAACATCTACAGGACCTTGTAATAGGAAATGGCTTCATGAATATCACACCAAAAGCACGAGCAGCAAAAGAACAAATAGATAAATGGGACTACCTCAAAATTAAAGCCTTCTGCACCTCAAAGGAGTTTGTCAAGAAAGTAAAAAGGGAACCCACACAATGGGAGAAAATATTTGGCAACCATATATCTGATAAGAGACTTATAACTTGCATATATAAAGAACTCATATATCTCGAAAACAAAAAGATAAACAACCCATTTAAAAAATGGGAAAAAGATTTAAACAGACACTTCTCTGAAGAAGAAATACAAATGGCTAAAAAGCACATGAAAAAATGCTCCAAATCCCTAGCTATCAGGGAAATGCAAATCAAAACTACAATGAGATACCATCTTACTCCCATAAGATTGGCAGCCATGAAAAAAACAGTAGAATACAAATGCTGGAGAGGATGTGAAGAAAGGGGAACACTCATCCATTGCTGGTGGGAATGCAGAAGGATTCAACCATTCTGGAGGACAGTTTGGCAGTTTCTCAAAAAATTATCCATAGATTTGCCATATGACCCAGCAATACCACTGCTGGGTATATACCCATCAGATCTGAAAACAAGGACACAAACCGATATATGTACACCAATGTTCATAGCAGCATTGTTCACCATCGCCAAAAGTTGGAATCAATCCAAAAGTCCATCAACAGATGAGTGGATCAATAAAATGTGGTATATACACACAATGGAATACTACTCAGCTGTAAGAACCAATACACTACAATCGCACGTGATAACATGGATGAACCTTGAGAATCTTATGTTAAGTGAAGCAACCCAGGCATTGAAGGACAAATACTATATGACCTCAATGATATGAAATAAGTTAACTGCCTCAGAGAGCTAGAGTCTGGAAAAGTGGCTTACTGGAAATCGGGGGGTGGAGGAAGGATGTGACTTAATGTCTGTAGGGGTGGAATCTGTGATGAGCTGGGGGTAAGTATGAGGACAAAGAAGGGACAAAATGGGGGCAAGGGGTTACCTTTGGGTGGGGTTTTCTGGGTTTGAGGGGGGCTGGGGATGGGAAGAGGGGTAATATGGTCCAAGAAATAGGTGGGAGGGAGGGGCAACATACAAACATGGGAGAGTGCCAGAAGTTCGTTGAGAACTAAATGTTGAGTAAAACGTATCAAAGTATAAATAGGAGGGTCACCTGGTTAGGACGCTCAGGGGGTATGGTCTGATGCGGGACGGACTCCGGAGGGAATAGCTGAAGGCTCATTTTGCCAAGGTGGGTTCTACCCTTGGGTGGGGTGGACCCATATCCTGGGGAAGACTAATGCCGTCGAATAGAGAGAACTGTATCTCTCGTGAGAAAGGACGGCTCCCAGGGCATTAGATTGGCAGGCGTTGTGGGCCCTAAGGGGAGGGGAAAATGGACGTGCAATGGATAGAACAAAGGTAAATAAGGGGGCAAAAGAGGAGTTATGTGAGAGTACACGAGGATGAATATAAAACAGCTAATATTACACCAAAAACATATAGGGGACGACAGACTAATAATGAAAACCATAAGACAAAACATAGGATAACTAAAAAATTTAGAAAACTGTACAACCTAAAGTATGGACCACATAGTAAGCACAAATGTTACCTTGTTTGAAAACTATAGTTTCGGAATCTGTACATCAGTTTCAGGAAATATGATATGAATAAGTTAAAAGATTATTGCTGTGCAAGGGAAAAGGTTTTATGGTGGATCTGGGGAAATACTGTATATTGTATATATGAATTTTGGTGATCTAAGACTCTTCTGAAGCTGACATTATGTTGGGATTCACTTTACGGGAAGTTTTGGATCACAGAGTGGTTCAACAATGGCAGCGGAGGAATACTGATATGGGATGTTATTGACAGGATATATATGGTTGACAGGGAGTTATACAGGGCATATGCCCAGGGTATATGGTAATGTCTATATATACTCATAGTGGAAACAATTAAAAACAACAGCTGGGGGGGTACTGTGCTCCTGGCCGGGGGGTCACTGTTGTGGGCCCTGGGAGAGCAGCGGCAATCCTCCAGGTGCAACGGCAAGAACCAGGAAGGAAGGAGGGCCCAACAGTGGGCCCTTGATACTAATGGCTACACTTTTGAGCCTATGCACCTGCAATAAGAACAAGGCCTAGAATAGCATTGTGCCTGGGGTTTCCTCCTGACAGCCTTCATGTTACTCAAATGTGGCCACTCTCACAGCCAAACTCAGCGTGTAGATGTGATGCATTCCCCCCAGCGTGGGACACGACACCCGGGGATGAGCCTCCCTGGCACCGAGGGATCACTACCACATACCAGCTGAAGAAGCAACTAGAAAATGACCTTGAATTAAAGATTCAATGCGGAACAGCAGAATATACCTGTCTACATATAATAACATGACTTCGGGAAGCGGTTTGACCTAATGTAAGGGGGAAATGGAAAGGAGAAATGAGATTATAAGGCTGTGCGTCTCTAAAAAAGAGTCTGGAGGTTGTCAGAAGGAATACCCCTATGTACAACTGAACAGAGTCTAAGAGACAGATAAGGTAGATACAACCCCAGGTATTGGTTCTTTTGAGGGATAAAGAGACCCACGGGTTCTATGGTCATGGCACAAGGGGTTCACTGCCATGACAGATGGCCCTTCTTTGGAGCTGGTGTTTCTGCGTGATGGAAATGGACTCAGAGGGGATCTCTTTTCACAAGACTTGCATGCTACTTTATTGGAATTGTAGTTGGTGCTGGGTTTAAGATATATGTAGGGGGTTTGAATCTCTGGACTGATAATATGACACCCAGGCCCAGAGCCTCAACAGACTTCAGCTCCTACACTTTGACTTATTGGACTTACTCCACTCAGCTAACATGGAGTTGAAGAATGTCAAGCACCACAGCATGGAGCCTAGAGTGTCTACAACTAGAAGCGGGAATAGTGCATCCAGTACCCATGTGGAATCTAAGCCCTCACTTGACATAGGTGTGCAATGGACACAACCAATCCAATGTCCACAGAGGAAATGTGAAATGGGTGTGGGAACGGTAGCCATGGTGGCTGCTGGGTGTGGGGAACGGGAGGAAGAGATGAGATATGGAGGCGTTTTCGGGACGTGGAGTTGTCCTGGATAGTGCTTCACGGACAATTACGGGACACTGTAGATCCCCCCAGGGCACACTGGATGGAACGTGAGAGAGTCTGGGCTATGATGTGGACCATTGACTATGGGGTGCAGTGATGCTCAGAGATGAACTTACCAGGTGCAATGGATGTATCACGATGATGGTAGAGAGTGTTGCTGTGGGGGGAGTGGGGGGCGGGGGCGGTGGGGTTGAATGGGACCTCATATATTTTTTTAATGTAATTAAAAAATAATAATAATAAATAAATATTAAAAAAAAGACTCAAATATCTAGGAATGAATTAAGTCAAGGAATTATAGGATCTATATGCAGAAAATGAAAAAAAAATTCCTAAAAAAAATTAATAAAGACCTAAACAAATACAAAGCTTTCTGTGCTCATGGATTAGAGGACTAAATATAAAGATGTCAATCCCACCCAAAGAGACTTATAGATTCAATGCAATATTAATCAAAATAACAACAGGATATACTACAGGGGAAAAAAAGGCAATTGCCAAATTATTTGGATGGGAAAGTGCATCCAAATTGCCAAAAGCATTCTAAAAAGGAGGAATGACGTGTGAGGAATTTAACTACTTTACTTTAAAACATATTACAAAGCTACAGTGGTCAAAACAGCATGGTACTGGCATGAAGATAGACAAATTGTTCAGTGGAATGGAATTGAGAGTCCAGAAACAAACCCTCACCTCTATGGCCAACTGATTTTTTCCCCCTTAAACGTAGATGTATTTTTTTCATTTCTGGACACACACTTCAATCAGACCCATTCTGCCCTCCCTCCCCCCAACCCCCACACCCCACTGCAAACCAAGCAGTGCATCAGCACACGTGAGGAGGGTCCTCCCTGTCACCAGAGCTTGGAGATGGAAGAACCTCGGGGTAAATGTGGGGGTATAGAGCCCAGTGGGCTGAGCTCTGGATGGGAAGGGGATGGGAGGCAACACAGTGTAAGGGTCTAGGCTCAGCAGCTGAGCCTAGAATGCAAGTGGTTTCGCAGTGGACTGAGCTGTTGGGGGGAAGACAGCCAGTTCTGTCCTCAACACGGGGTTTCCCCCAGAAGACACAGGAGTCTGGATGGAGTCACCAGAGTCTGGAGTCACAGGAGGTTGTTCACTCTCAGGGAACGAGTAGGGTCTGGTCCAGAAAAGGCCATAAAGTGGTCCTGAGCATTCTCCAGCAGGAATGAGGGGCCAAGTGGTTCTGCCACTCCTTGCTTGGCCAAAGTGGGGGTGTGTGGCAATGGCGCCTGGGTGGGCACTAGACCTAACAGAGTGGGTAGAGGCTGGGAGGAGGAATGCCCCAGCAGAGCTGAGCAGCCAGGTGGGGCTGGAGCCGAGAACACCTGAGGGCCCTGTGCTGGAGCCTGAGTTCTGGAGCTGAAAAGGAGAACCTCTGCACCCACGTATCCTAAGCCCCTGAAAATGTCCCATCTCTGGATGTAGTGTCCCATTAGCAGACACATTGCAGGGAAGCCAGCGCTTGGTGGCTGCCAGGCCAGGCTAGGGCATGGCATGCTCTGCAAGGTCTAGAATTTGCAAGCCACTAAGAGCTCTAGAAGTCCTGCCTGGAAGGCGCTGGCAGGGTTTACTGAAGCCTCTGGCACTGCAGGGCAAATGGCAGATTCCTGGCCTCCGGGACCCGGCCAGGCCTGGGGGAGCTCCAGGGCACATGTGATGCCTTCTGGAACCAGAGGAAGGCATGACGTTGTGGATTCTGGAGTATGGGGAGTTGCGCTGCGCTGGGGGTGCTGGAGTGTATGGCAGTGGGGTTGGGCCGTGGACCCCACAGAGTGTTGAGGTGCAGTGGACTCGAGGACCACCGCCGCGGGCACCCGCCCTCCAGGGGGGGAGTGTGGGGCAGGGGCCTTAGTTGCGCTCCTCGCCCAGGGAGCTGGCGGGGCTGAGGGGTCGCTGGGGCTGCTGAGCGAGCTGGAGGGCGCCGTGTCCACCGAGCTGCACTTGCACCCGCCGCTGGAAGAGGCGCAGGAGGCGCGGCGCGGCCACTGCGGGCACGGATGTTGCGCCGGTCCTTGGCGGCCTCCTCGTCCTCGTCGTAGCGCCCGCCGTCGTCAGGCAGCCCGTCCTGGGGCTCCTCCTCGTCCTCGCTCTGGTGTGGGCTCGAGTGTCGCGACAGCGAGGGCGACGGCGGCACTGAGGCCGCGCGCGGGTAGCCGTAGCCCCGGGCCGCATCCGCCTCCTGGGGCTCGGGGGTAAGTGGTCGGGAAAGGCCTTCGCCAGCGCCACGTGGCGCGCGGACATGGAGGACTGCCCTGATTTTTGAGAAACCTACAAAGTCCATGTTAATGGGACAAACAAAACAGTCTCTTCCTAAAATGGTGCAGGGAGAACTGGATATCCATAACAAAAGAATGAAAGAGGACCCTTATCTCACTCCCTAGACAAGAATCAACTCAATATGGGTCAAAGACCTAAATATAAAAGCAAGGACCATAAAACTACTAGAAGAAACCGTAGGGAAATATTTAAAGAACTTTTTCTAGGTAGTGGTTTCTTGGACTTTATACCCAAAGCACATGCAACAAAAGAAAAAATAGATAAGTCAGACCTCCTAAAAATTACAAGATTTTGTACCTTAAGGAACTTTGTCAAGGCAGCCAACACAATAGGAAAAATGTTTGGCAATTATATGTCTGGCAAAGATTTGATATTAGCAATGATATATAAAGTGATGTTAAAACTCAACAATAAAAAGACAAATGACCCAATTAAAAAAACAGGCAAAAGACATTTGTCCAAAGAAGAAAGACAAATGAGAAATATACATGAAAAAAATATTCAACATCACTAATGATTAGAAAAATGCAAATCAAAACTACAATGAGTTATCATTTCACACTTATCAGAATGGCCACTATTAAGACAAAAAACTACAAGTTTTGAAAGGGATGTGGAGAAATAAACATATTCATTGTTGGTGGGAATATAGAATGGTACAATCACTGGGGAGGCCTGTTTGGCAATTCCTAAAGAATTTGAATATACATTTGCCATGTGACCATGCAATACTATTACTGTATATATAACCAGAAGAATTGAGATCAGTGACACAAATAGACATCTGTACACCAATTTTCATAGCAACATTATTCTTGATTGCCAAAAGTTGGAAACAACCCATGTATCCATCAACCAATGAATGGATTAACAAACTGTGGTGTATTCACATGATGGAATATTATGCACCTGTAGGGAGAAATGAAGTCATAAAGCATATGACAACATGGATGAACCTGGAGGACTTTATGTTGAGTGAAGCAAGCCAGACACAAGAGGACAAATACTGTATGCTTGTGCTACTATGAACTAAATATATTGTGAAACATATTGTTTGATTCCATTTATAAAATGCAAATATAAATAAATTTATAAAGATGAAATTAGATTCATGGTTGTGTAGGACTGGGGAAGGACTGCTAGGGGATGTGGACTTCTTCTGTTTGAAGTAATGAAATTGTTATAAAACTTCTCATCATGAGGAATGCACAACATTGTGATTATGCTAAAAGCCACTGATTATACACTGTTGGATAGTAAAATATTCACTTTTTGCAGATGATATGATCTTATATTTAGAAAGTCCTGGAAAATCTTACACAAACCTGCTAGACCTAATAAACTATTTTAGTAGAGTGGCAATATAAAAGATCAATATGGAAAGCCCAGTGCTGTTTCTATACATTAATAATGTACACACTGAACAGGAATTCAGGAGGAAATTCCATTTAGAATAGCACCTAAAAGAGTAAAATAATTAGGAATAAGCTTAACACAGAATGTAGAGCACTTGTATTTAAAAAACTACAATACCTTGCTAAAAGAGATTTAAAAAGACCAAAATAATTGGCAGAACATTCCATGTTCATGGATTAAAAGACATTATTATTATGATAATAATACCCAAATTGATATACAGATTCAATGCAATCTTGAAAAACTTCCGTCAGTATTTTGTAAACAAATAGAAAACACAATTATCAAATTTATTTGGAAGAGTAAGTAGCCACAAAAAGTCAGAAACATGTTAAAAATTAAAAGTGAAGTTGGAGGAATTTGACTTTGGTCTTTGAATCATATTACCCAGCTATAGTGGTAAAAAACAAACAAACAAACAAACAAAAACCAACAGCATGGTACTGGTGTGAAGATAGACGCACAGACCAATGGAAACAAATTGGTAGTTCAGAAATAGACAATCACATCTATGGTCAAATTCTTTAGACGAGGCTGTTAAAGCCATCCAGTAGGAGCAGAATAATCTATTCAACAAATTGTGCTGGTAGAACTGGATATCCACAGCCAAAAGAAAGAAGAGGACCCCTATCTCACACTTTATACAAAAATTAACCCAAAATGGACCAAAGACCTAAATATAATAGCTAGAACCATAAAGTTCCTACAAGAAAATGTAGAAAACATCTTCAAAACCTGGTGTTACAAGGTGGATTCTTTAACCTTACACTGAAATCATGAGCAATGAAAGAAAATGGGATAAAGGGGATCTCCTCAAACTCAAAAGCACTTTTGAGATTCAAAATAATTTGCCAAGAAAGTGAAAAGGTAGCCCATTCACTGAGAAGAAATATTTGGAAACCACATATCTAATAAGGGTTTGATTTCCATTCTATTTATAGAGATCATACAACTCAACAACAAAAGAGCAAGCAATCCAATTTTTTAAATGGGCAAAATATTTAAATAGATATTTCTCCAAAGAGGAAATACAAATGGCCAAAAAGCATTTGAAAAAAAATGTTTAGTATCACTAGCTATTAGGGAAACACAAATCAAAACCTTAATGAGATATCACATAGCACATAGAATGGTCATTATTTAAAAACAGAAAACAAGCACTGGAGAGGATGTGGAGAAACAGGAAAACTCCTTCACTGCTGGGATTGTAAATGGTGCAACTTCTGTGAAAGACAGTTTGGCAGTTCCTTGGGAAGCTAAATTTAGATTTGTGACATGATCCAACAATTCCACTTCTGGAAATATATTCAGAAGAACTGAAAACTGTGATGCAAACAGACATTTGCACACCAATGTTCACAGTTGCCAAAAAAATGGAAGCACTCCACGTGTCATCAACCAATGAATGGATAAACAAAACGTGGTATATAGATATGATGGACTTCAATGCTACTTCAATAAAAATGAAATTGGGACACTTTGGATAACATGGATGAACTTCAAGACATTATTTTAAGTTAAATAGGCCAGAAAAAAAAGGGACAAATATTGCACAGTCTCATTAATATGAATTAACTGTGAAGAATAAATGCTTCAAGTTAAAACCTAGAATAAGGGTTATTAGGAGATAAGAGGGGGCCTGAGAAAGTGTGCTGATGTTTAATATATGTGGAAATATTAATTAACTTGACTGTAAATGTGTGGAAATGGATAGAGTTGATGGTAATACAGTGAGGAGAACTAATGCAGCATGAGTATAAATGGGATTGAGGCTGAAAAGGGTAGTCTTGGGTGTAAATGTGAATTGAAAGAAAGCTCTAGAATAATCTAGGGACTGAATAAAATAGTGAACCCATAGGTGGATAAGAATTGTGGTACTAGTACAAATACAAAATGTCCTTTGATGAAATACAACAAATGTACTGCACTATTGCAAAGTGGTAAGAATGTGAAGAAGCACAGGAAAAATACAGTTAATGTAACCTATGGACTATTGTTAACAGCAATACTGTAAAATTCTTTTATCAATGCAAAGATGTACTGTGTTCACAATAGGGAGGATGGAAAAAATATATGAAATGAATACTATAGACCATAGTTAGTGGTAATATTCTCATGACATTATCTCATAATTTGTAACAAATGTTCCACAACAATATAGTGTGTTGATGGATAGTTGTCATATGGCAACTCCACGTATGTTCATGATTGTTTTGTAATTTCACAACTCTCTAATAAAAATATATTTTAGAACAAGAAATGAAATGATCTCTATTCTGAGATGATATAATCTTATATGTAGAAAAATCCTATAGCAGTCACAAAAACACATGTATATTTACACTTACACATACACACACCTGAACTATTTGAGCTAATAAATAAATGCAGTAAAGTTGCCTAAGTCAGTTGTATTTAGGCACACAAATTGTGAGGAATCCAAAAAGAAAATTAAGAAAAAAATTAATTTTCTGAGGCATCAAAAATAATAAAACTGCTATGAATAATTTTAACCAAGGTATACAAGATTTGTATATCTATAAAACACTGCTGAAAGAAATTAAAGAAGACTCAAATAAATGGAAAGAGATCCCATTAAATGGAACAGCAGATTTAATATAGTTAAGGTGGCAATTCTACCTCCAAAACACTTAGAGATACAATGAATGCCAATCAAAATCTCATAGCCCTTTTAAAAAATAAATATAATAAACAAACAAATAAAAAAAACCACAAAGAAACAAGGAAATTCTTCACCTCTCAATGAAAATGCTCTAATAATGATGGATGTGATGAATACACACCTATGTAAGTACCACTGTACACTTCAGATGGATTTTATGCTTTATTAACAATAATATGCATCAATAAAGTTGATTTGTTTAAAAAAATTAAAGAGCTTACCCTTGAAATCATAGAATTATGAAGAGACCTTAATAGATAAAGTTTATACTGAAAAATGACAAAACTAGAAGATATCCAATCTGTATTTCAAAACAATACAAATCTACATTTATTAAAATAGTGTGATAGTGGCATAAAGGTAAACATGTAAAATAATGGAATTGATAGTTCAGAAATAAACCTATATATGTATCCTCAATTTATTTTCAACATACATGGCAACAAGGTCTTGCACTCAGTAAAGAACAGTGTCTTTACCATATGGTGGTGGAACAACTGGATATGTACATACAAAGCATGAATTTTGATCCTTACCTTAAAATATTTACAAATAAGGCATTTAGAGAGGTAAATGTAAGAGCAAAACTATATCACTCTTACAAGTAAATATAGGGGTAATTCTTCATTACTTTGGTTGTGGCAGTTGAAGCTTAGATATGACATTAAAATCACTAGAAACAAAAATAGACATATTATTTCTCACAAAAATTAAAAACTTTTAAATCAAAGGAAGCCCTATCAAGACAGTGAAAAGATAACCTAAATAAAGGAAAAAATACTTTTCAAACATATATCTGAGAAGGGCCTCTATTCCAGAATGTATATATTTTTAAAAATCCCTTACCCTTTAACATAAAGACAAATAATCTAATTAAAAATGGGCAAAGTATTTGAATAGACATTTTTTTCAAGGAATATATGGAATTAGATAAACACATGAAATAATGCTCAACGTCTTTAGCTATTAGGGATGTGGAAATCAACACCAAAATGTGACATCACTTCAAACTTGCTGGGATGATTATACTTTTTTGCAAATCTAAAATAACTTTGGTTAGGATGTGGAGAAACTGGAACACTTGTACATAGCTGGTAGGTTGTACAATAGTAAAACCACTTGGAAAATATTTATGCAGTTCCTCAATAAGATAAACACAGAAACAGCTGATGACCTAGTAGTTCTCTTCCTTGATATATATCCTCAAAGTTGAAGAAAGATATTCAAGTAGTTGTGTACAAATGTTCATATTAGCATTATTTACAATAACACATAAACAACCCAAATTTCTATCACCTAATAAATGGATAACCAAAATGTGTAGTATCCATACACTGGAACTTTGTCCAGTCATAAAATGGAAGAAATGGTATGTTATACAATGGAAAAAACTTGAAAACATGCTAAGTGTTTTCAAAACTTAGGCCAAATACAAAAGGTCACATTTTTAAAAGATTCCATTTATATGCAATCTCTAGAACAGGCAAATCAATAGAGACAGAAAGATGACTAATGGTTGACAGGGACTGAGGGAGTGGGGAGTATGGAAATATTCTTTTTGTGTGTTTGAGGTTTCCTTTGGAGTTGATAAAATTTTCTGAAATTAGATATAGCTGATGCAGAACATGGTGAATGTACTAAATGTCACTGACTGTACTTTTAAAGTGGCTAATTTTATGTTATGTGAATTTCACCTCAATAAAATTATATAGATAAGGAAAAGTACAGAAAGTGCATGAGATTGTATTAAAAAAAATCAGAATTTCTCTAGAATATAAAACATATTTTATTGTATAAATGAGAACATAAATGTATTCTAAAATTTAATGAGCATATATTTTCTCATATTAACTTTTATGCATACCATATTCATAACAAAATAAAATAAAAATGACAAATTAAGAAGAAACCCTTGAATTCCTCTCAAATATTTGTACAACTCAATTGTGAATGAAATGGCAACAAAATTATGCCCTGAACGGTTATGTACTATAATCTTTCCATAATTTCCCATTATAAAAACAAGTATAAAATTGGCTTTCAATGTTCTTTCAGATAATTACTAACATACTTATCCTAGTCTACAGATTACTGTATAGCTTCTACCCTACCACTTCCACCATTTTTCCTTCATCCCAGTAACCTGAATTTTTGTCACATCATTAGGCTTGTTGAAATGTTCATATTTATTCCTCTTCCTTTTTTTCCCTAGATTTAATTGCGAATTCCAGAATTTAACCTATAGAGAACCAGTGTTTTAGGATCTCTAATGAATCTCCAGGATCTGGAATATTTGATAATGAAACCAAAAGAACTTATGAAGAAACAAATGAGTCTTCATAATTTCTCTTCACAATACCCTTACATATCCAATATCATTTGAGAGACACAATTTTGAAATTACCTGGTAAATCCACTGAAGAGTAACAGTATGTGTCCCACAGAATAAAGCACTGACTAGTTTTTTTTTTTTTTTTTTTTTTTTTTTTTTTTTTAATTTTTTAATTTTTTATTGACTTTGTAATAATATTACATTAAAAATATATATGTGAGGTCCCATTCAACCCCACCCCCCCACCCCCCCTCTCCCCCCCCCCAACAACACTCGTTCCCATCATCATGACACATCCATTGGATTTGGTAAGTACATCTTTGGGCACCTCTGCACCTCATATACATTGGTTCACATCATGGCCCATACTCTCCTCTATTCCATTATGTAGGCCCTGTGAGGATTTACAATGTCCGGTGATTACCTCTGAAGCACCATCCAGGGCAGCTCCATGTCCCGAAGACGCCTCCACCTCTCATCTCTTCCTGCCTTTCCCCATACCCTTTCTGACTAGTTTAATTATCAGTATAATCAGGCTGTGACCCTGTGGAGTAGAGTCCTTATGTGGTTGGAATGTTTTAAATGGCTATGCAAAAATGGAGGTTATATTCACCTGAAGAAGAAATGGACAGGGCAGGAATTTGGGAAGAGAGGAAAGTACTGCTTTCTTTTGTAACCTGTATCAGAACCTTGTTGACCTCACTGTTTCTTCCAATTTTGGAGTTCTGGTGAGTTCTCCAAACAATAGATGTGAGCAGGCCACATTAATTTGCACTTTTATAAGTCCTGAGTATTTTCAGACTCTTTTTTTTTTTTTACTAAAAAAGAGGTATCTTTCACTTTTATTGTATCCACTTTTGCTTCACCATTCTCATTCACCATTTTTGACTCTTCCTGTCCCTTATTCATTTTTAAAATCTAATTCATTACTTTTAATTGTGTTGTCCAAGATTCTAGGTCTTTTCTGTTCAATACTGTAAGCAATAAATATATGTGACTATTAAACATATTAATCAGATTTAAATAAAACAAAAAATTCTGTGCTTTAGAAGCACTAAATAAATTCCAACAGCTACATGTGGCTAGTGGCTTCTGTAGTGGACTATGCAGATATAGAACATTATCTTCAATGAAGAAAGAACTGTTAGGAATGTCCATCTGAATCTTAGATATTTCTTCCATTTTTTCCATTTAAAAATGAATTATTTTTTGCTTTTCTATTAGCGCCTATGTTTCCACCCCAATAATATTTAATTTTATTTCTTCTAACTTTTTAAGGTAGAAACCTGGAGCTATTGGGGAGGAAAGAAAACACAAAGCATTCAGCAGTCTTTTATTCTGTCTTTCTTATTGTCCCTGGAGTCATTAGTGTTCACTTTTGGATCCTCTCCTCAGCCAAAATGGCCAAAACTTTTTTAAAAGGTCAAAGGAATTTGGTTTTTAGATCTCATATGTTTTTAAAGCAGTTCATGAATCAGACAACATACAATCCCTAAAATGGATTACACAATACAAGACCCATAATTATTTTAGGAATATTGGTTTAGATTTGTGACTCTGGTAATTTTACGTAATGTACTCAACTATTATTGTTATTCTTCATAATGTACTTTACTATTTATGCCAAGGTTATTTATAAGTTTCCCTCTTAATTTTCAGTTCATAGATTATATTTTTCATGTTTCTCACTATTTTCTGGTTTTATTTCCTTTTGAATAGGGAATATTGGTTATTCCTTTCAAAATTTTTGAGGTTTTCCTCTGTCCTATTGTATGAAACATTTGTATGGTGGGTCCATAAGCTCTTAACAGGTAGTGTTTTTTTTTCAGGGTATGGTACTTTAATATATGCTTTGCTGAATAACTGTGGAAATTATTCTAATTTCTTTGATAAAGTAGTTAGGATTTTTCTTATCAAAATAAGAAGTGATAAAAGCTTATGATTTGATACCTAGGTTTCATAGGCCTGCGTCCCTCATTCTAAGCACCAGGTCAGCAAACTAAAGCTTTCCTGTCTCTGTGAGTGCTCCTATCCCACGACCTGAATCCTGAGAACAACCAATCATAACTCAAAAGTTCCCTTTTTCTTCCGTAGCTTAGTTCCTCTAAGTCAGGAGAAAGCCACATAAGGAAAACTATCCTGTGTCAAGCCGTAAGATTATTTTCATTAAGACTACCTTGTACCACTTATAGAAGCCTTTTTGCTCTCACTCTCCCAAGCTCCCTTCCATTTTAGGGATTGTATGTTGTCTGATTCATGAATTGCTTTAAAAACAAATTGATCTAAAAACCAAATTCCTTTGACCTTTTAAAAAAAATTTTTGGCCATTTTGGCTGAGGAGAGGATCCAAAAGTGAATACTAATGACTCTAGGGACAATAAGAAAGACAAAATAAAAGACTACTGAATGCTTTGTGTTTTCTTTCCTCCCCAATAGCTCCAGGTTTCTTTGATGGTCCCTCTCAGATATGAATTCCACTATTTCTGTGTTTGAGCTCTCTGATCTCACTAGCTGTCAGTCCAAATATTAGTGGGTTAATCTTATTGATGAGAAAGTTCAAATTTTTAGCCTAAATCCCTAGCCTTTTAGTACAGACCTGTTTCATTTCTGCTAGTGCTGGTTTCTTTGCCCTGTGCACAAGGTATGAAGTGAAATGATAAAGATGGGATCCTCATGTTTATCTAAAATTTGATTCTCTATACTCTGGGACCCTGGTATATGTTGCCTAAAAATTACCTCCTCAGGGCCTCCTTGTTGCTCAAATGTGGCATCTCTCTAAGGCAAACTCAGTATATAAACACACTACCCCTCCCCTGAAATGGAACATGACTGCTGGGGATGAGCCTCCCTGGCATTGAGGGATTATTACCAAGTACAAACTAGGACTGCACCTGGAAAAAGACCTTGACTGAAGGGGAAAATAGTAAATACAAGAGTTTTTATGGCTAAGAGATTTCAAAGTGAGTCAGGAGGTCATTCCAGAGGTTATGTTTATGCAAATCTCAGCAAGATCTCACTGACTGCCACAGTAAGTAGTGCCTCAAATAGTGGGTCTCTTGAGGACCCTAGAGACATCCAGACACTATAGAGTTCTGCACCCTGACAGTGGGCTTTACTTTGGAATTTATGCTCCCCATTGTGACAGAGCTGGACTCATCTGTGGTTTCCCGACACGTGGCTCTCCTATCCCTTCTATTTGAAGCTATATTTAGTATTATACTTGATAGGTATATGTCCAAGACACTTAAATCTTTGGTCTGTCCACATGCCAGTTGGGCCCTGAATATTAGCAGATTTGCCAAACCTACTCTCCATTTCATTGGACTAACCCAAGACAACTAACAAGGTGATGATCGTGGACAACAAACATCCCAAGGAACAGAATCTGCAACTCCAAGCAAGACAGTTCCATCCATCTACTCCATAGGACCTGTGGGAGTGCGAGCCACCGTTGCTAAGCCAGCGCGGCAGCAGGCATGTGCACAGCCTGAAGCCGCAGTTCAGGGTGGCTGGAACGGGTGACCACGCCCTCAGCCTGGTACGGGCAAAACGCCCTCAGCCTACCCGGGCAAGATCTATCAGTAACGGGCGCCTCCCGCTATCTCCCGCCTAGCCTAACATCCCGTCAGCTCTCACTTCCCCTTTCCCCTCCCCTATTCTGAACCTCCCTCTGCCTAGCAACCGCTTACAATCACCTATCAGGAAGCAGTACCTGCCCGCACCTATCAAATCTCTCCACACAGTCCCTAACCCTATAAAGCCGTATCCCCTTCCGCAATAAACCAGACTTGTGCCACCAGCCTGTCTCCGCGATTCCTTCCTAAGTCTCACGCGCCCTCCATACCTCGGAGCCACCGAGAGAAGTCGTAGAGGCCTCCAGCGGCTCCTCTCCACCCGCCGGCAGGACCTAAGTTCCCTTTAAATTAGGGGCAAAGGGGGCATCACCATCCCCAAATCCTGAAGACTGGGGAATGAACAATGGATGTAAAATAGACTTACAACTTTTCTACAATAAACTTATTATTATTCTAGCAGTGGAAGAACTTCTAGCATTGATGTGGAGGCAGTGGCCATCAGAGTTTCTGTGGGGAGGGAGAGAGAGGAATAGGTGTAATACGGGGGCATTTTTGGGAGACTGGAATTATCCTGAATGACATTGCAATGACAGATACAGGTCATTATATATATATATATATAGTGTGTGACAGAGTGTAAACTATACTGTACACTATAATCCATATATTAATGGCAATGCTTCAATATGTGTCCATGAATTGTAACAAATGTATCACACTAATGAAGGATGTTTTTAATGTGGGGAAGTGTCTTAGGGGGAGGGAGTGGAACAAATGGGAATCCCCTATATTTTTACGTAATATTTATATAACCTAAAGTCTCTCTAAAACATAGAAAAAAATTATGTGGCTGGAATCTGTATCAATCAAACAAAATGGCAAAATTTCACCAAATACATTCTGGAATTTCCAATTCACTTTGGGAAATATCCAATTAGACAAAAATTACTCATTACTCAAAAAAAGGAGCTTCAAAACTAAACAGCTAAATGGAATGTCTATTTTAGTAAACAGAATTTACCAAGATAATGCAAGAAAAATAGTTTCAATAAAGGACTCTGCAAAAGACAAAAGGAAAAGTGTAAGCTCAGAGGATTTCTGTTTTCTTTATTTCTATTTTGTGCCTGACAAATGGCTAAATTAGTTTTAACTGAAGCTATAAGATCTCTCTTTGTGTCTGTATGTTTGATGTATGTCATTTTCCTACCTATGAAGGTATTACCAAAGTAACTTATGAAATTCCTTTAAAGAGCTCTCTATTCAAGTTGGCTTAAAGATAAATAAGCACTTACATATAAATTAATACTGCTATAGTTCCAGAGATTAAGGAAAACAAACTTCTAATATTTCCAGGGAAAACAGAGAATGCATAGAAGCAAATCAAAATTTTTAAAAATAAATTTCACATAATTCAGGTAAACCCTAGGCAAATAGAACTGATTGAATATTAACTAAATAAAAATTGCTGTGTCTTTGGAATTATCAATAATAAGTAGAATATAAGCATACAATTTTATTCCAGTTTGGTGTGTTCTTCCTAAATTTATGCAGTGTTCTAATAAAATAACTTAGCATTATATCTACTAGATCCTTAACACGATCAAAAAATATTAACTGAGTTCTGAGGGATGTTGGGTTGAAGGCAGTTTATAAGATATTTTTGATAACAAATATATAAGATATGCAGGATGTGTTTTTTTTAAGGGAATGGAAAATAGTTTTGTCTAAAAGTAAAATGATGGGTTTTTACAGAATGATAAAAAGGAATATGTAGAACAAACTGAATAGATAAAGAAAGTTGTAGAAAGTTTTCAGAAAAGAGATTTTTTCTCTAATGATCATGGGTGGTTAAGATTTGATAGGTTTATAAGATTTTTAAGAGTTTCCTTAGACAGTATCTTCATGCAAAACTAGTATTTGACTTTCTTTCCTTTACAATAACAAAGTATCCTTAGATTATTGGTCTACTCTTTTTTTTTTAAGATTTATTTATTTTTATTTATTTCTCTCCCCTTCCCCCCCCCCACCCTGGTTGTCTGTTCTCTGTGTCTATTTGCTGCGTCTTCTTCTTTGTCCGCTTCTGTTGTTGTCAGCGGCATGGGAATCTGTGTCTCTTTTTGTTGTGATCTTGTGTCAGCTCTCCACGTGTGCGGCGCCATTCCTGGGCAGGCTGCACTTTCTTTTGCACTGGGCAGCTCTCCTTACGGGGTGCACTCCTTGCACGTGGGGCTCCCCTATGTGGGGGACACTCCTGCATGGCAGGGCACTCCTTGTGTGCATCAGCACTGTGCGTGGGCCTGCTCCACACGGGTCAAGGAGGCCTGGGGTTTGAACTGTGGACCTCCCATGTGGTAGATGGACGCCCTTACCACTAGGCCAAGTCTGCCGCCTGGTCTACTCTTAATAAGAATAAAATGTTTTTCTAAAACATCTGAGTAACCTATTTAGAGGGAAAGACTCTGTATCTTATCAGAAAAATCTCCTGTGCTATATATCCTTTATATAAACATCATTTAATTGCTTTAGAAAATGTCTTTTCACTTTTGAAATAAAGTATTTTTTACCACCATGCTACTGCCTCTCTTTATTTTTAAAATATTTTTGACACTTTCATTAAGAAATTATTGTTTCACAGTTTCCCATGATCCTTTTAATCAAAATGTTAAAACCTGATAACTTTTGACAGTTTCCTTCCAAAAACTGAACCATAAATAACAGCTTCTTGATCTCAAACTCTTATTGGGATTTTCCAGAGGGTCCTTGGAAAATCACAAAGGATTTTTCTCTTTTACTTTGTAAAAAGAAAGGTGATAAACTAGTTAGTTTTATTTAATATGTTATCTGTTGTTTAAGAAATGTTATCAAATTAAAAAGATTATGTAACTTTGTTTGCTAAATTATAGGATAAAATATTATTACTATAAGCATTTCAGAATTTACATAGTTATTTTTTTTAAAGATTTATTTATTTATTTCTCCCCTCCCTGCCCCCCCAGTTGTCTGTTCTCTGTGTCTATTTGCTGCATCTTGTTTCTTTGTCCACTTCTGTTGTTGTCAGCGGCATGGGATCTGTGTCTCTTTTTTGTTTTTTTGTTTTTTTTTTTTGTTTTTTTTTGTTTTTTTTTTGTCAATATCTTTCTTTATTGCAGACATGTTGAAGTATAAGACCTATAGAGAATTGTCTCCCAATACACCCATAACTGACAAGTGTGCATATATATACACACACAAACTTCCTACAAATCAATAAGAAAAATATGGACAAAAGACTTTAACACACTCTTTGAAAAAAAAATGGTGCAAATGGTCAATAAACATAGGAAAATCTGCTCAACCTCATTTAAAATCAGGGAGATACAAATTAATACCACAATGAGACAGTACCACATATCCACAGAGATTGGTAAAAATTTAAGTCAGAAAGCCAAAGAATTAGGATGTAGAACAATGGTAATTCTCATAGATTGCTTGTAGGAATGTAAGCTTGTACAACCAAATGAGAAAATCATTTGCAATTATCTGGTCAAGTTGAATAGGTGTCTGTCTTACATGTGACATAACCATTCTGCTCTTACGCATTTATTCTAGATAAACCCATGCATATAATAGTGTAAATGTTCATGGTAGAATTGTTTATAGTAGCTAAAAATGGAAACAATCAAAATGTCTATCAATATAGAATGGAAAAAATGTGATGTTGTAAAGCAGGAATGCTACAGAGTAAGAGTAAATAACTACAGCCACAAGAACAGTATTACAAGCATCATGTTGAGCAAAATAAACAAGATACAAAGATATACATAAAACATCATAATATATGAAATTCAAAATAGGCAAAATATATAGAGAATATAAATGAGAAGAACACAGGAATTTCAAGAGGTTAGTAGTGTTCTGTTTCTTGATCTGGGTGGTGATTACATGAGTGCTTGCTTTACAAATTGTATATTATTCTCCTGTGGTTTATACATTTTTATGTATATATTTATATAATATATAATAATATATAATGTATGATATTTAACATAAAAACTTAAAAGAATAGGAAGAATAAGAGATAAATACTTAAACAAGCCCAGATTTTTCTGGCTATTGTTTTTTATTTAGTGTCCCCTACTTGCTTTTTTATACACTATATTCCTGTCACATTTAACTATATGCAATTTTGTGAACATGCTGTGTTCTTTCATGCCTCTTTTGCCTGCATGATTCTCTCTCTTTGTATTACATTTCCCTGCCTTTCTTGGCTGGATAATGACGACTCATGGCCCAAGACCCAGTTCAAAGTCTCATACAGTGATATATAAGTATAACTTTATGTTTTTTGAGATAATCAATTTAATACTATGTACCAAGAGCCTTAATATGCCCATACCTGAGTAGTTTAACCCATGATAATGTATTCTATGGATATAATAAGATACTTGTCCTTTCACTTTCTTTGGTGTTATTTTGTTTATTTTGTCATTTTGCTTTTCTCTTGATGCTTTCAGAATTATCTCTTTTTCTCTAACATTTGACATTCTGAATAGTAGGTTTCCTGGAGTAGGTCTATTCAGATTTATTCTGTTTGGTGTGTGTTGTCCCTCTTGGATATTGATATTTCTTTCTTTCATAATGGTAAGGAAATAGTCCCTCAAATATTCTTTCTGCCCCCTTCCCATTCTTTTCTCCTTCAGGGACACCTTTAATGTTTATCTTTATTCATTTCACACTGTCATTCAATATCCTGTGACCCTGTTCAATTTTTTCCGTTCTCTTTTCTTTCCATTCTTCTGTCTTTACAAGTTTAGATGCTCTATCTTCCAATTCACTTATTGATTCCTCAGCCAATTCTAATCTGCTGATATATGCCTCTACTGTTTTTTAATGTCATGCACTGGGTCTACCATTCCCATAAGTTCTGTTACTTTTCTTTGCAAGCTTTCAGATTGTTCTTTGTGTTATCCAGTGTCTTCTTAATATCCTTTATCTCTTTTTTTTTATTGACTTTGTAATAATATTACATTAAAAATATATATATATGTGAGGTCCCATTCAATCCCACCCCCCCACCCCCCCTCTCCCCCCCCAACAACACTCGTTCCCATCATCATGACACATCAATTGGATTTGGTAAGTACATCTTTGGGCACCTCTGCACCTCATAGACAATGGTCCACATCATGGCCCATACTCTCCTCCATTCCATCCAGTGGGCCCTGTGAGGATTTACAATGTCCGGTGATTACCTCTGAGGCACCATCCAGGGCAGCTCCATGTCCCAAAGACACCTCCACCTCTCATCTCTTCCTGCCTTTCCCCATACCCATCGTCCACCATGTCCACTTTTCCCAATCCAATGCCACCTCTTCTATGTGGACATTGGATTGGTTGTGTCCATTGCACCTCTATGTCAAGAGGAGGCTCAGATTCCACATGGATGCTGGATGCAATCCTCCCATTTTCAGTTGTAATCACTCTAGGCTCCATGGTGTGGTGATTGTCCTTCTTCAACTCCATCTTAGCTGAGTGTGGTAAGTCCAATAAATCAGATTGTAGGTGCTGGAGTCTGTTGAGGCTCAGGACCTGGCTATCACATTGTCAGTCCAGAGATTCAAATCCCCTAAATATATCTTAAACCCCAACATTAACTGCACCTCCAGCACATTAGCATGAAAGTCTTATGAAGGGAGATCCCATCTGAGTCCAGATTCATCACACATAAACACCATTTCCAAAGAGGGGCCATCTGACCTGGTAGTTAACCCCATCGGCCATGACCATAACTCTCATGGGTCTCTTTAGCCTTCAAAGGAACCAATATGTGGGGGTTGTATCTGCTTTATCTGTCTCTCTGACTCTGCTCAGTTGTGCATGAGGGCAATCCTTCTGCCAGCCTCCAGACTTTTTTAGAAACTCGTAGCCATATAAACTCATTTCTCCTTTCCATTTCCCCCTTACTTTAGGTCAAACAGCATTTTAAAGTCATGTTATTTTATGTAGACATGGATATTCTGCTGATCCTCATTGAACCTTCTGTATAAGGTCCTTTTCCAGTTGCATCATCAGTTGGTAGTTGATAGTGGTCCCTCGTTGCCAGGGAGGCTCATCCCCGGGTGTCATGTCCCACGCTGGAGGGAAGGCATTGCATTTACATGCTGAGTTTGGCTTCGAGACTGGCCACATTTGAGTAACATGAAGGCTGACAGGAGGAAATTCCCAGGCACAATGTTGCTCTAGGCCTTGTTCTTATTTTAGGTTTATCAGCTCACAAGCATAGTCATTAGCATCAGGGGCTCACTGTTGAACCCTCACTCCCTCCCGGTCCCCGCCGCTGTACCTGGGAGACTGTCGCTGCTCCCCTAGGGACCACGACAGAGCACCACTGGCCAGGAACCCAGTACCCCCCCTGCTGTGGTTTTTAATTGCTGCCACTATGAGTATATCCAATCATTACCATGCACCCTGGACATATGTTCTGTACAGCTCCCTGTCAGCCATATATCACCTGTCATTGGTATCCCATACCAGTATCCCTCCATTGCCATTGTTGAAACACTCTGTGATCCAGAACTCCCCGAAATTTGAAGCCCAATATAATGTTATGGTCCCTTACTAGGGAATGGCATATAGCGATGGGTTTAAAGGATAGATAAAGAACTTGGATAAAGTTAGATAAAGAACTTAGATAAAGAATGTTGACTTGAAAAAATGCCACATCCTATCCTTTTTTTTTTTTTTTCCCCCCTAATTATTCAGCATTTCTTCACAGGAGTCCTAGACCACAGCAATGCATATATATAATATACAGCACTCCCACACATCCACCAGAAAACCTTTTCCCTTCCACAGTGATACTCTTACGCCCTATTCATATCATATTTACTTAAGGTGATGTACAGAGTCTGAGATATTAGCTTTCTAACAAGGTAACATCTGTGCTTACATTATGGTGCATACTTTAGGATACACAGTTCTTTACATTTTTAGTTATCCTATGTTTTACATTATGGTTTACATTATCAGTCTGTCATCTCCTTTATGTTATGGTGTAATATTACATGTTTTATATCCATCCTTGTGTACTCTCAAGAAACTCCTCTCTTGCCCCCCATTTACTTTGGTTCCACACATTTAACATCCATTTTCCCTTCCACCTTGGTGCCCACAGTGACAGCCAACCTCCGTTTCCTGAGGAGCCACTTCCAGAGATAGATGGAATAGTGTTCAGGGCCTAACTTGCTCAACTGCCCCAATGCCCTGGGAGCCACCCTTTCTCTCGAGGGATACAGTTCCCTCTATTTGATGGCATTAGTCCTCCCCAGGATGTGGGTCCACCCCCACTCTCACTACTTGGGATTCCACCCCATGGTGTCACCCACTCTGGCAGAATGAGCATTTAGACATTCCCCAGGAGCCCATCCTGCATCAGACCCTCCCCTCCGAGCATTCTAAACAGGTAACCCTCTTTATTATATTTTGATATGATTTTCTTGGCATTTTACTCTCCACCACCTCCTGGCCCTCTCCTGTGTTCGTATGCTACCCCTCCCTCCCCCCACTTTTGGGCAACGTTACCCATCCGTCCCTCCCCAGCCACCCTCAAACCCGTAAAGCCCCAACCAAAGGCAACCCCTTGCCCCCCTTTTATCTCTTCTTTGTGTTCATACTTACCACCATCTCGTCTTAAATTCCACCCCTGCAGACATCGGCTCATATCCTTCCTCCACCCTCCGATTTCCTGTAAGCCTATCGTTCAGTCTCTTGCTATATAGGGCAGCTTGTTTATTTCATATCATTGAGGTCATGTAGTATTTGTCCTTCAATGTCTGGGTTGCTTCACTCAACATAAGGTTCTCAAGATTCATCCATGTTATCACATGTGTTTGTAGTGTGTTTGTTCTTACAGCCGAGTAGTATTCCATTGTGTGTATATACCACATTTTATTGATCCACTCATCTGTTGATGGGCATTTGGGTTGATTCCAACTTTTGGCAATAGTGAACAATGCTGCTATGAACATTGGTGTACATATATTAGTTTGTGTCCTTGTTTTCAGTTCTGCTGGGTATATACCCAGCAGTGGTATTGCTGGGTCATATGGCAAATCTATGGCTAGTTTTTTGAGAAACCGCCATACTGTCCTCCAGAATGGTTGGATCCTTCTGCATTCCCACCAGCAGTGGATGAGTGTTCCCCTTCCTTCACATCCTCTCCAGCACTTGTATTCTTCTGTTTTTTTCATAGCTGCCAATCTTATGGGTGTAAGATGGTATCTCATTGTAGTTTTGATTTGCATTTCCCTGATAGCTAGAGATTTGGAACATTTTTTCATGTGCTTTCTTGCCATTTGTATTTCTTCTTCGGAGAAGTGTCTGTTTAAGTCTTTTTCCCATTTTTTAAATGGGCTGTTTATCTTTTTATTTTCAAGATATAGGAGTTCTTTATATATGCAAGTTATAAGTTTCTTATCAGATATATGATTGCCAAATATTTTCTCCCACTGTGTGGGCTCCCTTTTTACTTTCTTGACAAACTCCTTTGAGGTGCAGAAGGCTTTAATTTTGAGGAAGTCCCATTTATCTATTAGTTCTTTTGTTGCTCGCGCTTTTGGTGAGATATTCATAAATCCATTTCCTATTACAAGGTCCTGTAGATGTTTCCCTACACTGCTTTCTAAGGTTTTTATGGTCTTGGCTCTTATATTTAGGTCTTTGATCCATCTTGAGTTGATCTTTGTATAAGGTGTGAGATGGTAATCCTCTTTCATTCTTCTACATATGGCTATCCAGTTCTCCAGACACCATTTGTTGAATAGGCCACTCTCTCCCAATTGAGAGGGTTTGGTGGCTTTATCGAATATTATGTGGCTGTATATGTGAGGTTCTATATCAGAGCTTTCAATTCGATTCCATTGGTCTATGTGTCTCTCCTTATGCCAATACCATGCTGTTTTCACCACCGTAGCTTTATAGTATGTTTTGAAGTCAGGTAGTGTGATACCTCCAATTTCGTTTTTCTTTTTCAGTATGTCTTTGGCTATTCGGGGTCTCTTTCCTTTCCAAATAAATTTCATAGTTAGTTTTTCTAGTTCCTTAAAGAAGGCTGCGTTGATTTTTATTGGGATTGCATTGAATGTGTATATCAGTTTTGGTAGGATAGACATCTTAATAATGTTCAGTCTTCCTATCCATGAACAAGGAATAGTCTTCCATTTATTTAGGTCTTCTTTGATTTCCTTGAACAATCTTGTATAGTTCTCGTTGTATAAGTTCTTTACCTCTTTAGTTAAATTTATTCCTAAGTATTTGATTTTTTTATTTACTATTGTGAATGGTATTTGTTTCTTGATTTCCTCCTGATCTTGCTCATTATTGGTGTACAGAAATGCTACTGATTTTTGCGCATTGATCTTATACCCTGCGACTTTACTAAACTCATTTATGAGTTCTAGAATCTTCGTTGTAGATCTCTCAGGGTTTTCTATGTATAGGATCATGTCATCTGCAAATAATGAAATTTTGACTTCTTCCTTTCCAATTTGAATGCCTTTTATTTCTGGTTCTTGCCTCAGTGCTCGTGCAAGTACTTCTAAGACAATGTTAAATAGGAGCGGAGACAGTGGGCATCCTTGTCTTGTTCCTGAGTTTAGAGGGAAGGAGTCTAGGATTTCTCCATTGTAAACAATATTGGCTTTAGGTTTTTCATATATACTCTTTATCATGTTCAAAAAATTCCCTTGTATTCCAATCTTTTGGAGTGTTTTTATCAAGAAAGGGTGCTGTATTTTGTCAAATGCTTTTTCTGCATCAATAGATATAATCATGTGATTTTTTTCCTTCAATCTGTTTATATGGTGTATTACGTTGATTGATTTTCTTATGTTGAACCATCCTTGCATACCTGGGATGAATCCCACTTGGTCATGGTGTATAATACGTTTAATGTGTTGTTGAATATGATTAGCAAGTATTTTGTTAAGTATTTTTGCGTCTAGGTTCATTAGAGAAATTGGTCTGTAATTTTCCTTTCTTGTGATGTCTTTGTTTGGCTTTGGTACTAGGGTAATGTTGGCATCATAGAAGGAGTTGGGTAATGTTCTTTCTGTTTCGATGTTTTGGAAGAGTTTCAGCAGGATTGGTGTCAGTTCTTTCCGGAATGTTTTGTAGAATTCACCTGTGAAGCCATCTGGCCCTGGGCTCTTCTTAGTTGGGAGATTTTTGATAACTGATTCTATCTCTCTGCTTGTGATTGGTTTGTTAAGATCATCAATTGCTTCTTTCGTCAATATGGGCTGCTTATGTGTTTCTAGGAATTTGTCCATTTCCTCTAGATTGTCATTTTTGTTGGAATATAGTTTTTCAAAATATCCTCTTATGATAGTCTTTATTTCTGTGGGGTCAGTGGTGATATCGCCTTTCTCATTTCTTATTTTGTGTATTTGCATCTTCTCTCTTTTTTTCTTTGTTAGTGTTGCTAAAGGTTTGTCAATTTTGTTAATCTTCTCAAAAAACCAGCTCTTGGTCTTGTTTATCTGTTCAAGTGCTTTCTTATTTTCTATTTCATTTAGTTCTGCTCTTATCTTTGTTATTTCCTTCCTTCTTCTTCCTGTTGGGTTACTTTGTTGTTGTTTTTCTAATTCCTTCAAATGTGCAGTTAGTTCTTCAATTTTTGCTGTTTCTTCTTTTTTGATATATGAATTTATGGCTATAAACTTCCCTCTCAGTACTGCTTTTGCTGCATCCCATAAATTTTGGTATGTTGTGTTATCATTATCATTTGTTTCAAGGTAGTCATTGATTTCTTTTGAGATTTCCTCTTTGACCCACTGTTTTTCTAAGAGTGTGCTGTTTAATTTCCAAATCGTGGTGTGAAATCTGGGCTTCTGTCCCTTGCAAATCTCCAGCTTGACTCCACTGTGGTCAGAGATAATGTTTTGTATGATTTCAATCTTTCTGAATTCGTTCAGCCTTTCTTTGTGGCCTAGCATATGATCTATCTTGGAGAATGATCCATGTGCGCTTGAGAAAAATGTATATCCTGCTGTGTTTGGGTGTAGCGATCTATATATGTCTATTAGATCGAGCTCCTCTAATATACTATTCAGATGTTTTGTTTCTTTGGTGATTCTCTTTTGAGATGTTCTGTCCAGAGTTGATAGTGGTGTATTAAAATCCCCCACTATAATTGTAGATGTATCTATTCTTTCACTTAGTTTTTCCAGCGTTTGCCTGACGTATTTAGAGGAACCCTTGTTAGGGGCATAGATATTTATGATTGTTCGATCTTCTTGACAGATTTTCCCTTTCACTAAAATGTAGTATCCTTCTTTGTCTCTCACAATTGTTTCACATTTAAAGTCTATTTTGTCTGATATTAATATAGCTACTCCTGCCTTTTTTTGGTTATTGTTAGCTTGTATGATTGTTTTCCAGCCATTCACTTTCAATCTCCATGCGTCTCTGGGTCTAAGATGTGTCTCTTGTAGACAGCATATGGATGGGTCATATTTCCTTATCCAATGACCCAGTCTGAATCTTTTGATAGGTGAGTTTAATCCGTTGACATTCAGTATTATTACTATCAAGGAATTATTTGTGTTAGCCATATTTTGATTGGATTTGTGTTTGTCATATTTTGTTTGTTTATTTTTTTTTGTCTTTTTTGTTGTTGTTGTTGGTCTTATACTCTCCTCCAACTTTGCCTTTCCTGTTTTTTCCTTTCTTCCTGCAGAACTCCCTTTAGAATTTCTTGAAGGGGAGGTTTCTTGTTGGTATACTCTTTCAGTTTCTGTTTGTCTGTGAATATTTTGAACTCTCCATCATGTTTGAATGCTAGTTTAGCTGGATAGAGTATTCTTGGTTGGAAGTTTTTTTCCTTTAGTACCTTGACTATATCATACCACTGTCTTCTTGCCTCCATGGTTTCAGAAGAGAAATCAGCACTTAATCTAATTGAGCTTCCCTTGTATGTGATGGTTTTCTTTTCTCTTGCTGCTTTTAGGATTTTCTCTTTGTCTTGAGCCTTGGATAATTTGATAAGTATATGTCTTGGGGTGGGCCTGTTGGGGTTTATGACTTGTGGAGTGCGCTGTGCTTCTTGGATATGTACCTCTGTCTCTTTCAGTAGATTTGGGAAGTTTTCAGCCATTATTTCCTGCAACACTCCTTCTGACCCCTTTCCCTTCTCTTCACCTTCTGGAATGCCTATAATACGTATGTTTGAGCGTTTTGCATTGTCATTCAGGTCCCTAAATCCTAATTGGATTTTTTCTATCTTCTTATTGACCCCTTCTACTATCTGTTTGATTTCTGATGTACTGTCTTCCACATCACTAATTCTCTGCTCTGTCTCTTCTAGTCTGCTGATATTTGCTGCAAGTGTATTTTTGATTTCTTGAACTGTGGTGTTCATTCCCATCATATCTGTTATGTTTTTGCGTATGTCTGCAATTTCCCCTCCAAGTGATGTCTTCATGTTGTTAACCTCTTTCTTTACTGCATCAAATTTGTCGGTGATAAATGTTCTGAGTTCTTTCATTGCTTGTGCCAAGTTTTGCTCCCCTTCATGGTTATTCGTTTGTTGATTGGATTCAGTCATGTTTTCCTGATTATTGGTTTGGTTTGTAGATTTTTGTTGCTTTCTGGTCATCTCTTTATTTTGACGAATTTAATCAGTTCCTTAGCTTCTTTGTCTGCTTTTGGAGGTTAATTAGTTGTTATTTTTGTATAGGTGTTATATCTTCTCTTTGTCACTTTTTTCTTCTTATTCTAGTTACTTGTTGTTGGTTAAGTTCACTTTAGAGGAAAGTATTAGTGTTGGGGAAAGGCAATTTTGTAAGCAAGGGAAAAGTGTAAAGTAGTATTGGTAATTTATGTTAACAAAGCAAGAATATGAGATCTGGGAGGATGGAGGTTAGATTCATGTAGATTGTATAGAGTTATAGCTGTAGGTAGAGTACCTTTTATGAAGTAGATGACTGAATATGGGCGGAATATGGTATGAACTACAAAGCTATTGTTTTCATGAGAGAGGGAAAAAGAAAAGAAAGGTAATAGTTTCAAGAGTGGATAACAGACAGAAAACAGAACAAAGGTATTAGAAATTAAGAGTTAGACACTTTGTGGATCAAAGAATGGGAGGTGGGGGGTGGAATATAGGAGAGACAGTAGATGATAGTGGATATCAAGATGCAGGGGAAGGGGGATAGTGTAGGTAGCCTAAATCAGTTCACACAGAAATGAGGCAGTGGAGGATGGGAAAACCCAGCAAATGTGAGGTGTTCCCTGTAGCACCTATTGTGTACTTGAATTAAAATAAAATAAGTGGAAAATGTGGGACAAGAGGGAAAGAGAAAACCGAGAAAAAAAACTAATTATAATAAAGAAAAAAAGAAAGACAAGAAGAAAGGAAGAAAGAAAAAGAGGATAGGCAAACGGTGGGGAACAGATAGGGGGAAGAGAGATACAGGTATACACGTGTCACAATTGCAACACTATCTAAAACAACAACCAAAAAAACCCCTAAATAACTGTATAAAAAAAAAAGGGCTTTGGGGGACACGCTAGGAGAAAAGACTAGGGGATAATGCAATATTAGCAATCAGGGCGTCAAAAAGAGTAAAAAATAAGATAAAGTGAAAATAAAAACAAAACAATATGAACCAATAAAGATAAAACGCAAACGTTAAGGTCCAGGGCACTCATGGACCCCAGGTAGACCCCAGGGCGTGATGGATTCAGGGGTGGAAAGTCTGAGACACTGAAGACTCAAGAGGTGTGAGTCTGGGGTGTGGACCGCCAGAGTCCAGGGGACCCAGACCTGGCAACCTCAAATCTGGTCCACAGAAAGCTTAGGAGCCCCGCAGTGCAACACAGCCCTCAGGGATCCCCGTAGCTGGGTGCCAGCCCCGTGGGGGAAGCCATATCCACGAATTCTATATTGAATGTCTGATCCCTGAAATTCACCTACTCCTCAGGGTTTCAGCCTTTGGACAGCTCCCTCCCTGTGCTCCCATGCAACGGCCACTTGAGGGCGCCTCTACACCACGGCCAGTTCACTGACCCAGATCCCAAGCCCCGCTGGGTGGGGTGGGCTTCAGCTGGAAACTCCGAAAACAGACTCTAAGATCCGAAATCCCAAACTTCGCAAAATATTCCCCAATCAGCTTCCAGACGTGTCCTCCTCCCTCACTGCACCCTACAACAGTCTCCCAATTGTGTCCCCTTATTGCCCAAAATCCAATTCCGTTGCAGATCGGCAGCCGGACCTGTGGGGATGGGGCTCCAGGTGGAAGCGCTACCCCCCCTGTCCGGCGACCAAAACGTCACCCACTTCACAACAAAACACCGTCTGTCTCCCCAAATCGATCTGCAAAGGAGTCTTGTCCCAACAATCCCTCACCAGCCAGCCCAGTATCCGCGAATTTCTCAGCACCGCAAAGGCTCCAGAAAAAGGAAAAAAATACCAAAAACCCTGGCCGCCGCGGCTCCGGAGCTTCAGGAGCGCCCCTGTGTCTCTTTTTTGTTGCGTCATCTTGTTGTGTCAGCTCTCCATGTGTGTGGCACCATTCCTGGGCAGGCTGAACTTTCTTTTGTGCTGGGTGGCTCTCCTTACAGGGTGCACTCCTTGTGCGTGGAGCTCCCCTATGCGAGGGACACCCCTGCGTGGTACGGCACTCCTTGTGCGCATCAGCACTGCGTGTGGGCCAGCTCCACATGGGTCAAGGAGGCCTGGGGTTTGAACCACGGACCTTCCATGTGGTAGATGGACGCCCTAACCACTGGGCCAAGTCCGTTTCCCTACATAAAGTTCTTAGAGACTTATCTATATCCTCAGTGTCCATCAATTGTCCAAGTACTGATAGATAAAGTATTGCACCCATCATCCATGTGGAATCTAAGCCCCCTCTCAATATAGAGGTGGAGTGGACATCACCATCTCAGTGTCCACAGGATGGAGGAATAGAGTATGGATTAGAGTGGACTTACTGATATTCTACTATGGAACTATTGTGATTAGTAATGGAAAAACTTGTAGCAGCGATGTGGAGAAAGTGGCCACGGTAGCTGCTGAGGGTATGGACAGGGAAGAAGAGATATGATGTGGGGGCATTTTCAGGACTTGGAGTTGTCCTGGGTGGTACTGAAGGGACGGATGCTGGGCATTGTATGTCCTGCCATGGCCCCCTGGGTGGACTGGGGGAGAGTGTAAACTACAATGTAAACTATTATCCATGTGGTGCAGTAGGGCTCCAAAATGTATTCACCAAATGCAATGAATGTCCCATGATGATGAAAGAAGTTGTTGATGTGGGGGAAGTGGGGTGATGGGGGTGCGGGGCATATGGGGACCTCTTATATTTTTTTAATGTGACATTTAAAAAAAAAGAGATAATAAAAAAATAATGTTTTGTGACCTATCATCTGATTGTTCACTTTTGTAACACAATAACTTAACCATGAACATTTTAGGTTTTCTGTCATCTAGAGATCGTTTTTATTCTGATGCTTCCCTGAAGACACTTGCGGTCAGCTACAGGACAGGGTGCTTCACCTTCACCCAAAAGGGCTGCCTCAGAGGTCTATGGAGAGGACTATGCCAAGTTCTCGGAGGCTCCAGCTTCTAATGACATTCCTTTAATGACTTTAAGAGCATACCACTGTACTGAGTGAAGATCTCCAGAATTTTAGTGAAGCTGATAGGTTCATGAGATTGATGACAGAAAATCTAATGAAACACAGATTAATTATTTAAGGCTAAATGAAGTGATATAGAATGATCATAGTTTTCTTTGGATTATTACTAATATTTTATTGTTCTATAGTGTAGATTCAAGGGGTCCCTTACTGAATTAAGCTATCTATAATTCATATAACATTCATCTTTATCTCCTTGCCTGACCCCTCCAGAATTTAAAAACTCTTACTGAATATTCTTAACTTTATGGTACTGTAATTATTTTCATAGATTCAATGAGATCTACTCTCCTTGTTAACAGGAAATAATTGGAGTAAAATGTTATATAACCAAGTTTTAGGGATGTTAATTCAAGAATACAGAGGAAACTCCAAATCTATTGCATATTACAGCCCCCACCTTAATGCAGTTGTCTGTTCTTACCTAAACTGTGTTAAAGATTCAGCAGAAACTGCCAAATTAATTATAACCTCAGCAAACTTAACTCTGAGCAGGTCTAACATTTTTCCTCCAGAAAACTGACTTCTTAAGTGATCCTTCTACTTTCCCTCTTAACCTTCACCTAAAATTCTGATGTTATTGACCCTGCTACTCTCTATCTTTATCCAATTAGGGAATCCCCATGACTATAAACTGTTATCTTAAAAATTAATACTCTTGGGTGGTGGACTTGGCCCAGTGGTTAGGGCGTCCGTCTACCACATGGGAGGTCCGTGGTTCAAACCCCAGGCCTCCTTGACCCGTGTGGAGCTGGCCCATGTGCAGTGCTGATGCGCGCAAGGAGTGCCCTGCCACACAGGGGTGTCCTCGCATAGGGGAGCCCCATGCACAAGGAGTGCTCCCCGTAAGGAGAGCCGCCCAGTGCGAAAGAAAGTGCAGCCTGCCCAGGAATGGCGCTGCCCACACGGAGAGCTGATGCAACAAGATGACGCAGCAAAAAGAAACACAGATTCCCATGCCGCTGACAACAACAGAAGCGGACAAAGAAGATGCAGCAAACAGATACAAAGAACAGACAACCGGGATAGGGGGAAGGGGAGAGAAATAAATAAATAAATCTTAGGAAAAAGGACTATATTTAAAAAAAAATTAATACTCTCATGATCAACACAGATGTCATTCTATTTGTTAATCTTCTTATGCTAGAATTGTTAATGGTACATTCCAAACAGGCTATACTTATGTGGGCTATGGGTGGAGGGCTCTTTGTCTCTTCAGAGATAACCCAAGCTGTTTGACTTGTGGGTGTGGAACTTAAGAGGCTGCAGTCCTGCCCTTAGGGACAATGGCAACGGCTCCCAGTCCCAGGAAACAGTTTAACAAGGCAAGGGCTATAAACTTTAAGTATTTAGGGGAAATGCAAAAACCAAATATGCTAAAAGCTTATCTAGAATATCTGGAGTCAATGCTAAAAGCTTACCTAAGATGTGGAAGATATATATGCTAATTGAAGCCTATTGAGAACTGAAACAAAGGGACCATTTGGCCTTTCCTCTCTGTATAAAAGACATTTGAAAATCTTGTTCAGGGCTGGGGATTCAAACAGAAAGTTCCCAAGTCCCGCCAGCCGGCCGTCAATAAACCATTTTTCTTTCTCAGAATCATTCCTGAGTCCTGGCCTGTCTATACTCAAGTAATTGAACTTCTCTCAAATTCTACAACAATACCACATACTACTTGAATAAGATAGCCATACACAATTTTCTTCCCCAAGAACTCTGAGCTCTTAACCAATCCTGCTATCTATCAGAAGGAAATTCTGTTAACATCTATAGCAGGGGTTCTTTTTTCCTATGGACTCCTTCACAGAAGGTAGCAGCAGATAATTTTATGACAATCAACACTGGCATGTCATTAAATTAAAATTTTCAATTCAATCTCACAGATCCCCTGAAATCTTTCCCCTGGTTTAAAACCCCTAATCTATATGGATTTCAGCATGCTATGGAAGCAAAGAGGGTTCCTCACTTCTTCCGGTATGCCAGTTGAAAATTTTGGACCAGTAAATTATCTTCTTTCTACCAATTTACTCCTATCTACTGCTGCCATCATTAAGATAAAGGCTTAAAGAAAAAGGACTGAGGCTGAATATTTTTAAAAATGCACTTACGTATTTTCATGCAAAAACAGCCACAATAAAATAACTATAATTATAAACTTAAATTAATACTGTCTAAATAAACTGAAGAACCTAGTCTTCCCTGGCCCAAAATTTTACCTTTGGCCCTCTATTCATAGCATTCCTTTTGGAGAACTCACATTCTCCCCATATGAAATTGTTCCTAGCAGACTTATTTCTGAGAATAAATTGAGAACTGATCACTTATTGTCACACCATGGCATGACCCAATTTGCAAATCCTTAATGCATTATGTCAAAGATTATCTTCAAAAAAGTAAAGGATACCTTTCCTGTCCCACATGACAGACACTCCATTAATCATAATCTATCACCAGGATAATGGGTCTATTGGAAATGACACAGACAAAAGACAGCCCTAGATCCTCATTAAAAGGAACCCTGCCAGATATTCCTAACTTCTGATAATGGAACTTAATTACAGGATGTTTTGCCATGGGTCCATCTTACTCAATTAAAAAAAAATTCTATCAGACATCTGGATTAATTATGCAGACTTAAAAATCAAACAAGCCAGGAAGGGAAGTAGAAAATGTCACAAAGTAGATGACTTATTCCCTAGGTGACATGTCAAGTCCTAACAAAAACAAGTTCTCACATAGACTCTATCTTACTAACAATATTCATAAAATCTTTATATTTCCTTATGCTTTGCCCCTTCACTGGCCTGGAAAGACAATGCCCTTGCCTGCTTCCCCAAGGACATTTCAAAGGTAACCTTACAGACTGTTGGAATTATCACCATAAGCCCTGATCTATGCATATCGCAAGTGATCCCATTGTTCCACCTGTACCAAATTTCTTTCTTAACCCAAATGCCTCAGTCTCTTTGGATCAAAGAGCGTCATTAGATTCATATCAGATATGAATACTAAACCCAAAGTCTTCTTTATTCTGCTTTAAACTTTCTTGGACCTGTAACCTTGTAACCAAAAATGAAGAATTAACAAAAGTTTATGATTATTGAATCATTATATAGATGTGTTTTTCCTTATTTTATCAGTGTATTATAGAATAGCCAAAAGCTAATACCTGAAATTACTGAAACTGTCTAGGTCAAATTCACCCTTCCGTAAGGTTTTTGCAAACAAGGCCCACCATTGTGTATACTAACTATCATGATGGTTATTCCAGTCTGACTTTACCTTTGTTTATAGTTATTTCAAAAGTAGTCTCACCCTTGTGTATACTTACTATTGTGGTATTTATCCTAAACTAACCTTACACTTCTTTATGGTTATTTGAAAACTAGGTTGTGTATATTTACTATTGTGATTGTAACCATTCTACTCTCCCCTGTTTGAATAAATTAAAATCCTAAACTCCTCACAATTGAGGAGGCAGATTTTTGGGCCATTGCTACACCAATGATCTCTTTGCTATGCTTGCAAATAAGCTTTCTCACTTAAAACCACAGTATCTTAGGAATTGGTTTTTAAATTGTATTGGAAGGAAAGAACTTGCTTTTGCTCAGTATCAAACACACTACAGATACAACTGGTTGAGAGAATTATAAAAATATCATAGAAGAGTTTGGAAAACTTACTATAATACTCCACATGTTTCCACAAACTACAAGTTACCTTAACACTGCATGTCCACTTTCAGGTTTAAGGTACCAGATCTGCAAATGATTCACAACACAAACTTTTATCAGTTTTCACTTGAACTCTCAATACCACAGACCCTAAGGACAAATGATAGTTGTTAGAGGTTTGCAATAATTAACAAGCTATCAACTCAGTTTTCCCTGATGTGCTTTGGGAAAAGGCAAACCCCCTCACCTGTGCTTGAGGGCATGGACAACATTTTCCTACAGGTTAAACAAAGGAACCTGGTAGAGACAGGAGTAAAGGGAGATAGAGATCTTCACCATTTGCATATCAGAGGGAGATGGAGATCTTTACTACCTCTACCTGCATATCAGAGCGAAATTGAGACAGAAACCTTCATTATTTACATATCCTTTAATCCCTACAGATAAAAAGAAACATCTGCTCCTGCAGCTTTCCAAGAAATCATAAACTCCCTCAACCCCCTCCCACTATCATTTCCCCACCTAGGAAAGTTCAGTATTAATTCAAGTGCCCCCTTCCAGGAGTGGCTGAAGTCTCTGGTAGGGGCTGAAGCCTGTTCTTCAAACTGCCTCTGTTGGGGGAGCTTCTCAATAAATCCTTTGCTTATGGTCGATCAGTCTCTGTGTCCCAGTCAGTGCCGTTTTTCTCCAACAATAGTATTCCTAGTTAATGAATTTATAAACAACATCATCTTGACTGTAGTTACATTGTTCTGTCAGACAATACTTTTATTGTGGAAATTGTATCAGATTTTTGCCTGGGCGGCAAATTACTTTAATCCTGATGAATGTCTGGGCAATGTGTATTTTGTCTCCTCACAGTAAAGCAGGCTAGTAAGCTAGGGAATCAATAGATGGATCTGGAACCTGGCCAGAAGTCCACAGGGACATCAATAACCCCAAGATGGCTGCTGGAAGACCCTCCCCCAACCTTCTGCCACTCAGAAGAAGACTTCCTCCAGAAGCCAGGAGAAGCCCGGATATTCCCCAAGGACTTTATCACTGGGTTCTCCTGGGAGATTGATGGAGGAAATAAGCAATTAAAACAGTGAACAGGGGGCGGACCACTTGGCCCAGTGGTTAGGGCGTCCGTCTACCACATGGGAGGTCCGCGGTTCAAACCCCGGGCTTCCTTGACCCGTGTGGAGCTGGCCCATGCGCAGTGCTGATGCGCAAGGAGTGCTCTGCCACGCAGGGGTGTCCCCCGTGTAGGGGAGCCCCACGCGCAAGGAGTGCGCCCTGTAAGGAGAGCCGCCCAGTGCTAAAGTAAGTGCAGCCTGCCCAGGAATGGCACCGCACACACGGAGAGCTGGCACAGCAAGATGACGCAACAAAAAGAAACACAGATTCCCATGCCACTGACAACAACAGAAGCGGACAAAGAAGACGCAGCAAATAGACACAGAGAACAGACAACCAGGGTGGGGGGAAGGGGAGAGAAATAAATAAATCTTAAAATAAAAAAGAGTAAACAGCTGGAACTCCCTCTGCCATTAGCAAAGGGATGGGATGATTAGCAGTTCAAAAGGCAGGCACAGCGCTCTTTCGCCTGTGGATCCGTCCTGCTCCTGCCTACCACTTTTGCCATTTTTCCTGTGCTATGTGGCCATGCAAGTAAACTTGGGCATTTATCGTCTTATTATAATGGGGAATTGTCACCTGTAAATCATCCCTCTTTATCACTTTACACCCCATTCCTCTCTACATGGGACCGCTGATCTGCTATTTTCTCCCATTTCTCTTCCCTCCTTACCTAAATAAATTACTGGCCTAACTCACTGGTGTGCTCTTGAAATTCTGCAGCATAGCCAAGAACCTAGATAAAATCCGGTAACAATAGTCCCTTAGGAATTTATATAATAAATCTGAAACTTCTCACTGAACCACTCCCCTCAAACTACAGTCTCAAAACAGGATTTACCCAGGGAGTTAATGATTCTGGGTTTCCCTCTTTTGTCAGATTGACGCTACCTTTGCTAGGGTTTAACACAAATGAAAACAGGTTTAGATATTTATCAATCACAATAGGAGAAATTATTGAATCTACTGCTAAAGCTATAGCTGCACAGCAAGTCATTAGATTTATTAAACTTGTTTTAGACAATAGCGTTGCCAAACTTGTTACTTATTAGCTGAAACAAGGAGGGATTTCTGCCACTGCCAACATCACCTGTTGTAACTGGTTACACACTTGTGGAGAAGTTGAGACACAATTGCATGAAATAATTAAATAGACCACATAGTTTAAACAGGTAAGGTGTTCCTTAAGCCCTGATTTGAGCGCATTGATTTCATTTGGGTCAAATGGGCCCTGGGTGTAGGAGTATACTATGATGTAGACAGTTTGGCCTTTTATCACTCTAGTGCTCTTATAGGCTCCCTGGTGTACTGTTTTCTCTCAAGGTTTTGAATGTGTGTTCCCATCCACTTGTGATTTCTTTACATCTGGGATCACTTGCCCTGCAAGTGATTTATGTCTGGATGACATAAAAATAATGATTATGAAAAAACTGGAATCATGACCATCTATGAGCCCAAAATGAATATAATCTGCAGTACTACTCCAAGACTTTAGTCAGTAACTGAAAATGGGCTCAACACCTTACATTTTGATTACAACTCTCAATGGCTGAGAGCCAGATCGAACTGGGGGAAATTGTTAAATAAATTAAGTAGGCCCTAGATGGAGTCCTTCATGCTAAGCCCTACATTAGCAAACTGAAGTTTACTTAGTTTCTACCTCTTGTAAGTGCTCATTTCCCAAGAATCTGAAACATAACAACCTGCCATAACTTGCCAAGTTATTTCCCTTCTCTTTCTCCAGGAATCTTGATCTGTTTTATTTGTTTTTGTCCAGAATTTTGTCCCTAGCTCCTATGATTTGTTTAAATTCTCTTCCTCACTTGGTCCCCATTTTCCTTACAATTTTCATTCCTGGGACTCTCCAGTCTAGCAGCAGTTCAGTTCAACACCCCCCTCCATTTTTCTCTGTGAGGCTCTTCTGCCAAAAGTTTCTTCCCTACTAGGTTATCCTACCTCTGAGAGTCAGACATGGTGGTTCCAGAAAGGTGGTACCCCAGAAAAGTCTATTCTGCATTTAAGAAATTCCACCCATAGTAACTGAATTGAGTGGGGGCATCACTCAGTCAGTCATTCAGCTGCGATTTTACTCCCCATCCCCCTAAACTGGAGACACTTTTGTTTTCAGCGTTCCTCAGCAGCTTGTTTTCAGCGCTGGGTCTCTGTGGGCTCTGTCTCTGTACCTGGATATGCCTGGGGTTCTAACTCACTGCTGTGAATTACTCTAAAATCTGTTTGCCCAGTGAGAGGGATCCAGGCTGCTTGCTGCCTCTGGAGAACTCCCAAGTTCTGCACTGGGAACCACTGAGGGGGAAGAGAAGAGGACCTGTAGGTCCTGGATGGAAGTTTCCTACCTGATATTTTTTTTCTTTCGTCATTTCAGCATTTGTGGAGTCCTCCTCCTCCTTCAGTCTCTACCATTCTCCAGAGAATCTGGGAAGTGCGCTGTTGATGACGTCACCCCTCCAACATTGAATTTTTTAAAAAGTGGTACGGAGATTGAAACCAAGACCTCCTCCATGGGAAGCAGGCGCTCAACCACTGAGCTACATCTGCTCCCCAGTAAATGTTATTTATTTCATTTGTTTTTGTTTTTAGTAGGTACCAGAGATTGAACCCAGGACCTCGTACATGGGAAACAGGAGCTCAACCACTTTAGCTACACCAATTCCCACATTGACTTTTTTTCCTACTAACTTTATCTCAAGTTCCTAAAACAAAATAATAGAAAAAGGCAGCTTAACAATTTATGGAAGCATTAATCTAAAAAACTCTGTCCAGTCATATTTATTTAATCCTAAAAACAAACTCAAGTGTTTCTCCAGTGTTGATAAAGATACATGAATACTCCCCCTTCTCCGGCGGGCGAGGAGGCGGGACAGGCAGGCGCTGCCGCCACCCCCGCCGCGGCTTCTCGGGCTGAGTCCTCCCGCAGCCCTGGGGGCGCCAGCTGCCTTCCCCCTGCCCCGCCCGGCCTCAGGCCGCCGCCCCTCAGCCGAGCGGGCCTCTCGTGCCGCCGCGGAGCCGGCGACGCGCGCCCGCGGAAGGAGGCTCCGGAGCAGAGCGCGTGGCCGGCTCCCCCCGCCCACGCCGCCGAGGGACGAGCGCGAGTGCTGCGCAGGCGCCGAAGCCGACGGGGCCGCCGAGGTCGCCGCCCTCGGAGGAGCCTCCTGCGCCCACAGGCCGACTCTCCTCCTCGCGCGCCGTCCCCAGCCGAGAGGCAGCGCCGGTGCCCGCACCTGGACTTCCTCTAACCTCGGACTCCCTGGGCTGTGGCCCCAGCGGGCTGGACGCGCCCCGCGGCGCGGCAGTGGCGAGGGTTCAGGGGCTGCTCTCCTCCCGTCTCTGCTCCCCGGGAGCTGCGCGGTGGGGCCGCCCTTCGATCCAGGGCCCTGCCTCGGCGCAGCGCTGACCCGGCCCTTCCCCTCGGTGCTCGCATGCTTGGCTTTCCAGGGCGAGCCCTACCGCCTGCCCACCTGCCAGCTTCCTGGCGGAGGATAGTGGTCTTTTTTGGTGGGTCAGACTGTTATTGACTAAAATAATTGGTGAGAGGTCATTGTTAGTAGTAGTAGTAGTAGTATTGTTTTTACATTTGAATATTAGAATGAAAAGGAATTCCATAACTTGAGTCTCTTGGACAGTGGGCTTATGTTCCTGGAGATTTTAATAATTAGATATTTTGTGACCCCTAGGCGGAAGGAGAATATGTGGACACTGTTGTGTGCTTCATAACTGTTGAAGGTTCATTTATAGGTCCAGAGGTGGAAAAGACCCAATTTTAGTTTGTTCTGCCACAGCCTTTGAAATAAACTATTTTTAGCCTGTAAAAAAGGGAAAGATACGTAAATGATTAGAGACTGGTTAAATGTCATGACCAAGGTCTCCTTCTTAATGAAAAAATTGAAGAAAAAATGTTTAATCATGTTCATATCTCATAAAACGAAACCTGTATTTTTACCTTTAGCATTGATATAGAACCTTCTTTCTACAAAATATTCTTTCTACAAAAATATTACAATATTACTGGTAACTATAGTCTATAAATTATATTAGTTGCATTTTTCCTATTTATCACCAAATTCTTAACGTCTTGTAGCTGAAGAACATTCTGGTATTTATAGTTTTAACCACAATCCTCATGTACTACCAAAATCACCATGTTATACAACCCCTAGATTACCCTTATGCTGTCCTTCAATTAACATTAACCTCCCTGGACTACATCTTTCAACTACAATCCCAGGTTATAAATAAGCAGTGTGTGTAATAGTCCTATAATGTGCTAATATCAGCTCTATTCATTACAACATATTTATAATTCATCGTATTAAACATTCTACATACATTTAGTATCATCTCCCCCTTCTTAACCAGCATTGTCTCCTACTAACCTATACTCTATAGTGTAATTCCATAAGCTTACGAATGGTATTTAGTCTATATCAGTGAGAACATACAATATTCATCCTTTTGTTTCTGTCTTATTTCACTCAACCTGATATCATCAAGATTCATCCTTGTCACATGCATTCAAATTTCATTTCTTCTTACTCCTGTATAGTATTCCATATATACATACCAAAAAAATACTGTTCCAGTCTCCCCTCCTCCCTGGCTACCAGGCAGAGTCAGTGCCCGTGTCTCAATGCTTGGACTTTATCTAAGCTCGGACTCTCACTGGGCCACATTTTGTTTATCTATATCAGTTGATTGGCAATCTGTTTCCATCTTTTAGCAATTGTCAGTAATATGACTATGAACATAGGTATGGAAATATCTGTTAGCATCTTTGCTTTCAGTCCTTCTGTATATATTCCTAGTAACAGGATTGCTGGATCATAGGAGAGTTCTACATTTAGCTTCCTGAGGGACCACCAACTCATCCTCTGCAGAGGGAACACTATTTACTATTTCTACCAACAGTGAAGGTGTGTTCATATTTCTCCACATCTTCTCCAGCACCCATAGTTTTCTGTTTTTTTTTAAATTGCCATTCTGTAAGGCATGAAATGTTATCTCATTGTAGTTTTGATCAGCATTTCCCTAATTTATCAAGAAGGAATGTAATTGTAATGCTGAGCATCTGTTCATGAGCTATTTTGACCATTTCTATTTCCTCTTTGAAAAAAATGTCTATTCAAGTCTTTTGCACATTTTAAAATTAGGTTGTTTGTCTTTCTGTCATTGAGTTATGTGTTCTCTTTATATAACATGGAAATAAAACTTTTGCTGGATATGTGATTACTAAAGATTTTCTCCCATTGAATAGTCTGCATTTTCACCTTCTTAAAAAATTGTTTGAAACACAAGAGTGTTTCATTTTGAGGAAGTCCTAAGTCCTATTTATCTATTTTTTCTTTCATTGCTTGTGTTGGATGTAAGGGCCAAGAAACCACCACCTACCTCAAGATCTTACAGTTGTCTCCCTATATTTTCTTCTAGGAGTTTTATAGTTCTAGATTTTTAAATTTAGGTTCTTGACCTATTTTGAGTTAATTTAAGTTAATGAGTTATGTGATAGGGATCCTTTTCTTTCTTTGAGCTAGGAGTATCCAGTTTTCCCAGCACCATTTGTTGAATAGGCTGCTCTAACTCAGCTGGGTTGGTTTCACAGCCTTGTCAAAAATCACTTGACCATAGATGTGCAGGTCTATTTTGAATATTTGATTCAATCCCATCAGTAAGTCAATCTTTATACTAGTACATGCTGTTTATTACCACTTTAGGTAAATGCTTTAAATTCTGGAAATGAGAATCCTTCAACTTCAGTCTTTTTTAAGATAGTTTTGGCTAGTCAGGGGCCCATATGCCTCAAGATAAATTTGATAATTGGCTTTTCCAATTTTACAAAGAAGGCTGTTTGAATTGTATTGTGATTGCATTAAATCTAAAGATCAGGTTGGGTAAAACTGACATCTTAGTGATATTTAGTCTTCTAAGACATGAACACAGAATGTCCTTCAACTTATTGAGGTCTTCCTTGGTTTCTTTTAACAATGTTTTGTAGTTCTCTGAATATAAGCCCTTTTCCTTGGTTGTTTATTGCTAAATATTTGATGATTTTAATCAATATTGTAAGTGGAATTTTTTCCCTAACTTCCTCCTCAGTTTGCTCATTAGTAGTGTATAGAAACTTCATTGATTTTTTGCATTTAATATTGTATTCTGCCACTTTGCTGAAGTTGTCTATTGGTTCTTGTAGTTTTGCTGTGGATGTTTTAGGATTTTCTAAGATAAAATCACCTTATCAGGAAATAATGGAAGTTTCACTTCTTCATTTCCTATCTGTGTGCCTTTTATATCTTTTACTTGCCTAATTGCTCTAGCTAGAACATCTAGCACAATATTGAACAACAGCAGAAATATTAGACATCCTTGTTTTTTCTCATTGGGAAAAATGGTCTATTGCCATTTAGTACAATGTTAGTCATGGGTTTTTCATATGTGACTGTTATCGTAATAAGAAAATTTCCTTCTATTCCTATGTTTCAGAGAGTTTTTATCAGGAAGGGATGGTTTATTTTGTAAAATGCCTTTTCTGGATCATTTGAGATAAGTGGTTTTTTTCTTCAGTTTATTAGTGTGGTGTATTACACTGGTTGATTTTCTTATGTTGAGCCATCCTTGTGGATAACTGTTATAAAACCCATTTGGGAGTGAGGGGGCAAGATGGTGGCTGAGTGAACTTTCCTGATAGTATCTCCTGCGGGGAGTTGGCTGGGCAGCGTTGGAGGCTCTTTGGGACTGGGCTGTTTCAGGATTTTTGCTGGTAGGGAGGTGTCTGGACATCCATTTGGAGGGAAGGTAACAGAGAGGATGCGTCTGTGAGGTGTACAGGGAGATCCCAGCTGCGCGCGAAGGATTCCCTCCTTGGGTGGGCGGAGCCGCGGCATCTGGTGCCGCTGCAGCGCGGGGAGCCACAGCGCGGGTTTTTTTTTTTTTTTCTTTTTTTTTTTGAGGTTCTGCAGTACTGGGGAGTTCGTGGGCCCTGGGCAGCTTATTGGGGTTGGTGGGATGGGAGGCGCTTGCAGACCAATTTGGGCAGACAGACGGGAGTTTTATGGCAAAGCGTTTCCGCCTAGAGCTACGCCCCCCCCAAGCCCGGCTGCTGATCTACAGCAGTCTTAAAGTGATAGCAACAAAGAGACGCTACTAGGGTCTTGTAGGGTGGGAGACGTTTGGAAGCTGATTAGGGGAATATTTTGTGAAGCGTGGAAATTTCGGGTTTGGACTCTGTTAGTAGCATTTGGGGCTGGAACCCCTCCCCTGGACCTGGATATTGATTTGAGTCATTAAATTGGCTGCAGCCTAGAGGCGCCCCGAGGTGGCCATTCTGGGAGATGACAGGGTGGGAGGGTTCCTGAAGTCAATTGGTGATATATCCACACAATAGACCTTAGTAAGTGAGTGAATTGTAGGGTACAGAAACAGGATAGAGCTTGTGGATGTGACCTCACCGATAGGGCTGGCACCCAGCTGCGGGGATCCCTGAAGGCTGTGATGCACTGTGGTGCTCCCAGGCTTCCTGTTAACCGGACTTGAGGTTGCCAGGTCTGAGTTCCCTGGACTCTGCTGGCCCACACCCCAGAGACTCACACCTCTTGAGTCCTCAATATCTCAGACTTTCCATCCCTGAATACACCACGCCCTGAGGTCCATCTGAGGTCCTTGAATGTCCTAGCCCTCAACGTTTGCGTTTTTCTTCTTTGTTTTGTTTTGTTTTTATTTTTATTCTATTTTTATTTTTTATTCTATTTTTTTAATGTTCTGATTCCTGGCATTGCATTATCCCCTAGTCTTTTCTCCCAGCGTATCCCCCAAAGTCTTTTTTTTTTTTTTTCCTCTCTTTCTTGTCCCCCATCTCCTTCTTATTCTATTTTATCTTAACAATACAATAGGTCTTGCAGGAAACACCTCACATTTGCTGGGTTTCCTCAGCCTCCACTGCCTCATTTCTGTGTGAATAGATTTTGGCTATCTACACTATCCCCTTTCCCCTACATCTTGATATCCTCCACCATCTACTATCTCTCCTATATTCCACCTCCCTTTCTTTGATCCACAAAGTGTCTAACTCTTAATTTCTAATACCTTTGTTTTGTTTTCTGTCTGGTATCCGCTCTTGAAACTATTACCTTTCTTTTCTCTTTCCCTCTCTCACGAAAACAATAGCTTCTTAGTACGTACCATATTCCTCCCATATTCAGTTGTCTACCTCATTATAGGTACTCTACCTACTGCTATAACTCTACACAATTTACATGAATCTAACCTCCATCCTCCCAGAACTGATATTGTTGCTTTGTTAACATATATCACCAATATTACTTTACACTTTTTCCTTCCTTACACAATTGCCTTTCCCCGGCACTATTACTTTCCTTTAAAGTGAACTTCACCAGCAATAAGAAATTAGAATAAGAAGAACAAAGTGACAAAGAGAACATATAACACGCAAAAACAACAGCTAATTAATTTCCAAGACTAGACAAAGAAGCTAGGGAACTGATTAAACCCGTCAAGAAAAAATGATGACCAGACAGCAACAAAAATCTACAAACCAAACCAGTACTCAGGAAAACATGGCTGAATCCAATGAACAAACTAAAAATCAGGAAGGGGAGCAGAACTTTGTACAAGCAATGAAAGATCTCAGAACATTCATCACTGACAAATTTGATGAAGTAAAGGAAGAGGTAAACAACATGAAGACAACACTTGGAGGGGAAATTGCAGACATACACAAAAAAATAACAGATATGATGGGAATGAACACCACAATTCAAGAAATCAAAAATACACTTGCAGCAAATATCAGCAGACTAGAAGAGGCAGAGCAGAGAATTAGTGATGTGGAAGACAGTGCATTGGAAATCAAACAGATAGTAGAAGTGGTCAATAAAAAGATAGAAAAAATCCAGATGGGACTTAGGGACCTGAGTGATAATGCAAAACGCTGAAACATACATATTATAGGCATTCCAGAAGGAGAAGAGAAGGGAAAGGGGTCAGAAGGAGTGTTGCAGGAAATAATGGCTGAAAACTTCCCAAATCTACTGAAAGAGACAGATGTACATATCCAAGAAGCACAGCGCACTCCACTGGTCATCAACCCCAACAGGCCCACCCCAAGACATATACTTCTCAAATTATCCAATGCTCAAGACAAAGAGAAAATCCTAAAAGCAGCAAGAGAAAAGAAAACCATCACATACAAGGGAAGCTCCATATGATTAAGTGCTGATTTCTCATCTGAAACCATGGAGGCAAGAAGGCAGTGGTATGATATAGTCAAGGTACTAAAGGAAAAAAATTTCCAACCAAGAATACTCTATCCAGCTAAACTAGCATTCAAACATGATGGAGAGTTCAAAATATTCACAGATAAACAGAAACTGAAAGAGTATACCAACAAGAAACCTCCCCTTCAAGAAATTCTAAAGGGAGTTCTGCAGGAAGAAAGGAAAAAACAGGACAGGCAGAGTTGGAGGAGAGTGGAAGAGCAACAAAAAAGACAAAAATAGAAGGGAAAAGAAATAATACAAACAAAATATGACAAACACAAATCCAATCAAAATATGGCTAATACAAATAATTCCCTGAAAGTAATAACACTGAATGTCAATGGATTAAACTCACCTATCAAAAGATTCAGACTGGGACACTGGATAAGGAAATATGACCCATCTATATGCTGTCTAAAAGAGACACATCTTAGACCCAGAGACTCATGGAGGTTGAAAGTGAATGGCTGGAAAACAATCATACAAGCAAACAATAACCAAAAAAAAAGGCAGGAGTAGCTATATGAATATCAGACAAAATAGACTATAAATGCGAAACAATTGTGAGAGACAAAGAAGGATACTACATTTTAGTGAAAGGGACAATCTGTCAAGAAGATCAAATGATCATAAATATTTATGCTCCTAACAAGGGTGCCTCTAAATACGTCAGGCAAACGCTGGAAAAACTAAGTGAAAAAATAGATGCATCTACAATTATAGTGGGGGATTTTAATACACCACTATCAACTCTGGACAGAACATCTCAAAAGAGAATCACCAAAGAAACAAAACATCTGAATAGTATATGAGAGGAGCTCGATCTAATAGACATATATAGATCATTACACCCAAACACAGCAGGATATACATTTTTCTCAAGCGCACATGGAACATTCTCCAAGATAGACCGTATGCTAGGCCACAAAGAAAGGCTGAACGAATTCAGAAAGATTGAAATCATACAAAACAATATCTCTGACCACAGTGGAGTCAAGCTGGAAATTTGCAAGGGACAGAGACCCAGACTTCACACCACGATTTGGAAATTAAACAGCACACTCTTAGAAAAACAGTAGGTCAAAGAGGAAATATCAAAAGAAATCAATGACTACCTTGAAACAAATGATAATGATAACACAACATACCAAAATTTATGGGATGCAGCAAAAGCAGTACTGAGAGGGAAATTTATAGCCATAAATTCATATATCAAAAAAGAAGAAAGAGCAAAAATTGAAGAACTGCACATTTGAAGGAATTAGAAAAACAACAACAAAGTAACCCAACAGGAAGAAGAAGGAAGGAAATAACAAAGATAAGAGCAGAACTAAATGAAATAGAAAATAAGAAAGCACTTGAAAAGATAAACAAGACCAAGAGCTGGTTTTTTGAGAAGATCAACAAAATTGACAAACCGTTAGCGAGACTAACAAAGAAAAAAAGAGAGAAGATGCAAATACACAAAATAAGAAATGAGAAAGGCGATATCACCACTGACCCCACAGAAATAAAGACTATCATAAGAGGATACTTTGAAAAACTGTATTCCAACAAAAATGACAATTTAGAGGAAATGGACAAATTCCTAGAAACACATAAGCAGCCCGTATTGACGAAAGAAGAAATTGATGATCTTAACAAACCAATCACAAGCAAAGAGATAGAATCAGTCATTAAAAAATCTCCCAACTAAGAAGAGCCCAGGGCCAGACGGCTTCACAGGTGAATTCTACAAAACATTCCGGAAAGAACTAACACCAATCCTGCTGAAACTATTCCAAAAAATTGAAACAGAAGGAACATTGCCGAACTCCTCCTATGATGCCAACATTACCCTAATACCAAAGCCAAACAAAGACACCACAAGAAAGGAAAATTACAGACCAATTTCTTTAATGAACCTAAACGCAAAAATACTTAACAAAATACTTGCTAATTGTATTCAACAACACATTAAATGAATTATACACCATGACAAAGTGGGATTTATTCCAGGTATGCAAGGATGGTTCAACATAAGAAAATTAATCAATGTAATACACCATATAAACAGATTGAAGGGAAAAAAATCACATGATTATATCTATAGATGCAGAAAGAGCTGTGACAAAATACAGCACCCCTCCTTGATAAAAACACTTCAAAAGATCGGAATACAAGGAAACTTTTTGAACATGATAAAGAGTATATATGAAAAACCTACAGCCAACATTGTTTACAATGGAGAAATCCTGAAATCCTTCCCTCTAAATTCAGGAACAAGACAAGGATGCCTATTGTCTCCCCTTCTATTTAACATTGTCTTAGAAGTACTTGCTTGAGCACTGAGGCAAGAACCAGATATAAAAGGCATTCAAATTGGAAAGGAAGAAGTCAAAATTTCATTATTTGCAGATGACATGATCCTATACATAGAAAACCCTGAGAGATCTACAACAAGGCTTCTAGAACTCGTAAATGAGTTCAGTAAAGTCGCAGGTTATAAGATCAATGCGCAAAAATTAGTAGCATTTCTGTACACCAATAATGAGCAAGATCAGGAGGAAATCAAGAAACAAATACCATTCACAATAGTAAATAAAAAAACCAAATATTTAGGAATAAATTTAACTAAAGAGGTAAAAAACTTATACACCGAGAACTATACAAGACTGTTCAAGGAAATCAAAGAAGACCTAAATAAATGGAAGAATATTCCCTGTTCATGGATAGGAAGACTGAATATTATTAAGATGTCTATCCTACCAAAACTGATCTACACATTCAATGCAATCCCAATAAAAATCAACACAGCCTTCTTTAAGGAACTAGAAAAACTAACTATGAAATTTATTTGGAAAGGAAAGAGACCCCAAATAGCCAAAGACATATTGAAAAAGAAAAATGAAATAGGAGGAATCACACTTCCTGACTTGAAAACATACTACAAAGCTACAGTAGTGAAAACAGCATGGTATTGGCATAAGGAGAGACACACAGACCAATGGAATCGAATTGAAAGTTCTGATATAGAATCTTATATATATAGCCATATATTATTCGATAAAGCCACCAAACCCTCTCAACTGGGAGAGAATGGCCTATTCAACAAATGGTGCCTGGAGAACTGGATACCCATATGTAGAAGAATGAAAGAGGATTACCATCTCACACCTTATACAAAGATCAACTCAAGATGGATCAAAGACCTAAAAATAAGAGCCAAGACCATAAAAATCTTGGAAAGCAGTGTAGGGAAACATCTACAGGACATTGTAATAGGAAATGGCTTCGTGAATATCACACCAAAAGCATGAGCAGCAAAAGAACAAATAGATAAATGGGACTTCCTCAAAATTAAAGCCTTCTGCACCTCAAAGGAGTTTGTCAAGAAAGTAAAAAGGGAACCCACACAATGGGAGAAAATATTTGGCAACCATATATCTGATAAGAGACTTATAACTTGCATATATAAAGAACTCCTATATCTTGAAAATAAAAAGATAAACAACCCATTTAAAAAATGGGAAAAAGATTTAAACAGACACTTCTCCAAAGAAGAAATACAAATGGCTAAAAAGCACATGAAAAAATGCTCCAAATCTCTAGTTATCAGGGAAATGCAAATCAAAACTACAATGAGATACCATCTTACTCCCATAAGATTGGCAGCTATGAAAAAAACAGAAGAATACAAATGCCGGAGAGGATGTGAAGAAAGGAGAACACTCATCCAGTGCTGGTGGGAATGCAGAAGGATCCAACCATTCTGGAGGACAGTTTTGCGGTCTCTCAAAAAACTAACCATAGATTTGCCATATGCCCCAGCAATACCACTGCTGGGTATATACCCATCAGAACTGAAAACAAGGACACAAACCAATATGTGTTCACCAATGTTCATAGCAGCATTGTTCAATATCGCCAAAAGTTGGAATCAACCCAAATGCCCATCAGCAGATGAGTGGATCAATAAAATGTGGTATATACACACAATGGAATACTACTCAGCTGTAAGAACAAATACACTACAAACACACATGATAACATGGATGAATCTTGAGAACCTTATGTTGAGTGAAGCAACCCAGGCATTGAAGGACAAATGCTACATGACCTCAATGATATGAAATAAGCAACCTGCCTCAAAGAGCTAGAGACTGGAAAAGAGGCTTACAGGAAATCGGGGGGTGGAGGAAGGATGTGAGCCGACTTCTGCAGGGGTGGGATCTATGATGAGCTGGCGGTAAGTATGAGCACAAAGAAGGGACAAAATGGGGGCAAGGGGTTGCCTTCGGGTGGGGCTTTGCAGATTTGAGGGGGGCTGGGGATGGGCGGAGGAGTATTATTGCCCAAAAATTGGGGGGAGGGAGGGGCAACATACGAACATAGGGGAGTGTCAGGTGTTTGTTGAGAGTAAAATGTTGAGAAAATCATATCAAAATATAATTAGGAGGGTTACCTGTTTAGGATGCTTAGGGGGGATGGTCTGATGTGGGACAGACTCCAGGGGAATAGCTGAAGGCTCATTTTGCCAGGGTGGGTTGTACCACTGGGTAGAGACCGAAGAAGTGAGAGTTGGGGTGGACCCACATGCTAGGGAGGACTAATGCCATCAAATAGAGAGAACTGTATCTCTCGTGAGAAAGGGTGGCTCCCAGGGCATTAGGCAGTTGAGAAAGTCAGACCCTGAACACTGCTGCAAGTATCTCTGGACGTGGCTTCTCAGGAAATGGAGATTGGCTGGCGCTGTGGGCTCCAAGGGGAGGGGAAAATGGATGTGGAATGGGTGGAACCAAGGTAAATGTGGGGGCAAGAGAGGAGTTTTGCGAGAGTACACGAGGATGAATACAAAACATGTAATATTACACCAAAAACGTATAGGGACGACAGACTAATAATGTAAACCATAATGCAAAACATAGGATAACTAAAAAATTCAGAAAACTGTACATCCTAAAGTATGGACCACATTGTAAGCACAGATGTCACCTTGTTTGAAAGCTATTGTTTCGGAATCTGTACATCAGTTTCAGGAAATATGATATGAATAAGTTAAAAGATTATTGCTGTGGAAGGGACAAGGTTTTATGGTGGATCTGTGGGTGTACTGTATATTGTATATATGAATTACTGTGATCTAAGACTCTTGTGAAGAGAAGCTCAATAATTAGAAAAAAAAAAAAAGAAAAGAAAAAGATAGGATGTAGAAATTTTTCCAAATCAATATGTACTCTAGATCTAACCCTCAAACTCATCACCATATTCCATTTTACTAGTAAGGGAAACTGACATTATGTTGGGATTCACTTTACAGGAAGTTTTGGATCACAGAGTGGTTCAACAATGGTGGCAGAGGAATACTGATATGGGATGTTATTGACAGGCTATATATGGTTGACAGGGAGTTCTACAGGGCATATGTCCAGGGTACATGGTAATGTTTAGATATACTCATAGTGGAAACAATTAAAAACAACAGCTGGGGGGCTACTGGGTTCCTGGCCAGGGGGTCTCTGTCGTGGTCCTTGGCGGAGCAGCGGCAGTCCCCCAGGTACAATGGTAAGAACCAGGAAGGAATGAGGGCCCAACAGTGGGCCCCTGATACTAATGGCTATGCTTGTGAGCCTATACACCTGCAATAAGAACAAGGCCTAGAGGAGCATTGTGCCTGGGAGTTTCCTCCTGACAGCCTTCATGTTACTCAAATGTGGCCACTCTCAAAGCCAAACTCAGCATGTAGATATGCAGTGCATTCCCCCCAGCGTGGGACATGACACCCGGGGATGAGCCTCCCTGGCACCAAGGGATCACTACCACATACCAGCTGAAGAATTAAAGGTTCAATGTGGATCAGCAGAATATCCCTGTCTACATATAATAACATGACTTCAAAATGCAGTTTGACCTAATGTAAGGGGGAAATGGAAGGGAGAAATGAGTTTATAAGGCTACGAGTCTCTAAAAAAGAGTCTGGAGGTTGTCAGCAGGATTCCCCTTATGCACAACTGAGCAGAGTCTAAGAGACAGATAAATTAGATACAACCCCAGGTATTGATTCTTTTTAGGGATATAGAGACCCACGGGTTCTATGGTCATGGCAGATGGGGTTCACTGCCATGGCAGATGGCCCTTCTTTGGAGCTGGTATTTCTGCATGATGGAACTGGACTCAGAGGGGATTTCTTTTCACAAGACTTGCATGCTACTTTACTGGAATTGTAGTTGGTGCTGGGGTTTAAGATATATTTAGGAGATTTGAATCTCTGGACTGACAATATGATACCCAGGCCCAGAGCCTCAACAGACTTCAGCTCCTATACTCTGATTTATTGGACTTACCCCACTCAGCTAACATGGAGTTGAAGAAGGTCAACCACCACACCATGGAGCCTAGACTGTCTACAACTGAAAGCAGGAGGAGTGCATCCAGTATCCATGTGGAATCTAAGCCCCCACTTGACATAGATGTGCAATGGACACAACCAATCCAATGTCCACAGAGAAAATGTGGCATTGGTGTGGGAAGGGTGGCCATGGTGGCTGCTGGGTGCGGGGAATGGGAGGAAGAGATGAGATGGGGAGGCATTTTCGGGACATGGAGTTGTCCTGGGTGGTGCTTCACGGTCAATTACGGGACATTGTAGATCCCCCCAGGGCCCACTGGATGGAACGTGGGAGAGTGTGGGCTATGATGTGGACCGTTGACTATGGGGTGCAGTGATGCTCAGAGATGTACTTACCAGGTGCAATGGATGTGTCATGATGATGGAAGAGAGTGTTGCTGTGGGGGGAGTGGGGGGTGGGGGTGGTGGGGTTGAATGGGACCTCATACTTTTTTAATGTAATATTAAAAAAATAAAATTAAAAAATAAATAAAACCCATTTGATCAGGGAGTGGATGTTGCTCAAGCAGTTGAGTACCAGCTTCCCACATGTGAGGTCCTGTGTTCAGTTCCTAGTGCCTCCTAAAAACAAAAACAAATAATAAGCAAAGAAATGAAAAAAAACTAACTCAGGGAAGCCAATGTGGCTCAGTGCTTGAACACCAGCTTCCCACATATGGGGTCCCTGACACCAGTGCCTCAAAACAAAAAACATGTGATCATAGTGTGTAATTTTAATGTGCTTTTGAATTTGGTTAAGAAGTATTTTATTGAAGTTTTTTGCATCTATATTCTTTAGAGATATTGGTTTATAACTTTCTTTTTTCATAATATTTCAATTTGGCTTTAGTATTAATGTGATTTTGGCTTCAGAGACTGAACTGTGTAGCATTCCTTCCTTTTCAGTTTTTTTGGAGAGCTTGAGCAAGGTTAGCATTAGATCATCTTTGAATGATTGGTAGAATTCATTGTGAAATCATCTAGTCTTGGACCTTTCATTTTGGTGTGGTTTCTGAAGACTGTTTCATTTTTTTAATATGTGGTTGGCTTGTTGAGGTCTTCAATTTCTTCTAGGGTCAATGTGGGTTGTTCATGGGTCTATTAGTCAGGGTTCTCTAGGGTAACAAAATCAAGAGATATCTATTGATAGTAAGAGATTTTATCAGAGTCTCTTATGTGACCATGGGGATGCACAAGTCCAGGATCTGCAGGCAGGCTGCAACTAGAAGCTCCAATGGAAGTCCAATGAAAGTTTTGGATGATTTCTGGGAGACATTGGCTGTCCAAAGATGAGCCGGGATATTCTCACGCAATGCTGCAATCACTTTCCCTTTTAAAGCATTTAACTGATTGGATAAAGCCTCAGTCATTGCTGATGGCAATCTCCCTAGGGCAGGCTGGAGGCTAGATGATACAAGGTTGATGAGGTGTGGTCTGAACAGGGCCATTGCAGGCTTATCTGGTAAAGTCTCAGCAGATTTCAGGGTGCCAATGTTCCCACCAATATTATCATCATCCCATATGTCTCCATCCAAATTCTCTGGATTTCACTCTTTTCCAATCAATGCCTTCACTTTAAATGCAGACACCCTTGGGGTTGAGATTTTAGTTTCCTTTGTAACTCTGCTACTCATACAATGAGAGTCTGAGTTTGGTTCTCAACTATTTTGAGCCTATGGCAGAGAACTTAGCAAGATTAACTCCTGATGTTTTATGGAAGGCAGAATTTGAAAATGGTGAGCCTGGTCATTTAGCTGAAGAAATTTCCAAAGGAAACCCAGAGAATGCAGCTTGTCTTTTGCTTGCAGCTTATAGCAAAATGCTAGATGAGAGAGATATACTGAGGACTGAACTGTTGGTACAAGAAACTAGAAACTGATTCTGGAAATTCCACGCCTCTAGAAATCAAGCTCCGAGAAGAAAGTGCCCCCTTGGAGGACTTAAATAAACTTGGAACTTGCAAATCAGGATTGAAGATGCATTTATCTTGGAAAGACTTGTTGAAAGTCTTACTGTCTGATGGTTTGGACCCTTGCTTCTTGCATGCTAAACCAACAAGGTTTTTGAGAGAGCTATATGAACAAAACCACTGTCAGCCTGGAATAAAAGGGACATGGAAAGGAGAGATTGAAAGGGAAATGACTTCAAGAGGAAAATCATGGAGGCTGAGATCTGAAATTAAGATATCACCTTGGGCCAAGTGAGGAACACCACCCACATGTAGAGAGAGTGTGAGTTTGCCCCAGCAGTTGAAGAGGGTGGATATTCCCACCCAATGCTCTAGGCTCAGGGAGAGTTTTGCCATCCCAGGGTACAAGGAGGGTGGAGCACATTCCTCAAGGATTTGGACAGTTAAGGTCACATCAGCACCTCTTTGGTCTGAGAGAGGTACACCTGTCCCCCATGGATTAGGAAAGGCCAGATGGCCAACTTGTTGCTCTGAGAGGGTTGAGCCTATTTACCAAATGTTAGGGGGAATGTTGTCTTCATGTCGCTGTACTAGGGGGGTTAATACTGTAACCCAAATATTGGGTAAGATGGGGCAATCACCCCAATACTCTTGGAGGGTGAGGTCTGGAGCTTGGTTGACACCCAGATGCTTGATGAGGGTGGAACCAAGAAAATGGACATTGGACAAGCATGTGGAAAGGGTAGGTTCCCATAAGGCACCAAGGAGAAAAAACCATCATTTTAAGAATGACTCTCAGATTGAAATCGAATGGAAGATGCCCTGCAGATTTACTGAACTGTAGAGGACTCGTGACTCATGTTTCCCTCCCAATTTCTCTTTACTGTAATGAAAATGTTAATCCTTTTTCTGTCCTTTTGTGTATTGAAAACACATAAATTGTTTTGTAAGTTTCAGAGGTCTATAGCAGACAGGACTTTGCCCCAAGACAAGTTCTATTTCTTTAAATTGATTGTGATATGATGTAGTACTTGCATTGTTACTGATTTAAGTTTTTTTTTAATATTGTAATGTCTCTTTGGAATTCAGAGGGTGGAATGTAGCAGTTTGATATGGTTATGAGTTCCAAAAACAGATATTGGAATATGTTTGTAATCTGGTCTGTACCTGGGCATCAATCCCCTGATTGAAAGGGTGGGGACTCAAGGCCCTACTGGCACAAGAGGTTTACATAATTACTTAATCAAGTAAACCCATGAATCCAATATAATCTAATATGCCCAGAGGAAAAGATCAGTTTACAAACATAATCCAATATTTCTTTTTGGAATTCATCAATAATATCAAACTGCTACACGATGGTTTGCATCTCTTTTCTAGTTCCTCCACATGTGCAGTTAGGTCTTTGATTTCAGCTCTTCTTCTCTTTTAAAGTAAGCACTAAAGGCTATAAATTTCATTCTCAGCACGCCATGATTTTTTTAGTAGGTACAGGGGATCGAACCAAGGACCTCATATATTGGAAACAGGTGCTCAGGCTACATCTGCTCCATGACCATAAGTTTTTATATGTCATGTCTTTGTTTTCTTTCAGCTTGAGATATTTACTGATTTTACTTGCAATTTCTCCTTTGAATCACTGATTATTTAAGAGTGTATTGTTTAATCCACATATATTTATGAATTTTCCCTTTTTCTATTATTAATTTCCAACTTTATACCATTATGATCAGAGTGTTTTCTTCAATTTCAATCTTTTTAAATTTATTGAGATCTGACTAATGTTCCCACAAAGGATCTCCCCTGGAGAAAGATCAGTGAGCATTGAGAAGAACGTCTATCATATTGTTTTGGGGTTAATGGTCTATAAATGTATGTTTTGTCTGCTTCATTTATCATATTATTCAAGCTTTCTGTTTCCTTATTTATCCTCTGACCAGATGTCTATCCAGTGCTGAGAGTAGTGCATTGAAGTCTCCAACTTTTATTGTAGAGACATCAGTTTCACCCTCCAATTTTGCCAGTGTTTGCCTCTTGTATTTTGGGGCACCTAAGTTGGGTGCATAAATATTTATTATGTTAATTTCATCTTGGTGAATTGTCCATTTTATTAATATATAGTAACCTTCTTTATCCATTATAACAGTTTTGCATTCAAGATCTATTTTGTCTGATATTAGTATCACTACTTCAGATTTTTGCATTACTATTTGCATGGAATAGCTTTTTCCAACCTTTTCCTTCCAGCCTGATTGTGTTCTTGCACTACAGCGAGTCTTAGATGTCTGGGAAAATGATATCAAGGTAGGTAAGTAGGTCCTGATTCTCATAGAAAGGAGCAGAGAAAGGGTGGGGTCCTGCCCAAGGGAGTTCCTCTGGATGTGTATAGAAGCAGAAAGTGCTCTGCATTAGCCAGGAGGGTACTGGACAGACAAAGAAGTCAAAGGAAAACCATAAGTTGCTCACCCCTGTGGCTGGAAACAGCACCTATGCCCCTCCCTCAGGGCAAGTGGCCATGGTGGAGGCCCTGGTTCTCTGCTGCCAAGAGAGTGGAAAGGAGTGTTCCCTGGGAGGAAGGGGGTGTCTGACAGAGAGTGGTTTCTTTGCAGTGAGTTTGGCCAGCTGAGCCCCCTTTGAGTCTTGGGAGGGACACCAACCTGACAGGGAGAGGGGACCCAGGATCTTCTCAGGCAGGCTGTTACTCCCAATCACCCAGGGAGAGAAGAACTAGATTAGAGAGGGGCAGAGACAGGCACCTAATCAGCAGGACTCTGTCTGTTAGAAGTCTGTCCCACCTGAGGGAAAGAGGGTGGGTAGAGCCAGATAAGCTTTTTGAAGCCTAGTTAAGCTGTGGAGCCATTTTAGATCAGTGGAAGAATTCCTTCCTTCTGTATACAAGGTCATTGGTTTGACTCCAGGACTACTTAGAGAAGTGATCCAGAGAGTGATTCACCAAGTTATCAGGTAACCAGCTGACATTATAACAGTGAACATATAAATGTTTTAATTTTGTCTTTAGGTTTTCTTGGATCTGTTATTTTTTGTTTTTTAAAGGTATTTTTTATTGCCCTTAGTTCACTTGCTCAGCTGATACATCACCTACAGAGGGCAGTCTGCTGGGTGATTGATTGATGAACATTGGTGCTCTGAGAAGCTCCATAGGGTCCTAAGAGGGAAGACTGGTTTTCCTGGGTTGTTATGTGTGTCTTGTTTGCTCTGTTTCCCCTTTCTTTGTTTCCTTTTTTCTTTTACCTATTTTTTTCTGTCTTTTCTTTCCTCCATTTTTATATCTTCTGTTTTTTATTCTTTCACTTCACCTTTTTGTTTAGTATTAAATTTTTTACTTCTCTCTTCTATTTTTTTCTGTTTTCTTTTCCTCTCTTCTCACCATTCTAGCTTTTTAATTCACTCTATGTATGTTTGCTATTTTGTTTGTTTCTTTTTTTCTATTCCACTTTTTTATTCTTATCCCTTTGTATGTATGACTTTTTGTGTTAATTATTTTCCTAGTCTTATACAGTTCCTCTTCTATCTTTTTTTTTTTTTTTAATTTTCTCTTCTTAATCTCTTCCCTTTTCTCTGGTACTAATATGTGTATTTCAAGGGTACACAGACAACAGCAAGGAAATAGAATAAGAGGAAACAAGTGTGAAAGAGAAGGCATACCACACACACACACACAAAGAACAAAATGAAATCCTAGAATAGAAAAAGAAGCTAGCCAACCAAACAAGCCCAGCAAGATAAACAGAAACACAGACACCAAAAAATATTACAAGGCATACTAAGAAAGAAGAAGACATAGCCCATTCTAGTGAACAAACTAAAAAACAGGAGGACATGCAGAATTTGGTATAACACAGAGAGGCCCAAGCAGATCATGAATCAACTTAATGAAGTGAAGGAAGAGATTAAGGATTTTAAGAACACTGGGAGAACACAGTGAAGAAATTGTAAACTATTAAAAAGATAACAGATATGATGGTGATGATAAAATGCAAGAATTCAAAAATACACTGGAGAGCACCCGGATGATGCGGCCCTGTGGCTGGCCGTGCCGCGGTGGCCATTTTGCCCGTCAGTGATGGGCCCGCAGGAGCCGGTGGTCCTGATTTCTGTGTCAGACCTGTGGTGAGGGAGCACCAAGGCTAGAGAGAAGGCGTTGTTCCCAGTGCACAGAAGTGGGTCCCAGACTCCACGGTGGTGGCACCCCGGTGACTTGCCACTGGGCACGGTCTGGGATGCCAGTGCCTGAGTCCTGCACCTGGTCCTCACCTCTCCCACCTGGGTGCCATCCACAGGGCCCAATAGCAGCAGCTCTGGGGATGGGCTCAGCGCAGAAGGGTGCATTGTCTCCAGGGCCCTCACCCGGCTCGACCCCACTCCCAATCTGAAAGCCTGCTCAGGTCAGTGCAGCCCAGGCTCCTGTGTCCAGGGTTGATAGACTGTTGGTGGATGGGTTCTGCGTTCTGACAGCCATGGTCATGTGGTGGGAGAAGAGCATTAGATACGGGACCAGAGAGCAAAGCCTTGAATGTGTGACTGAGCCCAGGGCACTCGGGAGACCTGGAGTCCTTTGGCATCTGTAGGCATCAGAGTAAGGAGTCATGCCTGGAATGGCATGCTGAGGAGTCGTACCTTCATAGCAAGGATGTTGGGAACCATGAAGGGTTTTGAACAAAAAAGCAGCATGATGTCAGTGGGGATTTTAAAGGTATTCCATAGCTTGCTTGGGGCAGAACAGAATAGAATGGGTGAGAATGATGAGGATGAAGGCAGTGAGAAGGCTCTTTCTACACATTCCAGGGGTGTTCTGGTGGTGGCTGGACCACAGAGTGGCAAGGGATAGGGGAGAAGTTATCAGATCTTTAATAGGATCAATGGCATTTCCTGCTGTATCAGATGTGGCTGTTAGTCAGAGTAGGGAGTGAAGGCTCATTTTCCCTAAATATCTTAATGAATGGAGTTGGGGAAGTTGAAGCATTTAGCCTAATTCAGGGGACTCAGAAGTTGGATTTTTGACCTGGTATTTCTGAGATGTCAGACTGGAAGCATCACACAGGCACTCAGGCACAAATGCCTGGAGTTCTGAGGATGGGGCTGGCCTGGAGAACCAATGGGATGACTAGTGGTCTTGACCAGGTCATGGCCTCGAAATCCAGGTATGAGGAGAGAGTCTTAAGGATATTATTTCAGGTTGGGCATCCCAAAGATTTTTCCAGAAGTGGGGGGAGTGGGGTGTCCTAGCATACAGTCTGGTTCTGGCCACTGTGCAAGAGGAGAGGGCTGTAGGGCATAAGGAGCCTGGCCTGGGATGAAGAGTGAATGGGTCTAGGGGTAATAGATATATCACCCTGTGATGGTCTCACCCTCACTTTCAACCACTTGTCCTAAGAAACACAAACTGAAAGGCTCTTCAAATGCCATGAGTAATTCCACTCAGAGTCTTACCAAAGCCACAAAATACTGCAAACTCCATGCAATAGATTGTCTTAGCCTCCAGTTTATTGCATAAATAAATGATCTGAAGTGGGCCTGCTCATTAGGGTTATATTACCTCACAGCAAGTTCTTAACCAAAGGAATCCCCTAGTTACTGGAGTCTAGTATAAGTTATGGCAACATAGAAGGTACTTCTGCTCACATTCCCTATATATTATTTGTGTTTTCAGTATATACTCTTGTGTTTTTTGTTGTTGTTTTGTTTGTTTTAGCTGTGAAGTAAGCAGCCTGTGAGAAAGTTTACATATTATCTAAGCTGCTGGATGATTCTCGCTCAGTAGCCTTTATCAAATTGATTTCATGAGAGAAGCAAGCACTGATGTCCTAAGGAATACATTTTAGGCAATGACTTACTTTATCTCATGTGCATTTGGACTAGTACTAGTTATGTATCTTCTTTGGGATATTTAAGACAATATTAAGTAAGGTTAGTGTCGGAGTTGTGGAACTGAAGGGTATCGGGAATGAAAGACAGAGAGAGATTGGGATCAGGGGATCTGAGAGCATTGAAGCCTCAAGCTCATCAGACAAATTTATTAATATCAGGGGCTTCTTTATATACCCCAAGCAATCATGAGAACCAGCAACTATCCTAGCTAACTATTCCCATAACTTCATTAATGAAAACACAGTGCATAGTGGATAAGATAGTAACTAAAGCCCAAGATGTTCTATTATGTTATTGAAACAAATATACTCACAAATCTTGTTGCCCAGGTTACTTGAGATTTCAAGTCTGGGTTCTGCTGGAATGTTATGTTTCCCAGAGAGATTAGCCACCTGCACATATATCTCTAGGGACAGCATGACCCAGTGGTCAGAAAGTAACTTGCTACCATGGAAACAGCATGCCTTTGTTTCCCGCATTTCCCCCTTTTTGTTTTAGTCAGGGTGGCTGTGCCTGTCTTAGGTTGCCCTCCTCTGAGAGTCTTACCCATCATTGGCTACCAGCCAAGCACTCTGACCATGGAGAATTATATTGGTTTTATCAAGTACCAAATTATTAGCTTGTCCCATCACGTCAACATGTGCAGTCTTTGACAGACTTCTCGTCCCAGGCAAGCAACAACAATGAGCAACAAGATTAATACACAAAATCCTATTCCTAATGCTGATAAAAAATGTTGAGACTCCACCAATCTACTGGATTACATTTATTAAAATGAGAAATTAAATCATTAAAGATAGCTTTATCATCAGCTACATCAATTTGATTATGAGACATTTCTAATATTTTTTTGTAATTCTTCTATTTCTAATGACATATTACCATTATGACCTATCAAATGATTTTTAATCTTTTCCCAATCAAACAGAATTATTATAAGCAACTGGAGTAATGCAAAAGTTACTTTCATTCCAATCACATTTCAATCCCCTAAGTAAGTTTAAGTTATATACTTGATCTCCAAGATGTAAAACTGCTGATTATAAATCATTAACTCTACTGTTTAATTCTCCATCAATATGTTCTTGACTATGCCATAAGTCAGTAGCATTCTTATACCATTCATGCACATATTGTTGAGTCTGCACCATCTCATGCAAGGCCACAGTAGCTGTAGCGGCAGCTGCAATGACACCAATCAATCCTAATATGCCAGCTATTAGCAGTCCCACAAATTGCTTTGAGCACTTCAGGATTTCTCAAGCCATATGGAACAGCAGTTGACTCTCAGGTGATGATTGCCAAATTCGGTTCAGTCGCACTGGAATCCACACTCCCCACCACCTTCAAGCCATTGTAATGAAATCTCCATTCTGTAAAATGTTCTCAAACAGGTATGCAAAGTCCCACTTTTATAAAATAGAGCATTCTCAGTTATAGTTAATTTTCCAACCACAAATACCTAAGGATTTCTTACACACACCTGAAGATGATGAATTTGATTTAAATGCCGATATTGACCCTTCTTACTATTATTCCCAATCCATTCTATAGTAGGAGCTATTCCTAGAAAAACTTTCCACAGATTCTTCTGCTTGTGTATAGATATAATATTAGACCATGGAGAAGGGATCCATTTCCCTTTCTGTTTCCAAACACTATTATTTTTAGTAAAAATTATTTTTTTGTTGCCTTTACTTTTTAGACCATGCCAAATAAATGTCATTATATGCCATAGGGGCACTTTCCCACACTATTCCATAGGAATCATTAAAAACAACAGATCCTCTTCCTATATGGCACGCTTGCCATCCTTCTTTATCCCTACTGTCTTTTTGTGGACAATCATAAGTAGGATTTTTGGTCATGATTAAATTGTAAGAGGGAAATAAAGTCACAATAAACTGGGTATTATTATTTTTTGAAGATAATTATGGCCCAATTTTTAACATACATACAGGCAGGATGGTTACCAGTGCATAAGGATCGATAATCAAATGGTAATATGAGATTATAGATTCTTTGTCCTTCCTCATAGGGTTTAATTGGCAATCGATCATCAGTTGGTCCAGGGAATATATGGGTCTTATTCAGATATATATGAAAGAATGGACCTTTCCAGGTTAACACTCTTAAGTAATGGGGGGTTAGGTATATAGGCCCAATAAGTATAATTACTGGCAGCTTCCTCATTACTTACAATCACCATCATCAGAAGTTGCAGGAGACCCCATCTCTTCATTCCAGGGTTTAATCCTCTTCACAGGTAACCAAATTTGTTCTCCATTTTCTGAAATGACAAGAGCATAACCTCACCCCCATACTTTAATCCTGCCTTTTTTCCATTCATTGCTTAAAATATCTTTCCAGAATATTGGTTGATCTTCATTTCCTGCGTCCACTGTAGATGTTTGACATTTTCCAAAGTGATGTTCCGCAGGTGTCAAAGAATTATAAACATTAAGAAAATTTAAAGTAATTAAGCTTTTGCCAATTGATCTTTTGGTGTTATAATATCATCATCTCCCCCTTTTTGTTTTAAAAGCATAGTTTTTAGGGTATAATGGCTACATTCAACTATGGCTTGACCTGTAGGATTGTAAGGAATGCTCATAACATGCACAATAGCATACATAGAACAAAAGGAAGTAAAAGACTTACTAGTATAAGAAGGGCCATTATCAGTTTTAATTTCCAAGGGGCATCTCATTACTGCAAAAGTAGACCATAAATGGGAGTGAACATGATGAGAACGTTCACCACTTTGTGCAGTAGCCCACGAAAAATGAGAGTACATATCAATGCAAACATGGACATACTGTAATTTACCAAATGATGGTATGTGAGTAATATTCATCTGCCACAGTTGATTAGGAGCCAGGCCTCTGGGATAAGTTCCAGCCTGAAAAGGCACTGTAGTTAAGGGTCCACAGGTGGGACAGGTGCAAATAATTTCTTGAGCTTGATGTTTTGTTAATTGAGGAAATTTATGTCTAAGTCCTTTAGTATTAATATGAGTTAATGCATGATATTTATTGACATCCTGCAGGCATCCTACTAATAAATCAGCTCTTGCATTTTGGGTAGCTAGAGGACCAGGAAGGAAAGAATGAGACCGGATATGAGTAATATATGTAGGCTAACTTCTTTGCCAAATGAGGGCCTGAAGGTCAGCAAAAAGTTGAGACAATTCATCAGTAATAAAAATATGAGCTGTTTCAATATGGCTTACAGTTAAGCAAACATATTCGGAGTCAGAGACAATATTCAAGGGCTCCTGAAACGTTTGTAAAACCTTAATGATGGCTGAAAGCTCTGTGCATTGAGCAGACAAATAAGGAGTCTGCCAAACTTGTTCTTTTTCAGAGGTAACGTATGCTGCTTTTCCATTACTACTACCATCAGTAAATACTGTACATGCATTTTCAGTAGGAACAGTTTCCACAATTTTTGGTAAAATCCAAGTGGTTCTTTTTAAGAATGTTAACAGTTTGGAAGTAGGATAATGATTATCAATAATGCCTTGAAAATCACTGATAGCAATTTGCCATGGAGGATTAGTTATATATAAATGTTGAATTTCTTCATGAAAAAGATTACAGATAATTCTATCTGGATCAGACCCCTTTAACTGTAGCAACCTCACACGGCCTTTTGCTAATATGGAAATAATTTTTTGAAGATATGTTTGCAATCTCTTTTGTTTATTATTAGGTAAAAAAAAAACCATTCCAATATACCTTCTTGCCAAAATAAAGCCATAGGAGATTGAGGGGTTGAGAAAATAATTAAATCAACAGCTTTATCAGGGTCTATTTGTGTTAATTGCCCTAGAGAGATTTGACCCTCTATCAATGCCAATTCTATTTCAGTCTCTTTAGACAAGATTCTAGGGCTACATAGATCAGAATCTCCTGTTAATGTTTGAAACAAATGAGTTAATATATAATTAGGGGTTCCTAATGTTGGTCAAATCGAATTAATATCTTCTAGCAATTTTTGAAAATAATTTAAGGTGTTTAACTTGTCTCGGTATATTTGCACCTTTTGTGGTATAATACGTCCATTAGCCAATTTCATACCTAAATAACAATATGGAACCTTCCTTTGAATTTTTTCAGGGGCAATTAGCAAGCCATACTCAGGAAGAATTTGTTCAGCATACTGAAATAACTGTTGCAGGTTGTCATTTGAAGCATGAACAAACAATATATCATCCATATAATGAATAATCATTGCTTTTGGAAATTTTGCTCTTAATATTTCTAAAGGTTGATGCACAAACAATTGACACATGGTAGGACTATTCATTATACCTTGCGGTAATACACACCATTGATATCTTTGCATAGGTGCCTGATTATTAAGAGCAGGTACTGAAAAAGCAAATTTTTCTTTGTCAGCAGGATGCAAAGGAATCGTGAAAAAAGCACCTTTTAAATCAATAATAATTATGTGCCAATCTTTTGGAATCATGGATGGTTGTAGAACCCCAGGTTGCAAAGGTCCCATAGGGCTCATGACCTTGTTAATAGCTCTTAAATCAGTTAACGGTCTCCAATTTCCTGATTTTTTCTTAATAACAAACACAGGAGAATTCCATAAACTATTAGAAGCCTCAATATGTTTTTGAATTAACTGTTCTGTTACAAGAATATGAAGGGCATTAAGTTTTTCAACTGTGAGGGGCCATTGATCAACCCATACAGGTGTATCTGTTAGCCAAGTTATAGGCATTGGGCTGCCCTTTTGTTCAATGGCCCTTATGGTAAATTTTCCTGCCCAGAATCCTGTTGACCTGAATGATATCCAAGTTCTCTGTAATCTCCTTTTCTTCTAGTATTATATTGCATATCCATATATAAAGACTTTGCTTGTTCTGACAAAGTAGGAATGTGAATAAAAACTCCCCATTGACCAAGCAAATCACGTCCCCACAAGTTGATACCCACATCTGCTACATAAGGTTGTAAAGTAGATTTTTGTCCATCCGAACCTAAAACATCAAATATAGTAGTACTCTGATATACATCATTCATCGTACCTATGCCAGTAAACATAGTGGGTACTTTGTGCAGTGTCCAAGACTGAGGCCAATGTCGCTTAGCAATAATAGATACATCAGCACCAGTATCTACTAGTCCAAAAAATACCTTCCCATTGATGGTAATTGTTGTCTCTGGCCTGTCATCACCTACAAAAGTCTGCCAATAAATTCTTTCTCCTGTAGAACCAAATCCACCTTTTCTATTAAAGGGGGGATACTTGGTTTATGATAAGGAAGCAATAATAATTGAGCAATCCTTTGTCCGACATTAATTTGAACTTGACTCACTGCTTGTACCATTACTTTTATGTCTTCTTTAAAGTCACTATCAATAATACCAGTTTGAACCAATAATCCCTTCATAGTCAGACTAATTCTTCCTATTATCAAACCAACAGTATCAGAGGGCAACGGTCCTTTTACTCCAGTAGATATAGTTTGCATACCCATTGCCAGTGTTATAAGCTTAGTTTCAGAAGATGGGAGATCTACTGCAGCACCGCCTCTCATGGCGGCTCTTAATTCTGAAACTGGGATGCATGTAGCTGGCCGTTGCTGACTGGATATTGTTTGGCCGGGCTCATATTGTTTGTCTGAGGGCCCTGAGCCAGGCCTGCAAAGCTGTTTCCCGACCCAATTGGAGCTCCATTTTTCTGAAATTTAGACCTGCACTCATTGGCCCAATGATATCCTTTCCTACATACTGGACATATCTTGGATGGAGATGGCTTACTTGTATTCTGAGCGGGAAGAGCCAGATAAGATTGACATTCTTTCTGATAATGGCCAAGTTTTCCACATTTAAAACAATTTTTGTTTTTCTCCTTGTTACTACCTTTAAAAGCTGCGGCCAAGACTGCCGTCTGGTGGGTGGTAGAGCCAATATCCTGACAAGCTTTAATATAATCCTGAACTGTCTCCTGCAGCTTTTAAGGGTCATATTGCCTTCTTACATTCACTATTAGCCTGATCAGCTGCGAGTGTTAACAAAATTAACTCTCTTGCTTCTGGTATCTTGATTGTTTTCATCAGAATGTCAGTTAATCGGGCTACAAATTCTACATAAGGTTCACTAACTCCCTGCATTATTTTAGCAAAAGACTGCATTGGCTTTCCAGGAGCACAAATCCACTTCCAAGCAGCCAGACATGAATTGTGCACCTGGTTTATGGCCTGATCATCATAATGAAGCTGCCATTGAATGCTAGACCATTCACCAGTACCTAATAACTGTTTAGCAGAGATAAGAACAGGAGGATTTGCACAGCATTATGGCACGCAATCATATGGGCTTCAGCCGCCCACCAGGTTTTAAATTGTAAGAATTCAGCTGGACTTAAAACTGTTCTAGTTAACATTTCCCAGTCCCATGGAATAAGGCAATCAGTTTGAGCCAACCCTTGTACCAAACCAAAAGTATAAGGGTTATTAGTTCCAAATTGTGCACACGCTTGTTTAAGTCCTTTCAAAATTTTAAATGGCAATGGTTTATGATGAGCATATATTCCTCCTTGGGGCTTACTGGCATTGGGGGGAATTTGTTGAATATTTACTGGGAAAGTCGACAATAATTGCGTTGCCTCAGTATCCCCTTGTCGGGGTCCTTGTAATAAGCAACGCATCATTGGAGTTGTAGGAGCCAGATTAGGTATGAATACGCTTTTAATATATGGTTGGGTGTCAATGGGGTCAGTAAATATCCCCGGGGCTACAGGCATAGTAACTGATGGAGCTGTAGGGGCAGTATTGCATAAATTAGGATAAAGGTTAGCTTTAGAAATATTCAATTTAGCCATCTGTTTATGCAGAAAAGGATTAGTTTCTTTTTCATTAGAAGGCTCATCCTCCTCCTTGTCCTCTATTTCCTCCCTGTCCTCACTCTGATGACCCGTGTCATGGGACTCCTTGGAAAAGACGGCAATTTCTTCCTCCTCCTCTTCAGACTGCGGCGGATCTAAAGCTGCTGCAATCTGTTGCCCCAGTGTCCATACTGATAACGGTATGGTTTCTCCTTTTTGATATGCTCCACAGAGCGCCCTCATTACCTGTTTCCACTGTTTAAGATTTAAAAGATTTTTCCCTTGCGGCTGAAACCAATAACAGTGTTTTTGTACTAGAGCAAAAAATTCAAGTAAATCAGCAGTTTTTACTGAGACTCCGACAGTATTTAAAAGAGTTTTTAGTACCTGTGAATATTCTTCCAGCCATCCTGGTTGATTACCCATACCCTGATGCTAGCGGAAAACAGGATTAATTAAAATTCTTACCACTGTATGGTCAAACTCGAGTCACTCTTTGATGGACACCTCAAACTTGCAGGAGGGTTTTCCGTTCTGTGTTCCTGATACTGTTGTGGAAGAATCTCTGCAGCAGTCACTACTTCGGGCCCCATGTTGGGCACCAGATGTCGGAGTCATGGACCCGAAGGGTATCAGGAATGAAAGACAAAGAGAGATTGGGATCAGGGGATCTGCAAGCATTGATTCCTCAAGCTCATCAGATAAATTTATTAATATCGGGCTTCTTTATATACCCCAAGCAATCATGAGAACCAGCAACTATCCTAGCTAACTATTCCCATAACTTCATTGATGAAAGCACAGTGCACAGTGGATAAGATAGTAACTAAAGGCCAAGATGTTCTATTATGTTTTTGAAACAAATATACTCATAAATCTTGTTGCCCAGGTTACTTGAGATATCAAGTCTGGGTTCTGCTGGAATGTTATGTTTAGATTAGCTACCTGCACGTGTATCTATCTCTAAGGACAGCATGACCCAGTGGTCAGAAAGTAACTTGCTACCATGGAAAGAGCATGCCTTTGTTTCCCACACTTCTCAATGAATTTAAAGGATTGAAACTATACAAAGCACTTTCTTTGATCATAATAGAATGAATGTAGAAAGCAATAATAGGCAGATAAAGGGAAAACACATAATACAGATGTTAAACAACACATGCTTAAACAATCAGTGAGTGAAACAGAAATTACAAGAGAAAACAATAAATATCTCCAGGTGAATAAAAAGGAGAAAACAACATATCAAAATATATGGGATACTGTGAAGACAGTGCTGAGAGTAATACTTATTGTCCTTAATGCCTACATTAAAAAAGAAGAACGAGTTCAAATAAAGGACCTGAGTGAATACCTGGAGGAAATAGAAGATGAACAGAAAGCTAATCCAAAAGCAAATAGAAAGGAAGAAATAAGAAAGAGTAGAAGAGAAATCAATGAAATTGAGAACAAAATAATAAAAAGAGAGATAATCAATGAAACCAAAGATATTTCTTCAAAAAGATCAACAAAATTGATAAACCCTTAGCTTGACTGACAAGGGGAAAAAAAAGAGAGAAACTGCAAATAAATAAAATAAAAAATGAGAGGAAGTTCATTACTACTGATCCCACAGGAATAAAAGATAATGTAACAGTAATATAAACAACCAGAACAATTCAGACAACAAAGATGAAATGCACAAATTCCTTAGAAAAATATGAACAAATTACACAGACCCTAAAAGAAATAGAGAACTCACCAAAACAATCAGAAGTAATGAGATTGAAATATTCATCATAAACCTCCCCAAAAAGAAAAGCTCAGTACCAGCTGGCTTCAAAGGGGAATTCTACCAAACATACAAAGATTTAATACTAATCTTCCTCAAAACTTTCCAAAAGTTTGAATAGGAGGGGATGCTAACAAACACATTTTATGTAGTCAACATCACCCTAATACCAAATTCAGCTAGAAATCCTACAAAAAAGGAAATTAAGACCAAGTACTCTAATTAATACAGATGAAACAATCCTCAACAAAATGCTTGCTAATTGAATACAATATCATATTAAAAGAATTATACATCATTATCAAAAGAGTGTTATCCCAGGTATGCAAGTATAGTTCAACATTAGAAAATTAATATAGTACATCATGTTAATATTTTTAGGAGGAAAAATCACATGATCATTTCGATTGAGGCAGAAAAGGCATTTGACAAAATCCAGCATCCTTTCTTGAGAAAAACACTTTAAAAGATAGGAATAGAAGGAAACTTCTCAACACATAAAGTGCATTATGTGAAAAACCCACAGTTAATGTATCCGATGGTGAAAGACTGAAAGCTTTCCCGCTGATATCAGGAACAAGATAAAGATACTCACTCTCTTTACTGTCATTCATTATTGTGCTGGAAGTTCTAGTTAGAGAAATTTGAGAAGAAAAAGAAATAAGAAGCATCCATATAGAGAAAGAACAAGTAAAACTTCTGTGTTTCATTGATCATGTGATCCTACAGCTAGTAAATCCTGAAAATTTTGCAATACTGCTACTAGAGTTAATAAATGAATACTGCAATGTGACAGGACACAAGATTAATACATAAAAGTCAATCAAAAAGTGTTTGTGTACATTAGTTATGCGCAATCTGAGGATTAAGTCAAGAAAAATTTCCATTTACAATGGTGACTAGAGATCAGGGATATAGGAATAAACTTAACCAAGCACATAAAGGACTTCTATTCAAAAAACTACAAAACTTTCTGAAATACCAAAGAGGATCTAAATAAATGGAGTGACATTCTGCATTCATGGACTAGAAGACTAAATATTATTAGGATGTCAAGTCCATGCAAATTGATTTTCAGATTCAACACAATCCCATTAAAATTTCCAAAAGCCTTTTATTTTTTGGAAATGGAAACATTATTGTCAAGTTTATTTGGAAGGATAAGGGAACTGAACAGCCAAAAAAATCTTTGAAAAGAAAAATAAAAGTTGGAGGGCATTCACGTCCTGACTTTTATTACATTACTTAGTATAATGGCTAAAAACAACATGGTGCAGCTATGAAGAGATATGTGCTCTCAAATGGAATCGAATAGAGAGTTCAGAAATAGACCCTCGGCGTTGGACTTGGCCCAGTGGTTAGGGCATCTGTCTACCACATGGGAGGTCCACGGTTCAAACCCCAGGCCTCCTTGACCCATGTGTAGCTGGCCCATGCGCAATGCTGATGAGCACAAGGAGTGCCCTGCCACGCAGGGGTGTCCCCCACGTAGGGGAGCCCCATGCGCAAGGAGTGCACCCGGTAAGGAGAGCCGCTCAGTGTGAAAGAAAGTGTGGCCTGCCCAGAAATGGTGTCGCTCACACGGAGAAATGACACAAGATGATGCAACAAAAAGAAACACAGATTCCCGGGCCGCTGACAACAACAGAAGCGGACAAAGAAAAAAACGCGGCAAATAGACACAGAGAACAGACAATCAGGGTGGGGGGGAGAAGGGGAGATAAATAAATAAATCTTAAAAAAAAAAAAAAGAAATAGACCCTCACATTTATGTTGAAGTGATATTTGACAAAGCTGTCAAGCCCACCCAGATGGGCCAGAACAATCTATTCAACAAATGGTGCTGGGAGAACCGTACATCCAGATCCAAAAGAAAGAGGATTTCTGTTTCACACTGCATGCAAAAAATGAACTCAAAATGGATCAAAGACCTAAACATGAAAGTTAGAAACAAAGAAATCTTAGAAGAAAATGTAGGGAAACAATCTCAAGATCTCATGATATGAACCTTACACCCAAAGTACCAGCAATGCAAGAAAAAAATAGACAATTGGGACCTCCTCAAAATTAAATACTTTTGCACTTCAAGTGGCTGTTGCAGGAAGGTAAAAATGCAGACCACTCAATGCAAAGAAAATGTTTGGAAATTACATATCCAAAAAGGGTTTGATTTCCATGTTATATAAAGAGATCATACAACTCAATAAAAAGACATGAAACTCAATTTAAAAAATGGGCAAAACACTTGAATAGACATTTTTTCAAAGAGGAAAGAGAAATGACCAAAAATCACATGAGAAAATGTTCAACACAGTAGCTATTAGGGAAATGCAGATTCAAAGTACAACAAACTACAACTGGACAGCATGTCACTCTTGCAGAATGGACTTGGGTAAACGCAGGAGGAGCCCGCTTCGCGCTGCCCGAGGGCTCCAGTCCGCAGCTCGGCCTAGGGCTGGAGGAAGCCTGGGTGTGCAGCGAGAGCGGGCTGCCGGGGAGCGGGCGCCAGGGGCTGCCCCGGGGGTGGCCTGCTCTGCCCGCGGCTCGGCGGGCTCCGCGCTCCACGCGGGCTTCCTGGGGCCGCTTCAGCCTCTGGCCTGGGCGTGAGCGGGCGCCCGGGACTGCCGGGGGCGCTGTGGCCCCGCCAGCTGCTGCCTTGCCTGGCTCTTGACCAACGTTTACCCCTAACTGGTGAGATTTGGTTTAAGGTTTTAGGGCTGGCCTTAAGATTTTGGCACCTTTTCTTATTAGAGATGATATGCTAGTAGGAAATATAAACTGATAAATGATTTTTTTAATAATTGAAAGTTGTTTGGCACTACATGAATTGAACTAACTTGCCCTGTTTTCAAAATCACAAAATTTTGAATTTGTTTTAGGTCTTTAAAAAAAAGTCTGAACAGTTCACTACCAAGAATGTGTTATGGTTGCTTTCACCATTTACAAATGGATCTAGTTTAACCAAACTCTCAGAGTAATAACTTCTGAAAGGTTGTATCATTTCTCTTAAGATTAAAACTATGAGGGTTAAAAGTTGCTTTTTGATGAATTTTTCCTGATCAGTCAGGAGGATCTTGGAAAAAAAGGTTGGGACATAGTGGCTTGTGCCACTGTAACCAGAACTTGCTTTGTGAACCCCCTTTCATGGGATGTCTGGTTTCTCTCCGTGTGGTGTCTGGATCCTTCATGTCAACGTCAGCACCACTAGTCCATGTGGCTTTTATGTCCTTGTGTTCCACAACTCACTGATAAGGAAAGGGGTTTCTCTTTTTTTTTTTTTTTTCCTTCCAGTTTTTATTTATTTACCTAACTTGGAGATAAAAATTGACTAAAACAGGGACATTCTAGCCTGGTGGAATATGTCTGACCTTGAAGATTGCATGTCACACTGTCCAACGCCCTTTAATTCCTCCTCCATGAGCTGAGTCTGGTACAGCGCACAAGTTTCCATCCAGTCTCTAGCAGAAGATCACAAGCTGATAAGGGGATGGACCTCATCGGTAGGACTTTGTTCAGCGAAAATTCATTCAGATTTTGATTGGTTAGAACGCTTGGTTTTTGACAGGACTTGGAATTCTAAAAGGAGTCTCAGAGGCCTTATCTTTTTACTTTGCAGGAAGATGAGGAAACCCTTTTATCCATGCTAGAGTCCTGTGGTAGAATCAGGTATTTTAATTGAAATTACATCCAAATCAGTGCAAAATAACTGAGGGCCCAGTTGACTTGTAGTGACCCCTGCCTCCCCAGTTCTCGGTTTCCCTTTCCTTCATCTTTGCCCTTATTTAGGGGTAACTTGCCCTTGCAGTTGAGTTTCCTGCATCACGTTCGTAGCGGCAGAGACATCAGTGGCCTCAGTATCCATCAGCTGTTCCCTCCTCTGCCCCCTTCGAAGCCGGCTAGTAAGATCGGGAATTAACAGGCAGAGCTGGAACCTGGCAGAGTCCACGTGGACAGGGTAACCCTAAGAGGGCTGCTGGAAGACCCCGCCCCAGGATTCTGCTCTCCAGGACAAAGACTTCTGAATGCAAAGAAAAGCTCCGGATGTTCCCTAGGGACTTATCATTGGGTCCTCACTAAGGACTTGATGGGTGGGATAATCAACCAAGACAGCAAACAGCTGAAACCCCTCCCCTGCTGTTAGCAAAGGGGTGGATAATTAAGAGTTTATAAAGCAGTGTGGGAGGCCTGAGTGTTCTCTCGCCCTCCTCTCTTGCCTCTGGACCCGTTCCTGCCCTCTGTGTGCCTCCCTCACCATTTTTCCCCTGCCACGTGGCCATGCAAGTAAACCTGGGGATTTATCATCTATAATAGGGAATTGTAGCTTGTAAATCAGCCCTCTTTATCCCTTTTCACCCCCTTCCTCTCTACCTGGGATCCTTGCTCAATTATTTTCTCCCATTTCTCTTTCCTCCTTTACTTGAATAAATTACTGACTTAACTCACCCAGCACGCTCTTGAAACTCATTTCTGCAGCATAGCCAAGAACCTAATAAAATCCAGTTAACATATTTATCTCCTCTACCCTATTAGCTAGTTCCCTTGCCTATTAATTTTCTCCTTTTATCTTCTTATCTGCTCCTCTTTTTTAAAAAGCCAGCATATTCTACTCTTGGACACCTGCCCCCAACTTCCCTAAGTACCCATTTCTCTCAAAGACTGCGAGAAAGGAAAGGAAAATCACCTTCAAATCCACAAGCTTTAAATTGTGAGGTCTAATCTGGTACTTCTCCCTTTTCAAAGCATATCTTCCAACCCATCCCTCAAAGATATAAATGTGGAAAGTACCAGGGAGTTGGGTGGATAGGCGCGTTAGTGACAGAGCTTCAGCTTGGATCTCTGTCAGAGTTGAGATTTTAAGTGTCTATAAGAAGGGTCCTATTTGCCTTTGTTATGTTTTCCAATTGCCTCTCCCCCAGTTTAAATGTTTCTTTTTTGCTTAAGTCAATAATATTCAGACAAGTTGTTTGTGGTTGAATAATGATGTAACATACACATTTTGGTTTGTGTGCTTTTCCGTAATAGTTGTGCAATTTCTTCCAGTTTGTTGTGTGCACCCTTTGGATGTTTTTGGATGTTTTTAATATTAGATTTGGGGGAATTCATTAAAATTAAATAAAGTTGATATAAAATTATTTTTGCATAACCTAACATTACAGCTAATACTTCATCTTTAGGTTTTTTATTTAAATTAATATCAGGCCAGGGTAGATCACATATTTTTATTTTACTTGTAAATAAATATTTTCAATATTCTATTATATCTGTTCTCCTAGTCCTCTAGAATAATTTTGGTCAAAAATAGGTATTTATTGAGGTAGCATATCAGTCATTTATTAATGTTAAAATACTGTGTGTTTTATGACAGTGGGGAAAGGGGTTGATTCTGATTAGCAGTTTACTGATTGGGGTAGAAGAAATGAACTTTATACATTAAAAGGAGATTTAATTTGTGAGGTGCTTGTTTGTGTTTGTTCATTTTTATTTCATTATCACCTGGAGGTATATGCATTCCTATGTCCCATTGGTAAAGGCTTACAGGAAAGCTTTTCTTTATTTATATATTTTTTAAGTTGCATGGTGACTTAGTTTGGTGGGATATGTGATTTGCTAGTATTTTTCCATTGAGGTAATATATTCCAAACTGTCATAAGTTCAGGATGATGAATAATAAAACAACTTGTTATATATTGTGTTTGTAAGGGTTCCCTAAAGTATTATAATTCACATACTTCATGTAAATTGCAAAAGCAGAAACTGTGATGTTTAAGTAGTAATATGTTCCCTTAAATTTCTCTGTAAGGTGCTTGTTATACACGTAGTAAATTTTAATTCAGGAAAGACATGCTCATTCTGTATTTTTTAAAGTACAGCATAGCCAAAGTCATTAGATCAATTAAGTTCTCATCTCTCCAAATTCTCCTAGCCTTCTCTGTCATGTTGAGTTAAGATGGAAACATTTTTGGGCTTTAATTTACATGTAAATACAGACTGTAATTTTGTGTACCATTTGTCTCCACTACCAACAGTAGCCAACTTTTTAAAGCCCCTCTAACAGGGACAAACAATGGTGCCACTAGTGTGTGTTTCCCATTTGGCAGTGTTACTGAAGCAGCTAGACAGGTGACTCAAGGGGGTTGAGGCCACACTAAAGCCATGTCCACGTCCCTGCCTCTTCAGATTTTAATTTTTGTCACTCCCACTTCCTGTTAATCCATTTCTTACATTGACCTATTTTAATGATGAGAGGAATTAAAATAAAGTAACTACTTTTCCTTTGAACTTTCTTTTCCCTTAAGCACATTTAACAGTGTAGAAGAACTGGAGCATTTTCTGGTCCTAAGACAGGCTTAGACAGCAGTTTTGCTTACTCATGCTCCTGCCCTGCCTCTCACCTGCACTGTCGAATGTACCCAGTTCCCAATTTTAACCTCTACCAGGGGGGAAACTCTCCTCCCTGTTTTTGGAGCAGTCTGCACCTCACTTGTAGCAGTCATTTTGATACATGCTGTTACTAATGTAAACTTCTTAAGGACAGGGATTAACATCTTGTTGATTTTGTGTTTCCACCTCAACTCCAGCATCTAGCCCAGTGTCTTGCACAAATAAATTGCTTAATGTATGTTGAATTAACTTGACTAAAAAGTTACTACTAACACTAGCATGTTTCAGGCCTTACTTGTGTAAGCTTGTTGTTTCCTTTGTTTCTTTTGCAAATATTTCAATTATGATTATCTCCTAATGCTCTCACTAAATCATTTGAAGAAGTTTTACCATCTTTCATTCAGGTAATAAACTATGACCACTTAGCTCTAGCAAATGTGATTGCCTCCATGAAATGACTATCCCAAACTCTCTGCCCATGGATATAGTTTACCAAACTGAAATGTGAATTCTTTGAATAAATTGGTCATGTCTGAAACAAACAAACAAACAAACAGAAAACTACAAGTGCTGTAGAGGATGTGGAGAAAAGGAACACTCCTTCACTGTTGGTGGGAATGTAAAATGATGAAACCTTTGTGGAATCCAGTTTGCTGGTTCCTCAGGAAGCTAAATATAGAGCTGTTGTGTGATCCAACGAAGAACTGCTATTTGATCCAACAATCCCACTGCTAGCAATACATTCAGATAAACTGAAAGCAAGCATGTGAATTGACATTTGCACACCAATTTTCATAGCATCATTATTCACAATTGCTAAAAGATGTAAAAAACCCAAGTGTCCGTCAATCAATGAATGGATAAACAAAATGTGGTCTATACATAAGATAGAAAACTATTCAGCTATAGGATGACATGAAGTCATGATGCAAATGACAACATGAATGAAACCTGAGGACTTTATGGTGAATAAAATAAGCCAAAAACAAAAGGACAATATTGTTTGGTATCAGATGTATGAACTAATTATGATGAGTAAACTTATGGACTTAAAATCTAGAATATAGGTTGCTGAGAGATAGAATGAGGGTTGAGAAGGAGAACTTATGTTTAATATACATAGAATATTTAATAAGGTTATTTTAAAGGTTTGCAAATTAGATAGAGTGGATGTTAACACATTATAGTGAGTATAACTAATATTACTGATCTATAAATATAATTGTGAGTGAAAGGGTAGGCTAGGGATATAAATGCCAATTGAAAGAAAGCTATAGAATAACCTAGGGCCTTATAATTTACTCAGTGGTGGATGATGACTGTGGTTAATAGTGCAGATTAAAGAATGTTCTTTTGTGAACTAGTACAAATGAATGTCATTCTTACCAGGTGTTAAAAATATGGTGATATAAGGAAAAATACAACTAATATAGCTTATGGACATATTTTAATATTCTTGCAGCAGGGGCAAAGAAGGCACTATATCGATATTAAAGGAGTAAATGGTATATGGTATTTTTCCTTTTGCAGTGATGAAAGCATTCTAGAAATGACAGTACAACTCAGTGATGAAACTGAGAGCTACTGGCTGTAAACTTTGGATGAATTATTCATGGTATGGGACTGTATAACATAGAGAGAACCCTGTGATGGTTGATGGACTATGGTTTACAGTACAAACGTGAGAATGTGCTCTCATGAATTATAACAAATGTGTTATATGTAGTTAAATGTAGGGTGACTTATGGAAAGAATACACCAAATGTATAGAAAATAGGTAATAATATTTGCTATTTATCCATTATTTGGATGATATTCTTTCATGATATGTAACAAACTTTCCACAATAAGCAAGGTACTGGTAATGTGGTGCTGTATGGGAGTCCTGTATATTATGCATGATTGTTTTCTAAAACTGCAACTCTTCTAATTAAAAATAATAATAATAGTAGTAAAAAAGTTATTACAAAGCTCAGTAAGCAAAACAGTATGATACTGGCACAGGATAGACATACAGACCAATGGAATGGAACTGAGACATCAGAAATCTAGCCTCAATTTTATGGCCAACTGATTTTTGACAATGGGGCAAAAAACCACTCAATTGGTAAAGAAATGTATGTTCAACAGACGGTGCTAGGAAAACTGCATTTTCATTTACTGAAAAAAGAATGATCCCCATCTCGGTATTTATAATATTAACAGCTCAAAAGAATGAAAGAATTAAACGTAAGAGCCAGAACTATTAAACTCCTCTGAGAATAAAATGTAGGGAAAAATCTTCAGAACACTATGCTAGACAATTGTTTCTTGGACTTTCTACATAGAGCACAAGCAAAGAAAAAACCTAGATGAATGGGACCTCATAAAAATTAAACCTTTGTGCCTCAAAGGACTTTATCATGAAAATAAAATGACAGCCTACACAATGGGAGGAAATATTTGGATATTTGCTCATCAATAGTCACAGCAGCATTATTCACGATTTCCAAAAGACTAAGGCAACCTAAGCATTTATCAACTGATGAATGCTTAAACAAAATGTAGTATATATATATATATACACACACAATGGAATATTATTCAGCTGTAGGAGGGAATGAAGCCCTGATACACATGACAACAGGATGAACGTGGAAGACATGTTGAAGGAAACAAGCCAGGCACAAAAGAACTCATAATGTATGATTTCATTGCTTTGAAACAATTAAAATAAGCAAACTCATAGAGGCAGAATCTAGAAAATAGGTTATTAGGTGATGAGGTATGGGGAGGGAATGTGAAGTTAAGGCTTAAACTGCACAAGGTCCTATTTGGAATGATGAAAATGTACTGGATTGAGGTGACAAAATCACAACTTTGTGAAAGTAATTACCAGCACTGCAAAATATATTTGATTTTGATTAAAAGAGGAAATGTTAGATATTATGTATGGCAACAGAATAAAAATTAAAAATATATGTCCAAGGAGCTACACTACATTGTGAACCCTACCATAAACCATGGACCATAGTTAAGAGTACAATTATAAAAATGTACTATCATCAATTGCAATAAATGTTCTACACCAATGCAAGGCATTAATACAAGGGGAATATATGGGAATCCTGTATTTTACGCATGATTGTTTTATAAACACACAACTTCTAAAAAATGAAAAAATATAATTAAAAAAATCCTAATAAAATTATTTACTTATGTAAGAAATTGAAATTCACATGAATTAGGATTTTAGGGAACTTGCAATCTCCACATGAGCTTGAAAGTTTCCAAAAACTTAAAGACATTTATGATAGGATTCTTGATGATATTATTAAATTTGAATTATTTTGGTATTGTATAATTATATATAAATTTGATATATTTGAATTACATAAAATTTGGATGGCATGCAATGCTCTGTGAACCAATATTTTCTAGGAGAAACTTCATGTATGAAATCAGGCATATTTGAAGGACCCACTCAAATGCCTAAATTATCAATGATTATAATATAGCAGAGTATGAAAAATTCATTAATATTGTTGAAGATTACAAATTGTGAGTCTTTAAGAAACTACCATTTGTTGAATTTTGGTGTAGAATCCCAAAAGAATAATGATGGCTATTTGAAAGTGCTATTATTTTTTTTTTCTCCTTTCCTTTTGTAACTGTATTTTTGTAAACTTTCCTTTTGCGTGAAATCACAATTTTTTTCATTTCCTTCAACCAAAAAATCATGTTGCAAGGTTTGAAAGAAAAAAAAATTAGAATCCAGCTCTGTTCTATTAATCCAGATACTAAAGAGGTTTTTCAAAATGTAAAAGTGGATTTCTGCTTCCAAATATTTGACTTCTTAATTCCACTCTCCAAGCTTCCTGGCTGAATTTTATAATTATGTTAATATTCTGTAGGGGTACCACGCACACAACAACAACAAAATAAAACCCTAGGGTAGAGAGAGAATCTAATCAACTGATATGCTCAGCAAGATAAATATTTGCCTAGACACCAACAAAAATTTATAAGCCATACTAAGAAACAGGAAGACATGACCCAGTCCAGTGAAGAAACTAAAAATCAAGATGGGATGCAGAACATGGAACAACCAATTAGAGTTGTCCAAACAAATATCACGAATCAACTTAATGAAGTGAAGGAAGAGATTAAGGATATTAAGAAGACACTGGGAGAACATACTGAAAAAATTGTAAACACACTTAAAAAGAATGGATATTATGGTGGAGAATGGCACAGTGCAAGAAATAAGAAATACACTGGAAGCACATAGCAGCATATTTGAACAGGCAAAGGAAGGAATCAGCGATGTGGAAGACAGCACATCTGAAATCAGATAGTAGAACAGATAGATAAAAAGCTAAAAAAATTCATCAGGGACTCAAGGATTTGAATGACAACATGAAATGAACAAACATACACATTATAGGCATCCCAGAGGGAGAAGAGAAGGGAAAAGGATACAAGGTTTATTGTAGGAAATAATGGCTGAAAAATTACCAACCCTACTGAGGGACAAGAACATACATGTTCAGCACACTCCAAACAGTATAAATCCTAACAGGCCAACTCCAAGACATATACCTGTCAAATTATCCAATACTCAAGACAAAGAGAAAATATGGAAAAGAGATCCATCACATACAAGGGAAGCTTGATAAGATTAAATGCTGATTTATCATCTGAAACCATGGAGGCAAGAAGACAGTGGTATAACATAAAGTGCTAAAAGAAAAAAACTTCCAGCCAAGAATTTTCTATCCATCAAAGCTGATATTCAGAATTGAAGAAGAGTTCAAAATATTCACAGATAAAAAGTATGCAAAAGAATATGTTAATAAGAAACCTGCCCTTCAAGAAATACTAAAAGGAGTTCTGCAGTTCAAAAAGACAAAATAGGAGACAGAGAGTTGGAGGAGAGTGCAAATAAAACTAGAAAAAAAAAAAGGGAAATAAAAACAATATATGGCATACATGAACCTAAAGAAAGTATGGCTAATGTAAGTAATTCCTTTACCATAATAACAATGAATGTTAATGGATTAAATTCACCAGTCAAGAGATGCAGATTAGAAGAATGGATGAGGAAATATCACCCGTCTATATTCTGTCTACTAGAAACCCACCTCAGACCCAGGGATGCAAGGAGGCTGAAAGTGAATGGTTGGAAAGCACTTTTACATGTAAACAATAACCAAAAAAGGGTGAGAGTATCTATACTAATATCAGAAAAAATAGACTTTAAATGCAAAATTATTGTAAGAGACAAAGAAGGACACCATATATTAATAAAAGGGGTAATCTATCAAGAAGAAAGAAAAACCATAAAATTTTATGCACCTAACCAGGGCATCTCAAAATATGTAAGGCAAACACTGGAAAAACTAAGTGGAGAAATAGATGTCTCTACAATTATAGTGGGGGATTTTAATACACCATTATCACCATTAGACAGAACATCTCAACAGAGAATCAATTAAGAAACAAAAACTTGAATAATGCATTAGAGGAACTGGACCTAATATACATAAAACAGGACATTAAACCCAAATACAATGGGAAATACATTCTTCTCAAGTGCACATGGATCATTCTCCATTATAGAACACATGCTAAGCCGCAGAACAACTCACAATGAATTCAGAAAGTTTGAAATTATACAAAGTAATTTCCCTGACAACAATGGAATGAAGCTTGAATTCAGTAAGGGGATAACTAGATTAGGCACAAATATATGGAAGTTAAACAACACACTCTTAGACAATCAATGAGTCAAGGAGGAAATTGCAAATTGAAAGCAGTAACTAACTTAAAACAAATGAAAATTACAAAACAACATCTCAAAACCTATGGTGTGCAACAAACATAGTGCTGAGAGGGAAATCATAGCCATAAATACCTATGTTAAAAAAGAACAACGAGCTAAATGTAAAGACACAACTGCACTCCTGCAGGAAATAGAAGAAGAATAACTAACTAACCCTGAAGGAAGTAGAAAGAAGGAAATAACAAACATCAGAGCAGAGCTAAATGAAATTGAAAATAAGAAAACACTAGAAAACAAAATCAAAAGCTGGTTCTTTGAGAAGATTAATAATATTGACAAACCCTTACCTAGACTAACAAAGAAAAAAAAAGGAAGATGCAAATACATAAAATAAGAAATGAAGAAGGGTATGATACCACTGTCCCCACAGAAATAAAGAGCATCATAAGAGGATATTTTGAAAAATTCTATGCCAGAGGGATGGGTAGTTTAGAGGAAATGGACAAATTCCTAAAAACACACAAGCAGCCTACATTGACAAAAAAGAAATTGATGAACTCACCAGACCAATCACAAGTAACCAGACTGAATTAGTCATCAAACCCTCCCAACTAAGAAGAGCCCAGGACCAGATGGCTTCACAGGTGAATTCTACCAAATATTCTGGAAAGAAATAACATGAATCCTGCTTAACCTCTTCCAAAAAACAGAAGTGGAGGGAACATTGCCTAACTCATTCTACGATGCCAACATCACCCTAATAGCAAAGCAAAACATAGATGCCACAAAAAAGGAAAACCATAGAGCAATCTCTCTACTGAACTTAGATGCTAAAATCCTGAACAAAATACTTGCTAATTTATTCAACAACACATCGAATGAATTATACACCACGGGCTTCATCCTTGGTATGCAAGGATGGCTCAACATAAGAAAATCAACGTAATAAACCACATAAACAGATCAAAAGAAAAAAGTCACATGATCACCTCTATAGATGCAAAAAAAAAAACCATGACAAAATATAGTACCCTTTCCTGATAAAAACAATACAAAGATAGGAATAGAAAGAAACTTCCTCAAAATGATAAGGGGTATATATGAAAAACCTTTAGTTAACATCATATTCAATAGTGAAATCCTAAAAGCTTTCCCTCTAAGATTGGGAAGAAGATAAGGATGCCCACTTACACTGCTCCTATTTAGTATCATATTTGAAGTACTTGCTTAAGTACTTGGGCAAAAAAAAGATATAAAAGGCATCTAAACAGGAAAAGAAGAAGTAAAATATTAACTATTTGCAGATGACATGATCCTATACATAGAAAACCCTGAGAAATCTACAACAAAGCTTCTAGAGCTTATGAAAGAGTTCAGTAAAGTGGCATGTTATAAGATCAATGTGCAAAAATCAGTAGCATTTTTGTACACCAATAATTAGGAATCTGAGGAAGAAGTCAAGATAAAAATACTATTTACAATAGCAACTAAAACAATCAAATACCTAGGAATAAATTTAAAGATGTAAATAACTTTTATGCAGAAAACTATATAACACTTTCAAAGGAAATCAAAAAAGACTTAAATAAATGGAAGAATATTGCCTGTTCATGGATAGGAAGAATCAACATCATTAAGATGTCTGTCCTACCCAAACTGATACACAGATTTAACACAATCCCAATAAAAAATGACCACAGCATTTTTTCTGAATTGGAAAAACTAACTATGAAATGTATTTGTAAGGGCAAGAAGCCCCAGATAGCCAAAGATATATTGAAAAAGAAAAATGAAATCAGCGGTGTCCCACTACCTGACTTTAAAACTTACTACAGAACTACAGTGGTCAAACTGACAGACAACATGGTCCTGAGACCCCACCGAGACCTTGACCTTGAGGTCCCAGGTGGGATTCTTTCTGGGTCTGAGGGTAGGCCCTGGATATTCCAAACAGGCCCCACTCCTGGTCCCACAATTGGTGGGGTAACCAGTAGCAGCTGGGTACCCTCCCCTTAGCATTAGCAAGGGAAGGAATAATTAAAGGTAACCACACAAGCCCAAACCTGCTCTCTTACCTAGAGGAGCCTGCATCAAATCTCAGTGTGTATTTCCATTCTTTCCCCCCATTTTCCAAGAAGTTCTTTCTATTGGCTTTAAAAAAAAAAGACACCATGGAATTAAATGAAAAATTGTACATTTTTAGGAAAAAATTAGAGAAAATATCAGGGCTCTGGTTTTAAGTGAAAACTCTTGGACCTGACACCAAAAACATCATCTGTAAAGGAAAAAAGTAACAAATTGGACCTCTTCAAAATTAAGAAAACAAAACAAAGAATAAAATAAAATAAAATATGTTCTCCTTGTGAAAAACTTATTAAGAAGATTTAAAAAATAAACTGCAGACTGGGGTGAAATATTTGAAAACCACATATCCAACAAGGACCTTGATCTAGAAATATATAGAAATTTCTAAGATTCAAAAAGAGAAAACAAACAATAATTCTTAGATACAACCTAAAAAGCAGGATCTGTGAAAGAAAATATTGATAAGTTGGACTTCATTAAAATTAAAAACTGGGAAGCTGATGTGAATCAAGCAATTGAGCTCCCAACTACAATCTAGGAGGTCCAGGGCCTCCTGGTGAAGGCAAGCTGGCCCATGTGGGAAGATGGCCCACATGGAGTACTGCCCTGCACAGGAGTGCTGCCACATGCAGCAATGCTGATCCATGCAGACAGCTGGCATAGCAAGATGACACAACAAAAAGACATAGAGGAGAGACAATAAGAGGTGCAGCGGATCAGAGAGCTGAAGTGGCACAAGAGAATGATTGTCTCTCTCTGACTCCAGAAGATCCCAGGATGGTTCCTGGAGTCACCTAATGAGAATACAAGCAGACACAGAAGAACACACAGCGAATGGACACAGAAAGCAGATAATGGGGGGGGGGGGGAGATAAATAAATACATCTTTTTAAAAAATTAAAAACTTCTGCTCTGCCCAGGATATAGGAAATGAAAAGACCACAGTAAAGTAAATGAAAAGACATGAACTGAAGAAAATATTTGCAAAATACATAATTGATAAAGACTTACATACAAAATTTTAAAAGAATGCTTGAAAATCAATAATAAGGAAATAAAATAACCCAATTTTAAAATGGGCAAAAAAGCTAAATAGATATCTCACCAAATAAGATGGCAAATAAGTATATGAAAAGTTGCTCAACATCATATACCACTAGGAAATTGCAAATTAAAACAACAATGAGATACCATTAAATACCTGTAAGAATGACTAAAATCCAGTACACCAGTACTACCGAGTGCTGGTGAGGCTGTGGAGCAACAGAAACTCTCATTAGCTACTGACAGGAATACAACATGATATGGCCACTGCGGAAAACAGTTTGGATGTTTCTTCTAAAAGTGCTAAACCTAGGCTTAGTACATGATCCAGAAATCCAAATCTCTAAGACTAACTTCCAAAGAGTTGATAACTAAAGCTCCTGTTTGCTCATCTGGGTGCAAATTTCCTTCTGTTCCTAAAATCTGGACTGTCTTAATTTCCCAGCTGCTGTGACAGGTACCACACAAGGATTGGCTTAACAACAGGAATTTGTTGGTGCATGACTTTCAGAAGCTAGGAGGCTTGTTTCCTCCCCAGGGTCAGTGTCATTCTGGTTGGCTGGCAGTCCTTGGGGTTCCTTGGCTTTCCCATCATTTGGCAATGTCCTCTCCTTTTTCTTCTGCATTCTGCTGACTTCCAGCAGCTTCTCTGCCATGGGGCTAGCTTTTCCTAAAGTCTCTAGTAAAGGATTAGGGCCCAACCTCATTCAGTTGAATCACATCTTAACTAAAGTACCTTTGTCAAAGGGCCTCTTCAAAATGGGTTCATATCCACAGGGATGGATTAAGAATAAGAATATGATTTTTCCTTTAGGTTCATAATTCAACCTACCATGCTGTCACTCACAGCATCCAAGAGCAATGGGTCTGTTCTGTGGAGTGGAGGAGGTGAATTTCCTTGGAAACTTAGTCATCTCCTTTGAACAGACGTTTTTGTTATAGTTATAATGCTGGTAAAAGAATGGTACATAGTTCTGGATCCTAAGGTTGCACTGGGGTGCAGTGCAGAGCAGCTACTATTGCCTAATGGGAACATTCATCAATATCAAATGAGGAATTTAGTGAAAAAATGAAATGAATCCTTCATCCACACCTCCTCTACCTTGCCATCCCTTCCACTTCCTAACCACCATTACAATCACAAACATATGTCTGAGTTAAAGTCGTCATTGTTTATTACAATATTAAGAAAAATATATTTAACTATAGTTTAGTTTACACACAAAAATAAAATCAGATATGCTTAGAAGCACCATAGCTGAAAAATTTGTATTTCTTTTCTTTTCTTTGTTTTCCTCCTCTCATCATCTGGTATGGTTCCTAAAAAGTACTAAAAAGCCATCAGGACCAAGGGAAATCAAGAGAAAGGGACTTGGATGATTCAGAAACTGGGTCATGTGCCTTTGAAAAACAGAATATATCTCTACAGAGCAGTGTTATACACCATAAACCCCTACTTGAGACTCCCTCAAACTTCCGGGACTTAGGGGCCTTCAACTCTCTCCACTGGGGAGAGAACTAACCAAGGCACATAGCTCAGCAATGTTCAGAAAGTTTGATGGATGCAGATGGCATAGTCTAAGAGGTAAATATGTCAGTGTTTCTCTAGTGGGAAACTGCACAGAGAAAAATTCACCTTGACATTTGGAAAATATCATGTTCACAGATGGGAGAAACAGTCTATTGGCAGTGGAAATAAACTTCTACATTTTTAATAGTCAAACAAACAAGGCAAGAGTATGTACTATGCATTGTTTGCTAATCACTATTCTATAGAAATAGATTCTATAGAATTTCACCGGATGATAGAAAATGCCTTTTCCATTAAAATCTTATTTCTCATATATTTGTATGAGATGTTTTTCTTGTATTATCTACTTTATAAATATTATTTTACATTTTTTTTTCTTGCATTAACTACTTTCTCAATATTTTTATACTGGAATTTTTTCTTTTTTTGAAAAGATACATAGATCACAATAGATGTTACATTAAAAAATATAAGAGTTTCCCATATACCCCACATTGTACCCCACCCCCACTCCTCCCACATCAGCAACCTCTTTTATCACTGTGGCACATTCATTGCATTTGGTGAATACATTTTGGAGCACTACTACACCACATGGATTGTAGTTTATATAGTAGTTTACACTCTCCTCCAGACCATTCAGTGGGTTATGGCAGGATATATAATGTCCTACATCTGTCTCTGCGATACCATTCAGGATAATGCCAAGTCCCAAAAATGCCCCCATATCACACATCTTCCCTCACCCTGCCTTCAGCAACTCCTGTGGCCACTGTCTCTGCATCAGTGATACAATTTCTTCCATTGCTAGAGTCACAATAGTTCCATAGTAGAATACCAGTAAGTCCATTCTAATCCATATTTTATTTCTCCATCCTGTGGACCTTGGGATGGTGATGTCCACTCCACCTCTAAATTGAAAGGGGGCTTAGATTCCACATGGCTGGTGGATGTGATTCTCCTGCTTGCAGTTGTAGACACTCTCAGGTCAATATGTTTTACCTTCAACCTTAAAGAATGAATTTAATGTTTGGCAGAAAGGAGTTAAAGTCCTGGCAGAAAAACTTTTATAACCATGTCTGCTTTGATGGGTCTTTTTAAAAGTTTAAACTAAATTTGTCAGTATCTCAGACTGTTCATACTTCCTGGAACTCCATGTGTGCATCCTGTGGTCACTTAAGTATATGCTTTATCTCTGAAGCCAAATAATTTCAGAGCATACATACCCTGTTTACTTCTAAGCTGTGCAGCTTTCTGCACTTCAAAACAGATGCCTTCATAATGGAGAAGACATCTAAGAGGAAGATTCACATCCAAGTACCTATACTTGAGAGTTTCCTGTATCAGGAATACAGGAATATCAGGATTAGAAAACATAAATATATGCTCATAATTAAACCTTATACTCTACAATTTATACTCTACAATTTTCAGTATGTTCTTTATCTCCTAAAAATCTGCATTCAAAAAGATTGACAACCTTTTTCATAATGAAAAATGAAATTATAAAACTTATAGAACATTTATGTTTCAGGTACTGCCCACATTTAGAGAAAAATAGACTTTTGATGAGCAATTTGTTTCTCCTCCTGTTTTTCCTCATCTTGGTCCAACAATAAAAAAAAAAATCTTGTCCTGAGAACCCAGAAATACTTTTCAGTATAAAGAATAGGGGAAAAAATTATTTCAACTAAAGATCATTTAGGTTGACTGGTAGTTACTTAGGGAATTGTATAAGACAGAAAAATATAGGCATTGATTTAAGGAATATTTATGCTTAAATTTTTTTATTTTTAATGTATTTTTAAAAGATACTTAGATTACAAAAAAATGTTACATTAAAAATATATGTGGGATTCCCTTATACCCTACTGCCTACACCTCCCACCCTTCCCTACATTAACAACTTGTTTCATTAGTGTGGTACGTTCATTGCAATTGATAAACACATTTTAGAACATTGCCACTAAGCATGGATTATAGTTTACCTTGTAGTTTATACTCTTTTCCACTCCATTCTGTAGGTTATGATTGTATATATAATGACCAGTATCTGTCATTGCAATGTCGCCCAGGACAATTCCTAGTCCTGAAAATGCCACTGTATTACACCTCTTTGTCCCTCTCCTTGACTTCACCACCTCCAGTGTCCACTATCTCCACATCATGATATAATTTCTTCCATTGCTAGAATTACAATAAATCTATAGTAGAATACCAGTAAGTCCACTCTTGGTTCATATTAAAGGGGAAATCATATGTGTAAAACATTCCAGTTGTCACATAGTACCTGAGAGAATTTGAATAAGCTTGAAGTGCAGATTTCAGTTCAGGGGAGGCCCCCTCTCCTTGACCTCACCCATCCCTGTTCCCCTTTCCCCTTTCAGGATTTCTGGATGGGGAGGGATTTTTATAGTTAGTGTGTCCCCATGAACCAACCTAGGTCTGGTGTATCCAGGAGAAAGAAGAAGCCCCCAAACTAACCAAAAGTCCTCATTTAACAGGTACAACTTTAAGAACACAGCACAGAGGAGGGATTTTTTAAAATGTTTAAATGGTACCAAGTTAATAAGACTTATACTTTTGAAATGTGAATAGTTGCCAAAATTTTACCTACTTAAATCATCCTTCTCTGTGCTTTTTAACTTTGTACTCCTGCCTTCCTCCTATCTTGTCATCTTTTCTCTGCTGTGTACTTCTCCTTTCTCTTCTCTCATTTCTTCTTCATCCAAGTAATTGTTAAATGCATTCAATTAAAATCAGTTAAACATGGTAAAGAAAAAAGCACCTCAGACTTCAGTGAACTGCAAATTATTTTGGGTTATTAAATTTAGGGATGTATTCATTTTCTTTTGCATTAAAAAATCACCAAAAATGTAGTGGCTTTATACAGCACACAATATTACCTCATAGTTTTTGTGAATCAGTAGTTCAGGAACTGGTTAGCTGAATCCTCTGCTTACAGGCTCACAATCAAGTTGTTGATTTGACACCTTGATACCTCAAGAAGTTCCTTCTCACTTGAGGTCTCTTCTGGGGAAGAACCTGCTTCCACATTCGTTAGTCTTAGAGAAAATTCACTCCCTTGCAGTTATAGGATTGGGGGTCCCATCTGCTTGCTTACTATCTCTGGGCAATGCAGTGTAATACAATGCAATGCAGTGAGGCTGCTTGCCTCTTTTCCTACAGTCTGCCCACTGTTTGTGGCCATGTGGTCTTTTCAAACATGGCCACTACTTTATCCAGCAAAAAGGGTCTCTAGAACAAGTTATCTATCAAGACAGTCATACAATGTAATGTAATCACAAAAATGACAGCCCATCACTGTTGACATGTTCTAGTGGCTACAAGCAAGTCGCAGATCCCACCTACACACAAGGGGGGTGCATTTTCTGTGCTATCTGCTCCATGATGTGTATGCTCACTACTTGCTTATTAAATTAATACCTTGTCTTCTACATATCTCAAATTAGTTGGGTTTATGAAACATAATTCAATTTTATAATTAAATTAATGTATGTATCTTTAGTTAGTCACAGTGTTATTTTTCCTAAGGAGAATCTTAAAAGATAATTCAATAAATACTTTTTTATATTTTTCAGGTATAAATTCAGATATAAATTCTACAAACATTTAGTAGATTCATACCATGATTACAATGCTGCTTAAATACTGGGAATGAACTCAGAATCTAAATGGAAAGAGAGAAATATCTTTTCAAGAGAGTGCTTTACTGATGTATATATGTTTGTTATTTTCCAGCTGAGTCATCATTAGGTTAATTCACTATTTCATCAAGCCACCTGATTGTCATGTGTGTCAGCCTTTTGTTAATATATTTTGCTGTAAAAGGAATTCCTCAGTAAGAATGCTGTGTGAGATCTCATAATGGCAAATAAGGCATTCAGTAACTCCGTAGATAGTGATATTGATAAAAAAATATTGCAGTTAAGGAAGCAAATCCATATCCAGAGTGAGGATATATTTGAGAACAAATCAATAGTGCCTCTCTGTAATCAACCCACCACAAATGAGTGTTTCATTTTATGAGGAATGAGCTGGAGGGCTCAACAATGATCTCTGCTCCTGACAAGTTGGGCACTCAGCTGGCCACTTGCTATCCAGGTGAATCTTCATGAGGATAGCTCTACATTGTTGAGTCGATTCATAACCTTCATCCTTGAGTCCATTGCTACATTGTTTGTAGGCCTATTGGGTAAGAACTGTGCACAAGAAGAAATCTAATATCAACAGAAATATTCACTTTGTCCACCTGGTCATTGAGAACATTCTCAGAAGTGGGTTCAATTAATGATCATTTCCAAGAGATGCAAATATCCTCACATTCTGTAACTATTCCAAGAAATTCATCAGCATAACTCTCCTGGACCTGCTTATCACCAATGTTCTAATCACATTCCTTTCAAGTCCATGAGAATTTGACTAAACCATTACCCACCTCTAAAATACATTGTTATCAATCCATACTTTTGACCATACACAGCTTCTGGTCAAAACTTCACTTATCAACTCATCACCATAATTTCTCAGCCTTAATTCTAATTAAGTGATTTTTTTCAGATTGTTAATTAGTAAAGTAGTTCAAAGTCTTCATATATATTCCTTTCACAATTTAAAGACACACTGGTAATGACCACTAATCTGATAGAAGCTATGAGAAAGATTTACAGCACATACCTGTACCAGTGTCCACAAAGGGATAAAGGTATCACTTTATTCAGAATTTCTAATTTGTAAACACGCTGAGTTTGACAATTGTGGGGAGAAGGTGTAGTCTATCAAGATAGCTGTTTTTATACCAATATTTTTTTCAATATACAGTTTAACCAAATCTTTAATAGGCTGTCAATTTATTTCAGTCCCAGGGAAAACTACATTTAAGCATTTGTTGCAAAATATGACGATGGAAAAATTATTATTATCATCCTTCCCCTGCTGCCCATTATAATAATTTTTCTAAAGTGACCTTGCTGCTATGTACTACTGGTATACAAGAAATCAAGAAGTACAAGAATGAAATCAAACCACTGTCTATGATCTGAGTTTCCTGCTAATCTGAAGTAGGTCTATATAGTTTTCTTGTTTAATTCTGTTGGTTAAAATAATATATTTTACATGATTTCAATCACTTATAATTTTTGAAACTTGTCTTATGACTTGGAATATACTCTATCTTGTGGAATGTTTCATACACACATGCAAAGCATTTTATTTTGCACTTCTTTAATAGAGTAATAGAGTGTTCTATAAATATCTTTGGTTATGCTGGTGATTGTGTGGGTCAAGTCTTCTCTATATTTTTAATGACTTTCTGCTTACTTTCTATGATTTTTTAGGGTGGGTTTTGAAATATCCAAATAAAATTATTGATTTTTCTCTTTTTCCATTCAGTAGTAACAACACTTTTTTCATGCAGTTTGAATTAAAATTTAATCTTGGTGAATTGAATTCTTTATTATATTGAAATGTTGCTCCTTATCCTTTGTAATTTTCTTTGTTCCAAAATAAAATTTTTCTAATGTTAACACAGTCATTCCAAATTTCTGTTTATAGTACTTTATGTCATAACCTGTGTTTATAAATTTGAAGTGGGTTTCTTGTGGAAAGAATATAATTGGTCTGCTCTTTAAAATAAAATCAACTTCTTCCTTTTACTAGAATTGTTTAGACAATTTATCTTTAATACAATTATTGATATGGTTGGGCTTAAATCTGTTCTTTTGGTATTTGTTCTATTTTTCCTACCTCTTCTTGTTCTTCTTTTTACTATAATTTTATTTGTATAATGACTTATTTTCTTTATTAGAGAAGTTATGGGTACACAGAACAATCATGCATAAAATGCAGGATTCTCTTATACCACCCCACCACCAACTTGAAATGGTTGTACACTTTTACAATTGTACTATTAATTTAAGACCATGGTTTAACTTAGGGTTCACTGTGTAGTGTAGTTCCTTAGATTTGTTAAAATAATTTTTTTCTGTTACCATATGTACAATCTAACATTTCCATTTTTAATCATATTCATATACACATATCAGTGCTGCTAATTGTATTCACATCATTGCATTACCATCTCCACTATCCACTACCAAAACATTACCATCATTCCAAATAGGAACCTTGTACAGTTTAAGCCTTAACTTCCCATTCCTTATTACCATTCTGTCCCCTGGTAAACTATGTTCTAGATTCTGACTCTGAGCTTTCTTATTCTAGTGGTTTCAAATCAGAGAGATCATACAGTATTTTGGCCTTTAACTCTGAGTTATTTCATTCAGTATAAAGTCTTCAAGGCTAACCCATGTCAACACATGTATCAGGACTTCATTCCTTTTAACAGCTGAATTATATTACATTGCATGTATATACTACATTTTATTTATCCGTTCATCTGTAGATGGTCACTTGTGTTGCTTCATCTTTTGGCAATTGTGAATAATACCCCTATGAACATGTGCTTACAAATATCTGTTCAAGTCCCAGTTTTCAATTCTTTCAGATGTATATGTAGTAGTGGGGTTGCCAGTTCCTGTGATAGTTCTATATTTAGCTTTATGAGGAACTGTCAAATTGTCTTGCACAGCAGCACCAATTTTCATTGCTACCAGTCATGAATGCCTGTTCCTATTCCTCTGCATCCTCTTCAATACTTATTCCCATTTTTTAATAAAGCGATCATGCTAGTATTGTTGAAATAGTATCTCATGGTTTTGATTTGCATTTCTCTGAGGGCTTATGATGTTGAACATCTTGTCATATGCTTTCTATCATTTTTACATCTTCTTTAGAGAGATATATATTCAAGTATTTTGCCCATTTTTAAATTAGGTTGTCTTTTTGTTGTTAACTTGATGGATTTCTTTTTATATATTGTTTATTAATTTTTTATTTAATATGTGGTTTCCAAATATTTTCTCCCATTGTGTAGGTTGTCTTCTTTTATGATAAAGTTCTTCAAGGACCAAACTTTTTTTATTTTAATGAGTCCTATATATCTATTTTTTTCTTTTTATTGCTTGTGCTTTTGTACAAAGTCTAAGAAAACATTGCCTAACACAAGATTCTAAAGATGCTATCCTACATTTTCTTCTAGGGGTTTCATAGTTGGAGCTCTTATGTTTAGGTCTTTGATCCATTTTAAGTTGATTTTTGTATATGATGTGAGGTAGGGGTTCTCCTTTTTTATTTTATTTTTTTCATTTTTTAAGAGAGTATTCTTTCTCAATTGAGTGGTTTTTCTCCCATGTCAAAAATCAGTTGGCCATAAATATGAGGGTTGATTTCTGAGCTCTCAATTCTATTCCATTGGTTCATATGCCTGTCCTTATGCCAGTACCAGGACATTTTGATTACTGTGGCTTTGTAATACATTTCAAGGTCAGGGAATGGGAGTTCTCCAACTTCATTCTTCTTTTTCAAGAGGGCATTATCCATCTATTCTTCCATATAAATTTGATGATTGGCTTTTCCATTTCTGCAATTAAAGGTATAGGAAGTTTATTGGGATTTCACAGAACCCATAAATTGCTATGGGTAGTCTTGACAACATAACTTATTGAGTCTTCAAATCCATGAGCAGGAAATATACTTCCATTTATTTAGGGTTTCTTTTAGTCTTTATAGTTTTCTGTGTACAAGTCCTTTATGTCCTTCTTAAGATTAATTCCTAGATATTTAATTCTTTTAGTTGCTATTAGGGATGGGGGTTTTTTCTTGATTTCTTCTGATTTTTCATTGCTAGTGTATAGAAACACTACTGATTTTGAGTGTTGATCTTGTACCCCACCACCTTGTTGGATTCATTTATTAGCACTAGGAATTCACTGTGGATTTTTCCAGGAATTTCTGTACATAGGATCACAGCATCAGTGTATAGGGAAAGATTTACTCCTTCATTTCCAGTTTGGATGACTTTTATTCCTTTTTCTTGTCTAATTGCTCTGGCAAGAACTTCCAGTACTATGTTAAATAATAACTGTAACAGTGGTCATCCTTGTTTTGTTCTTTATCTTAAAGGGAAAGTTACCAGGCTTTTTAAACCATTAAGTAGGATGTTGGTTGTAGGCCTTTCATATATGCTCTGTATCATGTTGGGGGAGTTTCCTTCTATTTTTATTGTTCTAAATGCTTTTATGAAGAAAAGATGCAGGATTTTTGTCAAATGTCTTTTCTGCATTGATTGAGATAATGTTTTTCCCTTCAGCCTATTAATGTGGTGTATTACATTATTTAATTTTCTTATGTTGAACCAACCTTGCTTATCAGGCATAAATCCTACTTGATCATGGTGTATAATTCTTTTTAATCTGTGGTTGCATTCAGTTTGCTAGTATATTCTTGAGGATTTTTGCATCTATAGTCATAAGACATTCTTTAGTTTTCTTGTGATATCTTTATCTGGCTTCAGTATGAGGGTGAGGCTTGCCTCATAGAATGAGTTAAGGAGTGTTATCTCTTTAATTTTTTGAAAGAATTTGTGCAGAATATGAATTAAGTCTTCTTGGAATGTTTGGTAGAATTCCCCTGTGAAGTCTTCTGGTCCTGGGCTTCTCTTTGTTGGGAGGTTTACTGTTTCAGTCACTTTACTAATAACTGATTTGTTGAGATCTTCTATTTCTTCTTAAGTCAATGTAGGTAGTTTGTATTTTTTTAAGAATTTTCCATCTCATCTATTTTATCTAATTTATTGGCATACAGTTATTTACAATATCCACTTATAGTCCTTTTTATATGTCAGTGGGGTTGGTAGTACTGTTCCCCTTTTCATTTATGATTTTTGTTATTTGTATTCTCTCCCTTTTTTTCTTTGTCAGTCTACTTAAATGTTTATTGATTTTATTGATATTTTCAAAGAAACAACATTTTTTTTGTTAGTAAAAAGAATTTATTGGGAAATGGTGGAAAAGAATGGAGCTTGCTAAGAAATAGAAGAGAAGGATGGAAATACACATCAAGATTTGATGTGGGATCTTCTAGGCAGAGAGAGTTGGTTTTGGCTTGTGTGGTCACCTTTTAAACTATTAATTATTCCTCCCCTTGCTAATGCTAAGGGGAGGGGTGCCAGATGTTACCAACTACCCAACCAATGGTGAGGGCCAATGGAGTGGCCTGTTTGGTATATCCAAGACCCCCTCAATTCTGGGACTGTAAGGCCAAGGTCAAGGTCTTGGTGGGTTCTCATTGCCATGTTGTCTGTCTGCCAAGTTATCTGCCAGGCCTGCTTCCTGCCCCCTTTCACTATACTAACCTGCCTCAACTTCTCCCTCAGAGTGTTCTTGCTCTTATTCTTAAGGGAACAGAGGGGCACTGGTCATTCTTTTGAAGTTACTTTGTTTTGAAGAACCAACTTTTGATTTTGTTGATTCTATCTTCTATTGTTTCCTGTTTCATTTATCTCTGTTCTCATGTTTAGTTCCTTTCTTCTGCTGGCTTTGGCTTTAGTTTGCTCTTTTTTCCTTAGTTCTTCTAGTTCTGATGTTAAGTCACTGATTTGAAGTATATTTTCTTCTTCATTGTAAGCATTTAGATTTAGAGTACGAGGTTTATTTAATGTTAAATTTCCTGAGCCTGATAACTGCACTTAAGGTGATTAAATAAGTGAATATCCTCCTAAGAAACATACAAAGAACATTGGTTTTAAGGATTATAGGTACAATCTGCTTGCAAATGTTCAGAAGATAGATAGATAGATAAATAGATAGATAGATAGAAAGATAGATAGATAGATGATAGATAGATAGATAGATAATATAATGATATAGCTAAAATGGAAAAATGTTAAAATTTGTGGATCTGGGCGTCTGGGTACCTTGAGTGTGGGATTATGTTGGATTTCTCTGTATGCGGTTTGTATTATTTCTGCAACTATCCTGTAGACTTGAAATTATTTCAAAATAAAAAGTTGAAAAAAAACCAATATGTTGCTAAAGAGTCAGATGCCAGCTAGCAATCCTTGTGGTCAATGAAGCCCTTGTGTGAACAGTCAATAGAGAAAAAGGAGAGTGAATCCAAAGATTATACAGACAGGATGTATGTGCTTGAAATCTAAAGACTTGAAAATTCCAATATTTCTCTCTTAGTTTTTAAAGATGAAATTAGTAAAGTGAGTTGAATCTCTATGCAGGGCCTGTAATAACCCCTCCCATACTCATAACACACATTCAAGGCCAGGCAGACACAAATCAAGGAGGGCACTGGCAGCTGGAGTCCTACCTGATCACCATGACCTGGCTTAGGTGTCTCAAGCCACAGAATGAAGTTTATGTGGCCAGCATTGGGGGTCTTCAAGTCCTCTACCATAAAACCTCCCAACAAGTAATCCAGATGGTTACAGGTGTGGGAAGACATTGATCTCTTTCTTTCCTAAGGTACTTGGGAAAAATCGAGGGTGGCCTTTCCTGTCAGCCTACAGAGCTTAGTCCATATTTCCAGGATCATCAGATGTGATCACTGATGTGTGGGTCAAGGTGTGGGGAAAGATGGAAGCAGTTTTTCTAGACCCCTCCTCCATGTCCACTGAGGTCTGCCTTGGTTGCCAGGCAGTGGGAGGTTCCAGGCAGGATGCTCACCAGGGGGTTCTATCTTGTGTTGTGGCAACAGGTTCCTAGCAACCTGAGATAAGTCAGCAGAGGTCTTGGGAGCCTTGTATGGCCTGACAATAGTCATCATGCTCTGTGCAATCCTGATCTTGGTGACCTTGTGCCAGGTGTTGGCAATTCTGCCAGAGGACTTTATACAAAGCCCAAAGAATGCTGTGGACAATGGTGGCTTGAATAGTTATAGTGGGGATTTTTATTATTAAATCTTATTATGATGGAAGGAGAGACAAAAACTGGCCATTGACATTTCTGCTCTTCTAGAGAGAACAACAAATTGTTGATAAGTTACACCACATCGAAAAAGAATTTGGAGGCCTTAAATCAACTATAACAAAAGCCAAACTCAAGAATGAAGTATCAGAAATTGTACATGTGAAGCTCATGAATAAAGGACTCTAAAGCTACAACTCTTTACTTGGACTTAAAGTAGATGAGTATAGAAAATCACGTAAAGGAGAAACATCTAAATGTTTACAAGAAGTTCACCTGATGGTTGACACTACAAGCAAAACTCTGACCTTAGAAGACTCAACAAGGCAAATCCAACATCAAGTAGTTCCAACCAAATCATTCTTCAAAATCTCTCAGGCAAATATAGAACATCTCCCCACACCAGTGACAGGGGCTTTGGAGGAAAATTCCAGGCTTGAAAGAAGCATAAAACTCTTTTCACAGGATTCTCAAAACTGGAAGGGAATGCTGGGCACATTTACTAAAGAGAGAAAAATCTCAGAAAATTCTAAATGAACTATGGAGCCAGTTCTTAGTAATAAAGTGGGTCAGATCAAACCACCATGTGAGCATTTGCTTAAGATTTGTGATTCAGCTGCTGTTCTTGAGGAAGATAATATAGATCTTGGGAACATGGAATTGGATATACTGAAAACATCAGAAAATGGAGACCTCGTAGTGAGAGAATCCAAAGGAGTGTTGATGAATGGTGTGGAGTTAAATATTTACTTACAAAGTCTTAAGGAAAAAAAGAAAAGAAATGCACACAAAATTAGAAGAAACTAAAATAATCAGTGAACTTGAAAATCACATAGAAAGATTCCAAACTGAAAAGGCTTTGCTCCAGTTAGAAATCTCCCATCTGGAAAGGGAGAGGGAAAATCTCCAGCAGAAACATCAAGTCCATCACCATTGAGAGAAGGAAACAAGTTTTGATCCAATGTTCAATTTAAAGAGAATTTACCCCATAAAGATGGAGGATTTTTCCAAAGCAAATAAAGACATCAGGAATGGATGTGAAAAGCTGAAAACTTATAAAATTCAAGCAGAAATCATTGCAGGAAATGTTGATAGAATCACTGAGTATTACAAAAGCCTTCTTTCCCAGTGGCATAAAGCTCATGATATGGGGATAAGAGCTCTGATAGCTGAGAGAAACCTATTTGAACTGAGAAAAGAAAACACATCAATGGCACAAAAACAAATTGAGAAAGAATATAGCTTCTGAAAATTAACATTCCACTACTCGTGTTCCACAGAATCCTGGAAGCACAACCAGGAACCCTCTGGACCAACAGTTCCCCAAAGAAGGAAGAACATCAGGCTGAGATGGTAAAGCCATGTCCTGTATCAACCAGTTACCACACACTGGGGTCCCTGCAGCTGGGTCAACCACATCCAGAGTCAGCAGGTGCCACAGGAGATCAAGACAGATCTTTTCTTGGAGGTCCTCTTGCAAGCAGAAGCAGCTCAATAGAATTTTCTTATTCAACTCTCTCACCTGATAGGGGAGCAGCCAACCCAGGCTCTGGTCCTCCACTTTGCCCTCCTGTCAAAAGTAAGATGTTAAGAAGGAGTCCCATTGGATTTGGTAAGTACATCTTTGGGCACCTCTGCACCTCATATACATTGGTTCACATCATGGCCCATACTCTCCTCTATTCCATCATGTAGGCCCTGTGAGGATTTACAATGTCCGGTGATTACCTCTGAAGCACCATCCAGGGCAGCTCCATGTCCCGAAGATGCCTCCACCTCTCATCTCTTCCTGCCTTTCCCCATACCCTTTGTCCATTATGTCCACTTTTCCCAATCCAATGCCACCTCTTCTATGTGGACACTGGATTGGTTGTGTCCATTGCACCTTTATGTCAAGAGGAGGCTTACCAAATCCAATGGATGTGTCATGATGATGGGAACGAGTGTTGTTGGGGGGGGGGAGAGGGGGGGTGGGGGGGTGGGGTTGAATGGGACCTCACATATATATTTTTAATGTAATATTATTACAAAGTCAATAAAAAATAAAAAAATTAAAAAAAAAAACAAAAAAAAAACATTACGCCTAAAGAATAAATTCTCTTAAACCACAAAAAAAAAAAAAAAAAAAAAAAAAAAGAAGGAGTCCCACGAGGAATGTTCTGAGAAGAGAACATGCTGTGCTTCCCCCTATTCCAGAAAGTGAGGAGGGAGCTCCCCAAGAGTCCATTTGCTAAGGGATTTCCCTGGCCCAACACTACTCTCCACTGGTAGCAAGAATGTATTAACACCAACTCGTGACTCCAGCTTCTGTTTATATAACCTGGAAACAAATGTAGCACCTGCTGTGTGGATCCTGCTTCTAATGAGTCTACTTTGAAGACCCACAACAACAGCGAATATTTTTGTTTCAACTGATATTGTATTTTTTTTCTTGTTTCATCTTATTCTACTAGGAAATTATAAAAATGGCTTAATTGGATATTTGATAAGTTATAACTGTTGGTATATTTCATAACTGTAGATTATATAATATGAATCTTTATTTTATCCTATTTAATTATTGTTTATTCTATTTATTTATTCTATTAAGTTTTAATTATATTTCTAGGTAGGTTTAGCATGTCATTTGTAACATCAGCTGTAGTAGAGTTTCATATAAGAATGTTTATTTCTATATATCAAGGGGTCAATACCCTCTGATTATAACATTAATGAAATTTACCGTTATAAAATTTGAATAATTAATAAAGTTCAGATAGGTTCTATGTGCTGTTTTGATTAAACATCAGGACATGGGAAGTGTTTATCAATGTACAATTTAATCCATTTTACTTACTAGAAAGGCCTATATTTTCTGAACAGTAATTGATCATGTGGTGACCTTTTTTATTTGTCATATTTATGTATGTCTGCATTTTTTAAAAAGGATTCTGGAAGAAGTCTATCAGGCAAATGTAAAATGCTTCTATATAGACCACATGTTTTGTCCTGTACTTAGGTCCCATAATCTCAGGGAACCACCTGCCTTTTTTATCCCTGTATACCCAACATCAAGAGTAGTTTCGGATAGGTGCAAGGACCCATGAATAATTGTTAAGCAAATGACATGAATCGGTTTTTCAAATGTGCAATACTTTCACTCATCCTTCTGAACTCATTCATTTCCTTTCTCTAAAATATGTATAACAGCTTTATTGGGGTATGATTCACATACTGTGGTAGATTGAATTATCTACCCCAGAAAAACAAAAACACATTCTTATTACCAGTCCAATTGGCATGAACCCATTGTAAATAGCACCTTTTGAAGATGTTATTTTTAATAAAGGTGTGGACAACTGAATCAGGATGGGTCTTTTTTGTTGTTGTTGTTAAGATGATATCTCCTTGTAGTTTTTATTTTCAATTCCCTAATGGCTAGTGATTTTTTAAAAATATTGTTTTTTATTGACTTTGTAATAATATTACATTAAAAAATATATATATGAGGTCCCATTGAACCCTACCACCCCCACCCCACCTCTCCCCCCCCCAGCAACACTCCTTCCCATCATCATGACAGATGGGTCTTAATCCTATTTCTGAAGCCCTTATAAAGAGAAAGTCATGAGGAGAAGCAGGAAGTCAGTAGGAACACCCAGATGTGAAAAGAGAGGATATACCTATGGGCTTGGAAAGCCAAGGAACCCAAGAATTTTCAGATTACCAGCCAGCCAGAATGGTACAAACTCTGGGAGGAGGCAAGCCTTCTAGCCTCTGAAATATTCAGTCAGTAAATTCCTATTGTTAAGCCAAACTATTTTGTAGTATTTGTCATAGCAACTGTGGAAACTAAGACACATATCATATGATTCATTTAAATTGTAAAATTCACTCTTTTTTAAAAATAGTCACAGAGTTGTGCAGCCATTACCACAGTTAATTTTAGAACATTCTCATTACTAAAAAAGGAAACTCTATAAATTAGTAGTCCATCCCCATTTCTCTCCAAGTCCCCTAGTCCTATGTAAATATTAGTGCTTTCTATCCCTATAACTCTGCCTCTTATGGGCAATTAATATGAAAAAATAATACAACATAAGGTATTTGGTAGAAAAATATTTATAGTATTATAGGGCATGGGTTGAATGATTTTAAGACAGCTCTTCCAAGGCAGAGGAGTGTGTGGGTGTGGGCAGAATTTATTTAGATTGGTGAATCTAGCAAGGACACTTTATTGAAGAGAGTCTTGCAGGGCAAGCTCTTTGTCTTCATTCATAAGTCATTTAGAGCTTTCACAGTTTTACTTTCCAAGAGCAAGTTTTCATGGACCATCTATTTACACTACTTTGGTTTGGTCTCAGTATTGTTTAACATAGTAAGAGAATTATCTTGGCTTTAGTTATCAAGTCCTTTTCTTCCAATAAGAAAGATACCATTTTTCATTTGTGTTATCTATATTAATTAGTGCCTCCATGTGATATATGACAGATATGTCTTATTCCTGATTTTAAAGCAAATGCTTCCAGTAATTCCCTATTACACTCCTGGGTTTACTTAAGAGTTCTATAATTATTGAGTTTTCTATTACTCTTTTTATCTTTATTTTTATTACATGTTTATTTATATTACTACATGTCTTTTGTGTTATTTGGAATATTCAATTAGATACCATTACAGATTGCATCCTTTTTATTATAAAGTGTACATCTTCACTTCTTGGCTTCTTTTTGTCTTATGTTGTTGTTTTTTTCCTCTTTGTATTGCCCTATATCCATCTTTTGGGAGCACCCCCTTCAACTCTAACTTTACATGGCTTAAGTCAGTTTATTCCATATGTGACTCCAGGGTGGTGATATCTTCTAAGAACAGGAAAGAATATTACCAATGTTGTTTTATGAAGCCAATATCATTTTAATACCAAAACCAGATAAAGATACTACAAGAGAAAAAATTTACAGACCCATATCTCTAATGAACATAGATGCAAAATCCTCAACAAAATACTTGCAAGCAGAAATCAAAAGCACACTAAAGAATTATACACCACGATCAAGTAGGTTTTATCCCAGGGATGCAGGATGGTTCAACACAAGAAAATCAATTAATGTAATAAACCACATTGATAAATTGGAGAAGAAAAATCACACGATAATCTTAATTGATATAGAAAAGGCAGTAGACCAAATACAGCATCCTTCCTTGATAAAAATGTGCCACAAGATAGGAATAGAAAGAAATTTTTTCAATATTGTAAAATACATATATAGTAAAGCTACAGCTAGCATTGAACTCAATGATGGAAGACTGAAGGCTTTCTTACTGAGATCAGGAGCAAGACAGGGATGCCTAATGTCACAACTGTTAGTCAATATTGTGCTAGAAGCTCTAGCTAAAGCAATTAGGCTAGATAAAGAAATGGTAGTCTCCCAAATAGAAAAAGAAGAAGTTAAAGTTTCCCTATTCACTGATGATATGATCTGATATTTAGAAAATCCTTAAAAATCCACAACAAAGTGACTAGAACTAATAGATGAGTTCAGCAAAGTTGTGGGATACAGGATTAATATGTAAAAAATCAATAGAATTTCTATACAATACTAATGGGAAAACTGAGGAGAAAATAAAAAAAATTTTTCTATTTACAATAGCAGCTAAGAGAACAAATATTTAGGAGTAAACTACACAAGTACATAAAGGACCTATATTCAGAAAATTACAAAACATTGCTAAAAGAAACTGAAGAAAACTTAAATAAATGGAGATTCCATGTTCATGGACTGGAAGACTAAATATTAAGATGTCAATTCTACCCAAACATATTTACAGATTCAATGTAATCTCAATAAAAATCCTAACAGCCTTGTTTGCAGAAATGAAAAATCAAGTATCAAATCATTTGGAAGGTTAAGGGGCCCCAAATAGTCATATAGGTCTTTTTAAAAAAGAATAATGAAGTTGGAAGATTCTCACTTTCTTACTTTAAAACATTTTACTTTACTACAGTGGTAAAACAGCATTTTACTGGCATAAAGGCAGACAGATTTACCAATGGAACCAATCTGAGAACTCGGAAATCACCCTCATATCTACAGTCAAGTGATTTTTATAAAGGCTGTCAAGCTATCCCAGTTGAGTCAGAACAGTCTATTCAATAAATGATTCCAGGAGAACTGGATATCTGTAAGCAAAAGAAAGAAAGAAGACCCCTATCACACATCTTTACAAAAATTAAGTCAAAATGGATCAAGGACCTAAAATAAAATTGATAATCATAAAACTTCCAGATGAAAGTGTAGGAAAACATCTTCAAGATTTTGTGGTAGTCAGTAAGTTTCTTAACCTTATGACCAAAGCATGAGCAACAAAATAAAAAATAGATAAATGGGTCTTCTTCCAAACTAAGCAGTTTTGCACCTCAAAGAACTTTGTCAAAATGTTGAAAAAGCCATTGACTTAATGGGAGAAAATATTTGGAAATAATATATCCAATAAGGGTTTAATATCCATGATATATAAAGAGACACTACAATACAACATTAGAAAGACAAACTAGCTGATTAAAAAATGGGTGAAAGATCTGAATAGACAATTGTACAAAAAAGAACCACAAATGGTGAAAAAACACATGAAAAAATGTTCAACATCACTAGTTGTAGCAGTTTGGTATAGTTATGAATTCCAAAATTAGATTATGTTTGTAAACTGCTCTGTACCTGGGCATGATTAAATTATGATTGGGGCTTTGACTGGACCACATTAGTAGTGTGTTGAGTTCCCACCCCTTGGTGTGTGGGGACTCAGAGATAAAAGGCATGACAAAGGACAGAGTTGGAGCATTTTGATGTTGTGGTTTTAATGTTGGAGTTTTGATGTTGAAGTCTTAACCGGGAGCCCTGGGAAGTAAGCACACAGAGGAAAGAGAAGCCAGCCCCAGGAAGAGAGGAACCCTGAGCCCAGAAAGAAGTAAGCCCTGGGAAGAGAGGAACCCAGGAAGCCTGAACCCTGGCAGCCGTCGGCAGCCATCTTGCTCCAACATGTGGAAATAGACTTTGGTGAGGGAAGTAACTTATGCTTTATGGCCTGGTATCTGTAAGTTCCTACTCAACATAAATACCCTTTATAAAAGCCAGCAGATTTCTTGTATTTTGCATCAGCATCCCTTTGGCTGACTAATACACTAGTGATTAGGATAATGGATATCGAAACTACAATGAGATATCATTTCACACCTATTAGAATGGCCACTATTAAAAAGTTAGAAAACTAAAGATATTGGCTAGATAGGAAAGCTTATTCCTTGTTAGTGGGCATGTAGAATGGTACAGACACTCTGGAGGACTTTTGGCATATCCTAAGGAAGTTGACTATAGACTTGCCATGTGACCCAACAATACCACTACTAGGTATATACACAGAACTGAGAGCAATGACATTAACAGAAATCTGCACACAGTTGATCATAGTGTTATTATTCACAATTGTAAAAAGATGGAAACATCCCAGGTGTCCATCAATGACTGAATGGATAAACATATTGTTGGCTTACACAGAATGAACTATTATGCAATTGTAAGAAGAAATGAAGTCGTAAAGCATATGACAACATGGAAGAACCTGGAGGACATTATGTTGAGTGAAGTAAGAGAGGCAAAAAGGACAGATACTACATGAGTGAACTATTATGAAGTAAATATATTGTATAATCTCATGAAGTTAATAATTAGAATATAGGTCACCAGAAATTAGAATAAGGGTAGAGAATGGAAAGTTGAAGGTTAATCTGTGCAGAATTGGTGAAAAAGGTAGTTTGGAAAGCTTTGGAAATGTCATAAATGCACTTACATAGCTGTGGATATGTCCAGTATTGTTAGCATACTTAATTATGTCTGCCCCAAGTTATAAATTGATACTCCTAGAAAGTCTGAATATTTCTATTTTTGGTTTTATTATAGTTTATCAGTTTTTAAAATAGTACCTGATAATATATATGTGATACATAGGTTATATTCAAAATACCAAAATATGATGATACAGAAATTACCAAGAAATTGAACTATTAATAGTACAAACTCTATGTATTAAATATTACTTGAACTAGCTTGTAAAGAATAACTAAGAAATTCAGAGGCAACAGTATGTTATCCTAGCATTTTACAGAAATCAATCCTAAGCTAAATAGTCCTTCATATATCAATGAATTTGTTGGCTATGAGTTTGATCCACAGTCAGTGCCCACATTCTTTGCCCACATATTATCCATTCTTTGCTCAGGATATTGTAGCAGCCTGCACATGGGATGTTATTTGTTCTCATGGCAAAATTACAAGATGTTATGAAGAAGTTCTCATATGTTGGCTCTGAAACCCAAAATCAGAGGAAGAAACATGGTAAACTCTGGTATTCTTCAGTTTTTACCTTCATAGTCCTTCAATAGTCCTTCATTAAGACTATTTTTATATAATTACTAAATGAATTCTAAATGTCAATTGGAATATTTTAAGTTCTACCATATACAATTAAAAATATAGAGTACCCTAATGACTATTGATTAAATATAGACTGCTAAGGTTTCTTCAACAAAGTGACCTACTAATCATTAATATTTATTCATTTCCTTGGAGTTACTATTAAAAACGTGAATTGAAATTGGGCATGACTCCTGAAATATATTGGTTCTAATTATATCAATATTGGTTACCTAAAAGGTACAAATTTCCATCATACAAAACAACCATAAACATCTATCACTTATACTCACCTCCTTAGTTGAAAACCAAACCTTAAGGCAAACATATCACTTGACATTAATCCTCCTAAAATCATAAATCTATGAATGTAATACTATTCAATATTTAATGAATATATAGTATCCTTCCAACAATCATTTGCCTACAACATTGTCTATTCCTTTTAATTTTTATAAAATATACTATCCAATTTTTTAAAAATCCATACCAAAAATTCAACCACTTCCACGTGCTTTCCTTGAAGAAAGAATATCAAGTCAAGAAAAAACATATTTTTTCACATATTAATTATCATTTCCCCAAATGTAAGTGACATTTAATTTGTTTTCATATATGTGGTATGAGTGCAGAAAATAAACAAAGAAATCAATGCAACAGGATAAAGTTCACAGCTACAGAAAAACTCATTTAGGAACACACTATATCATAAATTTAGTGAGTGGTAGTATATGTACTTTCAGTTAATGGTGGTTGGGCAGCTGGATATTCATTGACAATAAAATAAATTTCATTCCTGTCTTTCACTGCACAAATGATGTAGTATAAGGACAACACACAAAAGTAAAAACTATAATGGTTTAGAATACTAACATTGGATAATATCTTCAGGATACCTATCACATACGAAGTAAAGTACAAACTACAAAGGAAAATATTGATTATTTTTGAATTGAGAATGTCTGTTCCTCCAAGGATTTAGAAAAAACTCAAAATTTTATGTAACAAACTGGGGAAACATACATGTCATAAGAATGTAGACAGGAATATCGCAGAAGAAAATTCCAGATGTACTTTAAAGTATATTAAAACTTAAAAACACACATACATACTCAAACTAATCTCATTGGAAGCATTCATGAATCCCCTATATTTTAATGTAAATGAAAGCATCTTTAAAAATAAAAAAATAAAAAACTAGAAAATATGAACAGAACTATAACAAGAAAAGAGATTGAATCATAAGTCAAAATTCTGACTAGAGACTAGGTTAGGGAGAAATATAAAAAGGCAGATTAGGGTCCTTCCAAAGTCTGTTACTCCACGGAAACTGGAAATATGAGCAAAACCTGTCAGAATCAACTTAAAAAAAAACAAGAAAGAGTCAAAGATTTAAATCAACCCAGCAAATATTCAACAAAAGTTCACTTATAGTTGCCCAGAGAGGCTGAGGGTGCACTGTCTCTCCTCCTGCCCCATCAGGGTGTGAATGGAATCAGAAGTGTGTCCAACAGTTTAGTCTCTGCAGACTGAAAGCTACTGCAGTTGCCTGGAGGTGCTGAGGGTCACTGTCCCTTCTGCCTTGTCAGTGGCAGGGATAGAACCACAGGAGTGCCCAGCAACATAGTCCATGTGGGCTGAAAGCACTTGCAATTGCCAGGTTGGAGGTTGAGGAAACACAGTCCTCTCCTATGCTATTGGAGGCAGACAAGTTCCCCCACCAATGTAGTCCATGCAGGCCAAAGTGATTGCAGTTGTCTAGAGAAGCTGTGAGAACACCCTTCCCCCTCCCACTCTGTCAAGGTGAAAATGGAGCCAGAGATGTATCCAACAATCTTGTCCATGTGGTCTGAAAGCACTTGCAGCTGTCCAGATGGGCTGGGGAACCCTACACCCCTCCTGCCCTAGGGACAGAGACACAAATATAAAATACTAATACATAGTGTTAATAACAAGGGATGTATGGAAAATATACTAAGTGTGTGCTATGGGCCATAGTTAGTTGTAATATTCTACTCATGTTCTTTCATAATCTGTAACAAGTATTCCACAACAATATAAGGTGTTGGTGGAAGGCTGATGTTTGAGAATTATGAACATTATGCATGATTGTTTTGTAAGCTCACAACTGCACATATGTGTGTGTATATATGTATATATAGATATATAGATATGTTTTTAAATATTATAAGGGAGCATTGTGGCATTTTAAGTTAGCCTCACCCTATCCACCTCCCCAATGTGGCAGTGGTCTTGAAGATGACATCCCAAATTTCCACTGTCTTAACCTGGTTCAAGGGAACAGAGGGAGCTGTGCTAGCAATGAATTGTGCTTGCCTGTTTTGATTTATCTGGGGGTTCCTCAAAGTTCACAGGCAAAATGCTTGCCTTTGTTTTGCCTGACTCATATCTCTTGTAGAGTGAAAAAGTGACTAAGCTGAGGGCATTCCTCAGAAACATTGACAGACAAGTAAACAAGCCACTGCTGAATGGAACAAACTATTAGTTAGGGAGAAATGAGGAGCAATCATAAAGCCTAGAAAGAAAAACTGAGGAGTCACTTTGGGTGATAAGAACTTTTAGAAGCTTCCTTGTATTACAGGAAATGTTGAAAGAAACACAAATACCCAGAGCTATTAAGGGGTGAATGCTCAGAAAACATAAGGAAAGCATAAGCTTTCTCTTCTGATAGATTTTTAGTTATAGCTCTTATTTATGTCTTCAGTTCATTTCAGGTAAATTTTGTTTATGATGAGATTACGGGCCTAGAAAAATCCAACTTTCTTTCTTGAATGTGGATACCCAAGTGTTCCAGGAACATTTCTTGAAAAGTACCTTCTTTTCCCACTGAATATTCTTGGAAATTCTGAGGTGCTTGATGGTAAAATCCTTGATTGCCTTACAATGCCTGTTGAGGGCTCTGGAGGAAGTGAGGAGAGAGTTAGAGAAAGTGTCTACCACCTAAGAGAATACATAGATCATCAAAAGCAGAATATTGTTAAAATTGTCGAAGGTGCTTCTGGTGATGCTTTTGTGGAAGCAGAGAGATTTAATGATTGTGTTTTGACAGCCAGGACTCAGGAATATTCTTGAGAAGGAAAAAGTATTATGACTGGCTGGACCTAGGTACTCCTGTCCAAAAAGCTGAACCCTGAGTAGGTTTTCTGGGTCCCTTTTATATAGAGGATGCAGATGTTAAACAGTGCTTTTAGGAAAAAAATGACTTTTCTTTGTTAGTTTCTTAGAGTTTTAAGTGTTTGAGTACCAGATAGGTTTTAAATTAACATATTGCCCACATTCCAGGTAAGCTTGAATTAGCATATTGCCTACCCTCCAGGTAAGCTTGAATTAACACATCACCCACATTCCATCTGGATGTAACATTGAATACACATTCAGTCTGTATCCTGACTATTTAAAGCCTATAGGGCCTATATTATTTAATTGGCTTTCTAGAAACTAGGCATTCTTGGAAACAATTAGATAATTTTGAATTCTTGCACAGGCTATATTATAGTCCTTCCTTTGAGGCCAAGTTTATTAAGTTTATTAAGCTTTGGCATCACTATATCTGGAGTTATGAGGTGGGTCACTGTCTGTGTTTGTACTGCATTATTTGTTAAAGCATGTACTCTAGTTATGATTAAGGGGAGGAAGCAGGGAAATATGATGAGACCATGAGAGGAGTTTTGGCTATATGCTGTCTTGATTGATTACTCCACCTATCAATCCTCCAGTGAGGGCCCAATGATAAAGTCCTTGAAAGCCCAATGATAAAGAATATCTGAGGCGTTTCCTTGCTCTCAGAAGAAGTCTTTGCTCTGGACAGCAGAATTTTTGGGGTTACTGATGTCCACATGGACTTTCTGCCAGGTTCCAGATCCATCTATCTTATAAGCCTGCTTTATTCCCCTCTCACAGAGTTTACACCTTTAATTTTAAAGGCTGAAGGGAGATGATCTTTCTTCTGTAGCTACTTCCTGCTGTTTATGGGTTGTAGTCCCTACCTAACAAGGTGTAAAAAACCTAATTATTCTATTTTGATTGGAGGAGATGGATCTGCCTTCCTGAATGAGGCTAGATGAAGTTTTCATATGGCCAACAAGATGCCCATTCTGGAAGAAGTAATTACCTTCACAATAGTTGAAGTCTAGAGGTAGGTGAAGTTAGGTATAAAATAACCATAATTAAAGGTAAGTTTAAGTTATAATTACCATTACTGTAGTAAGCACTAGACTTGAAGTAACCATAAACAAAGGTAAATTAGTTTAAGATTACCATTATAATAGCTGAAATCTAGGCTACATCTACTCTGCTATAATAATTTCAGTTATTATTTTTTTACTGTTTTATATATATGAAGATACTTATAAAATGATTTCAACTCTTAGTTTCTAGAAAGTTTTTACTTAAAATTAATTTGGGTACCTTTATTAACTATGCAATTAAAACAATTTTATTAGTAACAACTGTGTGCAGTTCTTCCACCTTTCTGGAAATTAAATAAATTTCACTCATGAGTTATGCATTAAATCCACTTGTAAGACAATATTGGCATTTAAAGATTCATTTTTAGGTTACCTTTCACTGTTATCCAACTTGTAACAGGTGAACCTTAAATCTGATTTCCTAGGCACAAGCAAACTGACAAAGTGAAACACAGATTTCAATGTTGAACACAAGGTTATTCACAGATTAAAACAGAAGAATTATATATATTTAGCATTTCTAGGTATTCTTTGACCTTAAGTGATGACATATGAGGTTTTTAAAAAATTTTGAATACTGTTCACACCTCTTATAGGCACAATTGAGTTTAAACTGAGAAGTTTGATGTTTATTTCCTCATTTTTTAAATGGAGACACAATATGAGGTTTCTAGGTTTCAGATTTATTTGTTCCCTCTTTTTTTTACACCAGTTTAACTGTATTTCAGGGTTTTACAGCAAGGCTTCTCTTGGCCATGTGGACCAGCAGTGGGCAGAACTTCCAAATTCCTCAGAAAGGACTCCCATGGGGAGCCTGCTGGCATGCCAGAAGCTGTGCTTATCATTCTAGAAAGAATGAAAAGATACCATTGTAGTCAAATGACCTGGAATCCAAGAGTTCCAGCCTAACCAAAGTTCACCATTTCATAAAATTCAATACCACCATCTTGAGGCATGAAAACTACACTGGCATTGAATAAACTGACGAACACTAAAGAGACACAGCACACAGAAACACAAAGTGCATCAATTCGACTCATAATTTCCATTTCTCTTGTATGGCTATTTTTGAGCTACAATTTGTTGTACAACCTTTGTGAGGGGGAACTTTTAACAGAACCTTTTGCCTACACTTGCTGTTTACAAAACAAGCTTATTTGCAATCCAGTACCAAAACACAGACCTATTTCTGGCCAAACCTTTCCACTACTGAACTCATATTCAGACCAAGCTTCATTACAAAAACCAACCCATTTTTCTGTAACCAAGATCTTCCAAATCCAGACCAATTTTTTAGAATGCATCCCAGTGAAAACATTGGGATACTGATGCATCATTTCCTATGGTGGCAGAAAGAGAGAGAGAGAGCAGCCAAAATAAAGGCACAAGAGACAGCAGGCCTCTTTTTTTAAAATGAGGTAGCAAGTGGGACTTAAACCTATCAATGCCTCTCCCACTGTAACCAAACCTTCACTATCTTAGTGAAGGCAAAACCAGACGCCAACCAGCAGTTAGCTAAAATAAAACATCAGGGTTTTTTTCATTTTCTTTTCAGACCTGGAGAAGATGGCTTCCCCCTGAACTTTTGGGAGTATTAGGGTCCTCTTTGGGAGCTAATCAGGCCCCCCTTCTAACATTTACAGTTAGACTTTTCTTACACAATGTCCCCAGGGGTCTTACCTGTCTGACATGTGGAGTTTTTTATTTTTTCATTCTCAGGATTTCCTTTTAGAAGTTTCAGTGCATTCATTTTTTTTCCCCCTTGGGGGCCTCCAGTGGAGACCACAGCCTCTTTCTGGACTAAAAGGGGTCCAGGGCTGCCCAGAGCTGGGGTTCACCTGAACCCTCTTGGTTTCCTCAGAGCATCCAACAGGGGTAGCAAAATGCTGCTGTCTCTGGCCTTCATTGTGATCTCAGATGAGCCACTGGGAAATGTTGTGGAAGCAGAGATTCAATGATCACATATTGAAGGCCAGGAATCAGGAATATTTTTGAGAAGGAAAAAGTTTATTATGACTGGCCAGGTCCTGGGACTCCTATCCAAAAAGCTGAGCCCTGAAAAGGATTTCTGGGTCCCTTTTATACAGAGGATGTAGGAGCAGGGAGTCAAATGGTGCTTTTGTGCAAAAAGGACTTTTCTTTGTTAGTTTCTTAGAGTTTTAAGTATTTGAGTACCAGATAGCTATTGAATTAAAATATTCCCCTCATTCCATGTAACCTTGAATTAACATATCACCTATCCTCCAGGTAAGCTAGAATTAACATATTGCCCACCTTCTGTCTGGATTTAACTTTGAATACATATTCAGTCTACTTCCTTTCTCAATATTTAAAGCCTATAGGGCCTATGTTATTTAATTGGCTTTCTAGAAACTAGGCACACTTGGATACAGAATTAGATAATTTTGAATTCTTACACAGGCTATATTTTTTTTTATTGATTTTGTGATAATATTACATTAAAAATATATATGTGAGGTCCCATTCAACCCCACCCCCCCACCCCACCTCTCCCCCCCCCCCCCCCCCAGCAACACTCGTTCCCATCATCATGACACATCCATTGGATTTGGTAAGTACATCTTTGGGCACCTCTGCACCTCATAGTCAATGGTCCACATCATGGCCCATACTCTCCTCCATTCCATCCAGTGGGCCCTGTGAAGATTTACAATGTCCAGTGATTGCCTCTGAAGCACCATCCAGGGCAGCTCCATGTCCCAAAGACGCCTCCACCTCTCATCTCTTCCTGCCTTTCCCCATACCCATCAGCCACCATGTCCACTTTCCCAATCCAATGCCACCTCTTCTATGTGGACATTGGATTGGTTGTGTCCATTGCACCTCTATGTCAAGAGGAGGCTCAGATTCCACATGGATGCTGGATGCAATCCTCCCACTTTCAGTTGTAATCACTCTAGGCTCCATGGTGTGGTGGTTGTCCTTCTTCAACTCCATCTTAGCTGAGTGTGATAAGTCCAATAAATCATATTGTAGGTGCTGGAGTCTGTTGAGGCTCAGGACCTGGCTATCACATTGTCAGTCCAGAGATTCAAATCTCCTAAATATATCTTAAACCCCAACATTAACTGCACCTCCATCACCTTAGCATGAAAGTCTTATGAAGGAAGATCCCATCTGAGTCCAGATTCATCACACATAAACATCAGTTCCAAAAAGGGGCCATCTGACCTGGTAGTTAACCCCATCGGCCATGACCATATCTCCCATGGGTCTCTTTAGCCCTCAAAGGAACCAATATCTGGGGGTTGTATCTGCTTTATCTGTCTTTCTGACTCTGCTCAGTTGTGCATGAGGGCAATCCTTCTGCCCGCCTCCAGATGCTTTTTTAGAAACTCGTAGCCATATAAACTCATTTCTCTTTTCCATTTCCCCCTTACTTTAGGTCAAACAGCATTTTAAAGTCATGTTATTTTATGTAGACAGGGATATTCTGCTGATCCACATTGAACCTTCCGTATAAGGTCATTTTCCAGTTGCATCATCAGTTGGTAGTTGATAGTGGTCCCTCGTTGCCAGGGAGGCTCATCCCCGGGTGTCATGTCCCACGCTGGGGGGAAGGCATTGCATTTACATGCTGAGTTTGGCTTCGAGACTGGCCACATTTGAGTAACATGAAGGCTGACAGGAGGAAATTCCCAGGCACAATGTTGCTCTAGGCCTTGTTCTTATTTTAGGCTTATCAGCTCACAAGCATAGTCATTAGCATCAGGGGCTTACTGTTGAACCCTCACTCCCTCCCGGTCCCTGCCGCTGTACCTGGGAGACTGTCGCTGCTCCGCTAGGGACCACGACAGAGCACCATTGGCCAGGAACCCAGTACCCCCCCTGCTGTGGTTTTTAATTGTTGCCACTATGAGTATATCCAAACATTACCATGCACCCTGGACATATGTTCTGTACAGCTCCCTGTCAGCCAAATATCACCTGTCATTGGTATCCCATACCAGTATCCCTCCATTGCCATTGTTGAAACACTCTGTGATCCAGAACTCCCTGAAATTTGAAGCCCAATATAATGTCATGGTCCCTTACTAGGGAATGGCATATAGCGATGGATTTAAAGGTTAGATAAAGAACTTGGATAAAGTTAGATAAAGAACTTAGATAAAGAATGTTGACTTGCAAAAATTCTACATCCTATCTTTTTTCCCCCCCCCCCCCTAATTATTCAGCTTCTCTTCACAGGAGTCCTAGACCACAGCAATGCATATATATAATATACAGCACTCCCATACACCCACCACAAAACCTTTTTCCTTCCACAGCGATACTCTTCCACCCTATTCATATCATATTTACTTAACGTGATGTACAGAGTCTGAGACATTAGCTTTCTAACAAGGTGACATCTGTGCTGACATTATGGTGCATACTTTAGGATATACAGTTCTTTACATTCTTAGTTATCCTATGTTTTACATTATGGTTTACATTATCAGTCTGTCATCTCCTACATGTTATGGTATAATATTACATGTTTTATATCCATCCTTGTGTACTCTCAAGAAACTCCTCTCTTACCCCCCATTTACCTTCGTTCCACACATTTAACGTCCATTATCCCTTCCACCTTGGTGCCCACAGTGACAGCCAACCTCCGTTTCCTGAGGAGCCACTTCCAGAGATAGATGGAATAGTGTTCAGGGCCTAACTTGCTCAACTGCCCCAATGCCCTGGGAGCCACCCTTTCTCTCAAGGGATACAGTTCCCTCTATTTGGTGGCATCAGTCCTCCCCAGGATGTGGGTCCACCCCCACTCTCACTAATTGGGTTTCTACCCCATGGTGACACCCACTCTGGCAGAATGAGCATTTAGACATTCCCCAGGAGCCCGTCCTGCATCAGACCCTCCCCTCCGAGCATTCTAAGCAGGTAACCCTCTTTATTATATTTTGATATGATTTTCTCGGCATTTTACTCTCCACCAACACCTGACCCTCTCCTGTGTTCGTATGCTACCCCTCCCTCCCCCCACTTTTGGGCAATGTTACCCATCCATCCCTCCCCAGCCACCCTCAAACCCCCAAAGCCCCAACCAAAGGCAACCCCTTGCCCCCCTTTTATCTCTTCTTTGTGTTCATACTTACCACCATCTCGTCTTAAATTCCACCCCGCAGACATCGGCTCATATCCTTCCTCCACCCTCCGATTTCCTGTAAGCCTATCGTTCAGTCTCTTGCTATCTAAGGCAGCTTGTTTATTTCATATCATTGAGGTCATGTAGTATTTGTCCTTCAATGTCTGGGTTGCTTCACTCAACATAAGGTTCTCAAGATTCATCCATGTTATCACATGTGTTTGTAGTGTGTTTGTTCTTACAGCCGAGTAGTATTCCATTGTGTGTATATACCACATTTTATTGATCCACTCATCTGTTGATGGGCATTTGGGTTGATTCCAACTTTTGGCAATAGTGAACAATGCTGCTATGAACATTGGTGTACATATATCGGTTTGTGTCCTTGTTTTCAGTTCTGCTGGGTATATACCCAGCAGTGGTATTGCTGGGTCATATGGCAAATCTATGGCTAGTTTTTTGAGAAACCGCCATACTGTCCTCCAGAACGGTTGGATCCTTCTGCATTCCCACCAGCAGTGGATAAGTGTTCCCCTTTCTTCACATCCTCTCCAGCACTTGTATTCTTCTGTTTTTTTCATAGCTGCCAATCTTATGGGTGTAAGGTGGTATCTCATTGTAGTTTTGATTTGCATTTCCCTGATAGCTAGAGATTTGGAACATTTTTTCATGTGCTTTTTTGCCATTTGTATTTCTTCTTCGGAGAAGTGTCTGTTTAAGTCTTTTTCCCATTTTTTAAATGGGTTGTTTATCTTTTTATTTTCAAGATATAGAAGTTCTTTATATATGCACGTTATAAGTTTCTTATCAGATATATGATTGCCAAATATTTTCTCCCACTGTGTGGGCTCCCTTTTTACTTTCTTGACAAACTCCTTTGAGGTGCAGAAGGCTTTAATTTTGAGGAAGTCCCATTTATCTATTAGTTCTTTTGCTGCTCGTGCTTTTGGTGAGATATTCATAAATCCATTTCCTATTACAAGGTCCTGTAGATGTTTCCCTACACTGCTTTCTAAGGTTTTTATGGTCTTGGCTCTTATATTTAGGTCTTTGATCCATCTTGAGTTGATCTTTGTATAAGGTGTGAGATGGTAATCCTCTTTCATTCTTCTACATATGGCTATCCAGTTCTCCAGACACCATTTGTTGAATAGGCCACTCTCTCCCAGTTGAGAGGGTTTGGTGGCTTTATCAAATATTATGTGGCTGTATATGTGAGGTTCTATATCAGAGCTTTCAATTCGATTCCATTGGTCTATGTGTCTCTCCTTATGCCAATACCATGCTGTTTTCACCACCGTAGCTTTGTAGTATGTTTTGAAGTCAGGTAGTGTGATTCCTCCAATTTCATTTTTCTTTTTCAGTATGTCTTTGGCTATTTGGGGTCTCTTTCCTTTCCAAATAAATTTCATAGTTAGTTTTTCTAGTTCCTTAAAGAAGGCTGCATTGATTTTTATTGGGATTGCATTGAATGTGTAGATCAGTTTTGGTAGGATAGACATCTTAATAATATTCAGTCTTCCTATCCATGAACAAGGAATAGTCTTCCATTTATTTAGGTCTTCTTTGATTTCCTTGAACAATCTTGTATAGTTCTCGGTGTATAAGTTCTTTACATACACAGGCTATATTAATATAAGAAGGCAAATTAGCTCAGTGGAGGAGCTCCTGCCTAGTATATACAGGGACTCCAGTTTGATCCCCAGCTCCTCTGAGAAGCGATACAAAGTTATCAAACAAGCAGTGAAACTTTATGACATCCTCTTTGCATTAGCTTTTATTGGATCTCTCTCTCTCTTTTTTTTTAAATTTCCTTTTTTGTTTTCCTTATTTTACTCACTAAAACTTGGCTTAAAACCTGCTGAGGATGGGCTTCAGGGTGATTGATTTTTGAAAAGCAAAAGCCTGAGAAGATCACCAGGGGACCAAGAAAAAAGGCTGTTTTTCTGGATTTATCTTGGCTCATAGATTCTTTTCCTGCCTTCCTTCTCTTTTTCTTTAAAACAAAACAAAACAAAACAAATGAGTAGCTGCTGTCTTGATTTCTTGTTGTATCCCCCCTTCCTTTGTTTCTCTGTTTTCCTGTTACTTTTTTCTCTTTCTTTTGTTTCCCAATTTTCTCCATCTATGCTATATCTTCTTCCTACCTTCATCCTTATATTCTCTGTTTTCTATTGTTGTTATTTCATTTCACCTCTTTGTGCTTGATCTTCAATTTTTCTTGTACTCATTTCTCTCTCTCTTACTTCTCCATGTTTTACTTTTTTTACTTTCTTTTTTCTCTTTCCTTCTACTTTTTCTTTTCTCATGATTTGGACTTTTAATTCATTCTATATTTTTCTCCATCCTATTTCATGTCTCATTGTTTCTACTCCACTTTTCTAATCTTATTCTTCTGTATTTCTTACTCAGGTTAATTATTCAATTGCCTAGGTCTTGTATGGTCCCGCTCCTACCTTTTACTATTATCACTATAATTACTCATTTTCTTTTCCTATCTCTTCCATTTCTCTGGCACTAATGTTTTTTTCAAGGGAACATAGACAGCAGTAAGGAAATAGAACAGAAGGAATTGTCAAAGTTAAACCTTAACACATTCAAAAAACAACAAAATAAAGCCATAAAACAAAGAGATAAGCTGATTAACTGAATTAACACACAAAGATAAACTGGTGACAAAATACCAACAAAAATACAAGCCATACTAAGAAACAGGAAGACATGGCCCTGTCCAATGAACAAACTAAAAACCAAGAGATGATGCAGAACATAGAACAACTAATCAGAGATGTCCAAACAAATATCATGAATCAAGATAATAAAGTGAAGGGAGAGATTAAAGATATTATGAAGACACTGGGAGAACATACTGAAGAAATTGTAAACATACATAAAGAGATAATGGATAGATGGTAATGAATGACAAAATCCAGGAAATCAAAAATACAATGGAAGCACACAAGAGCAGACTTGAACAGGCAGAGGAAAGAAATAGCAATGTGGGAGACAGTACATCTGAAATAAAAACAGATAATAAAACAGATAGACAAAAATATTTTAAAAATCCAATAGTGACTCAAAGACTTGAATGACAACATGCAATGCACAAACATATGCATTATAGGCATCTCAGAGGAAGAAGAGAAAGGAAAGGGGACAGCAGGAGAGTTGGAGGAAAAAAATCGCTGAAAACATCCCAACCCTATTTAAGCTGGCTAGTAAGATAGGGAATCAATAGATGGATCTGGAACCTTGCAAAGAATCCATGTGGACATTACTAACCCCAAGATGACTGCTGGAAGACCCTCCCCAAGATTCTGCCGTTCAGAACAAAATTTCCTCTGGAAGCCAGGGAAAGTCCCAGATAGTCCCCAAGGACTTTATCATTGGGTCTTCATGGGGGATTGATGGATGAGGTAATCAATCAAAACAGTAAACAGCTGGGACTCCTCTTATGCCAGTAGCAAAGGGGTAGTATAATTAACAGTTCAAAAACCAGACACAAGACCTGAATTTGCTCTTTTGCTTTTGAACCCCACTCTTGCCTTCACCATGTCCTGGTGCCAGTCCTGGTGGTCCATGTGCCTGTTGCTGCCCTGTGCACCATGCTGTCACCATTTTATCCTCTGCCATGCAACCATGCAAGTAACACCTGGACATTTATAATCTATAATGGGAAATTATAGCCTGCAAATCAGCCTGCTTTATCACTTTTCAGTCACTTCCTCACTACCTGAGACCCATAATCAGTTATTTTCTCCCGTTTCTCTTCCTTCCCTACCTGAATAAATTACTGGCCTAACTTACCTGATGTGCTCTTGAAATTCATTTCTGCAGCATAGTCAAAAACCTAAACAAAATCTGGTAACACTATTTAAGGAGATGAATATACATATTCAAGAAGTGCAGTGCACCCCAAACAGTATAAATCCCAACTGGCCTTCTCCAAGAAATATACTTGCCAAATTGTCCGATGTTCAAGACAAAGAGAAAATAATGAAAGCAGCAAGTGAAAAGAGAAACATCACATACAAGGGAAGTTCAAGGTGATTAAGTGCTGAATTCTCATCTGAAACAATGAAGGAGGGAAGGCAGTGGCATGATATAGTCAAGGGGCTAAAAGGAAAAACTTCCAGCCAAGAATTTTCTATCCAGTAAAACAGGTATTCAAAAATGAGGGAGAGTTCAAAATAGTCACAGACAAACAAAATCTAAGAGAGTATGTTCATAAGAAACCTGCACTTCAAGAAATACTAAAGGGCGTTCAGGTTGAAAAAAAATGGAGAAAGTTGGAGGAAAGGTTTAGAACAACTAAAAAGACAAAAAGATAAATAAAAAACATCATATGATATACATAAACACCCCCAAAATGTTGCCAATCTAAATAATTCCATGAGAATAATAACATTGAATGCTAATAGACTAAACTCACCAGTCAGGAGACACAGATTTGTAGAAAGGATAAGGAAATATAACCCACCTATATGCTATCTCCAAGCAACCCACCTTAGACCCAGGGATTCAAGAAGGCTGAAAGTGAATGGCTGGAAAACAACTTTATAAGTAAACAATAACCAAAAAAAAAAAAAAAGGGCAGGAGTAGCTATACTAATATAGGAGAAAATAGACTTTAAATGCAAAACTATTGTAAGAGACAAAGATGGACACTATATATTAATAAAATGGGTAATAACTCAAGAAGAAAGAACAATCATAAATAATTATGCACCTAAACAGGGCACCTCAAAATACATGAGGAAAACACTGAAAAAATTAAGTGGAGAAATAGATGCCTCTACAATTATTGTGGGGAACTTAATGTACCATTAACACCATTAGAACATCTCACCAGAGAATTATTAAAGAAACAAAGACTTTGAATAATACGTTAGAAGAGCTGGACCTAATAGATATATAAAGAATTACCCAAATACAGCAGGATATACATTCTTCTGGAGCACAAATGACTAATTGTCCAAGATAGATCACATGCTAGGCTACAGAACAAACCCCAATGAATTCAGAAAGATTGAACTTATACAAAGTAATTTCTCTGACCACAATGGAATGAAGCCAGAAATCAGTAAGGCCAGAGAACCAGATAAGCGCAAAGATATGGAAGTTAATGCATTCTTAGAAAAAGAGTGGGTCAAGGAGGAAATCACAAAAGAAACTAGTAATTACCTTGAAATGAATGAAAATGACAACACAACATATCAAAACCTTTGGGACACAGGAAAAGTGGTACTGAGAGGGAATTTCATAGCCATAAATGCATGTATTAAAAAAGGAAGAGCTAAAATCAAAGACCTAATACACACCTGGAGGAATTAGAAAAAGAATAACAAACTAACTCCAATGAAAGTAGAAAGAAGGAAATAGCAAAGATTAGAACATAACTAAATGAAATTGAAAATTAATAAGAAAGCAATAGAAAAAATAAGCAACACCAAAGGCTGATTCTTAGAGAAGATCAATAAAATTGATAAACCCCTAGATATGCTAACAAAGAAAAAAAGAGAGAAGAGGCAAAACACAAAATAAGAAATGAGGAAGAGGCTATCACAACTGATCCCACAGAAATAAAGAGTATCATAAGAGGATACTTTGAAAAACTATATGCCAAAAAAATGGATAATTTAGAGAAAATGAACAAATTCCTAGACACAAACAATCAGCCTACATGATGAAAGAAAAAATGCATGCAATCAACATACCAATCACAAGTAGTGAGATAGAATTTGTCAGGAGGCGGGGCAAGATGGCTTCTGAGTGAGTGCACCTCATAATCTCTCCTGCAAAGAAGCAGCTGAGTAGGGTTGGAGTCCTGCTGGACTGGGCTATTTTGGGGGCTTGCACGGCAAGAGGTGTCCGGACGTCAATTTGGTGAGACAGTGACAGAAGAGATTCTTGCAGGAGGTCAAATTTTGGGTTTCTGACACAGGGGTCAGAAATTGTGGATGGGACCTTTCCCCCTAGGACTGGTGGCCTGGCTATGGCAAACCCTGAAAACTTTGTTGTGCTGAGGTGTTCCCAGACCCTGAGTGGGCTGTTTTGGGGGTTTGCAGGGCAGGAGGTGTCTGGATGTCTATTTCATGAGACAGTGACAGAAGAGATTCTTGTGAGAGGTGGAATTTTGGGTTTCTGACACTGAGGTGAGAAGTTGTGGGCAGGACACCTCCCCCTAGGGCTGGTGGCCCAGCCGCAGTGATCCCTGAAAACTTTTCTGTGCTGTGGTGTTCCCAAACCCTGTGTTTACCTGATGCATGGTTCCCAGGTCTGTATCCCCTAAATCCTGGTAGCCCACACTCCAGAGACTCACATACCTTGAGTCTGCAATATCATGGACTTCCCATTCCCAAATCCAGTGCACCCTGAGATCTGTCTGAGGTCCTTGGTTACCCTAGCCCTCTGCATTTTTTTCCTTTGAGCTTGGAGGAGCATACAAGCTGACTTGGGGAGAGTCTGGGAAGAAAGGAGAGATGAATCCGCTGAGAAAACACAATTTACCTAAATGTCCTGGGATAAGAAACTTGGTCTAGGAGAATGTGGAGTCAGAAAATCAATTAGACGTCCCCTAGCACACTTAAGGGGGGGTGGGTGGACTGTAGGACATGCTATCCAAGCTTCCAATAGCATATTTGGGGTTTCTGCTGAGGTGTAGCTGTTCTCACACTGGAAATAAAGAGACATTGTCTTCTGTGTTGAGTTGGTTCAACAAGGATCTACTTGTATCTCCTACCGGACCTCTCAGGCAGCTTTCCTGCTGCCCTGGGAGAGAGAGGATAGGAAGGGAGGATGGGGGAATGTCAGATCACTAAGCATTTTATTTAACTGCAAAGAGAATTACTAGCTTGAAACTTTGGTTCTTTTTTTTTTTTTTTTTGGTCATAGTTGCTACTATTGCATTGTCCCCTGGTCTTTCCTCCCATTTTATCCCCCAAGGTCCTTATTCATTTATTTAGTTTTTTTCTCTTTTTCTTTTTCTGTTTCTTGCTTGTTTCCCCCATTTTTTTGACCCCCTTTTTTCTCTTTTATTTCTCTCTTTTCCTTCTTTTTTATTTTATTTTCTTTATATAATATGTGCTACAGGGAGCACTTCAAACTTGCTGTGTACCCTCATTCTCCATTTCCTCTTTTCTGTGTGTATTGATTTTGGCCACCTACACTTTTCCCTTTCCTCTCCATCTTTCAATCCTCCATCATCTACTGTTTCTCTCACAATCTACCTCCCTTTCTTTGGCCCCCATTTGTCTGACATTTTATTTCTAATACCTTTGTTCTGTTTTCTGTCTTTTATCCACTCTTGATATTATTGTCTTTCTTTTCTCTTTCCCTCTCTCATGAAAACAATGGCCTTTTAATTCATACTATATTCCTCCCCATATTCAGTTGACTGTCTCATTATAGGTAGTCTACTTACTGTCATAACTCTACACAAGTTACATGAGTCTAATATCCATTCTCCTAGATCTCACATTGTTGCTCTGTTAACATTTATTACCAATACTACTTTATACATTTTCTTTTCTTATGCATTTTGCTTTCCCTGGCCCTAATATTTTCCTTCAAAGTGAACTTAGCCAGCAACAAGAAAACAGAGTAATAAGAACAAAGTCACAAAGAGAAGACATAACATTTACACATGAACAACAACTGATTAATCCCCAAAACTAGACAAAGAAGCTAAGGAACTGATTAAACCCATCAAGATAAAATGATGATGAGACAGCAACAAAAAACTACAAACCAAACCAATAATCAGGAAAACATGGCCAAATCCAATGAACAAACTAAAAACCAGGAAGAGGAGTAGAACATCAGACAAGTTATTAAAGCTCTCAAAACACATATTAGATACCAACTTAATGAAGTAAAGGAAGAGATTAACAATATGAAGAAAACACTTGGAGAGAATAAAGAAGAATTGCAGTCATACACAAAAAGATAACAGATATGATGGTGATGAACACCACAGGTCAAGAAATAAAAAATACACTCGCAGCAAATAGCAGCAGATTAGAAGAGGCAGAGGAGAGAATTAGTGACATGGAAGACAGTACATCTGGAATCAAACATATAGTAGAACTGACTGATAAAAAGATAGAAAAAAATCCACCTGGAACTTAGGGTCCTGAAGGACAATGCAAAATGCACAAACATATGTATTATAAGCACCCCAGAAGGAGAAGAGAAGGGAAAGGGGACAGAAGGGGTGTTAAAGAAAATAATGGCTGAAAAAATACCAAATACTGAGGGAGATGGATGTACATGTCCAGGAAGCACAATGCACCCAACACCATAAATCCCAACAGGCCTAACCCAAGACATATACTTGTCAATTATCCAATGCTCAAGACAAAGAGAAAATTCTAAATGCAGCAAGGGAAAAGAAAACCATCACATACAAGGGAGGCTCCATAAGATTAAATGCTGATTTCTCATCTGAAACCATGGAGGCAAGAAGGCAGTGGTATGATATAGTCAAGGTAGTAAAAGAAAAAAAAATTCCAACCAAGAATACTCTACCCAGCTAAACTAGCATTCAAAAATGATGAAGAGTTCAAAATATTCACAGATAAACAGAAATTAAAAGACTATGCCAAGAAGACCCTGCCCTTCAAGAAACACTAAACAGAGTTCTGCAGGAAGAAAAAAAAAAAACAGGAGAGGCAGAGATGGAGAAGAGTGTAAGAGCAACAAAAAAGACAAAAAGAGAAGGAAAAAAACAAAATATGACAAACACAAGTCCAAACAAAATATGGCTAACACAAATAATTCCTTGAAAATAATGACACTGAATGTCAATGGATTAAACTCACCTGTCAAAAGATTCAGACTGGAAGCTTGGATAAGGAAATATGATCCATCTATATGCTGTCTACAAGAAACACATCTTAGACCCAGGGATTTAATTAGGTTGAAAGTGAATGGCTGGAAAATAATCTTACAAGCAAACAATAACCAAAAAAAAAAAAAAAAAGGCAGAAGTAGCTATATTAATATCAGACAAAATAGACTTTAAATGCAAAACAATTGTAAGAGACAAAGTTGGATACTACATATTAGTGGAAGGAAAAACCTTTCAAGAAGAACGAACAATCATAAATATTTATGCTCCTAACAAGGGTGCCTCCAAATACATGAGGCAAACATTGAAATAACTAAGTGAAAGAATAGATGCTTCTACAATATAGTGGGAGAGGTTAATACACCACTATCAACTTTGGACAGAACATCTCAAAAGAGAATCAATAAAGAAACAAAAACATTGAACAGTATATTAGAGGAGCTGGACCTAATAGACTTATACAGATCACTACACCCAAATACAGCAGGATATACACTTTTCTCAAGTGCACATGGATCATTCTCCAAGATAGACCATATGCTAGGCCACAAAGAAAGGCTCAATGAATTCAGAAAGATCAAAATCATACAAAATAATATCTTTGACCACAGTGGAGTGAAGCTGGAAATCTGCAAGGGCCAGAGGGCCAGATTTCACACCAAGATATGGAAATTAAACAGCACACTCTTAGAAAAACAGTGGGTCAAAGAGGAAATATCAAAAGAAATTAGCAACTACCTTGAAACTAATGAAAATGATAATACAACATACCAAAACTTATGGGATGCAGCAAAAACAGTACTGAGAGGGAAATTTCTAGCCATAAATTCATACATCACAAAGGAAGAAAGAGCAAAAATTGAAGAACTAATTGCATTTTGGAGGAATTAGTAAAAGAACAACAAAGTAAGCCACAGGAAGAAGAGAGAAAGAAATAACAAGATAAGAGCAGAACTAAATGAAATAGAAAATAAGAAAGCACTTGAAAAGATAAACAAGACCAAGAGCTGGTTCTTTGAGAAGATCAATAAAATTGACAAACCCTTAGTGAGACTAACAAAGAAAAAAAGAGAGAAGATGCAAATACACAAAATAAGAAATGAGAAAGGAGATATCACCACTGACACCACAGAAATAAAGGCTATCATAAGAGGGTACTTTGAAAAACTATATTCCAACAAAAATGACAATTTGGAGGAAATGGACAAATTCCTAGAAACACATAAGCAGCCTATGTTGATGAAAGAAGAAATTGATGATCTCAACAAACCAATCACAAGTAAAGAGATAGAATCAGTCATTTAAAACCTCCAAGGTGCACCGGTGCTCAGAGATGTATTCACCAAATGCAATGAATGTCTCATGATGATGGAGGAGATTGTTGTTATGGGGGGAGGCTTGGGGTGAGGGCGGTGGGGGGTATATAAGAATCTCATATTTTTTTAATGTAATATTAAAAAAATAAAGACAAAAAAAAAGTTAAAGATGATTTTTAAAAAAAGAAAAAAAACCCACCCAACTAAGAAGAGCCCTGGGCCAGACAGCTTCACAGGTGATTTCTACAAAACATTCTGGCAAGAACTAACGCCAATCTTGCTGAAATTCTTCCAAAAAATCAAAACAGAAGGAGCATTACTTAACTCATTCTATGATGCCAACATTACCCTAGTACCAAAGCCAAACAAACACACCACAAGAGAGGAAAATTACAGACCAATTTCTCTAAGGAACCTAGACGCAAACATCCTCAACAAAATACTTGCTAGCTGTACTCAACAACACATTAAACGAATTATACACCATGACCAAGTGGGATTCATTCTGGGTATGCAAGGATGGTTCAACATAAGAAAATCAATCAATGGAATACACCATATAAACAGATTGAAGGAAAAAAATCACATGATTACATCTATAGATGCAGAAAAAGCATTTGACAAAATACAGCACACTTTCTTGAAAAAACACTGCAAAAGATCAGAATACAAGGCAATTTTCTGAACATGATAAATAGTATATATGAAAAACCCACAGCCAACATCATTTACAATGCTGAAATCCTAAAATCTTTCCCTCTATGATCAGGAACAAGACAAGTATGCCCACTATTGCTTCTTCTATTTAACATTGTTTTAGAAGTACTTGCTCAAGCACTGAGTCAAGAACCAGATATAAAAGGCATTCAAATTGGAAAGGAAGAAGTCAAAATTTCATTATTTGCAGATGACATGATCCTATACATAGAAAACCCTGAGAGGTCTACAAGAAAGCTTCAAGAACTCATAAATGAGTTTAGTAAAGTCACAGGTTATAAGATCAATGTGCAAAAATCAGTAGCATTTCTGTACACCAGCAATGAGCAATCTCAGAGGAAATCAAGAAACAAATACCATTTACAATAGTAAATAAAAAATCAAATACTTAGGAATAAATTTACCTAAAGATGTAAAGAACTTATACACAGAGAACTACAAAACACTGTTCAAGGAAATTAAAGAAGACCTAACTAAATGGAAGAATATTCCCTGTTCATGGATAGGAAGACTAAATACTATTAAGATGTCTATCCTACCAAAACTGATCTACAGATTCAATGCAATCCCAATAAAAATCAACACAACATTGTTTAAGGAACTAGAAAAACTAGCTATGAAATTTATTTGGAAAGGAAAGAGGCTCCAAATAGTCAAAGACATTTTGAAAAAGAAAAACGAAATTGGAGGAATCACACTACCTGACTTCAAAACATACTACAAAACTACAGTACTGAAACAGAATGATATTGGCACAAGAAGAGATACACAGACCAATGGAATGTAATTGAGAGTCCTGATATAGATTCTCATATATACAATCATATAATATTTGATAAAGCCACCAAACCCTCTCAACTGGGAGAGAATGGCCTCTTCAACAAATGGTGCCTGGAGAACTGGATAGCCAATGTAAAAGAATGAAAGAGGATTACCAACTCACACCTTATATAAAAATCAACTCAAGATGGATCAAAGACCTAAATGTAAGAGCCAAGACCATAAAGACTTTGGAAAGCAGTGTAGGGAAGCATCTACAGGACCTTGTAATGACTTCATGAACTTCACACCAAAAGCATGAGCAGCAAAAGAACAAATAGGTAAATTGGACTTCTTGAAAATTAAAGCCTTCTGCACCTCAAAAGAGTTTGTCAAGAATGTGAAAAGAGAGATGATACAATGGGAGAAAATATTTGGCAACTATATATCTGATAGGAGACTTATATCCTACATATATACAGTACTCCTATATCTTGAAAAAAAAAAACCCACTAAAAAAATGGCAAAAAGATTTAAACACACTATTCTCCCAAGAAGAAATACAAATGGCTGAAACACACATGAAAAAATGCTCCAAATCTCTAGCTATTATGGAAATGCAAATCAAAACTAGAATGAGGGAAGAAGAATTGGCCCAGTGTTTAGGGCATCTGTCTACCACATGGGAGGTCCACAGTTCAAATCCTGGGCCTCCTTGACCCGTGTGGAGCTGACCCATGCACAGTGCTGATATGCACAAGAGGTGCTGTGCCACACAGGGGTGCCCCACATAGGGGAGCCCCACACGCAAGGAGTGTGCTCCATAAGGAGAGCTGCCCAGAACAAAAGAAAGTGCAGCCTGCCTAAGAATGGCACCACCCACACGGAGAGCTGACACAACAAGATGATGCAACAAAAAGAAACAGAGATTCCCGTGCCACTGACAACAAAAGAAGCGGACAAAGAAGAAGATGCAGCAAATAGACACAGAGAACAGACAACTGGGGCAGGGGTGGAGGGGAAATAAATAAATAAATCTTTAAAAAAAAACTACCATGAGATACCATCTTACTCCCATAAGATTGGCAGCTATGAAAAAAACAGAAGACTACAAATGCTGGAGAGGATGTGGAGGAATGGGAACACTCATCCACTGCTGGTGGAAATGCAGAAGGATCCAACCATTCTAGAGGACAGTTTGGTGGTTTCTCAAAAAACTAGCCATAGATTTGCCATATGACCCAGAAATTCCACTGCTGGGTATACACCCAGTAGAACTGAAAACAAGGACACAAACCGATATATGCACACCAATGTTCATAGCAGCATTGTTCACTATTGCCAAAAGTTGGAATCAACCCAAATGCCCATCAACAGATGAATGAATAAATAAAATGTGGTATATACATACAATGGAAGACTACCCAGCTTTAAGAACGAACACAGTACAAACACATGTGATAACATGGATGAATCTTGAGAAGCTTATGTTGAGTGAAGCAACCCAGGCATTGAAGGACAAATAGTACATGAACTCTCTGATATGAAATAAGTAAACCAAGCTGCCTCAGAGAGCTAGAGACTGGATGATAGGCTTAAAGGAATTTGGGGGGTAGAGGAAGGATGTAAGCTGACACCTACATGGGTGAAATCTATGATAAACTGGAAGTATTTTTACAAGGGAGGGATAAAATGGGGGCACAGGAATACCTTTGGGTGGGGCTTTGTGGGCTTGAGGGGTCTAGGGATGGGAGAATGGGTAATATTGCCCAAGAAATTGGAGGGAGAGTGGGGGAACATATGAACATAGGAGATTGTCAAATATTGGGTTGAGAATATAATGTTGAGAAAACTTTTTCAAAAATATCATAAGTAAGGTTACCAGTTTAAGATGCTTAAAGTGGAAAATCTGACACAGGACTGGTTTCCAGGGAGTGTGTGAGTGCTCATTTTGTCATAGTGTGTTATATCATTGCATGGAGACCCGTACAATGAGAGTGAAGGTATACCCACATCCTGCGGAGGACTGATGTTCTCAAAAAGAGGGAATTGTATCTCTCGAGAGAAATGTTTGCTCCCAATGTGTTAGGGCAGTTGAGCATGTCAAGCCCTCAGCATTGTTGCAATTATTTCCGAACATGGCCCTTCAAGCAATGAAGATTGATTGTCACTGTGGGCCCTGAGGGGAAGGGGAAAGAGTATTGAATAGATGGAATCAATGTAACTGCAGAACAATGGATGTGTTCCACTAGATTATGCATGTATTTTTATAGGACATGTTAAATTACACCAAAAATGTATAGGTGCTGATAGGCTAAAATGTAAATCATAATGTAAAACATAAGATAACTAAAAATTTAGAAAATTGTATAGTCTAAAATATAAACCACAATGTAAACCCAAATGTTACCTTGTTTGAAAGCTATTGTCTCAGTATCTGTACATCAGTGTCAGTAAATATAGTATGAACATGTAAAAAGATTATTGCTGTGGAAGGAAAAAGGGTTTTATGTTTGATATGTGGGAGTACTGTGTATTGTATATGTGATTTACTGTGATCTAAAACTTTTGAGAAGACAAGCTTAATAATTAGGGGAAAAAAAGAAAAACAAAGGATGTAGACACTGAGGAAAAGATGGAAGAAGTTGCCTTGCCAATTTGCATACAGGGCAACACTTATGGCAGTGATAGAAGGCCAAACATCAAAAACAAAGCTTTTGCATCTTTCAAGTTTTTGATACCCCAAATTATTTTTACCTTAATTTTTCTAAATTAATATGTATTCTATATCTAGCCTTTAAACTCATCACTATATTCCATTTTACTACTAATGGAACCTGGCAATGTATTTGGCTTCATTTTTGAAGAAGTTTTGGATCACAGAGAGTTTCAACAATGGTAGGGGAAGAATACTGGTGTGGAATGTTATCGACAGGGGACACATGATTGACAGGGAGTTCTACAGGGCATATATCCAGGGTACATAAAAATGTTTAGATATTTTCATGGTGATTACAAAAACAACAACAACAACAACAACTGAGGGAGTGCTGAGTTCCTTGCCAGAAGAGATCTATCACGTTCCCTAAAGGAACAAGAACAATCCCCCAAGTGCCAAGGCAAAGACCAAAAAAGAAGCAATGTCCAACAATGAACCCTTGATTTAATGACTATGCTTGTGAGCCTGTGCATCTGAAATAAGAACAAGGCCTAGAACTGCAGGGTGCCTAAGAGTTACCTCCTGAGAGCCTCCGTGTTGCTCAAATGTGGCCAATCTCAAAGCCAAACTCAGCATGTAAATGTGTTGCCTTCCTCCCAGCATGGGACATGATTCCCAGGGATGAGCTTCCCTGGCACCGAGGGATTACTACCAAGTACCAGCTGACGATGTAACTAGAAAATGAAATTGAATAAAAGGGTCAACTCGGACTAGCAGAATATCTCAGTCTACATATAACACCAGGAGTTAAAAATGCTTTTTGACCTGAATCAAGGAGGAAATGGAAAGGACAAATGAGTTTTTATGGCTATGAGTCTCCAGAAGAGCTGGGAGGTTATCAGAGGGGTTGCCCTTATGCACACCTCAGCAGAGTCCCAGAGACAGATAAAGTAGATACAACCCTGGGTACTGGTTCTCATGAGGGCTACAGAGACCCACAGGTTCTATGGTCGTGGCAGATGGAGTTCAGTGCCATGTCAGTTGCCCTTCTTTGGAGTTTGTGTTTCTGTGTGATGGAGCTGGACTCAGATATGATCTTTTTTCACAAGCCTCTCCTGTTACTATTACCAGAACCATAGTTGGTGCTGGGGTTTAATATATACCCAGGGGATCTGAATCTCTGGACTGACCATATGATAGCCAGGCCCTGAGCCTCAACAGACTTCAGCTCCTACACTCTGGTTTATTGACTTAACCCACTCTGCTAACATGGAGGTGAAGAGGGCCAGCCACCACACCAGGGAGCCAACAGTGCCTGAAGGCAGAGGAATTGCATTCAGCATCCATGTGGAGTCTGAGCCCCCTCTTGATATAGATGTGGAGTGGACACGGCCATTCCAGGGTCCACAGGATGGAGAAATAGAGTGTGGATTAGAGTGGACTTACTGATATTCTATTCATGAACTATTATGATTAGTAATTGAAGAAAATGTGGCATTGGTGTAGAGAAGGTGGCCATGGTGGCTGCTGGGGGTAGGGAGTGGGAGGAAGAGATGTGGTGTGGGGACATTTTGGGGACTTGGGGTTGTCCTGGGTTGTGCTGCAGGGACAGTTACAGGACATTGTATGTCCTCCCATGGCCCACTGGGTGAACTGTGGGAGAGTGTGGGCTATGGTGTGGACCATTGACCATGAGGTACAGTGGTGCTCAGAGATGTGCTCACCAAGTGCAGTGGATATCTTATGATGTTGGAGGAGGTTGTTGTTAAGGGGGCAGGAGTGGGGTGAGGGGGGTAAGGGGTATATGGGGACCTCATTTTTTTTACTGTAACATTAAAAAATAAAGACAAATAAAATTAATTAATTAAATTAAATTTTTTAAAAAAATTTGTCATAACAAACCTCCCAACTCAGAAGAGCCTGGGGCCAGAAAGCTTTACAGGTGAATTTTACCAAATATTTAGGACAGAACTAATACCAATCCTCCTTAAAATCTTCTGAAAAATAGAATTGGTAGGAACATTGCTTGACTCATTCTATGATGCCAACATCACTAACACAAAGCCAAAGACAACAGAAGAAAGGAAAATTATAGGCTAATCTTCCTAGTGAACCTAGATGATAAAATCCTCAAAATACTTGCTGATCATATCCAACACACATCAAATGAATTATAAACTATAATCAAGTGGGCTTCATTCCTGTTGTGCAAGGATGGTTCAATATAAGAAAATCAATGAATGTTATACAACATAAAAACAGATTGAAAGAAAAAAATCACATAATCATCTCTATAGATGCAGAAAAAGCATCCAACAAAAAACAGCACTCTTTCCTGATAAAAACATAACAAAAGAGGACAACCAGCAAGATGATGGTGGAGAAAGGAGCTCCTAGATTCAGTTCCTGCTACAAGGCTCTGATGAAATCCCAGAGCTATCTGGAGCTATCTGAAGCACCTGTTTGGGGGCTCCAGGAGACCAGAACATCCTGCAACATCCTTGAGGGAATGGGAGGAGGAGACTCCCATCTGCAGAGAAAATTCAGAAATAGAGTTCTCTACTTATGAAGAGTAAGTAGAGAGCACTTCCAGTGTCCATCCTCCACTGGAGGTGCAAGCCACCTTGGGAGCTGTTCTGTGGCTGGAATTGAAGGATCCACTTCCCAAAAATGGGAGGGGGGAGAGATGGTTGGGCACCAACTTCAGCTACTGATGAGTAAATTCAGTGGGATAAAATATTATCTTAAGAACAGCTAAGGATTGAGCCTGTCCAAGTCAGAAAGAGACTGGTAGCCACCATTAAAGCCAAACCTGGCATGAGGAAAGTGGGATGGACTGAAAATACAGTGCTAGTAGGAACCAGCATCTTTCCATCCAGATCATATTGCAGCTCTAGCCTAGGCCCCAGCCCCACTTCAGGCAGGGAGGAAGCTGGGGGGACCTACACCAGCCTCAGTGGAAACTTACTAGACAAGCAGTAGGTGCTAGTGATTATGCTACTTTGGCAGCACAAGCCTCTCCAGGAGCTATTCTGTGGCTGGAATTGGAAGCTTCATTTCCCAAAAACAGGGGAGGAGGAGATGGATGGTCAAAAGAATGGTGAAAATAAAAATGACAGATAAAACTCAAATCATCAGGAATAAACTTAACCAACAATGTAAATCATTTGTATTCAGAAAACTGCAACTCAACATTAAAAGAAATTTTTAAAAAGTCCTAAATAACTGGAAGTACATTCCATGCTCATGGATTGGAAGACTAAATAACACTAAGATGTCAGTTATACTCAATTTACCATACAGATTTAAATCAATCCTGATAAAAATTCCACCAGTATTAAAAAAAAATAGAAAACATGATTATCAAAGTTATTTGGAAGTGTCAGGGGTCCTGAATAACCAGAAATATAATAAAGAGGAAAAACAAGCCCTGTTCTCCAAACTTTAAATCATATTACCTAGCTATAGTGGTAAAAACAGCATGGTACTGGACTAAAGACAGACACATAGACCTATGGAAGCAAACTGATGGTTCAGAAACAGACCCTCACATGTATGGTCAACTGATTTTTGACTAGCCTGTCAAACCCATACAGCTCAGGCAGAACAGTCTATTCAACAAATGGTGCTGAAAGAACTGGTTGTCTTTGGGAAACAAAGACATAATGATCTTAAATGGAAAGACATGCTGTTTCCCTGGTAATGCTTGCAACGTAAGAAGTTTGGCAGTTGGGAGTGTTGGGAAAGAACACTCAAGCAGGAAGAAGCAGTCATGGGCTACGAGAATTATGAACATATTCGCTTGGTAGTGATATAGAACATCTAGACTTTGTACTCCTAGATAAGATCTTTTAGTTTCTTAGGATGGATGGGTAACTTCAGACAATAGTCTATTGATTCTGTAGGTTATAGGTAAAAAATATAGTTAAAATCATCTGATTTTAACTACATGTAGCTGCTTGTTCACACGAATGTTGGGGTATATATAGAAGCCCCTCTGAAGCAATAAATTTATCTGATGAGTCTCTACTCACAGAATACCCTGATCCCAGCTCTCTCTCTTTCTTTCTCTTTGTTTCATTCCCGATACACTTTGGGCCTGAGTTATCCATAGCTAAAAGAAGGAAAGAGGATCCCTATCTCACACCTTATCCAAAATTAACTCAAAATGGATCAAAAACCTAAAAATAAAAGCAAGAACCGTGAAGCTTCTAGAAGAAGTTGTAGGAAAATATCTTCAAGCTCTGGTGGTAGGTGGTGGATTCTTAAAGGAGATAAGAGGAGGACTGAGATGGACTACTGATGTTAAATGTATATAGATGCTTTATTAGCTTTACTGTGAAAGTGTGTTAGTGAGAATTGTGCTTTATGGTACTGATTCAAGAGTGTCATTTGTGAGCTAGAGCAAATGTACATCACTACTGCAGGGTGGTGGGAATGTGGAGAAGCATTGGAAAAATACAGCTGGAGTGACCTATGGACTGTGGTTAGCAGTAATATACTATTCTTGCATCTATGCCAAAGGTGTACTATGTTGATAATGGGGCAGTATGGAAAATGTGAGACAAATGTACACTATGGACATGATAACAATCAGATGATTTTATCTCATCTTTAACAAATATTCCACCACAGTGTGGTGTATTGATAGAGGGGTGTGTTTGATAATTCTGCACATGTGCTAGATTGTTTTAAAAGTTTACAACTTGTGTCATAAAACTTATATTTAAAAAATAGTAATAGGGTGGGTTGGGGAAAAAACACACCAAAGGAAAGATGAGGATTATAATGTGTAGTATTACAATGGAATATAACTCATCTGTAAGAAGGAATACAGTACTAACACATGGGATAACATGGATGAATCTTGAGGACCTTATGTTGAGTGAAGCAAGCCAGGTATGAAGGACAAATACTACATGACCTCACTGATAGAAGTTAAGCAAACTGAGCAGACTCACAGAGACAGAATCTGGAAGATAGGTTTACAGGAAATAGGGAGAAGAAGATTGTGAGACAATGCTCATATGAGAGAAACCTATGACAAGGTGGGAGTGTGTAGTTCTGCACTGAAGGGACATGACAGGGTTATAGTGATAACGTGGTTTGGATGGTGCAGGTTTTACAGGGGGTAGGGTGGGTTGGAAGGTCCATGGAACTGGGGGGAGGGTTGGAGAAGTGAGCAGGTGAACACTGGTGATTGGCAGGTATGTGTTTGAAGTTACAATGTTGGGAATACTCATCTGGCAATATAACAAGGAAAGCTTACTGATTTAGGGGCTTGGGTGGGGGTATTTGGGCCAGGGCACCTGTGGCAGGCTTCTAAGGAGTGTGTGAGTGATCATTTTGGCATAGTGTGTTGCATCAGTAGGTAGAGACCCACAAAATTTGCAGAAAGGTGTTAGAATCCCATTCTAGGGAGCCCCACTATGTTTTCAAACAGAGGAGTGGGAATCACTCGAGAGCATTGCAGTGTTTAATACAGGAGGACAGACCAGTGTTTCAAGCCCTTATTGAAGCAAGGAACTATGATTCTTGTCCTTCAAGGAGTCAAGCATTATGGTTGATGTTGGCCTGAAGGAGAATGAGGGCAGGAATAAAATAGATGGTCAGGGAGCATTTTGGTGTGATGGAAGTGCTTTGCATGATCTTGCAATGGTGTTTACAGGCCATGTTAAATTTTTTCAAATCTTATAAAAGTATATAGTCATGTTGAAGTCTCTTAGCCATATAAACTCATTTTGCATGATCTATGTATCTTTAAAAACAAGATAATAAAATAAAAATTCAAAAATGAAACAAACTCAAAGAAAAAAAAAGTATATGGTCCAGAATGTAAGCCATAATGTGAACAATTCATGATGGTTAGTAGCTATGTTTCAATATTTGTGCATCAATTATATCAAATGTAACATCCACACATAAGATGTTATTGATGGGGTAAAGAGAAAAAGGGGGGCAGGGGATGTTGAGATTATGGGAATCCTATGTATTCTGTATATGACTCCAATATGACCTTAAACTTCTTTGAAGAAAAAATGGAAAGAAAAGTAAGACATTGGGGGCAGTGAATGGAAGAAAATGTCATTACATACTGGACAACAGTCTTACAGTGATGAAAGGCAAAAATGACAAAGTTTTTTCTTTAAGTATTTTTCATTATTTTTTAATATCTCAATTTTAAAAAATATTATTTTACTTTGTATTAATTTTTGCTGTGTAAAACTATCATTATTATTTCATTTTCTTATGAATTGTATTTGGCTATTTTATTGGCTTCATTATTTAAGAGGTTTTAGATCACAGAAGGGTTACAATTGTGGCATGGGATGGTCATTGGTGTGGGTTTTCAGTGAAGGATGATCCATGGGAGGAAATTCATCTGAGTATACATATAAGACATATAAATGTGCTCATATATTAATGGGGCATTGTTACAGTGGGTGCAGATTCACACAATAACCAAAAGAATATCAAATTCCCTTCTGGGCGAAGTTCTGCCTCATTCTTTAATGAACGAGAATGTCCCAAATGAGGGACAATGACTTGTGAAGGAGGAAGGTCCATTGAAGGACTTTTGCTATTGATGATTATGCTTATGAACCTTTGCTCATGAAATTAAAACTTAGCCTAGTGTTGTAGGGTGCCTAGGAGTTACTGGGAGCCTACTTGTTTCCAAAATGTGGCCTCTCTCCAAGCCAAACTCAGCATATAAAAGCAATAACTTCCATCCAACATTGGACATGACTCCCAGGGATAAGCCTCCCTGGCACTGAGGGACTGTTACCATGTACCAACAAGCAAGCGTCTGGAAAAAAAGAAGACCAAAAGGGGGAAAAGCTATAGACAAATGAGTTTGTATGGCAAGGAGACTTCAAAATGAGTCAAGAGGCCATCCAGAGGTAGTGCTTATGCACATCTCAACAGAATCTCATTGACAGCTAAATTGGTACTACTCCAATTTAGCAAAGCTCCTCAGGGATATGGACATCCAAGCCCTCTAGTCAGGGCAGATAGCTCAGGAATTTGGCCCCTCAATGGGCCCTAATCTTGTATTTATGCTACCCAGTGTAACAGTTAGACTTAGCAGTTTTTTCCCTCTTCATGACTTCTGTTCTTCCATTTGAAACTATAATTAGTACTAGAGTTGGTAGGTGTACATCCAAGAGACTTAAATCTTTGGGCTTTTCATGTACCAACTGAGCCCTGAATCTCAACAGAGTTGCAATACCTATTCTCCAATTCAATGGACTCACTGAGGGCAACTAATGGGGAGAAGAAGATGGGCAAACAACATACCAAGGAAACAAGACTGCCTACAACTGCAAGCAAGAGACCCTCATCCATTGGATATATGGGACTGAAGCCCCCTCAATTAATGGCAAAGTCGTCATCACCATTCCAGAGTCCAGAAATATTCCAGAACTATTTCTCAATCTACTTCCCTTTTCACCCTTTCTTTTCCCACTGATAGGGAACCTACTTTCTCAAGCTACTTTCCTTTTCACCCTTTATTTTCCCACTGATTGGGAAATGAACTATGGACTAAAATAAACTTACTAGTACTCTACTATAGACTTGTGATCCTAGCAATATGAGAAATACTATTTTTGTGGAGGCAGTGACCCATGGATGTTCTGAGGTTAGGAAGAGGGAGAAGTAGTTATAATATGGGGCATTTTGGGGACTTGGGAATCATCCTGAATGACATTGCAGTGGCAGGTACATGCTATAGTTTATCAGACCATAACCTACAGAGTTAAATGGGAGGGGGTGTAAACTACAATGTAAACCATAATCCATGTTTAGTGGCAATGCTCCAAAATATGTTTATCAATTCAGTGAAGGTACCACACTGACGAAAGATTTTGCTAAAGTTGGAGAATGTGGTAGGTGTGGGGAGCAGAGCATATGGGAATCCCCTATATATTCTCTGTAACATTTATATAATTGAAGTAACTTTAAAAAAATTTTAAAAGTGAAAAAAGTAACAACAAATAAAAATGTTAATACAATGCCACAGTAATAAAAACAGTGTAGTGCTGGTATAAATATAGCTATACACACAAATAAATACAATCTTCTGATAATGTTGAATTGTGTCAAACACACACTTGCAGCTAGGGGAGAAAGCATCTCCTGATGATACCTTGATTTTCACATCGTAGAAGTCTCAGAATTGTAAGTTTATAAGTTAATAAATTCCCATTTAAAAATCCAATCTAGGGAAACGGACTTTGGCCCAGTGGTTAGGGCGTCCGTCTACCATATGGGAGGTCCGCGGTTCAAACCCCGGGCCTCCTTGACCCGTGTGGAGCTGGCCATGCGCAGCGCTGATGCGCGCAAGGAGTGCCCTGCCACGCAAGGGTGTCCCCCGCGTGGGGGAGCCCCACGCGCAAGGAGTGCGCCCGTGAGGAAAGCCGCCCAGCGTGAAAAGAAAGAGCAGCCTGCCCAGGAATGGCGCCGCCCACACTTCCCTTACCGCTGACAACAACAGAAGCGGACAAAGAAACAAGACGCAGCAAATAGACACCAAGAACAGACAACCAGGGGAGGGGGGGGAATTAAATAAATAAATAAATCTTAAAAAAAAAAAAAAAATCCAATCTATTTCTAGTATATTTCTAGGCAGACTTTAGCAAACTAAAAAAATCAGTAACTTCAAACAGTTATATTTATGACCATACAAACCCTGCCTTAGCTTGGTGCATTCTAGTTCTTGCCCTAGATAAAATCCTGTAAAACTCTGGGCAGTGATGTCTGTTACTCAGAGAATCCTGCTGGCACCCAGAACCAATTTCCTAGTCTAAAAACTGTTATTATACTATATGAAGTGGCCTGATTCATTTTTCAGTCTTAAGTGCCCATCACACTCTGGCAGAACCTATCCTGTAGGGTCACAGCCAAACACCATGGTGGGGGATTGGGAGAGGAAATTGGGCAAGATTGCTTGAATACTACATGCTGTCAAGAATCACAGGTCCTAGATGTTATATATCTCAGAAGGGGAAATTCTAGGAGACAGAATTTATAGTTTAAGAAGTAAATGTCTGGGCCAGAAATGAATGCTAAGCACAAAACATTCAGTACTAGCCTGTCAGATCACCGAAAAGAAAAGATAAAACTGAAAAATTCTAAAGAGCTTTTGTGAATGAAGTGGGACCACAGCAAAGAAATAAAAAAGCCAGAATAATTCAGAAGTTTGTGTAAACCTTGCCTTGCCAAGGTTTGAAACACAGGTCTTGAAGGGAAAGAGTTTTAAGAGGTTATGATTGTGCAGGGAAGAAAAAGAAATCTTAAGGCATAAAATCTGATCATAGGAGAGTTATCTTTTACATTTCCCAAAACTCCAGAACTATTTCTCAATCTACTTTCCTACATTTGGATGCAAATTTGGTAAATGTATTACCATTTCTGCATTCAAAGAATATCAAGTATCTTTAACCCTAAATACTGAGTAAGTGCTCACCCTTTCTTTTTCACTGATGGGCTGAAGCCTCTAAAGGTGAGACAGTCTATCCTAATTTTTTTCCTTTGGGTAAAATTGAAAAAAGCCTACCAGTTCTACCCAAAAGATATCAGGGTAGCAGTAGAAATAAGGGAGAGCAGCTAAATGATCAGGGGAAAGAACATTTGATTAATTGTCTTCTGTTTCAGTGGGGAGGAGTTACATTCCAATAATAACTCCTCAGAAGGAAAAGCATAATGACTGATTTAGTTTTGTTGATGTTTTAAAAATATATTTTTATTAGAGAGGTTGTGAACTTACAAAACCATCATGCACATGTGTGGAATTCCCATACAACACCTTTCCATGGACACACCACATTGTGGTGGAACATTTGCTACAGATCATGAGACAGCATCATCAGAATATTACCACCAACACAGTATACATTTAGTATATCCCTTACTTAACCCCCCACTATTAACAGTACATCTTTGACTTTGATGCAAGAATATTACAATATTGTTATTAACTATAGTCTATATGTTACAGTAATTGTATTTTCTCCATGATTCTCCACATTCTTAACTCCTTGCAATAGTAATGTACCTTTGTTCTAGTTCACATAAGGACATTCCTGTGTTTGGTTATTAATCACAATTTTCATCCAACTCTCGGTTCACTATGTTATTCAGTCCCAAGATTACTCCTTAGCTTTCTTTCAATTGACATTTACATCCCTAGACTACCGTTTTTCTGCCAATATCCTACTTATAAACCAGCTACATTAGTTCTACTCACTATGATACACTACCATCACCTCTATCCATTTCCAAACTTTTACAAATTAATTAAAATTTCCACATGTTAAGTACCAGTATACTTTCTTAGCCTTCCTCTTATCTCCTAATAACCTATATATAGGTTTTAACTCCATGTGTTTATTCTTCATATTTAGTATATATGAGTGAGATCATGATGTATTTGTCCCTTTGTGTCTGGCTTATTTCACTTAACATGTCTTTCAATTTATTGGTATTCTTGGGTCTAAGGGGAGACTCTTTTAGACAGTATGTAGATGGCTCATATTTTCTTATCCATTTTGCCAATCTGTGTATTTTGATTGAGAAGTTTAACCCACTAACATCAAAAGTTTTACTGTAAAGGCAGTTCCTCACACATTTTGACCTTTGGGCATTATCTCTAATATTTTATTTCCACCCCTTCTTTTTGTGCCTTTATTTACTTTTACTGATATAGTTTCCATTTCTAGATTCTCTTCCAAGCCTCTCTCTCCTGCTTTTTCTTTACATGCTTTAGAACTCCCTTTAGTATTTCCCACAAATCCAGTCTCTTTGTTACAAAATCTCTCAGTTTCTATCTGTGAATATTGTAAACACACGATTTTTTAAATAAAGCAATTTTATTGATGCATATTAATATAGCATACATCAATCCAAAGTGTACAATCAATGGTATTTGTTGTAATCACGTTTGTATTTCCATCACTTCAGTCATTCTTAGTGCATTTTAATTATTCCAAGAACAGTAATAGTAATAATAATAATGAAACAAAACTCATCACATCTCATTCTCTATATGCCAAAGACAATCTTGCTGGACATAAGATTCTTGGCTGGCAGTATTTCTATTGCAGTATCTTAAATATACCATACCACTGCCTTCTGGCCTCCATGTTTTCTGATAAGAAAATAGCACTTAATCTTATTGGGACATCCCTTCTATGTGATGCACTGCTTTTTCCTTGCTGCTTTCAGAATTCTTTCTTTGCCTTATTAGTAAGTGTCTCAGCATAGGCTTATCTGGATTTGTTCAGATAAGAGTATGCTCTGCATGTTGTACATGTACATATACATCCTTCAACAAAGTTGGGAAATTTTCAACCCTTGTTTCTTCTAATATTCCTTCTGCCCTATTTGCCTTCTCTTTTCCTTCTGGGATATGCATGAGGCATATGTTTACACATCACTTGCTGTTATTTAGTTCCATGAGGCCCTGTTCCACTCTTTCTATTCTTTCCTTATCTGTTCTTCCATTTGTTCACTTTCAGAGGCCATGTCTTCAACCTCATCAATCTTTCCTTCTGCCTCTCCAAATCTGCTTTTATATGCCTCCAGTGTATTTTAAATTTCATTTACTTTGCCTTTCATTCCCATAAATTCCATTGTTTTTCTATATGTGCTTTTTAATTTTTTGTGATCACTCAGTGTCTTCTTTTTTTTTTAAAGATTTATTTATTTATTTATTTCTCTCCCCATTCCCCTCTCCCCTGCTCCTGTTGTCTGTTCTCTGTGTCTATTTGCTGCATCTTCTTCTTTGTCTGCTTCTGTTGTTGTCAGCAGCACAGGAATCTGTGTTTCTTTTTGTTGTGTCATCTTGTGTCAGCTCTCTGTGTGGGCAGTGCCATTCTTAGGCAGGCTGCACTTTCTTTTGCACTGGGTGGCTCTCCTTATGGGGTGCACTCCTTGCACGTGGTGCTCCCCTACAGAGGGGACACCCCTACATGGCACAGCACTCCTTGTGTGCATCAGCACTGCACATGGGCCAGCTCCACATGGGTCAGGGAAGCCTGGGGTTTGAACTGTGGACCTCCCATGTGGTAGATGGATGCCCTAAACACTGGGCCAAGTCTGCTTCCCTCAGTGTCTTCTTTTTTTTTTAAACTATCTGGTATATAATAAGGGCTTTTTTTTTTTTTTTAGATTTATTTATTTATTTCTCTCCACCCCACCCCCCTGGTTGTCTGTTCTCTGTGTCTATTTGCTGCATCTTCTTCGTCTGCTTCTGTTGTCAGCGGGATGGGAATCTGTGTTTCTTTTTGTTGCATCATCTTGTTGTGTCAGCTCTCCCTGTGTGCAGCACCATTCTTGGGCAGGCTACACTTTCTTTTGCACTGGGCGGCTCTCCTTATGGGGTGTACTCCTTGCGCATGGGGCACCCCTGCGTGGTACGGCACTCCTTGTGTGCATCAGCATTGTGCATGGGCCAGTTCCATACAGGGCAAGGAGGCCTGGGGTTTGAACCATGGACCTCCCATGTGGTAGACGGATGCCCTAACCACTGGGCCCAGTCCGCCGTCCCTCAGTGTCTTCTTAATATCCTAAATCTCTTTAGCCATCTCATTGAATTTATTCAGGAGATTTGTTTGAACATCTATGATTACTTGTTTCAACTCCCTTATATCAGCTGGAAATTAATCTTGTTCCTCTGACTCGGCCTTACCTTCCTCTTTCTTGGTATGGATTGTAATATTTTGTTGGTATCTTGGTATCTGGCTTAGTAGGTGCATTTATCCAAATGTACCTTAGCTCTTTAGTTTAGTAATTTCTTGCCCTTTCACCCTTGCTAGTTGTTTAGTAGGAGCTGAAGGTGTAGTTGATACTGTAAACTTTGGAGCCTAATGCTGCATGCGTTGCTCCAGTAATCTTCTTCCACCCTTCTCCTCTGCCAGGTGTTGGAATGGAGTCATGACAATGTATATTAGTCAAAGCCATGCAGGCCAAGACCATATTAGTTGCCCAGAGACTGATGAAGTTTCACAACTATTCCTCCCCTACCTGGGATGGGGATGGAGCTGCAGGTATGGGCAGCAAACTAAGCCATGCGAGTCAAAACTGACCAGGTTTGCCCCGGTGGAATAACATAGCATAGGACCCCTTCCTTCCCTGCCAAGTGCAGGGATAGGACCCCTGGAGTGTCCAACAATCTAATTTGTGTGGAGCTAAAGCATCTGCAGTTGTCCTGACAGGCTAAGGAAAAACTGCCCTCTCTACCCTTTATGGGGTAAGGTGGAACAACAGCCACCCAACAGTCCCGTCCACGCAGGCTCAAATTGCCTGCCACTGCCCAAAAAGGCTGAACATAGCTCCCCTCTTTTCCTATTGGAAGGTGTGGATGGAACAACAGGTGTCTGATTATTAGGTCTGTGTGGGCTAAAAGAACCTGCAGTTGCCCAGAGTTGGGGAAGACACCACCCCCCTTCTAGTCCTTTCAGCAGTGGATATGTAGCCTCAGGCATACATATCCTGCCAAAGCATGTGCAGTTGCCCAGAGGGGCTGAGGAAACACCAGCTCCTGCTGTCTTATGGTGGGGCTGTAGTGGATCCCAGATGCTCATCAAACTGGTCTGTATGGGCCAAGAGTGCCTGCACTTGCCCAGAGAAGCTGAGAGAACACATCTCCCCTCCTTTCCTATTGAGATGGTGGGGATGGAGTTACAGGTATCCGAGTATCCAATCTGTGCATGTTGAAAATGACTACAGTTGCCCAGAGATACTGTTGAAACACCAGGCCCCTCCTATCTTGGGGGGAAGTTGAAGGCACTCAAAAAATAGTCTGTGCAGGCTGAAATCAACTGCAGTTGTCCAGAGAAGTTGAAGATTCACAGTTCCATGCCTATCTTACTGGGGAGTGGGAATGGAGTTGAGATGTCTAGCTAGTCTGAGCTGACCAAAATTGCCTGCATTGCCTGGAGAGACTGGTGTTGGGTCCCTCAGCTTCTTGCCTGCCAGAGGTGAGACAGTAGCCTAGGCTAGGATGCAATGCTATCTGGGTAGAAAGAAGCCAGTGCCTAGTTTCACTGTGATTTTCAATCAGCCCTGCTTCCCCTCATGCTGGGGGTGGAGTTAAAATGGTGTCTATTGGACTCATTCTGACTTGGACAGGTTCAAACTTTAGTTGTTCTTAGGATTATACTTTAGCCAGCCTATTTGACTAATCAGTAGCTGAAGTCAGTGCCTGATCATCTCTTCCTCTCCCTTTTTTAGAAAATGTAGGTTCCAACTCCAGCCACTGAATATTTCCTGAGGGGGCTTGTGCCACCAGTGGAGGATGTCCATTGGCATTCACAGCAGGGAAGGCTTTACTCACAAATCTTCACTGTAGATGGACAGTCTCCTCCTTCTGTTCTTTCAAGGATGTTGCAGGAAGCTCTCCTGGTCTGCTGGGTCCCCCAAACAGATGCTTTAGATAGCTCTGTATGATTACTGACTACCCTGTTAGGATGAGCTAACTCTTGGAGCTTCTTACTCTGCTGCCATCTTGCTCTCATTTGTTTTTGTTCAGCTGAAGTGTAAGACAAGCTTTGAAGACTAAGTGGGTATTATGGGTTGATTTTTGGAACACAAAAATTATATTGATCTCCTTATCCCAGCTTTTATGAATATGATCTTATTTGGCAAAATGTTATTTGCAGATATAATTGAGTTAAGATGAAATCATAATGAACTTGGGTAGAAACACATCTGTTTTTACTGATGTTCTTATTAGAAGAGAAGACACAGAAACAGGCACAGAAGAAAGTACACAGACAGAAGTTAGAGTTGTGCTGCCTCAAGCCAAGGGAACAGATTGCCAGTGACCACTAGAAACTGGGAAAAGGCAGAGAAGGATCTTCTCCTAGATCTGTCAGAGAGAGCATGGCCCTGCCAATACCTTGATTTAGGATTTTGAGACACAAAACTCTAAGAGAATAAGTTTCCATTGTTTTAAATCATGTAGTTTATGGTTCTTTGTTAGGGCAGTGGTAGGAAACTACTGGAGGTGTTCCTTTATTCTCTTTTCTATTATTTTTATTTTTATTTATTTATTTATCTATTTTTCTTCTTTATTTTCTTTTAAATGTTACATTCAAAAAGTCTGAGGTCCCCATATACCCCCACCCCCTTCATCCCACCCCTCCTACATCAACAAGCTCTTCCATCTTTGTGGCACATTCACTGCACCTGGTGAATACATTTTGGACCACTCCTGCACCACATGGGCAATGGTCTACATTGTAGTGGGCACTTTCCCCCAGTCCACCCTGTGGGCCATGGCAGGACACACATTGTCCAGTAATCTGTCTGTTTTTCCTGTTCTTTAGACCCAGGGATATCTTCACCCCTATTTTGTCTTTATTTATTTTTTTAATATTACAATAAAAAAATATGAGGTCCCCATATACCCCCCACTCCTCCTCACTCCATTCCTCCCCTCATAGCACAATCTCATCCATCATCATGAGACATTCATTGCGTTTGGTGAATACATCTCTGAGCACCACTGCACCTCATGGTCAATGGTCCACATCATAGCCCACACTCTCCCATGTTCCACCAGTGGGCCATGGGAGGACATAAAATGTTCAGTAACTGTCCCTGCAGCACAACCCAGGACAACCCCAAGTTCCAAAAGTGCCTCTACATCTCATGTCTTCCTCACATTCCCCACACCCAGAAGCCACCATGGCCACTTTCTCCACACCAATGCCACATTTTCTTTGATTACTAATCATAATAGTTCATGAATAGAATATCAGTAAGTCCACTCTAATCCCTATTCTATTTCTTCATCCTATGGACCTTGGAATGGTTGTGTCCACTCCACTTCTATATCAAGTGGGGACTTAGATTCCACATGGATGCTGGATGCAATCCTCCTCCTTTCAGTTGTAGGCACTCTTTTTTTTTTTTTTTTTTTTTAATTTTTTTATTTTTTATTGACTTTGTAATAATATTACATTAAAATATATATGTGAGGTCCCATTCAACCCCACCCCCCCACCCCCCCTCTCCCCCCCCCAACAACACTCGTTCCCATCATCATGACACATCCATTGGATTTGGTAAGTACATCTTTGGGCACCTCTGCACCTCATATACATTGGTTCACATCATGGCCCATACTCTCCTCTATTCCATCATGTAGGCCCTGTGAGGATTTACAATGTCCGGTGATTACCTCTGAAGCACCATCCAGGGCAGCTCCATGTCCCGAAGACGCCTCCACCTCTCATCTCTTCCTGCCTTTCCCCATACCCTTTGTCCATTATGTCCACTTTTCCCAATCCAATGCCACCTCTTCTATGTGGACACTGGATTGGTTGTGTCCATTGCACCTTTATGTCAAGAGGAGGCTCAGATTCCACCTGGATGCTGGATGCAATCCTCCCATTTTCAGTTGTAATCACTCTAGGCTCCATGGTGTGGTGGTTGTCCTTCTTCATCTCCATCTTAGCTGAGTGTGGTAAGTCCAATAAATCAGATTGTAGGTGCTGGAGTCTGTTGAGGCTCAGGATCTGGCTATCACATTGTCAGTCCAGAGATTCAAATCCCCTAAATATATCTTAAACCCCAACATTAACTGTACCTCCAGCACATTAGCATGAAAGTCTTATGAAGGGAGATCCCATCTGAGTCCAGATTCATCACACATAAACACCATTTCCAAAGAGGGGCCATCTGCCCTGGTAGTTAACCCCATCGGCCATGACCATAACTCCCATGGGTCTCTTTAGCCCTCAAAGGAACCAATATCTGGGGGTTGTATCTGCTTTATCTGTCTCTCTGACTCTGCTCAGTTGTGCATGAGGGCAAACCTTCTGCCAGCCTCCAGACTCTTTTTTAGAAACTCGTAGCCATATAAACTCATTTCTCCTTTCCATTTCCCCCTTACTTTAGGTCAAACAGCATTTTAAAGTCATGGTATTTTATGTAGACATGGATATTCTGCTGATCCGCATTGAACCTTCCGTATAAGGTCATTTTCCAGTTGCATCATCAGTTGGTAGTTGATAGTGGTCCCTCGTTGCCAGGGAGGCTCATCCCCGGGTGTCATGTCCCACGCTGGGGGGAAGGCATTGCATTTACATGCTGAGTTTGGCTTCGAGACTGGCCACATTTGAGTAACATGAAGGCTGACAGAAGGAAATTCCCAGGCACAAAGTTGCTCTAGGCCTTGTTATTATTTTGGGTTTATCAGCTCACAAGCATAGTCATTAGTATCAGGGGCTCACTGTTGAACGCTCACTCCCTCCCGGTCCCCACCACTGTACCTGGGAGACTGTCGCTGCTCCCCTAGGGACCACGACAGAGCACCACTGGCCAGGAACCCAGTACCCCCCCTACTGTGGTTTTTAATTGTTGCCACTATGAGTATATCCAAACATTACCATGCACCCTGGACATATGTTCTGTACAGCTCCCTGTCAGTCATATATCACCTGTCATTGGTATCCCATACCAGTATCCCTCCATTGCCATTGTTGAAACACTCTGTGATCCAGAACTCCCCGAAATTTGAAGCCCAATATAATGTCATGGTCCCTTACTAGGGAATGGCATATAGCGATGAGTTTAAAGGATAGATAAAGAACTTGGATAAAGTTAGATAAAGAACTTAGATAAAGAATGTTGACTTGAAAAAATTCCACATCCTATTTTTTTCTTTTTTTTCCCCCCCCCCCCCCAATTATTCAGCTTTTCTTCACAGGAGTCCTAGACCACAGCAATGTATATATATAATATACAGCACTCCCACACATCCACCAGAAAAACTTTTCCCTTCCACAGTGATACTCTTACGCCCTATTCATATCATATTTACTTAAAGTGATGTACAGAGTCTGAGACATTAGCTTTCTAACAAGGTGACATCTGTGTTTACATTATGGTGCATACTTTAGGATACACAGTTCTTTACATTTTTAGTTATCCTATGTTTTACATTATGGTTTACATTATCAGTCTGTCATCTCCTATATGTTATGGTGTAATATTACATGTTTTATATCCATCCTTGTGTACTCTCAAGAAACTCCTCTCTTACCCCCCATTTACTTTGGTTCCACACATTTAACGTCCATTTTCCCTTCCACCTTGGTGCCCTCAGTGATAGCCAACCTCCGTTTCCTGAGGAGCCACTTCCAGAGATAGATGGAATAGTGTTCAGGGCCTAACTTGCTCAACTGCCCCAATGCCCTGGGAGCCACCCTTTCTCTCGAGGGATACAGTTCCCTCTATTGGATGGCATTATTCAGTTGTAGGCACTCTTGATTCCATGGTGTGGTGGTTGACCTTCTTCTACTCCATGTTAGCAGAGTGGGGTAAGTCAATAAGCCAGAGTGTAGGAGCTGAAGTCTGTTGAGGATCAGGGCCTGGCTATAATATGGTCAGTCCAGAGATTCAGATCCCCTGGGCATATATTAAACCCTAGCACCACTTACAGTTCTGGTAATAGTAACAGGAGAGGCTTGTGAAAAAAGATCATATCTGAGTCCAGCTCCATCACACAGAAACACAAACTCCAAAGAAGGGCAACTGACATGGCACTGAACTCCATCTGCCATGACCATAGAACCTGTGGGTCTCTGTAGCCCTCAGGAGAACCAGTACCCAGAGTTGTATCTACTTTATCTGTCTCTGGGACTCTGCTGAGGTGTGCATAAGAGCAACCCCTCTGATAACCTCCTGGCTCTTTTTGAGTTTATAACTCATTTGTCCTTTCCATTTCCCCCTTGATTCAGGTCAAAAAGCATTTTTAACTCCTGGTATTATATGTAGACTGAGATATTCTGCTGGTCCAAGTTGACCCTTTTATTCAATGTCATTTTCTAGTTACATCATCAGCTGGTACTTGGTAGTGATCCCTTGGTGCCAGGGAGGCCCATTCCTGGGAGTCATGTCCCACGCTGGAGGGAAGACAATGCATTTACATGCTGAGTTTGGCTTCAAGACTGGCCGCATTTGAGCAACATGGAGGCTCTCAGGAGACTTAGTCGCCCTGCAGCTCTAGGCCTTGTTTTTTTCAGGTGCACAGGCTCACAAGCATAGTCATTAGTATCAAGGGCTCATTGTTGGACCTTCCTTCTTTTTTGGTCTTTGCTGTTGTGAGGAGAGGAAGCAGGCCGAGGTATGGTTAACCTCTGTGGCCAGCCCGGGGCAGCTGTAAGGTGCCACAGCTGCCCGGGAGGGGTGGTGGGAATGGGTGACTACGCCCTCCGCCTGGTACGGGTGACTCCACCCTCACATTGCCCCCGGCTATGCCCCCTCACCGGCCCACCTCTGTCCCGTCTCCACCCACTAGTCTGCAGCGCTGCATCTCCTGGCCATATTAGGGTATTCTGCCCGTGCGCACCAATCCGCTCTCACCCCATGCTAGCCCCACCCCTGTTCCCTCGGGCTTATATTGTCAAGCACTTCCTCATTAAATCAGACCTGCGCCATCAGCCTCGTCTCCGTGTGGGTTCTTCCCCTCGTCGTTACTTGCCTGCGGCCCCTCTGCGGACTCCTCATCCAGCGAGCCGCAACCTCAACTGGCGCCCAACATGGGGCAAGGGCAAGCTGAGAATCTCCGCCCAGGTAAGTAACCCTGTGGCCCGGCATGGGAGCTTCACTCACTCACCACCAAGCCCCACAGGTTCAGGCACTTGCTGCGCTCCTTGAGTGCCACAGCTGCAAGGTTTCAGTTCAACAGCTACAGCACTACTGGAACCTCTTAATCCCTTTCAACCCCTGGCTGTCTACAGCCAACCTTTGGGATCCCAACACATACCGGTTGCTTATCAACCGTGTGTCAGCCGCCACGGAGCACGAGCACAAGTGCTTTCCACCTGGCCTCATCCCTATGCTCATTACCATCCGCTCCTGCCTTCAAGGCAGCACGCCCCCCGCAGTCTTTTCCTGCGAGGAGGGCCGAGGGGAGTCAGGCGATGACTCCGAGTCTCTTGTCACCCGGCTCAATAACGCCCTCGATGCCGCGACTCCGCTGGAGCCTGAGGACAGCCACCAAGATGGCGAACTTCTGCCTTCTTTTCCGCTCAAAGCACAAAATGGCGAACTTCCGCCTTCTTCTCCGAGCGACGCAAAACATGGCGACCGGCGGCCTCCATTTCCGCCTGAAACCCAAAATGGCTCGCAGCCCACCGCCGCGCAAAAAACTTACCCGGATGCCCCTCCTGCCTATATGGAGGACAGCCCGGAGTGCAAGGGAGGCGCCTCCGCGCCACCCAGGCCACCGCCGCCCGCGCTGCCCTCAACCAACCCATTTTCGCAGCCTCCAACAGCGCCGCCTTACCAAGGCTCACCACTAATGGCGATGAATGCTATGTTCGCCATGCCTAGGTCTGCCTCTTTCCACTTTGGGGACCCCGGGGGCAGAGCAGGCACTGCGGCAGTTTACTTCCAGACTCTCTGTGAAACCCGAGCCTATAACAACAGGCAATGGGACCAATCACCCCAGGAGGCCCACGCTGCCACGGGGCCTCAGGTCTACCCCCTAAACCTAATGTGCACTCCGCAAAGGCCCCTGCCCTGGTACCCCCATGACCACGCTGAACTCAAACGGCTCAGAGAAGCGGTCAGGGAGGACGGGCTAGGTAGCCCTTATGTGCAGCAATTGTTAGACAACATTTCAATTAACCTAAACATTCCCCAGGATTGGTTTAATTTGGCTCAGGCAATCTTAACCCCGGGACAATTTGTGAACTGGAGAGCACACTATCAGGACCAGGCCGAGCTTCAGGGTGAAACCAACAGGCAAAATGGTGTTCCGCTACACGCGGACTGTTTCCTAGGCACGGGAGCATATGCCAATCCGGCCGTATACGGCCAGGCCCCAGCAGTGTACTGGGATCAAGTGCACGCTGTCGCCCTTAAGGCCTTCCGCCAATGCTCCGCAATAAAAACAGAGAAATTTACTAAGCTAATTCAAAGAAAGGATGAGGACTTCGCCACATTTGTCTCTAGGGTCCAGGAAGCCTGCACCCGTAAGGTAGAGAATGAGCAGGCCCGGACGGCCCTCGCCAAAGAGTTCATTTTAGATGAAGCAAACTCCATATGTAAGAATGCCATTGGGCCCCTAAGGGAAGGGGACATCTATGATTGGATCCTTGCATGCAAGGACCTAGACCAAACTACACAAGTCCTCGCCACCACTCTGGCCAATTCGCTGGCCCAGGCCCTGGCAGTTAGCAGTGGCCCCTGCTACAGGTGCGACCAACACAGCCACTTCGCTCGGGAGTGCCCTACCGCTGCACCCCCCCCCCCAGCAAAGGGGGGCGTGATAAACCCTCCACGCCATGCCCAAAATGCAAACGTGGATATCATTGGGCCCGAGATTGCCGCGCAAAAACCGATAAATCAGGCAAGCCTTTAAACTCCAGAGGGGGCAAGCCTCAGCCCCGCTACCAAGAGGCCGCCCACCCACTGCTAAAACCCTAATGTGGGCGCTTCCCATCGGCAAAGACAGGCCCACCATGGCGTTGAAAATAGATGAGCAATGGTTTCATGGTACACTGGACTCGGGGGCAGAAGTTACCTGCTTCCCCTTTTGCTATGCAAAATTTTGGGACCTAATGGATGGCCCCCCCGTGCAAGGCGCCACGGGGGGAGCACCCTCCAAGCAAGCCAGAAACCCCATAACCTGGGAGGATGAGGAGGGGCATACAGGCAGTTTCCGGCCCCTCTTCCTTCCAGAGCTGCCCACCATCCTTTGGGGGAGAGATGTCCTCTCTCAGAGCGGGGCCATTATTACCACGGTTCCCCCCCAATAGGATGGGCCATTGCTCCCGGCACACCGCCCAAGCCTGCTCCCCTGCAGTGGGACACAGAGGAGCCTATATGGGTCGAGCAATGGCCTCTACCACCCCACAAACTCGAAGCTCTGGCAAAGTTAGTACAGGAACAACTAGAGAAAGGGCACATAGAGCCCTCCACCAGCCCCTATAACTCGCCGGTTTTTGTTATCCACAAAAAGGCGAAAGGTACTTACAGATTCCTCCACGATCTCCGAGAGATCAACAAGCACATAATCCCCATGGGCTCGCCGCAGCCTGGCCTACCCCATCCATCGGCCATCCCGGCACATTACCACATCCTCATACTAGACATTAAGGACTGTTTCTTCTCCATCCCACTGCATCCCACAGACAGGCACAAACTTGCCTTCACGGTACCTCTGGGTAATCACAAGGGGGCCAGCCCCCGGAACCAATGGCACGTCCTTCCACAGGGAATGCACAACAGTCCCACCATCTGCCAAAACTACGTCAACTTTGCAATTGAGCCATTGAGAGATCAGGCATACATCCTCCATTACATGGATGACATTCTTCTTGCACACCCACACGAGGAGCACTTACAAACCACTATGACCAAGCTTCTCACAAACCTACTGGCTCTAGGCCTAACTGTCAGCAGAGAAAAGGTACAACATGCTCCACCCTTCACTTTCCTAGGGTTTCGCATTACATCACATGTGCAACCCACATCACCACAGATACATATCCCTAACAGCTTAACAATGGCCGAGCTGCAGCAGCTGTGCGGGAACATTAACTGGGTGCGCACAGCCATTCCTGTCACTACGGCGCAGCGATAAGTTCGCGTTTGTTGCATACGCCAGGCACAAGAAACTCCCAATAAAACAGGTCTTCACTAACCCAGACTCTGTACAGGCAGGCGAGCTTTCAGCAGTCATCGCCTGCCTCCATGCCTTCGCAGACCAACCCGTAAATATTTTCACGGACAGCCTATACACAATGCAGGTCTGCAAAACTATCGCCCATGCCACCTTCTTTCCAGAGAACACACCCCTCAATGCAGCGCTCTCCGCTCTGAAGCAGCTGCTGGAGGGCAGATATAAGCCATGGTACATTGTGCACATCAGAAGCCACACATCCCTACCGGGACCCCTGGCTGCAGGCAACGAGCTGGCGGACCGCGCCGTCTCTGTCCATGCCCTTACCGCGGTGGGAGACGACATAAATCAAGCAAAATCCCTGCACGCCAGGTTCCATTTCTCGGCAGCCTCACTAAAGCATCTGCTGCCAGACTTGCCTATAGAAACTTGCAAGCACCTGGTGCGTGCATGCAAAACATGCGCGCTTTTCCTTCCACTTGGGCCATTGCAGCCCCAGGGGGTCAACCCCAGAGGCCTAAAGCCCAACTCCAGATGGCAAATGGACGTTACGCACGTCCCCTCTTTTGGGAGGCTTAAGTATGTCCACGTCATTTTAGACACATACTCCCATCTCACCTATGCGGCCGCCCTCCCAGGGGAGTCCACCAAATACTCCATCAAGGCCCTGAGACAGGCCATCCTGTTCATGGGCGTCCCCTGGGACCTAAAAACTGACAATGGGCCTGCCTACCACAGCAATAGCTTTTACTTATTTCTTCAGACGTACAACATCACACACCACTTTAGCATCCCATACAACCCTCAAGGACAAGCCATCATTGAAAACACACACCATCGCCTGAAAACTCTAATACAAAAGGAGAGGGAAACCCATCCCCACCACACTCCAGATGAGATCATCACAGCATGTCTCATCCACCTTAACCTCCTCACATTTGACGGCAAGGGCCTCTCGGCCATCCACAAACACTGGGGACCATCCTATTTGCCCACACCCATGCCGATGGTCCACTGGAAGGATCCAGAAACAAATGTCTGGAGAGGGCCCAGCCCCCTCCTCACCCAAGGGAGAGGTTTTGCTTGTGTCTTTCCAGAAGATGCCTCCCAGCCAATCTGGATCCCAGGCCGAAACGTCAAACCAGCCACCTCCACAGCGGCCAACCACGAGGAAAGAACGCCGCGGCATGAGAGCCCTGTGCCACCGACTGAAACAAGCATCTATGGAGGAGAAGGATGATCTAGACACGATCATCAAACTCTACCACCAAGCCAAGGCACAGCAACGCATCGCTGAAAAACCCCAAGGCGTAATACCCCTGCTTATAATCATGCTCTCGCTTGCCACCACAGGTCAAGGCATGGAGCTCTGGGCCGCCGTCCAACGGCCCCCTGGATGCCTCTTTCTCACACCATCCAGCCCTCTCTTCCCCCGCATCCTTCACTCCTCCTGCAACCTCAGCCTCCCGTGCAATCCTCGCATTCTACCCCGGCAAGCCCCACTTAACGTCTCTGTTTCGCCTCCCCTTGATGCGCTCCTTTTCACCACCCGCAACTACCTGGTAACCTACCCCTACATGTTCCGAAACCCCCGTTCCCGAGCTACCACCCACTCCCTCCAAACCCATATAACCACCTTGCAAAACATTGCCGTCCCTATAGTCTCTGCCAACCTCCTTACCCAGCTAGCCCAAACTTTTGCGAGTCTATTCCAACTTGCTAACGTGCTGTTCTACGGCATGGTCACTCTCCTCATAGCTATTGCTATTAAGCGCACGCTCTCGGCCCTCTCCCACCTGCGTAATCAAAACCGGCTTATCACTGCTGCAGCGTTGTCCTTAAATAAGAAAGAAGGGGGAGATGAGGAGAGGAAGCAGGCCGAGGTATGGTTAACCTCTGTGGCCAGCCCGGGGCAGCTGTAAGGTGCCAGAGCTGCCCAGGAGGGGTGGTGGGAATGGGTGACTAAGCCCTCTGCCTGGTATGGGTGACTCCGCCCTCACATTGCCCCCGGCTACGCCCCCTCACCAGCCCACCTCTGTCCCGTCTCCACCCACTAGTCTGCAGCGCTGCATCTCCTGGCCATATTAGGGTATTCTGCCCGTGCGCACCAATCCGCTCTCATCCCATGCTAGCCCCACCCCTGTTCCCTCGGGCTTATATTGTCAAGCACTTCCTCATTAAATCAGACCTGCGCCATAAGCCTCATCTCCGTGTGGGTTCTTCCCCTCGTCGTTACTTGCCTGCGGCCCCTCTGCTGACTCCTCACCCAGCGAGCCGCAACCTCACTGTTGCACTTGGGAGATTGTTGCTGTTCATTTAGGGACTGTGATAGAGCTCCCCTATCTAGGAACTCAGCACTCCCTCAGTTGTTGTTTTTCATTGTATGCACTATGAAAATATCCAAACATTTTTATTTTTATTTTTATTTTTTTTAATTTTTTTATTTTTTATTGACTTTGTAATAATATTACATTAAAAATATATATGTGAGGTCCCATTCAACCCCATCCCCCCACCCCCCCTTCCCCCCCCCAACAACACTCGTTCCCATCATCATGACACATCCATTGGATTTGGTAAGTACATCTTTGGGCACCTCTGCACCTCATATACATTGGTTCACATCATAGCCCATACTCTCCTCCATTCCATCCAGTGGGCCCTGTGAGGATTTACAATGTCCGGTAATTCCCTCTGAAGTACCATCCAGGGCAGCTCCATGTCCCAAAGACGCCTCCACCTCTCATCTCTTCCTGCCTTTCCCCATACCCTTCGTCCACTATGTCCACTTTTCCCATTCCAATGCCACCTCTTCTATGTGGACATTGGATTGCCAAACATTTTTAAGTACCCTGGATATATGCCCTGTAGAACTCCCTGCCAACCATGTGTCCCCTGTCAAAAACATTCCACACCAGTATTCCTCCCCTGCCATTGTTGAAACTCTCTGTGATCCAAAACTTCTTCAAAAATGAAGCCCAATATATTGCCAGGTTCCATTAACAGTAAAATGGAATATAGCTATTAGTTTAAAGGTTAGATATAGAACACATATTAATTTAGAAAAATTAAGGTAAAAATAAATTGGGATATCAAAAAATTTAAAAATGCAAAAGATTTGTTTTTGATGTTTTGCCTTCCATCACTGTAATAATTGTTGCCCTGTATGCAAATTGGCAAGACAACTACTTCCATCTTTTCCTCAGTGTCTATGTCCTTTTTCTTTTCTTTTTTCTAATTATTAAGCTTATCTTCACAAGAGTCTTAGATCACAGTAATTCATATATACAATATACAGTATTCCCACATATCCAACATAAAACCTTTTCCCTTCCTAAGCAATAATCTTTTTACATATTCATTCTGTATTTACTGAAACTGATGTACAGATATTGAGACAATAGCTTTCAAACAAGGTAACATTTGTGTTTACATTGTAGCTCATATTTTAGACTATTAAATTTTCTAAATTTTTAGTTATCTTATGTTTTACATTATGATTTACATTTTAGCCTATCAGCCCCTATATATTTTTGGTGTAATTTTACATGTCTTATATCATTCCTTGCCTACTCTTGTGAAACACTTCTATTGTCCACACAGTTACATTGGTTCCATCTTTTCAATACCTCTTTCCTCCTCCCCTAAGGGACCACAGAGACAGTCAATCTTCATTGCATGAAGGGCCATGTTCAGAGATACTTGCAACAGTGTTGAGGGCTTGACATGCTCAACTGCCCTAATGCACTGGGAGCCACCATTTCTCTTGAGAGATAGAGTTCCCTCTATATGAGGGCATTAGTCCTCCCCAGGATGTGGGTATACTTTCACTCTCATTATATGGGTCTCTATCCAATGATATAACCCACTATGGCAAAATGAGCATTCGCATATTCCCTAGGAACCTGTCCTGCATCAGATTATCCCCTTCAAGCATCTTAAACAGGTAACTTTCTTTATTATATTTTTGAAAAGGTTTTCTCAGCATTATACTCTCAACCAAATACCTGAAAATCTCCTATGTTCGTATGTTGCCCCACCCTCCCCCCAATTTCTTTGGCAACATTACCCATCCTCCCATCCCTAGCCTCCCTAAAGCCTGTAAAGCCCCACCAAAAGGTGACGCTATGCCCCCATTTTATCCCTTCCTTGTACATATACTTACCTCCAGCTTATCATAGATTTCACCCATGTAGGTGTCAGCTTCATCCTTCCTCTACCCCCTAATTTCCTGTAAGTCTATCATTCAGTCTCTAGCTCTCTGAGGCAGCTTGGTTTACTTATTTCATATCATTGAGATCATGTAGTATTTGAACTTCAATGCCTGGGTTTCTTCACTCAACATAAGGTTCTCAAGATTCATCCATGTTATCATGTGTGTTTGTAGTGTATTTGTTCTTAGAGCCGAGTAGTATTCCATTGTATGTATAACCACATTTTATTTATCCATTCATATGTTGATGGGCATATGGGTTGATTCCAACTTTTGGCAATAGTGAACAATGCTGCTATGAACATTGGTGTGCATACATCAGTTTGTGTCCCTATTTTCAGTTCTATTGGGTATATACCCAGCAGTGGAGTTCCTGGGTCATATGGCAAGTCTATGGCTAGTTTTTTGAGAAACTGCCAAACTGTCCTCCAGAATGGTTGGATCCTTCTGCATTCTCACCAGCAATGGATGAGTGTTCCCATTCCTCCACATCCTCTCCAGCATTTGTAGTGTTCTGTTTTTTTCATAGCTGCCAATCTTATGGGAGTAAGTTGTATCTCATTGTAGTTTTGATTTGCATTTCCCTAATAGCTAGAGGTTTGGGGCATTTTTTCATGTGCTTTTTAGCCATGTGTATTTCTTCTTTGGAGAAGTGTCTGTTTAATTCTTTTTCCCATTTTTTAAATGGGTTGTTTATCTTTTTATTTTCAAGATATAGGAGTACTTTATATATGCAGGTTATAAGTCTCCTATTCGTCATATGGTTACCAACTATTTTCTCCCATTGTGTAGGCTCTCTTTTCACTTTCTTGACAAACTCATTTGAGGTGTAGAAGGCTTTAATTTTGAGGAGGTCCCATTTATTTATTTGTTCTTTTGCTGCTCGTGCTTTTGGTGTGAAGTTCATGAAGACATTTCCTATTACAAGGTCTTGTATATGCTTCCCTCTACACTGTTTTCCAAAGTCTTTATGGTCTTGGCTCTTAGATTTAGGTCTTTGATCCACCTTGAGTTGATTTTTGTATAAGGTGTGAGATGGTAGTCCTCTTTCATTCTTTTACATATGGATATCCAGTTCTCCAGGCACCATTTGTTGAATAGACCATTCTCTCCCCGTTGAGAGGGTTTGGTGGCTTTATCAAATATTATATGGCTATATATATGAGGATCCATATCAGGACTCTCAATTCAGTTCCATTGATCTGTGTGTCTCTCCTTGTGCCAATACCATGCTGTTTTCACTACTGTAGCTTTGTAGTATGTTTTGAAGTCAGGTAGTGTGATTCCTCCAATTTCATTTTTCTCTTTCAATATGTCTTTGGCTCTTTGGCTATTCGGGGCCTCTTTCCTTTCCAAATAAATTTCATAGTTAGTTTTTCTAGTTCCTTAAAGAATGCTGTGTTGATTTTTATTGGGATTGCATTGAATGTGTAGATCAGTTTTGGCAGGATAAACATCTTAATAATATTTAGTCTTCCTATCCATGAACAGGGAATATTCTTCCATTATTTAGGTCTTCTTTGATTTCCTTGAACAGTCTTGTGTAGTTCTCTGTGTAGAAGTTTTTTACATCTTTAGTTAAATTTTTTCCTAGGTATTTGATTTTTTATTGACTATTGTAAATGGTATTTGTTTGTTGATTTCCTCCTGAGCTTGCTCGTTATTGGTGTACAGAAATGCTACTGATTTTTGCGCATTGATCTTATAACTTGCGACTTTACTAAACTCATTTTTGAGTTCTAGAAGCTTTGTTGTAGACCTCTCAGGGTTTTCTATGTATAGGATCATGTCATCTGCAAATAATGAAATTTTGACTTCTTCCTTTCCAATTTGAATGCCTTTTATATCTGGTTCTTGCCTCTGTGCTCAAGCAAGTACTTCTAAGACAATGTTAAATAGAAGGGGTGAGAGTGGGCATCCTTGTTTTCTTCCTGATCATAGAGGGAAGGATTTTAGGATTTTACCATTGTAAATGATGTTGGCTGTGGGTTTTTCATATATACTCTTTTTCATGTTCAAAAAATTTCCTTGTATTCCAATCTTTTGCAGTGTTTTTATCAAGAAAGGGTGCTGTATTTTGTCAAATGCTTTTTCTGCATCTATAGATATAATCATGTGATTTTTTTCCTTCAATCTGTTTATATGGTGTATTCCATTGATTAATTTTCTTATGTTGATCCATCCTTGCATTACCAGAATGATTCCCACTTGGTCATGGTGTATAATTCGTTTAATGTGTTGTTGAATATGGTTAGCAAGTATTTTGTTGAGGATTTTTGTGTCTAGGTTCATTAGAGAAATTGGTTTATAATTTTCCTTTCTTGTGGTGTCTTTGGCTTTGCTGGTAATGTTGGCATCATAGAATGAGTTCAGTAATGTTCCTTCTGTTTTGATTCTTTGGAAGAGTTTCAGCAGGATTGGTGTTAGTTCTTTCCAGAATGTTTTGTAGAATTCATCTGTGAAGCCATCTAGCCCTGGGTTCTTCTTAGTTGGGAGGTTTTTAATGACTGATTCTATCTCTACTTGTGATTGGTTTGTTGAGATCATCAATTTCTTCTTTTGTCAATAACAGGTTGCTTATATGTTTCTAGAAATTTGTCCATTATTCTCTGAATTGTCATTTTTGTTGGAATATAGTTTTTCAAAGTATCATCTTATTATAGTCTTTATTTCTGTGGGGTCAGTGGTGATATCTCCTTTCTCATTTCTTATTTTGTGTATTTGCATCTTCTCTCTTTTTTTCTTTGTTAGTCTTGCTAAGGGTTTGTCAATTTTATTGATCTTCTCAAAGAACCAGCTCTTGGTCTTGTTTATCTTTTCAAGTGCTTTCTTATTTTCTATATCATTTAGTTCACTCTTACGTTTGTTATTTCTTTCTTTCTTCTTCCTGTGGGGTTACTTTGTTGTTTACTTACTAATTCCTCCAGGTGTGCCATTAGTTCTTCAATTTTTGCTCTTTCTTCTTTTTTGATGTATGAGTTTATGGCTATAAATTTCCCTCTCAGTACTGTTTTTGCTGCAACCCATAAGTTTTGGTGTGTTGTGTTATCATTTTCATTAGTTTCAAGGTAGTTATTAATTTCTTTTGAGATTTCCTCTTTGACCCACAGTTTTTCTAAGAGTGTGATGTTTAATTTCCATACCTTGGTGTGATATCTGGCCCTCTGGCCCTTGCAGATTTCCAGCTTCACTCCACTGTGGTCAAAGATATTATTTTGTATGATATCAATCTTTCAGAATTCATTGAGCCTTCCTTTGTGGCTTAGCATATGGTCTACTTTGGAGAGTGATCCATGTGCACTTGAGAAAAATGTATATCCTGCTGTATTTGGGTGTAATGATCTGTATATATCTATTAGATCCAGCTCCTCTAATATAGTGTTCAAAGTTTTTGTTTATTGATTCTCTTTTGAGATGTTCTGTCCAGAGTTGATAGTGTTGTATTAAAATCTCCCACTATAATTTTAGAGGCATCTATTCTTTCACTTAGTTTTTCCAGTGTTTGCCTCCTGTATTTGGAGGCACCCTTGTTAGGAGCAGAAATATTTATGTTTGTTCATTCTTCTTGAGAGATTGTCCCTTTCACTAATATATAGTATCCTTCTTTGTCTCTCACAATTGTTTCACATTTAAAGTCTATTTTGTCTGATATTAATATAGCTACTCCTTCCTTTTTTTCATTATTGTTTGCTTGTAAGATTGTTTTCCAACCATTCACTTTCAGCCTCCATGAACCCCTGGGTCTAAGTTGTGTTTCTTGTAGACAGCATATAGATTGGTCATATTTCCTTATCCAATCTCCCAGTCTGAATCTTTTGGTAGGTGAGTTTAATCCGTTGATATTCAGTGTTATTACTTTCAAGGAATTATTTATGTTAGCCATATTTTGTTTGGACTTATGTTTGTCATATTGTGTTTGTGTCCTTCTCTTTTTGTCTATTTTGTTGCTCTTACACTCTCCTCCAACTCTACCTCTCCTGTTTTTTCCTTTCTTCTTGCAGAACTCCCTTTAGTATTTCTTGAAGGGGAGGTTTCTTGTTGGCATACTCTTTCAATTTCTGTTTATCTTTGAATATCTTTAACTCCCCATCATTTTTGAATGGTAGTTTAGCTGGGTAGAGTGTTCTTGGTTGGAAATTTTTTTCTTTTAGTACCTTGACTATATCATACCACTGCCTTCTTGCTTCCATGGTTTCAGATGAGAAATCAGCACTTAATCTTATGGAGCTTCCCTTGTATGTGATGGTTTTCTTTTCTCTTGCTGCTTTTAGAATTTTCTCTTTGTCTTGAGCATTGGATAATTTGACAAGTATATGTCTTGGGGTGGGCCTGTTGGGATTTATGGTGTTTGGGGTGTGTTGTTCTTCCTGGACATGTACACCCATCTCTCTCAGTAGATTTGAGAAGTTTTCAGCCATTATTTTCTGCAACACACCTTCTGTCCCCTTTCCTTTCTCTTCTCCTCCTGGGATGCCTATAATACATAGTTTGTGCATTTTGCATTGTCCTTCAGGTCCCTAAGCCCTAGCTGGATTTTTTCCATCTTTTTATCGATCAGTTCTGCCATCTGTTTGATTTCAGATGCACTGTCTTCCACATCATAATTCTCTCCTCTGCCTCTTCTAATCTGCTGCTATTTGCTGAGATTGTATTTTTGATTTCTTGAACTGTGATGTTCATCCCCATTATATCTGTTATCTTTTAGTGTATGTCTGCAATTTCCTCTCCAAGTGTTTTCTTCATAATTTTAATCTCTTCCTTTACTTCATTAAGTTGGTGTCTAATATATGTTTTGAGATCTTTAATTACTTGTCCAGTGTTCTGCTCCTCATCCTGGTTTTTAGTTTGTTCATTGGATTCAGCCATGTTTTCCTGATTATTGGTTTGGTTTGTAGTTTTTTATGGTGTCTGGTCATCATTTTATCTTGATGGGTTTAATCAGTTCCTTAGCTTCGTTGTCTAGTCTTGGGGATTAATTAGTTGTTGTTCTTGTGTAAGTGTTATGTCTTCTCTTTGTCACTTTGTTCTTCTTACTCTATTTTCTTGTTGCTGGCTATGTTCACTTTGAAGAAAAATATTAGGGCCAGGGAAAGCAAAATGAAGAAGAAAAGAAAATGTGTAAAGTAGTATTGGTAATAAATGTTAACAGAGCAACAATGTGAGATCTGGGAGAATGGATATTAGACTCATTTAAGTTGTGTAGAGTTATAGCAGTAAGTAGAGTACCCATAATGAGACAGTCAACTGAATATGGGGAGGAATATAGTATGAATTAAAAAGCCAGTGTTTTCATGAGAGAGGGAAAGAGAAAAGAAAGGCAATATTATCAAGAGTGGATAAAGACAGAAAACAGAACAAAGGTATTAGAAATAAAAAGTCAGACAATTTGGGGGCCAAAGAAAGGGAGGTGGAATGTAAGAGAGACATTGATGATGGAGGATAGCAAGATGTGGGGGAAAGTAGATACTGTAGGTGGCCAAAATCAATTCACACAGAAAAGAGGAAATGGAGGACGAGGAAATACAGCAAATGTGAAGCGCTCCCTGCAGCACCTATTATATAAATAAAATAAAATAAAATAAGAAAAAGAAAAAAGAGAAGATAAAAAGGGAATGGGTAAAGAAAGGGAGGGAAACAAGCAAGAAAAAGAAAAGGAGAAAAAAAAACTAAATGAATGAAAAAGGACCTTGGGGGATAAAATGGGACAAAAGACCAGGAGACAAAGCAATATTAGCAACCAAGACAAAAAGAAAAAAGAAAAAAAAACACAAATACTGAGGGCTAGGTAATCAATGACCTCAGATAGACCTCAGGGTGTGGTGGATTCAGGGATGGGAAATCTGTGATATTGCCGACTCAAGGTGTGTGAGTCTCTGGAGTGTGGGTCACCAGGGTTTAGAGGACACAGACCTGGGATCCACACATCTGGTTAACAGGGGGTCCGGGAGCACTGCAGCACAGCACAGCCTTCAGGGATCCCTGCTGCTGGGCACCAGCCATAGGGCGAGGAATCCTGCCTGCAACCTCTGACCTCCATGTCAGAAACCCAAAATTCCACCTCTCACAAGAATCTCTTCTGTCACTGTCTCACCAAATCAACATCCAGACACCTCCTGCCCTGCAATCCCCTGAGACAGCCTGCTGGGGGTGCCACTGCACTACAAATGTTCAGGGACTGCTGCAGATGAGCTGCCAGCCCTAGGTGGAAGGGTTCCTCCTAGAACTTCTGACCTCCATGTCAGAAACTGGAAGGTCCACTTGTTGCAAGAATCTCTTCTGTCACTGTCTCATCAAGTCTACATCTAGACACCTCCTGCCCTGCAAGCCCCTGAAACAGCCCACTCAGCGTTTGGGAACACCCCACACAGCAAAGTTTCCAGGGATCACCACGGCCTGGCCGCCAGCCCTAGGGGGAGGGGCTCCACCCAGAACCTCTGACCTCTGAGTCAGAAACCCAAAATTCCACCTTTCCCAAGAATCTCTGTCACTGTCTCACCAAATCAACTTCCAGACACTTGCTGCCCTGCAAGCCCTGAAACAGCCTGCTCAGGGCTTGGGAACTCCCCAGCACAGCAAAGCCTCCAGGAATCACCACCACTGGGCTGCCAGCCCCAGGGGGAAGGGTCCCGCACTCAACCCTGACCTCCGTGAAAGAGACCCAAAATTCTACCTCTTAAAAGAATCTCCTCTGTCACCGTTCCATCAAATTGGCTTACATTCACCTCCTGCCCTGCAAACACCTGAAATAGCCCAGTCCAGCAGGACTCCAACCCTACTAAGCCGCTTCTTTGCAGGAGAGATTATAAGTTGTACTCACTCAGATGCCATCTTGCCCCGCCTCCCTCCTCTGCACCCTTTTTCTCACATTTATGCTAGTTCATTGACAGTGTCAACTGGTCACCTCCAGGCCTTTCACCTTACACATCATAAGCAATAAGACTGGCATTTTGCTCTTCATGGATCTTATTTCTGAAGTGATCTCTATCTTTTTTAAGCCCAGAAGAGGAAAAGGGGTTATTTAAACTGTCCCTAAAATTCCAACATTTTAAAAAAATTATTTATTTATTATTATTATTTTTAATTACATTAAAAAAAATGAGGTCCCATTCAACCCCACCGCCCCCACCCCCCACTTCCCCCACTCCCCCCACAGCAACACTCTCTCCCATCATCATGACACATCCATTGCACCTGGTAAGTTCATCTCTGAGCATCACTGCACCCCATAGTCAATGGTCCACATCATAGCCCAGACTCTCTCACGTTCCATCCAGTGGGCCCTGGGGGGATCTACAGTGTCCCGTAATTGTCCGTGAAGCACTATCCAGGACAACTCCATGTCCCAAAAACACCTCCACATTTCATCTCTTCCTCCCATTCCCCAAACCCAGCAGCCCCCATGGCTACCGTTCCCACACCCATTCCACATTTTCTCTGTGGACATTGGATTGGTTGTGTCCATTGCACACCTATGTCAAGTGAGGGCTTAGATTCCACATGGGTACTGGATGCACTCCTCCCGCTTCTAGTTGTAGACACTCTAGGCTCCATGTTGTGGTGGTTGACCTTCTTTAACTCCATGTTAGCTGAGTGGAGTAAGTCCAATAAATCAAAGTGTAGGAGCTGAAGTCTGTTGAGGCTCTGGGCCTGGGTGTCATATTATCAATCCAGAGATTCAAATCCCCTACATATATCTTAAACCCAGCACCAACTACAATTCCAATAAAGTAGCATGCAAGTCTTGTGAAAAGAGAGATCCCCTCTGAGTCCAATTCCATCACGCAGAAACACCAGCTCCAAAGAAGGGCCATCTGTCATGGCAGTGAACCCCTTCTGCCATGACCATAGAACCCGTGGGTCTCTTTATCCCTCAAAAGAACCAATACCTGGGGTTGTATCTACCTTATCTGTCTCTTAGACTCTGTTCAGTTGTACATAGGGGTATTCCTTCCGACAACCTCCAGACTCTTTTTTAGAGACTCACAGCCTTATAATCTCATTTCTCCTTTCCATTTCCCCCTTACATTAGGTCAAACTGCTTCCCAAAGTCATGTTATTATATGTAGACAGGTATATTCTGCTGTTCTGCATTGAATCTTTAATTCAAGGTCATTTTCTAGTTGCTTCTTCAGCTGGTATGTGGTAGTGATCCCTCGGTGCCAGGGAGGCTCATCCCCGGGTGTCGTGTCCCACGCTGGGGGGAATGCATCGCATCTACACGCTGAGTTTGGCTGTGAGAGTGGCCACATTTGAGTAACATGAAGGCTGTCAGGAGGAAACCCCCAGGCACAATGCTACTCTAGGCCTTGTTCTTATTGCAGGTGCATAGGCTCAAAAGTGTAGCCATTAGTATCAAGAGCCCACTGTTGGGCCCTCCTTCCTTCCTGGTTCTTGCCATTGCACCTGGAGGATTGCTGCTGCTCTCCCAGGGCCCACAACAGTGACGCCCCGGCCAGGAGCCCAGTACCCCCCCAGTTGTTGTTTTTAATTGTTTCCACTATGAGTATATATAGACATTACCATATACCCTGGGCATATGCCCTGTATAACTCCCTGTCAACCATATATATCCTGTCAATAACATCCCATATCAGTATTCCTCCGCTGCCATTGTTGAACCACTCTGTGATCCAAAACTTCCCGTAAAGTGAATCCCAACATAATGTCAGCTTCAGAAGAGTCTTAGATCACCGAAATTCATATATACAATATACAGTATTTCCCCAGATCCACCATAAAACCTTTTCCCTTCCACAGCAATAATCTTTTAACTTATTCATATCATAACTGATGTACAGATTCCAAAACTATAGTTTTCAAACAAGGTGACATTTGTGCTTACTATGTGGTCCATACTTTAGGTTGTACAGTTTTCTAAATTTTTTCATTAATGAAAATGGTTTTCATTATTAGTTTGTCGTCCCCTATATGTTTTTGGTGTAATATTAGCTGTTTTATATTCATCCTCGTGTACTCTCACATAACTCCTCTTTTGCCCCCTTATTTACCTTTGTTCCATCCATTGCACATCCATTTTCCCCTCCCCTTAGGGCCCACAACGCCTGCCAATCTAATGCCCTGGGAGCCGTCCTTTCTCACGAGAGATACAGTTCTCTCTATTCGACGGCATTAGTCTTCCCCAGGATATGGGTCCACCCCACCCAATTTTTTTTTTAATTATTTTTTTATTATTTATTTTTTTAATTACATTAAAAAAAATTCCAACATTTTATATCCAATTTCCCAAACTATTTTTCAGTCTTATCACATTGCCTGTATGCACCTTCCCTGACCTTCAACTGACAATGACATCCATGATTTATGGGATGAGCACTCCTGTTACCTGTTTACTACTATTGATACATCATCAGTTTAAATTGGAAATATTTTTCCTGGTAGGACAAATGTTCTTTCATTTATTTATATTTTAAGTATGTAGATATGTTTTTTGGTGTGTGATGTAAAATGTTTATTATTCATTGCTATTATTTAATATTTTCCTAAAAAGCTATGTTTCATAATAAAATGAGGAAAACATCACTGTACATTTATTTATTCCATCACATTTTATTTTTTCAATTACTCTAAGTTTTAAGGCACATCTATAGAATGAATTATCTTTCACTGTTCCTAAAATAAATTATTTGACCAGCACCAGTTACTGAGTAGTCCTTTCTTTTATTAAATATAATATGATAATATATGTTTCATATATCAAATTAAGTATGAGCAAGTCATTGCTTTCAGCAATTACATATTTTCATGTTTTAGATAAAATTTAAAACCATAAGAACAAATGATGGCATTCATATTTGATACCAATTCAAATGCATTAAATCTACAAATTGGGAAAATTTATTTCCCTAAATTATTCAAAATATATATTTACATATAATCACCAAATTGTTTAGTTTCCCTCATAGAGCCTTTATATTTTCATGTGATAAAACTTTAATTTTCTCTTCAGAAGTACCATAAATTCTTTGGCAGTATTGCTGCTTTAACAACACTTTCAGGAAAACATGTTCGGGGAAATTGATGATACAAGTAATCCAGAAACAGGGATGGCAACTAGTGAGATTGTTACTCATCCTTCAGTAGCCAGAAAATTGTACTGAATAGTCTTAGAAATAATACCGAAGAATGCCTTTTGATAGAAATTTAAATGGGAGAAATATCATTCATGAAATTTGAAACTCATGCTTACTTTAAAGGATGTATGACCTATACTCTTTTAATGATGAAAGGAAGCCAGGTGAAAAACCTGAAGACATCAAGGATCATTGAAATCACAAGATTCACTACTGGTTGGAAGATCTAAGGAGATCCCAGCTATTTCCACACCTGAATGAAGAAGTTCTCATGGTGGAGCCCTCCCATGCAGTAGTATCCAACACAGGCAACAAGTTTGCTTCCATAAAATCTGTAATAATTAGTCATTGAGAGAATATGTATATACTGTGTCCAAATAACACAAAGCAAAAAAAAGGAGAGGATAAATTTAATAAAAATCATATAAATGAAGACATGTAAAAAATAAACAAAATGAGCCTCCATAAATAAATGCTGTTTTCATTGAAATAAAACATGTAGTTGATGGTGTTGTATTAAAGAGAGTATTAGTTCTCTAGAAAAAGGTCAGAAAATATTATATAACCTGTGAGACATGACCTAAAATAATGTATTTGTCTCTTTTTTTAGGTTTTTAATTTATTTTTACACACTTTATTAAAGTTAATAGATCACAAAGAATGTTATATTAAAAAACATAAATCATAAAAAACATGAGGTTCCCATATAAATCTTTCCCCACCTCCCCACCCCATAATTTTTGTAAATTGTATTTTTGAAGATATATACATCATAAAAAATGTTACATTCAAAATATAAGAAGTTCCTGTATCCCCCTACCCCCCACCACACTCCTCCCACACCAACAATATCCCCCATCATTGTGGCACATTCATTGCACTTGGTGAACACATTTTGGAGCATGGCTGCACCACATAGATAATAGTTTAGTAGTTCACACTCTCCCCCAGTACATTCAGTGTGTTATGGCAGGATATATAGAGTCCAACATCTGATGCTGCAATATCATTTAAGACTACTCAAATTACCCAAAATGCCCCCACATCACATCTCTTCTTTCCTCTCCCTGCCCTCAGCAACTACTGTGACCACTTTCTTCTCCTCAGTGCTATAATTTCTTCTATTACTAGTCATAATAGTTTTATAGTAGAATATCAGTAAGTATTTGTCTTTAAAGGAGATATGAGATGTGGAATTTAGAACTTAGAAAATTGTTTCTACTGTTTTTAGTAAACCCTGACAGGAAGGGAGGAAGGGGAATATTGAAAAGTAACTACAGAGTTCTTCTGTAGACATCAAAGATAAAAATTTTGTGTTTAATATATGATATCATACAAATTTAATATGCCATTTTGAATATAGTTATTGTTCATCTTTACATAAATTGCATACATGTTTTTACTTTTTTTGCATTATTTTTATGCTGCAAATCTCCAAATAATATTATGTTTACAATCTTCTTATGACAAATATATTACTCTTTACTTCATTTTTCTTGGCTTTTTGAGGGTTACCTATATTGCAGAATTTATCATTTCTATGCAAATAATATACCTTAAAAACGTTATGCTGAGTGTGATAATCCAGACATAAAAGGGGAAATAGTGTATGATTCCACTTAAATGAATCAAAATAAGTAAATTCATAGGATTCATAGAAAAAGAAAATTAACTAAAGGTTTCAGGTGCTAGGGGGTTGAGGAAAGATGAGCCATATATTTGTTAATTGGTACAAAGTTTCTGTTTTGGTGGATGCAAAGTATTGGTAATGGATGATGATGATAACACATTACAAAAGCAATTATTGCAAATGACTTGTAAAACTGAAATTGTTCCACACCTTTATAGTCAAGTTAATTTAAACTTCTACCAACATTAAGCATCAGTACTCCGTCATAGCCCTCTTCTTAGTTCCTAATAACCTATACTCTATAGGATTGTGGCTGAAAAGGGTAGTCTATGATTAATGTCAACTGAAAGAAAGCTAGAGAATAATCTAGAGACTGAATAATACAGTGAATTCAGAGGTGGATGAGAATTGTGGTTAAAAGTACAAATGTAAGAATGTCCTTGTGAACTAGAACAGATGTGGATCACTATCATATGGTATTGGGAATGTGGAGAAGCATGGAAAAAATACAATTAATGTAACCTGTGGACTGTAGTTAACAGAAATACTGTGATATTCTTGCATCAATGCTAAAGATATACTGTGTGAATAATGATGGGCTATAGAAAAATATGACAAATATATGCTATGGATCTTAGTTAATGGTGGTAGTCTGATGATATTATTTTATAATCTGTAACAGATGTTCCACAATGGTATGATGTATTGGTGAGGAGTTGTTATCTGGGAATCCTACATATTGCATTATTGTTTTATAATTTCTTAACTTCTGTAATAAAAATATATTAAAAATTTAAAAATTACTAATTTTATGTTGTATATATTTTTATAATAATATAATAAATTGGAATTTTATCTGTTTTGATTTTAGGGATATTAAGTTTTATGTGTCTAGGACACATTAATCAAATCACTTTGCAATATTTAGCAAGTAATTGTCCTTTAGTGATTTTCAAATTTATGGCAATTGAATTGCCAATTGTAATATTACTACTACACATAATTCTTATACCTATTTGATTCATTTTCTTCAAAATCCATATACTGCTTAGAATCATTATTAGTATCATATAAGTATAATTTTAATAAGATTTTTATAAAGTTACTTGTACTTTTCAAAGAACTATTATATATATATATATATATATATTTAAAATATTAGTTTTACCATGAGATAGCATGATATTATCCCCAAATATCCCATTATGGAATTTTAATTTTTTATTTATACTAATCCTACTCTTTTTATAAAAATTAATTCATTTTCAATGTGAACATACAAGAGATGTCTGAGTTCCACAGCTAACACAGGATGTAATTCAAAATTATTTTCTAGGTGATGGTTTCCATTACCAAAGTAAGTCTATATGTTTGCTATCATGACTTTGTATAGTCTATATATTCTATATCTAATGACTAATATATTTTCATATATTCTAGAAAGCTGTAATAGCTACAGATGTATTTTCAGTATTCACATAAGAATAAACTCTAAAAAACCCACATACACTTTTATTTTTCAATTCCATGTCATAAAGATTTACTCTATGTTTTCTACTGAGTCATAGAGCTATTTACACATAAGAATTTTGATTGATTTTGAGTTAATTTTTGCATATTGTGTGAGTTAAAAGTCCAATTTCATTGTTTTGAATGTGGATGTCCTGCTGTCCCATCACCATTTCTTGAAGAGACTGTTCTTGGGTTTAATTTTTACTTTTAAAAACAAACACTCCTTTTTCTTCCCTTCCCATATCACATAGGAGGCTCCAATCTGCTTTCTATTTCTGTGAATTTGCTATTTCTAGTCATGTTTTATTAGTGGTATCATATAATTTTTGTACTTACGTATCAGCCTTGTTTAACTGAGCATAACATTTCAAGGTTCATTCATGTTGCAGCATGTCTCATAATTTATTTTCCCTTATACCTGAATAATATTCCAGTGAGTGCAGGTACCATATTTTGTTTATCTTGCCTTTTGTTGATGGACATTTCCAGTTTTTCACTATGGTAAATAATGCTGCTATAAACATTTGTCTATGTATCTGCAACTTTATTTCACTCCTTTTTTGTATATACCTAGAAGCATGATTACTAGGTCAATTGGTAGTTCTATATTTAACTTTTTGAGGACTCATTATATTGCTTTCCACAGTGGCTCCACCATTTTACATTCCCACCACCAATGCACTAGAGTTACAATTTGTCTTACACTTCTCCAACACTTATGTTCCATGATTGTTTCTAATAATAGCCATCCTTGTGGGTGTGTAGGGGCATCTCATTGTGATTTAGATTTGTGTGCTGTATTTGTCAGAGTTCTCTATGGAACAGAATCAACAAGTGATATCTGTCAGTGGTATAAGATTCTATAAGAGTCTCTCATGCAGCCATGGGGATACACAAGTCCAGGTTCTACAGGCAGGCTGCAACCAGGGGCTGTGAAGAAAGTCCAATGAAGGTTCTTGATGAGTCCTGGGAGATATTGGATGTCCAAACATGAGCTGGAAAATTCTCTCTCAATGCTGGAATCAATTCCCCTTTTAAGGTATTCAACTGATTGGGTTAAGCATCACTCATTGCTGATGGCAATCTCCCTGACTGATGTCATTATAACCAGCTATCCATGATTTATCACTGCAGTAAAGTCAGTGGTGACTAAAGTCCATAAATGCCCTTGTATTACAGTTATCCCAGTGCTTGCTTGACCAAACAACTGTGAAGGAATTAATGACTTGTTGGCTGAAAAAAATAAGATGTGGTATAACCTAGGAAACAGAACAAGAAAAGAATGTTCTTTGATGAGACTCCCTTAGCCAACAGGACAGGAATGTCTCTGGTTAAGAGCTATTAGGTCAACAGGCCAGATTAGAAGAAAGAACAAAGTTGCCTTAAAAAGTTAAAATAAAAACAGCCTGTTCCTGTTTATAATGATAAGATAACAACAGCAAATCTGTTTCTGCTTTGTGGGTTTTTAGTACACAAGCTTTCTCTATAAATATGCAGCTGAATGGAAATAAACTCATCTGTGGGCATTGAATCACAGGTCCCCGTACCCTGTCTCTCTTGTTATTCATTCCTGATACACTTCAGGCTGGGTGCAACATCTGGCATCCAATGTGGGGTCTGAAGAAATGTCTTCCATACAGTATTGAGGAACTAGTGGAAAGGATTCCCATGAGGGTCATGAGCATCATCCACTAAGTTTTTGACTCAAGTGTTATGGTAAGTAACATTTCTGTGGATCATCAAGGTAATGGGTAATCAACTGGGACATTTGGAAGAATATTCTCAGGTCTTAAAAACCTTACTAACAACTACTGGGGTGCCTGTAAAAACTTCAGAATTGCTAGAGCTCTTTGCACTTGTTCAGAAACATTGTTATTGGTTCCAGCCACATTATCATAACATTTTAAATTTGAAACAGTGGAATGTGTAATGAAAGCTTTACATAGAGCATATCAAAAGGGAGAATCTATTCCATTATCAGTATGGGCTTTGTGTCATCACATAGCAGCAGCTCTAGACCCTTTACAGTCAGAAGAAGATGAGGAAGAGGAAATTACTATATTCTCTAAACCAATGAATAAATCAAAGCAGAAAAGAAGTGAATCTGAACAGAAGCAGGAGCCTGAGGATGATGAGCCTTTTTTTTTTTAACCTCATCCTGACACCAATCCCTTTCTTGACAAAAAAATCAATGATGTCTCCTAATGACTTGTCATATATGTATCCAGTACAACCCACTGCACCCACTGAGTTACTGTCTATCCCTGAGCCTGAATTAGGAGTGTTTTCAGATGCCACCGATGCTTTGCCTTCTGTTAATAAGATTGTTGTTCCCAACCCAGCTCCTCAAATGCCTATGAGATGTGCTGTTTATTGCAAGGGTCTCAACAAGAGGACCCTGAGGCAATGCAATTGTTATCAGCTTTTCCAGTTATATTACAGCCAGCCCCACCAGATGCTCCTAATCCTCAGGGTGGAATTGAGTTCCAGCATGAGCCCATTCCATTTAAGTTATTGAAGGACCTCAAACAGGCTTGTGCTCAATATGGGGGTTAACTCCCCTTATACGTTTGGGTTAGTTCAAGGAATGGTGCAAGTAGACAAATTCCCTGGGATTGGGAAATGTTAGCCCACACTGTCCTTAGTCCTGCTGAATTTTTGCAATTTAAAACCTGGTGGACTGATGAGGCTAACATGACACATGGTGAAATGCTAATCAGAATCCTCCCATGCTCATATCTGCAGAACAATTATTGGGAATAGGAGTTTGGGCAGGAGTGCAAAGACAAATGCAGTATGATGACATAGCAATAGTTCAAGTTAGAATGTCTTGTTTAGTGGCATGGAGAATAATTTCATCTCCCAGAAAACCCATACAGTCTTTTGCTAAAGTTATGCAAGGAGTAAATGAGTCATATGTAGAGTTTGTAGCTAGGCTATCGGATATTAGTCAAAAAACTACAGAAATCCCAGAAGCTAGAGATTTAGTCTTACTGACTCTTGCATTCGATCAAGCAAACAGTGAGTGCAAAAAAGTGATAAGACCTATTAAGGCTGCTGGAGGGTCAGTACAAAACTATATTAAAGCTTGCCAGGACATAGGTTCCACCACACATCAGATGGCAGTATTGGCTGTGGCCATGAAAAGCACTTGAATTAAGTTGCCAGAAAAGGAGGAAAACATTGCAATATTGGTGTTCTGTTTCGTTTCCATTCTAATTCTGATTTGGCCTATTTAACCAAAATAAAATTAGTACAAAATTTTTTATCAAGGTGTTAAAAAGAATTTTTGGTTTTAAATTAATAGTTTACTCCTGAGCTTCAAGTCTCAATGTAGTCTTAAAAAGTAGTAATCTAAAAAATTTTTGTTAACCATCTGTCTAAACTGCTAAATAAAAGGCTGAACTACATTTATGCTGCTCAAATTATCTTAACTGGTTGCTGATAACTAATAAGTGTTTCCAAGCACAAGCTTGCATGTTACAGGCAACTTGGATTCCAGAAAAAATCTTAAAAACAGTAAAATCTAAGTTGTGAAATAATGGAGAACTTGAAATTAACTATACTGAAAATGTAAGAAAGTAAAAATTATGAGTCAAATTGTAAACTTTATGTTTCTATGGGTGTGTTGTATGTGTTTTGTGTTTTGTCTGTTTGTTCAATGTTGGTGTATATTTTGATACCTCTGGATGGTGATATAAATTAATAAATAAAAATTTCTAAAAGAGCTCTATTCAAATGGCCAAAAATTAAATAAGCACTTATATTAATACTTAAGTTTAAATGTTAATAAGATATCTACAATGATAAAAATTGTAAGTCTTGATTAACAATATTACTGTGAGTCCTTTCATAAAAAATAGTTCTTGCCTAAATTAAAATGATTTATTTTTCTGCACTAAAGAATGTAAATTTTAAATGAATGTTTAAAAGGTAAAAGTTTGTGGGAATGCTGACTGAAATTTAAAAAATTTGTTCAAAACCATTACTCAAATTGAAACTGCTAATATCTCTCTAACTGATGAGCTTTCTCAGATGTTCCTGCAATTGCAGGTCCTCATTCATCAATGAGTAAATTCTCTGTACATTACCCATATTCGATCACATTCTGCTTTACATGGTCCCTTGTCCACACGTAATGCACAAACAGATATTCTAGTAGGGCCTGTACAGGATGCTGCCAAATATCATGCTCTAACTCATATCAATACTAAGGGATTGTGACATAAATTTCCATCTTTAACAAAATTGCAAGCACAAGATATAAGACATTGTTCTACCTGTGGCCCTATCATGTCAGCACTGTTTGATAAAGGCACTAATTCCTGAGGGCTGGCTCCAAATCAGATCTGGCAGATAGATGTCACACATGTTCCAACATTTGGTAAATGTTCATGTTTGTACTGACACTTATTCTCATTTCCTCTGCGATATAGTGCATAGTGGGGAAAGATTTTGTCATGTTCATTCACATTTGTGGTCTGCCTTTGCAATCATGGGATGCCCTGCACAAATCGTAACTGATAATGGTCTGGCTTATTCTAGCAAACAATTTGCAACATTTTGCTCTAAATATTCCATTGTTTATGTCACAGGAATTCCTTATAATCCTACAAGTCAAGCTATAGTTGAATGGTCACTTCATACCCTTAAGCAAATGTCATTAAAACAAAAAGGGGGAGATGAAGGTATTATAGCACCAAAGGGCAAATTGGCAAAAGCTCTATTTACTTTAAACTTTCTCAATGTTTATGACTCAATGACACCTGCTGAATGGCATTATGCTTTGAAAAAAGAAAAGGCATCGTGTGCCCCAGCTGAATATCAGCCAATATACTGGAAAGATGCATTGACTAACACTTGGAAAAAAGGAAAGGTTAAAGTATGGGGGCAAGGATATGCTCTTGTCGTTACAGAAAATGGGGAACAGACTTGGCTGCCAGCTTGACAGATTAAACCACAGACAGAAGAAAAGGAAGAGGGTTTTGATGGTGATTCTTCTTCTCTTGATCATATTGATGGTAACCCTGAGTCATGCGGGTGAAAACCATACTTAACCATACTTATTGGGCTTACATTCCTAATCTACCTCTAATACATGCTCTAACATGGAGGGCTCCGTCATTTCCTATATTTTTGAATAAAACAAACATGTTTACTGGACCTATAGATGATAGACTACCTTTAAAACCTGATGAAGAAGGGAAGAAAACATATAATCTTACCCTTCCTTTTGATCATAGACCATTGTGTATAGGAATAAGTCCTCCCTGTATTGCAAAAAACAAAACTGTACTATGATAATTATGAAAGCTAATGGTACCAAATTGTTTATAACGATATTTCCTTCATATAATTCTTCTCCAAATGTGTCACAAAATTATAATTGCCACCCCCTGAAAACCTGGAGAGAAAGAGAGATGGCAAGAATGCCATATAGAAAGAGGATCTGTCATTTTTGATGATTCCCATGGAATAGTTTGGGATAGTGCTCCAATGGGGACTCCCAGTAAGAGCAATGGCAGATTTGCTTGGTATGGACTTAACAATAAAAGTCAGGTAATCAGTAATATGCAACATCTTTTTTCATGGTCTGTGAGTGAATGAAATATATTTACTAATAAATGTATTGTGTGGAAATACAAAGGAAAATGGATACTGGTCCTTTGGGCTAATGACACTTTTAGTCATAATATACAGAAGAATGTGTGGAAAATATTTCTTGGAATTACCCCTGCATATGAATGGTGGGGAAATAAAAATAATACAGTGCAGTATTTGACCATTAATCAAACATATTATTTTAAAGTCTGTGTTAGAGATCCATTTGTTTTCATAACTGGTAAAATAAGTTTTAAGAATGACTCACTGTTTTATGAAAATGGTACTTTGTATACTTGTCTATCAGAAAGTCTGTTACAAGATGGAGAAACAATAATGATGGCAAGAAGAAGAAGAGGCATTTGGATACCCGTGAGGATGACATGATCTTGGCAATCATCCCCTGAAAGTCAATTACTGCTGCATATGGCACAGGAGTTCTTGAAGCAAATGAAACAATTTATTGGACTTCTTATCATAAGCAGTTTAGGACTAATTGGAATAATTATAGCCACTGCTACTGCTGTCATAGTCGTGCATGAAACAGTACAAACAGAACAATATGTATGTGATTGGCATAAAAATGCTAGTGCTTAGTGGCATAGTCAAGAGCATATAGATGAAAAGTTAAATAATCAAGTAAATGATTTGGAATCAGCTGTGCTGCATATTGGAAATCAATTGTATAATTTAAATCTGTTAAGGAGATTGAGGTGTGATTGGAATGAGAGTAATTTCTGTATAACTCCACTTGCATATAATTCTTCACATATAGAGTGGGAGAAGGTAAAAAATCATTTAATAGGCCATAAGAGTAACATTTCTCTAGAAATAATTGAATTATGACAGAAAATATTGGAGACGTCTCACAATCACATACATGTGGCTAATGATAAAGATGTTTTTTTTGGAAATGATTTCACATATTACAAAATTTAATCCAGGTACTTGGTGGAAATCACAGCATTTTGTATCATCCTTAGGAATAGGGATCACTGTTTTAGTAATACTTCTTATTATAATGGCCTTTTTAAAATGATATGTTACACAGAGATTACAGAGCTCTGACCAGATAGGATGAGCCAACAACCTTGTTCTTGGAAGAGCATTGCAAAAAACCCTCTAAATATCGTGCCAGAAGATCTTGGCTGGTAGTCAGTGACAAGTAAGACTCTTAAATTGTGATAAAACAAAAAGAGAGACATGAAGGGAGTAATGACTTGTTGCCTAAAGAAAATAAGATGTGGTGTAACCTAGGAAACAGAACAAGAAAAGAATGTTCTTTGATGAGACTCTCTTAGTCAACAGGACAGGAATGTCTCTGGTTAAGAGCTATTAGATCAACAGGCCAGATTAGAAAAAAGAACAAAGTTGCCTTAAAAAGTTAAAATAAAAATGACCTGTTCCTGTTTCTAATGATAAGATAACAACAGCAAATCTGTCTCTGCTTTGTGGGCTTTTAATATGCAAGCTTTCTCTATAAATATACAGCTGAATGGAAATAAACTTGTCTGTGGGCATTGACTCACAGATCCCCTGATCCCTTCTCTCTTGTTATTCATTCCAGATACCCTTCGGGCTGGATGCAACACAACTGGGCACAATTACCTGGCCAAGCTGGCACAATAGCCTAACCATCACACATGCCCCAAATGAGCAATGATGTACAGCATCTTTTCATGTGTTTAAAGGCCATTTGCATGTCTTTAGAAAAATGTCTACTCAATCCTACTAATTGCTTTTCTGATCAAAAGCAATATATATCCTTTTAAATTGCCATTTTTCTTTACATCCAATATGAAAACACACTCTGTTAGTATGAAATAATACTAGGACCTTAACATGTAGAACACAGGCAAAGAAGCATATCCGTCTTAAATAATGGGGTACCACTACTCAATATGTTAAATGACTAGTCATTTGTGATCATGATATATCTAAAGGCACAAAGAATATTTATTTATTGATTGATTTATTTATACACAGGATGTTATATGAAAATACTATTCCTCATGCAAAGATGCAGACACAGTTCTGAATAAATCATCTGTTAATTGCAAAATCAGTGGTTTTCACTCTTCTTCACTGCCCCTGAAGGCAAGGTGTAGCTTTCTCTCATGGTTTTTCAGTGACACCATGTGCCTACCAACATGCCAGATGCAACTGGTATCCCAGCAGCACCATGGTCCCTGCTAAATAAAAATCAAATCTGAAGACTTGGAACTGATAGTATACTTTAGGGAAGTTTAATTCACATGCATTTCAGGGACTTTAAGTCAGTCAATTTTTACCATTTGTAGCCTCTTTGTACGCAGTAATAGGTTGGGTGGAGAAAAAATACACTAATAAAAGGGCTAAAAGGGGAAAAAGTTGATGTGCCTTCTTAGGTGTTTTGATGTGTACTACTCAGAGAGAATCAGATCCTCACTGGTTAGTACTAGGAAAGGATACAATTAAGTATTGAGTTGCAAGGATGAAATTATGAGAAAGCAGGGAGTTAAAAGTGAAGGAAGAAATCAGACCTCAGGGATACAAGAATGGGTAGTTGAGATCCAGCACCAATGCTGTACAGTAATTATACATGTTTTATTTTCAGCCCAGATAAGTTTTACCTTTTTCTGAGTAATAGAATATGAAAGTATATCCTTTAATACTTTTTTTGTTTGGCTTTTCTTCATTCCATTATTATATAAACAACCCACTTATATGGTTAATGTGTAGACATACTTTTTCTCATTTTCTTTGCTGTATATGTTTCCATTATATGGATACACAATTAATTAAATTTATTATTGATTGAAATTTCCATTATTTCCTTTCATATCAATTATTCATAAAGTTTCCATGAGAATACTGTATAGTCATATGATAATTTGGGTTTCAATTTGTATTTCTTTGATGACTAAAGTTGTTGAAATTTAATTTTAAAATGATGGAAGGGAATAAAATTCAGCAGAATCATTATCTGAATCAAATTAAGTATTATATAATATCATGCAATTTAATATTTAAGGAATATCATTTAAAATGTAATTTTTTTTTTGCTGGCTTCACCATTGTTTTCATAGAAATGGACTATATAACTTATTCAGCCATTTCTCAGACATTCCTTTATACCAATCTGATTTTTCTCTCTTTCCTCTTTAGTATTGGAGATTTTTTTCATAATCAAGATTCAAGTTGATACCAGTGACACTTGTTCTTATCATTATGTTCTTTCACAAAGTAGAAGAGAAAAATTACAAACATAAAACAACAGACACCAATTTTTAGGGACCAAATAATTTCACATTTTAATGATGTTGTTCTCTATGCAGTTGTGGAGATGATAAGACATACTTCCTCCCCAACAACCAGAGTATTTTAAAGCATTGGGAGGTTACAGGAAGTCAATTTGTACTTGTTATCAAGATTTAAATTGTTTGTATGGATTAAAACAAAGATTTTCATAAAAATTAAATATCTAAAAATTAGGTCATATAATTGAAAAGATTGATTATTTACATATTAATAATCACTATAATAGTATAAATTTACTTCAAGTAATAGGTTATATAAATACACTTGTTATACATAGGTAAAATAGCATTATGATGTGAGAAAATTTATTTTCTAAGAAATTTTACTGACAATGTTTATTTGTCTTTCCCTAAATTTCAACCTAATAAAGGGCCTTTTCACAGTTAATTTACTTTAAGTTATTCCTGGGAACATGTCTGGGAACTAAGAGGAGTGAAACAATATGATAGGAAGTAATAAAAGCACTAAGAAAATTATTGATCTGGTTAGGCTGTGGGTAGCTGAAACAAGATATAAGACTAATATAATAAAAAGCAAATTGATTTCCATGAAAATACATCAAAATTTAGAAGGAAATTAGGATTAAATTTAAATTGAGCAAAAGTAAAATCAAGGTTAGAAGACTAGGACATTTAAATTTAAAGAATTACATTTAAATTTAGAACAAGTTGAAAGTAGATTTAATTTATTAGTCAATTTGTTTTAATTTATTTTATTTATGTAAAAGTTAAAAGATGGAAATACAAAATCTGATTATGAAAGAAAGGTGGGTTTTTCATAATGCTGTTTCTTAAAATGTCATCATAATATACTCTTAGTTAATGTGTAATGACACCTACACTATTTGACTCCTAAAACTGTCATTATGTAATTAGATGATGGGGAACTTCTGCTAGAAATATATTATGGCCATAAATTATCTCAAATACTATCTGAAAGTAATATTTTCAAGGCCACAGTAGAGGAACTAATGTTTTTATAAAACTTAGCTCTCATAGCATATAAAAACACTCAACAATATAAAAAGTGAAAGAGAAAAAGCAATCTCAGACTTAGAATATTCATTTTCATTTTAATTGCTGCAAGAATAAAATGGGGAAAACACTCTTAGCTATTGAAATAAAATATGTTAACTTTGAAGCTATTATAAATTGTCCCAGGTAAGAAAGAGATTGGTGTTTGTGAAGATCAGTGGGAATTGAACAATAATCCCCAAACCTGTGGCCTGTTGATAAGAACATAATAAACCTTTGAAATTTACCAGTGGTTTGGAGGTTGCCAAGATTCTCGTAGAAATTCAGATGCATTTAACATTATAAAATGTGGAATCATATGTAGCAGCAACAATGGAATCATAGATACAAAATGATTTTAAAATAAATGAGTATATACAAATAATTAGATATGCTATAGCAGTTAATGGAGTCATGGATATTTTACACATTTAAATCTTTGAGGCCATTATTCCACCAAACATTTTGACCAAGGCCTTTTTTATGTCCCTGTTTCTCAGACTGTAAATGACAGGATTCAGGGTGGGAGGTAGTAGAGAATATAACACAGACATAATAAGGTTCAGGAATGATGGGGATTTTGAGGTGGACCCTAAGTATGCAATGAATCCAGAGGACATGGATAAGGTCACTACAGTGAGGTGGGCATACATGTGGGGAAAGTTTTAAACCTGCCTTGAGCAGATGGAATCCTAAGAACAGTGGAGAAAATGTGAACATAAGAAACAATCATTAAAATAAAACATACAAAATCAAAACAACAGCTAGCAATAATAAATGCGTATTCTAAAGTATTTTCTCCAAAATAGGTAAGTATAAGCAATGATAGAATATCACAGAAAAACTGATGCACTATGTTGGAGCCATAGAAACTGACAGAGAATGTACCTGCTATGTGAATGGAGCCATTGACACACCCACTGAACCACGATGCTGTCACCATCAACCACCACACCATGGAGCCTAGAGTGATTACAACTGAAAATGGGAGGATTGCATCCAGCATCCAGGTGGAATCTGAGCCTCCTCTTGACATAAAGGTGCAATGGACACAACCAATCCAGTGTCCACATAGAAGAGGTGGCATTGGATTGGGAAAAGTGGACATAATGGACAAAGGGTATGGGGAAAGGCAGGAAGAGATGAGAGGTGGAGGCGTCTTCGGGACATGGAGCTGCCCTGGATGGTGCTTCAGAGGTAATCACCGGACATTGTAAATCCTCACAGGGCCTACATGATGGAATAGAGGAGAGTATGGGCCATGATGTGAACCAATGTATATGAGGTGCAGAGGTGCCCAAAGATGTACTTACCAAATCCAATGGATGTGTCATGATGATGGGAACGAGTGTTGTTGGGGGGGGGGGAGAGGGGGGGTGGGGGGGTGGGGTTGAATGGGACCTCACATATATATTTTTAATGTAATATTATTACAAAGTCAATAAAAAATTAAAAAATTAAAAAAAAAAAAAAAAGAGCATCTATTCATAATGGCCTCACAGTGCAGAGGATGGCAGATGCCATCATAGTGACCATAGGACATCACTATAAGAAGGGCATATTCTGTGCCAGCAAAAACAAAAAGAAAAAGAAAAACCTGTGAAGCACATCCTTGGAAGGAGATGGAATATCTGTTTGTGAACAAGTTCATGATGGATTTGGGAACAGTGAGAGAGAGAGAGCAGATTTCAATGAAGGACAAATTTTTCATGAAGAAATACATGGGAACTTGGAGATGCTGGTCAATGGTAGTGAGGGTGATAATGAGGAGATTCCCCATCAGTGCTGCCAGGTAAATGAGGAAGAGGAGTGGGGCATAGAGTTTCTGTAGCAACCAGTCATCAGGGAATCCCACGAGCAAGAATTCTGTTATGAGGGTCATGTTGGTAAATTTCTCAGGCATGCTGATTCTTGGCTATGAACTGTAAGAAAAGTGATGTTTTTCTCATTCAGTTACATTCTTAGAATCTTTCTCTTTCTGTTCATTCTACACAATTGGTCTTTTTTATACTGAGGAACATTTTCAAAATCATCAGAGGAGCCCTCTCCATACCCCAGAAAAAATCTTATGTTGCAAACTGTAAATTCATTATTCCTGTAAAGTAAATTTTATTAAGCCATAGGAATAATGTAGAATAATTTACAACAGAGTAGTCTGCAATTTATGCCTAAAATGAAAAAAAAATTACCTCATCAGTACCTAAATGAGGGATTCTTCTTCATTTTAATAGCTGGAATGTAGTAGGAATACTTAATAGAATAGAGAAGTTAGTTATTGTTAATGATATTTTGGTTCAGCTTTAGTTCCCATGAACTGTTTTATTGATACATTTGGAGAAGCAATATTAAGAATTTCAGCTATCATTTCTTTTTCTACTTTAGTCTATTAGAAGAGAAGTAAGTGGAGTTAGCTGTGGAGGGTGCTGACATAGATTCATTCTGAAAACTTTTTCTGAGAGAATGATAGTGCCTATGACAATTAAATATAGCTTCTACTTATTCTAGATCATAACTAGATCACTGACATTTTAAAAGAAACTTCAAGCTAATCAGATGATATATTAACTGACTTTGAATACTTTGAATACTGACAAATATCACATATTCTGATTTAATTGTTCAGAAACAATTGGATTTGAAAAAAATTTTTTCTTCTATAGGGTCTGAGACTGCCATGGATCTAAAAATAAAATAAAATAAATAAGCATCATTTTATTTTTCTTAAAGAAAATGGAATTGAGCAAGTGAAATAAATTTATCTACTTAGACATTTCAAGAGACCTAGTCTGAACAGGGTAGTAGCAAAGAGAAACTTAAACTGGGATATGTATAGGTTTGGGGAAATTTGCTTACCTAAGAAAAACCCAAACTCTCTAATTTCAGAGGTGCACTCAGTAAATTGTTGTGGAACTTAATGGCAATGAGGCTGATAAAGGTCTCTTTCCCCAAAAGGAATAAAGCCTTGGAGATATGGGTCACTAGTCCCACAGGCTGAATGTGTCTTCTATAGCTCTGGCTGCCTCTTGCAGTCTGTTGCAACTTTGCTAAGTAACTTCTTCTCTTCTACTGGAAAGCAGAGATTGAAAGGATAATTTTGAGGTCTTGAATTTTGTGTGAGGGTACAAACTGTCCAATTAAATGAGAGTTAATTAAGTATATTGGCAAAGAATACTGAAAGGGAGCTCACTTCCTTGAAAATGATGTCATCCTGTACACTGAGGGTTTGAAGTGCTAATAATTAGGTCATAGATAATTTGTCTATCCCTTAGGTTTCCAGCCATAAGTCCTATCTCATCAATAATATTTTGTCTATTTTTATTATAGGCATCCGAGTGGATTTGAAGTGGTATCTCATTGTGAGGTTTTTTCCTTATTTTTCTTTCTTTTTTCCTTTTTATTGGAGAAGTTATGAGCTTACAAAACAATCATGCATAATATGTAGAATTCCCATACATCACCCCACCACAAATACTTTGAATTATTATTGAACATCTGTTATTGAGTCTTTTCCCTCAATTGTTTTTTGTGAAACTTTACTTATCAAGAAATAGAACAAATTAAATTCATGAAAGTATATCTAGAAAAATCTGATCAGATATGTGATAGTTTTAATACTTATTAAAATATTTTTTAATCAGAAGAAGAATGATTCCTTCTACCATCAAAACAAAACAAAACAAAACAAAACAAAGCAAAACAAAACATACCAGAAGATGCAGAAGGACAAATTTCCTCTTTTGGTCTCCTAAATGAATTTTCCTATCCAGGGAGAAATTATTAAATATTTTTCTTTGTTTTCTTTATGTCATTTCACTATGGAGTTTTGACATATAAGAACAAAAACCATATTTTGACATAACTGAGGTCCTACAATACTATGCTTAATTTTTGCTTAAAATGTTAATCACAAATTTTTGAATAAAGTTAGATATGCTTAATACTTGCTGTTTAGTATTTGCATATTAGTCACATTGTTTCTTTTTCTTTTTAAAAAGGTTTTAGATTATATAAATGATACCACAAAAATATAAGGTTTTTCTCATATACCCCAACCTGTTCCCTTCCAACCCTTTTCCTCCTTAACATCTTTGATTAGTGTGGTACATTTGTTACTATTTATGAACACATATTGAAGCATGCTATTGGTTACAATCAATAGTTTACATTATAGTTTATACTTTCAACCACCCATTTTTATAGGTTTTAATGCAATGTATAATGGCTGTATCCATCATTGCAATGTAATTCAGAACAATTCCAATTTCCCAAAAGTGCCCCCATGTTATACCTATTCTTAACTCTCCCTCCCCTCAGAAATTCTGGCCACTCCATTTATATCAATGTTATATATTCCTCCAATGCTAGAAAAATAATAAGTATACTTTACTCCATACTTCCCTTCCCCCTTATGTTTGTTCATTCCTCAATATTGAGGATTTTAGGACGGTGATGCCTGCTCTGCTTTTGATTGAGAGGGGGCTTAGCTTCCATGATGCAGAAAGATGGAACTGTCTGGCCTGCAGTTGTAGATACTCTCTGTTGTGCATCTTCCTTCTTTTGTAAGTTGTCCTGGCCAAAGCTGATGAAATGTAGACTGGGTGTTGTAACTCTGTTGAGATTCAGGGCTCAACCAGAATATTAAAAGACCAGACTGAAGTCTTTTGAAATATATTTAATTATTATAACATTAATTACAGTTTCAAATAAAAGGGGCAGAAAAGCCATGTCAAGGGAAATTTAAAATGAGTATAACTCTGTTACACTGGGGAACATATATTCCAAATTAAGGTCCACTGATAGGGTACCTAATTCCTGAGATGATCTGCCCTGCCTATAGTGTCTAGATGCCTCTAGAGCACACAGGAGTCCCTCCACTTGAGGTACTGTTTTCAATGACATTCAATAAGATCCTCCTGAGACATGCATAAGCATTACCTCTGGTATGACCTCCTCTCTGGTATGGCCATAAAACCTCATTTATATTTAATATTTCCCTGTTTTGGTCAAGGTTTATTTCCAAATACATCACTAGTCTGTGCTTGGTAATAACCCCTCAGTGCCAGGGAAGCTCATTCCCAAGAATCATTTCCCATGCCAGGTGGAAGACACTGAGTTTATATGATGAGTTTGTCTTAGAGAGGAATGACATTTGGGCAACAAGGAGGCTTTCAGGAAGTAACTCAGGCAATATATAATACTAAGATAAGCTTCAATTTCACACGGACAAGGTTTATAAGTACAACTATCAATGTCAGAGACTTGGTACATTGTCTGACTTCAGTAGACAAATCCTTGCACTCAGGGGATTCTTGCCACACTATTAGAGAATGTGGTGCTACTTCCCAGAATGGGAATTCAATATTCTTTCATTTATTGTGTAGGTCTCCACTTACCAAGACAACACCCCACGACCACTTGAACTTATTAATATTCTGTAAATTCATGCCCAATGTGGATCATTCTTTACTGGCTTCTGGTGTTTGATGTGGGGCATCTGGCTCAGGGTGCACCTAAGGCAGGCATCTAGGGTGTGTGTGAGTGCTCATCTTGTCATAATGTTATATCAGTGGGTGGATACTCATACAGTGAGTGGGAAGGTGTACCCCCATCCTGGGGAGGCCTGGTGTTCTCAAACAGAGAAGGGAGGTTGTCTCTTGAGGGTGTGGGTGACTCCCAATAGGGGAGGACAGACTATGGCAGGGGAGGAGCACTGGTGTGGGGTGTCATTGATGGGGGATGCATGGGTGGGTGGGAGTTCACCAAGGCATGCATATAGGGTATAGAGTTATGTCTGGATGTTTGTTGTATATTAACATAGTGGCTAGATTTTCACACAACAACTGAGGGAGTGCTGAATTCCCATCCTGGGGACATTGTCATATCCCCTAATGGAACAGCAAAAATCTCACAAGTGCAAGGGCAAAGACCAGTGAAGAAGGGTGGTCCAGTGATGCACCCTTGATACTGATGACAATGCTTATGAGCCTGTATGCTGGAAACTTCAACAAGGCATAGAGCTGCAGGATGACTAAAAGTTACCTCCCGAGAGACTATGGCCACTCTCTAAGCCAAACTCAGCATATAAATGCATCACCTTCCCCTCAGCATGGGGCATGATTCCTGGGGATGAACCTCCCTGGCCCCGATGGATTATTACCAAGCACTGACAAGCAAGCAACTAGAAAAATACCTTGAATAAAAGGGGGAAATGGTAAAGACAAATGAATTTATATGGCTAGGAGAGTACAAAATGAGTTGGGAAAACATCGGAAGGGTTGCTCTTATGCACATCTCAACAGGATCTCAGAGACAGCCAAAGTAGCTACAACCCCAGGTAGTGGTGCTACTGAGGACTACGGAGACACTCAGGTCCTACAGTCATGGCAGATGGGTCTGGAATTCAGGGCCTTGCCAGTGGGCCCTACTTTGGAATTTGTGCACCTGAGTGTGATGGAGATAGACTCAGATGTTACTTCTCTGCACATGCTTCTTCTATAACTTTTATTGAACCTGTGGTTGGTGCTGAAGTTGGTGTATATTCAGGAGATTTGAATCTCTGGACTATCGATGTGCCAGCTGGTCACTGAGCCTAGACAGGGTTGCAACACCTACTTTCCAGTTTGTTGGACTTACCAAGGTGGGCTAACAAGGAGGTGAGGATGGTCAAACACCACACTAAGGAACTGAGAAAATCTACAACTGCCAGCAGGAAAATCCTGTGGAATATAAGCTCTCTCTTGATTTAGAGGTGGAGTGGACATCACCAGACCAGAGTCCTCAGGGTGGAAGAATAAATTATGTATTAGAGTGGACTTACATGTATTCTACTATGGAATTATTATGACTCTGGCATTGGAAGAAACGATATCATTGATGTGGAGACAGTGGCCATAGGAGTTGCTGAAGTCAGGGAGAGGGAAAAAGAGGTGTGATGTAGGGGCATTTTCTGGACCTGAAATTGTCCTGAATGACATTTCAGGGACAGATGCAGGACATTATATATCTTGCTATAACCCATTGAATGGAATGGATAAATAAACTATAGTCCATTCTGTGTAGCAGTGCTCCAAAAAGTATTCATCAAATGCAATGAATTTACCACACTAATGAAAGAAGCTGTTGATGTGGGAGGAGTGGGGATATGTGGAGTGGGGTAAATGGGAACCTCTTATATTTTTTAATGTAACATTTTGTATGATCTAAGTATATTTTAAAAATAAATAATTAAAATGGTGAAAAGAGAAAAAGAAAAGAAAATACAGGATATTCCCCAATACCCCACCCCCACTGCATTTCACATTTTCCCCTATTGATAATATCTTTTGTCAATATGGTACATTTGTTACAATCGTTGAACAAATATTGAAGCATTGCTACTAGCCAAAGTCAATTGTTTACATTATGGATTATATTTCACCCTATACACTTTTACATGTTTTGACAAAATTCATAATGGCCTGTATCAGTCATAGCTAAGAAAATGCAAAACAATTTCAATGCCCTAAATATGCCCTATGTTCCATCTGTTCTGTTCTTCCCTCTCCCTTTCTGCTTGACATTCTAGTCTGTTATCTTTTATTAGGCACTGCATTTGTTCATTGAGAGATTTTTCCCCTCTAATTGAGAACATACCAGGAGTCCCCAAATAGGCATTCAATATTTTCTTGTTTATTGTGTGGGTCTCCACCTACCAAGATAACACACAGTGACAATATAATATTTTTCATTCCATAAATGCATGGCCCAGTTCCACCCTATCCCACATATCCCCCAGCCCTGACACCGTTCACCAGTAAACTCTCCCCTGAATTATTTCATAAAAGACTATTCCCATCATTGTAATTTTAATCACATATATACAAATCCCAAGAGTTCACTTGCTCCTTCCTCCAACCCTCAGTTCCATGGATAAGCCAACCTAATCTCCTCAATCTACTCCCCCTCACATTCCAGCACTGTCACCTCCCCTCATATTCCTGCACCAACATCACCCCTGTCCACTGCCCAACCACCCTCTTCTACCTTATTTTAGGTTTTGTCTTTATTTGAGCATTAGCTCACTACCTTTTATTCCCTTTCTGTCTCATGTTAACATATCTTCCAGACCCTAGTTTTGTGAGTCTGCTCAATTTCTTAAGTCATATGAGTGAGGTAATGTATTTATCCTTCAGTGGCTGGTTTACTTTATTCAGTGTAAGATCTTCAAGATTCATCCGTGTTGTCCTGTTTGTTAATACTGCATTCCTTCTTACAGCTGAGTAATATTCCAATGTATGCATATACCACAATTTGCTTTTCCATTCATCTGTTGATGGGCACTTCTCTTTGAGACCCTGTTTCCAATTCTTCTGGGTATATAACCAGTAGTGGGATTGTTGGATCATATGGCACTCAGATAGTTTCCTGAGGAACCGCCAAACTCTCATGCATAATGGCTGCACCATTCTACATTCCACCAGTGGTGGATGTGTGTTCCCATTCCTCCACATCCTTTTCAACATTTGTAGTTCTCTGTTTTTTTAAATAGCCACCAGTCTAATAGGTGTAAGATGATATCTCATGGCAGTTTTAATATGCATTTCCTTAATAGCTAGTGATGCTGAGCATCTTTTCATGTACTTTTTAGCCATTTTTATTTCTTCTTTGAAAAATGTCTATCAAAGTCTCTTGCCCACTTTTTAAATGGGTTGTCTTTCTTTATATTTTTGAGATGTAGCATTTCTTTACATATGCTGAATATTAGACTCTTCTCAGATAAATGATTACCAAATATTTTCTACCATTGAGTAGGCTGTCTTTTCACTTTCTTAACCATCTTCTTTGAGTCACAAAATATTTTTTAAAAATTCGAAATGGTTCCATTTGTTATTTTTCTTTCATTGCTTGCACTTTGTGTATAAAATCTATGAAACTATATCCTACTACTGTACCTCATAGATGCTTCCCTAAATTATCTTCTAGGAGCTTTTTGATCTTGGCACTTGTATTAATATCTTTACTACATCTTGAATTTTCATATATGGCATGAGATGGTGATCCTCTGTCATTCTTTTGGATGTGTATATCCAGTTATCCAAGCACCATTTGTTGATAGGCCATTCTGTCTCAGAATAGTGGGCTTGGTGGCCTTATCACATATTAGTGACCATATATATGAGAATCTAGTTCAAAACTCTCAGTTTGGTTCTATTTGCCAGTATGTGTATCTTTGGAGGAATACCTGACTGTTTTGACCACTGTAACTTTGTAGTATGCTTTAAAGTCAGGTAACATGATTTCTCCAATTTTATTTTTCTTTTTCAGTATGTTTTTGGTTATACAGGACCCTTGTCATTTCAAATAAATTTCATATTTAGCTTTTCAAATTTAGCAAAAAATGTTGCTGTAATTTTTATTGGTATTGAGATATCTGTAAATCAATTTGTGTAGAACACACATCTTAATGATTTTTAGCCTTCTCATCAGTGAGCATGGAATATTTTTCAATTTATTTAGGTCTTCTTTGATTTCCTTTAATAATGCTGTGTAATTTTCTGTGTACAAGTCCTTTACGTCTTTAGCTAAGTTTATTACTAGATATTTGATTCTTTTTGTTGCTATTGTAAGTGGAATTTTTTCCTTAATTTCCTCCTCAGTTTGCTCATTATTGGTGTATAGAAATGCTAATGATTTTTGCTTGTTGATCTTATATCCTGACATTTTATTGAACTTGTTCATCAGGTCTAGAAGCTTTGTTGTAGATTGTTCAGGGCTTTTTCAGATGAGATCTTGTTATCTGAAAATAGTGAGATTTTGTCTTCTTTTCCAATTTGGAAGACTGTTATTACTTTTCCTTGCCAAAGTGCTCCAACAAGTACTACTAATACACAGTTAAATAAGAGTGATGAGAGTGGGCATTCTAGTCTTATTCCAGATGTTAGAGGGAAAGTCTTTAACCTTTTACCATTAAGAAGTTACCTTTGTGTTTTTCATATATGTCCCTTATAATTTTGAGAAGTTTTCCTTCTAATCCTATGTTTTGAAGTGTTTTATTTTAATCAAGAAATATTACATGATTTTCTCAAATACTTTTTCTGCTTCAATAGATGTGATTTTTTTCTTTTGATCTGTTACTGTGGTATATCCCACTAATTGATTTTCCTATATTAAAACATCCTTGCATAATTCATTCAATGGGTTGTTGGGTATGATTAGCAAGTATTTTGTTGAGAATTTTAGCATCCAGGTTCATTGGAGAGATCAGTCTGTAGTTTTCTTTTCTTGTGGCATCTTTATGTGGCTTTGGTGTTAGGGTGATGTTTGCATAATAGGATGAGTTAAGTATGTTCTCGCCACTTACATTTTTTGGAAGAGTTTAAGCAGAATTGGTGTTAATTCTTTCCCAAATGACAGGTTCAATTCACCTGTGAAGACATCTGTTCCTGGGCTTTTCATATTTGGGAAGTTTTTCATGACTAATTCAATCTCATTAATTGTGATTGGTCTATTGAGTTCATCAATTTCTTCTTTCATTAATGTAGGCTGCTAGATTGTTTCTAGAAATTTGTCCATATCATCTAAGTTTTCCATCTTGTTCACATATAATTTTTCAAAGTAATCTCTTAAGATACTCATTATTTCTATATATTAACAGCTCTCTCTTTGTTATTCTATGGACTTTTCAATTTTATTAATCTTCTCAAAGAATCAGATTTTGCTTTGTTAATTTTTCCTAGAGACTTTTGTTTCAGTTTCATTTAGTACTGCTCTCTTCTTTATTATCTCCTTTTTTCTGCTTGTTTAGGATTAATTTTTTTCTTCTAGCTCTTCTAGGTGTACAGTTAGGTCTATTATTTTAGCTTTTTCTTTCTTTTTTTTTTACACTTGATCCTAGCCAACAGGCCAAGAAGAAACCTTTCTTCTATTTAATATAATTATGGCTATAAATTCCACTCCCTGCACTGTTTTTGCTGCATCCCATTGGTTTTGATATGCTGCATTCTCATTTTCATTCATTTCTATGTAGCTACTAATTTCTTTTGCAATTTCCTCCTTGACCCACTGATTATCTACAAGTGTGTTGATTTATCTCCATACATTTGTGCCTATTCTGGTTCTCTGCCTTTATTAATTTCCAGCTTCATTTCATTATGGTCTGAAAAGTTACTTTACATAATTTCAATCCTTGTTATGTGGCCTAGCAAGAAGTTTCTTGGAGAATAATCTATGTGTGCTTGAGAATAATGTATATCCTGCTGTATTTGGGTATAATATTCTGTATATGTCTTTTAAGTCTAGCTCCTCTAATATATTATTCAAGGTCTCTTTATTGACCCTCTCTTGAGAGGTTCTGACTAATGGTGATAATTCTTTAGTTCCACACTATGATCATAGATGCATTTATTTATCCACTTAGTTTTTCCAATGATTGTCTCATGAATTTTGGCACACACTGTTTAGGTGCATATATATTTATGATTCTTCTTTCTTCTTGACAGATTAACCTTTATATTAATATATAACATCCTTCTTTGTCTCAGAAATTTTGCATTTCATTTTATTTTGTCCTATATTATTATATGTACTCCCACACTTTTTGGTTATTCTTTGCGTGTAAAATCATTTCCAACCATTCACTTGCAACTTCTTTGTGACCTTGGGTATAAGGTGAGTTTCTTGTATACAGCATATAGATGAATCATATTTTCTTATCCATTTTGCCAATTTGTGCTTATTGACTAGAGATTTTAATACATTAACATTCAATGTTATTACTTGAAAGGCAGTATTTACATTAGCCATTTTTTTCTTTAGGTTTGTGTATGTCATATTTTATTTTATTTCCCTTTTAATCTTTTTATTCTTATTAGTAACTTTACTTTCTAAACTCTCCTCCAACCTTCTTTCTCCTGTTTCATCCTTTCAACTTGCATAACTCCTTTTAATATTTCTTGAAGGACACTTTTCTTGTTGAGAAATTCTCTCAATTTCTGTTTATCTGTGAATATTTTGAACTACTCCTCCTTTTTGAATGCCAGCTTAGCTGAATATAGAATTCTTGGCTGGCAGTTATTTCTCTTAGCATCTTAACTTTTTCATACCACTGCCTTCTCACCTCCATGGTTTCAGATGAGGAATTAATCTTATCTATCATCCCTTGTATGTGGTTAATCTCTTATATATTGCTGCTTTCAATATTCTCTCTTTGTCATGCACATTTTACATTTTAATAACTGTATCTCTTGTGGTAGGTCTCTTAGGATTTATACTGCACTTCTTGGACTTATACATACAAGTTTCACAAGAGTTGGGACATTTTCAGCCATTATTTCTTCAGTATTCCTTTCTGCCACCTTTCCCTTCTCTTCTCCCTCTGGAAGGCCTTTAATGCATATTTACATGTCTCTCATGTTGTCATTCAATTCCCTAAGTCCATGCTGAATTTTTCCTATCTTTTTATCTATCTGTTCTACTAACTGTGTGATTTCAGATGTGTTATATTCAATGTCACTAGTTCTTTCCTCTGCCTCTTCAAATCTGCTGTTATGTGCTTCCAATATGTATTTTTAAATTTTTTTATTGAAGTATATCATTCATACATGGACACACATAAGCAATAAATGTATAGTAAAGATTGTGAGATTACAAGATAAACATACATAACATCACACAGGGGTCTCATACATCACCCCTCCACCAACTCTTTGCATTGGTGTGAAACATTTGTTACAGACTATACAAGAGCATCATCAAAATATTACTACAAACTATATTCCTTATCTTGCATTTGGTGTATTTTCCCCCCAACCCACACTGTTTTTTAACGTACTTTGTTATAGATATTGTGAACTTGCAAAACAATCATACAGCTGTGTAGATTTCCCATAACACATCACACCCTGGCATAACATGTGTTACAGATTATGAGATAATATCATCAGACTATTACCACCAATCATGGTCCATAGCATACATTAGGTGCACTTTTTCCATACACCTCCATTATCAACACTGTATACCTTGGCATTAATGCAAGAATATTATAGTATTGCTGTTAACCACAGTCTATAAGTCACACCAATTGTAGTTTTCTCATGTTTGTCCATATTCCCATCACCCTGCTATAGTGATGTACATCTGCTCTAGCTAACAGAAGGACTCTCTTGCATTTGTACCCTTAACCACAATTCTCAACCACCTCTGGGTTCACTGTATTATTCAGTCCCTAGATTATTCTTTAGCTTTCTTTCTATTGATATTTACTTCCCCAGACTACCTTTTTCAGTCACAATCCCATTTAAAAACCAGTTGTTACTCACTATAATGCATTTCTATCAACTCTATCCATCTCCACACTTTTACAGTCGAGTTAATTAAAACTTCTATGTACATTAAGCATCCATAGTTCTTTTCAGCCCACCTCTTACCTCCTTATAACCTATACTCTAGGTTCTAATTCCATGTGTTTATTATTTCTATTTGGTTCATATTAATGAGACCATGCAATATTTTCCTTTTTTGTCTGGCTTACTTCATTTAGTATAATGTCTTCAAGACTTATCCATGTTATTACATATGTCCCAATTTCATTTCTTCTTATTGCAGCATAGTATTCCATCATATGTATATACCAATTTTGTTTATCCATTCATTGGTGGATGGACACTTGGGCATCTTTTGGCAATTGTGAACAATGCCGTTATCAACACTGGTGTGCAGATGTCTGTTCATGTTCTTTTGGATATATTCCTAGTAGAGGAATTGCTGGAACATATGACAGTTCTATATTTAGCTTCCTGAGGAACTGCCAAACTGTCTTCAACAGAGACTGCACCATTTTACACTCTTACCAACAGTGAAGGAGAGTTCCTGTTTCTCCACATCCTCTCCAGCACTTATTGTTGTCTGTTTTTTTTATAATGGCCATTCTATGTGGTGTTAGATGATATCTCATTGTTGTTTTAATTTGCATTTCCCTAATAGCTACTGATATGGAACATTTTTTTCATGTGCTTTTTGGCCATTTGTATTTCCTCTTTGGAGAAATGTCTATTTAAATCTTTTGCCCATTTTTTAATTGGATTGCTTGCTCTTTTATTGTTGAGTTGTATGATCTCTTTATATAGAATGGAAATCAAACCTTATCAGATAAATAGTTTCCAAATCTTTTCTCCCATTGACTGGGCTGCCTTTTCACCTTCTTGATGAAGGCCTTTGAATCACAGAAATGTTTAAGTTTGCAGAGGCCCCATTTATCCATGTTTTCTTTTGTTGCTTGTCCTTTTGGTGTAAGATTTAAGAACCCACCACCAACCACCAGGTCTTGAAGATGTTTCCCTACATTTTCTTCTAGGAGCTTTATTGTATTTCCTTTTATATTTAGGTCTTTGATTCATTTTGAGTTAATTTTTGTATAAGGTGTGAGGTAGGGTTCTTCTTTCTTTTTTTTTGTCTATGAATATCCAGTCCTCCCATCACCATTTGTTGAATAAACTGTTCTGCCCCAACTGAGAGGGCTTGACAGGCTTGTCAAAAATCACTTGGCCATAGCTGTGAGGGTTTGTTTCTGAATCATCATTGGTCTATGCATCTATCTTTATGACAATACCATGCTGTTTTTTCCACTGTAGCTAGGTAATATGATTTGAAGTCTGGAAGTGAGAGTCCTCCAACTTCACTTTTCTTTTTTAAGCTATTTCTGGCTATTTGGGGCCTCTTACCCTTCAAGATAAATTTCATAATTATGTTTTCCATTTGCTCTAAAATGCTGGTGCAATTTTTATTGGGATTACATTGAATCTGTATATTAGTTTGGGTAGAATTGATATCTTAATGATATTTAGTCTTCCAATCCATGAGCATGGAATGTTCTTCCAATTATTTAGGTATTTTTTGATTTCTTTTAGCAATGCATTATAGTTTTCTGAATACTAGTGCTTTGTATCCTTGGTTAAGTTTATTCCTAAATATATGATTCTTTTAGTTGCTATTGTAAATGGAATTTTTTCCTGACTTCCTCCTCAGATTGTGCATTATTAGTGTAGAAACACCACTGATTTTTGCATATTGATCTTGTATCCTGACACTCTACTGAAATCATTTATAAGCTCTAGCAGCTTTGTTGTAGATTTTTCAGGATTTTCTATATATGCAATCATATAATCTGTGAATAGTGAAAGTTTTAGTTCTTCCTTTCCAATTTGGATGCCTTTTATTTCTTTTTCTTGTCTGATTGCTCTAGCTAGAACTTCTAGCACTATATTGAACAACAGTGGTGACAGTGGACATTCTTGTCTTGTCCCTGATCTCAACAGGAAAGCTTTCAGATTTTCACCATTGAGTACAATGTTAGCTGTGGGTTTTTCATATATGGCCTTTATCATGTTGAGAAAATTTCCTTCAATTCTGAATTTGTAGTATTTTTATCAAATACTACAGGATGCTGTATTTTGTCAAATGCCTTTTTTGTGTCAATTGATCAGATCATGTGATTTTTCTTCTTTGATTTATTAATGTGGTGTGTTATGCTGATTGATTTTCTTGTATTGAACCAGGCTTGCATGCCTGGTTTAAAACCTACTTGATCATGATGGATAATTCTTTTAATGTGCTCTTGGATTTGATTAGCAAGTATTTTATTGAGGATTTTTGCATCTGTATTCATTAGAGAAATGGATTTGTAATTTTCTTTTTTTGAATATCTTTATCTGGTTTTAGTACTAAGGTGATATTGGCTTCATAGAATGTGTTTGATAGCATTCCTTCTTGTTGAATTTTTTTGGAAGAGCTTAAGTAAGATTGGTACTAAATCTTCTTTGAATGCTTAGTAGAATGCACCTGTGAAATCATCTGGTCCTGGGCTTTTCATTTTGGGTAGCTGTTTGATAACCATTTCAATTTCTTCACTTGTGATTGAGTTGTTGAGGTCTTCTATTTCTTCTAGTGTCAGTGAAAATTGTACATTCCTAGGAAGTTTTCCATTTCATCTACATTGTCTAGTTTTTTAGCATAAAGTTGTTCATAATATCCTCTTATGATCTCCCTTATTTCTGTGGGGTCAGTGGTAAAATTCCCCTTTTCATTTTTTATTTCATTCATTTGCATCTTCTCTCTCTTTTTTTTTTCAGTCTAGCTAAGGGTTTGTCAATTTTGTTAATCTTCTCAAAGAACCAACTTTTGGTTTTGTTAATTTTCTATATCGTTTTTTTGTTGTTGTTGTTCTCAATTTCATTTACTTCTGCTCTGATCTTTGTTATTTCATTCCTTCTACTTGCTTTATGATTAGTTTGCTGTTCTTTTTCTAGTTCCTCTAGCTGTATAGTTAGGTCATTTATTTTAGATTTTTTTAATGTAAACATTGAGGGCTATAAATTTTCCTCTCAACACTGCTTTCACAGCATCCCATAGGTTCTGATATTTTGCATACTCATTGATATTTGTCTCAAGATGTTTACTGATTTCTCTTGAAATTTCTTCTTTGACCCACTGGTTATATAATAGTGTGTTGTTTAATCTCCATATGCATGAATTTTCCCTTTATTTGCCACTTGTTGATTTCCAGCTTTACTCCATTATGATCAGAGGAAGTGCTTTGTATGATTTCAATTTTGTTGAATTTATTGAGATCTACTTTGTTTCCCAACGTATGGTCTACCCTGGAGAAAGATCCACAAACACTTGAAAAGAATGTATATCCTGCTGTTTTGGGGTGCAATGTTCTGTATATGTCTATTAAGTTTAGTCCATTTATCATATTATTCAAGTTCTCTGTTTCTTTATTGATCTTCTGTCCAGATGTTCTATCCAATGCTAAGAGTGGTGTATTGAAGTCTCCAAATATTATTGTAGAGATATCTATTTCTTCCTTCAGTTTTGCCAGTGTTTGCCTCATGTATTGGGCATCCTGGTTAGGTGCATGTATATTTATGATTGTTATTTCTTCCTGGTGAAACATCCCTTTTATTAATATGCAATGTCCTTTCTTGTCTCTAATAACAGTTTTCTTTTTAAAGTTTGTGTCATCTGATATAAGTATAGCTACCCTAGGTTTTTTTCATTGTTTTTTTTTTTTGGTTCCTGCATGATGGAATATCTTTTTCCAACCTTTCATTTTCAATTTACTGGTATCCTTGGGTCTAAGGTGAGTCTTTTGCAGACAGCATATAGATATATTTTTTTCATCCATTCTGCCAGTCTGTGTCTTTTGATTGGGGAGTTCAATCCATTAGCATTCAATTTTATTACTGTAAAGGCAGTTCTTATTTCATCCATTTTGAGTTTTGCATTTTTTCTGTCATTTTATATTTGACACTTTTAGTTACTATTATTGATACAGTTGTCATTTCTAAACTCTCTTCCAGGCCTCTCTCCTGTCTTTCCTTTTCAGGTTATAACACTCCCTTTAGTATTTCATGCAAAGCTGGTCTTTTGTTATAAACTCCCTCAGTTTCTGTTTATCTGTAAATATTCTAATCTTACTCTCAGTTTTAAAAATTAATCTTGCTGGGTTTAAAATTCTTGGCTGGAAGTATTTCTCCTGCAGTATCGTAAATATATCACACCACTGTCTTCTTGCCTCTATGGTTTCTGATGAGAAATTGGCAATTCACCTTATTGGGTATCCCTTATATGTTAAGCATTGCTTCTCTCTTGCTGCTCTCAGAATTTTCCCATCTCTGACATTTGACATTCTGATTAGTATGTGTCTTGGAGTTGGTCTATTTGGACTTATTCAGATGGGAGTATGTTGTGCTTGTTGGACATGGATATCTATGTCCTTCACTAGGTTTGGGAAATTTTCCACCATTATTTCTTCAAATATTTTTTCTGCCTCTTGTTTTGTTTTGTTTTTTTTAATTTTTTAATTCATTTTTAAAAAATATTACATTAAAAAAAATGAGGTCCCATTCAACCGCACCGCCCCCACCCACCCCACCTCTCCCCCCATAGCAACACTCTCCCATCATCATGACACATCCATTGCATTTGGTAAGTACATCTCTGGGCATCGCTGTACCTCATGGTCAATGGTTCACATCATAGCCCATACTCTCCCACGTTCCATCCAGTGGGCCCTGGGAGGATCTACAATGTCCAGTAATTGTCCCTGAAGCACCACCCAGGACAACTCCAAGTCCTGAAAACGCCTCCACATCTCATCTCTTTCTCCCATTCCCTGCACCCAGCAGTCACCATGGCCACTTTTCCCACACCAATGCCACATTTTCCCTGTGGACCTTGGATTGGTTGTGTCCATTGCACATCTATGTCAAGAGGAGGCTTAGATTCCACATGGATACTCCTGCATGCATGAGGATTGCATCCTCCTGCTTTCAGTGGCAGGCACTCTAGGCTCCATGGTGTGGTGGTTGACATTCTTCAACTCCATCTTAGCTGAGTGGGGTAAGTCCAATAAATCAGAGTGTAGGAGCTGACGTCTGTTGAGGCTCAGGGCCTGGCTATCATATTGTCAGTCCAGAGATTCAAATCCCCTAGATATATCTTAAACCCCAGCACCAACTACAATTCCAGTAAAGTAGCATGAAAGCCTTGTGAAAAGAGATCTCATCTGTGTCCAGCTCCATCACGCAGAAACACCAGCTCCTAAGAAGGGCCAACTGGCATGGCAGTGAACCCCATTTGCCATGACCATAGAACCTGTGGGTCTCTTTAGCCCTCAAAAGAACCAATACCTGGGGTTGTATCTACTTTATCTGTCTCTGAGACTCTGCTCAGGTGTGCATAAGGGCAATCCTTCTGACAACCTCCAGACTCTTTTTTAGAAACTCATAGCCATATAAACTCATTTCTCCTTTCCATTTCCCCCTTACATTAGGTCAAACAGCATTTTAAACTCCTGTTATTATATGTAGACAGGGATATTCTGCTGGTCCACGTTGAACCTTTAATTCAAGGTCATTTTCTAGTTGCATCATCAGTTGGTATTTGGTAGTGATCCCTTGGTGCCAGGGAGGCTCATCCCCAGGTGTCATGTCCCACACTGGGGGGAAGGCATTGCATTTACATGCTGAGTTTGGCTTTGAGACTGGCTACATTTGAGTAACATGAAGGCTGTCAGGAGGAAGCTCCCACGCACAGTGCTGCTCTAGGCCTTGTTCTTATTTTAGGTGTATAGGCTCACAAACATAGTCATTAGTATCAGGGGCTCACTGTAGGACCCTCATTCCTTCCTGGTCCTTACCGTTGCACCTGGGGGACTGCCGCTGCTCCCCTAGGGACCACGACAGAGCACCCCTAGCCAGGAACCCAGTACCCCCCAGCTGTTGTTTTTAATTGTTTCCACTATGTATATCCAAACATTACCATGCACCCTGGACATATGCCCTGTATAACTCCCTGTCAACCATATATCACCTGTCAATAACATCCTATACCAGTATTCCTCCACTGCCATTTTTGAACCACTCTGTGATCCATAACTTCCTGAAAAATGAAGCCCAATATAATGTCAGAATCCCTTACTAGTAAAATGGAATATAGCGATGGGTTTAAAGGTTAGATCTAGAATACGTATTGATGTGGAAAAATTCTACATACTATCTTTTTCTTTTCTTTTTTCCTAATTATTGAGCTTCTCTTCACAAGAGCCTTAGATCACAGTAATTCATATATACAATATATAGTACTCCCACACATCCACCATAAAACCTTTTCCCTTCCAAAGCAATATTCTTATAACTTATTCATATCATATTTACTTAAACTGATGTACAGACTCTGAGACAATAGCTTTCAAACAAGGTGACATCTGTGCTTACATTGTGGTCCATACTTTAGGATATACAGTTTTCTAAATTCTTAGTTATCCTATGTTTTACATTATGGTTTGCATTATTAGTCTGTCATCCCCTATATGTTTTTGGTGTAATATTACATGTTTTATATCCATCCTTGTGTACTCTCATGAAACTCCTCTGTTACCCCCACATTTACCTTGGTTCCATCCATTCAACATCCATTTTCCCCTCTCCTTGGGGCCCACAGTGACAGCCAATCTCCATTTCCCAAGGAGCCAAATTCAGAGATACTTGCAACAGTGCTCACGGCCTGACTTGCTCAACTACACTAATGCCCTGGGAGCCATCCTTTCTCTCAAGAGATACAGTTCCCTCTTTCTTGATGGCATTAGTCCTCCCCAGGATGTGGGTCCACCCCCACTCTCACTACTTGGGTCTCTATCAAATGGTACAACCCATCCTGGCAAAAAGAGCATTCAGACATTCCCCAGGAGTCCGTGCCGTGTCAGACCATCCCCTCTGAGCATCCTAAACAGGTAACCCTTTTAATTATATTTTGATATGGTTTTCTCAGCATTTTACTCTCAACAAACATCTGACACTCTCCTATGTTCGTATTTTGCCCCTCCCTTCCCCCAATTTTTCGGGCACTATTACCCATCCACCCATCCGCAACCCCCCTCAAACCCGCAAAGCTCCAACCAAAGGCAACTCCTTGCCCCCATTTTATCTCTTCTTTGTGCTCATACTTACCACCAGCTCATCATAGATTCCACCCCTGCAGACGTCGGCTCACATCCTTCCTCCACCCCCCGATTTCCTGTAAGCCTATCTTCCAGTCTCTAGCTCTCTGAGGCAGCTTGCTTATTTCATATCATTGAGGTCATGTAGTATTTGTCCTTCAATGCCTGGGTTGCTTCACTCAACATAAGGATCTCAAGATTCATCCATGTTATCATGTGTGTTTGTAGTGTATTTGTTCTTACAGCTGAGTAGTATTCCATTGTATGTATATACCACATTTTATTGATCCACTCATCTGTTGATGGGCATTTGGGTCAATTCCAACTTTTGGCGATAGTGAACAATGCTGCTATGAACATTGGTGTGCATATATCGGTTTGTGTCCTTGTTTTCAGTTCTGCTGGGTATATACCAAGCAGTGGTATTGCTGGGTCATATGGCAAATCTATGGATAGTTTTTTGAGAAACCGCCAAACTATCCTCTAGAATGGTTGGATCCTTCTGCATTCCCACCAGCAGTGGATGAGTGTTCCCATCTCTTCACATCCTCTCCAGCATTTGTATTCTTCTGTTTTTTTCATAGCTGCCAATCTTATGGGAGTAAGATGGTATCTCATTGTAGTTTTGATTTGCATTTCTCTGATAGCTAGAGATTTGGAGCATTTTTTTCATGTGTTTTTTAGCCATTTGTTTTTCTTCTTTGGAGAAGTGTCTGTTTAAGTCTTTTTCCCATTTTTTAAATGGGTTGTTTATCCTTTTATTTTCAAGATATGAGTTCTTTATATATGCAAGTTATAAGTCTCTTATCAGATATATGGTTGTCAAATATTTTCTCCCATTGTGTGGGTTCCCTTTTTACTTTCTTGACAAACTCCTTTGAGGTGCAGAAGGCTTTAATTTTGAGGAAGTCCCATTTATCTATTAGTTCTTTTTGCTGATCGTGCTTTTGGTGTGATATTCATGAAGCCATTTCCTATTACAAGGTCCTGTAGATGTTTCCCTACACTGCTTTCCAAGGTCTTTATGGTCTTGGCTCTTATATTTAAGTCTTTGATCCATCTTCAGTTGATCTTTGTATAAGGTATGAGATGGTAATCCTCTTTCATTCTTCTACATATGGCTATCCAGTTCTCCAGGCACCATTTGTTGAATAGGCCATTCTCTCCCAGTTGAGAGGGTTTGGTGGCTTTATTGAATATCATATGGCTATATATATGAGGTTCTATATCAGAACTTTCAATTCGATTCCATTGGTCTGTGTGTCTCTCCTTATGCCAATACCATGCTGTTTTCACTACTGTAGCTTTGTAGTACGTTTTGAAGTCCGGTAGTGTGATTCCTCCAATTTCGTTTTTCTTTTTCAATATGTCTTTGGCTATTCGGGGCCTCTTTCCTTTCCAAATAAATTTCATAGTTAGTTTTTCTAGTTCCTTAAAGAATGCTGTGTTCATTTTTATTGGTATTGCATTGAATGTGTAGATCAGTTTTGGTAGTGTTTTTATCAAGAAAGGGTACTGTGTCTTGTCAAATGCTTTTTCTGCATCTATAGATATCATCTTAATAATATTCAGTCTTCCTATCCATGAACAAGGAATATTCTTCCATTTATTTAGGTCTTCTTTGATTTCCTTGAACAGTCTTGTATAGTTCTCAGTGTATAAGTTTTTACATCTTTAGTTAAATTTATTCCTAGATATTTGATTTTTAAATTTACTATTGTGAATGGTATTTGTTTCTTGATTTCCTCCTGATCTTGCTCATTATTGGTGTACAGAAATGCTACTGATTTTTGCGCATTGATCTTATAACCTGCGACTTTACTAAACTCATTTATGAGTTCTAGAAGCTTTGTTGTAGACCTCTCAGGGTTTTCTATGTATAGGATCATGTCATCTGCAAATAATGAAATTTTGACTTCTTCCTTTCCAATTTGAATGCCTTTCATATCTGGTTCTTGCCTCAGTGCTCGAGCAAGTACTTCTAAGACAATGTTAAATAGAAGGGGAGAGAGGGGGCATCCTTGTCTTGTTCCTGACTTTAGAGGGAAGGATTTTAGGATTTCTCCATTGTAAAAAATGTTGGCTGTAGGTTTTTCATATATCCTCTTTATCATGTTCAAAAAATTTCCTTGTATTCCAATCTTTTGGAGTGTTTTTATCAAGAAAGGGTACTGTGTCTTGTCAAATGCTTTTTCTGCATCTATAGATATAATCATGTGATTTTTTTCCTTCAATCTGTTTATATGGTGTATTACATCGATTGATTTTCTTATGTTGAACCATCCTTGCATACCTGGAATAAATCCCACTTGGTCATGGTGTATAATTTGTTTAATGTGTTGTTGAATACGATTAGCAAGTATTTTGTTAAGTATTTTTGCATCTACGTTCATTAGAGAAATTGGTCTGTAATTTTCCTTTCTTGTGGTGTCTTTATTTGGCTTTGGTACTAGGGTAATGTTGGCATCATAGAGGGAGTTAGGCAATATTCCCTCTGTTTCGATTTTTTGGAAGAGTTTCAGCAGGATTGGTGTTAGTTCTTTCCAGAATGTTTTGTAGAATTCACCTGTGAAGCCATCTGGCCCTGGGCTCTTCTTAGTTGGGAGGTTTTTAATGACTGATTCTATCTCTTTACTTGTGATTGGTTTGTTGAGATCATCAACTTCTTCTTTCATCAATATGGGCTGCTTATGTGTTTCTGCGAATTTGTCCATTTCCTCTGAATTGTCATTTTTGTTGGAATATAGTTTTTCAAAGTATCCTCTTATGATAGTCTTTATTTCTGTGGGGTCAGTGGTGATATCACCTATCTCATTTCTTATTTTGTGTATTTGCATCTTCTCTCTTTTTTTCTTTGTTAGTCTCACTAAAGGTTTGTCAATTTTGTTGATCTTTTCAAAAAACCAGCTCTTGGTCTTGTTCATCTTTTCAAGTGCTTTCTTATTTTCTATTTCATTTAGTTCTGCTCTTATCTTTGTTATTTTCTTTCTTCTTCTTCCTGTTGGATTACTTTGTTGTTTTTTTTTTTTCTAATTCCTCCAAATGTGCAGTTAGTTCTTCAATTTCTGCTCTTTCTTCTATTTTGGTAAATGAATTTATGGCTATAAATTCGTCTCTCAGTACTGCTTTTGTTGCATCTCATAAATTTTGGTATGTTGTGTTATCATTATCATTTGCTTCAAGGTAGTCATTGATTTCTTTTGAGATTTCCTCTTTGATCCACTGTTTTTCTAAGAGTGTGTTGTTTAATTTCCATATCTTGGTGTGAAATCTGGGCCTCTGTCCCTTGCAAATTTCCAGCTTGACTCCACTGTGGTCAGAGATATTGTTTTGTATGATTTAAATCTTTCTGAATTCATTAAGCCTTTCTTTGTGGCCTAGTATACGGTCTACTTTGGAGAATGATCCATGTGCAGTTGAGAAAAATGTATATCCTGCTGTGTTTGGGTGTAATGATCTATATATGTCTATTAGATCCAGCTCCTCTAATATACTGTTCAAATGTTTTGTTTCTTTAGTGATTCTCTTTTGAGATGTTCTGTCCAGAGTTGATAGTGGTGTATTAAAATCCCCCACTATAATTGTAGATGCATCTATTTTTTCACTTAGTTTTTCTAGCATTTGCCTCATGTATTTAGAGGCACCCTTGTTAGGAGCATAAATATTTATGGTTGTTCGATCTTCTTGACAGATTGTCCCTTTCACTAAAATGTAGTATCCTTCTTTGTCTCTCACAATTGTTTTGCATTTAAAGTCTGTTTTGTCTGATATTAATATAGCTACTCCTGCCTTTTTTTGGTTATTGTTTGCTTGTATGATTGTTTTCCAGCCATTCACTTTCAACCTCCATGAGTTTCTGGGTCTAAGATATGTCTCTTGTAGACAGAATGTAGATGGGTCATATTTCCTTATCCAGTGTCCCAGTCTGAATCTTTTGACAGGTGAGTTTAATCCGTTGACATTCAGTGTTATTACTTTCAAGGAATTATTTGAGTTAGCCATATTTTGATTGGACTTGTGTTTGTCATATTTTGTTTGCTTTTTTTCCCCCCTTCTCTTTTTGTCTTTTTTGTTGCTCTTACACTCTCTTCCAACTCTGCCTGTCCTGTTTTTTCCTTTCTTCCTGCAGAACTCCCTTTAGAATTTCTTGAAGGGGAGGTTTCTTGTTGGCATATTCTTTCAGTTTCTGTTTATCTGTGAATATTTTGAACTCTCCATCATTTTTGAATGCTGGTTTAGCTGGATAGAGTATTCTTGGTTGGAAATTTTTTTCTTTTAGTACCTTGACTATATCATACCACTGCCTTCTTGCCTCCATGGTTTCAGATGAGAAATCAGCACTTAATCTTATGGAGCTCCCTTGTATGTGATGGTTTTCTTTTCTCTCGCTGCTTTTAGAATTTTTTCTTTGTCTTGAGCATTGGATAATTTGACAAGTATATGTCTTGGGGTGGGCCTGTTGGGGGTTATGACGAGTGCAGTGCACTGTGCTTCTTGGATATATACATCTGTCTCTTTCAGTAGATTTTGGAAGATTTCAGCCATTATTTCCTGCAACACTCCTTCTGACCCCTTTCCCTTCTCTTCTCCTTCTGGGATGCCTATAATACATATGTTTGAGCATTTTGCATTATCATTCAGGTCCCTAAGTCCTAGCTGGATTTTTTGTATCTTTTTATTGGCCAATTCTACTATCTGTTTGATTTCCGATGTACTGTCTTCCACATCACTAATTCTCTGCTCTGCCTCTTCTAGTCTGCTGATATTTGCTGCAAGTGTATTTTTGATTTCTTGAACTGTGGTGTTCATTTCCATCATATCTCTTATCTTTTTGTGTATGTCTGCAATTTCTCCTCCAAGTGTTGTCTTTATGTTGTTAACCTCTTCCTTTACTTCATTAAATTTGTCAGCGATAAATGTTCTGAGATCTTTCATCACTTGTGCGAAGTTCTGCTCCCCTTCCTGATTTTTAGTTTGTTCATTGGATTCAGCCATATTTTCCTGATTACTGGTTTTGTTTGTAGATTTTTGTTCCTGTCTGGTCATCATTTTATCTTGATGGGTTTAATCAGTTCCTTAGCGTCTTTGTCTAGTCTTGGAGATTAATCAGCTGTTGTTTTTGTGTAAGTGCTATATCTTCTCTTTGTCACTTTGTTCTTCTTATTCTAATTTCTTATTGCTGGTTGAGCTCACTTTAAAGGAAAGTATTAGGTCCAGGGAAAGGCAATTGTGTAAGCAAGGAAAAAGTGTAAAGTAGTATTGGTGATATATGTTAACAGAACAACAATATGAGATCTGGGAGGATGGATGTTAGATTCATGTACGTTGTGTAGAGTTATAGCAGTAGGTAGAGTACCTATAATGACGTAGTCGACTGAATATGGGAAGAATATCGTATGAATTGAAAAGCTATTGTTTTCGTGATAGAGGGAAAGAGAAAAGAAAGGCAATAGTTTCAAGAGTGGATAACAGACAGAAAACAAAACAAAGGTGTTAGAAATTAAGAGTTAGACACTTTGTGGATCAAAGAAAGGGAGGTGGAATATAGGAGAGACAGTAGATGATGGAGGATATCAAGATGTAGGCGAAAGGGGATAGTGTAGGTAGCCAAAATCTATTTACACAGAAATGAGGCAGTGGAGGATGAGGAAACCCAGCAAATTGTGAGGTGTTCCCTGCAGCACCTATTGTATAATTAAGATAAAATAAAATAAGAAGAAAATAAGGGATGAGAGAGAGAAAAACCAAAAAAAAAAAAAAAAAAGAGAAGAAAGGAAGAAAGAAAAAGGGGGTCGGTAAAAGGGCAGGGAACAGGTAGGGAAAAGAAAAAAAAGATATACACCAACCACAACAGCAACAACAACAACAAAACTAAATTACTGAAAAAAAAAGACTTTGGGGGATACGCTGGGAGAAAAGACTAGGGGATAATGCAATGTTAGGAATCAGGACATTAAAAAAATAAAAAATAAGACAAAATAAATATAAAAAAACAAAACAAAAGAAAAAAGAAAATGCAAACGTTGAGGGCTAGGACACTCAAGGACCTCAGATGGACTTCAGGGCGTGATGGATTCAGGGATGGAAAGTCTGAGATATTGAAGACTCAAGAGGTGTGAGTCTCTGGGGTGTGGGCCACCAGGGTTTAGGGGACTCAGACCTGGCAACCGCGAGTCTGGTTAACAGGGAACCTGGGAGCACCGCAGTGCAACACAGCCTTCAGGGATCCCCACAGCTGGGTGCCAGCCCTATGGGTGAGATCACCTCCGCAAACTCTATCCTGTGTGTCTGAACTCCACAATTCACTCACTCACTGGGGTTTATTCTGTGGATGTATCACCAATTCAACTTCAGGACCCTTCCCACCCTGAAAGCCCCCAGGACGGCCAGCTGGTGGCGTCTCTACACTGCAGGCAATTTAATGATGCAGATCAATAGCCAGGCCCGGTGGTGGGGCTCCAGCCAGAAACACTGATATCAGAGTCCAAAACCGAAATTCCCACGCTTCGCAAAATATTCCCCTAATCAGCTTCTAGACATCTCCCACCCTGCCAGACCCTGGTGGCATCTCTTTATTGCTATCAATTTAAGTCCATTGCAGATTGACAGCCGGGCTTGGGCTGAGCGGGGCTCTAGGCAGAAGCACTATTATTTGTGTCCGCAATCAAAAATTCCCCTGCTTTGCAATAAAACTCCCGTTTGTCTCCCCAAATTGGTCTGCAAAGGCCTCCTATCCTTTTAACCCCCCAATAGGCCGCTCAGGGCTTATGAATTCCCCAGTACTGCAGAGCCTCCAGATATTGCTGCCACAGTGCCAGTGCCATGGCTCTGCCCACCCCAGGAGGGGGCGTGCCACATGCAACCCTGACCTCTGTGTAATAGAGTCTCAATTATATTTTATAGATGAGTCTTCTCTGTTACCTTCCCACCAAATTGATGTCCAGACACCTCCTGCTCTGCAAATATCCTGAAACAGCCTGGTCCCGAAGAACCTCCAATGCTGCCCAGCCGCTTCTTTGCCTTGCTTGTCTTTACATCGTTGAATTGTATGATCTCTTTATATGACATGGATATCAAAACCTTGTTGGATATGGGATTTTCAATATTTTTCAATAATTTCTCCCATTGAGTAGGCTGCCTGTGTATAATATTTTGTGTGTGTGTATAATTTTTAATGTGCCTTTGGATTCTGTTTGGAATTGTTTTTGGAACGTTGCTACATATATATTCATTATAAGTATCGGTCTTTAATTCTATTTTTTGTAGCATCTTTATTTGGTTTTGATATTAGAATGATGTTGGCTTCATAGAATGTGTTTATTTGTGTTCTCTCCTGTTTGATTTTTTGGAACATCTTGAGGAAGATTGGTATTAGATCATCTTTGAACGATCACTTGTTCTATCACGATGCCTCTTTGAGTTTTGGTTCATCTCATTCTCAGGCTTTTAAATTGCCAACCTTATGTAACCAAAACCACACAAGGGATTCACTAATGGGTTACAGATATTTTTTCCCCAGGGTTTTGGGAAAAAGTGACCTAAAAGCAGTTTTCTCATTGCTGTTTCCCAACTGGCTAGCAGATGGCACTCGCTGGCAAACACTTCCAAGGAAGTGCCACGACCCTCAGGTTAGCCTAGCTTCTGGTCTGGCTCTGCTGGTCAAATTCACAGAAGAGAAACCACTCTATCCTCTGCCACACCCTCCCTCTTCCCAAGGAGGGAGATGGTTGTTCCCCTCTCAGTCAGCTGCACTTAGCCATGGGTTTTATCAGGCTTCATGCCTTGAGAATGGGCGCTGGGAGCCCTTTCCTCCTGCCGAGGGTGTTTAGTACCTCACAGTTGACATTTTGGGCTCTTTGGCTCTCTGTCCCTTGCCCTCCTGGGCCCTGAGCAGTACTGTCTGGGGTTACCTAACCCCCAACACAAGTCCCTCAGACATCTCCTGCCCTTCTCCATTGCTTGTGTGAGAGTTGAGCCCTGCTTGTGTACTCTGATGTCATCTTCCCCAAAGTCTCTAAGCTTTGCTCTTTGATGCATCCCATAGGCTGTGAAATGGTGTGCTATATTTTAGATCAGATTAAGGTATTTAGCAATTTCCTTGTAATGTCTTCATTGACCCATGTGGTATTCCAATGGTCATTAATTAACCTCCAAATATCAGGAGGTTTTCCGGACTCTTTTCAATTATTGATTCTAATTTCATTCCATTTCCAATGGAGAAAATACTTTTCATAATTTTAAAGTTATACAGACTTTAGGATTTTGCTTTGTTGTTTTTTCCATTTGAACAGCAGAGTTTCTATTCTGGAGAACATTTCCTGTGTACTTAAAAGGAATGTATATACTGCTGCCAATGGATGGAATGTTTTGTTCATGTCCGTTAGGTAGAGTTGTTGGAAAATGTTGTACAAATCTTCTATATCTTGCTGAATTTATGACTAGTTCTATATTAGTTCTATCAATTATTGGGAGTGGGTATGGAAACCTTAGACTATGATAGTTCAATGATCTCTTTCTCCTTTGAAATCTCTCAGCTTATTTCTTCAGGCATTTGAAGTGTCTGTTGCTAGGCATGAACATATGTTACAATTGTCATGTCTTTAAGATGTAATATCATTTTAAAAAATTTATTTAATTCACCCCCACTCCCCGTGTTGTCTGTTCTCTGTGTCTATTTGCTGTGTCTTGTTTCTTTGTCCGCTTCTGTTGTCATCAGCGGCAGGGCACGGGAAGTGTGGGCGGTGCCATTCCTGGGCAGGCTGCACTTTCGCGCTGGGTGGCTCTCCTTATGGGGTGCACTCCTTGCGCGTGGGGCTCCCCTAAGTGGGGGACACTCCTGCGTGGCAGGGCACTCCTTGCATGCATCAGCACTGTGCATGGGCCAGCTCCACACGGGTCAAGGAGACCCGGGGTTTGAACTGCGGACCTCCCATGTGGTAGATGGACACCCTAACCACTGGGCCAAGTCCGTTTCCCCTGTAATAACATTTTAATCATTATGAAATATTTCTCTTTGTCTTTATAAAATGTATTGCCCTAAAGCACATTGTCTTAAGTTTGCTAAATCTGCCAATACAAAGTTACTAGGAATGGGTTAATTTTTACAAAGGGACTTGAAATGCCCAAATCAAGGCACCAGCAGAGTTGTTTACTCAACAAATGTCATCTGCTCCCAGATCCTGGAGTCTTCCCACGTGGCAAGGCAAGATGGCAGCTGATCACTGCCATTCCTGAAGTCTTCTCTCTCATGTGGCATGCTCAAAGTGGTGGTTTCTTTCTGAGTATCTCTTCTTTCAGTTCTCAGTTTAAATAAAACCCAACAAATGGGTAGAGACCCAACCTGGGTCACGCTGCACTGATGTAGGCCAATCAAATGACCCCACACTCATGGGAATGGATGGGTTCAAGAACATAACCTTTCCTAGCCTTCACAATATTTAAACATTTGCACTTAGTATATCGGAAAGCAATAGACACTCCACAACTTTTATGATTGCTGTCACATGATAATCCATTACATCCTTTTACTTTCCCCCTATTTCTTCCTTGAATCTAAGGCATGCCTTTGCAGATTACACTTTTAAGGATCTGGCCACTTTATCGAATGTATCAATCAGACCAATGCCTATTCAAATAGACACAGTTCTCCATTTACTCTGAATATGAAGTTTTCTTCCCTGAAATCATCAACCCGACAAAACTACCATCTGTGGACTTACAGAACATCTTATCCTTCATCTTGATATTCCACACAGCTTTGCTTCTCATCATGGTTAATGAAATGCAGTACTGGGCATATGCTAATGGAATTCCCTTATCTTACATTATCAAACTGGAGCAGCTGAATTGACACATCAGTGGATTGACCTTTGGAAGATTCAATTATGGGGTTAGCTGGGTGGCCATACATTGCAGGTCTAGATAAATGTCCTCCAGGAAGCTGTATGTACACTCAATTACAATCTAGTATATGGTTCTGCTTCTCCCAAAGCCATGATCTGTGAGTCCAGAAATCAAGGGATGGCAATGGAGATAACTCACTAGTGATCCTCTACCAAGTGTTTTGCTTCTTATCACCAAAATGTAAGATTTTCCTCCCGGAAAGTTAAAAATGATTTCATCGAAGTGGAAGTCAAAATTCCTGTGGACCACTTTGGTTTCCTCATGCCTCTGAATCAACAAGTAAAGACAGGATTGAATGTACTAGCTGAGGTTATTGCTCCCAGTTACCTAGGGGAAATTAGACTGCTACTTCAAAATGGAAGGAAGAGAATTACAGAATACAGTATATTCCTTAGGATATCTACTTGTATTTCCATTCCCTGTGATTAAAGTCAAAGGAGAACTCTAACAATCAATTTGCACAGGACTACTAATAGCCCATACCATTCATTAAAAAGGTATGGGTTACTGCATTAGGGAAAGAACCATAACCAGCTACTTCGTTTGTTGAGGGGAAATGAATTATGCATGTGTAATAGAAGTAGGTGTTTGTAATTACCAGTTATGATCATATGGCCATTTACCACAAAAAGGACTATAATGGCTATTAATTTTTATTTTGTTAGAAGCATTTTTGCATATGAATATGTTTGTGTATAAACAAACGTCTTTCTTTTCATCCCTCTCCTATCCCCGTATAAGATTAGTTGTATTAGCTTTGCATCATAGTATTTATGTTACAGGATAGCAAGGGTAAGAGTGAATATTGGTCACTCAAGTGCTTCCATACTATTTTGAGGAAACATTAGTGAACTTTCAGTAGTACACAGGATAGTTGTATCATGTCAGATGTAAATATGGTTTTGTTATTGTCTTTATTTGGAGATAAAGTATAGTTTATCTGAGATGTCAGTGGGTGTCCAATTGGCACTGGATAGACAGTTATGATTAGTTTTATGTGTCAACATGTCTAATTTGTGTTCAGTTGCTTTTCTCAAGCTGCCCTAATTGTTTCTACAAAGTTACTTCATAGATGGGATTAGTGCCTAAAATGATTTGACTCTAAGTGAAGAAAGTTACGATGAACAATACGATTGGGACTAATGCAATCAGTGAAAGGTCTCAGAAGGGAGAAGTGTATATTCCAGATATCATAAGGAGTACTTCCACAAGACTACACCTTCCACTGCCTCCTCTAGTTCCAGCATAAGGAATACAGACAGAAGATTTCAACTACCCTCATACTGGAATTTCCAGGCTCTGCACCCTCCTTTAATCAAATGAATCATTTCCTTAAAAGAAATCTCTTCCTCTATATATATTTCTGTCACTGGTGACCCCTGATTGACCCTGATTCTCTATAGAGCTTCCAAAGAAGAGGATGGGAGTGTGGAACTCTCTTTATTTTTCCATTTTTAAAACAATTTCTTGAAGCATATCATTCGTACATGAACATACATAAAGAAAAAGTGTATACTAAATGTGTGGACTTAAAAAACAAATATGCATAACATGACACAGGACTCCCATAGGTCATGTATCACAAACACGTTGCATTGTTGTGAAATGTAATACATTATGTAAGAGTGTGGTCTAAGTAAAATTATACTAAGTATACTTTAAGTATAATTATAGTAAGTATAATTTGGAAGACTTTTCAGTGGTATAATAACCGAAGGAAGAGAAGATATTTGAATAGTGTTGAACTAGTTTTGGGAGGAGATCCAAGTTGTGGTCACATATTTGAAAAATACTGCAATTTTAGTTTCCCAGCTCCTAAAAAGACATCATTCATGGAATGGCTTCAACAGTGAAAACTTACTGGATCATGGACCTCAGGCTCGAAGTCAGAAATTGAGATGTTAGCAAGGTGTTGCACTCCCATTAAGACCTTTGCCTTCTGAGGCTGGCTGCCAGGGCCTCTTGTTCATTGGCTTATCTGTCACATGACAATGCAAAGCACATCATCTTCCCTTTTGTTTTCTAAATTCAACTGACTTGCAGCTTCTGGCTGTTGACCATGGCTATTTTTTTTTTGTCCATTTTCCTTTGCTTGTAAGGTCTTCGGCTATTTTGGAATAAGGCCCACCCACATTCACTTTGTATTCCATTTGGGCATACCTTTACTCATACCATCTTCAAATATACTAATTACAAATGGGTCCCCACCCATGGGACCAGGGGTTTGGACCTGAAGTTGCCATTTCTGGGGCACATGATTCAGTCCCCAATACCTTCCTTGAGAAGGAAGTTTCCATCCCATATGGACAATAATTCTATGGGAACCTGTGATAAGCAGAATTTTAGGATATCCCCAAGAATTCCCATCCTCTGGTGTATAGTATGTGCCTAAGCCCAAGCTCTGTGGATGAGATGAACTTTATTCACTTGATTATGCAGTGGATCACAACAAGAACCAGGGACTCAAGGCTCCTGGAGGAATTGCTAAACCCCTGTGTGGTCAGCTTGTATCTTTGTATCTGCTCCATAATGACATGCATAATGCAAGCTCTCTTTGGAAAAGAATGCCACCTGCTATAAAATCAGCCCATTCTGAACTTGTGGTAGTTTGGTCAGTAGGACAGAGAATCTTACAGAGGGATTTTCCTGGGATCCCATGACCATCAAAACTACCTGTGTTCTGAGATGGTTCAGCTAATCATGGAAATATGAAGAGATGCAATGAGGACACTTGTGTCATTGCCAATGACTTTACCTGTCCTTTTGTAATTGTCAATGACTTTGCAGCTTTTGTCAGCCTTCATGGTGAAGAGGCTGTGAAAGGGATATTGTAACACTGATTGCAAGCTGACTCCACCACCAAAGAGTTATACTCAAAAAGCCAGTGGCAGGGACCTTGAATGTTTCCTTTAATAGGTTTATTCTCTTACCAGAGCTGCCCCAGCCCCAACAATCCCCAACGTACAGCAGATCGTCAGAGTGACCAACACCATGGCTTTCCTTGAAAACTGATGGGGCATTCTGACTTCAAGATCCACCTTTAGAGTCCTGAATATCAACAAATATAAAAACATAAAACTTTTATTTTCAATTTGTTGAGTGCATTAAGCACTTCAGCCTTCCTTCCTAAATAAGTGATAAAGTACATATAGAACATGAAGTATATTATATATATTCCTTTAAAAAAAATTATGCTGAAGTTTTTGAAACAATTCACACTTTGTATTATTTAATCATTTGGATGGGTTGCATTGGTGTTATGTGGTTTGTTTGCATTTCCTGTTGACTTAAAATATAGCTCTCCTGTTTAATGTAGAGCATTGGTGGTCAGCTGTGTTTTCCCTACTCTTTCCCCAATACACATATGTCACTCCCACCTGTACCACTCATTGATAGTTGTAGTGATTCATTTGTTGTTGTTGTTGTTGTTGTGTCATCTTGCTGCATCAGCTCTCCGTGTCTGCGGCACCATTCCTGGGCAGGCTGAGCTTTCTTTTGCACTTGGTGGCTCTACTAATGAGGCACACTTCTTGCATGTGGGGCTCTTCTTCACAGTGGACAACTCTGCATGGCACGGCACTCCCTGTGGGCATCAACACTCTGCATGGGCCAGCTCCACATAGGTCAAGGAGGCTGGGGGTTCTAACTGTGGCCCTCCTGTGTGGTAGATGGATGCCCTATCCACCGGGCCAAGTCTACTTTCCAAGAAAATTATTTAAGATGTCTATGAGAAGTGTTATGTTACACCTTCCTTCAGCAGAAGGGAAAAGTAAGTGCAAAGTGCATGATATTGGAAAAGAAACTTTTAGATCAGTGATATGCTTGTACAACTATCCTGCCTCCTGTTGTTTTCTACTATTTATTCCTTAGTTTAAGTTCTGCCTTTTGAAGAAATACTGAGCAGCCAAACTCTCACTTTTTCGTATGACAGCCTTCAGAATATTTGAACTTCCTCATTTAGCTTAAGTTTAAACATTCTCTACTTCATTTATTCTGTATGTGCTCAATATGTATTGTTTCTTTTTTTTAAGTTTTTTTGAAGATACATAGATCACACAAAATGTTACATTAAAAAGTAGGTTCCCATATACCCCATTCCCCACAACCCCCACTCGTCCCACATTGACAACTTCTTTCATTAATGTGGTACACTTATTGCAGTTGATGAGTACATTTTGGAGCACAGCTACACAGCATGGATTATAGTTTATGTTGTAGTTTATGCTCTCTCCCAGTCCATTCATTGGGTTTTGGCAGGATATATAATGTTCTGCATCTGACCCTGCAAAATGATCAAGGACAAATCCAAGTCCCCAAAATGCCCCAATATCACACCTCTTTTCCCACTCCCTGCCTTCAGCAACTCCCATGGCCACTGTCTCCACATCAGTGATATAATTTCCATTGCTAGAGTCACAATAGTTCTGTTGTAGAATATAGTAGAACAGCTCTCTGTTATGAATTAAGCAAATCAAACTGTCTGAGAGAGTTTGAGGCTGGAAGATAGGCTTACAGGAAATAGTTGGTGAGTGAAAGGTTGTGAATTGTCACCCATATGGGGGAAACCTATGATAAATTAGAGGTAAGTAGTTGTGCGTGAAGGGATCCAACAGGGGCATAGGGATACTAACGGGTTCGGCTTTGCATGGTTGAGGTGAGGATGGGTCAGATGGTCCACAGAATTGGGGGAGGGTGGGTGGGTCAGGTGAACAGAGGAGATTGTCAGGTAGTGGTTGAAACTGTAATTTTGAGAAAACTCTTAAGAAAATATAATAAGGAAGGGTTACCGGTTTAAGGTGTTTGATGTGTCTTCTGGCACAGGGTGCCCCTGGGTCAGGCTTCTAGGGAGTTTGTAAGTGCTCATCATGTCATAGTGTGTTGTATATGTGAGTGGAGCCCCATACAATGAGTGGGAAGGTGTTATAACCCCATCCTGGGGAGGCCTGATATTCTCCCACAGAGGGGAGGCTGTCTCTTAAGAGCATAGGTGGCTCCCGGTGGGGGACAGATTAGTGTGTCAAGCCCTCAGCATTTTTGCAAGTATCTACAAATCTTGTCCTTCAAGAAGTGAAGTTTGGGTGTCAGTGTGGGCTCTAAGGGCAGGAGGATAGAGGAATAGAATAGTTGGAAAAGGGGGTCCTTTGGGGGCAAAGGGAAGTGTTCTGCATTATCCTAAAATGATAGATAGATACAGGGCATGTTAGATATCATCAAAAATTTATAAAGGTATATAGCTTAAAATGTAAAACATAATGTAAACCATAATAGAACCATGGTTGGTACCTAATGTTTCAACATATGTAATTGTATTTAAAAAAAAAAAAGGAGCACCCTATTGATGTATGCAACAGCCTAGATTTAACTTAAGAGCTTTATGCTGAGTGAAAGAATACTTAAGTTCTATAACTGTATATTTACATACAATTCTAGGGTAAACAATTGCAAGAGTTGTTTACTATGAAATATAATCCCTGGGGAGGACACTGATGGTATATAATGAGGTGGCTGTGGACAGTGGAATGTGTGTGATGTGTGGATGGGGTGTGTGTGAATTTCTGAACGTCAAGCAGACATGAGGGCAGCAAATTGGACTTCTCCTCCAAAGGCTCCCTCCATTCCTGACCATCTTGGAAGAATATTCAACACTTCAAGTCACAAACTCTGCCCTTCCATATGTTCCCAAAGAAGAGATAGAAACCAGGGGAAGAAGTAACAATTCAGTGGAATGAATGCCTAGTATGTGCCAACTCTTTTAGTGGGCTTTGGCACATGGTTGTCAGATGGTGGTCAATGAGGAAGTTCAGGCAGAATGGCCCTCCAGGCAGTTCTCACTCTGCAGGCTCATGGACATATTTTAGTGATTGGGCATGGAACAGTGTTTGGACAACACCAGAATCTCCCACCTGCTGTCAACTCTTCAACCAAAACAAGGATGGGAGATGGAGATGACACCCAGGTATGTGAAAACATGAGAGCAAAGCCAAAAAGCCCTGGACTAAATGTGATGATGAATTCCATCCCTGACTGAGAAGAGAGACCACAGGAGAGTTGAACTAGTTTCTTACAAGCAGGATTCATTTACTATTTCAAACATCCTGAGCTGAACTATGTTACATCCATTTTCCAATAAAGAACTTGGAATGGAAAGGACTTGGTGACTTTCCCAAAGTTTTACAGCAGTGAATGGTGGAGCCAGGACTCTGTTGTTCCCTCAATATATTTCATTTAATAATCTATCTGGTCACTGATTTAAACACCAGGAACAAGCAGTATGGGAACACACGATGAGGATGCTCTACCCAAGTGGACCCTGCATGACATGGTGCTTAGGAATCTTCTAGACATTAGGTGCTTGGTGCCCACCCCTTGTCATACTGCCTCTGGAACATACAGCCTATGAGTCCCACATCATTTTGCTGAGGTGCAGCTTGGAACAGAGAGAGGGCATCAGCTGGAGAAAGCATGGCCAAGTATAAAATTCCATTACAGAAAGGACAGTAGAGGGTAGACAGCCCCTGGATGCTGCTCACTTTGGAAAAAGAAGTAAAGGTGAAGGAGAAATTGTGGACAGAATTGTGGGTAATATGTGAAGATGACAAGAGGAGAGGGTCCTGATATGTGACTTTCTATCCCAAGCTCTTTGCCAGCAGGGAGCATGGGTGCCAGGAAACCTTGGTGAAAGGGCAGCCTTATCGCTATTTTGCCTACCTGATGCGACACCACCCTGCAATGCAACCTCAGCTGTGTGTGCTGATCTGTTGCAGAGGACACACTCTGGGAGTCATGGATTGCCTGAAACCACAAAGTCGATGGGGAAGGAATCAGAACATAGAACTTAGAGAAGGCAGCACTGGCCAGTAACAAGTGTGAGTGTCAGGTAATCTCAATGTCTGTTAGGGCTGACAGGATGAGTCGAGAGACTGGACCATGGACACCTCAATTTGAGAGGTTAGTTAGAGATTGGAGGGTGACAAAAAAAATTTCAGTACAAAGTGGGTGTGCACTGTGTCTCCTGGATCTCAGGTTTTTTCTTGATTGTATCCTCATATGAAACTTAACATCTTAATTCAGGTCCAGAACATGCCCACCCAGTGCTCAACTAAACTCTCCACACCCCCCAGAATCAAATCCTAGTCACTAAATCCCACATCCTCAGGCTGTCTAACTGTTCTAACCATGGGCCTCGACAAGAGCGCAGGTAGGGGGACGATTGAGTGTCTCAGCACTTCTCCACCTTCATCCCAAATTAAATATACCCTGCACATGCAGGGCAGCCTGTGGCATGCTAAAGAAATCGAAACATTTATTTTTCTGTTTGCTTTTTTTTTTTACCATGAAGTTGGTTTGAATTTCATTGGAAAGAATCAATTTTAGACATGAATATAATTTTCTACCTGTGTTCCATAAAAAAATTTCAGTCATTATTTAGGGAGGAGAGGGAGCAGTGCTTGTGGAGTGATCCTCAGAAGAGACCAAAAGTTCCTGAGGCCAGTCCCCTTGGCCACAAAAATTAATCCCTCCCCAGCTACTTGGACTCTTTCCTGCACCGAAATACACAAAGTGACTTCATATCCTCCGTCCCTATATCATATTGCATACAGAGAAATTTTGATGGACTTCTGTATCCTCTTTTACCCCACATTCTTTTCCTGTCCATATTAGCATTAAGAAATAGGCCAACTCTAATTACACATTTAGTAATCCTGAGTCTTAATATGCTATCTCCTCTATAGAGGTGGAAATACACAGATTCATGCCCCTGGGAAGCAGGCCTTGGGGTGTCTACTCAAACCAACCATGCAACATATGACCTGCATGTGCTAAGGACCATGGAAGCTCCAATGTCTACATCCTGTAGGTAAGGAAAGCAGAAGAACACTCGGGGAAGGTGTTGACTCACATATCAGTTATAGAAAATTAGCTGATATTCCAGAAACCAAAAATGTAGAAGAACAACTTTCCATGAGGAAAGTATTAGGAGATACAGATAATATCCTGATGGCCATCCAATGATGGCCACCCACAATGGAGCCAGGCCTTGTGAGAAGGCATAAGGAAAGAGACCAATGGGGACTTGTCACTAAACAGGAAGACCATGGCATTTCTATTTTCCCAGGAGCAGGCTGAAAGAATATAGACTGAAGCAGGACAGAACTAGGTCAGTCACCTGTGGATCCACCGAGACTGCAGCCATCCGTATCCCTCCACCTTCAACATCCCACCATCCCTGAAGTAGAAATATTGGACATATATAATATTGCAGAATGGAGAGCATTTTAAATCAAAACTAACTTTATATACATTTTCAATAAAACTCCCAAAACTACCACTCCTCAACCCCTACCAAAGGTATCATATTCACATTAGAAACTCTTTGAAGGCCCTCACTGTCCTCCCCACATTCTCTAGAACTGCCAAGGAATAACAGTAGGACCAGGAAGCAGAATGTAGACTCATTTTGTTAAAGCAAGAGGAAATCTACAGTGGGGGGGGCCACAATGGAATGTCTGGTATGTGGAGAGTTTGGAACCCTGCTCCCTACTCTCCACACCAGGGCTTCTTCTTTCTAGGATCCAAAAGTTGGTCACATCTTCTTTTTTGAGATGAAGAGGATTGTCTTGCACCCAGCACCAACATTTGCCTCCCAGAGGCCCCAAAGTCAGCTATGAGGTCGGATTTTCTTCCAGCAGAAGGACCATCAACTAAAGTTGTGTTTGGAGACTTGGCATCAGGATGAGTAGTTTGATTTTGACCTCTTTTCAGAGACGATACAGACAGGGATTCTCCACGTGCTCTCTTGATTCCAGAGGTGTGATACACTCTTCACAAGTCCCCATGGCTGCAGTTGATGTGATGGTTTCAAGGGAATGCAAGGCTGGGGAGCTCCTCATCTCCTCCTCTTCATTGGACCCATCTGCGGGCTTGGATTTGGTACTTATAGGAAAGGTTTCTTGCAGAGGCACCTCATCTCTGCTTCCGAATCTAAGGGAAGAGTGTCTTTGGTGTTGGTGGTGATAAGACATTTATTTCTTTATGATTTGTAGATTGTCTTGACTCCTTGGACAGACAGCATTGTCTTTAAGGAGGTCCAGGCTGTTGTCTGCTCTGCCATCCCAGTGTAGGGCACCAGTACTGACTTGAATCCGTAGAAGTTGGCCATGCTCAGCTTTACTCTCTGCACCATTGCTAGACTTACATGTGGAAGTACATCCAGTTCAGATGTATCATAACTTGGAGGTGCTTCCATACCCTCTACATTTCAAGGACAGCAGACGCTTCTCAGCCAGCTGTGGTCAAGGAAATAGACAATTAATGACTGCAGATGTTTCTCACATGAGGTGGCTGAATGTGTGGCGAAGATGACTGCACTGGGCCAGAAGGCAGGTAGGTTTTGTATACATATATTATAGCTTATTCTGCCCATCTTCCTATGCACGATTCCCAAACTTGCAGTCCTAACCACACCTACCCCGTACCTCTCCATAATTTCCTCCCTACTGGTTCTCCATTTGCCCCCACACCTCCCCCTATTTTTCTCCAGATGCCATGCCACCCAAGACAAAGTATGTTAGACAAGGTCATGTAGATTACATGATGTGAGGCCCTCCCACACTTGGTTTACCTGGGTGGGCGTGAGTCCTTCCTCTTGCTGCAGCTCCTCTGTTAGGGACAGAAACTCTACATGTGCTCCTGGGGAAAGCAATTCTGCCAGAAATTGTGGGTGAATGACAGCCTCCAGCTGGGAAGAGTAATAAAAGGGGATTGAGCACACTTGAGAAAGAGTCACCTGTCGGTTTTGGAAGCAGGAGGGAAAGCATTGACCCGGCACCCCAATCTGCAATCTGTGGATGTTTGGGATGATGACCTCCAACAGCTACACATATACACACTAACACATGCACACACACACAAAGACTCAAATACACATACCTGTACCCACTCCACACTGCTCAGGAGATACGGAATAGACCCAAGTTTCAACAGACTGGGAAAGAAGCACAGACCTGAACATGCTGACAGTGCTAAAACTAAGGACTCTGCTAGACACCTCACCTAAAATCCACCCACCTTGGTGATGAAGTCTTCCTCTGCACACAGCTGGTGGATGTAGTTGAGGAGATCCGGGTCTGCATAGATTCCATCACGTTCCTGCTGTCCATGTCCTTCCTCTTCCGATTTTCCATCTTCCCCCTCGGAGGCTGAGTGCAAAGGCCCCACCAGCCCATCCATGAGGTCAATGTACTCTTTTACGGCTTCAGGTGGGATCTCCTTGGGGGCCTTTGTCTTCAGAGCCTGCTGCTGTCTGCGTTGCCTCTGGCTGGAAACCTTGGCCTTGGGCCCTGACTTTTTTGGATTGGACATTAAAGGTAGGGACAGAGGTCAAGAAGTAAAAGTGGAATGAATCTCCAGCTTTTATTTTCCAACCATATCTTGGTGAGAGTAATATTTTAGGGATAGAAAATGCTTCCACTTGGTTCATGCTAATCTGAAACTACATGAACATTTATAGGATAAAATTTAAAAGATGAATGATCTTAGAGAAGTTTCTGTTCAAGAAAAAGAGGAACTTGTGATATTGGAAGCTATCCCTTCCCCCATCCCCTAATCATCAGGAATATTATATAAATGTGTCCCTTTTGACAGTCAAGATGAGAGTGCAGTTATGACAGCTGACAAAATTGACCTAGCCCATGACAAAGGGTAACTGAGAAACTAGGTTCTCGATGGGTTTCTCCTTTGGAAATACAGAAGGCAAATCTTGAAAGGAATGTAGCTCATGAGTCCTTTTGCCTTCTTTCAGTCCCCTTTGCACCTAGTCTTCTGTTGGAATGTGATGAGCCATACCTGGCTTCTGGCCTTCCATAGTGCCTGGGGACACCTGTGGATGAAGATTTGGAGGGACTGGTTGTGGAGGGCACTGGAAACCTTTCCTCTCCTCCAACATCTGAATCTGCCTCTCTTCTTCAATTTCAAACTCCTTGAACCTAGCATGGGAGGAAGGCACAAGCAGTGTTGACAAGATGGCCTGGCCCACTGTGATGCCTACAAAAAGAGATCAGCACCAACAATAGGGGAAACTAAGTGTCTTGGGAGGGATATCAAGGTCTTGGGTAAGTGCTTTTCCAAGAGGCATTTTACTCCTGGCAGTACAACCACAGTTTGGAGGTACTTCTTGAGGTCCCCACAACATCCATTCATCTACAGCAAAACTCATCATCACTTAAGGGGAATGTGAAAGAAATGAATCAATTTGGTACTTGGCAGATTTCAAAGTTGAGACTACAAGTTGTAATTTCTTGACTATACACTGTTTTAACTAGTATCTAGTGGGCTTCAACAAAATTGGTATAGGTTCTCGAATTAAATTAGTCCGTGTGATACATGACAGGATCATAAAGGTGGCCATCATCCCCAATTCAAGGATGTCATAGCAAAAACTAGACAGATGAGCTAACAGTAATCACACGCTGGGATCTGAGTTGTTAATATTATAAATAAAGGAGGGATCAGTGCCCAGATCTAAGAATCCTAGAGCCTTGTCTGTAAACTGAATGAAGACATAGGGTCAAGAAATGCTTGGAAAGAAAGTAGAAGGAAACATTATGGAGGGGATTCAATTTCCAATGCTGTCCTTTTTATTTTATTTTTTGTCATTGCTTTGTGTTTTAGCCAAGAGTTTAACATGCAGTTGAACAAATTGTTCACAGGATATCTGAGATCCTGGCTTCCCCTAACCAACCTCCTCCACCTCTAATTATCTGGGATGACAGGGAGCCATTTGGACATTATCTCATGAGGAGAGGTGGGCCCAAAGTTCTATGCCAATAGGCTCCAGCTGCCCAGAACCCAGAGAGGCAGAAACATGCCTTGTCAAGCATATCACCCCTGCAAAGTACCTACAACCTAGAGGCTTAAAGCCATCAGGATCTGTAGGAATTACCCTCAACCCCATCCTAAGACCTTCAATTTCATGACATCTGCAGACCCAATATCAGAGAAGGGTTGAGCATCCTATGGAAGAAAGGTGAAAAACTGTCCAGTACTAAAGGTGAAAGTGACTGCACAGAGGAGTTGGTCCTTCAATATCCAGGGAATAGTGACCTAGTTGACACCCCCTCTACAAGTATCCCTTCTATTGACCAGCAACAAAGCAAGACCCCTGCCTGGCTTCATCCTCCCCAATAACACCCAGCCACAAAACCTAGCAAATTAACAAGGATCCTTGGACTCACTTTGCTGCCATCTCGTAGTAGATCATCCGATCAAAGTTGCTTGTGTGCCGCCAGTCCTGCACGGCCCTCTGCAGTCCCTCGTCCAGGCTCATGGTAGGCTTCTGATGGGCCAGTGACCTAAGCACTGGGCAAAAATTCCCCATGTCAGTAATATTCTACATGCACCTTCTCCTACGCCTGTATGATACTACCCAGCCAACATCACCTGAACCCCATCACATCTATCCACCTTCATGATGCCCTTTCTGTGTGTACCCTGTGATTTTAAGTGCATCTCCCTTGTACAATCCCTGCCTGAATATTGAATATCAATAAAAGAATAATTTCTAGAAGTCCAGCTCAATGAAATGATTCTTTGGAATCTCTGACTTCCCTTTGTATCTTCAATGGTACTGTGTAGTGAATGAACTGGGAGAACAGTTTAAAAGGAGATTCCGGGGCTATTCCCAGGGGTCAAAAGCTAAGTAAACAACTTCCCAGGTGACTATTAGGTGATTAGTGCTTTGGAAAACAGAGCATCAGAATACGAAGAGGAGTTAATATGCAAAGCCAAGGGTTGTTAAAGCCCATGTCCATGGACAGCCATGGGCTGCCTCAAGATACAGAAGGTCATGCTGCTGCCTGCATTTGAGAGTGCTCCAAGAGTGTTCAAGAATGTGGGAGATCAGCTAACATGGAGTTGAAGAATGTCAACCACCACACCATGGAGCCTAGAGTGCCTGCAACTGGAAGTGGGGGGGGGGGGTTGCATCCAATATCCATGTGGAATCTGAGCCTCCTCTTGACATAGATGTGCAATGAACACAACCAATCCAAAGTCCAGAGAGAAAATGTGGCATTGGTGTGGGAAAAGTGGCCATGGTGGCTGCTGGGTGCAGGGAATGGGAGGAAGAGATGAGATGTGGAGGCGTTTTCGGGACTTGGAGTTGTCCTGGGTGGTGCTTCAGGGACAATTACTGGACATTGTAGATCCTCCCATGCCCCACTGGATGGAACGTGGGAGAGTATGGGCTATGATGTGGACCATTGACCATGAGGTGCAGCGATGCCCAGAGATGTACTCACCAAATGCAATGGATGTGTCATGATGATGGGGGAGAGTGTTGCTGTGGGGGGAGTGGTGGGGTAGGGGTGGTGGGGGTGAGTGGGGACCTCATATTTTTTGAATGTAATATTTTTAAAAAATGAATAAAAAATATTGAAAAAAAATATGAAAACAAGGAAAAAAATAAACATACTACAAATCTACAGTGGCGGAAACTGCATGGTATTAGCACAAAGACACACTGATCAATGTAACTGTACTGAGAGTTCTAATATAGATCCTTCCATATACACTCATCTGATATTCAACAAGGTCACCAAGCCCACTCAATTGGGAGAGAATGGCCTCTTCCACAAATGGTACTTGGAGAACTGGGTTTCCATATTCAAAAGAATGAGACTGGAACACCATCTCACATATTATACAAAAATCAAGACAAGATCGATCAAAGATCCAAAAATAAGAGCCATCGCCATAAAGACCTTGGAAGATAATGTAGGAAAGCCTCTAAAGGATCTTGTATTAGGAAATGGTTTTATGAACTTCACAGTCAAAGCACAAGCAAGGAAGAAAAAATAGATAAATGGGACCTCTTCAACATTATAAACTTTTGCACCTCAAAGGAGTTTGTCAAGAAAGTGAAAAGGCAACCTTCCTACTGGGAGAATAAAATTCAGAAACCATATATCTGATAGGAGCCTAATATGCAGCATAGATCAAGAAATCCTACACTTTGAAAATGAAAAGGCAAAAAACCCATTTCACAAATGGGCAAGTGCTTTGGATAGATACTTCTCCAAAAAACAAATACAAATGACTGAAAAGCACATGAAAAGATGCTCAACATCACTAGTTATTAGGGAAATGAACATCAAAACTACAACAAGATGTTATCTTATACCCATTAGACTTGCAACCATAGATGAAAAAAAAAACAGAAGATGACAAGTATTGGGGAGGATGTGGGGGAATGGGAACCCTCATCCACTACTGGTGGGAATGTAGAATGGTGCAGTCATTTGGATGATAGTTCAACAATTTCTCAAAAAACTAACTAGAGGTCTGCCACATGATACAGCAAATCCACTACTGAATACATACCCAGAAGAACTGAAAGCAAGGACACATCAGATACATACACACCAATGTTCATTGTGGCATTATTTACTATTGCCAAAAGTTGAAATCAACCCAAATGCCCATCAAGAGATAAATAGATAAAAAGAATGTGGAACATACATACATTGGAATATTGCTCAGCTGGAAGAAAGATTATAGCACTGACACAATGGATAATACAACATGGATGAATCTTGAGGATCTTATGTTGAGTGAAGCAAGTCAGGCTTTGAAGGACAAATACTTCATGACCTGACTGATATAAATTAAGCAATTTGAGCTGACTCACAGAACAAGCGTCTGGAAGATAGGTGTACAGGAAATAGAAATGGATAAGAAGACTGTCAGCCAAAACCTATATGGGTGAAGTCTATGATGACGTGGAAATGTGTAGCTGTGCAGTGAAATGACATGGCACGGGTGTAGTGATACTATTGGGTTTGGTGCAGATCTGACAGGGGGTAGGATGGGGAGGGAGAGGTAGACAGTCCTTGGAACTGGGGGATGGCTGAAGAAGGTAGCAGGTAAACACTGGGGACTGGCAGGGATGTGATTAAAAGTACGATGTTGGGAATGCTCTTTTGTCAATTTTACAAGGAAGAGTTACTAATTTAGTGTGTTGGATGGAAGGGCATTTGGGGCAAGGTATACCTGGGACGGGCTTTTCAGGAGTGTTCAAGAGATCATTTTTATGGGTAAAGATCCACAGGATGTTGTTGGATTCCCATCGTGGGGAGGCCTGCTATGTTTTCAAACAGATGGGTGGGAGTCCCTTGAGAGTATGGGTGGTGCCTTATAGGGAAGGACAGACCAATGTGTCAAATCCTCAGTGTTATTGCAAGTTACTGAATCTTGTCCTTCAAGAAGTAAAGCCTGGTTTCCCCCATGGTCCTCAAGGGAAGGGGAGGAAAGAATAGAAGAAACGGGGCATTTGGGGAGCAATGGAAATGCTCTACATGATATTGCAATGATGGATACAGGTCATGTTTAATTCCATCAAATATTTATAAAATGTATGGTCCAAAATGTAAACCATAATGTAAACCATGGACCACCCTTAGTAGCTATATTTCAATATTGGTACATCAGGTGTAAAATATGTACCATCCACATATAAAAATGTTAGTCATATGGGAAGGGGTAAAGGGGGAAAGATGATGGTTATATGGGAGTCCCCTGTTGTAGTAGTTTGATATAATTGATGGATTCCAAAAAGAAATATTGGATTATGCTTGGAATCTGATCTGTACATGGGCATGATTGAATTATCATTAGGGCATTGAGTCCCTACCACTTGGTGGGTGGGGAATCACAGATAAAAGGAATGGTGAAGAACAGAGTTCGAGATTTCTGATGTTAGAGTTTGATGCTGAAGACCTGGGAAGTCATTACCCAGAGGAAAGGGAAGCCAGCACCAGGAGGGAACCTTGAACCCAGAGAAAAGCAAGCCCAGGAACATAGGAAACTCGGAAGCCAAAACCCTCACAGACATTGTGAGACATCTTGCTCCAATAGACTTCAGTGAGGGAAGTAACTTATACTTTATGGTCTGGTATCTGTAAACTCCTACCCCAAAATAAATACCCGTTATACTTCCCAGCAGATTTCCAGTATTTTGCATCAGCACCTCCTTCGCTGACTAATACACCTATATTCTGTATGTGACTTTACTGTGACCTAAAACTTCTTTGAAGACCAAAAAAAAAAAAAAAAAGACACTGGAGTAATGGAAGAAAATAAGATCACTGTACATGCAGGAAGATATATATTACAGTGATGAAAGGAAAAACACACAAAAGTTTTTAAAAATTATTTTTCATTATATTTTTAAAATCCCAATTTTAAAATTTTAATTTCTCTAAATTATTATGTATTTTCTTTCTTACATTTAAACCTATCATTATTTCATTCTCCTGTTAATTATAGTTGGTGATATCCTTGGTTTCATTTTAAAGGAAGTTTTGGGTCACAGAAGGGTTTCAACTATGGTAGGGTAGGATCATTGTTGTGGGGTGTCAGTGTGGGGGATATATGGGAGGAAGCTCACCTGGGCATGCATATAAGGCATAAAATGTATTTTAGTGTTCATGGGGCATTTTTACAGTGAGTGAGATTCACACAATAAGGAAAGAATATCAAATTCCCATTGTGGGGAGCTCTGCCACTTTCTGTAATGGAACGGCAAGAATCCCCCAAGTACAGAGGCAATGACTAGTGAAGGAGGATGGTCCATTGATGGGCCCTTGATATTGATGGCTATGCTTGTGAGCCTTCACTCTTGAAATTGAAACTTAGCCTACTATTGTAGGGTGCCTAAGAGTTAGCTGGTGGGAACCACCCTGTGCTCAAAGGTGGCCTCTCTCTAAGCCAAACTCAGCATATAAATGCAATAGCTTCCCCCCAGCATGCTTTATGACTCCCAGGGATGAGTAAACTCGTGGAAATAAACTCTGGAGTATGGGTTACTAAGAAATGGAATGAGGGTTGAGAATGAGAGCTGATGATTGATGTATGTAGTGATATAATTTGGTTAACTGTAATAGAGTGGAAATGAATAGGGTTGAGAGTAACACGTGTAACATATTATAGTAATGCTCAGAGGGAACATTATTGCTTAAATGCTCAAATCAGAAAATAAGAACCTCAAATCAGTAAGTTAAACTTCATCTTAAGATAGTAGAAAAAAGCAAACTAAGTCCAAAGCAAAGAGAAGAAATGAAATAATAAACATCAGAAAGGAAATCAATGAAAGACCAGGAAACCAATAAAAAGCAATATTATGTTGAAAAGATCAATAAAATAGTCAAATCTTGAGCTCAACTGAAGTAAAAGAGGGTTAAATTACCAAAACCAGGAGTAAGGATGGGAACATCACTACTAAGATTATGGAAGCAAAAAGCTTATGAGCAAAAATTGTCTCAGTGGGTCACTAGGGGTCAGAGCGAGTGGTGCCACTCCCATTTCCACCCCTTGACTCCTGGATCCATGGATTCTGGTTGTGGCAGAAACAGCACCATAAAGTGGATGCTGATTTAAAGCATACACAGCCTCCTGGAGAACATTGCCCCAGCCGTGCAAGGTATTGCCACCTAGTTGGCACTGTTAATGAGTCTTTGACAGGCCACTCCACCATTCTCTCAATCTAGCTGCTTCGGCTGATGGGGAACATGGTAAGACCAGGGAATTCCATAGGCATGTGCCCATTCCCGCACATCATTTGCTGGGAAATTAGTTCCTTGAGCAGAAGCAATGCTGTGTGCAATGCCAGGGCGGTAGATAAGACATTCGGTAAGTCCATGGATGGTACATTTGGAAGAGCCATTGCATGTAGGAAATGCAAACTCATATACAGAGTATGTGTCTATTCCAGTTAAAACAAATCACTGCCCCTTGCATGGTGGAAGTAGTCCAGTATAGTCAACCTGCCACCAGGTGTCAGGCTGGTCACCTCAAGGAATGTTGCCATATTGGGGGCTGAGTGTGGGTCTCTGCTGCTGGCAGACTGGGCACTCAGCAGTGGATGTAGCCAAGTCAGCCTTGGTAAGAGGAAGTGCGTGTTGCTGAGCCCATGCATAACTTCCATCCCTTCCTCCATGGCCACTTTTTCCATGAGCCCATTGGGCAATGACAGGAGTGGCTGGGGAAAGAGGCTGAGCATTAGCCACAGAGTGGGTCATGTTTTCCACTTGATTATTAAAATCTTCCTCTGCTAAAGTTACCCTCTGGTGAGCATTAACATGGGACAAAAAGTTTTCATGTTTTTTGCCCACTGAAAAAGGTCAATTCACATAACTGTTCCCCAGACCTCCTTCTCACCAATTTTCCCATCATGTTTCTTCCAAGTCCCTGACCATCCAACCAAGCCATTGGCAACATTTCATGAACCAGTGTACAAATGCACCTCTGGCTGTTTCTCCTTCCAAGCAAAATGAACAAGGTGCACTGCTCAAAGTTCTGCCCACTGGGAGGATTTGCCTCACCACTGCCCTTCAGTGATGTCCCAGAAAGGGGCTGCAATGCTGCAGCTGTCCACTTTTGGGCGGTAGCTGCATATCATGCAGAACCATCTGTAAACCAGGCCTGAGTTTTCTCTTCCTCAGTCAAATGATTGTAAGGGACTCCCCAAGAGGCCAAAGCTGTGGGCTGGGAAGGAGAAAATAGCATGGCAGTGGTGGTGATCATGGGCATTTGGGCTATTTCATCATAGACCTTTCTCATGCCTTCACAACCTGCTCAAGCCTTTCTCATATATATCACTTCCACTTTATTATGGAGTGCTATTGTGCCCTCCTGACTTTATGGTTTGGTGGGTCAGACAATACCCAGCTCATGATAGGCAACTCAGGTCTCATGGCACCTTGATGGCCCATAGTTAAGCATTCAGTCTCTACTAAGGCCCAGCAGGAGGCCAAAAGCTGTTTCTCAAAAGGGGAGGAGTTATCTGCAGAGGATGGCAGGGTTTTGCTCCAAAATCCTAAGGTCAGTGTTATGATTCACTTATAAGGGTCTGCCAAAGACACCGGACAAAATGATGATGAAGGACAAGTGCCATGTGAAACAGAGTGTCTACAAATGCAAGCAAAACAGCCCTTTCCATCTGTCCCATAAGATCTAAACCGCTTCTGAATCTGAGACAGAGTGGGCATTAAAAACCCCCAAAATGTACGGTTTAGGGAAGAACCAACTTAAGGTGGTCAGCAACCATGGACAAAGTAAACATTAATGTTGTAACAATGGAAGAACATGTAACATTGATGCAAAGATAGTGCTTAGCAGAGGTTCTGAGGGGAGGGGCTGGGGATACTAGGTAGAAAATAGGGCATTTTTAAGGCACTGGAATTAAGTGTAAACTGCAGTGTAAACTGTTGGCCTTGGTTAGTAGTAATGCTTTAATGTTTTATTCATCAATTGTAACAAATGTACCACACAATTGTATGATGCTACTCAGAGGGAAACTTGTGGGAGTGCGAGGGGTCAGTTGTATGCAGATCCCTTATACGCTTGATGAAATTTTTAAAAATATTATCCTTACAGAACACTCATCCAAAACAAAATGTTCATGAAAACACAAACAGATGAAAATAGCATGTGGTAACAGTTTCCACTTATTATCAATAGACCTTCCACAACCTAAAAGAAATACATCCAACAGAAATTAGAGCAAACATTACAGGTACCAGCGGCATGCTAGCACCATATCCCTAACATTAGGAAAAAGACAAAGAAGAGCAGTCATTACCATTTCTATTCAACAGTGCAATGCAGGTCTTTACAAGTGCAATTAAAAAGTTAAAAAAAGAAATGTGTTTTAAAGCTTGGAAATCATGTGCACAATCATCATATAGCCAAAGAAACCCTCCGGAATCTACCAGTGAATTATGAGAATCAATGAGGGGGTAAGTCTGTCTGTTAAAACATCAATCAACCAAAAGCCTTTGCATGCATAAAAGGTAATTTAGTATGAGGCTATTTCAGTGTATGGAATATTTCTGTGATTTAGCCTCTGGGTTTTGGCATATTTTGACCAAAACGTACTCAAATTCATTAAATGTTCTTCGTATCGTGAATCAAAATTCAAAACACAATAATAAATATTTTTCTGTTTTCTAAAGTCTTCTACTATTTAGTACCCTAAATGTCCAGAATCTCCCATTATACAAGATCAGGCAGAACAATTCTAATGCCCTAAAACTGTCCTGTGTTCCTTCTATTTGTTCTTTCTTCCCCCACCCGCAGCACCTATGGTACCCACTGTTTCACTTTCTGAAGAGTATGACTCATAATTACTTGCAATAATATCGAGTACTTGACATAATTGTCTCTTTTCTTTTTATTAGACACTGCCTATGTTCTCGAGAGACTCTTGCCACTCTATTTGAGAACATAGCATGACTCCCCCGGACTGGGATTTAATATTTTCTTGCTTATTGTGTGGGTCTCCACCCACTGAGATAACACATAATGACAAGATGAGCACTTACATATTCCAGAGAAACCTGCCCCAGGTACAACCTCTCCTGTATGCCACTCCCATCCAATACCTACACCAGTAATCTTCCCCTGCCATATTTGCTAAAACAATATTCCCAACACTGTAGTTTTAACCACACATCTACAAATCCCCAGAGTTCATCTGTTCCTGCCCACGACCCTCCTCCCAGCCCATGGATAGTCCAATGCCCCCACTCTACCCAACTCACAGACCAGCACTGCTCATCTCAATATCATCACTGCACCACTGTCATCCTCATCCACTGCACAACTACACCCTTCCACCTTATCATACTTACTGCACATATGGGCATAGGCTCACAAACCCTATTCCCTTTGTGTCCCCTGGAGACACTCGCTCCATGAGACTGCTCAAACTGCTTAATTCAAAACAGTGAGGTCATGCAATATTTGCCCTTCAGTGCCTGGCCCACTTCACTTAACATGAGGTCTTCAAGATTCATCCAGGTTATCCTGTGTGCTAATATTGCATTGCTTCTTATACCTCAGGAATGTTCCATGGTATGTATATACCACTCTTTGCTTATCCATCCTTCTATTCATGTGCACTTGGGTTGCTTCAATCTTTTGGCAATAGCGAATAATGCTGCTATGAGCATTGGTGTGCACAGATCCATTCGTGCCCCTGCTTTCAATTCTTCCTGTTCTATACCCAGAAGTGGGATTGCTGGAGCAAATGGCAGTTCTATAGTTAGCTAGCTGAGGAAATGCCAAACTGTCCTCCACAAGGGCTCCACCATTCTCCACTCACACCATCAGTTAATGAGAGATCCCTTTCCTCCACATGCACTCTAACTTATAGTAAAGCAGTTTTCAGAAAAACTTATTTCACTTCTATTTATATAGTGGGGAATTATACATTGATAATACTTATATTTAAAATGAGTCAATTGTATTAGTACATATGAACAAATCATTCAATTTATCCAAAACATACAATCAGTGGTATTTGGTACAATCACAAAGTTGTACAGTCATCACTTCGATCATTCTTAGAGCATTTCCATTATTTCAATGGTAATAATATTAAACAAAAAAGACACCCTGTGGCAGCAACTACATAGCAACCATCTACCCACAATCTGCAGACACACAAACCGCAGTCCCAAAACAAGACATTCTGTTGCCTAATGGATATACATGGTAACAATCACACAAATGCACGGAAGCCTGACATACCTCTGACACTAATTATATATTTGCCAGACTTCCAATGTACGCTCGGAGTCCCTTGTACAAAAAAATATGAGTTTATGTGGGTATGAGTCTCCAAAACAGAGTCAGGAGATCAACAGAGGGGTCACTCTTATGCATGCCTCAGCAGGGTCCCAGAGACAGCCAGGGCAGATACAACCCCAGGTATTGGTTCTTCTGAGGCCTCCAGAGACCTAGAGGTTCTATGGTCATGGCAGATGGAGTTCAGTGCCATGTCTGTTGGCCCTACTTTGGAGTTGGTGTTCCTGAGTGGGATGGAGTTGAACTCAGATGTGATCTTTTTTCGGAAGCCAATCCTGTTACTTTTACCGGACCTGTGGTTGGCACTGGAGCTTAGTGTATGCTCAGGGGACCTGAATCTCTGGACTGTCCATGTGATAGCCAGGCCCTGAGCCTCAACAGACCTGCAGCTCCTACCCTCTATCTTAATGAACTTACTCCAGCCAGCAAACAGGGAGGTGAAGAAGGTCAACCACCACACCAGGGAGCCAAGAGGGCCTACAACTGCAAGCAGGAGAATTGCATCCATCAACCATGTGGAACTAAGCCCCCTCTCGATATAGAGGTGGAGCAGACATAACCATCCCAGGGTCCACAGGATGGAGGAATAGAGTATGCATTAGAGTGGACTTACTGATATTCTATTCTGGAACTCTTGTGATTAGTAATGGAGGAAAATGTAGCATTAATGTGGAGGAAGTGGCCATGGTAGCTGCTGAGGGTAGGGAGAGGGAAGAAGAGATATGATGTGGGAGCAGTTTCCCTGGGTGGTACTGCATGGACAGTTGCTGGACACTGTAGGTCCTGCCATGGCCCACTGGGTGGACTGTGGGAGAGTGTAAACTACTATGTAAACCACTGTCCATGTGGTGCAGCAGTGCTCCAAAAAGTATTCACCAAGTGCAGTGAATGTGCCATGATGATGAAAGAGGTTGTTGATGTGGGAGGAGGGGGGTGAGGGGGTGGGGACTATATGGGAACCCCATATATTTTGAATGTAACTTTAAAAATATATTTATATAAACCCCAGAATTCCCAGTAAAAATTAATCTTTAGTACAAAAACACAATCTCTAAACATCCATGGACAGACAAGCACTTAGTAGTAAACATATCCTCGTATCCCATAAAAAATACACCAAAACTCACAAAACCCCCAAATCAATCCCATAGACTCTGACAACAACCAAATGCATTCAAGAAAAACTCAGATATTACCAAGTACTTAAGGAACAGTCAATCTCCCAAACCCTGTGAACACACACCTAGGTATGATGCCGCAGAACCTGAAGATGAAGAGCAACTTTTCCACATGCTCCTAAATCTCACACATGACACCCCGTCTTTCACCCAAATGGACACAATAACCTCACACCCCAAATACAACCTCACACAAGCCTCCATCTTGAGAAACTATGAACAGAATGTGCCCATAGACCCTGATATGTTCAACTTCACAAACCCAGCCCCCCCACAAAATCCAGTCACTCCTCTCCAAATTTGGTCCACACCAAAAACAAATGCCCTGAATTCCCACCCAGGCAGTGTGAGCACATATTAATGCCTATGTGCTGAATAGACACAGACCCAATTCACACCTCACAAAGAGACACATATACAATATCTCCCTTTACCCTCCAAATAAACAGAACCACCGAAAAACACACATATGCAAAAGTTTCCAAAGTGGTCCACAGTGTTGCTAGGCAGAATATTTGCTGTTCCTTTCTGCAGTGTCTTTGATGAGAAAATACTACAATCTCCTCCCTGATGAAACCAGAGGTGGCCATTGGACTTGCTTTGTTCCATGAATACCCACAAATTACTAATGGCCAGTCCTCCAATGCATGCATTAGAAGGGTAAACATAGCCTTGTGAATTAACACACACTCCAGAGTTCACCTAAACTGCCTACATTCTCCAAACCTGTAGAATCTACCTACAAACTCCCTGAATTTTCACATAAATTGTCCACAGCCCTAGGACACCCAGCCCACAAGGCTTCATGTATATATAGAAACCTCCAACACCACCCCACACATGTATTTACCATCTAAGAAACTCCCATCTCCGTAAACACACCAACATCTCACACAACCTGGAGAACACACACACACACACTCAGAATGCATGGAGGTGTGGGCTGGTGTAATTGAGAACCTCTTATATTTTTAAATATAATTATTATTCATAATATATGTATCCTCAAGAAAATACAATAAAAAAATAAATCATATAAGGAAATGGCTCCGAGCCTAAAAAAGGATGAGTTTTGTGAAGAGTGTCAAGGGCCACAGATCTCTCTGCATCTGCACGGAAGGCCTCCAGTCTCTAGTAGATGGGAATGTAGGTGGGAGACAGCCTAGATGGCAGCACCTGCAGAGATTGTCAGGACAGGGAGCCACATTCTCCAGGTCTTGCCCTTTCCCATGAGGCTCATAATCCATTCCTGATGGAAGCATGTGAGAAATGTCTGCATAACTCAGTTCAACTGAGGAAATGGCAGACTTTCTAGAGCCACAGTCCACCGGCCAGCTGAGACAGTTTTGGGGTCTATGTCACAATTCAACTACTCCCTCTGCCCATACGCATTTACCTATCTTTTTATAGAGGTTCTTTACTAACCATCTTGTTCAATAACCTCTGAATTCCTGATTACATTTTAGAGATTCAAACAGATATAACCCATTTCTTCATTCAACAATTATTTATGGAGCATCAGTGTCATGGTAAAGATGCCTCATGCAGGTCTTACATAATAGTGCAGGAAACCAGATATACACAAATATCTAGCCTGGACTCACATTCAGACTGAATTTCTGAAATGTACACTCAGAAATGAGATTTAGTGCTATAATCCTAGTGGGCTCTGCAGATAGAAACTGGGGAAAGAAAATAAGGTTGAGGGTTAACAAAAAGCCCTAGATTGAAAATGTAAGAGAAGAATTGAATGCTCAAGGAGAGAGTCAATTTCCTCCCATAAAAATATTTACCCTACACTGGAATCCTCTTCCTGGGATATCTGCACCTGGGCACTGAGGTTCAAGATATTTTCCAGGTATACCACTTATCCATTGCCACAATAGTGCAGATAAACAAACTACTGCAAAGCTCAATTGATTACAGCCATAGGTGTAGATTTCCCTCAGGTGTCTGAGGGTGGGAGTTTGCAGCTTGGCTCTTCTGGAAGTTCTCCTCTGATCTAGGCTCCTTCACATGTCAGGGTTGACTATAGAAAAGCAGTCTGGTCCACATCTCACCCTCAGGAGGAGAGCATGAGCGCATGTACCTGTCACTGACTGATGTGCAAGGGCAAGTCCCAGAACCAGGTCCCAGAGACAGAGCGGGAGGCGCTGCAGTGTGACAAGGGGGAGGGCAAGGAGGCCTGGAGGGAAGCACTCTGTCATTTTGCCTTCTGCCACAGGTAACTGTGACTTCTAACTCACCAAGGTGTACACTTGGGGAAGAGACTGTTACTGCATCTTACTGCACTCTTACCCTGGAAGGCAGCTAAAAACACATTCTCAGGTCATCTAATCCTTATTCAGCAAACGATTCTTTGTGGCGCCCTTTGTGCAAACACTGTGAAGGCTGCTGTGCAGATTTCAGAGCTGAATGGGTCAGGTCCCAGTGCTAGAGGATCGAAATCACATAGAGGGTTTTGTAATTAATTTTGTTTGGAATCAGAGTGGTGTGCACTAGGGGACTGGGCAGTTGTGTTCTACCTAGTAAAAGTAAGAAGGAACATTTTTATGAGAACTCACAATATGCCAATCACAGCTCCTAAAAATCTAATCTACTAAGTACAATATTTACAGCTCTACAGAGCTAGCAGTGTTATCCTCATTTCACAAAAAGTGAGACCTGGCTCAGGGGGGGGAAGACAATTGAAACAGTCACAAAGGGCATGGAATCCACATGTGGGAACCAAACTGGATCCAGGCTTTCTGGAAGCAGAGGCTCTGCTCTAGCCCTGACCCCAGGCTCCCTCTTGATTGTGTTCCCTGAAGCTGGGGAAGGACAGAATGCAGAGAAGTCACCCACTACAGGAAGGACACCTCATGTACCTCCCTGGGATGGAGCTACCTCCAACAATGCTGGCTCTCAAAGGTCAGGACCTCTCCATCAAGGCCTTTTCCAGGTGACCCCTCTCAACAGGGGCAGCAGTTTCCTCACACGGAGGATTCTCTGATCTCCTGCTGCTGCTTCCCCTGCTGCCATGGCTACTTCATGCTAGGGCTGCCTCCAGCCACATCTGTCCCAATGTTTGAGCAGGTTTCTGAACTTTATGGTTTCTAGACATCCAATGATGGGATACTGGGTTTGCTTTAATACCCACTTCTCATCTGGGGCCATCATATTAAGACATATTTGCTGATGGAAGGACGCGTAAGCAGGGAACTTGGCCTGCAGCCAGAACCTAGACTGGTAAGCTCCGGGCTGATGATACCACAGGGCTTCCTGCTTGAGGAAGCAGCAGCCAGAAGGTGAGGCTGGAAGAAGGGGAGGTGTGCGTGTCTTTAGGCTTGGGGTTGGGGGTCATCTCATCACTCACATGCTCTCTCCACCTCCTACTGCAGAACAAAAGCTTGTTTTGACCTCAATCCTGATTCCTGGCCTCCGTCAGCGCTTGTCTGGGCTCCAAGCAGCGTGCTCTGCTTTCCACATCTGCAGGTCCTAGGCCTCCTTCCTTGGCACTTGAAACACAACCTCCACCTTCAGTCCCACATTCCTGCATCAGAAATCAGAAAGACTTCCTTTTAGGAGCAGTTTCCCAGTGGTGGCAAAATAACCTTCAGAGTCTCCTCAGACCTTACCAATGCGTTACTGCAGGGCCCGTGTGACCCCATGCCCTGGTGCAGAATTTGAAGGGAAAAGGGCCTGTCACCAGGCTTTGGAGAGTAGAAGAGTCTGGGACATCAGGGAGCCTGGCCATAAGGGCCACTCAGTGAAGACCTGAGATGGGAAGGGGAGGGTAAGACATGTCCTGCCCCCAGGTTGAGGACTGTTGCCTCCAGGCCTCTATCTGCACAGCCAACATGGGGGCAGCAATGCCAGGCTGGGGTCTGCAGCCCTAAGTACACGCTCCATCCTCCCAGGTCAAAGCACACCCTCTGTCTCTCCCCACATTGTGTCTCTGTGGTTGTTATGTGGGGGTTTTAGATACCCCCACTCCCACAACTCGAAATTTTAGACCTACTTCCAATACATACAATCACCCCACTGTGGCAGATTGAATTAGGTACTGCAATTTAGGCCTGTGTTTAATCTTAATCCATTTTCCTCTGGCTGTCAACCCAGTGTTAACAGGATTTCCTCTGGTTTTCATTTTCAGGTCATGCGTGGCCCATCTAAAATTGTGGGTGGGTCTTGCTCCTTGTGGCTGTAGGCCTTAGGAAGAGAAGCAAGAAGTCACAGAAGCTAGGAAGGAAAGGATATCACCAACTGGCCAGAGACTGAGAAACAATCCAAGGAGCTGCAAGGATTCCCCGAAGACGTACCAGAATGTTACAGGCTTTCAGAGGAAGCAAGGTTTCCCCACACTTTGACCTGGACTTCCAGTCTCAAAGGAGAGACCAACAGATGCTGTTTGAGCAAAACCGTGGTGTGGGATTTGTGAGATCAGCTCAAGCACACTAAGGTGTTCACTTCCATGTATAAACACACAGCCCCACCATTCAATGAGATATATATACTCATACTAAGTGACCACAAGACATACTAAAATCTCTCTACTGAAAGCTTCAATAACATACTACCGGGAAATATACATCCAAATCACTGTGACCCAGAGTACACGCTCATTACACATAAAATGTACCACATGCCTCAATTTTACCCACAATTCCCCTATACAATACAAATACGAACAAATACCACCCTGTATCACCAAATACAGATACAGCTCCTGCATTTACTTAGTCCCTACACTTGCTAATGGTCATCAAAATATCTCCAGCATCTTCCAGAATAGGTACAGGAAACACAACAATCCTTCCATCTGAACATATACATCTGCCAGCTTCATACACTATTATACAGTTTCTCTTCAACACCAGAATATCTATGCACAACTCCTGAAAGTCACCCAAACATACATCACCACTCAATGTAGACTGAGTACATTTCAATGATCCCACACGTCCAAACAATATACAGAAGATAGAGAGTCCCTACCAACTAATACACTGACATGTTCCCTATCACTGCCCATATGCATATGCAGAGGCAATTCCAAACTTAAACACACAAAAATCCCAAAGATTATGTGGAAGCCCTCACAACATATAATGTTTTCATAGCTTCAAACTGCAAATACGTAACACCAATTCCTTGATATACATGCACTGCATCTGACAGGATGCAAGAACCCAAAGCCTCAGACTCACTGAAGAAATAGTCAGGTCCTCCACTTAACCCCAAATATCCACACAGACACCACTGATTCACAGATTTCAAGGTATCTATCACATTCCAACCAACCTACGAAATGCAAATACGAGTGTCAAACTTTCAATTCATATGAACACAGTTCCAAGAGACATGCACAATAGAGCTCACACTCCCTGAATTTCTACAGTCCATGAGAGGCCCCCCAATACATGGGTAGACTATCACAATTTTCAGATACACAATCAACCTCTTCTCTGCATACCCACAATCAGGTACAAAACATCTTTCATTCCTCAAATACACTAACTGACCTGCTAACAACTCCATGAAACACAATTCCACCCAGAGGAAATCAGCTCCTGGATACAATCATAAAAGTAATTAAAGCCCCAGTTATGAACGTAGTGGTATGTAGCCAGGTTTAACACTGTGAACCAACTCTCTCTAAAATAATTCTGTGTGTGTATACATATAAACATAGTGAATACATTTCAATCATTTAATAGCATACAGTATGTGCAGCACAAATTTTACAAATAGTTAGAAAATATACATTATCTTTTGTAAATTGCACTTGGTCAATTGATTCTCACAAACTTTTGTCCATTTTTGCCCAAATCTTATACCTATTATATATATCCTGTGCCTGAAAATCCATCACAATTGACACCAGACCTTGAAAAATGGTTTATTATTCCATGAAGCAAAGACTCTCATGTTCGTCATAAAATAATGCTTTCATCCTGAACACTGGTTAATATTTCTACCTTAAAAAGTAATATAGTGAAATAACCAAGAGATGCTGGAATTGCCCTTACTTTTTAGTGTTCCCTCTTTCCTCAATAGAATGTATTTTATATACTGAAATATTTTCCCTCATTTTTTGTATTATCACAATGTAGCGGATACAGACTTAGGTCACATTATTAACACTTTAAAGTTAATTTAACTCTATACCATCTAGTTGAACAAATGCAGCTGGTCTGGTCTGCAGTGCTCCTCCCTCCCGCAGTACAGGTGCTCCCCCCACAGTGGAAGGGACAAGTGAGGGCAGGGCCACAGGCTTAGGGAGCAGCTCCTGATTCACAGGAGCACACACAGCGCTGAGCCCAGAGACACCACTAGGAAGCCATGGGTTGGCGCACTCTTCACCTTTATTTTTTACACAACTGACATAGAAAAGCAGGTGGAAGTGGTGGGACTAGGGTGATGGGACAACTCCTCCCCCGCAGACCCTGGGGTTCACAGTTATGCACTGGCCCTCCTCCCTGTGCGCATGCGTTTCCCTTCTGGAACCGGTTCCCAACTGACATTAGGGGCGGTTGGAGGACCAGAGAACACGTGACAGAGCCCCGCCCCCACAGCCACGTGCACAAGCGCCAAGCTGCCAGTTCCTGCAGGGACCAGGTCCTGGGAGGGGCATGGAGGAGAGGCAGGAGGTGGAGCCTCATTAGGCTCTGTCAGGCGTGTTCAGGCCATGCCTCCTCTGCAGGAACCCGAACAGCCTTCCCTGCCTCTGGGAGAAAGCATGTGGGAAAGGACCACTCACGATTTTGGACTGACAGATGTGGAGGACAGTCCCATGCACTGAGACAGGGTCCTCCGTGAAGTATTTTAGAAGAGGTCTAGCCTAGGGCAGTGCCCTCAGATTGGAAGGATTGCTTATGCATGCCTTGGCTGCATTTGTTTTCTTCTGGTTCATGGCCTTTCAAAGAATTTGCCCTTTTTCCTACACAGAGGAAAGGTTCCTTATAGAACAGTCCTGGCAAAGTATTTGGGATCTGAAAACTCCTTCAAAGCTATGCGTCCTCTGAACTCCATTGCTGATTGTATCCTAGGACTTTTCCCATATTAGGATATTTTTTTGTGAGCTTATTTAATATGCACAGTGAATGTGGACTCAGTAAGATTTTGTTTGAAGGTTAAGTTTTTGATAGCTTTCATCAGGACATTTGATCATCTGAGTCCAGAAACTAGTTCACAGCTATCTTGAGCCCTTAAACTTGAGGCAAAATTCTTAGCAGGCTTCTTAGCAATGAAGTAGAATAAAACTCCAGACTTTGTAATACTTGCTGTGACTCTTCTCTGATTCAGTAGAAATGTAAAAATTGTGTGTTTGGGTGGAGCATAGATACAAATTCAGTTGTCTTTACTGTAGGTTCAGTGCTTTCTTTTTCTTTATGGGGTAACCATTAAAAACATAATGGGTTCCACTTCTTATGTAGCATTGCCAGATGAAATAGAGGACACCTAGTTAAAAAAATCTCATAAAAACAATGTGTATTAGCATATATGTCATATACAATTTGAGACATACTTATGCTAGAATATAATTCATTGTTTACTGAATTTCACAATTTACTGTGGTTTATTTTTTTATTTGCTAAAACTGGGAACATTATTCTTAGGGATATTTTAGAGGTTTTATTAATTGAAGAACTTCTCCTTGTAGCGTATGCCAAAGAAAGAAGAGTTGAAAACAAGCTACCAGCCAAAAGACAGTAATTGCAATAAAACTGACACTAGATAAAATATATATATATACCCTTGTATATACTGTTTATAATCAGAAATAAACATAAAATGTTTATAACGAATTTACAACGTGTTTGCTTTTAGTTGCATGATATTTTCCTAGAAAGATGTGAAAGGAGCAAAAACATAAGTGTCCTCTGGTGATGTGGACTGGGATGCCAGGGGAAGTGGGTGGGTGGAAGGATTCTCACTACATTTTCCATTGTGCAAAATTTGACTTTCACACCATGCAATGTTTACCTGTTAAAAACAATCAAAATCATTGAAATATTGTAAATTTTAAATACTTAACAACCGATTAATGAGAAAAAAGCATCGATTTTTCCTGTCAGCCTACAAGCGTGGAGTTCTTTGATGTGGAGGGGCTTTCCAGCACAAACCAATGTTTTTTTTATAAATAATTTAAGTATAGACCTAGGAAGAAGTCTTTGTGCTATGAATTAGGAAGAATCAATAAATTGCGCTAACAGAGTCCATCATAATTGTGCTGTCCCATTATACTTTGAAGGGACCACCTGCAATTTCCCCTGTCAGAGTCCTGGATGATGTTCTACCCTCCCCCATTTCAAGCCCACCTGCCCTCTGCCCCTCCCCCCTGTAGAATGTCTGAGTGCTCCGTTCTAGTCCTGTTGAGATTCAAACTTCCCCACCTTTTCCGTGGATTCCTGAGAATCTGTTGGCAGCGGTTCACTCTCAGGGCGTAGAATTGAATCTCTGCTAGAGGTTGTCAGATAGCGGTGGTCAGTGTCCAAGTGTACCAAGGTAACTTCAAAAGGTAAGCACTTAGGATAAGGTGCTGTGTTATCAGGGTCCCTGATATCCCTCAAATCCATAGAAATTCAAATTTGACCCATCTTCTTGGAACAAGATTTGAGATGAATCTAGAGGAAGGAGAAATCACTGGACTCCACCAAGAACCTCTCACCTGGGAGTTGGTGGGGTAGGTTGGAAAGCCAAGACTTAGAGTTGAGGAAGGGATCTCCTTAGAGGTAGATCTAGATATGTGAGAGGGCTACAATTGGTATGAGAAAGTTTGGATGCAGGAAGAGTTTCTCTCTAGAAAAAAGCCACATAACAAGTGTATTAAATGGTAGCGTGTTTACGTGGTGTGGTAGTGTAGAGAGGCTTGTCTCCACCCTTTGTCATTACTTCAGGCACCTGGGAATTTATGATTTTCTGGGAAGAATATGACCTGGAGGAAATGACATCCTGTGGGGACAGTTAGAAGCAATGGTCTAACGCAAAAAAACTTTTCGGTAGAGTTCATCGTGGCCAAGTCAGCAGTGAAATATCCTGTCTGTGAGGCCGCCTGGAAGTTACTCTAACTGTCCCAGCCCAGAGCCTCTAAGCTCCTACCAGCCCAGAGGCCTCTTGCTTTCACTCCTGGCAAATGTTTTCTCTGACTCAATGTTTCCAGGGCACTTGTGGTAACTTCAGCTAGTTTTAGAGATTGGGTTTACCTGGATTTTATGACGTTTCCTTAAACTATGTAAACTCAGATGTTCAACCAATTCATCTTCTCTAATTCCTCACGGTGAACCCTCGGCTCTTCATTTTAAAGTTGAGGTGAAGATGTTGCTCATAGTCCATAAATACTTCATGGTCATGGAATAGATAGTGGCTGGTATTTGTTTTCAGTAAAACACTCAATGAAGGGTGGTTTCTTTCTGAAGAGGGGAAGGAGAAGAGATACAATTAGGTCTATTTTACTCTATCACTAATAGTACTAGAAGTAATAGTATTGGTAACGGTCTGAAGAGGCGATGCAGAACTTAATCTTAAGAATTTACCACCACCTTACTGCCTAGAACTTACCCAAAAGAACATCCCTTATCTGCTTGTGAGCATGCTGAGGGGCATTTTTTCCAAAGCATTCCTTGACACCAGCTCTTTGGTCAAGAGGCTGACCGAATGCCTTCACCAAATATTGAGTCTGGCTGAATTTCTGGTAGCGATTTCCTCAGAGAGGGGCTGTCCTGATAGCACGTGCTTCTTTCTCCTTAGCACTCAGAGGTCTGGGAGCCTCACTGAATGGGAGCAAGTTCTCTTACGGGAAAACCCTGATCTGGAGTTCTAGAACCTAAAATCACTAGAGGGACAGGTGCTATTCTGAATTTCCTCCACCTATGTGCCTGCTCACTTTTTGAAATTCATAGCTCCGATTCTCGTGACGTATGCATGGCCATTCCAACAGAACGGCATGCCTGTTCCAGCACCACAAAGGAGAAACACGTCTCTCAGTGAGAAGGTGATGTATTGCAAATGCACAAGCAAGGAACTGGGAGAATCTTCCCAAAACCAGATCAAAGCGAGAATGGGAACTTGAATTTGTATAGGGAAAAAACCGGGGGAGAGGTGGAAAGAAAAGCAAGTCAAAAACAAGAAGCAAGTGATGACTTTAGGACTTCCAGGGGTCTTGTGAGGAGGGTACCTGCAATTTCCCAGTCCTGTGTTGCCTCAAGCACGTTAAGCTCGAAACTGTTGTTCCAGTTTCAGTGATTTATCAGTGACAGTTTAGATTCAGATATCGGTGCTTCTGATGTTCTCTGGTTTTGCCTTCAGTAGATATTTTATTCTTCTTATTCCCGTATGCAGAACTGGGAAGGTCTGGTTGATGTCCTTTTGGGAGCTAAGAACAAAGAGTAACTATTAAGATTGGATTAAGAGAAAACTATCTTAGTTATGTCTGGTTAGTTCCAGAGCTGCATAGGCGAAGAAATTTTTAATAAGCACTTTTCCAGCTCTCAATTTCCTAAGGAGTAAAGGACAGCTCCTGAGAGCCTCAAGAGTGTTGCCATTGTGGCCTCTAAATCCACCCATTTCCTTGTCTCTACAGCCTCTCCAGTGCTGGGACCGGACAAGACCATGAACTCTGGAGTCTCCCTGTATCCTGGCACTGCCCTGCCAATCCCTTCACCCATTCCTGACCCACCACCCACACCTGCCTGGGGGCAACACCTACCCCTATCTTTCCTTCCTGGCAGCTCTCTGCAGCCGCCTGCTTTCCCCAGGCCACAGTTGGTGACAGGAAAGGGGGGCCTTGTCCCCAGTGGGACTGGAGCTGAGAAGATCATTATTCAAATCAGAAAACTAGGGGGACCAGCAGAGACCCCTCCTACTCACCCCTTTGTCCTTCCTCAGATGCCCCACACTTCAATTGACCCAAGGATCCTCTGTGGGGGTGCTCAGCATGCCCCTCCTGGGACCTTGAGGGCCTCTGCTCTGGAGCCCTTGATCCCAGCCTCAGCTGTGGGGTGCACCCAGTCTGCTGAGGGAGGCTGGACCCCAGGCCTTCCTCCTCAAGCTCCACCACCAGCTGCCCAGTTGGCCCCCAGGATCCCTCCAGGGAATGCTTTCTTCAGGCCACAGGGGGCCTCCATGGAGAGAGGTCCTCCCTCCACCCAGTCCAAGGATGACTCCTGGAACCCCAAGAGTGTTTACCAGAACTTCCGATGTTGGCAGTGCTTCAAGTCCCTGGCCCGGAGGCACATTCCCCTAAGTCCTGATGCTGAAGCTCTTTCCTGCTTTCTCATGTGAGTGGCCTCCTCTTGGAGACACATTTGACTGTTTTGCACCATTCGGATACAGAGGACTAGGGATGGATACCCCAGGTTAATGTCTCCAGAGTTTCTTGACAGTAGGTCATGATGAGAGAAGATCTATCCCTGGTTTATGACTGATTTTCAGGTGTCTTATCTCAAGTGATACCTCCCTCTGTTGGGGGTCCAGCCATTCTCTACTTTGGTATCATTATCCTAGTAACCATTGACATAAAAACTAACAATCAGAGAGTTGTCCTGTGATCGAGTGAGGAGCCATGATTTGAATTGAGGTGTGACTACAAACACCACACTCTTCCCCTTGCACTCTACCTTCCAGCACAAGATTTGAGCATGTGTTGTCCAGAGAAAGCAAAATCCACAGAGATCAGGCAAATAACTCTAGTTTTGCCCCCACACACATTGTTCTGGAGATTTCCAGTTAGAACTGGGAGGTGGCAAAAACTGTAGAGTTGTGAAGCACTTGGCTCCAACTCGATTTGTAATCCTGGAGAGATTACCTCACTTGGTAACCTTACCTGTAAGGGTTTATTCCATTTATTTCAGAGTATTGCTGAGACGGTTACATGAGCTAATAGACAAAGTACTTCATAGACACAACTTCTCATGCTTTCCTACATTACATGATAACTAGTCTTTTTCCTTATTATTATAATTCTTAGTTTTTTAAATTGTTATATTATCATTGTAAGATTTTGAAAGGACAAGAAGAGCAAAAGAGCTCACAAAAGGCAAAACTACCCTAACTAAAGAGTGTGAATGAATGATTAGCAATGTGGCCCAAGACCATGGGCTGTTGTGACTGTGAGACAGAAACCGTGATGATATTATTTTCACACCCTGAACTGCCAGCTGTCTCTGCTCTGCACTGCCCCCAGTAAAATTATGTGTCAATGGCAATAGAGCCTATATCAAATAACAGGACACTTATTTTTTATTTACACAATGCTTTTCAATTTTTGAACTCCCAAAAATATCTCCTGCCCCAGGAAAGAAATTCAAGGAAGTCCCCCAAATTTCCAGCTTAAGAGTCTTAATGATTCTCCCACATTCTTGAGCACTCTTGGAGCAAACTCTCCAATGCAGGCAGCAGCATGACCTTCTGTATCTTGAGGCAGCCCATGGCTGTCCATGGGCATGGGCTTTAACAACCCTTGGCTTTGCATATTAACTCCTCTTCGTATTCTGATGCTCTGTTTTCCAAAGCACTAATCACCTAATAGTCACCTGGGAAGTTGTTTACTTAGCTTTTGACCCCTGGGAATAGGCCCGGAATCTCCTTTTAACGTGTTCTCCCAGTGCATTCACTACACAGTGCCATTGAAGCTACAAAGGGAAGTCAGAGATTCCAAAACAATCATTTCACTGAGCTGGACTTTCAGAAATGAATCCTTGTATTGATATTCAATATTCAGTCAGGGATCGTAAAAGGCAGATGCACTTAAAATCACAGGGTACACATAGAAAGGAGGTCATGAAGGGACAAATGGTGGATAGATGTGATGGGGTTCAGGTGATGCTGGCTGGGTAGTATCAGGAAGGGGTGGGAGAAGGTGCATGTAGAATGTTACTGACATGGGGAATTTTAGCCCAGTGCTTCGGTCACTGGCCCGTCGGAAGCCTACCATGAGCCTGGACGAGGGACTGCAGAGAGCCATGCAGGAGTGGCAGCAAACAAGCAACTTTGATCGGATGATCTACTACGAGATGGCAGCAAAGTGAGTCCAAGGATCCTTGTTAAATTGCGAGGTTTTGTGGCTGGGTGTGATTGGGGAGGACAAAGCCAGGCAGGGGTCTTGCTTTGTTGCTGGTCAATAGAAGGGATACTTAGAGAGGGGGTGTCAACTAGGTCACTATTCCCTGGATACTGACGGACCAACTCCTCTGTGCCGTCACTTTCACCTTTAGTACTGGGCAGGTTTTCACCTTTCTTTCAGAGGATGCTCAACCCTTCTCTGATATTGGGTCTGCAGATGTCATGAAATTGAAGGTCTTAGGATGGGGTTGAGGGTAATTCCTACAGATCCTCTAGGATTGTAGGCTGTAGCCTCTAGGTTGTAGGTACTTTGCAGGGGTGACATGCTTGATAAGGCATGTTTCTACCTGTCTGGGTGTCTGGGCAGCAGGAGCCTATTGGCACAGGACTTTGGGCCCACCTCTCCTCATGAGATAATGTCCAAGTGGTTCTCTGTCATTCCAGATGAGTTAGAGGTGGAGGAGGTTGGTTAGGGGAAGCCAGGATCTCAGATATCCTGTGAACAAGTTGTTCAACTGCATGTTAAACTCTTGGCTAAAACACAAAGCAATGACAAAAAATAAAATAAAAAGGACAGCATTGGAAATTGAATCTCTTCCATAATGTTTCCTTCTACTTTCTTTCCAAGCATTTCTGCACCCCATGTCTTCATTTGGTTTACTGTTCCAAGGCTCTAGGATTCTTAGATCTGGGCACTGATCCCTCCTTTACTTATAATATTAACATCCCAGATCCCAGCATGCAATCACTGTCAGCTCATCTGTCTAGTTTTTGCTATGACATCCTTGACTTGGGGATGATGGCCACCTTTGTCATCCTGTCATGGAACACACTGACTAATTTAATTCAAGAACCTACATCAAGATTGTTGAAGCCCACTAGATCCTAGTTAAGACAGTGTATAGTCTAGCAATTACAACCTGTACACTCAACTTTCAAAATCTGCCCAGAACCAAATTGATTCATTTCTTTCACATTCCCCTTAAGTGATGATGAGTTTTGCTGTAGGTGAACGGGTGATGTGGGGACCTCATGAAGTACCCCCAAACTGTGGTTGTACTGCCAGGAGCAAAACCCCTCTTGGAAAAGCACTTATCCAAGACCTTGATATCCCTCCCAAGACACTTAGTTTCCCCTATTGTTGGTGCTGATCTCCTTTTGTAGGCAATCAGTGGGCCAGGCTATGCTGTCAACACTGCTTGTGCCTTCCTCCCATGCTAGGTTCAAGGAGTTTGAAATTGAAGAAGACAGGCAGATTCAGATGTTGGAGGAGAAGAATGGTTTCCAGTGCCCTCCACCTCCAGCCCCTCCAAATCTTCATCCACAGGTGCCCCCAGGCACTATGGAAGGCCAGAAGCCAGGTATGGCTCATCACATTCCAACAGAAGACTAGGTGCAAAGGGGACTGAGAGAAGGCAATAGGACTCATGAGCTGCATTCCTTTCAAGATTTGCCTTCTGTGTTTCCAAAGGAGAAACCCATCGAGAACCTAGTTTCTCAGTTACCCTTTGTCATGGGCTAGGTCAATTTTGTCAGCTGTCATAACTGCACTCTCATCTTGATTGTCAAAAGGGACACATTTATATAATATTCCTGATGATTAGGGGGTGGAGGAAGGGATAGCTTTCAGGATCACAAGTTCCTCTTTTTCTTGAACAGAAACTTTATCTAAGGTCATTCCTCTTTTAAACTTTATCCTATAAATGTTCATGTAGTTTCAGATTAGCCTGAACCAAGTGGAAGCATTTTCTATACCTAAAATATTACTCTCACCAAGATATGGTTGGAAAATAAAAGCTGGAGATTCATTCCACTCTTACTTCTTGACCTCTGCCTCTACCTTTAGTGTCCAATCCAAAAAAGTCAGGGCCCAAGGCCAAGGTTTCCAGGCAGAGGCAACGCAGACAGCAGCGGGCTCTGAAGACAAAGGCCCCCAAGGAGATCCCACCTGAAGCCGTAAAAGAGTACATTGACCTCATGGATGGGCTGGTGGGGCCTTTGCACTCAGCCTCAGAGGGGGAAGATGGAAAATCGGAAGAGGAAGGACATGGACAGCAGGAATGTGATGGAATCTATGCAGACCCGGATCTCCTCAACTACATCCACCAGCTGTGTGCAGAGGAAGACTTCATCACCAAGGTGGGTGGATTTTAGGTGAGGTGTCTAGCAGAGTCCTTAGTTTTAGCACTGTCAGCATTTCAGGTCTGTGCTTCTTTCCCAATCTGTTGAAACTTGTGTCTATTCCTTATCTCTTGAGCAGTGTGGAGTGGGTACATGTATGTGTATTTAAGTCTTTGTGTGTGCGTGCATGTGTGAGTGTCTCTATGTGTAGCTGGTTGTGCTCATCATCCCAAGCATCCACAGATTGCAGATTGGGGTGCCGTGTCAATGCTTTCCCTCCTGCTTCCAAAACCGACAGGTGGCTCTTTCTCTAGGGTGCTCAATCTCCTTTTATTACTGTTCCCAGGTGGAGGCTGTCATTCACCCTCGATTCCTAGCAGAATTGCTTTCCCCAGGAGCACATGTAGACTTCTTGTCCCTAACAGAGGAGCTGCAGCAAGAGGAAGGACTCACGCCCACCCAGGTAAACCAAGGGTGGGAGGGCCTCACAACATGTAATCCACATGACCTTGTCTAACATGCTTTGTCTTGGGTGGCATGGCTCCTGGAGAAAAACTGCGGAAGGTGTGGGGGTAAATGGAGAACCAGTAGGGAGGAAATTGTGGAGAGGTACGGGGTAGGTGTGGGTAGGACTGCAAGTTTGGGAATTGTGCATAGGAAGATGGGCAGAATAAGCTATAATATATGTATACAAAACCTACCTGCCTTCTGGCCAAGTGCAGTCATCTTTGCCACACATTCAGCCACCTCATGTGAGAAACATCTGCAGTCATTAATTCTCTATTTCCTTGACCACAGCTGGCTGAGAAGCGTCTGCTGCCCTTGAAAGATGTAGAGGTTTTGGAAGCACCTCCAAGTTATGATAAACCTGAACTGGACAGAGTTCCTTCCACATGCAAGTCTAGCAATGGTGCAGAGAGTAAAGCTGAGCATGGCCAACTTCTAGGGATTCAAGTTAGTACTGGTGCCCTACACTGGGATGGCAGAGCAGACAACAGCCTGGATCCCCCTAAAGACATTGCTGTCTCTCCAAGGAGTCAAGACGATCCACAAATCATAAAGAAACAAATGTCTTACCATCACCAACACCAAAGACACTCTTCCCTTAGATTCAGAAGCAGAGATGAGGTGCCTCTGCAAGAAACCTTTCCTATAAGTACCAAATCCAAGCCCACAGATGGGTCCAATGAAGAGGAGGATGAGGAGCTCCCCAGCCTTGCATTCTTCTTGAAACTGCCACATCAGCTGCTGCCATGGGGACTTGTCAAGAGTCCCCTCGCTCACTCAGGCCATCACACCTCTGGAATCAGGAGAGCACATGGAGAATCCCTGTCTGTATCATCTCTGAAAAGAGGTCACAGTCAAACTCCTCATCCTGATGCCAAGTCTCCAAACATGGCTTTAGTTGAAGGTCCATCTTCTGCTGGAAGAAAATCCCACCTCATAGCTGACTTTGGGGCTCCTGGCAGGCAAATGTTGGTGCTGGGTGCAAGCCAATCCTCTCAGTCTCGAAAAAGAAGGTGTGACCAACGTCTGGATCCTAGAAAGAAGAAGCCCCGCTGTGGAGTATAGGTAGCAGTGGGACCAATCTCTCCACAAAGAAGACCTGCCATTGTGGACCCCCACAGTAGATTTCCTCTTGCTTTAACCAAATGACTCTACATGCAGCTTCCTGGTCCTACTGTTACTCCTTGGAAGTTCTAGAGACTGTGGGGAGGACAGTGAGGGCCTTCAAAGGCTTTCCAAAATTAATATGATACCCTTGGTAGGGGAGGAGGAGTGGTAGTTTTGGGCGTTTTCTTGAAAATGTATATAAAGTTAGTTTTGATTTAAAATGCTCTCCGTTCTGCAATATTGTATTTGTCCAACATTGCTACTTCAGGGATGGTGGGATGTTGAAGGTGGAGGGATACGGATGGCTGCAGTCTTGGTGGATCCACAGGTGACTGACCTAGTTCTGTCCTCCTGCTTCAGTCTATATTCTTTCAGCCTGCTCCTGGGAAAAGAGAAATGTCATGGTCTTCCTGTTAAGTGACAAGTGCCCATTAGTGTCTTTCCTTATGCCTTCTCACAAGGCCTGGCTCCATTGTGGGTGGCCATCATTGGATGGCCATCAGGATATTATCTGTATCTCCTAATACTTTACTCATGGAAAGTTGCTCTTCTACAGTTTTGGTTTCTGGAATATCAGTTAATTTTCTATAACTGATATGTGAGTCAACACCTTCCCCGAGTGTTCCTGTGCTTTCCTTACCTAAGGATGTAGACATTGGAGCTTCCATGGTCCTCAGCAAGTGCAGGCCATGTGTTGTGTGGTTGGTTTGAGTAGACACCCCCGAGCCTGCTTCCTAGGGCCATGAATCTGTATATTTCCGCCTCTATAGAGGAGATAGCACATTAAGACTCAGGATTACTAAATGTATAATTAGAGTTGGCCTATTTCTTAATGCTAATAAGGACAGAAAAAGGATGTGGGCCAAAAGAAGATTCACAAGTCCATCAAAATATATATGCATGCAATACGATATAGGGACGGAGGATATGAAGTCGCTTTGTGTATTTCGGTGCAGGAATGAGTCTTGTGCAAGTAGCTGGGGAGGGATTCACTTTGTGGCCAAGCGGGCTGACCTCAGGAACCTTTGTGCTCTTCCAAGGATCGCTCCACAAGCACTGCTCCCTCTCCTCCCTAAATAATGACTGAAATTTTTATATGGAACACAGGTAGAAAATTACACTCATGTCTAAAATTGTTTCTTTCCAAAGAAAGTCAAACCAACTTCATTGTAAAAAAAACAGAGAAAAATAAATGGTTTGATTTGTTTAGCATGCCGTGGGCTGCCCTTCATGTGCAAGGGATATTTAAGCTGGGAAGAAGGTGGAGAAGGGCTGAGGCCCTCAATCAAGCCCGTACCTGGGCTCTTGTCCAGGCCCATGGTTAGAGTAGTTAGACAGCCTGGGGATGTGGGATTTAGTGACTAGGATTTGATTCTGGGGGGTGTGGAGAGTTTAATTGAGCACTGGGTGGACATCTTCTGGACCTGAATTAAGAGGTAAGTGTCCTATGAGGATACAATCAAGAAAAAAACCCGAGATCAAGGAGATACGGTGCACACCCTCTTTGTATTGAAAGTTTTTTTTGTCACCCTCCAACCTCTAATTAACCTCTCAAATTGAGGTGTTCATGGTCCAGTCTCTCGACTCATCCTGTCAGCCCTAACAGACACTGAGATTCCCTGACACACACCCTTGTTCTTGGCCAGTGCTGCCTTCTCTAAGTTCTAAGTTCTGATTCCTTCCGCATTGACTTTGTGGTTTCAGGCAATCCATGACTCCCAGAGTGTGTCCTCGGCAACAGCTCAGCACACACAGCTGGGGTTGCATTGCAGCGTGGTGTCCCATCATATAGGCAAAATGACGATAAGGCTGCCCTTTCACCAAGGTTTCCTGGCACCCATGCTTCCTGCTGGCAAAGAGCTTGGGATAGAAAGTCACATATCAGGACCCTCTCCTCTTGTCATCTTCACATATTACCCACAATTCTGTCCACAATTTCTCCTTCACCTCTACTTCTTGTTCCAAAGTGAGCAGCATTCAGGGGCTGTCTGCCCTCTACTGTCCTTTCTGTAATGGAATTTTGTACTTGGCCATGCTTTCCGCAGCTGATGTCCTCTCTCCGTTCCAAGCTGGACCTCACCGGAGTGATGTGGGACTCATAGGCTGTATGTCACAGAGGCAGTATGACAAGGGTTGGGCACCAAGCAACAAATGTCTAGAAGATTCCTAAGCACCATGTCATGCAGTCTCCACTTGGGTAGAGCATCCTCATCATGTGTTCCCATATTGCTTCTTCCTGGTGTTGAAATCAGTGAACACACCAGTCATTAATTGATAATATATTGAGGGAACAAAAGAGCCCATGCTCCACCATTCACTGCTGTATGACTTTGGGAAAGTCACCAAGTCCTTTTCATTCCAAGTTCTTTATTGGAAAATGGATGTAACATATTTCAGCTCAGGACGTTTGAAATAGTAAATGAATCCTGCTTGTAAGAAACTAGTTTAACTCTCCTGTGGTCTCTCTTTTCAGTCAGGGACGGATTTCATCATCACATTTAGTCCAGGGCTTTTTGGCTTTGCTCTCATGTTTTCACATACCTGGGTGTCATCTCCAACTCCCATCCTTGTTTTGGTTGAAGAGTTGACAGCAGGTGGGAGATTCTGGTGTTGTTCAAACACTGTTCCGTGCCCAATCCCGAAAATATGTCCATGAGCCTACAGAGAGAGAATTGCCTGGAGGGCCATTCTGCCTGAACTTCCTCATTGATCACCATCTGACAACCATGTGCCAAAGCCCACCAGAAGTGTTGGCACATACTAGGCATTCATTCCACTGAATTGTTACTTCTTTCCCTGGTTTCTATCTCTTCTTTGGGAACATAGGAAATGGCAGAGTTTGTGACCTGAAGTGTTGAATATCCTTCCAAGATGGTCAGGAATGGAGGAAGCCTTTGGAGGAGAAGTCCAATTCCTGCCCTCATGTCTGCTTGACGTTCAGAAATTCACACACACCCCAAACACACATCTTCACACACACACATTCCACTGCCCACCGCCACCTCACTATATACTATCAATGTCCTCCCCAGGGTTTATATTTCATAGTAAACAACTCTTGCAATTCTTTACTCCAGAATTGTATGAAAATATACAGGTATAGAAATAAATTTTTTTTTTCACTCAGGATAAATCCCTTAAGGAACATCCAAACTATTGCATACATCAATAGTGTGCTCCTTTTTTTTTTTTTTAGAATCCACTTACATATGTTGAAAGACTAGTTACCGGGAAACGGACTTTGGCCCAGTGGTTAGGGCGTCCGTCTACCATATGGGAGGTCCGCGGTTCAAACCCGGGCCTCCTTGACCCGTGTGGAGCTGGCCATGCGCAGCGCTGATGCGCGCAAGGAGTGCCGTGCCACGCAAGGGTGTCCCCCGCGAAGGGGAGCCCCACGCGCAAGGAGTGCGCCCGTGAGGAGAGCCGCCCAGCACGAAAAGAAAGAGCAGCCTGCCCAGGAATGGCGCCGCCCACACTTCCCATGCCGCTGACGACAACAGAAGCGGACAAAGAAACAAGACGCAGCAAACAGACACCAAGAACAGACAACCAGGGGAGGGGGGGAATTAAATAAATAAATAAATCTTTAAAAAAAAAAAAAAAAAAAAAAAGAAAGACTAGTTACCAGCCATGGTTCCAATATGTTACATTATGGTTTACATTTTAGTCTATAAACCTTTTATAAATTTTTGGTGATATCTAACATGGCCTGTATCCATCACTTCAGGATCATGCAGAACACCTCCTTTGCCTCTCAGTGATCCCCTCTCCAAATTATTGTATTCATCTCTCCCCCTGCCCTCAGGGCCCACACTGACACCCAAGCTTCACTTCTTGAAGGACAAGATTTGTAGATACATGCAAGAATGCTGAGGGCTTGACACACTAGTCTGTCCTCCCCCACTGGGAGCCACCTATGCTCTTGTCCCTCTGTGGGAGAATATCAGGCCTCCCCAGGATGGGGTCATAACACCTTCCCACTCACTGTATGGGTCAACACTCCCTCATATAACACACTATGACATGATGAGCACTTACAAACTCCCTAGAAGCCTGACCCAGGTGCACCCTGTGCCAGAAGATGCACCAAACACCTTAAACCGGTAACCCTTCCTTATTATATTTTCTAAAGAGGTTTCTCATGATTACAGTTTCAACCACTACCTGACAATCTCTTCTGTTCTCCTGCTCTGCCTAACACTCCCCCCAATTTCTTGGACCATCTCACCCATCCTCACCTCAAGCATGCAAAGCCGAACCCAATAGTGTCCCTATATCCCTGTTGTATCCCTTCATGCACAACTACTTACCTCTAATTTATCATAGGTTTCCCCCATGTGGGTGTCAACTCACAACCTTTCACTCACCAACTATTTCCTGTAAGCCTATCTTCCAGTCCCTAACTCTCTGAGACAGTTTGATTTGCTTAACTCATAACAGAGAGGTATTCTACTATATTCTACTACAGAATTATTGTGACTCTAGCAATGGAAATTATAGCATTGATATAATTGATATAATTGATATATCAGTGGCCATGGGAGTTGCTGAAGGCAGGGAGAGGGAAAAAGAGGTGTGATATTGGGGCATTTTGGGGACTTGGAGTGTCCTTGATGATTTTGCAGGGACAGATGCAGGAAATTATATATCCTGTCAAAACCCAGTGAATGGACTGGGAGAGAGTGTAAACTACAACATAAACTATAATCCATGCTGTGTAGCTGTGCTCCCAAATGTACTCACCAACTGCAATGAGTGTAACACATTAATGAAAGAAGTTGTCAATGTGGGACGAGTGGGGGTTGTGGGGAATGGGGTATATGGGAACCTATTTTTTAATGTAACATTTTGTGTGATCTCTGTATCTTCAAAAAACTTTACAAAAAGGAACAATACTTTTTGAGCACATACAGAGTAAATGAAGTAGAGAATATTTACACTTAAGCTAAATGAGGAAGTTCAAATATTCTGAAGCCTGTCATACAAAAAGTGGGAGTTTGGCTGTTCAGTATTTCTTCAAAAGGCAGAACTTAATCTAAGGAATAAATAGTAGCAAACAACAGGAGGCAGGATAGTTGTGCAAGCATATCACTGATCTAAGAGTTTCTTTTCCAATATCATGCACCTTTTACTTACTTTTCCCTTCTGCTGAAGAGTGGTGGAACTTAACACTTCTAGACATCTTAAATAATTTTTTGGGAAGCGGACTTGGCCCAGTGGATACGGCATCCATCTCCACATGGGAGGTCCACGGTTTGAACCCATGGCCTCCTTGGCCACTGTGGAGCTGGCCCATGCAGAGTGCTGATGCCCGCAAGGAGTGCCGTGCCACGCAGAGTTTTCCCCCGCATAGGGGAGCCCCACACAAAGGAGTGTGTCCCGTTAGTAGAGCCGCCAAATGCAAAAGAAAGTTCAGCCTGCCCAGGAGTGGGGCCGCAGACACGGAGAGCTGACGCAGCAAGATGACACAACAACAAATAAGAAATGCAGATTCGAGAGACAGACAGACCAATGGAATCGAATTGAAAGTTCTGATATAGAACCTCATATATATAGCCATGTAATATTCAATAAAGCCACCAAACCCTCTCAACTGGGAGAGAATGGCCATTTCAACAAATGGTGCCTGGAGAACTGGATAGCCATAAGTAGAAGAATGAAAGAGGATTACCATCTCACACCTTATACAAAGATCAACTCAAGATGGATCAAAGACCTAAATATAAGAGCCAAGACCATAAAGATCTTGGAAAGCAGTGTAGGGAAACATCTACAGGACCTTGTAATAGGAAATGGCTTCATGAATATCACACCAAAAGCACGAGCAGCAAAAGAATTAATAGATAAATGGGACTTCCTCAAAATTAAAGCCTTCTGCACCTCAAAGGAGTTTGTCAAGAAAGTAAAAAGGGAACCCACACAATGGGAGAAAATATTTGGCAACCATATATCTGATAAGAGACTTATAACTTGCATATATAAAGAACTCCTATACCTTGAAAATAAAAAGATAAACAACCCATTTAAAAAATGAGGGGGGGGGGAGGGGAGGGGGGGGGGAGGGGGGGAAAAGATTTAAACAGACACTTCTCCAAAGAAGAAATATAAATGGCTAAAAAGCACATGAAAAAATGCTCCAAATCTCTAGCTATCAGGGAAATGCAAATCAAAACTACAATGAGATACCATCTTACTCCCATAAGATTGGCAGCTATGAAAAAAACAGAATACAAATGCTGGAGAGGATGTGAAGAAAGGGAAACACTCATCCATTGCTGGTGGGAATGGAGAAGGATCCAACCATTCTGGAGGACAGTTTGGCAATTTCTCAAAAAACTAGCCATAGATTTGCCATATGACCCAGCAATACCACTGCTGGGTATATACCCATCAGAACTGAAAACAAGGACACAAACCGATATATGTACACCAATGTTCATAGCAGCATTGTTCACTATCGCCAAAAGTTGGAATCAATCCAAATGCCCATCAACAGACGAGTGGATCAATAAAATGTGGTATATACACACAATGGAATACTACTCGGCTGTAAGAATAAATACACTACAAACACACGTGATAACATGGATGAATCTTGAGAACCTTATGTTGAGTGAACCAACCCAGGCATTGAAGGACAAATACTACATGACCTCAATGATATGAAATAAGCAACCTGCCTCAGAGAGCTAGAGACTGGAAAAGAGGCTTACAGGAAATCGGGGGATGGAGGAAGGATGTGAGCGACGTCTGCAGGGGTGGAATCTATGATGAGCTGACAGTAAGTATGAGCACAAAGAAGGGACAAAATGAGGGCAAGGGGTTGCCTTTGGGTGGGGCTTTGCGGGTTTGAGGGGGGCTGGGGATGGGCGGAGGGGTAATATTGTCCAAAAATTGGGGGGAGGGAGGGGCAACATACGAACGTAGGAGAGTGTCAGGTGTCCGTTGAGAGTAACATGTTGAGAAAATCGTATCAAAATATAATTAGGAGGGTTACCTGTTTAGGATGCTCAGGGCGGGTAGTCTGATGCGGGACGGACTCCAGGGGAATAGCTGAAAGCTCATTTTGCCAGGGTGGGTTGTACCATTGGGTAGAGACCCAAGAAGTGAGAGTTGGGGTGGACCCACATCCTGGGGAGGACTAATGCCATCAAATAGAGAGAACTGTATCTCTCATGAGAAAGGGTGGCTCCCAGGACATTAGGGCAGTTGAGAAAGTCAGGCCCTGAACACTGCGGCAAGTATCTCTGGACGTGGCTTCTCGGGAAATGGAGATTGGCTGGCGCTGTGGGCCCCAAGGGGAGGGGAAAATGGATGTTGAATGGATGGAACCAAGGTAAATGTGGGGGCAAGAGAGGAGTTTTGCGAGAGTACACGAGGATGAATATAAAACATGTAATATTACACCAAAAACATATAGGGGACGACAGACTAATAATGTAAACCATAAGGCAAAACATAGGATAACTAAAAAATTTAGAAAACTGTACATCCTAAAGTATGGACCACATTGTAAGCACAGATGTCACCTTGTTTGAAAGCTATTGTTTCGGAATCTGTACATCAGTTTCAGGAAATATGATATGAATAAGTTAAAAGATTATCACTGTGGAAGGGAAAAGGTTTTATGGTGGATCTGTGGGAGTACTGTATATTGTATATATGAATTACTGTGATCTAAGACTCTTGTGAAGAGAAGCTCAATAATTAGAAAAGAAAAGAAAAAGATAGGATGTAGAAATTTTTCCAAATCAATATGTACTCTAGATCTAACCTTTAAACTCATCGCTATATTCCACTTTACTAGTAAGGGAAACTGACATTATATTGGGATTCACTTTACAGGAAGTTTTGGATCACAGAGTGGTTCAACAATGGTGGCGGAGGAATACTGATATGGGATGTTATTGACAGGCTATATATGGTTGACAGGGAGTTATACACGGCATATGTCCAGGGTACATGGCAATGTTTAGATATACTAATAGTGGAAACAATTAAAAACAACAGCTGGGGGGGGTACTGGGTTACTGGCTGGGGGGTCTCTGTCTTGGTCCCTGGGGGAGCAGCAGCAGTTCCCCAGGTGCAACGGTAAGAACCAGGAAGGAATGAGAGCCCAACGGTGGGCTCCTGATACTAATGGCTATGCTTGTGAGCCTATACACCTGCAATAAGAACAAGGCCTAGAGTAGCATTGTGCCTGGGAGTTTCCTCCTGACAGCCTTCATGTTACTCAAATGTGGCCACTCTCAAAGCCAAACTCAGCATGTAGATGCAGTGCATTCCCCCCAGCGTGGGACATGACACCCGGGGATGAGCCTCCCTGGCACCGAGGGATCACTACCACATACCAGCTGAAGATGCAATTAGAAAATGACCTTGAATTGAAGGTTCAATGCGGATCAGCAGAATATCCCTGTCTACATATAATAACATGACTTTAAAATGCTGTTTGACCTAATGTAAGGGGGAAATGGAAAGGAGAAATGAGTTAATATGGCTATGAGTCTCTAAAAAAGAGTCTGGAGGCTGTCAGAAGGAATGCCCTTATGCACAACTGAGCAGAGTCTAAGAGACAGATAAAGTAGATACAACCCCAGGTATTCATTCCTTTGAGGGCTAAAGAGACCCACGGGTTCTATGGTCATGGCAGATGGGGTTCACTGCCATGTCAGATGGCTCTTCTTTGGAGCTGGTGTTTCTGCGTGATGAAATCGGACTTAGATGGGATCTCTTTTCACAAGACTTTCATGCTACTTTACTGGAATTGTAGATGGTGTTGGGGTTTAAGATATATTTAGGGGATTTGAATCTCTGGACTGACAATATGATAGGCAGGCCCTGAGCCTCAACAGACTTCAGCTCCTACAATCTGATTTATTGGACTCACCTCACTCAGCCAAGATGGAGTTGAAGAAGGACAACCACCACACCATGGAGCCTAGAGTGCCTACAACTGAAAGCGGGAGGATTACATCCAGTATCCATGTGGAATCTGAGCCTCCTCTTGACATAGAGGTGCAACAGACACAACCAATCCAAGGTCCACAGAGAAAAGGTGGCATTGGAATGGGAAAAGTGGACATGGTGGCTGATGAGTATGGGGAATGGCAGGAAGAGATGAGATGTCGAGGTGCCTTTGGAACTTAGAGTTGCCCTAGATGGTGCTTCAGGGGCAATCACCGGACATTGTAAATCCTCCCAGGACCCACTGGATGGAATGTGGGAGAGTATGGGCCATGATATGGACCATTGACCATGAGGGGCAGAGGTGCCCAGAGATGTACTTACCAAATGCAATGGATGTGTCATGATGATGGGAGTGAGTGTTGCTGGGGGGGGAGTGGTGGGGTGGGGGTGGTGGGGTTGAATGGGACCTCATATATTTTTTTAATGTAATATTTTTACAAAATCAATTAAAAAAAAATCAAAGAGCAACAGTAACACACAGCCTCCTGCCACTAAATCCCAACAAAAGACAAAGAAATTGAGCATCTGAGTAAACTACATACTAATCAGATGCCTAGACATCAGCAAAAAATTTATAAGCCAGAATAAGAAAATAGAAGACACAGCCCAGGAAAAGGAATATATCAAAGTCCCAGAAGACATGCAGGATTTGAGACAACTAATTAACGAGATGCATACCAATTTCCAAAATTAAATTCATTAGTTGAAAGACAGTATGGCTAAAGAGATGAATGATGTCAAAAGACATTGAGCAAGCAAAAACAGAATTTGAAATGTGGAACAGAAAAGCAACAGAGCTCATGGGAATGAAAGACACAATAGGTGACATCAAAAACACACTAAAGGTATACAACAATTTCAAGCAGCCTTGAAAGTACAGAAGAAAGAATAAGTAATACCAAAGACAGAACAGCTAAAATCGGAGAGAGAAAAGAAATGAGGGAGGAAAAAAATGGAAAAAAAATGAGCAGAGGCTCAGGGAGATGAAAGACAACAGAAAACACAACAACATACATGTCATGGGAGTTCCAGAAGAAGAAGGGAAAAAGGGTTAAAAAGAATATTTAAGGGAATAACTAAAATTTTCCCAATGCTCATGAAAGATATGACCCCACATGTCCAAGAAGCCCACTGCAACCTAATCAGAATAAATCCAAATAGACATACTCCAAAACATATAAAAATTCAGAATGTCAAATGTCAAAGACAAAGAGAAAATTCTGAGAGCAGCAAGAGAAGCAAACCATCACATACAAGGGATGTCCAGTAATAGTGCAGATTTCTCATCAGAAAACCATGGAGGTGAGAAGAGAGTGGTGTGATGCAATTAGGAGACTGAAAGAGAAAAACTGCCAGCCAAGAATTCTGCACCCAGCAAAACTGTCCTCCAAAAATGAAGGTGAATATAAAATATTCACAAAGAAAAAGAAACTAAGAGACTTGGTAAAAAAGAATCCAAATTGCAGGAAATAATAAGGAAGCCATGGAGCCTGAAAGAAAAAGACAGAAGAGTGAGGCCTGGAGGAGAGTAAAGAAAAAAGAACAGAAAGGATAACCAAGAGAAAAAAGACAGACCAAAATATGATATGACACATGAAAACCAAAGAATAAAATGTTGGAAGTAAATAATGCATTTACAGTACTATCATTGAGTGTGAATGGATTAAATGTACCAAACAAAAGATATAGATCGACAGGATGGATAATAAACACATGAGCCATCCATATGCTGCTTACAAGAGACCCACCTTTGACTCATGGATACAAACCAGCTATAAGTAAAAGGTTGGAAAAAGAGCAGGGATAGCTATACTATTATTGGACAAAACAGACTTGAAGTGAAAAAAAGTTATGAGTCAGACAAGGCCATTATATATTAATAAGAAGGACAATCCACCAGGAATATATATTTATGCACCTAACCAGGGTGTCCCAAAATACATAAGACAAACTCTGTCAAAACTGAAGGGAGAAACAGGCATCTCAACAATAATCACTGGAGGCTCTAATACACCACTCACATCGTGAGACAGAACAACTGGACAGAAGATCAACAAGGAAACAGAGAACTTAAAGAATAATAAATGAGTTAGACCTAACAGACACACAGAATGCTGCTTCCAAACACAGCAGGTTATACATTCTTCTCATGTGCCCATGGATCCTTCACCAGGATACACCACATGTAGGGCACACTGCAGGTCTCAATACATATGAAAAGATCAAAATTATACAAAGCACCTTCTTAGGTCATAATGGAAAGAAATTGGAAATCAAAAATAGACAAGAAAAAGGTAACTTTACAACTGTGTGGAGTCTAAACAACACACTCTAAAATGATCAGTGGATCAAAGAAGAAATTGCAAGTGAAATCAGTAAATGTATAGACAAATGAAAATGAGAACACAAATTACCAAAACTTGCCCCCTTTCAGCCGGCTTCCTTCTCCTTAGCCTGCACGCCGACCCGGCTCCACTATGGCAACCCGCAGCCCCAGTGTCATGATTAGCAAAGATGAACCAGGTTATGACCTAATTCATTTTGTATACCTAATCATTATGCTGAAGATTTGGAAAGGGCATTTATTCCTCATGGACTAATTATGGACAGAACCAAATGGCTTGCTCGAGATGTGATGAAGGAGATGGGAGGCCACCACATCATAGCCCTCTGTGTGCTCAAGGGGGGCTATAAATTCTTTGCCGACTTACTGGATTACATCAAAGCACTGAACAGAAATAGCGATAGATCCATTCCTATGACTGTAGATTTTATCAGACTAAAGAGCTACTGTAAAGACCAGTCAACAGGAGACATAAAAGTGATTGGTGGAGATGATCTCTCAACTTTAACTGGAAAGAATGTCTTGATTGTTGAAGATATAATTGACACTGGCAAAACAATGCAAACCCTGCTTTCCTTGGTCAAGCAGTATAATCCAAAGATGGTCAAGGTTGCAAGCTTACTGGTGAAAAGGACCCCTCGAAGTGTTGGATATAGACCAGACTTTGTTGGGTTTGAAATTCCAGACAAATTTGTTGTAGGATATGCCCTTGACTATAATGAATACCTCAGGGATTTGAATCATGTTTGTGTAATTAGCAAAACCAGAAGAGCAAAATACAAAGCCTGAGATGAGAGTTCAACTTGAGTTTGGAACTACCCCGAGTCTCACTGACATCACCAATAAAATTATGAAATGTCCTAGTTTTGTGACCATCTGCTTAATAGAGCTTGTGCATGTATTTTTTAAGAATTTTATCTGTTTTGTACATTAGAAATGTCATTTGCTGCAGCGTGAATTCTTTATTTGCACTATAAGCCTATAGACTATCAGTTCCTTTTGGATGGATTGCAGTTTCGCTTGTGAATGGAAAATCTCCTAAACCACACCACTACTGAAGGAAAATATTGAAAATTTATTTGTAAGAAACATTTAAAGAGAATATATATTAGTTTTTTATTGGTATTTTAATTTTTATATATTAATGAAAGAACAGAAGTGGTTGAATATTTTTAATTATACCATCAAGTGTTTAGAAAAGTAGGAAATAGTTTTTGTATCAATGACAGAGATTTTATTGTGTACAGAACCATGTGTCCTGGAATTATTTTAGTAGTGTTTCAGTAGTATTAACTGAATTTTTGCACTTGTTCAGATTATTTCTGGTGAATCTTCATCAACAGTTCCTTTTAAATATAAACAACTATATTCCAAAACACTTTACCACTTTTTTGAATTCTTCACTGTAAAAATCCTGAAAATAAAGACTGTCTCTTTAAAGGAAAAGGAAAAACAAAAACAAAAACAAAAACAAATTACCAAAACTTATGGGGTGCAGCAAAGCCAGTCTTGAGAAGGAAATTTATAGCCCTAAATGCCTATTTTAAAAAAGAAGAGCTAAACTCAAAGACTTAACTGAACACCTAGACAAATTGGAAAAAGAACAGCAAACCAATCCTCAAAGCAAGCAGAAGGAAAGAAATAATAAAGATTAGAGCAGAAATAAATGAAATTGAGAACAACAGCAGCAAAAAGAAAATTGAGAAAATCAAAACCAAAAGCTGGTTCTTTGAGAAGATCTGTAAAATTGACAAATCGCTAGCAAGATTAGCAAAGGAGAAAAACAGGCAAATAAATACAATCAGAAATGAAAGGAGGGAAGTAATGACTGACCCCACAGAAATAAAAAGAATCAAAAGACAATATTATGAGAAATTGTATGCCAACAATGACAACCTAGAAATGGGTAAATTCCTAGAAAGGCACAACCAACCTACAGTGACACTACAAGAAATACAAGAATTAACAAACCAACCACATTTAAAGGGACTGAATCCATCATCAAACACCTCCCAATAAGGAAAAGCTCAGGACCAGATGACTTCAGAGATGAATTCTACCAAGCATTTAGAAAAGAATTAAAAACAATCCTGCCAAAGTTTTCCCAAATGATGAAGAGGGAAAATTACCCAACACTTTTTATGAAGCCAACATCACACTAACACCAAAGCCAGATAAAGACATTACGCAGAAAAAAAGTACAGACCGATCTCTTCAATGAGCATAGAGATGTGAAAATATTGACAAATTGAATCCAGCAGCATTACTGAAGACTGACACATCACAACCAAATGAGTTTTATTCCTGGTATGCAAGGCTAGCTCAACATAAGAAAATCAATCAACATAATACACCACATTAATAAATTGAAGGGAAAAAACACATGATGATCACAATAGACACAGAAAAGTCATTTCACAAAATCCAGCATTCTTTCTTGGTAAAAAACAGTTCAAAAGGTATGAATAGAAGGAAAATGCCACAATATGATAAAAGGCATATATGAAAAACCCACAGACACCATGGTACTCAGTGGGGAAATATTGAAAGCTTTCCATCTAAGATTAGGAACAATACAAGGATGCCCACTAACACCATTGCTATTCAACATGGTACTACAAGTTCTACCTAGAGCAATTAGGGAAGAAAAAATAAATAAAGGCATCCAAATAGGAAAAGGGGAAGTAAAACTTGCATAATTGGCAGATGACATGATCCTATATTTAGAAAATTCTGAAATGTATACAACAAAGCTACTTGAGCTAATAAATGAGTTCAGCAAAGTGGCAGAATACAAGATCCACACGCAGAAATCAGTGTTCTTGTACAGTAGTACTGCACAATCTGAGGAGAAATCAGGGGGAAGATTCCATTTACAATAGCAACAAAAGGACTCAAATACGTAGGGATCAACTTAGTCAAAGAAGTACGCGGAAAACTACAAAACAGTGGTAAAAGAAATTTAAAATGACCTAAACAAATGGAATGACATTCCCTGTTCATGTCCTGAAAGATGAAATATCATGAAGATGTCAATCCAACATAAACTGATTTATAGACTGAATGTAATACCAATCAAAATTCCAATAGCCTACTTGACAGAAATAGAAAAGGCAATTACTAAATTCATTTGGAAGGGAAAGTGCACTCAAATAACCAAAAGCATTCTAAAAAAGAGCAACATGGGAGGAATTTCACTGCCAGACCTTGAAACATATTACAAAGCTACAGTGGTCAAAACAGCATGGTACTGGCAAAAAGAGAGACTCATTGATCAGTATAATAGAATTGAGAGTCCAGAAATAAACCCTTACCTCCATGGTCAACTAGTTTTTTTTTTTTTCTTTTTCTTTTTTTATTGATTTTGTAAAAATATTACATTAAAAAATATGAGGTCCCATTCGACCCCACCACCCCCACCGCACCCCTCACCCCCCCCCAGCAACACTCACTCCCATCGTCATGACACATCCATTGCATTTGGTAAGTACATCTCTGGGTATCTCTGCACCTCATGGTCATTGGTCCACATCAACTAGTTTTTGACACACCTACCAAGTCCATGTTAATGGGGAAAAAGTCCCTTCAATAAATGATGCTGGAAGACCTGGTTATCTATAACCAAAAGAATGGAATGGAACCCCTATCTTACATCCTATACAAGAATCAACTCAAAATGGATCAGAGACCTAAATATAAAAGTAAGGACCATAAAACTGCTTGGAGAAAATGAGGGAAACATCTTAAAGACCTTGTGCTTCATGGTGATTTTTTGGACCTTACACCCAAAGCACATGAAACAAAAGAAAAAATAGATAAATGGGACCTCCTCAAAATTAAACACATGTGCACCTCACAGGACTTTGTCAAAAGGGTGAAAAGGCAGCTGCCTCAGCAGAAGGAAATACTTGGAAATCACATGACCAATAAGGGATTAATATCCATGATATGTAAAGAGATGTTACAACTCAATAATTAA